>NW_022631125.1:0-1200000 GCF_010015895.1 Lontra canadensis
TGTTCATGTTGGGGAAGGGGGAACCCACCAGCTGATCCAGGCTTTCATCCACCTTTTTGTGGTGTTGTTTCAGTGACCATTGCTATGTGACAAATTGCTCCAGAATTTGGTGACTTCTAACAACAGTCTTATTACGCTCACAGACCTGGTGAGTTGGGAACTGAGACAGAACACAGTAGGGGAGGGAGTACATTTGTGCTCCTCAATGTCTGGGGCCTCAGCTGGAAAGACTCAAAGCCCAAAGCCAGAGATGGTAGTTGGGGGCAAGGGTCACCTGCAGGTTCAGTGATATCATGTTAGTATGTTTGTTAAAAGATTTTTATTTATTATTTATTTGAAAGAGAGAGAGAGAGAACAAGCGGGCAGAGGGACAGGGAGCCCGACGTGGGGCCTGATCCCAGGACCCTGGGATGATGACCTGAGCTGAAGGCAGATGCTCAACTGACTAAGCCACACAGGCGCCCCCTGGTCATTGTCATGTTTGGTGCTGAGCTGGGAGGATTCAGAGTCTTGGACTGTGGACTGCAGTGCCTACAGGTACCCTCTCCAGGTGGCTTGGGCTTCCTCGCAGCATGGTGGCCTCCGCCTGATAAGACTTCTTACCAGGTGGCTCAGAGCTTCAAGTGTGATTCTTTTAGCAAACAAGGTGGAAACTACACAGCCTTTTAGGACTCAGCCTTGGGAGACGCCCGCCATCACTGCCTCTGTGCTTTTTGATGGGAGCAGTCACAAGGTTTCCTGGGTTTAAGGGACGGGAGCAGAGACCCAGTCTCTCTATGAGGGGTGTCAGTGTCACATTGTAGGAGAGCATGTGGGATGGATAGTATTGTTCCAGCCTTTCATGGAAAATACAGTCTGCTCTGCACTTTTGTCTGTGATGGGTTCGAGCAGCGGGAGCAAGGGCAGTTTGAGCCCAGAGCACCCCACCGAGGCATCTCTGTTACATGGTGTTTGTTTCCTTCCTAAGCAGAGGTCACTGGTCCAAGTCCATGCTGAGTGAGACACGCAAGGAAAATGAGATGAACCCGGGAGAGGGGATTCTACACACACAGCCCCAAGGGCCAGGGTCCCAGAATGTGGGGCTGGAGACAGCCCTACTGTGTGGTGGTGGAGAAGTGGCTTAACATTTGTGTGTCTTTTGTCTAGACTGGCAATAATAAGCCCTGCCTCGGGCTCAGTGTGGACAACGGGTTAGGTAAGGTGTGCAGAGTCGCAGTAGGACACCTGGCACATAGCGGCTGTTCAACAGATCGTAGCCACTGTCATGATACCGGATTGACTTCCCTACCTCTTCTCTGCCCTGAGGTCGATCATCTGGGGCACAGTATGTTAGACAGTGCCGGGTAACAGATCACCCCAAAACTTAGTGGCTTAAAATGAGAAATTTCGTTCACTCTCCTGGTTTCTCGGGCCCAGAAATCTGGAGCTTGACCGGGCAGCAGGATCTCTCGAGAGTCGGCAGTCATCCAAAGGCTTGGGTGGGGCTGGAGCGCCCATTTCCAAGGCTTGGTCACGCACTGGCGAGTGGGTGCCGGCTGCTGGCTTAGGGCCTCACTTTTCCCCGAGTGAGCCCTCCACATGGCTCCTTGAGTTTCTTCCTGGCACGGCAGCTGGCATCCCCAAGGGTGGGTTTCTCTGGGAGGGTAGAATCTGGGTCTGTCTTGGTCACTGCTGTATCTCCAGAGCCCGGCCTGATGCTAACGCCAGGCACAGAGTGTTCTGTGAAGGAGTGGAGGACAGAGCCAGCTGAGCTAGTCTGCCCCAGCTCCTTCATGTTCTTCTGCAAAGTGTTTGCCTTTTCCCCCAAGGTGGGCTCGTGGTTTTCGTGTTTTGGGTTTTGTTTTGTTTGTTTTTTTAGATTTTATTTATTTATTTGACAGAGAGAGAGACAGCAAGAGAGGGAACACAAGCTGGGGGAGTGGGAGAGGGAGAAGCAGGCTCCCCGCCGAGCAGGGAGTCTGACGCAGGGCTCGATCCCGGGACCCTGGGATCATGACCTGAGCTGAAGGCAGACGCTTAATGACTGAGCCACCCAGGTGCCCCTCAAGGTTTTAAAGAGGATCCCAAAGGCTGTGGAAAGGGAAGAGGCAGGGAGATCCAGCTGCTAAGGCTTAGGACCCAGCTGTTTCTCCTTACTGGAAACTCTCCTTCCAGACCTTGACCTTGGGCTTCTGAGTTCATTCTAAGGGAGTTCACATTCAGGGAAACCCAAATAACCATCCCACAAGGCCAAGAGCCAAGCAGGCCTGGAGAGGGAAGACAGTGCCTGGAAAGGAGCTCACATCCTGCTGAGGGGTAGTGGAGGGGCCCAGCGCTCCTGCTGGGCCAAAGAGGACAAGTCAGCATTGCTGTTCTGGTTAAGTAGCCAGGTGCAAAGGCCCTGAGGTGGGAAGGTGTGATGTGCATTCTGGGGCCTGCAAGGGGGTAGGGCAGGGCTGTGAATGCCCGGCCGGATGAGGCTGGAACACAGGTTTTTTTTGTTTTCTTGGTTTTGTTTTTAAATATTTTATTTATTTATCTGTCACAGAGAGAGAGACAGACAGAGAGGGAACACAAGCAGGGGGAGTGGGAAGGGGAGAAGCAGACTCCCCACCAAGAGAGAGCCCAATGTGGGGCTCAATCCCAGGGCGCCGGGATCATGACCCGAGCCCCAAAAACAGACACTTAATGACTGAGCCACCCAGGGACCCCAGGGAACACAGGGTTAATGCTGAATTACGGGGCTGGGGGGTAAACTGAGTCAGCGGGGAAGAAGAAGACCAAACTGGGTAGACAGAAAGCAGCAGAAACGGGAAGACAAGGATCTGAAACAAGGCCGCAGCCCTGGAAAGGGGATGGAAGGGAAGGAGACCTGCAGGTCTGAAAAAGATTTCAATAGAAATTTGACCAGATTAGATGGCCAGATTAGATTAGACGGGAGGAGGGGGTCGTGCGGATGAGTGGTTTGCTCTCAGAATGTTCTTTCCCTCTGAATGCTGGGAGGCAGCAGCACAGTAAGGAGGCTTAAGGTGTTTGCTCAGTGTCCCAGGGCCAGAAAAAGAACCCAGAAAGCCTGGGGCCTGGCAGAGCTTGGGCCATGATGTCATTCATGCAGGGGGTCTGGCTACAGCCTGTCTGGGGTGAGGGCCCCACTGTGGCTTGTCTCCCAGGCAACCTCCTCTGCGAGAAACATGCCCTAATGACTGTCTAGATTTGCAGGTTACCAAGCACTTGCACGAATCTATTTGTCTCACTTAATTGTCCCCGTGGGAACGGTTATTCCCATTCTACAGAGGAAGCAACGGAGGCTTCAAGGCTCAGAGAGTGGGGGAGCTTTGCTGGGGTCAAGGAGGTAGCAGAGCCAGGCCTGGGACCCAGTGGTCCTAACTCGGCGTCTTTTCTCCAGCACTCCCCAGCCCCCACTTCCCACTTTCTCTGTCCCTCAGGTCCCCTAACTGCCACTTACACTGAGTCAAGTTCACAAGGAACTCCAGACTTCCCCTAGGGTCTGGGGGTGGGGTGGGGTGGGCGTGTGTTGGGCAAGGCTGCAAGCGGCTCTGGATTTTGGGGGGTGGGGTATCCTGATAAATGTGTTAGGGTCTTTGGTGGCATGGAAGTAAAAGGGTGAGGGACAGAAAGATCAGAGCCATCAATTAGGAAGGGGTCCCCGAGGCAGGTTAATACAGCTGAGGTTGCATTCAGGAAACCCTTCAGGATGACAATGATCTTGGGCAAAGGCACATGCATTGAGGCAGGTGTCAAGTTCACAGAGCTCTTGATAAACAGGGCCTTTTGCTCCCTCCCTGCTCTGGTGCCAGATGTTCAGAAACTTGACCGCCTTTCCTGGTTCTGCCTCGTTTCTTGTCCCCTCCCTGCCCCCACAGCCCAGGCCTCTCTTTGCTGGTTCCCTCTTCCTGGAACTGGTGCCCAGGGTAGTACCCAGACCCAGAAGGAAGCTACGCATTCCATCCCCTTAATTCCTTCCCCAACACTCCCTTGCAGCTGGAACACCTAACTGCTTTCTGAGACAAGCTCTCTAAATAATTGGAACTTTCTCCCAAATCAGCACTTTTTCATGCTACATTAGCATTTATTGGTTTGATATTTACACTTGGCAAAGGAGCACCCAGTCTCTGGGTCCCTGGGAGCGCGCACTGTCAACTGAAACAGGCTATAATTGCCCCTCGCGAGCCTTCCCCCTCCCCCCACCTGCCACCTGCTTTGTCCTTCCCTGCTCCCAGTCCATTAAAAAAAAAAAAAAGCTCAGAAGGGTTATCTTCACAGACCACAAGGTCTGCTGATAAACAGGGGCCCTGACCCAAGCAGTTGAGGAGCTCCCAAAACAAAAGGCAGAGACAATTTGAATTTCTGTTGCCATAATGTAGAGACCTCATCGCTCCCCCGTTGGACTGTAACCTCCTGGCGGGTTGGGAGCTGTTTCAGTTGCTTAAATTTCTCCATAGTCCCCTCCAGGGCCCAGAACTGAGCTACACAAACCTTAGGTTCTCAAGAAACATTGGTCTACTCTGGAATTCATAGAAAATCTTGCCCTGGCTCTCTCTGATGGCTTCAGAGGGAGAGGATGGAAGACTGTTCAGGCAACGTCAAGGCAATGGGGGTGGGGGGTCATGGTGAGGAGGAAAGTTCTCTCTTCCCCCTTTCAAACACCCTTGGTCAGCTCTGACCAAGAAGTCCAGCCCCGTAGAATCGTGTGGAAGAAGATGTAATTAGAGTTCGACAGACCCAGCTCAGGAAGTCAGTGCTAACTGGTGTGGGCCTCAGTTTCCTCTTTGGTCAAACTGGGATTATGGCCGTTCCTTTCCTCATAGGCCGATTGTGGGGATTAAGGGAGATCGGGCTTGTGATGGGTTGAGGGTACCCTGCCATGTGGGCTGTGGGCTTAGGAGGTGCTGGGTTCTGGGATTCATTCAGGCCCAGGGCCCCTTGACTTGTAGCAGTAGAGCCCTAAGTATAAGTCATAATCCCTTTGAGGCCTCTCAGCGTATTTGGTGCCATGCCCAGTGGTTCCCAAAGGGCGTCAAGCCCCAGAGCCTTGCTCCTCAAAGCAGGGCCTGTGGACTGGACCGGAAGCAGCAACATTACCTGTGAGGCTGTTAGGAAGGCAGACCCTCAGCTGCCCTCCAGGTCTGCCCAGTCTGTATTTTTTTTTTTTTTTAAGATTTTGTTTATTTATTTGGGGTTGGGAACAGAGGGAGAGTCTTAAGCAGACTCTGCACTGAGCGGGAGCCTGACGTGGGACTCGATCTTGAGACCTGGACCAAACCAAGAGCCAGAAGCTTAACTGACCGCACCACCCAGGTGCCCCTGCCCACTCTGTATTTTAAGAAGGTCCACAGGAAACTCTTGTGCACGTTAAAATTTAAGAAGTACTTTAGGAACCCCCTGTGCAATACGGAATTCGGGAATGACTTCCATGGGACGCCTGGGAGGCTCAGCGGGTTAAGCGTCCACCTTCGGCTCAGGTCATGATCCTGGATCTTGGGATCGAGCCCCACATCAGGCTCTCTGCTCAGCAGGGAGTCTACTTCCCAACCCCACCTCCCCGCCCCCACCTCACTTGTGCTCTCTCTCTCTATCTCAAATAAATAAAGAAAATCTTAAAAAGAAAAGAAAAGAAATAACTTCCCTTTCCGTGGATGAGCAAACTTCCTAAAAAAAATTGATGACTTCTTTTTGCCCAAGCTCATGCGCCATCTAGAAGGCTCGTGACTCCTGTTTGTCCTGGGTCCTTTTCCCTGCCCGCAGCTGTTCCTTAAAGCATCAGCACACTCCGACGGAGGGTGGAGTAAGCAGGGCCGGGTGCCAGGGGGTCATGGACAGGCCCATCTCCACGAAGGGGGCCCAGTGGCCACCTACTGTCACGGTGCTACGTGGAGCCCACCCCTGAGGAGCATGGGTTTTTGGCCCACAGGCTTGAGCTGGGATGACAAGGTGGCCAGAGAAAAATGTCATGTCCGCAGATGGAAGCATTCCGTTGTGAAAAAGGAGTTTCAGAGGGTTAGACAGCTTGACTCTAGTGCGAGTAGATAATGATAGCCTGTCAAAGATTTGATTTAGCTCCTTCATTAATGAGGGAACCTCTAGGATGTTAAAGCCAGTTCTAATGAGAATGAAAGGAGCCGGATATTTATAGGCAATTTAATAGAAAACATTTAGAGTGAGGTAGCTCGGTTAGAAATACTTGCATCGCTACCAGACAAAAATCTGAAAGTTGGGCACCTGGGTGGCTCAGTGGGTTAAGCATCTGCCTTCGGCTCAGGTCATGGTCCCAGCATCCTGGGATCGAGCCCCACATTGGGCTCCTTGATCAACAGTGAGCCTGCTTCTCCCTCTGCCTGCTGCTCCTCCTGCTTATGCTCTCTCTCTGTCAAATAAATAAATAAAACCTTTTAAAAAAAATCTGATAGTTAACCTGGCTCTGCACCCACGGGACTGGCTAATAGTCTGATCAATAGGAAATCAGTCAGTGGTACCAGCCCAGCACCGAGAGCTGAAACAACACGCAAAAATCTCTGTTGCCCATTTCCCGTTTTGGATCATTTTTTTTTTTTCTGACACTACCCTCGGTTAGTCCTTGAGAATCCGGAAATAGCTGTTGCCTGAGAATTACCCTCAGAATGGAATGTGGGTCTTGGAAGGAAAGGAGGAAAGAAAAGATGAGCAAGCCCATCTCCTACCAGATGGGGAGTGCGCTTGCCCGTGCACCTTCCCTGCGTCCTGTGCAATTGCTCGCGGGGGCCGTGAGCTGGCCTCGAGCAGGGGAAGGCGACTCTTCACAGAAAGGTGATCACGCTGCCTGCTCCTGACTCCCATTCTCTTTAACCTTGGCCACTGCACAGAGGGGGATGGATGTATCTGCAAACATATGCAGCCTTGTCCAAAATATTTTCCCCTCCTGTAGAGTCCTTGCCAATATTGTTAATCTGTGGGTTGACTTCAGACCAAAATAAATCTCCCAGCCCTGGCCACCAGCTAGCTAATTTTACTTGGTAACCAGGGAATAGAAAGTGGGGGCCTTCGGCCGACCGTTCTGTGTTTATTTTGCTTGCTCTCTGTTGCAGTTTAAAAATCACACTTGGAAAAGTGGACCCTCTGTCCATGGGAGCAGCTGCTGAGAGAAACAACAGCAGAAATGGAGGGATCGGAAAAGGCAAGTTGTACCATTGCCCACCACATTTGTCTCTCTTCGCGAATTCTGATCGTCCCCACTGGCCTTTCCCATGATGTCTAGAGTTGTCAAATGTGCCAAAAAGCAGAAGGCTACATGGCCATTTGGGGAGGATTTTCTTAGGCTCTGGTTGCATTCTGTCACTCTTGTCGGTCACTATTGAAGAGAATTCAACTCTGGATCCTCCTGGACCAATCCTAGAGGAAGCAAGTGGGTAGAACCTTAATGTGTCTGCCCTGGAAGAGACCTCAGAGGCCATCCAGTCCAGTCCTGCCAGCTAAGAGGCAGGACAGCTTTGGAGCCAGATGGCCCCAGATTGAACCTGACTCCACCCCTTACTAGCTGTGTGACCTTGAACAAGTTACTAACCTCTACCTCAGTTTCCTCATCTGTAAAATGGGGATAGTAATAGCCCTACCTTCCTCATACGATTGTAGTGGGGGACGAAATGAATTAACACATAGAATGCATCAAGAACACCAAAGCAGACAGTAAGTGCCTGATAAGACAAGAAAACGAGGCTCAGAGAGGAGAAACAACCTCCCTAAGTTCACTCAGGGAGTTGCCAAAATGAGTTGGACTCAATGAAAAAAGAGGAGAGGTTACTGCTTCTTGGAAATTCTGACTAATGATTATTTTCTTTTCTTGCGTTACCTCATTCTCCCTCAGCACTTGGAGGGAGCCCTAACACGAAAGTCAGGACAGCACATCTCTAGTCCAGGCACTCCTCTAGTGACGATGGCCCTACTAGTCATTAGTCTGGGACTGGATGGTCTCTGGGGTTCCTGTTGGTAGTAACATTTTATAATTCAAAATTAGGGTCCGTGCCCTCCATTCAAGCCAAGTCTGTCTCCCCCACCCCCACCCCCCCGGCCCATTTTCTCTGGGACATTTTGCCTGAGTGTATCTTGTGGACACCAACAACTAGTTTTTTGGGCTTCCCTACTCTGTCCCTTCCCCCCATTGCTCCCTCCCCATCACCCCCCCAACACACACACACACAGAGCAATCATGGGCTTCAACTGCCCCACACCTGAGCCCTGTGGTTGCCATGTTTAAGTTGATTAGACCCTTGACAGTTTTGTAAATGTCTTGAAAGTTACCAGGTAGTGCCTTGAAACTAGTGACTTGAGTTCTTCCTTATTATGACCCACTTTGAAAACCTAATAGGGTTCCCTTGGCAGAGTGACTTGTCCATTATGGTTTGTTGACTGGTTCCCAGATGGGGTGGGATATTGGATGAGATCTTATATTATCAAGACTCCCTCTGATATGTTCTGTACAGCTACCATAGATGTCCTTTGTTTGAGAAGAAGCCAGAATTATCCAGATAAAAAGAGTATTTAAGAACAATCAAGATTTCAAACTTGAAAAATTCAGGCTGGGACACAGGAGTATGTTGTTAGATCCTTCCTCTGTGGCCGTTCCTTCTTCCCACCCTCATCCTGCATCCCCTCTCCCTGAAATTCAGGCCTGAGACACATGTTAGGTTGCCACCTATTGGTGAAACGGAGCACTGCAGCCTAGCTTTACAAGACATTGTAAATGTCCGCAGGGAAGGAAGTGGAGCTTCAGGTGCTGGCGGATGAGACTGTAGAGTCAGGCGTGGCCCAATATCTTTTGGATTGGGTTGATCAGGAGGGAAGGGTGAGGGCTAATATCAAAGGGGAGTCTTGGAGTGGGAGAGATACTCCTGAGTGCTCTAAGGGCTGCAGAGGAACATAAACATCTGTATTTGGGGACACAAACATCTGTAACTCCTCACACTGCTAAGTGTATATATCACAAGGCCCCACGTGCCCCTGGGCTGACCACAGGTGCAATCCTGACTCTTTCAAACCTTCATCCTTGGTCAAAGTTGTTGGAGCCCAATTTAAAGGTCTATATTGGAGGGGCACCTGGCTGGCTCAGTGGGTTGAGTGTCCGATTTGGCCTACTAGAACACTTGCTTTGGGGATACTCCCTCTTGGAACCCAGCTATCATGCTGTGAGAAGTCCGACCTACATCGAAAGGTCACATATAAGGAAGTTAAGTTCCCAGCCAGGAGCCAACATTAATTGCCAGCCGTGTGTGTGTGTGCGCGCACATGCACACACGTGTGCACGCACCATTGTGGATGCCTGGCTCAGTTATGCCTTTAGAGGACTCCAGCCCTAGATAACACCTGACCACAACTACATGGGAGATCCCGAGTAAACACCCCCCAGCTGGGTCTAGTCAACTCAAAGAGCTAGGAAAAAAAAAAAATAATAATAATAGTGGCTCCTGGGTGGCTCAGATGGTTAAGCGTCTGCCTTCAGCTCGGAGTCATGATCTGTAGGTTCTGGGGTCTGCTTCTGCCTCTCCCTCTGCCTCTCCCCCTGACTCTCCCCCTGCTCATGCTCTCTCTCTGTATCAAATGAATAAATAAAATCTTTAAAGTAATAATAATAATAATAATAAACAACTGTACTAGGCCACTGGGTTTGGACAGTCCACACAGTAACAGGTGACCAGGACCACAGCAGCTATTGTTAGACACATGGACCAGAGGTTGACATAGAGTTGGGTATAGTTTTAAAATCTTGGATTCAGCTTTAGAACAAGTCCCTGACATCACAGTGCGGTCCTATTTCAGTTCCCATCTGCTGCTTCGGATGGAAACGCTATCTTGCACTTCCTGAGAGACAGAGGGCACTTCCTGACAGGTGTCCCCTTGTGTCCTCATCTCTGTGACCGTGGAGTTCAGTGTCTCTCACATGTGCCAGCCCGACACTTGCTGCCCTATTTGCAGGCCATGAGGGAGGAACCCATGCTGTTGTTTCCAGAATGTCCCATGGGTGGGATTGTGCTGTTTATAGCAAGAATCCAACCATATACTGCATTCTCTTTAAGGTAACCTTAGCGATGTATGATTTACATATAATAGAATAGACCCATAGGGCTCCTGGGTGGCTCAGTCAGTGAAGTGTCCAACTCCTGGTTTCGGCTCAGGTCATGATCTTAGAGTCCTGGGATTGAGCCCCGAGTTGGGCTTTCTGCTTAGTGGGGAGTCTGGTTCCCCCTTTTCCTCCCCTTCTGCTCCTTCTGCCTCTCTCTCTCTTTCTCTCTAAAATAAATAAATAAAACAGAAAGAAAATTGTAAAGCTGTCATACTGTGGGCTTTGAAAGCAGATTTGCTGCCTTTGGAAAAAAAAAAAAGACCCATATTAAGTGTATACATTGATGCGTTTTGACAAATGTAATCACCACTACAACCCATGCATGGAACATTTCCATGACCCCAGAGTTTCCCTATGCCCCCTTTGCATTCAATTCCCTCCCCCAGCCCCTGGCCCCAGGCACTATAGATAAGTTTTTGTCTTTTCTGGTATTTCATATAAATGGGATCATACAGGATATGCTCATGTGACCACATCATATCCTACTGAACATAGTATTTTGAGTTTTATTCAGGTTGGTGGATAGTTATTTTCTTTTATAGTTAATTCCTTTCTTTTCCACCCTGGGTAGGACGCCATTGTATGGGTAGTTTACAATGTGTCTATTTTATGGTTATATGTTGTCATTTGTCTGGGGTGAATCTCTAAGAGTGCTTTTACAGGATTATATGACAAGTGTATACTTTATAGGAAACTGACTAATGGTTTCACATGCCTACCAGCAAAATATGAGAGTTCTGGTTGCTCCATATTTTTACCAGCACTCGACAACATCAGTCTTTTTGCTGTAGCTCCCCTGGTGGGTATAACAGCACCTCATTTGCCCACAGGATTCTAGCTGTCTTTCTCCTTGGCGCTGCTCTAAGAGTCTAATGTTACTAGTCATCTTTTGCTGTATCCTAAGTCACACCCAAGCTTCATGGCTTAAAACAACAACAAACCTTTATTACCTTGCAGTTTCTGTGGGTCAAGAATTCAAGAGCAGCTTAGCTGGGTGGTTCTGGCTTGGGAGTTTTTCGTAAGATTGTATAGTCAAGATGTTGTCTAGGGGCACAGTTGTCTGAAGACTGGGGCCAAAGGATCCACTTCCAAGATGGCTCAGTGGCATGGCCATTGGCAATAAGCCTCAGTTCCTCATTGACTATTGTCAGGAGGCCTCAGTTCTTCACCATCTGGATCTCTCCGTGGGGGGCTTCATGGACCGTCCTCACAGCAGAGCAGCTGGCCTGCCCCAGATCGGCTGAGAGAGAGAGAGTGGGGCAGAAGCCAGAATGTCTTTGATAATCTAGCCCCAGAACTCATACTTTGTCATTCCCACAATGTCCTGTTGGTCAAGGAAGGGATATACAAGGGTATGAGAATAGGAACTAGGGCTCGTTGGAGGCCATCTTGGAGGTGTGCTACCATATGCATTGTCTGGCCGGCGTTGTTGGCTCTGCGGTTCCTGGTCCTGTGGGTGAGGGTCCTGTGGGTCCAAAGTACACTAGAGAAAGTGAAGAGCTAGCCAAGTCAGATAGCTACTGTACATGTCTGAAAAGGAAACTGGAAATTCTAGCTACCATCATAGGGGCCCCAAAGGCTCCTTTAATTTTGCTTTTTTAGAATCCAGGAGAAAGACAAACTTTTCAAAGTGACTCAAACTGATGATGAAGACAAGACTTGATCTTAGGGCTCCTTACACAAACTCCGTGACCTTCTAAGCTGTCCTGTGAGCACTCCCCAGCCCCTAGCTAGTTAGAGGGGTCAAAGTCGAGTCGAGAAACTAGAAATTACTTTAGGTGTTTCAAGCAGCTGGATCTCGCACAAATGGTTTACACATACAGTGGAGAAACTGAGAAGCCAAACAGGAAAAGGTGGGGCAACTCATAGAAGAGTGTGTGCAGGAAGCCCCCATTGCCCCCAAGGCTGGAGGGATGTAGGGCAGAGACAGGTCACTGGTGCCTGGCAGTGGGGTTGGCTGACCGGAGCTGGAGTGGCTGTGGTCCTGTTCTCTGGGATCTGCGGCTACCGAGGGGCTCCAGCTACTGAGGCCGAGAGCAAGGCAGAGAAATTCCCTGACTTCTCCCTTCTTTCTGTCTTCCAGTCTTTTTCCAGTGCCTTCCATGGACACCAGGGAACAAGCAGACAAGGCAGAGCAGAGGAAGAGGAAGGAGGAGGGATCTGAGGCTACTAGGCCCGGGACTTACTCACTGGTGCTATATTTTCCAGAAAGACAATGGTAATATTTCTGGTCCTCCTTGTTTTTCTAGAGCCGTGACACTCTCCCTTCCAGTGGAGTCTGAGTCCCCCTCCTTCATCCTGGGTGGGACTTTGTAATCATCTCCGTGAATAGAATGAGACAGAAATGATGCTGTGACTCCTAAGAACCGGCTACAGAAGGCAATGCACGTTCCACCTGGCCGGTTCTCGCTCTTGGGATACTCTCCTGAGAACTCAGCCAGCCAGCGGTGCGCGAGGCCTCACCAGCCCCAATGGAGAGTCCACATGGAGACACTCATGGGGAGGGAAACTGAGGCCCCAGATATCATGGAGCAGAGGCAAGCTGTCCCCGGTATCCTCTGCCTGCACTTCCAACATGTGAGCATAATTCTTTTCTTTTCTTGCCACTCAGTCTCAGGAAAATTTCTTTCCATGGCTGTTGTGACCAGGAGCTGGGGGGATGGGCAGGAGGATTTCGGGTGCATATTTGGGACCCAGGGCAACGTCAACTTCTCCTCGGATCTTCTCTTTTGGGGGTAGAGTCTCAGCCAACAACTGGAGTTGGTTTGAGAGCACATGGAAATTGGTCTTACTCTTCCGCAAAGTCATGAAACCTTGTTTTTGGACCCGTTCCCTCGAAGAACTCATTGATTCCATTTATACACGTTTATCAAGTGCCTAAACCGTGCTAGGCAATGAGTACACACTTGAAAATAAAACAGGCATGATCCCTGGCTTCAGACAGAAAACAAATGACCTTATAAGAAAGCATACAATTATAAAGCGAGATAAACGTTCCAAAGGAAAAACATTGGATGCCAAGAGAGTATAACAGAGGATCTGGATTTTGTTTGGGGTGTTGGCAAAACTTGTCTCGGAAAGTGCTATTTCTTTCCTTTGCTTTCCTAAACTTATTTCTTCAAAGCCGTGAAATGTTTTACAATACACTTTTTAAAAGTTAGCAAAATGAGATCTTTCACTGAAAATATCATTGGACGCACATGTGCTAAAAAAACATTTATTTAGGGGCGCCTGGGTGGCTCAGTTGGTTGAACGTCTGACTCCTGGTTTCGGCTCAGGTCATGATCTCGGGGTCGTGAGATCGAGCCCCACGTCGGGCTCTGGGCTCAGCGGGGAGTCTCCTTGAGATTCTCTCTCCCTCTCTCTCTCCCTCTGCCCGTCCCCCGGCTCTCTCTCTCAAATAAATAAATAAATCATTAAAAAAGCAAGCAAGCAAGCAAGCAAGCAAGCAGGCATTTACTCACTCACGAGGAACCATGGAGTGTTTTGCTGGGAAACACGTGAAAATTAGAGACTCCCTCCCCCAAAGAGTGCCTGGGGTGCTGACACATTGAATTTGTCGTGGAGTTTTAGGGGAGTGACTCCATCTGCTGCAGCCAGGGTCCCCAGGCTGGCTGGAGTGGGTGACTGGTCTGGGCAGTGACTGTTGTCTCTAGGAGCCCAGCACAGTGGAGTTGGCTCGGAGGACAGAGAAGGGAGGCGTGCTGCAGGCCTGGGAGTCCTCAGCAGTGGGGGCTGGGCTACACGCTGGGGTCAAGAGCAAGGAGCCCGTCAGGTCCCTGTCACAGCCACCGAGTCTGCTGGTCACCCACTGGAAAATGGGAATGAGCGCATTCCCCAGGCTCTGGATTTCCTTCCCACCAGAGCAGGGCTCTTCCTCCGGAGACGGGGTGGGGGTCTTTCCGTCTGTTGCCTCCGCCCCCACCTGCTCCTTCCCTTTCCACCTGTGGGGCTCGGTCCCACACGAGGACGGGCCTGGGGTGCATACCTGCTCACCCTCCAACTCCCATGGTCCAGCTCTATCCACTTTTGGCCTTCCCAACAACCCCCGCCCTCACACACGCACACACACACTGCAAGCAGTCACCTCTTGGCTACTTAAAGGTGTGAACAGACAGCAACGTGGCTCTTGGGAGGATACACAAGGGGAGGAAGCCCGGGCAGTCCCTTAGGGCTACCAAGCAGGATTCCGGGGTCCCAGGATTCCAGATTGTGTCCAGAAGGGGAGAACAGGCTCCAGGCAGGTGTCCCTTTGGTCCTCTGTGCTCCTTGCCTCAAGGGCAGGGGTGTGGCCAGAACAGCACCCTCTAGAGCACGGGCCTTCACCATTCTGCCAAGGGTGATGTTGAAATGTTTCGCCACTGTGTGGTATAAGTAATGACCAAAACCAACTGGTGTTAGGCCGATGCTGAGCTGGGGTTCTGGAGGCCATCTCCTGGGCCAGGCATTGACTCTTCTGTTGTCCAGTCAGGGGGAGACAGAGGACGGTCCTGGACCACAAGGAGGGACACTGGGGGTGAGGCTTGGGGAAAGGGCCATTTATCATCAGTATGGAGATATTTCAATATTTTAACAACAGTGCTGCTGTACCCATGAATATCTTCCCTTCTTCCTTGGATTTTATTAGGGCCAGCACTGTGCCCAGCTAAAGGACTATATCCCCAGCTTTGCCTGAAGCTTAGGGGAGGCAGGTAATATATAAGAACAAGTCTTCAGAAAGGCTCATTCAGCTGGGGAGAGTTCCCTTTGTCCCTGTCCTTCCCCTTCTTCCTAAACCTATCCTGCCTGGAATGCTCACGGGTAGAGCTCCAGCAGCCATTTTGTGACCTTGAGGATGGAAGCCCCATGTTAAAGAAAACAAAGCAGAAATACAGAAGGAGCCTGAGGTCCTGCATGCAGGACTGGGAGGCCCTTCTTGTACACCCCCAAGGGGTAGGCAGGGGAGTGCCTGGGACGTCCCCAGAGGTGGGGCATTGTCAGGCTTTATGGACCATGGTGCCTTACTGGCAACTGGGCAGGGATCTGCCTCCAGAAAAAAACGTGTGTGTGTGTGTGTGTGTGTGTGTGTGTGTGAAAGGAGTCTTAAAAATCACCTTTTTCTGTTGTTACTCTTGAGAGATAAACCCAGAACAGGAGGCAGTGGGGCTATGGGTCCTGGGGGGCAGGGAGGGGGGAAGCTGTGAAGCAGGTAGCAGGTAGCCTTCTGCCCTCCAAGCTCAGAGAATGAAAATGAAAATTCCTGGGCTTGGGGGGGCGAGGGAGGGACCCATCTCTGAGGCGGGGGTCCTCCAAGAGACCTGAAAAAGTGCTCAGTTTCCCCAGGCTTCGAGGCTGCTGTGTCCTCTGCCCCCCACACCTGTTCTCCCGAAGCCTGAAAGCCTAGCTGGACCTCTGAGGGCGACTGTAGCAGGAGAAACATTTTCTGAGGCAGTTTTACAGTCCCAGAGGTCTCTAGTGAACATCGGTGAAGGCCTGGCATACAGAGGCTGGCGGTCCTCCTTTCTTGGCCCTCTCTGCCAGACTCACTTCCATTCCTAGTATATTTGGAAGGTAGAGAGAACTGTCCAGAAGCCCAAAGGCCTTGCCTTCCTGTGGCTCTCCCAGAATTCTACGTTCCCTGTTTTTCTCTTCAGGGGATAGGGCCTCTCATTCCCTCTCCCCTCCATCTGTCCTGGGACTTGTGGAGGTGAAGCGTAGCCTCTGACAGCCCCAGAGAGAGCCTGCCCTTGGCCAAATGGCTTCCTGGGCACTGGAGAAAGAGCACGAAGACAGCCGCGGGCTCCTGCCGCCCCCCGACAGCCCCTCCGTGTCCCTGACTCCCCTCGGAAAAGCATGACCCACCAGGCCCTCCTGAGGAGCCCCCCGCGCCTCCCCCTTCACAGGCTCCCAGGCGGAAGAGATGGAAAGCAGACCCTCCTGAATGTTTAACTTCAGCGCAGATGATAATAACTTTCCCATGGACGCAACTGTATCCTTTCCCTGTGTTCCTTCGGGGCTCCCGAAACTCCATACGGTTCTCATTTGCAGCTCGTTCCTGAGGAGGCCTCATTTCCTCGCCACACACCCCTGATGTGGTCAGGGTCTCCCTCCCACAGCCCGGGCGGGGCGGCGGGGCTTCCCTGAGCTTTTTTGTGATAGCTGCCCCCCCTTTGTGTGGCTCTCTTGGTCTCTGCCCTTTCCTTAACCATTGGCTCCCCCACTCCTCAAGCCTTTCAGTTTCTGCTCCCCCGGGGGCTTGGAGGGGTGCTGTGGTCAGGGCTGGGCTGTTCCCCAGGCAGAAGGGCCCTTTCGAGAAGCTTCTCCCACCTCAGCCTGATGTGAGTGGCGCCCCCTGCAGTTATCAGACAAAGGCCTCTGCGGGCAGGCCCTAAGGAGAGAGCCCTTCCAGAGGCCTTTCCAGCCCAGGGGGAAAAGGCCCCAGCCCCCTGTTGCCAGAAATCTCTCCTCCCCAAACTCTTTCTACCGCACCTCTTATCACTTTGATCTCACCAGGAAGCCCAGAGGAGCTGAGAAGAGGGAAGGGAAGAAAAATGCCCTCTCTGGTTGGCAAGGGCCCTGTAGTTTTGTTGTTGTTAACAAGTTCACATTCCTGGCATCTCTAGAGCTTCAAAGCACCCCCGTGGGGGTGCCAGTGCAGGGGTGGTTATAGGCCTCTTGCAAAATGGGTGAGGACATTGGACCCAGATCAGGGCCACTGAGGTCCTGGATCTGTCCCACACCCCCCCCCCCCCCCGCCAGCCCTGTTTCAGGGCTCTGAGCAAAGGAGGGGGAGGGGAGCAGGGGGCGAGCAGGCCACGGCTTAGTAGTGAGGCCTGTGGCTCCCAGGGTCCACATCGGAGCGCCTTGTGTGACTCATGTCACTTGTGTGCCTCTGTGTCCAGGGCTGTAAAATGGGCATTCGGAGAGTAGAGCCCTGGGTTAATAGGAACAGCTCTGGGCATGAAGAAGGAGTGGCTGACAGTGGCCGAGGGCAGGTCCCTGAGACCCAGCTTCTCCCTGCCTCACCCCCGCTGCCTGTCTCCACAACTCCCACAGTGGGAGACCTCTGAGGACAGAAGCCCCGCGAATGTCCCTGCTCTGGCCTCTGCAGCTGGCTGCCACTTCCCGTTTCCCACGCCAGGTTCTGAGGTCACAGCCCAGCGGTGTCCACTCCCCTGGCCTCCAGTGAGTCGGTCTGGCTTTGGACTCAGGGATCCCAGGGGCCCAACTGGCCCACAAAGGCTTGCCCTTCAGGCTGGACCGGGGATAAATAGGTGTGATTAGGAGATCAAAGCGCTTGCCACAGGTTTGGCCGGAGGGGGCACTTTGATCTGCCCATCCTTTTGCCTCCCCTCCCCCCGCACCCCCCACCTCCAGCCCTGGAGTCCTGGAAACTTCGAAATCTGAGCGCTTTCTTTCTTGTCTTATCGAGCTGCTGCCTCAGCTCCCCACACTGGGCGCGTCTTGCCTGCTGATGGGGAGCTGGGTTTTCCCTCCAGCTTGTTTACTAAATCACCAGTTCGAAGCCGAAGCTGGCGCGCTGCAGCAGGCCTGCGAAACCCCAATGGTTTCGTTTTGAGCCTCGGTTGCAAAACCTGAAATCTTGATCTGCTTGTAAATGATGGGCGGGTGAATCACACCTGCCTCTCCGGGTATCTAATTAGATGCAGGTCTTGCCGGGTCTCCCAGAACTTGGCCTAGCCAAGGGAGGAGGGATCGTTCTGAGTCTTCTTTCCCTTTGAAAAGGATGGAAGTTCCTGTAACTGCTTATTGCAGGGGACCTGTGGAATTTTCCTCCAAACCTGAGCGATGACTCTTACCCATCGTGTCATGGCCGAGAACGCCACCTCTGCCTCCTCTGGGCACTTCGGCAGGGTCTTTGGGCTGCTAGGACCCCAGACTAGAAGAGAGGTTGGTGGTTGAGAGGATGAGGTCTCACCCAGTCCTCTGGGCGCATTCCAGGAGAGGCCACCGACATAGGCTGACAGGGGTTGGGGGGGGCACTCTGTGGGCCCGCTCCTCGGGGCTCAAGCCCTGCTTCCAGCCTGATGATGTGCTGGGGCAACTGGGTGTCTGGGTGGGGAGAACGTTCTGGTGAAGTAGAAGCAGCTGCCGGGGACATGGCGGAGCGTTTCTGGAAGACCCTCCTGGGCAGAAGGGAGATCACTACCCTGAGCTTTCCTGGGAGACAGACGATTGGTGGCTGTGGCTGCTTTTATCCCTGTAGGAGTCCAGACCTTGGGGAAGCCTGCTTTTCCTAATCCAAGTGGGGTTGACAACCTAGGTTTATTTATTCAACAAATATTTAGTAAGTGCCCACCATGTGCTTGCTAGGCGCTGGTCTAGGCACTGGGAGCGGAATCGGTAAGCCAGATGGACCTCTCTTATCTCTTAAAAAGGAGAGGAGCACTATGGGAAAAGGTAAAAGGGGAGGAGAAGGTGGATTGGCAGTAGGAGATGGGTGGCGGGTGGTGGGCTGGACTCAGCAGGATCGGGGAGGGGAGCAGACGAGGTCAACCCTCCCCCTCCCCCAAAATCCGTCTCTCTGGCGTGGAGAATGATCTTGAGCTGACTTTTTGTAGGAAACAGCAGTAGAAGCTCTGAAAAGCTATCCTCTGGAAAGAGACATTTCCACGTACAAGGGAACTCTCCATTTACAAGGATGATTCCTTCTCTGTACCCAGAAGACTCTGGCCTAAATCTGCGTAACAACCTTAAACCCTTGTTGACTGTGCTTTTCTGGTAACCTCCCAGAGTTGGCCTCCCCTCCCCCAACATCTTCTTGGATCTTTAGGTGGAAATGGTATTTAAGGGGGTGGCTTGGGCCAGTTTGGAGTTAGTCAGGTTTTGGAGTTGTGTTTTTTGGGGTTGGTTTTTTTTTTTTTTTTTTTTTTTGGTCTCTCCCATATATAGAGGAGCTGTAAGTCTCATGAACTGACTCTGTTTTTCTCCTCTTAATCTGTCTTTTGTTACAGGGGTGTCTCAGCCTGGAAGGGTAAAGGGAAAAGTGATTTCCCTCCCCTATGGGGCTCAGGGAGGCTTCATCAGGAAGGTGACCATCAGAGCAAAGGCTCAAAGAAGGTAAAAGAGTAGGCCAGGCAATTTTCTAGGGAAAGAAACTTCCTGTGAGAGGGAACAGACAGTGCAAAGGTCCTGAGACAGGAGAGACAGGATCACCAGCAGTATTCCAGGAGCAGCCAGGAGGTGGGTGTGGTTGGGGCCAAGGAAGAGAGAGAATGGGATATGAAGGCCAAGAAATAAGGAACGGGACAAATTCTTATATGAACCTCTTGGAGGCCATTGTAGGGACCTTGGTTTTTTCTTTGAGTAAAATGGGGAGCCACTACAGGGTTTTGAGCAAAGTAGTGATTTCGGTTTTAAAAGTACCACCATTTTCAATACCGACTTTCCAAAATTCTCATGCAGAATAAAACGTAGTAAGCAATACTAAATTTCAATATCGATTTTCCAATGTGTGCTAACATTGTACGTTGCCCTTGTTAGGATGAAGCAGAATTGGGGTGCCTGGGAGGTTCAGTCAGTTAAGTGTCTGCCTTTGGCTCAGGTCATGATCCCAGGGTCCTGGGCGGCCTCTCTGCTCTGCATGCCCTCCCATCTGCTCCTGCTTGCTCTCTCAAAAAAAAAAAAAAAAAGGCAGCAGGATCTCCATTAAGGAATTCACTGTGTATGGGGTAGAGGGAGAGAGAATTACAACACAGAGTGAAGAAGCACAGAGGTGATGAGAGGAGTCGAGGAAGGCTTCTGGAAGTGATGTTGGAACTGGGTTCTGAAGGCCAAATAGGAGTTTTCCAGGTTGGCCAAAGGAGGAAGGGTCATTTCAGCAGAGGAAACAACCTGTGGGAAGGAACAGAAGCTTGAAAGGCAGAGAACTATAAATAATTCAGGAACGAGTGGACATGGTTCTGTGGAGGGCAGCAGGGGGAATGAGCAAACGTGAAGTTGAAGAGAGAAAGGAGAAAGGGAAACAGAATGAAAGAGGGAAAAAAAAAATGCCCATCTTTTTTCTTCCCCTGGCAGTTGAAGATGGGTTCTCTGCCCAGGCTTCACACAGCAACCACAGAAATAATCTGTTTTTTGCGATTTCGTCTGATCAAGTCGATATGGTCTCTGAGCTATGCTTTTTCCTAGTTTGGGCTCACCAGAAGGAGACCCTGAGTTCAAGGAGTTCGTCTGGAGGGTGATCCCTGGAGACACCAGCAGAAGCACAGTGGAACGAGACAGAGAAGGGAAAGAAAGCAGCAGAGGCTGAGTGCGTAATAAGCAGACGGAGTCACCTCGGTCCTGCCAGGCCCTCGGGGAGTAAGTGTCAAATTTACCCAAGGGGTGAGGGAGCTGGGGGATTTATTCTCCAGTCCCATCAGTCATTAGTTAAGGGTCGTCCCTAGTGGTGCTAACTCCTTGGTCCTCCCAGCCTTTCCTGCAGCCAGGGGGAAATACCAAGGCAAAGAGCCAGAGATGTGAAAGGCAAGTACTGAGGGCGTATGCGTAGGTGCCTACCACACCTGTTCCAACTGTATACATTTCTCTAGCTCCTCAGCAACTGACTAGATCTGCACCACTGTGCCGGAGAAGCCTTGGGCCTAGCTGTGGCCAAGATGGATGCCAGTGTGGATGCAGTCGAAGACAGACCGGGCATTCTGCCATCTTGCTGCATTCCCTGCGAAGTAGGCTTGGGAGTAAAAGGAGAGATGAACGAGGAAGGACCCACCGGGACACTCGCTCTGAGGTTAGGGGTAGTAGGAGAGTTTATGGTGTTGAGTTTTGTCCCAGCATCCACAATCCCTCTTGTTTTTATTGCAGTAAAATATATGTAATGTCAGATTTGTCATTTTAACCATTTTTAAGTGTATCATTCAGTGCATTAAGTAATTCATGCATTGTTGTACCATCATCACCACTATTTCCAGAACATTTTCATCATCCCCAACATAAAGTCCATACCCATCAAACAATAACCTCCACTCCCCCTCAGCCCTTGGTAGCTTCTCATTGACTTTCTCTATGGGTTCACCTATTCTGAGGACCTTATTGGAGCACAATCGTACCCTACTTGTCTTTTGTTGTCTGATTTCTTCTGTTTAGCAGCATGTCTTTAAGGTTCACTCAGGTTGGAGCCTGTGTCAGAGTTTCAGTCCTTTGTAAGGCCAAATAACATCCTTTGGATGGACAGACCACTTTTGTTTATCCATTCATCCATCCGTGGACATTTGGGTTGCCTCCCCCTTTTGCCTGTTGTGAATAAAGCCGCTGGGCATGCGGTGGGTGTGCAACTCTCTGTGGGAGCCCCGGCATGTGACTCTTCGGGGCATATAGCTGGGAGTGGAATTGCTGGGTCACGTGGTAATTCTATGTTTAACCTCTTGAGGCACGTCCATACTGTTTTCTATGGTGGCCCTTCAACTTTACATGCCCACCAGCAATATGCGAGAATCTCTTGTCGCCATACTTCCGCACAGCTCTCCACGCCAGCTGCTGGGGTGGAGATGGGATGATGGACCACTCTCCATATGGAGGGGTTATGGCGGGGTCAAGTGAGGACACACCCAGACTGACATGGTAAGGCCTAGTGACAGAGGAGGGGACCCTTTTGATCTGGAGTCCAGTTCATTCTACTACCACTGTGTCACTTCAGCCAGACTAAGTCATGGTGCTGGATAGCTAGAAGGATGTGGGTTTGAGTCCTCCCTTTACCATGGCCATGTGACCTTAGAACAAAGGATTTCCCCTTCCCGAGCCTCAGTTTCCTTCTTTGTACAGACAAATGGGAAGAGTACTAGGCTGGGGTAAGCATTCAAGGAGGTAACGCAAGTTCCGTGATGAGCGTGGGGCCTGGCAGGTAGTATGTGTTTGATCACTGGGTGCTGTTGTCATTGTGATACATTTCTGGGGACTCCTCTGAGTGTGAACATCTAGGTGGCAACTTACGCACCCAAAGTCGAGGTGAAGAGCCTACTTAGTGCCCACTGCTGTGCTAGGATCTGGGTGTGGAGTGTTGTGGCGGACCCCATGATCCACTGGCCAGATTGCCCTTTAAGAAAGCACTTGCTGTCCCAGTTTGTGGGGCGTTTTCAGGGATAGCCTCTGGCTGTCAGCACCTGCAGGGGCTGCCTCAGTTACAGAGAGAGTGCCTCAGTCAAAGTCATGATCTTTCAGCGACCTTTCAATATGAGGGTAAAAAGATCTAGTTCCCTGGGCTCACCTCTGGACAAGTCGGTGGTAGGCTGAAGAGTGGTCCACATCCTCGTTCCAGGAACCCAAGAATATGTTTGTCACCTTACATGGTAAAAGGGACTCTGAGGCTGTGACTAAATTAAGGATCTTCAATTGGGGAGGCTGTCCTAGATTATCTGGGTGGGCCCAATGGAATCACGAGGGGCCCTTGTAAGAGGGACAGGAGGATCAGTCACAGAAGATGTGACCAGGGAACCAGAGGTCAGAGTCACAAGCCTGCTGCCTCTGAAGATGGAAGGAGGGGCCAAGAGCCAGGGAATGCGGGGAGCTTCTGGAAGCTAGAAAAAAAAAATCAAGCAATCAGGTTCTCCTCTGAAGCCTCCAGAAGGAAGGCAGTCCTGTTGACACCTTGATTTTAGATATCTGACCTCCAGAACTGTACAACAACAAGCCTCGGGTGTTGGAAGGCGGTGAGCAGGTGGTGATTTCTTCCAGCAGCAATAGGAAATAACACAGTTCGGAGGGTGGGTCCAGCTTCAGGGCTCCCCTAGGGTGCAGGGGCAGCACCACAAAGGCGCCTCCCTCTGCCCTGTGCTGCTCCCCGATTCCCTCCTGCAGCGGTCGGTGCCATGAGCACCCTAATGAACATCCCACACCTTGAGCTCCACCTCAGAGTCTGCCTCCTGGGGAACCCGACCCACTACACAGTCACCATGTGTTTATTATAAGGCTTTGTTATGAGCAATTTCAAACAGACACAGAAATAGGAAGAACAGCATAATGATCTCCCATGATCCCACCGCCCTGCCTGGATACTGGCCAACTCGTGGCCAATCTTTCTTGATCTATATGGGAATGGTAGCTGAAAGGGGAAAGCAGAGCTAGTGCCCTAAAGACCTTCCCAGTCTAGGTGGGAAGTTTAGATGGTGTAGACATCTCTGAGGCCAAGAGAACCCCAGGCAGCAGACCCCGTGTCAGCGAGCGTGGGGTCAAGGGCACAGAGAAGCAGCGTTGGAGAAAGATGGGAAAGGGGGGAGCTAACCAGAAGACAGAGAACCGATGGGGCAGACCATGTCACAAAAGGGTGGGTCCTCGGGTCACGGGCAAATTCGACTAAAGGGTCCAGAGTCTAAGGTTGGAGGCAGATGATGTGAAAAGGGACATAGGCAGGTAGCAGTTGAATAGAATAGGTTACCACTTGTCTGTCTGTCTTTCTGCCTTTCTCTTTCTTCCTTTCTTTCTTTTTCCTGTTTCTTTCTTTCTTTCTTTTTTTTTTTTTTTTTAAAGCAGGCTCATATGCCATCCTGGGGCTCAAACTCATGACCCAGAGATCAAAGAGTCCCTTGCTCTACCAGTGGAGCCGGCCAGGTGCCCCCACCTGCCTTTGTTTCATTCCATTGTCTTTCTAATGTTTGTTTGTTTGTTTGTTTAAATAGGCCCCCACCTGCTTCTACTTGATTCTTAATAGTGAAGCTACAAGTTGTGCCAGTTGCTGAGCTAAGCACTTCCCACAGGTGATCTCACCAATCTGCCCAGCAACCCCGGGAGGCAGATACTATTTTTATCCCCATTGCACAGAGACTCCCCGAAGTAAGGCCACTTGGCCAAGGTCCCATGGATGGTGTATTAGCTTCCAGGGGCCACTGTAACAAGTTACACCAGGGGGCTTACAAAGACAGAAGTAGATGGTGTTTCAGTTCTGGAGGCCAGCGGTCTGAAATCGAGGTGGCAGGCAGGGCTGTGCTCCCTCGGATGGTTCTAGGCAAGGATCCCTCCTCGTGTCTTCCAGCTTCTGGTGGCTCCCCTCCCAGTGTTCCTTGGCTCGTAGCCGCATCCCTCCAATCTTGGCCTCTAGTGTCACGTGGTCTTTTCTCTGCATGTGTGTCCTTCCTCCCTGTGTCTCTTACAAAGACACTTGTCATTGGGTCCAGGGGCCACTTGGAACATCCAGGATGACCTTCTGTCATCCTGGATGATAGATTCTTAGCTATATCTGCAAAGACTCTTGTCCTGAATAAGCTCACGTTTCCAGGTTCCATGGGTTAGGAGGTAGACATAGCTTTTTGGAGGCCGCCATCCACCCTCCTACACCTGGGAAGAGTGGGGCCAGGGGTCTGAACCTAAGAAAAGGGATCTGTTGTCCGCGGAATGATGCAGTTTGGCCAGAAAGAGCCAGAGCAGCAGGAAGCTCCTCATGTTGGTCTTACAATGTCCCACAAGCTCCTTGACACTCCTCCCACTGCAAGGTGACATCACGGAACCCCCCAAATCTGGGCGGGCTTGTGACTCATTTTTGCCACCAAAAGAGTGTGACGAAGTGGTGCTGCATGACTTCCAGTGGCACATCAGAAAAAGCAATGTAGAATTTGCCTTCAAAAAAAAAAAAGATCTTATTTATTTGAAAGAGTGTGCCCGCGCACGCTTGAGCATGAGCAGGGGAAAGGGGAAGTAGATGCCCTGCTGAACAGGCAGCCCAGTAGGAGACTCAATGGGGGACTTGATCCCAGGACCCCAGGATCACAACCTGAGCCAAAGGCAGACACTTGACCAACTGAGCCACCCAGGCATCCCAGCATGTACCCTTTTTACAGAAACATTCCTCTTGGGAGCTCTGAGCTGTCCTGTGGGCTATCTCACTGCCCCAAGGCTGCCAGGCTGGGAGGAAGCCCAGGCCAGGGGAGAAGTCCCATGCAGGTGTGTCCTGAGCAGTAGCTGTAGCTGAAACAGCATCCCTACCTCCAAATGATTCCAACCCCCTGGCTGTCTGGTCACCCCCAGCCACGGAGCCTTCCCTGCTGAGACCCCAGAACTCCAGCAGCAGAGACAAGCTGTCTTTGCCGTCTCCTGTGAATTCCTGGTGCACAGAATCTGAGCATCAGAAAACGGCTGTTTGATGCCACTACATTTTGGGAAGGTGTGTCACACAACAGTAGTGATCAGGACACCCATTCGTTTCTATAAAAAGCCCCAAATGGGAGGGGGTGAGGGTTAGTAGTTCTCGAGAAATAGGTCTGACTCAGAGAGAGACAAAGAAAACATGTCCTGTCTGAACAAGCACACAGCCCCCCCCCCCAATTCCCAGTGGTTCCCCAATCAGAGGTGAGGTGGGGGCAGGGGTGCAGAAAACGGAACCAGCTTCTCCTGGCGTCAGAGACCGTCCCTCCCCAAAGCCCACGTGCAGACGGAGCCCTGCAGCCTGAGGCTGCAGCCAGGCCTCCGCCAGCCACCTGTCTCTCCAGCACACCCACCTCCCTCCCACCGCTTCCACCCTCTCCCCAGAACAGGGCTCCTGAGCACGGCGAAGGCCATGACCACTTCCCACAAAGCTGCTGCAGACCGCGGGCCCCCGACCCCATCCCTCCCCAGGTTCTGGCCACCGGGCTGACTGCCCCGCGGGCCCAGGCTGCCCCACCTCCCCCACAACACCAACGACACCAGTCCCGCCCCTGCCAGGACCATGGGGTCTGCCTGCAGCCCCAGCTGCCAGTTACCACGCAGCCCCGTTCATTTGCTGGATTGGATCTTTGGATTTTGTCATTTGCTATGCGGGGTTTTCTGACTAATTTGTTTACCAGGTTTAATTCTTCAATCATGTTTTCATTTTAAGAGATTTCAGGGTAATTATGAACTTTGAATAAATCCATCTGAGGCACCAAAGTGCTCTCAGCTCAGCTTGGTGACAGCCTGCCCCTCCACCCGCTACACTGGAGATCTGGTGTGAATAGGACCTCTCCTGCCCGCCCCCACCCCAACTACTGCAATTGAAAACACCTGGGCCTCTAGGAGCCAAGGTCAGGATTGGAGAAAAAGCCACAACTGGAAACCACACTGGGGTGGAGGTGAATTCAGGCCTGCCAGGATCTGGCCCCTCCTCACCCACTTCACCCACGCTGCTCCCCCAGCCAAGGCGGGGCTGTCCCAGCATTGCCAGCTGAGCGTTTATCAAAGTGGGGTGCAGGGCTACCTGGGAGAGGATCAGACACAGAGACCAGAGGCTGGGGCTCTAGTTCTAGTCGCACAGATTCTGAGCCCTCTGGAGTAAAGTGGAAATATATTGAGGGTGAAGGGGATCCTGGGTGGCGCAGTTGGTGGAACCCGGTCTCTTGGTTTCAGCTCTGGTCCTGATCTCAGGGTTGTGAGATCGAGCCCCACGTGGGGCTTGTACTCATCGAGGTGTCTGAGATGCTCTCTCTCCCTCCCACTCTGCTCCTCCTGCTCGCGTTCTCTCTCTCTCTCAAATAAATAAAATCTTTTTTAATTATTTATTTATTTATTTATTTATTTATTTTTGGAGAGAGAGCAAGAGAGATCAGGGGAGAGGGAGAAGCAGACTCGCTGATGAGCAGAGAGCTGGATCCCAGGACCGTGAGATCAGACGCTTAACTGATTGAGCCATCCAGATGCCCCTAAAATAAATAAATCTTTAAAAAAAAATAAATAGGGGCGCCTGGTGGCTCGGTGGTTAGGCGTCTGCCTTCAGCTCCGATAATGACATCAGTGTCCTGGGACCAAGCCCCGAATCGCTTTTTCTAGAAACGAAGGGGTGTCCTGATCACTACTCTTGTGTGACACACCTTCCCAAAATGTAGTGGCATCAGCTCGTACTGCTGAGCAGGGAGCCTGCTTCTCCCTCTCCAGCTCCCCCTGCTTGTGTTCCCTCTCTCGCTCTCTCTCTCTGTCATAGAAAAATAAAAGCTTAAAAAAATAAAAAATTGAAGAAAAATAAAGAAACATATTGAGGATGATGAGGACAGCTCCCATTCCCTTCACTTTGCAACTTGACAAAGGAGCTGATGGGGGGCGGGGCGTATTTTCTAATCTGGATCACATGACACAATAGAGAGGCGGAAGTGTTGTGGAAGAGTCTCTTGGTTGCATCAGTGGGGTCACACTAGCAGGCTGGGGCGATGTGACACCCGAGCCACTGATACAAAAGCAGGGAATGCCACTAGGCTCCTAGCTGTCTTGACTCCTTCACCATTTCTCAGCCGGCACGTTCTGGCTTCTGGATGTGCTGAGATGGTCATCTTTCCGGAGCGTGTGAGCAAGTGAACTGGGACTCCGAATCCCGGTTCCAGCCTCAGTACCTTATCAACGCCACACAGGGAGGCTGCTGGGTCCCGCATTTTATCAGCAACAACAAATTAGGATTGCCTAATTTGCATACCCATATCAAACCTACAGCTCGCCTGGGGTGAGTGGGAAGTGTCCCGCGCGCACACTAATCGTACCTAGGATCAATGGATTAGGCTTCACTAATTTACATGCAGCCAATCACAGCCGAGGCCTGAACAGCAAAGCTGCTGGGGGAACCTATCACAAAACAGGAATTCTCCACCGCGGAATGTAAGCCCCTGAGCATTGTGAGAGGCTGTGTGGGGACCCCAAAGTTGCCCTGACAAGAATCCAGCGTAGGGGACAGTGGAAGCGGCCCAGGGTAAGAGGGAGGGAGTGGCCATACTGTCGTAGTTTGGGTTCTCCTAGAAGCAACACGAGACAAAGATTCGAGACCGGAAGGGACCAGGGTTTTGCCAGAAGACCGCTAGTAAGGGCTGCCTGAGCAGACCGGGTAGCTCTGTGGGCAACTGTTAGGAGCTGAATTGTGTCCCCGGCAAATTCATTTGTTGAAGTCCTAACCCCTAGGACCTCCGAATGCGTCTGTATTTGGAGATGGGGGTCTATAAGGAGGTGATGAAGTTAAAATGAGGTCATCAGTGTTCCCCTCATCCATTCTGACTGGTGTCCCCATAAGGAGAGGAGACTAGGACATGGACACACCCAGAGAGAAGACCTGGCAGGGATACAGGGAGAAGGTGGCCCTCTGCAAACTGAGGAGAGAGACCTCAGGGGAAACCAACCCTGCTGACACCTTAATCTTGGACTTCTAGCCTCTAAAACCGTGGGAAAATAAATGTCTCTTGTTTAAACCCCCCCCCCCCCCCCAGTCTGTAGGACTTCGTTATGGCAGCCTGAGCAACAGAGTCATTTTTATCGAGGGGACAGTGTGGAACATGGGCTCCCAAGCTCTCCCACCAGAGAGATGAGCCTGGGGTGGTTATCTATCAGCTTGTGTCTGGTCCTTAACTTAATCTGGTCCTTAAATGCCAAGTACTTGCCATTTGAAAGTTGGGCCTAGAAGCACTGGGTCGTAAGAGGGAGGGAACTGTGGGCAGCGACAATGGTGGCGTGTGCCCCACAGGCCTTTGACACCAATATTGGACTCTCTTAGGTACCCTCCTAGAGGCTAAGGGACCGTGGCCTTTAACCTCTACCCCAAAGGAATGTGCGTGTGTGGGTCTGTGTGTGTGTTGTATGTGCACTAACAGGAAGGTTTAATCTAGATAGAATACATTACTTTTATGTTGGATAATCCTGCATAATGATGTATGACCCTTTAATGAATATAATTTGCAAAGGTTACCTCTGGTTAGTTTCTCTGCCAAAGCCAGTGGGGTGAACGGAATGTGTACCACGGCTCACCGTGGTCTTGGACCCCTGTAGCTTTGGTGACCTTCCTGATGGGGGCCTGGAGGAGCTCAGTGCCTCTTGCTAATTTTAGACTCATATTCTGGGCGCAGCTAGAGTGAGGGTGCTTTGAGTCAGGCTTCTTGGTTTCAAGCAACTGAAACCAATGATCGCCAACTTCAATAGGAAAGAGATTTCTGGAAGACATGAGATAGTCCAGACTTGTGGGAGGGCAGCAGGACTCATAACTAAAAACACTCTTAGGGGTGGGGAAGGACTAACTTGCTAGCATCCCCCACCCATCGCCTCTGTAGGACACTTTCACTGCTGGACCCATGATGTTGTCATGAATGGTGTCATTGTCCCAGTCTCTTTATTATATTTTCTTGAGATTCAAAGTCTTGGGGCCCCCTGGCTGCTCGGGTTGGGGGAGGTATCAGGGAGAGGAGCTCAGTTCTGAGTTTCTCTAAATGGGGGGCAGACCATTTGTTTCCCCAGTATAACCCAAACTGGGGGATGCCTCCCAAATGGGCGAGACACTTGTCCTTGCTACATGACACATGGTTAGGTGAAAATTCCAGAAAGGGGAGGGGGTAGGATTTATTCTTGTCAGTCCTGGCTTGTTTGTTCAGTGTTGGGTGGGCTGATGGAGACAGTGGGTAAACTGGGTGTCAGGCTGGATGTGGGGTGGGTGCCCTTGACGGGATTCCTGTGGGCACAAAGAGGAACCAATGGGGACAGGGGACAGAGGCAGGAATACTTAAGGATGCTGGGTGTTCTGCTTAGCTCTTACCACATAATGAAGAACTGCAGAACAGTGGTTTAAAACCGTAACAATCATGTGCGCTGCTCACAAATCTGGGGTGTGACTGGGCTCAGCCAAGCAGTTCTTGATTATAGATGTCTTAGGTTGCAGTGACACGGTTGCTGGGCCCAGAGTCATCACAGACTTCTTCACTCACACGTCTGATCCTTGGGCTGGGAAGACTCCCACAGCTAGGGGTGGACCAGCTAGGGTTCTCTGGGTCTCCCTCACTGTGTCTAGGTGGCCTCTCCCCATGGCCTTTCCAACATGGTAGACCAGGACAGCAGGACCCCTTCTGCCTCAGCCCAGGTCTTCCAAGAAAGAGAACCAGACAGAAACTGTATTACCTTTTGTGACCTAGTCTTAGAAATCATGTAGTATCACTTCTGCCGTATTCTGTTCATTCCATGCGAGTCTGGAAGTCCAGCTCATCTTCCGAGGAAGGGGCTAGAGTGTTCCACATTTTGATGGGAGGACTGTCAAAGAATTGGGGGACATATTTTGAAACCACCACAGTGAGCTAAGAGATGGCAAGCAGGCACTTGGCTTGACTGTTGGTCAGGACCAACACATCTTTCTCTCTCCATTTTCTAATTTGGCTGCTCGTTTCCGGCCCTGGCTCGAATTCCCGGCAGCCTATTCGCAGCTAACATGCTCGCACCTCGTGGGCCGGACCTACCACTCCAGTCAATCCCGCTTCATCATTATGCCAAGAGAGCTCATTCCAACTGAAATTTGACTATTGGTTTTTAATTTTGGTGCCATTTTTCATGCTGATGGCTCTTCTGGATGACAGTGAATTACCCTGGGTGCAAATTAAATACAATAGAATTGCTAATCAGGCCATTAGAATACGCTGACAGGAGGAAATCTACAAGTTGTAGATTTCAGCCCACCCAGACCTGGGTGGGCTCTCCCCTTGCCTTTGGGGTAGAATTCACTTGACTTCAAATGGACCAGTACCAGACCCGTTGGAATGCTGGAAACGGACACCTGCAGTCTGCCGGAGGGACTGAGCAAGGCCTGAGCTCCTACCCTGGTTCAGCCGGTTCTTCCGCAGGCAGAATCTCGCCCCAGAGTACTTGTGTCCCCAGGGATTGCTGTCTAACGTTCCATACGCTCTTCTCCGGCAAGGAAGTGTTGTGATTCCGTTCTCAACCTCCAGGCCCACAAGGAAGGCACCAAGTATCTGGCATAATGAACAATGTTTTCAGAGTTCTAAATTTAGAGGGAAGGTGAGAACACAACGGGCGGTTTTCCTCTTGTGTCTAATTCCAAGCAAAGATAGAAAGATTTATCTGTTGAAGACTTGAGGTTGCACGTTCAGTCACAGTTTCTTTGTATTTTTTTAAATTTTTTTTAATTTATTTATTTTTTGGCAATCCCTACAAAAATGACTCAGAGGAAATAGATTCAGAAGCCTCTGCCTACGGGTTCCAATAGCAATGCCCAGGGGCAGTTTCTGTAAATCAAGAGGTAGAATGTGGTCTTCCAGGGCAACGATGCAAGGCCAGACTGGGGGCAGGGATTTTGCCCAGGGAGGGAAGGAGGACTGGGGATGATTTACAAGTGAGAGATGGAGTCCACTGAATCAATACCACCTCAGTTTCCTGCACACTGCCAGCCCTATCTGGCCACTGGAAATGCTGGCAACATTTCACCTTCATAACGGTCTCCTGCGGAGTGGATTATCATCACCACCCCCATTGAATGGACAGTAATCTTGAGGTTAGGTTACTTTCCCAGGGTCACCTAACAAGTTAGTGGCAAGGCCAGTGATACTGGATTAGGTTCAGCTGCGGAAGGGTGGGGCGGGGAGGGGAAGGGTGTGGGGACAGGGTTAGGGGGGATATTGACTCAGACAAGATATTCTTTCTTCTTTTTTTTAACAATTCAGTACCAAGCTGTACCAAATGCCATATTTGCTTCAGACTTTTATTTTTCATTTTGTTTTATTTATTTTTTTAAGCAAGCTCTCCACCCATTGTGGTGCTCGAACTCATAAACCCTGAGATCAAGCGTCACGTCTTCTACCGACTGAGCCAGCCAGGCGCCCCCCAAGGTAAATATTCTTTCTTACATGAAGTTTGGAGGTAAGCAGTCAAATTCTAGTATTGTGGCTTCATAATCGACGTAGATTCCCACTATCTTGTTACTCTGCTTTCTTTGACGTACGGTTTCTGCCTTGGGTTGCCAGATAAGATACAGGATACCCAGTTAAACTGTAATTTCAAGGGTGCCTGGGTGGCTCAGCTGCTAAGCGTTTGCCTTAGGCTAATCGTGATCCCAGGGTCCTGGGATCGAGCCCCGTATTGGGCTCCCTGCATTGGGCTCCCTGCTCAGTGGGAAGCCTATCTCTCCCCCTCCCACTCCCCCTGCTTGTGTTTCTTCTCTCACTGTGAATCTCTCTGTTAAGTAAATCAACAAAAATCTTTAAAAAAATAAAAAAATTAACTATAATTTCAAATGATGAATTTTTTTTATAAGTCTGTGCTGTGCCATATTAAATCATTAAACGAAACACTAAAATTAAGGTCTTAACATTCTTTTAACTAAATAAAAATTAATTTAAAATAAAATATTTTAGGGACGCCTGGGGGTCTCAGTCAGTTAAGCGGCTGCCTTCGGCTCAGGTTGTGATCCCAGGGTCCTGGGATCAAGTCCCAAGTCAGGCTCCTTGCTCAGGAGGGGGCCTGCTTCTCCCTCTGCCTGCTGTTCCCCCTGCTTGTGTTCTCTCTCTCTGACAAATAACATCTTTTCTTTTTTTTTTTAAGATTTTATTTATTTATTTGACAGAGAGAGAGAGTAAAAACAGGGGGAGGGAGAAGAAGCTCCTGCTGAGTAGAGAGCCCGATGTGGGACTTGATCCTAGGACCCTGGGATCACCACCTGAGCTGAAGGCAGAAGCTTAACTGACTGAGCCACCTAGGCGCGCAAAATAAATAAAATCACTAAAAATAAAAATAAAAAATAAAATAAAATATTTTAATTTGCTCAATCTGGCAACTCTGTCTCCATGTCATGGTTCAAAATGGCTGCTTGCGCACCAGCCTTCAGGACTATGCTTCAGGCAACAGAAGGAAGGAGGGTTGGGGTGTCTGGCTGCTCATTTGGTAGAGCTATGCGACTCGATCTCAGAATTACGAGTTCCAGGCCCACATTGGGAGTAGAGCCTACTTACCTCCCCCCCAAAAAAGAGGAAGGTCAAAGAAGGGCTTCCCTGCACTTAAAGATACTTCATGGAAGTCGCACCCCAAACTACTGCTCACCTCACACCGGTCACACATGGCTTTTAAGGAGGCTGGGCAATCTGGCTTTTATGCCCAACCACAGCCTAGCTGACAATCAGAACTTTTGTATTAAAAAGAATGGAGGGGCGCCTGGGTGGCTCAGTGGGTTGAGCCGCTGCCTTCGGCTCAGGTCATGATCTCAAGGTCCTGGGATCGAGCCCCGCATCGGGCTCTCTGCTCAGCAGAGAGCCTGCTTCCCTCTCTCTCTCTCTCTCTCTGCCTGCCTCTCTGTCTACTTGTGATCTCTCTCTGTCAAATCAATAAATAAAATATTTAAAGAAAAAAAAAAAAAGACTTTAAAGAATGGATATTAGGGGTCAGTTCTGCATCTGCCGCAGCTGGGATTTGAACTCAAGTCGCAGTGTTGGGGCTTAATCACCCAGCTGTCTTGACTTCTCCATTTCATGAAAGAAAGAGTGGGGCAGACACCGTGGGTTTTCCCCACAGCTCTTTTTTTTTTTTTTTAAGATTTATTTATTTATTTGACAGGCAGAGATCACAAGTGGGCAGAGAGGCGGCAGAGAGAGAGGAGGAAGCAGGCTCCCCGCTGAGCAGAGAGCCCGATGCGGGACTCGATCCCAGGACCCTGGGATCATGACCTGAGCCGAAGGCAGAGGCTTAACCCACTGAGCCACCCAGGCACCCCTCCCCACAGCTCTTTCTGGATCCTTTTCATAGTTTCTAGGTGCCTCTTCTCTAACTTCGTTGCCTTTGCTGCTAACTTAACAAACAGGTGGCCGGGTGAGAGCCTCTTCAGAGGCTGGTCCTGGGACTGCAGGAGGTGCTCTGCCCACACCTGGGAATTTGTAGTGTGCAACATCAGCTCCCCTGCCTGGAGGCAGGAGGAACACCAAAGCGTAATTTACATACCAGTGCCTCCCCCCACCCCCGCCCCCGCTCCCCCATGGGCAGAGTTAGACCAGGCTGGGTGCTCACCTTGCTCTCCTGCTTTCCCCCGCTGCCTTCGCTGGTCCCTCCTGGAAGGCGCTGCCTTCATAAGTCACTGGCCCACAAATCCTTGTAGCGGTGTCTTAGTGGCCTCAGAGAAGGGTTTACCCAGGAAAGTATAAATAGGAAGTGGGACAGCACTTTTGAAGACAAAGCGCTTATCTTGTCACATACCCCTCCTGGAGGAGGAGGCTGAGGGGACTGGCAAAGCCCTCGAGTTTGAATTAGGTCACACCCAGCCTTACTGGCAAATCCCTAGCTGTGACAAGTTGCACGTAGTTGGACGGTTCAGATGTATCCCGACTTTCCTCCGAGCTGTAGGTTTTTAAAGAGAATGTGTATTAGTCAGGGTTTGGCCAGGAAAGCAGATGGCACTCTCCATTTCAGATGGAAACGGATTTCATTCTGGAGACGAGGCGCTTACAAAACAGTTGGCAGAGTTGGAAGAGCAAACCGGATACCAGCTCTCAGATTTCCTCGAACTTCCAGAGCATGAGAAAGTGTGGTGAGTGGGCGCACCTGTCTGCAAGACCAAGGTAGGTGATTCTCAGGGAAGTGCCTGGCAGTGGCCCCGAAAATGTCTACTTGCTCTGCCCTTTGTGTCTGCCTGCTGTCTGGGGACAAGTAGTAATGATTACGGCTTTTTGTCTCCCTTCGGCCTTCTGAGTCTTGTGGGAAAACAGGAGATGCTTGTTATCTGTGGCTTCCCTATTTGCAGGTTTGCTGACTTGCTAAAATGTATGCATAACCCCCCAAATCAATACTCAGGGTCTGTTCACGGTGATTCACGGACTTGTACAGATGAGCAAGAAAGTTGAGTCACCCAGTGCACCTTTTCCAAGGAAGGGGGGCTATAGCAAGGTGAAGCTCTGACATCTTGTTTCTGTTCTCAAACTGTAAACTAGTGTCCTGTTTGTGGTTTAGTTAAAGCTGTGTTTGTCACATTTTTGTGCTTTTTTTGGTGACTTTGCTACTTCAAATGGCCCCCAGGTGTAGTGCTGAAGAGGCTGTGATGTGCCTTATGGAGAAGATATGCGTGTTGGATAAGTTTCATTTAGGCCAGATTCATAGGGCTGTTAACCATGAATTCAATGCTAACGAATCAATGATATATATTAAATAAGGTATTTTTCAACAGAAACACACATAATACAAGGTTATATATTGATCAGTTCTCAAAAATGTTTTGCTCAAAGACTCTTCCAGAACCTAAACCTGTATTTCCACTGGGAGCAGTGGGTCAGTATCCACTAACTCAGGTATTCGCAGTGACTTGATAGAACATTAATACTGTGAGTAATGATAGATTACTGGGTAGAATCTAATTAGCAACCCATTTGGCATGGAATGATGGAAAATGTAGTTCCCTGGCCTCCGGATGCTGCCATACATGGGAGAGCAAAGAAGAGGGAATAGTGTTAAGTTGCTGACTGACAACCCAAGAATCCAGGACAGCATGTTAAACCATTTAATGCTGTAAAAAAAAATTTTTTTTAACAGTTGCCTTAGGGTTTGCAGTAATTAGCATTTACCTTCAAATAATGTACCATTTCACATGGAAAGACTGTATAAGAGCCTACCACCAGTGCCTCACCCCATCTTACATTTTACCGTTTTGTTTTTTTAAAGATTTTATTTATTTATTTGTCAGAGAGAGAGCACAAGCAGGGGAGCAGCAAGCAGAGGGAGAAGCAGGCTCTCTGTTGAGCAAGGAGCCCGATGTGGGACTCAGTCCCAGGACCCTGGGATCATGACTTGCACCAAAGGCAAGCACTTAACCAACTGAGCCACCCTGGGTGCCCCGTTTTGTTGTTCCTTTTTTAAAAGATTTTATTATTTGGTTGGGGGCAAGCACGAGTGGGTGGAGAGGCAGAGAGAGAGAGAGAGACAAGTAGGCTTCCCATTGAGTGGGGAGCCCAATGCAGAAGATCCCAGGAACCTGATCAGGACCCGAGCCAAAGGCAGACGCTTAACCCACTGAGCCACCCAGGTGTCTCCATTTTATTTTTGTATAAGCTATAAACACATAATGCATTGCTATCAGCATAGCAGCCACACTGACTTAGACATTTATCTTTTTTTTTTTTTTAAGATTTTATTTATTTATTTGACAGACAGAGATCACAAGTAGGCAGAGAGGCAGGCAGAGAGAGGAGGAAGCAGTCCCCGCTAAGCAGAGAGCCCGATTCGGGGCTTGATTCCAGCACCCTGGGATCATGACCTGGGCAGAAGGCAGAGGCTTAAACCCACTGAGCCACCCAGGTGCCCCTAGACATTTATCTTTAGGAGCAATCCCCCCAAATTAAATGAGTATTTATTTGCCTTCATTTGTTCCATTTCTAGCCCTCTTCCTTTATTTGTGTAGATCCAGGGTCTGCTACCATATTTCTTCTTTTTTTTTCCTTAAAGATTTTATTTATTTGAGAGAGAGCAAGAGCAGAGGAGGGACAGAGAGAGAGAGAGAGAGTACAGAAGGAGAGGGAGAAGCAAACTCCTCATTGAGCAGGGAGCCCAACTCAGGACTCCATTCCAGGACCCTGAGACCATGAACTGAGGCGAAGAAGACAGATGCTTAACCAATTGAGCCACCCAGGTACCCCCAAATTCTTTTTGTCTATCCCATTTCTTACGGTACAGCTTTGCTGGCAATGAATTCTCTCATTTTTGTCTTTGAGAGAGTACTTCTCTTTCTCTCTCTATGTATGTATTTAAATGGAAAGTATGTTTGTTGCATTTCTTTTTCTCTCGGCTTTATTGAGTTATATTTGATAAGTAAAATAGTAAGATAAAGTGAAAAATATGATTGAATATACATTGTGAACAGATTCTTCTCATTAAGTTTATTAATATTTCCATCACCTTACATATTCACCTTTCTTGCATTTCTAAAAAGTCAAAATGCCAAATCTGAAACAAGTGATTTTTAAAAATTCTTTTCCTAATTCTCTTTATACTTAAAAAAAAAAAAAAATAGGGCGCCTGGGTGGCTCAGTGGGTTAAGCCTCTGCCTTCAGTTCAGGTCATGATCTCAGTGTCCTGGGATCAAGCCCCGCATCAGGCTCTCTGCTCAGTGGGGAGCCTGCTTCCCCCTTTCTCTCTCTGCCTGCCTCTCTGCCTACTTGTGATCTCTCTCTCTGTTAAATAAAGAAATAAAAAATCTTTAAAAAAATTATATATGCATATAGACATATAAAGTGATCTCTACACCCAATGTGGGGCTTTAACTCCCAACCCCAAGCTCAAGAATCAGATGCTCTACCTACTGACGCAGCCAGGTGCCCCACTTTTATTTATCTATTTATTTATTTATTTAAATATTTTATTTATTTATTTGAAAGAGAGCACAAGTAGGGGCAACAGCAGGCAGAGGGAGAAGCAGACTTCCCACTGAGCAGGGAGCCCAAAGAGGTGCCCGATCCCAGGGCCCCAGGATCATGACCCGATACTTAACCCACTGAGCCACCCAGGTGCCCTGCCCCACTTTTGAAAAAATATTTAGCTGGGTATAGAATTTTAGGTAAACAAGTTTGGGGGTTTTTTTTTGTTTCTTTGTTTTTTAAGCAGTTTAAAGATGGCACCTTACTTCTGACTTGGCATGATTTTTGATGAGAAGTCGGCTATAATTCCTACCTCATCAGAAATCATGCCAAGTCAGAACACAAAGTGCCATCTTTAAAGTGCTTAAAAAACAAACAAATAATAAAAACTCTAACTTGTTTACTCAATATTCTGCCCATTTCTTTTTTTTTCCTGACCATTTCTTGATTGGATTATTTGTTCTTTGGGTGTTGAGTTTGATAAGTTCTTTATAGATTTTGGATACTAGCCCTGTATATGATATGTCATTTGAAAATATCTTCTCCCATTCCATTGGTTCTCTTTTGGTTTTGTTGACTGTTTCCTTTGCTGTACAAAAGCTTTTGATCTTGATTAAGTCCCCATTTTTGCCCTTGCTTCCCTTGCCTTTGGCGATGTTTCTGGGAAGAAGTTGCTATGGCTGAGGTCGAAGAGGTTGCTGCCTGTGTTCTCAAGGATTTGGATGGATTCCTGTCTCACATTGGGGTCTTTCATCCATTTTGAGTCTATTTTCGTGTGTGGTATAAGGGAATGGTCCAGTTTCATTCTTCTGCATATGGCTGTCCAATTTTCCCAGCACCATTTGCTGAAGAGACTTTTTGCATTGGATATTCTTTCCTGCTTTGTCGAAGATGAGTTGACCATAGAGTTGAGGGTTCATTTCTGGGCAGTCTGTTCTGTACCATTGATCTATGTGTCTGTTTTTGTGCCAGTACCATACTGTCTTGATGATGACGACAGCTTTGTAATAGAGCTTGAAGTCCAGCATTGTGATGCTGCCAACTTTGGTTTTCTTTTTCAACATTCCTCTGACTATTCAGGGTCTTTTCTGGTTCCATATAAATTTTACGATTATTTGTTCCATTTCTTTGAAAAAAATTGATGGTATTTTGTTAAGGATTGCATTAAAAGTATAGATTGCTTTATGTAGCGTAGACATTTTCACAATATTTGTTCTTCTAATCCATGAGCATGGAATATTTTTTTAGTTTTCTGAGTATAGATTCTTTGCCTCTTTAGTTAGGTTTATTTCTAGGTATCTTATGGTTTTGGGTGCCATTGTAAATGGGATTGACTCCTTAATTTCTCTTTCTTCTGTCTTGCTGTTGGTGTATAGAAATGCAACTAATTTCTGTGCATTGATTTTATATCCTGACACTTTACTGAATTCCTGTATGACTTCTAGCAGTTTTGGAGTGGAGTCTTTTGGGTTTTCCACATGAAGTATCATCTGTAAAGAGTCAGAGTTTGACTTCTTGTTTGTTGATTCTGATGCCTTTTATTTCTTTTAGTTGTCTGATTGCTGAGGCCAGGACTTATAGTACTATGTTGAACAGCAGTGGTGATAGTGGACAGCTCTGCCATGTTCCTGACCTTAGGGGGAACGCTCTCAGTTTTTCCCCATTGAGAATGATATTTGCTGTGGGTTTTTCAAAGATGGCTTTGATGATATTGAGGTATGTATCCTCTATCCCTACACTGTGAAGAGTTTTGATCAGAAAGGGATGCTATACTTTGTCAGATGCTTTTTTAGCATCTATTGAGAGTATCATATGGTTCTTGTTCTTTCTTTTATTAATGTATTGTATCATATTGATTTGTGGATGTTGAACCAACCTTGCAGCCCAGGAATAAATCCCACTTGGTTGTGGTGAATAATCCTTTTAATGTACTGTTGGGGAGACCTGGGTCGCTTAGTGGGTTAAGCCTCTGCCTTCAGCTCAGGTCATGATCTCAGGGTCCTTGGATCGAGCCCAGCATCAAGGCTCTCTGCTCAGTGGGGAGCCTGCTTCCCTTCCTCTCTCTCTGCCTGCCTCTCTGCCTACTTGTGATCTCTGTCTGTCAAATAAATAAATAAAATCTTTAATGTACTGTTGTATCCTACTGGCTAGTATTTTGGTGAGAATTTTTGCCACTGTGTTCACCAAGGATATTGGTCTGTAATTCTCCTTTTTGATGGAGTCTTTGTCTGGTTTTGGGATCAAAGTGTAATACTGGCCTCATGAAATAAGTTTGGAAATTTTCCTCCCATTTCTTTTTTTTTTTTGGAATAGTTTCAGGAGAATAGGTATTAATTCTTCTTTAAATGTTTGGTAGCATTCCCCTGGGAAGCTGTCTGGCCCTGGGCTCTTGTTTGTTGGGAGATTTTTGATTATTGCTTCAATCTCGTTATTGGTTACGGGTCTGTTTAGGTTTTCTATTTCTTCCTGGTTCAATTTTGGTAGTTTATAGATCTCTAGGAATGCATCCATTTCTTCCAGATTGTCAAATTTGCTAGTGTATACTTGCTCATAATATGTTCTTATAATTGTTTGTATTTCTTTGGTGTTGGTGTGATCTCTCCTCTTTCATTCATGATTTTATTAATTTGGGTCCTTTCTCTTTTCTTTTTGATAAGTCTGGCCAGGGGTTTATCAATCTTATTAATTGTTTCAAAGAACCACCTCCTACTTTTGTTGATTTGTTCTACTGTTTTTTTGGTTTCTATTTCATTGATTTCTGCTCTGATCTTTATTATTTTTCTTCTCCTGCTGGGTTTAGGCTTTCTTTGCTGTTCTTTCTCCAGCTCCTCTAAGTGTGGGGTTAGGTTGTGTACTTGAAATCTTTCTTGTTTCTTGAGAAAGGCTTATATTGGTATATACTTTCCTCTCAGGACCGCCTTTGCTGTGTCCCAAAGATTTTGAACAAGTGTGTTTTCATTTTCATTTGTTTCCGTCAATTTTTAAAGATTCTTATTTAATTTCCTCATTGCCCCAGTCATTCTTTAGTAGGATGCTCTTTAGCCTCCATGTATTTCAGTTCTTTCTAACTTTCCTCTTGTGGTTGAGTTCTAGTTTCAAAGCATTGTGGTCTGAAAATATGCAGGGAATGATCCCAATCTTTTAGTACTGGTTGAGACCTGATTTGTGACCCAGGATGTGATCTATTCCGCAGAATGTTCCATGTGCACTAGAGAAGAATGTGTATTCTGTGGGATGGAATGTTCTGAATATATCTGTGATGTCCATCTTGTCCAGTGTGTTATTTAAAACCTTTATTTCCTTGTTGATCTTTTGCTTAGATGATCTGTCCATTTCAGTGAGGGGGGTGTTAAAGTCCCCTACTATTATTGTATTATTTTCAATATGTTTCTTTGATTTTGTTATTAATTGTTTTATATAGTTGGCCTCTCCCATGTTAGGGGCAAAGATATTTAAAATTGTTAGATCTCGGGGCGCCTGGGTGGCTCAGTGGGTTAAAGCCTCTGCCTTCGGCTCGGGTCGTGATCCCAGGGTCCTGGGATTGAGCCCCGCATCCAGCTCCCTGCTCGGCAGGGAGCCTGCTTCCTCCTCTCTCTGCCTGCCTCTCTGCCTACTTGTGATCTCTGTCTGTCGGATAAATAAATAAAATCTTAAAAAAAAAAATTGTTAGATCTCTTTTTGGACAGACCCTTTAAGTATGATATAATGTCCTTCCTCATCTGAGTTTCTTGTAGACAGCATATCAATGGGTCTTGTTTTTTTATCCATTCTGATACCCTGTGTCTTTTGATTGGGGCACTTATCTCATTTACATTCAGGGTAACTATTCAAGGATATGAACTTAGTGTCATTGTATTGCCTGTCAGGTGACTGTTACTGTATATTGTCTCTGTTTTTTTCTGGTCTGTTTCTTTTAGGCTCTCTCTTTGCTTAGAGGACCCCTTCCAATATTTCCTGGTTTGGTGTTTGCAAATTCTTTTAGTTTTTGTTTGTCCTGGAAGCTTTTTACCTCTCCTATTTTCAATGACAGCCTAACTGGATATAGTGTTCTTGGCTGCATATTTTTCTTGTTTAGTGCTCTGAATGTATAATGCCAGTCCTTTCTGGCTTGCCAGGTCTCTGTGGATAGGTCTGGTGCCAATCTGATATTTGTACCATTGTATGTTTCAGACCTCTTGTCCCAAGATGCTTTCAGGATTTTCTTTGTCACTGAGATTTCTAAGTTTTACTATTAGATGACAGTGTGTGGACCTATTTTTATTGATTTTGAGGGGGGTTCTCTGTGCCTCCTGGATGTTGATGCTTGTTCCCTTTGCCAAATTAGGGATATTCTCTGCTATAATTTGCTCCAATATACCTTCTGCCTACCTCTCTCTTTCTTCTTCTTCTGGGATCCCAATTATTCTGGTAGAGTTTCATCTTAGGGTATCCCTTATCTCTTGAATTCTCCCCTCATGGCCCAGTAGTTGTTTATATCTGTCTTTTTCTCAGCTTCTTTATTCTCCATCATTTGATCTTCAGTATCACTAATTCTCTGTTCTGTCTCATTTATCCTAGCAGTAAGAGCCTCCATTTTTTTATTGTACCTCATTAATAGCTTTTTAAATTTCAACTTGGTTTTATTTTAGTTCTTTTATTTCTCCAGAAGGGGATTTTATTTCTCCAGAAAGGGATTCTCTACTATCTACCATGCTTTTTTCAACCCCAGCTAGCACCTTGATAATTGTCACTCTGAATTCTAGTTCTGAGATTGTATTAATGTCCATATTCATTAGGTCCCTAGCTGTGGGTACTGCCTCTTATTCTTTTTTTTGAGGTGAGTTTTTCCACCTTGTCATTTTATCCAAATAAGAATAGTTGAATGAAAGAACAAAATACTGAAAGGGTAGCAATGACCCAAGAAAAATATACACTAACCAAATTGGAAGAGACCTGAAACTGGGGGGAGAAGAAAGGGGGGGGGGAATATATATATATATATATATATATATATATATATATATATATCTATCTAGTGAATAGAACAGAGCCACACATTTGATTTTGGGTATAATTTGGTCTGTTAGAAGAAACTGCCTCCCAAAATTTTAAAGAAAGAAAACTTACATATATACAAAAATAAGGGAAAACCCAATGAAGGGATGGAATATGACTGTGAAGATGAAAATTAAAAAACATTCTAAAAGAGGAATTGATAAGATAAGAAGTTGGTTGGAAAAAAAGAAAAAGGAAAGAATGTGATCAGGCTGGAGATTAGAACAAAGCCATGTGCTAGATTTAGGGTATATTTTGATATGTTAGAAGAAACATATCCCAAAATTTTAAAGGAAGAAAAACCTATATGTATACAAAAAATAAGCTTAAATGTAATGAAGGGATAGACTATGACTATAATAATGAATATTTTAAAATATTTTTAAAAAGGTATTGATAAGGGTTGCCTTATATCTATTGATAAGGTTGCCTGGGTGGCTCAGTAGGTTAAGCTTCTGCCTTCAGCTCAGGTCATGATCTCAGGGTCCTGGGATTGAGCTCCACATTGGGGTCTCTGATCATCTGGGAGCCTGCTTCCCCTGCCCACCCCCACCTGCCTCTCTGCCTACTTGTGATCTCTGTCAAATAAGTAAATAAAATCTTTTTAAAAAATTTAAAAAAAAAAAAGGAGTTGATAAGATAAAAAAAAGTTAAGAAAAATGTTAATATTGGAATGAGGAAAATTGTAAATAATAGAAAAAGAGAAAAAAATTTTAAAAATTGAACTTTGAAATACTAAAGCATCCTGGGGAAAAAAAAGCCATGGATTCCGTGTGCTGCATTCCCATAGCTCTGAAGTTTTGCTGTTCTCATTGATTGGTGAACTTGGTCTTATTTGGATGTTCTTGTTACTTTTCTAGGGGAGGGGTCTGTTGCCATGATTCTCAAATAACTTTGCCTGAGGTGGAATCACACTGCCCTTTCCAGGAGTCAAGCTAAGCAATGTGCTCTGGTTCGCACTTGCGAGCTTTTGCTCCCTGAACGCTTTCTGTACTGCTTTGGAGGATGGGAATGCAGATGGCTGCCTCCCAGTCTACGGCCGGGCGTTGCCGAGAGCTTGGGGCTCCACTCCTCAGTGCATCCTTGGAGAAAAGCGGTCAATCACTCCCATCTCCCTGGTCTCTGGCCCCACTCCTTTCTCACCCGCCTGTGACCGAGCGTTTCTATCTCTGACGTTCAACCACGTGTGGAGTCTCCAAACCCAGCAGATTCCTGCAGTGCACTGCCATACTGCTCCTCCCGGAAGAGGAAGGAGGGGGTCTCTCCAGATCTGCCACTTTTGGGTCCCCTCCTCAAAGAGTAGATGACCCAACTGTGCCTTGGATCACAGTTTAAGCTAACCCCGAGCTGAGAGCCCCCTCCTCAGCTCCATCTCTGTAGCCGGCTTCCCTGCGCCAATACCCGGGAGCTCTGCTACACTCAGACACCCCCGGCCTTTCTGTGACTCCGAGAGACCTGAGACCACACTGTCCCTGTGAAGGCTCCACCTCCCGCTTAGCCCCTGGAGCAACATCCCTCAGTGGAACAGACTTCTAAAAGTTCCAATTTTGTGCTCCGCTGCTCCGCCGACTGCCTGGAGCCACCTCCCCCAACCCCTGCCCCACCGCAGTCTCTCTTCCCATCACTGCAGACTCACTTCTCCACACGTCCTACCTTCCAGAAAGTGGTCGCTTTTCTGTTCCTAGCATTGCTGCTCTTCTTCTCTTCCATCTCCTGCTAAGTTTGTAGGTGTTCAGGATGGTTTGATAACTATCTAGCTGAATTCCTGGGACCGGATGATATTTAGGTCTCCTTCTCCTCTACCATCTTGCTCCCCCCCTCCTGCTCATCTGATCTTACACATTGTCAACTGTGTCCCCTTTTTCCAGTGTACAGTGGCATCTGCCCCAGGCAAACAAATGCTCACTCTTACCTCACCTTATCTCACCAAGGCACCTGTCTCTCCTTAAGGTTCAGGTCAGTTGGGTGCCCTGTGACCTCAGCTCTCTGATGAGTTCAAGGAGAGTTGCGATTTTCAGATTATCCAGACTTTGTTGTTGTTGTTGTTGTTACAAGGGTGCTCTTTCCAGCATTTCTACATCTAAGTAGGCTACTACATTTTTTTTTTTAAGAGAGAGGTTTCTTCAGAAAAGGTATAAAAATGTGTTTAATTTCTGGTTTCTTTCAAATCACTCAAATGTACATCTATAACCAAACCAAGTCACCAGTATTTATTTGCTGGAATTCTAAAGGAAATTGTCAGTCTCATAAATAATTGATCAAACTTAATATAGTACCCCCATTATCAACTGGATTGTGTCCTCCTCAGATTCATATGACCCTAGCCCCCACTGTGACTGTATTTGGAGATGGGGCCTTTAAAGAGGTAATTAAGTTTAAATGAGGTGAACGGATGGAGACTTAATCTAATCTGACTGGTGTTCTTATAAGAAGAGGAGGAGACCCAAACGACATGTAAGCACAGAGGTAAGGATTCTGGTCACCAGTTACAGCATATTGGTTTCCCCCCACACCACCAAGCAGCTCTTAGACACCTGCTTAGTGTCCTACAGTTCAACTCAATTCTGACACTATCTGGAGATAGTATTGGATCCCACAGGTGAAGGGTTCTGTCCCACAAAACTTCCCCCACCCCACCAGCTGCCACTCACAAGCCCAGCTGTCACCTGTGTAGGTGGCCAACTGGCTATAGGTTGGAGGCTCCAGCCTCCTCTTTGGGTTCAGTTAATTTGCCAGAGCCGCTCGCAGACCTCAGATATTTTATTTATTAGATTGCTGGTTTGTTACAATGCATACTAAAGTAAGCAAATCAACAGCCAATGAAGAGATACATAAGGTGAGATCCCAAAGAAAGGAGCTTCTATCCCTGTGGAGTCTGGGGCCCCATACAGTGACACCTGATGTATTCTGATTCTCCAGCCTGGAAGCTCTCCAAACCTTGTCCGTTTGGGTTTTTATGGAGGCTTCATTACTTAGGCAAGATTGATTAAATTGGGGGCCATTGACAATTGATTGACCCTCCAGCCCCTCCCTTCTTGGTGAGGTTGGGGCTGAAGGGGAGCTGAACATTCCAACCTTCCAATCACAGGATTGGGTGCCCTGGCAACCATCCCCCCATCCTTAAATGGAGTCCCCAAATCACCTTGGTAACCTAAAAAAGGACGGCTTTATGGCTCTCCTGACTTAGAAAACTCCGGAAGTTTTAGGAACTCTGTGCCAGAAATGGGAATGGAGATTAAAAAAACAAAACAAAACATATATATATATATATATATATATATATATATATATATATAATTTTAAGATTTTAGTTATGTATCTGAGAGAGTGAGAGCAAACACAAGCAGGGTGAAGGGCAGAGGGAGGAGCAGGATCCCCGCTGAGCAGGGAGCCCAGTGTGGGGCTGGACCCCAGGACCCTGGGATCATGACCTGAGCCAAAGGCAGACACTTAACCCACTGAGCCACTCACACATCCCCAATATGTATTTCTTGTTATAAAACACAGTACCACAAGAGGAAAGGCCACGTGTGTACACAGGGAGAAGGTGGCCCTCTGCAAGTCAAGGAGAGAGGCCTCACGGGAAACCAACCCTGCCTGCAGGTTGATTTTGGACTTTCAGCCTCCAGAACTCTGAGGAAATAAATTTCTGTTAAGCCCTAGGCCCTCCCCTCCCCCGTCCCCCTCCACTCCCCTCAACCCCTGCCTCCTCCCTCCCCTTGCCTGTCCACCTCCCTCCCCCTGCTGCCCCCTCTCCCTGCCACCCCTCTCACCCCTCCTCCGCCTGCCCCCTTCCACCCTGTGCCCCCTACCCCCGTGTCTGCTGCCCCCCTCTCCCTGCCCCCTTTGCCCCTGCCCCTACAGCCCTCTCCCCTACCGCAGTCCATCTCCTCCACCTGTCCCCTTGTCCCCCCATCTGCCCTCCAGCCCCTTCTGCCTCCCCGCTTGCAATCTGTGCCCCCTACACTCCTCCTTCTGGTCCCCTCCCCCATGGCCCCGTCTGCATTCCCCCAACCCGTTCTGCCCCCTCCCCCTTCCCCTGCTCCCCTCTCAGTTGCACCTGGCCATCCCCTTTTTCCCCTCACACCCCTCCCTCCCCCTGGCCCTCTCACCCCCTCCCTTCTCCTGACTCACACTCCCACCGGCCCCTGCACCCTACCCCCACGTCTGCCGCCTCCCCCCCCCTCCCCGTCTGACTCCCACTCGCCTCTGGCTCCCCTGCTGCCCCTGCTGCCCATGCTGCCCCTACCCCACCTTGCCCCTCCCTTCACGTGTCCTCCTACCTTCTCCCCTCTCGCCCACTGCCCCTTCCCGACTTGTGCCCCCTACCCGTGGCCCCCCCACCATGGTATTTTCTTATCGCAGCCCAAGCAGACTAATACACCCCCAGTAGCAGTTTTGGTAGATTATTTTTTTAAGAGAGACAGCACACAATAGGGGAGGAGGGGAAGAGGCAGAGGAGAGGGATAGAAAATCCCAAGCAGGTTCTAAACTCAGAGTAGAGCCCCACATGGGGGCTGTATCCTGGCACCCTGAGATTATGACCCTGGCTAAAATTAAGAGTCAAGCACTTAACCACTTAACCGAGCCTCCTAGACGCTCTCCATCTGCCCCCCCACCCGCCGTTTTTGTGTGTTTTTTTTTTTTTAAACCGGCAGCTTTTATTTACTAGACAATTCCAAGTTCTTTTCTAATAAGATAAACCCCATTATTTTGTACATTTCAGAAAGTTTGGGGGTGGGGGCAGGGGAGAAACCACAATGAAAACCACAGAGGTATGGGACAAATAAACCACTGTTTATTTAAAGGTTTTGGTTTTTTTTTGTTTTTTTTGTTTGTTTGTTTGTTAGAGGAAAAAACTTTATAATCAACATCCCACTCACAAATAAAAGCGGGAGAGAACAAACTTGGCTGGTGTTGCTTTGGCCTTGATGTGTATCTTCTCATTTCGTAAGTACCGTTTATTGGGTACCACTACCCACTGCCAGCAGAATAAGTAAAAACGGACACGAAGAAGTTCAAAGTACTAACAAAAGAAAGCTGAAAAAGATGGCTTCTTGAGGGTGGGCGGTGCAACCAACGCCAGGTCAGGTCAGGCAGGTTAGTAGAAGCAGACGGTGTGCAGGAAGGCTCTGCCGCTCTTCTCCTCAAACTCTTGGAGCAGCTCGTCGATGTCGTTATCTATGTCATCGGTGTGCTGAATGCACTGGCATAGCTCGCAGATGAGGAAGGCGCCCAGGGTGGCTTCTTCAAGGTTGTCTTGGATATCCACGTTGATCACATGTACCGGCTGGCAGGTTTCTTGTTCTCTTGAAGTCAGATCTTCCACCACCTGATCGTACACTCTCTCTTCGCAGGTAAGAATCAGATCGAAAATATCTCTACAGTTCTGGAACCTTTCTGGGCGGGGCTTGATCCTCTTATTCCTATCCAGCATATGTAAAATGCCGTTCTGCGTGTAGAGATCTTTATCCTTGCGAACGAGGTCGTTGTACATCTGGTCGTAGGTCGTTTTGAAATCGTAAACATTTGGCTTGTCGGGTGCTGGTCCCGGGAGCTTCACATGGGTTCCTGTTCCAAAAGAACGGACGATGAATCCCCGTTTGTTGAGGATGTTGTGCGCCTCCATGCTCCGGTTCTGGTTGCTCGAGCACACCACTGCCACTCGCAGCGGCAGCGTCGACATAGCGGCTGCCATACCAACTGCAACACAACCGGTCCTGAGCTCCCACCTAACAGCAGTGTTTCTTTGCTAGAAAATGGCGACTGTGGCGTCCGGAAGTCGTGACGCCAAGGCGGTGGCGTCCCTGACGTAGCGCACTGAGAGGCGTGTAGTGCGGCCGTGCGTACGGCGTCCCCTTGGCCTTCCGCACCGCTGGGTGTAGTAGTTTCTAAAAAATAGTTCCCAATGAGTTGTATATCCCAATGTTCACACCTCTTTGCTAAGTGTCTTTGCAGATCAGTAGGTAGAATTGTCTACTCTTGAAGTCTCAGTTGGCCTTGACATTTTTGGTAAATAGAATGTGACTGAAGTCACATGGATGTGGGGGAGGGGTCTGAGTCCAGGGCTCAAGAGGCCTTGTGTGTCCCACTTTTGCTTGAGGGAATTTCCAGCTACCATGTAAAGAAGCCCAGGCTATCTTTTAGGAGAGAGAGAGAGAACTCACTTGGAGGAGAACCAAGCTGCCCAGATACGTGAGTGAATGTTGCCATCACCATGAGAAGACAGAGGGCCAAACATTCTACTCATCCCCCAGCTGTTTGAACTACCCCAGTTTTTTAATCAATGGTGTGGGTATTTGGGTTCTCTAGCCTCAGCCAAAATGTGAAGCACCCACCCCACTTCCCCTTGCCCCAAATTCCTGACTTACAGAGTTGTGAGAAATAGAGTGATAGTTGTTTTAGGCTCCACACTTTGGGGATGGTTTGTTAGGCAGCAGTAACTGACTGATACAGCACAGACTTCCAGTTGCTGCATGGCATCCCTTCTCCTCTTTGTCCTCTTTTTAAATTTTTTTATTTTTTATTAGACTGAGAGAGAGAGTGTACAAGCAGGGGGAGCAGCAGAGGGAGAGGGAGAACCAGGCTCCCCGCTGAACAGGGAGCACAATGCGGGGTTCGATCCCAGGACTCTGGGATCATGACCCAAACCAAAGGCTGACACTTGACTGACTGAGCCACCTAGGTGCCCCTCTTCTTTGTCCTCTTCGAATGGTTCATTTCTCAGCTAGATACATGGCCACCTAACTAAAAATTTATATTTCTCAACTTCCCTTGCAGGTAGATGTAGTTGTAGAATCCTAAAATCAAGTTTTGGCCAATGGGATATAAGTGGAAAGGGTACATGCAGCTTCCGGGGTAGCATTTATCTTTGGGGCCTTAATCTTAACACTATGTCAGAGTTTACCGGAGACTCCATTTTAATTGGAGAGACAGGAACACTGTGTAGGATGACCGTCTTCGCTTCTACCTCACCTGAATGAGATGAGAGTTGTTTTGGCACCTGTGAGGAAAAAAAAATAAGAGCAACTGAAAGAGTGTACTTCAGGCAAGGCTTCAGGATCAAAAAGTTAATGTAGAAAAAGGATCTGAAAATGATACAGCATGAGGCTTGGGGTAGTGGGCACCCTTGCGCAGTGTTGATGAGATTGCAATCTGGTGCAGCCACTGTGGAAAATAGTAGGAAGGTTCCTCAAAAAATTAAACCTAGAACTACCATGTGATCCAGCAGTTCTGCTTCTGGGTGTTTATCTGAAGAAGACAAAAACACTAACTCAAAAAGGTATCTTCAGCCCCATGTTCATTGCAGCATTGTTTACAATACTCAAGATACGGAAGTAACCTAAGTGTCCACTGATGGATGAATGGTTAAAAAATTGTGATATTGATACAGATAAGATATATGTATATATGTATACAGATAAGATATATGTATATATGTATGTAGAGTATCATTAGAGCATAAGCAAGAATGAAATCTTGTCATTTGCAACATCATGGATAGACTTTAAGGGCATGATGCTAAGCGAACTAACTCAGAGAAAGACCAATACCATATGATCTCACTTGAAGATAGACTCTAAAACCAAAACCAAAAATACCAGGGGCACCTGGCTGGCTTGGTCAGAAGAGCATGTGTCTCTGGTTGTGAGTTCAAGCCCCACGTTTGGTGTAGATAGTATTTAAAAATAAAATCTTTAAAACAAACAAACAAAAAACCCAACCAAATTCATAGGTACATAGAACATATTGATACATAGGTACATAGAACAGATTGATGGTTGCCAGAGGTAGGCGATGGGGGTGTGTGTGTAAAATGGGGAAAGGGAGTCAAAGGGTGCAAACCCAGTTATAAAATGAATTAGTCCTGGGGATATAATGTATGACATGATGGCTATAGTTAGTAGTACTGTGTTGTATATTTAGAAATTGTTAAGAGAGTCACTCTTTGGGGCACTTGGGTGGCTCTGTCAGTTAACTGTCTGCCTTTGGCTCAGATCATGATCTCAGGCTCCTGGGATCGAGTCCTGCATTGGGCTCCTTGCTCCGTGGGGAGCCCGTTTCTCCCTCTGCCTGCTGCTCTCCCTGCTGTGCTCCCTCTCTCTCTCTCTTTCTGACAAATAAATAAAGAAAATCTTAAAAAAAAGAAAAAGGGTGTCTCTTTAAAGTGCCCATCACAAGAAAAAAAATTATAATTATGAATGTTAATTAGACTTATTGTTGTGATCATTTCTCAGTATGTACAACTACTGAATCATGTTGTACACCTGAAACTAGTATGTTAGTTACACCTCAATAAAACTAAGGGTTTTTTTTAAAATGATACAGGGAGCTCCAGTTGGAAAGTTTGCCTTTAAGATGCTAGTAATCTAACATTTTTAGAAAATATTTTATTTATTTATTTATTTTTAAATTTTTTAATTTTTTTATTAACATACAATGTATTATTAGCCCCAGGGGTACAGGTCTGTGAATCGCCAGGTTGACACACTTCACAGCACTCACCGTAGCACATACCCTCCCCAATGTCCATAACCCCACCCCCCCTCCCAACCCCCCTCCCCCCAGCAACCCTCTTTATTTATTTTTGCATGCATGTGAGAGAGAAAAAGAAAGAGAGCACGAGTGGGGCTGGAGGGACAGAGGGAGAAGCAGACTCCCCACTGAGCAGGGAGCCTGATGCAGGCTCCATCCTAGGACCCGGGGATCATGACCTAAGCATAAGGTAGAGGTTTAACCGACTGAACCACCCAGGCCCCCCAGTAATCTACATTTTGAGTGCCCTGGCAAATATGTTGTGGTATATCTTTTCATTGAACTTTGATTTAAGGGGCAACTGGGTGACTCAGTCAGTTAAGCGTCTGCCTTTGACTCAGGTCGTGGTATCTAGGTCCTGGGGTGGAGTCCTGCATCGGGCTCCCTGCTCAGCAGGGTCTTCTCCCTCTCCCTCTGCCTCTCACTCCTGCTTGTCTCCTCTCCTCTCGCTCAAATAAATAACATCTAAAGAAAGAAAGAAGGAAAGAAAGAAAGAAAGAAACTTGATTTAAATACAAACTTTAGGGGCTCCTGGGTGGCTCAGTGGGTTAAGCCTCTGCCTTCAGCTCAGGTCATGATCTCAGGGTCCTGGGATCGAGCCCCGCATCTGGCTCACTGCTCAGCAGGGAGCCTGCTTCCCCCTCTCTCTCTGCCTGTTGGTGACCTCTCTGTCAAATAAATAAAATCTTAACTAAAAAATAATAATAATAAATAAATATATAAATACAAACTTGGGGCCATTTGACTTTGGGCGTGGAACTCTCTCAGGGTAATAACACAGGCCTGGTACTTGCATCTCTGTTCCCCACTCCCGGTTTATGGTTGTGATCTTGCTATAGTAGAGACTACAAAGGTCTTGTCCTATCCTGGCTCCAGATGAGCATTCCTTCCAAGTGTGGTAGGAAGTTGAGAGGTATGATTAAAGGTAGGATGAGGAAGACTGGCATAGACGCCTGCCTAGTGCTCCCCATGCTGTTAGCCACTAGACCTCTCCATGCTTCATCTCTTGATTCTGTCACCTTCTCTCTCCCTATGGCCACTTTCCTGTGTTCAGCCTTTATAATTTCTCTCCAGGGCTCCCTGACCCGGCCCTCAGTCCTGTCCCCTGGAATCCATTCTCTGCTCTGTGGCCACAGTGATTTCTATGGGAAGTATATCCAATTCAGGATACTCCTGTGCTTAGAATCCTAGCAGTAAAACCCTAGTAAGTCTCCCCATTCCTTTCACAGGAAGTAGAAATCCTCCTTCAGGCTCTGTGTGATCTAGTACCACTTTTTCCTCCCTGCCTCATCACCATTCCTCTTCATTCACATGTTGGCTATGCTCCAGCCACCCTGGATGACTTGAAAACTCCTGAAGCATCCCAGCTATCAAAGCTTCAGGGGCTCTCTCCTGGCTCCTTATAGGTCAACACATTGCTGCCTTTGTAAAACTCAGTTTATGCCTGAGGCTACCTCCTTGAGGAGGCTTCTCAGATTAAGGCCACCTTCTTTGTGGTTCAAAGCATGCGCATCATTATACTTGCCAGGCTGTTTCCTGAGGGTCATTCTTGCCCAGAGGACTAAAGTGCTTGATGTAAGTGTGGCACCCGCAGCCCTGCCCCCCACATCCTATCAGCACTTTTCATTTCCAGCCATTTCCAGATCTCTTTCAGAAAGCTGCTCCAGGAGCCCAAGGGCTGGCCCTCTAAAAAACAGATAGGTACTGGTTATTAGCAACAAAAGTTCATTGAGGCCAGGGGGTGCTCAAAAACAGTACAGAGGTATGGGGGGGAGCCAAGAGGCAGCCCCAACATTGGCCACAGTGATTCTTAGTAAAGAACAGGAAGTTTCCTTGACCTCCTCACCTCTTCCAGCGTGATGGCTTCTCTTCTACGCTTCTCTCTGCCTTTGCTCTTGCTGTGAGTTCCATGGGGACAGCGACAGTGCAGCTTTGTCGTCCCACCCCGGGGGGACGTCCCACACCTTGTGTGATTGCCATGTAACCCCTGGCAATCACACAAGGCCCTGTACATAGCCCTCCTGAATCATCGTTGCCCAAGGGATGACAGATAGAATGTTCGTCCAACAAAGGCGTAAACCGCAAATGCAAGGGCCAAGGTGGAAACAGCTCTCTGGAACAAGGCAGAGGTCAGGACAGGGACTAGGGCCTTAGCTGGCTCTGGAATGATTGTTTCAAACCTGGGCCCAGTGTGGGCAGCCTCTCCATTGGCCACCAGCTCTTGCCCCTGACGGAGCGGGGCCTCCCAAGGATGTGAAGTATTGGTAGCTGTTACTATGTGTGTGCGGATGGGGTGGGGGCTTGGGGAAGAAAGGGGCTTCTTAGCTTGCCCTGCGACAGCCCAGATGGTTCTGAACTTGGAGGAGAATGAGATCAGCAAAGTGCTGGATGTGTGGGCCAGAGGGAAGGGGACTTTCAGGTTAGGGGAGAAGTCTCCAGGACAGAGCTGATTTGACTCTGGAAGTAGCCGGCGGGAGGACTGTAGTGGGTGCACTCACCCCTGCTATGGCACCCGCTTGGGCACTTGATATCTTATATTTTAAAATCTTTTGTATTTTTTTTTTTTTTTTTTTTTTTTAGATCTGACTGTTACTCTTGTTCTGAATCAAGAGGGCTCTGGGGACTGACTCGCAGTAATTAAAATCACATGAGATTGGTCTAAAAACCCTGGAAAGTCATTGTTAATTTACAGTGAGAAATGCAGTCCTTTATTCAGTTATTTTTCCTTGTATATTTATTGGGTGCTGACCTGAGCCCGGCCAGTCATGCATAACCCTAAAGTTCTTTCTGGAAAGTAGCATATAGTCTTCAGGCAGAAGGCAGAAACCACACCAGTTATTTTAACGGAGAGAATTTCATACAGAGACTATTTAGTTAGGTATAATCACCAAATATTTAGCTAGGTTTGGTCACCGAAGAACCCAGAAGACCGAAAAGGGAGCTCTAAGGCATCATGAAGGCAGTAATCTCATACAGCAGCTACCACTGGTAGGGAAACACAGAAGGGGGGATGGAATTATTAAAACCTAGAAGCTTGGAGGGGTTAAAACCTAGAAGCTAGGGCTGAAAATCAGATGCCGCAGGAAAAGGCACCTGCCAGCTAATGCTGGTGTCTGAGCTCAGAGCTGGGGGCCTCACTAAGGTGGGGCCCAGATCCCCGAGGAATGGATGCTGGCTGGGTCTGTAGGAGTCAGAAAAACCACACAGTAGATTCAGTTGCTGTTACCGGAAGGAAATGCTGTGAAGAAACGTGGAGGATGCCATTCCCAGGGCCAGGAAGCCAACAGGAAGCCAGTCAACCCATGAAGGAAGAAGTAAGTCCCAACTCCTTCCTCTAGCTTTGAATCTTCCTCTAACACCTCCTGTGGGCAGAGCCCAACCGGGAGCCCCTGGCTGAGCAGAAATGTGGTTTGTAGAGCCCCAGTACCACAAAGATGGGGGTGGGGGTGAGGGTGAGTTGAGGGGGTGGGGAGGGCCGGGGAGAAGGCGGGTTTAGACCCAGTATCTCAATAACCGACATCTCCAAGCAAGTTTGAGATGAGTGAGGGTGAGCTGACCCCTTCCCCTGCAACTTTGTTACCGGTTCACAGAAAAGCAAGTCTCTAGCCAAATTGTGTCTCATGCAGAGACGTTTATTAAACATGCATTCGTTAGCAACCAGGCACAGAAAAAGTCCCTGCAACCTGTTCTCTAGGCTCGAGGAAGTCCCAGCTCTCAGCCTACTGCTTGCATAAGAGGGCCGCTCAAGGCAGATGGAACATTCTGGATGTCTCAAGGAATAAGAAATCCTCCAAAACTCAAGGTTGGACTGAAACTATAGGTGCCACTTCAGAGGTTACAGGCTGGAGGCCTTGCTGGTGTCTGATCACCTCTTCACGTGCAGGTAGAGAGCGTCTCGAACATATTTAAGCAAATCCGTAGGTCCTGGAGTCCCCGAATTTCACCAAGAAACTATTTCTGCCTTTCATCACGCTAATGAACAAGCCACCAATTTCATCCATGAAAGCCCGTTTCTGACTCTCATTTTGCCAATTAGCAAAACCTCAGGTACTGATGAAGCCCTTGTGATCTTGCATCTGGACATGGCCTTGGTGAGGCCCAGTTAGCTGCCAAGCCGGAGAGGGGACTTTCGATGAGAGGCCAAAGGCTGCCCGTGGGATTGAAGTGTTAGCTAATACTGGTGTAATACCACAATGCTCAGGTACAAGTATTTCAAAAACAAAATGCAGATATCATACTAAGCTCGGGGTTTTTTAAATGCTGTTTATTTATGATTTTTAAGGTAGGCTCTATGCCCAATGTAGGGCTCGAACTCACAACCCTGAGATCCAGAGTCACGGGCTCTACTGACCGCACTACAGTGAATAATATTTTAGTATAAGTACTCGTATTTTATTTGCAAAATCTGGCAGCCCTATTTCTAGGCAAAGCAAGAAGGGAAGCCCCACAGGGCAGAGTTTCACTTGGTGAGCGTGGCAAAGTTAAGACAGAAGGGTGAGGTAGTTTTAGGTTCTGTGCTGGAATTATCCATTCCCGTCTACTCCCTGGACAAGCCCACGTGATTTGGAGGTCGGGGGTTTGCTTCTCGGAGCAATGCCGGTTCCAAACCACATGTGGCCTCTCTGAGCCCCCCCCGCCTTTTTTAAGATTTTATTTATTTATTTGACAGAGAGATCACAAGTAGGCAGAGAGAGAGAGGGGGAAGCAGGGTCCCTGCTGAGCAGAGAGCCCGATGTGGGGCCTGATCCCAGGACCCTGGGAGCATGACCTGAGCCAAAGGCAGAGGCTTTAACCCACTGAGCCACCCAGGCGCCCCTGAGCTCCCTTTTAATTGTGGAGTAAAACCCTTCTGCCAGCTCATTCTTTCTTAAACAGACCCCTGAGGAGCTGGTTATGTCTAAGTTTACATAACGTTGACGCCATTTTGTTTCCCTCTTCTAAATAGGTCCCCTGAATGCTGTTTATTTGCTCACAGCCTTCATTTCCTTTTCCCACTGGTGGCTGATCTCATTTTCCTTTTAACATTCAGAGAGGTTAAGAAACTCACCCAAGGCTAGCCAGCCCAAACTTAATCTCACCTCTGGCTTCAAGGCCTCTGCTCACTACTGTTCAGTGTCAGTCTGTGCCCCAGAAATTGTGTTCTGCATCACAGGGAAGTAGCTGTTGGGTGAAGTGGAGGACACAGGGCTTGGAGTCAGAGGGCTTGGGCCTTGTTCAGAAATGGAAATATCAGAGACAAGGTCAGGAGCACTGGGCGGGTCTTCAGTATTCAAGAACTACATATGTTTTGGCAATGCATGCAGGTTGACCTAACATGATAAACTTGATAAACTTGAACTCTGGGCATGCAGAGCGACCCAAGGCTAGGCCCTATTACTGATGCCCCAGCTCCAGGTGGAACAGCAATTAAAGGAGCAGATTTGGGGTCAAAGGCAGGAGACCTTGCTGGTGGGATCTCAGGGAAGGTGGAGCTCCGACTTCACCTTTGCAGAACCAGCCCCATCGTTCTAGCTGTGGCCTGGCACTGCCTGTGGTCACCTGGAAGATTCAAGGAGATGGAGGGCAGGTTCATGGTGCACCTTGAGACACCACAGTTTTCAATTTTGTTGGGCTGGAGCCAGACCCTGATGGCAGGGTGGGGTGCAGAGGTTAAAAGAGCATAGGTTTTGTGGCCAGCTAGATAGGAACCTGAGACTTTGTTTACCAGCAGTTTTCTAGGGTGACTTGGTAATCTCTCTAATTAGCAATTTTCCCATATCAAAATGAATGTTACAGCATCTACCTGTTGTGGTTGTTTTTAGAATTAAAGGTAGGGGCGCCTGGGTAGCTCAGTCAGTCAGGCGTCTGCCTTCAGCTCAGGTCACGATCTTGGGGTCCTGAGATGGAGCCCTGCATCCTGCTCCCTGCTCAGCAGGGAGTCTACTTCTCCCTTTCCCCCTCCCCCTGCACTCTCTCTCTCGCTCTCTGTCAAATAAATAAAATCATTCAAAAAAAGAAAGATAATATATGTAAATGCCTAGCACAGTGTCAGGCTTATAGTTGTCATTCAGTATGAAATAGTGCTGCTGGTAATAGTGATGGTGGTGATGGAAGGTATGGCAGTGCTAGAGGTAATGGTGGTGGTGATGATGGAAGTGGTGGTGATGATGGAGGTGATGATTGTGATGGGTGTGATGATGTTGGAGGTAATGATGATGGAAGTGATGGTGGTGGTGACGATGGAAGTGATGATGGAAATGATAATGGAAGTAGTGGTGATGGTGATGGGGGTGATGATGGAAGTGATGGTGATGATGGAGGTCATAATGGTGATGGGGGTGATAATGTTGGAGGTAATGAGGGAGATGGTGATGGGGGTGGTGATGATGGAAGTGATTATGATGGTGATGGGGGTGATGGTGGAGATGGAGGTGATGATTATGGAGGTGACGGTAGTGGTGGTGGTGGAGGTGAAGTTGGTGGTGGTAGCAGTAGGGCTTGCAGCTGTTCACATTAACATTGATTAGTTCAAGACCATGAACCCTTGTAACTTATTCAGGGGTACTGGACCAAGTATTTATGTTACTATTGTTTTTAATTTATCTATTCCTTTAAAAATAAAGATTTTATTTATTTGAGAGAGAGAGCATGTGCATGAGAATGGGGGAGGGGCAGAGGGAGAAGCAGACTCCTCGTTGAGCAGGGAGCCCAACGAAGGGCTCTATTCCAGGACCCTGAGATCATGACCCGATCTGAAGGCAGAGGCTTTTTTTTTTTTTTTAAAGATTTTATTTATTTATTTGAGAGAGAGAGAATGAGAGAGAGAGAGAGAGAGCATGAGAAGGGGGAGGGTCAGAGGGAGAAGCAGACTTTCCACCAAGCAGGGAGCCTGATGCAGGACTCGATCCCTGGACTCCAGGATGGTGACCCAAGCCAAAGGCAGTCGCCCAACCAACTGAGCCACCCAGGTGCCCCTGAAGATTTTATTTTTAAGTAATCTTTATGATGTAGGAAATACATTACGAAGGCAACAACCAAGAAAGAATTCTTGAGATGTCTTTGGTGCAAAAAGGTGATTTTATTAAAGCATGGAGGCCCCGTGGGCAGAAAGAGCTGCACCAGGGTCATGAGGAATGGCCCATTGTATACTTTCAAGTTGGGAGGGGGTTAGGGATAGAGGAAGTCTCTAAGGGATTTTAGAAGCAAGGTTTCCAGGACCTTGAGGGGGCTAGCTATCATTGGGAAAAGGTCATTTATTACCGTCTAATAAAACCTGAGTCATGAGACCCTTCAGATGTGTATCGGTGGGCCATGTGCTTGGAGGATGATTGACAACACTTATCTTTGGGGTATAGAGATAAAGGAAATTTCTAAAGGAATTTTTATATGTTAAAGTAGACTACAGGGTCCTGGGGGTCGGCCTAAGATTGCCTTTGCCCTTAGCCAAGTATTAACATCGAGGCAGTTGAAATACGTAGAGGAATGTCACTCTGCCTGTTTCAAGGACAAGTCAGTGGGCTATAGGTAGTAAGGAAATTAATAATTTTTCTTCTGCCTTTGTTTGCCACATCACCTTACACCCAGTGTGGAACTCGAACTCACAATCTGGAGATCAAGAGTCTCATGCTCCACCAACTGAACCAGCCAGGCGCCCCTCTCTTTCTTTAACTTTTAAAAATCAACTTTTTTGAGGGATAATTTACATGCAAAAATGTTCATAAAAAAACAAGAAGTTCCTATTATAAGTGTACATTTCTATGAGTTTTGACAAATGTATGTATATACCCGCGTAACCACGCAGTAATCAACATACTGATCACTTCCATCAGTGGGAAAAGCTCCCTTGTGTCCGTTTGCTGTCAGCCCCCTCCCTAAGCAACGAGAATCTGCTTTCTCCAACCAGGTATTAGTTTTGCCTATTCTAGAATTTCATAGGTGTCAAATCACCTGGCATACTCTTTTTTTTTTTTTTAAGATTTTATTTATTTATTTGACAGAGATCACAAGTAGGCAGAGAGGCAGGCAGAGAGAGAGGAGAAAGCAGGCTCCCTGCTGAGCAGAGAGCCCAATGCGGGGCTCAATCCCAGGACCCCAGGGTTCACGACCTGAGCAGAAGGCAGAGGCTTTAACCCACTGAGCCACCCAGGCACCCACCTGGCATGCTCTCTTGTGTCTGGCTTTTGTTCAGTCTAACATTTTTGAGATTCACAAGTGTTACTGCACGTTATCAAGTTTGTTTCTTTTCATTGCTGAGTACTATTCTATTGTACAAATATACCACAGTGTTTTTCTATTCTATTGATACATTTTAAATTTATGGATATTACATATCTCATTCAGTTTCTTAGTTCAGGTCTCTCATTGTAAGCTCTACCTTCCACCTTTTTAAATTTCTCCAAGTTGCGGTAGGTAGAGTGGAGTTTTTTGGGCCCTTTAATGTTGGGGGACCAGCTGGGGTCCTTTTGGTCTGACCAACCTTAGATAGTGCTATATTAAAAACTTTGTTTTATTTATACTAAATTTATTTACTAATTTTTATCTATCCATCCATCCTAAAAAAAAAAAAAAAAAGAAAAGAATAAGAAAACCCAGTTCACCCATTTCTTAATAACCATCTAAAGATTTCCACCTGCTGGGTGACTCTTCCCTTCCTGTTTCCTCTTTGTTTCTTCGCTCCTATCAATATTCCCTTTGTTCACCTTATTTCTTAGTAACTGTTTAAAACTTTCCACCTTGTTGGGAAGCCTCTCTGGACTGTTTCAGGCCTCTCCCCATTGGCTTGTTAATTAACCTAAGGTTTCTGTTAGCATCTGTAAGACCCCTGAGGGGCAGCTGGGACTGCAAATTCGAAGTGGCTGCCAGATCTGACCTTTGGTTTTGCAACAAAGAGGTTACATGGGGAGCCCCTGTAAAAGCCCCTCCTCCACCCCCGCGGCATTTACCATGACCTGGGTCACGGGCCTATTAGGCTGGTTAATATCTTGGTGGTCAAAAAGCCAGCCCTACACCCCTTGCCTAGGAAGCATATCAGCTGTTTCATTGGGGTCTTCCACTTGGCATTGATGGGGGTTAAAGGCAGTTCCCTTTCTAGGCATTAAAAAACCTTAGGGTGGCTCTTATCCATCCACCAGGTGGGTTGTTCCCTTGTGAATGTCTGGATCATTAACAGCCATGTGCGATTGTTCCATAGCGATCGGTTTGTCCCACGGCCACCCAGACATCCTCTTCCACCCACTGGCATTCAGACCAGAGACACCGCCCCCGATCGGTTACTCCCCCAACCCCCGTCGTTGGTGAAGCTTCCTCAGGAAGCTGATGATACTGATCTGAGATGAAAACAACCCTTTCACACTAAACCTTCTCGGGTTTTGTCCTCCCCCCCAATGCTGGCTACATTCTTGGTGATCAGAGGTCTTAGAAGCACGCTCAGTGGTCCGTGCACACATTTTCTCTTGGGGGAAAGCTTTGGAGCTAGTGGCTAAAGCTCAGACTCACCGAAATCTGAGTTTGGACTAGCCTCGAAGTCTGCCCCAGCCTTGTCTTCTACTTTAGCTGTTACAGATCACAGTGACCAAGGCATTGAATATTTGGGCTTTTTCTTAGCAGTTTGTGTTTCCTGATGCAGCTGGTGAACCAACTCCCCAGACTTGGCTCCATCTCTAATTGGCTGGTAACTTCTTACCTTTAAGCTGCTCACACCGTGGGTGAGCATGGGACCATCCAGGAATCAAAGGTTCCTTATCCTTCACCCTTTCCTCCTTCCTCTTTCCACACCACATGCTTCTGTGAGCCGGGGCCATTCTAGCACATACCACCTCTCTGACACCCACTAAACCGGAAAGGCCTCAGCTCTCCACTGTGTAGGGAAGAACCCACTTCTTCCTTGTTGTGTGTTTCTTCCCTGTCGGTCCCCTTTACTAGACACAGAGCACTTCTGACACTTTCAGTCACCAAACATGTGGTTTTCCCCAAACCAATTAATTCTCTACCACCAGCTCGGTGTCCTGCAATTCAACTCATTCGTGATATGATCTACCCGGAGACACCATCAGATCCCACACGGTAAGGGATCAGTCCTACAAGACAGTCTCCCCCCACCCCCCCACCCCCAACTTTAGACACCAGTTCCAATTCGAGGCTGTCACCTGTGCTTCTGACCTACTGGCTAGAGATTGGAAGCTCCCATGACTTCCTCCTTGGGTTTGATTAATTCACGGCTCACAGAACTCTGGGAAACATTTTACACACTGAATGGCGGGTTTATTACAAAAGGATAGAACTCAGGAACAGCCAGATGGAAGAGATACACAGGGGAAAAAGATGAGAAGCTTCCCTGCCCTCTCCAGGCCCGCCATTCTCCCCACATCTCTGCATGCTCCCAACCTGGAAGCTCTCCCAACCCCATCTTTTAGGGGTTTTATGGAGGTTTCATTACAGAGGTGCAATTGATTAAAGCATTGACCATTGGAGATTGAACTCAACCTCCAGCCCCCCCTCCCCTCGCCAGAAATCAGTGGGTGGGACTGAAAGTTCCAACTATCTAATCTTGGTTGGTTCCCCTGGCAACCAGCCCCCATCCTTAGGTTACCTAAGGGGTTTCCAGCAGTCACTCATTAACATAACAAAAGACACCTTTATGGCTCTCAGGAAATTCCAAGGGTTTTAGGAGCAGTGGTGAACCCAGAACTATGGAGGAAGACCAAATATATATGAAAAATCTTTTGGTCATCTGAGTGACCAAATATTTATTTCTTATAAATCACAATATCACCGGTTCTTAATCCAGTGGGTCCTCACTCACAGGTAGTGTTAGATGGGGACCCAGTTTCTTTTTAAGATTTTATTTTTAAGTAATCTCTACACCCAGTGTAGGGTTTACAACCCCCAGATCAGGAGTCACATGCTCTACCAACCGAGCCAGCCAGGTGCCCCAGATTGGGACCCAGTTTTAATTTTTCACAGGTGACATGCCATTGTTTTCCTTCCCCTCCACATAGGCGAGCTCCAAAGCCTTGGCTGTCATGTAAGCACAGTTTGTTTGAAAAAAAAAAAAAAAAAAAAAAAAAAAAAAAGATCTCTAATTAGAATTTGTTTAAACTTTTTATTTAAGTATGGCATAAAAGTTCTCAAATCATTAATGACTGGATGACTTTCCAAAAGTGAAAACCACACTGAACAGTTTCTCTTGCCCCTTTCCGTTCACTGCCCATCACACTAGATTCATTTTGCTTTTGTGTGTGCGCACGCTTCCTATAAATGGAATCGTATTTTATGTACTCTCGCGTTGCCCATTTTTCACTCATGTTTATCAGATTTATCCATATTGTGGTGTCTAGTTCTAGTGTGTTCCTTCTTGTTGCTGGGTGTATTCACTGCACAACTATACTACGATTTTTTAAAGTTTTTATTTTAATTCCAGTATAGTTAACATACAGTGTAATACTAGTTTCAGGTGTACAATATAGTGATTCAACACTTCCATACGTCACCCAGTACTCATCACAAGGGCCCTCCTCAGTCCCCATCACTGTTTTACCCGTTCCCCCATCCACCTCCCCCCTTGGTAAACATCAGTTCTCTATAATTGGGAGTCTATTTCTTGCTTTGTCTCACTCTGTCTCTTATTTTTATCCCTTTGCTTATTTCTTTTGTTTGTTTCTTAAATTCCATGTATGAGTGTAATCTCATACGCTCATACGCTTAGCGTTATACTGTCTCGCACCATCCATGTTTTCGCAAAAGGCAAGATTTCATTCTTTTTTATGGCTGAGTAATATTCCATTATATGTATTTATATACATACACACACACACACACCACTTCTTTATTCATTCATCTATCACTGGACACTTGGGCTGCTTCCACAGTTTGGTTATTGTGAATAGTGCTGCTAGAAATATAGGGGTACATTGGGGCACCTGGGTGGCTCAATGGGTTAAGCCTCTCTGCCTTCAGCTCAGGTCATGATCTTAGGGTCCTGGGATCGAGCCCCACATCGGGCTCTCTGCTCAGCGGGGAACCTGCTTTTCCCTCTCTCTGCCTGCCTCTCTGCCTACTTGTAATCTCTTTCTCTCTGTCAAAAAAATAAATAAAATTTAAAAATAAATAAGTAAATATAGGGGTACATGTATCCCTTTGCATGAGTGTTCTTGTATCCTTTGGGTAAATACCCAGTAGGGCAATTGCTGGGTCATCAGGTAGCTCTATTTTTAACTTTTTGAGGAACCTCCACAGGGTTTTCCACAGTGGCTGCCCCTGTGTGCATTCCCACCAACAGTGTGCTAGAGTTCCTTTCTTTCCACATCCTTGCCAACACCTGTTGTTTCTAGTGGTGTTGATTTTAGCCGTTCTGACAGGTGTGAGGTGATAGCTTATTGTGGTTTTGATTTGTATCTCCCTGATGAGGAGGGATGATGAACATCTTTTCATGTGTCTGTTGGCCATCTGGATGTCTTCTTTGGAGAAATGTCTGTGTCTTCTGCCCATTTTTAAGTTCGATTATTTGTTTTTTGGGGTGTTGAGCTATATGAGTTCTTTGTATGTTTTGGACACTAACTCCTTATTGGATATGTCATTTGCAAATAACTTCTCCTATTAGATGTCTTTGACTACCATTTCAGTCTCTTCAGACTTGGGGGCCTGGAATTAGCCATCCCTTCTTGATCAGATTTTGACATTTTATATATTTCCAAGACTTATTTCATTTTTGTTTTTAATTTTATTAGTGCAGTTACTCAAAATGGTTTTTCTTGGGGCACCTAGATGGCTCAGTCTTTTGAGCATCTGCCTTCAGCTCAGGTCGTCATCCCAGGGTCCTGAGATCGAGCCCCACGTTTGTCTCCCTGCTCAGCGGGGAGCCTGCTCCTCCCTCTCCCTCTCCCCGGCTTGTGTGCGCGCTCGCTCTCTCTCTCTCTCTCTCTCTCAAATAAATAAATAAATAAAATCTTTCAAAAGATGTTTCTTCTTCTTCTTCTTTTTTTTTTTTTTTAAAGATTTTATTTATTTATTTGACAGACAGAGATCACAAGTAGGCAGAGAGGCAGGCAGAGAGAGAGGAGGAAGCAGGCTCCCCGCGGAGCAGAGAGCCCAATGCGGGGCTCGATCCCAGGACCCTAGGATCATGACCTGAGCCGAAGGCAGCAGCTTAACCCACTGAGCCACCCAGGCGCCCCTCTTCTTCTTTTTTAATCATCACTTCTGTGTCTATTTCTTCCTTATCTTTCTATATTTTATTTATTCACATCATCTCCCTTTTATTCTTGATCATGCTTGCCACAGGTCTGTTTTTTAAAAACTCTTTCACAGAACGGGCTTTTGACTTTTAAAATAATGCGCATGGTTTTTGTTGCTGTTATTTTTACAGAGTTCTGCCTGGATCAAGCCAAGTATGTGTAATTCCTTTCAGTAAGACCTGAACGTGCAAACTGAAGGTCAATCTGTTTTGATGTATCAATAATTGGTAACTATATCTGTCACAATATAGTCTCACCAAAGCTGCAATTATTCCAGAAAGATGGTCAAATTGTTACCTTGGCCACAGTACATACATCAGGGAACCATTCACAGGAAAACACGGGAATAGAGCCTAATATTGAAATGACAGCAATATTGTTGATGCATGCCAGGATTCACTAGAATTTGCAGTCTACTCAGCAAACGCACCTCCTTCTCCCCAGAAAGGGCCGGGAAATCCTGGCCAAAGATTTTGCGGGACCAGTCCAGAGACAGGACTTTTTTAATTATGATAGACTCCTTTGCAAAATCACTTGATACGCTCAGATCTGTGCTGTCACCTGCGGGTCTTGAGCAGGCAATTAATTTATACATGGGCATTGCATATCACTTACCTCTGGTCACGGGTCTACTCTACCTTTTGCCTCAGTTGAGCATCAAGGATTTACGGACAGGATCCTCGTCCCACTGTTGATGTCCTCCCCAGCGTGCTCCCGGATATGTAGGCAGATGATAAAGCTGGTAACGTGTGCTGAGGGTGGTGTGAAGTAGATTACAGGAAAGATGAGCCATAGGACATGCCAGGTTTCTCCCTGACCGAAATGTCACACGCTGCTCAACTTTGACAGCCAATCTTGGCTGAATGACCAGGGAGATCATCCTTCGAGAATAGTCTCAGCTGCCTCCACACGGGTAAGTAAGTATGATGACAGAATGCCATTCTGTCTGTAACTGTCTTTCACTTCTTTTCACCCTGTGAGTTAGTCTTTGATAAGCTTGTGGGGTTAGGTCGAGGGTGGGGTCTGCTGCCAGAACAATTAAGGCCAGGACCCTCAGGGTGCAGGGGTCAGTGTAGCATTGTCCAATCGACCCATGGGAAAATCTCCCTCTCAGGGTAACTGAGGAAGACAGACCAACAAAGATGTCTTCTTCAGAGTCATTGGTGTTGCCTTTTCAGAGACTCGCGTGGAACTGCTCAAAGCTGTGAGGATAGGGGTGCCTGGGTGGCTCAGTCGGTTGAGCGTCTGACTCTTGATTTCGGCTCAGGTCGTGATTTTGGGGTTGTAAGATCGAGCCCCACGTTGGGCTCTGTGCTGGGCATGGAGCCTGCATAAGATTAAGATTGTCTCCCTCTCCCTCTGCTCCTCCCCGCCCCCCCGCTCCCCCTCTCCCCGACTTGTGTGCGCTCTTTTTCTCAAAATAAATAATTTTGTATATTTTTGAAAAGATTATTTGTTTACTTGAGAGAAAGAGAGAGACAGACAGAGACAACAAGAGAGGAAACAGAAGCAGGGGGACGGGGAGAGGGAGAAGCAGGCTTCCCACCGAGCAGAGAGCCTGACATGGGGCTCCATCCCAGGACCCCGGGATCATGATCCAAGCCAAAAGCAGGCGCTTAACGACTGAGCCACCCAGGCGCCTCCAAATAAAATAATTTTTAAAAAAATTAAAGGGATGCCTAGGTGGCTCAGTTGGTGAAGCATCTGCCTTTGGCTCAAGTCATGATCTTGGCGTCTGGGGATCGAGCCCCACATCGGGCTCCCTGCTCGGCGGGAAGCCTGCTTCTCCCTCTCCCACTCCCCCTGCTTGTGTTCCTTCTCTTGGTGTGCCTCTCTCTATCAAATAAATAAAATCTTTTTTAAAAAGCAAAAAATAAAAATAAACTGCCAAACCATGTGCATAAGAGGCGGTACCATTTTGCATTTCGAGCAGCAATGAATAGGAGTTCCTGTCGCTCCTGTGTTACAGATTTGGGCCGTTCTAACAGGTGCATGGTGGTATCTCATTATTCTTTTGCTTGCATGTCCCTGATGACACATGATGGGAAGTATGTTTTCATATCCTTGCTGCCATCTGTTTATCTTCTTTGGTGGGGTGTCTAAGATCTTTGGCCCATGTTTTCAATCTAGTTGTTTTGTTTTTGTATTGTGGAGTTTAAAGAGTTCTTTGTATATGTCGGATAATAGTCTTTTGCCAACATTTTCTCCCAGTCTGTGGCTTGACTTTTTTTGCAGAGCAGAGGTTTCTAATTGGAATGAAGTCCAACTTATCAGTTATTTCTCTCATGGATTCTGCTTTTTGTATTACATCTAAAAAGTCATCATCAGGGGCCCCTGGGTGGCTCGGTGGGTTAAGCGTCTGACTTTTGGTTTCAGCTCAGGTCCTGATCTCAGGGTTGTGAGATGGAGCCACAGGTTGGGCTTCTGGCTCCGGGCCGAGTCTGCTTGGGATTCTCTGTCTCTCCCTCTGCCTCTCCACGTACTTGTATGCACACTCTCTCTCAAATAAATAAGTAAATAAATAAAGTCTTTTTTTTTTTAAGATTTTATTTATTTATTTGACAGAGAGATCACAAGTAGATGGAGAGGCAGGCAGAGAGAGAGAGAGAGAGAGAGAGAGGGAAGCAGGCTCCTTCCTGAGCAGAGAGCCCGATGCGGGACTCGATCCCAGGACCCTGAGATCATGACCTGAGCCGAAGGCAGCAGCTTACCCCACTGAGCCACTCAGGCGCCCAGTAAATAAATAAAGTCTTAAAAAAAAGTCATCACCACACCTAAAGTCATCAAAAAACTTGTCCATCAACCCAAATAGAAGCTTTGTATCCGTCAAGCACTCTCTCTTCCCCCCTGACCGCAGAGCCTGACTCAGGGCTTGATTGCAGGACCTTGAGACGATGACCTGAGCTGAACACCCACGTGCCCCTCTACTTGAGTTCTTGCTTTTAATGCCTTTGGGTACACGTCTCAGGATCGAACTGCTCAGTCATAGGAGTGTATTACTGTCTTTTTTTTTTTTTTAATGATTTCATTTATTTGACAGAGGGAGAGAGTATACAAGTAGGAGGAGCAGCAGGCACAGGGAGAGGGAGAAGTGGGCTCCCCAGATGCGGAACTCGATCCCAGGACCCTGGGGTCATGACCGGGGAGGGCTGATGCTTAACCGACTGAGCCACCCAGGCACCCTGAGCTCGTTACTGTCTTAAGCGCTCTTTTAGGCGCCTTACATTGTACAAGGAAAAGGAAAGAGTGACACGAGAAAAGAAAAAGGCAGCCCAGATAAACAGCTCTTCTGAATATTTTGCTCCTGCGGGAAACAGAGGCATGGGGTGGTAGCTGCATGGGGAGGCAGGCTCACGGGAAAGTTTAAGATGGAAGTCACCAGAAAGGTTTGTATGCTCTTGAGACTGTTGTAGAAGTGAGGGAATGATTAGTGCCATGGAAGAGAGAGGAGAAAAGCCCCCTCGCTGTGCGGACAACTGGGCATGGTGTTGGCTTGAGGCAGGAGCAGGGGACAGTCCATCCCCTGTGGCCAGGCAGACACAGCAGAGGTTGTGCAGGGTAGCTGGGCTGGGGGAGGCTGCATAAGTCGTCTCAGCCGGCTTCGTGACCCAGGAGGCCAGGCCATTGGCATTGAGTGAGGATGGAGGAGAAGGCGTGGGAGGTATGAGGACATCGTGGGAGGTGGGAAAGTGGAAGGACGAATGGACTGGGCAAATACAGGATGACAAGTGGACAGTGTTTAGGGTGCAAAAGAAGTTCATGGTCATTACCTTAAAGTGGGCTCAGTCAGCGTGCTGGGGACTTTTCTCCACCTGCGTGTGGACCGGAGTAGGTGCTGGAGTCAGTGGGAGCCGGGCTGTGGTGCTGGGCGGCAAACACAGGGCAGTGGATGTGGGTCAGTGGAGGGTTCTGCCCCAGAAAGGTAGCAGTCCTTAGGCATGGCATTTGAGCAGCATCAGGAGGAAACAGAGGCTATCAGGTGGGGGAGGGACAGTGGGAAGGCGGAGCGTCAGTGATGCTGGAAGGCTGGTGCCATGGGAGGATGTCAGAGCAGGAGTCCTGAGGACATGAGCTGGATGGAGTGTCAGGAGGCCGCAGAAAGAGCAACGCGTGATCCCGAGTTAGAGGAGAAGCTGCAGTGTTTGGGTGCAGACCTCAGCTTTTGCTGTAGAGGTAAGTGACTAAGGGAGGCTGGGGATGAGAGAAGTGGAGGACTGGAGGGCAGAGAATGGAGAAGCCAGCCTAGCAGAAGAATCATCTCCCCATAGATGGACCTGGCTCCCTCCTGGATGAACACCTGCTTCTTCTGGGTATTCTGAACGCCATCGATAAAGGTCAAGGAGAAGACCTGTGTTCTTTGCCCCTCCCTCAGCAGGGGTTCAGAGGGGGCTGTGGGTGGGAGACAAAGATCACCGCCCCTCCCCCGAGCCTTCTACCCCACTCTCTTCATCAGGGGGGCATCCAGGGTCCTGTGTTTATTGAGCACCTACTATAGGCCAGGCAACAAGACTAACACTTTATTTCTTCTATGCTCAGCAGTTTACATTTCTCTTGTTTTGCCTGAGAGGAAAGTACTGTGGGTTTTGTTGTTGTTGTTTTAAGTAGGCTCCATGCCTTGCGTGGAGCCCAACACAGGGCCTGAACTCAGGACCCTGAGCTCAAGACCTGGGCCGAGATCAAGAGTCAGACGCTTAGCCGACTCAGTCCCCCCAGGTGCCCCAAGAAAGTAGTGTCAGTGGGTTCATTTTACAACTGAGAGAAATGGAGGCTCAGAATATATATGGAAACCCTGGTGGGCCTATAGCAGAATCTGAAACCTTAAACAGGCCGCCTCCCCCACAGTGGGCCATCTGGAGTGAACCAGATCCAGCCCCTGACCTCCGGCATGTAAACAAGTAATTGTAGAATTTACCACTTTCATTCTTTGTCTCAGGTTCCCCCTGGCCGCCTCGCCTGGGAAGCCCTGTCCAACCACACCTTCTCCCTTCCCCAGCAGCTAGGGTAACCCGAGTCCAGGGTTGCCTGGGACCCAGGGTTTTCTGGGCCTTTAGTGGTGAACTTGGGACGATCTGGGGCCTGCCACGATGGTTTGGTCTCCCCAGCTGCAGCTCAGCCAGCGGCTGCTCCTCTAGCTTTTTTCCCCCTTCCCCTTCAGTGGCTTTGCTCATCTCTTGCATGACATTTGTTTGACCTCCACTGTCTCCTCGGGGGCCCCGAGTACCTCTTGAGCTCCCTCTGGGAGCCGAGCAACTGGTCAGAGGGAGATCAGAGGCTGCAGTGAAGGTCTGGAATGGGCGCTTTTAGATAAATGCCCTCAGGGTGCCCATAGTCGACCAGAACATCACCCCCAAACAGACACATCATTCACATCAACAGGCTAGAACATTCTGGGCTCTGCTAACACCTGGGGAGAAGGAAAAGGGCAATCTCTTAGGCAGGTTCCCCATTCAGTTCATTCGTTCATCAAATACTTGCTGAGTAACTATGGGCCTGGTCCTCCTCCAGGCAGCAATGAACAAACTAGACCAAATCCCCGGCTTGGGTTTCTGGGTCTCTTGAAGCCTTTGTCTCCCTGTCTCCTCAGTTAGAAAAGAAAAAGGCAGTGCTGAAAGTCTTCGTGTGCCCGGCACCCAGTGTGGGATGTGCTTCGTAGAGGTCTGGTAAACTTGAAATGAATGGCTGCTTGAGGGATCCTGGCTTCTGACATTAATGCCGTAAGTTCCACCCTGAGAGGTCCGCTAACTTTGATAAGGTCTCCCCATGTGGAAGGCAGGTGCGCCCCAGAGGACAGGAGCCGACTGTGCTGTGCGCGCTTAGTGCGAAGGTGACCGCAGTTGGAAGATGGAGGTCTGCGGGGGGTGTAGGCCACCATGGCAAAGCGAGGGGGACCTCAGGGAAGCTGACAGCTGGCTTGCCGCCCTGAAGAAGCAGGGCCAGCAGAAGGCACCAAGCAACTGGGGGAGAGACCTTGGAGGAAGGTGAGCACAGTAAAGAGAAAATGGTGGCGCTCGTTAAAGATGGCGGCGGACTTCCTTCAGGACCTTCCTGATGTGTGCAGGGACCCCTCCAATGGGTTTAGCACTGGGGGAGAGAGTCTGCCTTGCTTTCAAATACAAAAGGACAGGTGGAGATTTATGGCCAGGGAGTAGCGCTGGAGTCACTGGAATGACCAAGAGGAAATGCCAGGGATAAAAGGCATCCTGGCAAAACCAAGTCGATGGGACTTTTGCTGAAGGCAGGCCAGTGTAATGGGATAAGGAGGGTTGGGGGTGAGAAATTTGATCAGATACCAAGGGTGGGGGATTTGGGTTAGACAGACTCACCAGGCTTCTTGCTGAAACTGGACTAAGGAGGCAGAGTCACTGGGCCAAGGACAGAGCCCAAGGTTGAGGCCTAGTCAGGAGTTCTCGGGGGAGCCTGACTCAAGTTTGGTCAAAGGAGAGAGTCTTTGTCAGCACAAAGAAAGGCACCCACAGCTGCCACCCTCTGCTGGCCCTGAAGAGGGGGACCTCTGGGAAGAAGGTGCTGGAGGGGGGAAAGGGCTCAGAATTTTCCTCAAAACAAATCCTGGTCCCACGCTGAACACGTCACCCAGGAAGGACGGTGAGCGCTGGGGTTGACAGACTGGGTTCACATGCAGCTCCATCGCTGACTACGTGACCTGGGGCGAGTCCCTCTGCTGCCGCGTGCCTCACTTCCCCCATTTGGCAAATGAGGGTAATACTCCTATTCTCAGGATCATCTAGGGCAGTTGTTCTCAGGTCTCCGACCAGCAGCATTGGCTGGGAACTGGCTAGAAATGCAAGTTCTTATGTATCCTAGACCTGCTAAATGGGAAACCCAGCGGCTTTTACAAGCCTCTAGGGGATTCCCAAGCACTCAAGTGCCAGAAACACCATGCTAGGTCAGGCCAGCTAGGTCAGGTCAGAGCGTGAACAAACCCCTTGTAGGTGAGCAGCTCCTTTTCTCTACCCAGACCACAGAACCAGGGGAGTGGATCCGAGGCCTACCCTCTGGGTGCACGGTAGAATCACCTGGCCTCTTCCCAGACCAATTACTTCAGACTTCCTGGCGGTGGGGGATGCCAGCCACCACCCGATTTTAAAGCTCCCCAGATGATTCTGCGTGCAGCCAGCTGGCGGGTATAAGAACCTCCTGGAAGGCTTGTTAAACACAGCCAGCCAGCCCCACCCCCAGGGCACCTGATTCCCTAGCTCTGGGGTGGGGCCTGAGAATTTGCATTTCTTTCTTTTTGGATTATTTATTTATTTATTAAAATATTTTATTTATTTATTTGACACAGAGAGAGAGGTCACAAGTAGGCAGAGAGACAGGCGGGGGGGTGGGGGGGATGCAGCCTCCCCGCTGAGCAGAGAGCCCAATGCGGGGCTCCATCCCAGGACCCTGAGATCACGACCTGAGCTGAAGGCAGAGGCTTAACCCACTGAGCCACCCAGGCGCCCCAGATTTTATTTATTTATTTGAGGCGGGGTGAGGAAGGGCAGAGGGAAAGGGAGCATCTCAGACTCCCCGATGAGTGCAGAGCCCGACATGGGGCTCGATCCTGCAACCCTGAAATCATGATGGGAGCAAAAGCCAAAAGTCAGATGCCTAACCAACTGAGCCACCCAGCCATGTGGAGAATTTGCATTTCTTTTTTTTTTTTTTAAGATTTTATTTATTTATTTGACAGAGATCACAAGGAGGCAGAGAGGCAGGGAGAGAGAGAGAGAAAGCAGGCTCCCTGCTGAGCAGAGAGCCCGATGTGGGACCCTCTGAGCCACCCAGGCGCCCCGAGAATTTGCATTTCTAACAAGCTGCCAGGTGCTGCTGGTGCTGCTGCGCTTGGACCACACCCTGAGATCCACTGGTGGGCCGTGGGCTGTAGATGATAATGGAGAAGGGTGGAAAGTGAGGGGGCTCAGGGAGAAATCCCAGATCCTTCCCCACTCCGTTGCGTGGCTCCCTTACCTGCATTTTCTTTCTTTAAAGATTTTATCCCTTGACTGCATTTTTCTCAGGAGCAGGTGCTTTCTTTTATGTTTTCACTTCCCTCTGCTCCCAAGCACCCCTACTCAGGAGGGGACTAGGGAGCCAGGAGGCTGAGAGGTTTTCTATGGAGTTTTCCATCGGTCCGCATTCATTCATTCATTCAACAATCATTTTATATAACAAATATACAAGGCAGGGTTAGGTGGGCAGGGAGTCCTGTTTTGTTCACAGCTGGATACACAGATACCCAGTGTCTGACACAGAGTTGGTGCTCAAGAAATATTTGTTCAGTGATGGGGCCGAGCTGTAGGCTAGTGCCTCCACCACGAAAAGAAGACAAAGCCCCTGTCCTCCAGTGCCCAGAGCGGCGTGCCTAGCCGAAAAAGATGCTAAGCCTGTCTTGGAGCCTTTGGCGGAGGCCCTGTCCCTAGCTTTGGGGGTCCAGGAAAGGGCTTCCCCAATGGGAGGTATATGTCAGTTGAAATCTGAAAGACGAACAAACCAGGGGAAGGACAGAGGCAGAGAGCGGACTGTCTCTCATGGGGCGGGTGGGGTGGGTGGCATAAAAAGTGGTGTAACCACTTCGGAAAACTGGTAGAATTGTACTCTTGACCTGTGAATGATCTGGGGCACCCGGCTCATTCAGTAGAGCGTGCAACTCTTGATCTCTCAGGGGTTGTGAGTTTGAGCCCCACACCGGGTGTAGAGCTTACATTAAAAAAAGTGTGAATCATATTTGAATATGGTTCGAATGGTGACTTCTATGTGGTAGGAAGTTTACCTCAGTAAAAACCTTTTTTTTTTTTTTTCATGCACTGTACTATTTGTGTTTCCCTGTACCGAATGAGATAAAACATTGCACCGACTGAGATACAATGCTCCCAGTACAGACTAAGGCCCAGGGGTAACAATCCAATGGAACTTCATGGCTGTCATTTTTGTATGTCTCTATTTGTAGGACACAGCCGTGTGCCTCTGCGTAACCTGCTGTGACGTGCGTAGTGAACGCTTTTGTGTCTCCCTGTCATCCCGCTGTCTTGCCGGGGCTCTTAGCTCAACCGTGTGTCTGCGAGGCTCCTCTAGTTGGCACATGGGAGGCCACCTTGACCACTCTCCGTACTGTTTGGGTTCTATGGTATGAAGACACTCTACGAGGTCAGTACTATAGTATTTTTTAAAGATTTTACTTATTTTTTTAGAGAGCGAGCATGAGCAAGGGAGGTGGGCAGAGGGACAAGCAGACTCCCTGCTGAGTAGGGAGCCCGATGCAGAGCTCGATCCCAGGACCCTGGGATCACGACCTGAGCCGAAGATAGATTTTTCACCCGCTGAACCCCCACAGGTGCCCCTTCAGTTGCTAGATCTTAATCCCACGCTGCTCCCAGTACTGCTGCTTTCCAAAGTCCATCTACCCTGGGGCTAGGAGTCTGTGGCTGGTAGGGGGAGGCCAGGGCTCTGCAGGGAGCAGGAAGGCTATACACTGAGGCCTGCCTATGTGACCTTGGGTAAATCACATCCTCTCTTGACCTCAACTTTCTCATCTGAGAAATGGGGTCTCTGCTTTTGTGTCTGAGGTACTTGTATCACGTCCCTTCCAACTCTAAAAATTTCTTTGCATCTTGAGCTGCCACAGAGATGGAAAGGGAGACTTGGGGGTCCACTCACTGGGTTGGAAGGGGAGGGACTCCTACTCGTGGGCTTGGCTGCCCCATTGCAAAAGTGACCACATGATTCTTTGTAAAAGGAAGACAATTGCTTTGTCTTTCTGGATCATGGCCAGCCAGGAGAGGCCCAGGACAGGGAATCCATGAACCAGGGCGGCTGGCCACACTGTGTAACTTGGAACTACTTGTACTTGTGTCTGCATGAATCAAGGCAACTTGGTGCCTTCATCATAGTAAGAGGAGACAGCCCCATGGACAGGGACACCTAGATGGACAGATTGGGGCCCACAGCCACGGCAGAGGAGGCCCAGGCCTGTCCTGGCCACCCTGGCTTGGATGGGAGTAGAGGGTGTGGTGGAGAAGGGAGCTGGCCCCTGCTGCTCTGGGCGTGGCTCGAGCTGTTTGCCTTCTGGGGAGGAGCTGGCAGGAAGCCCACCCTCCAAGTGTCCCCCGTGGGGCTGGCTGGTGGCTCCCATGGGTGTGACCAAGGTAGGGCTAGAGCTCAGAGCCCAAGGGCCTCTGTGCTAACTCAGCCATCTGGCCTTTTCCATGGAGAACTTCTCTTCCCCCTTCCTACTACCCCCAAAGTGGGCTTCCTACGGCCTGGCTGTGTTCCTGTCCAACACACAAAGTCCTTGGCCACCAGAAAAAGTCACAAGGCCTGACCTGCCACGTGAGGCCTTGTCCAGTTCAGCCATAGCCACACGTCCAGGCTGACCTTTCCCAGGCCCAGCCATCAGGCACACCTGGCCCTGGCTCCAGCTGCCCCAGTGTCCCCCCTCCCCAGCCCCTTGGAAACATGGCCTGGCTAAGGCTGCCACCACACAGCAAAGGCTTTCCCAGTGTACCCTCACCTGCTGGTCTTGGACACGTGCCCCAACTTGTTTAGAACCCCATTGGTACCTGCTGAGCCCCATGCAGCAGCCCCCCCCCACCCCGCCCCCCTTTGACACCCGTAGGCCAGATTACCCACCTGTCTTCTCTCCTTGACCGCTGCCTGCATGACAGCAGGCCATATGGTCCCTGTCACAGCTGCACCCCCTGCAGTGCCCGGCACAGAGCTGGCACCTGGGAAATAGGTGAGCAACGAGTGGATTTCTCGCCACCAGTGGTCTGCAGGGGTGGGAACTGGACTTCCCAGGCTATCAGTGAAGAAAGGGAGCTTAGAGAATTTCTTGCTCAGGTCCGGCAGCCAGCCAGGTGCAGAGCAGGTCACCTGAGTCCTGATAAATAGCCCTGCCTCTCCAGACAGTGAAGAGAAAGTACTCGAAACAATTCCACCATGGCATCTGCCGATGGAGGGCGAGAGCATGTGAATAAGTAACATTCGTCAGTGTAGCTGCATAGCGTTCGGGGGCGTTCTGAATTGTGTGTGTGTGTGTAGATGTGTGTGTATGTGTGTGTGTCTCCCAAGAGCTTGCCCTCCTTCCCCTTGCTTCCCCCTTTGCTACCTCATGGCCTCTGTGAATCTTGGCTAAGAGTTTGCTTCCTAAAACTTAAGGCAGTTGAGGAAATTCCCTGTGCCCTGAGGGAGCTTTTAGAAAGCCAGTGCAGGGGCCAAGCTCCAGGGAGAAGCAGGGAGAAGCAGAGAGAAGCAGAGGGCCCTCCGGGGAGAGGAGGGAAAAGACTGTGTGTCTCAGAGCTGTGGGCGCAAGGCCTGTGTGGTGGTTAATTGTAGGGGTTAACTTCGCTGGGCCATGGGGTACCCAGATATGAGGTCAAATATTCTGGGTGTTTCTGTCAGCATGTTTCTGGATGAGACTAACAGTTAAATTGGTAGACTTTGAGTAAAGTAGATTGTCCTCCCTAACATAGGTGGGCCACTTCCAAACAGTTGAAGGCCTGAGTAGCACAAGAGTAGCCATTACCTATCAAACAAGAGAGAAGTCTCCAGCAGATGGACTTTGGACTACATCTATAGCTTCGGCTGTTGACAGCCTGCAGACCAGACCTGCCTCATCAGCTCTTCCTGGAGCCCCAGCCTGCCCACCCACGTTGCAGATTCTGGACTTACCGACCTCTCTAAACCATGAGCCAATTCCTTATAATACATTTTTTTCTCTATATATATACATCCTATTGGTTCTGTTTCTCGGGAGGAGGCCTACTACAGCCTGCTTCCTGCCAGAGCCTGGGTTGGTGCCCGCATCCATGCCCCCCGGCCAAGAGAGAGAGAGGCCTTGTACCCACTGTAGCAGGAAGGAACTTAAAAACCTTGCCTGGAGCTACAGTTCTTTTGGAGCCTTGGAGCTGGAGCAGCTCTCCCTGAATGGAGAAGCTGGTCTTCCTCCCTGAACTCTCCCTCTTCCTCGGTCACCTGCCGGCTTGGCCCTCAGAACCCCAGAGCCTGGAGATGGATCAGGCGGCCCATGCTGCTCGAGGTGCCGGAGTCCCGATGTCAGCAGGAGGCGGGGCTCCTCCGTGTGCCTTTGGGGGCCGGACCTCTCCTTGTGGCCAGGGCACCTGGGAAGGCATGGGAGGGCAGTCTTTCCTGACATCCGGAGGCCCAGTCCCCCTCTGTCTTAGTCTGCTTGGGACTGCCATCGCAAAATACCACAGACTCGGTGGCTTCACAGAACTTTATTTTCTCACTGTTCTTGGAGGCTGGAAGTCCAAGGTCATGGTTGGGTTCTGGTGAGGGCCCTCCTCCTGGCTTGTACATGGCTGCCTTCCTGCCATGTGCTCACACGACAGAGTGAGCTGCAGCTAAGTGTCTGGGGTTTCCTTTTAGAAGCACACCACCCCACCATAGCAGGGCCCTACCCTCATGAACTCACTGAACCTTAATTTCCTTAATTAAGGGCCCCAGCTCCAAATACAGTCACATTGGGGGTTAGGGCTCCAGCATCTGGGTTGAGAGGGACATCATTTGGCCCATATGACCCTTGCAGGTGAATTCTTTCCCTCAAAGGTCTGGTCACTAATACTGCTGGGCTCCCGGAGCCTTTGGAGAAACAGGAAATGCTCCGAAAGGCTCTCTGGGTACTTTATGCTTAAACTGCCTGTGAAGCACTAGGAAAGCGCCACCCAGGGTTGTCCCCATCAGTCACACTTCCAGCACCCACCCTGATGGGCAGGGAAATCACTGGGGGCAGGGCGGGACTAGGGTTGGGGTCAAGCCTAGTTCAGGGGTATTTTTGTCAAGGGACTCAAAGTTCATACTAAGTCAAGGTGGGGAGCAAAACTCTGTGTGTGTGTTTGGAGGTGGGGGAGGGAAGGAAGAAAGGCACATGGCCAGGAGGGCAACAAGCTCAGGTCACACCAGCTGTCTTTGTAACCTCAGGTCGCCTCCCTCTGTGGGCCTTAATTTCCTCTTCTGCAAAAGGAAGGCCTGGATTAGATCACCCCCCAGGCTGCTTCTAGCCCTGACATTCTGTGATTTTCTAATTTCCTTCAGACTCCAGGGGCCTGCAGACCCCATGCTAATGTGCATGAATAAAACATGGGCGTCCTCAAGCTCGAAATATCGCAAGTATTTGCTCTGGATTTGTTCTCACTTCACTGTGTGGTAAGCAGCGTCCAGCTGGGGCCCCACGGCCTCCTGTTTGGATTGTTCTAGTGTGGCCGGGCTCCCTCAGGAGGCCGATGGTGTATGTGGGGGAGGTCCAGCCACCCCAGCGAGGGAGCACCTCCCTGTGCCTTCCCTCCCTTGATCCTCCCCCACACGCTTTGTTCTGAGGCCTCAGCCCCAAACCCACCTCCCCCAAGTTGCCCTGCCAGTGGGTGCTCGGGTACCTCATCACACCGCACTGGGGCCATCTCCCTCGGATGTCTGCCCCAGCACCTTCACACAGTACACGGCCACCTGGAGAGAGAGAACAAGCAGGGAGAGCAGCAGGGGGAGAGGGAGAAGCAGACTGTCTTCTGAGTGGGGAGCCCGACACAGGGCTCGATCCCAGGATCCCGGGACCATGACCTGAGCTGAAGGCTGACGCTTCACTGACTGAGCCACCCAGCCGCCCCTTAGGTTTTCCTTTTAAGTTATTTTTTGGAGCAAGGGTTTGGGTTTAGAGAAAAACTGCTCAGAAACTATAGAGAGGGCCCACATCCTTCCTCAACCCCTCCCCCACCGGCCCCCTATTTTTAACATCTGGCCTTGGTGTGGTACCTTCGTTACCATGGACCAGACAGTATGGGTACCTTGTTATTTAGTAAAGTTTGGGGCTTATATTAAGGCTCCCTCTTTGTGTTGCGCGATTCCATGGGTTTTGCCAAACGTGTGATGTCGTGTATCCACCATTACAGTACCATACGGGACAATTTCTGTGTCCTCGATAGCCCCTGTGCTCCCCCTAGTCATCCCTCCCTTCTTCCTTTCCCCAACCCCAGGCAACCACTGCTTTTCTTCCCTGTCACGTAGTTGGACTTATACAGTATGTAGCCTTTTCTGATTGGCTTCTTTCACTTCATAACATGCATTTAAGGTTCCTCCTTGTCTTTTCATGGCTTGACAGCTTATTTCTTTTTAGCACTGAATAATATTTCATTGTCTGGATGGACCATTCAATAGATAACATTTGTGACTGATGGATTGGCGGAAAAGACCGGAAGCACGAGATGAACGGCCACCCTCCAAACATACTGTCCGTAAGAAATCTAGGTCTCGGGACGGTTCTCGGTGATGTACACAGTGTGTCCCATGGAGAAAATCCAACACCCTGAGAGCTGAATTTTGAGTATTAGCTGCAAGGCAAACTACTTTTATTACCCAGTGCTTCTTTCTTAAATAATTGCATTTAAAATAGGATTCAATTAACGATTTTTCTACAGCAGTTCAGGCGTGCGTTCACACTAGAAATTACCTGTAGCCATATTAGAGATTGTGAAAACAGGGACACTTTGGAGAGTAAAGAGGGGTGCTATTAATAATTATGCTCAGACAACAGGTGTAAGCCAGGATGATCCCAGATAATATATAGTCTTTCTATTTATAACTGGTATCTGTCTGCTTAAAATAGCTGAGGGAACACGGGATATTTTTGTATTTCTCCAAAAATATTAGTTGGTGTATCATCCGAGGTTACATTAGCAGTGGAAACACAAAGTAGCAAAGCTTAGCTTATTTTTCACTCATATAAAGTCCAAAACACGCCTGGCTGACTGGCAGGGGTGAGAGGTGGCAAGGCATGGGGGCTCTGCTCCATGCACACATTCAGGGATCCCGGCAGATGTAACCTCTACCGTCTTCCATGTGTACCTCTCAGGTGGGCTGACCAATGGTCTCTGTTTGTCGGGGAGTGGGGGTCTTCCCAAGCTGTAGACTCTCAGTACTAAAACCAGGCCAGTTTCTGGGAAACCAGGACAGTTGGTCATCTATTTCAAGGTTGCCCTGAAGACTGACATCCAGCTGCCTGGGAGAGGAGGAAGAGATTAATAGAGAGAGAGGGAGAGGAGGATGGCATGGCTGGCTTTTCTGGGCCAGACCAGTCATCACTTCTGCCTACTTCCTATTGGCCAGAAGAGTCACATGACCACACCTGGCTACAAGGGAGACTAGGAAATGTAGTCCAGTTGTGTGCCTGTAGCAGGAAGAAAATGGGTTTGGTGGCGAGCTACTACAGGGCCCTCAGATTGAGATGGACTTTTATCCTAGCTGGCTTGTGTCTGGGAGGGACTGGTACCTCCCTTTTGTGACTCTAAGTCTCATTTGCCTAATAGTCAGTGGTGTTCAATTTGGGGTGTCTATATGGCCCAGGCCTCTGCTGGTGGACAGTCTTGAACTCTCCGGGATTCTAGGAGGGTTGGGGTCATGGCATTGTGGAGGTTACACCTGCAGCTGCAGGAACCCACTAAAAGGTAATCGGGATGTGAGCAGGGAGGTACCACTTGAGAGGGTCTGCTTGTGCGGCAAATGGAGACCTTTGCGGTCTGCGAAGTCAGTACACGGCTGCACCCATGTTGAACACGGAGCAATAGAACCCGTCTTCAGCATGAGCACCCCTGTGGCCGTGTTCTCTCCAGTCCTTAGCTCTCATAGCATCCCAAAGAGGTGGGTTCTGGCTGTCAGCCCCACGCCAGGGGAAGCTGCCATCTATAGGGTGATGCCACACGCTTGACTTTTGCAGGTTCTGTCCTCCCCTGGGCACCCTTGATGTAGCCGGGGATCAGGTACAGAAGGCTGCCTTCAGGTGCCTGACTCCAGGCGCTCGAATACAGACACTCTCCAGCTGCCCAGGCGAGGGGCAGGTGGTGCTGGAAACAGAGAAGGAAAGGATACTACTTTCTCCCACTTCTCTGTCTGGACGCCTCCTGTGGGGTGGCAAGGCTGGGAACTGATGGGAATGCGCATCAAGGGGCGCCTGGGTGGCTCAGGGGGTTGAGTGGCTGCCTTCGGTTCGGGCCATGATCCCAGGGCCATGGGATCGAGCCCCACATCGGGCTCCTTGCTTGGCAAGGGGGGATCTGCTTCTTCCTCTCCCTGGCTTGTGCTCACTCTCACTCAAATAAATGAATTAAAAAGAAGAGTGCGCATCAGGAGGACCATCCAGGGCAACCCCAGCTAGAGGGACCTTGGTATCTGCAGCTGCCAGCCAAGGGACCAAGGGTTCTTTTTTTGGAGTGTGGGCTTGGAACCCAGACCTTTCTTTACTCCTTCTTTGGGGCGGGAGGGGGGGTGTCACAGACTCAGTAGGCCACTGTATTAGTTTTCTGTGGCCTCTGTGGCCTCTGTGACAAATGTCCACAAACCTGGTAGCTCACAGTTCTGGAGGCCAGAGGTCCCCAAGCAGCATCCCTGGGCGGAAATCCGGGGGTCTGAGGACTGAGCCTCTGGAGGCCCTAGGAGAGACTCCTCTTGCCTCTTCCAGCTCCTGGCAGTTGCGGCCTTCATCATTCCAATCTCTGCCTCTGTAATGTCCCTCTGCCCCTGCCCCCTCCCCACTGCCGCTTCTTGTGGCAGCATTTCCGGTCTGTCCGAGTAACCCAGGTATGTATCAGAGGAGGGGAGGATGGGAAGGAGGACACCTGCTCCACGCTATGTGCTCCTGATCTCATTTAATTTTTCCAGAGCCTTCTGAGAGGGTATTCCCAGTTCCACTTGACAGTGTGAGGCTCATAGTGGTTGAGTGACTTACTAATACAGCATAGCGGGAAAGAGATGAAACTAGACTTAGATAGGGCTGTCTGACTCCAGACAGACTTCCGTTCTTCCATGGAGACACGGGAAATTCCACGAGGGCTGGGCTCAGTTGGACTACAGCTAACCATGCACGGTGAGCTTCTCCCTGACATAAGAGTCTGTCCTTTTTGCCTGTGCGATACAGTGATTTATAAGAAGAAATATCTATTTGGCCTTTGTCCCAGTTTCTGGTTCAGAGCTCCTAAAAGCCTTGGGGATTTCGAGAGTCTTTTGTTATGTTCATGAGGCAACTTTGGGAACCCCCACTTAAGGATGGGGGCTGGTGGCCAGGGGAACTAGCCTTGAAGAGACAGTTGGAAATTTCAGTCCCAGCCCTGACCTCCGGGGAGGGGAGAGGGGTGGGAGATTAAATTCAATCACCAATGGCCAGAGATTTGATCAATCGTGCCTGTGTAACGCAGCCTCCATAAAACCCCAAAAGGACAGGGTTCTGAGAGCTTCTGGGGTGGTGAACACGTGGAGATATGGGCAGAGTGGCGGGCCTGGAAAGGGCGGGGAAGCTACTCGGCCTCTCCCCCTACCTTGCCCACCCTGTGCATCTCTTCCTTCTGGTGTTCCCTGAGTTCTGTTCTTTTGTAATTGGTGATCTAGTGAGTAAGAAGTTTCTGGGTTCTGTGGGCCACTCTGAAGGAGGAAGTCATGGGAGCTCCCCATCTGTAGCTGGTTGGTAAGAAGGACCGGTGACAGCCTCCATCCAAGTCATCGGAAGTAGGAGCGGGGCAGTCTTGTAGGACTGAGCTCTTGCCCTGTGGAACCTGAGGCTGCCTCAGGGTAGACAGTATCAGAACTGAGTTGAATTGTAGGACGCCGCCCAGCTGATGTCTGGAGAACTGGCTGGATGTATGGGGAAAGCCCCGTCCAACACACATACTGGAAATTGGGTCCAGGAACCCAAAAAAGCCTGTCTCTGGGCTCACCCCTTGGCTTAGGGCTAACAAAGCCTGACCACAGGCCTGAGTATACATTCCACAGACCCAATCCCTGGAGAGCCCCCCCCCCCCCACTTCTTTCAGGGAATCCCTTTCCACTAACATCATTTCTTGGTTTCACAGATAACTTCTCTAGTCATCCATCCCCTCATTTTTGGCTCCTTCTTTCATCTCCAGCTCGGATCAAGCCATCGCTTCTTTTCATCCCTGGTGTTCCGGAAAGCTCCTTCTCTCTTTACCACTGTGTATTTGGTAACTTTTTCATCTATGGGAAAACTGGCTTCACAAGAAGAGACACACTTCTGAAGCTTATTTACTAGGCTCATGCCTCAGATGTGAGGATGATAGGAGTTGAAGGATGAGGAGTTTTACTTCCTGCATCCCCTCTGGACTCCCTTTACACTGAGTCAATTTTTCCTGTTTTTTATTTTTTTTTTCTTTTTAAACCAGTGTGTAAATAAATCCAAGCCATCTACCACTCCTCTTTTTTGATGAGAGCTGGGGATGGAGAGGCAAGCTAACTTTTGCATTTGAGACTTTATGGCCTCTTGGGCAACCAGATTAGCAGTTGCTGGAACACACAGGTAATTAAGAGCTACGTGTAAGCACACACGTGCACACGTAGACATTCATGCACATCCCCATATACTTCGGCTGACGAAAAATTCCTATGCCGTAGAAATTGTAGAATTGGAAAAGGTGCACACTGCAGGCTCCTCCTGGCAAGGGTGGACCGTCAGCCCTCGGCATAATAAATAATAATAATTTCTCCGCTTTCACGACCCTGCACCTTGCTCTACATTTAATGGGTGCCATCTTAAGGCATCTGGGAATTTGTGGAAAGGCCATGCCCTTAGTCTGGTCTTCGCTTTGAGTCATTTTGGGAAACTCAGAGGTTTCTCCAGTGCCATCTCTTACTTATTCGCAAAAGAAAATTTGACTGAATATTTTGTCCTGCGTAACACGCGTCACTATCTTAATGACCTCTGATATCTTGTTCCTCACTTTCTGCCACCTCACCTTAGGGTTGAGGTTTTAATCTTGGCAAATCCTCATTTCCAATACCAATTTCTATATTAGGATAGGATAGATTACACTCAACAAATTAATTCCCCAATCTCAGGGGCTCAGACAGACAGAGGTTTCTGTGCTCCTCCCATGAAGAAGTCCCGAATGAGTTGGGCCACTGTCCAGGGCAGTATCCAGGATCTCAAATGCTTCGATCTTACCATCTCGATATGCATCCTCTCTACTCGCTGCTGAAGGTGAAGGTTGAACAAGCTATTTTTAATGGCAAAGCCTAGGAGGAGCGCTGTACATTATTTCCACTTACAGCCCATTGGCCAGAATCCTATCACATGATCTCAGTCTAACTTCAAGGGACATTGGGAAGTGTAGTCTTTCTGTGAGTCCGAAAAGAAGAAAATGAAGCAGTAGTCCACGAATATATTAAGATTATTTCTGGGAGCCTGGGTGGCTCAGTTGGTTAGGCAACTGCCTTCAGCTGGGGTCACGATCTCAGGGTCTCAGTGTCCCCCATTGGGCTCCTTGCTCAGCGGGGAGTCTGCTTCTCCCTGTTCCTCTGCCTCTCTCCCTGCTCATGCTTTCTCTCTCACTCACTCTCTCTCAAATAAATAAACAAAATCTTTCATAAAAAAAAAAAGATTATTTCTTTCACACTCCCTTTGCGGGGCTTTCCACTCCTGTTTATCTGTCCCTGTCAGGTGTCTAATGCTCCCTCACTTATCCCCTACGTCCTGTGCCTTTCCAGATTTCATTTGCACTAAGGAACATAAATGGCTGATAATAGCCTAAAATGTGACCCCTCTTACAGGCAGTTGTGCATTAAAGCAAATTTTAAGCTTTTTTCTAGAGGGTTAATGCTGTGATTTGGGATTTTCAGGCATGAGGAGGCTAGTAGGAGAAATATTTTTAGGGTTTATGAAATGACAGACCAGGCAGGTCCTCTGTACTATCTTTTGTGTGCCATTTTGCCATGCCGGGGGAACATTAGTGTGAGATATTTTGGACTCAGGGGACATCCGGCTAACAGTATGAGTGGCCATGAGTGTTGTTAGATGTGACCAGACCATTAAAGCGTGATTTTCATCTGGCTGTCGAGAGGTTATTGATATGAAGTAGGGAGAAATTACTGTCCACTCCAGCTGATTTGGAATCAGCTTTCTGATCATCCATCTGCCATCCTTCCCCCACTCCCTCCCCTCTGCAGAATGCAAGAGGCTCAATCCACAGTGGGTCTATAATGGGCCTCATGAGGGATGGGGGTGTTGGGGGAGGTGTGGGCAGGGTTTCCCTGAGGTTCTGGGGGTACCGAGGTGTCTTGTGTTCTCACTGTCAGACTCTGGCTCGCCCATGGCTGTCTTCGCTCATGCTGGCTCCAGCCCAGGGAGAAGGAACGGAAAGCTCCTTTGACTGCACCCGTTCCCCAACACATACTCCAGCCCTGTGGTGCCTTTACCGTGTGAGCACTTAGTTAGAACTACATTTCCCAGAATTCCCATCTCTGTGCCCATCCAGGTGAGGGTGGGCGGCAGGAGAAATTTGCAAGATTTAGGAGATGGAGGTGAAGTCGCAGCAGCTTTTATGAGCCAACCTCACTCCTGTTACTGCTGAGCCTAAGAGTAGAAAGGTCACCTTTGGGGCCTTAGGGTATAGCCAGGCCCCTAGCTATTTCTGCTTTTTCTGGATCTTCTCCTTTGGCTTCTGCAGATCCTGGGGCAGGTGTCTCTGAAGCTCTGGTTGAGAGTGCCACTTCTCCCATCCCAGAGAGGTCAGAGGCAGTGAAATGTGGACTCTGATGTGGACTCATCAATGCTGCGCTGGTGGGTTCCAGTTTGTCTCCGCACTTCCCCACACCAGCCTCCCACAGGCCCCAGTGAATCCTGCCTTCTGGTATTCCTCTCCCTGAGTCCTTCTGCGTTGTACCGAGTTAGTCTATGTGTTGTCTGGACAGACCATTCGATAGATAACACAGTGAGGATGACAGAAACAATGGGATGCCACTTATGACTTAAGCAACAAAAGACACGGCACCTTCCATCTTAGTCTCTCTGCCTCTGTTTTTCTGAGATCACTTGAACTGAGGAAAGTCAGCTGCCTGTCAGGAGGATCCCTGTGGAGAGGCCCATGCAGTCAGAAAGTGACGCCTTTGGCCAACAGCCAGCAAGGCACTTGAGGCCTTCCAGCAGCAGATATGTGATTGAGCCCTCTCGGAAGCAGATGTCCCAGCCCTGTTTACGCTTTCAGATGACCACTGGCTCCAGCAGACACCTGAATCACGACCCATGACAGACCCTGAGCTGGGACCACTCAGTTTTACTGCTCTGTTCCCAACCTTCAGAAACTGTGAGCTCATAACTGTTTATTGTTTCAAGTCACCAGATTTTGTCGTGGTTTGTTACACAGCGATAGATAGCTATTGCGGGGTCCATTGTTTTCATCTCAGCTGCTGGCCCTGGTGCTCACAGGCCCTCGGGCTTTCACCCAAACACAGGCCAACGCTCTCATATGGGCAGCTTAACCAGCCCCCACAATTGTGTCGGGCTCAATCCCACAACAAACCCCTATTTTGTATCACTCTGAGTGGTTCTGCTTCCTTGATCAAACCTTACTTGATACCACAAGAAACTAAAAGGAGAGATTCTTCAGATCTTCATGATTGGTTTTCCCTACTGCACTGGTCTCAGCTTTTGAGCAGAACCACCCTAAGAGCTTGAAGAGAAATACCAATGCCCAGACCCTATCTCTGGAAATTCTGATTTAATTGGTGTGGCCTGTGGCCAGGGCTTCGGGATCTTAAAACTCTCAGGTACTTACAATGTGCAGGTGGGGTTAAGAGCCACCGGTGTAGTCTGGCTGACTCTACCAGTCCTGTTAGGTCTCCACTTCTCTAGCCATCTTTGGGCTGGGGCAGAGGCACCCAATCTAGACACCCATGGTAACTTTCAGCTGGGGACTCGACACATAGAAGTAGGGACCACAGGAAATCTTCCCACTGGTGGTGGTAGATGCAGCAAGACTGAGTTCCCAGGGTGGCAGGACAACTTGGCAATGAACCATGGTGTTGGTTCTGGTTCCTTCATTCCATCATCGCTTTCATCAATGCTGTGAGAATTACCCAACACCACCTTTTTTTTTTTTCTTTTTGTTTTGAGAGAGAGTGAGAACGTGAATGGAGGAGAGGGAGAGGGAAAGAGAGAGAGAATCCCAAGCAGACTCCCTGATGAGCATAAAGCCCAATGTGGGGCTCCATCCCCCCACCCCGAGATCATGACCTGAGCCAAAATCAAGAGTCAGACGCTTAACCCACCAAGCCACCCAGGTGCCCTTTACCCAACAGCTTCTTGACTGCATTTCTTTCTGCTTACATTATGGGACCTCTGGGGTCTATTCCAACATTGAGAGTCTGGATCAAGCAACTAAACTTCACATTAACTCCCCGAGTGAACTTAAGTGTATCTAGCCCTTATCTGGGCCTCAGTTTCCTCATCTGTCAAGGGGAGGGCTGTGTTAGATGGGCTCTAAACCCTTTGTTTTGGGTTGGGTTGGGAAACAGGCTCTGAGATGGAAACTTGTGTGCAGACGGTTTCTGGAGGAGTGCCTTGAGAGTCAACACCTGTATGAGGGGTAGGGAAGCGGGAGTGAGCAGATGAGGGCCTGAGCTATGATGCTCCCATGATCCCCTGGGAGCCTTGGAACGGGTATGGCCCTTCAGAGCTGTCCTGAATTAAGGTAAGGGGCATGAGCCTTTGTACCCCACTTGGCCATTGAGTATGGTCTGCTCCAGGGAGAATAGTGTGACTTTGAGTGAGGTAGCTCTCTTGAGCACTTTCTGGAGAGGGAATCAGTGGAGAGCTGTCAGTAGCCAACACCCCGGCAGCTGGAGGAATGAGTCCCTCAGGCTTGAAGAGGTGGGTGGGAGGTTCTGAACAATGCGCCGCATTGAGCGCTGCGCCCTTCCAGCTCAGTCCATGAGCCTACATAGCCTTAACCCCAGGGTGACCTTGAAGAAAGGAGTAGATCTCTTAGTCCCTTTGGCAGCTACCCCAGGTGGGTAGCTGGAAGGTTCCAGGAGACCACAAGCTTGATTAAAGCACAGCTCTTCTTAGAACCTCCCTCTCATTAGCAGAGGGAGAGCCAGGGGAGGGGTACTATGGACTTACTCCAAAGAAGCAAGGCCCCAGGGAAAAATTAAAAGCCACTCCTGGAGGAAGGAGTGGCTTCCAGAAGGAAAGTCTCCCAGGTATCACGCTCAACTCCCAGGAGCACGGAAGATAACAGAGCTGCAAGGAACCATGGTCACCATGGTAATGGCATCTTGGATTCCAACTGAATGAAGAAGCTACTACCCGGCCTGTCAATCACACAGCGGCTGCACCTTCAGTGGGAGCCAGTCTCCGGCTGGCTGGGGCAGGGAGAAGAGACTGGCCTCCTGGGCAGGCACAGCGGGCTTGTGGGAGTGCTGATGTTCAGGGGTGTGTCTTCGCATATATGATTATAAGGGCGTCTGTGCACATGTTTGCAGATACAGTATGGAAACCCGAGTCGGGGGTACATGTATGTTGGGGCTGGGGCTCGGGTCTGCACGCTGGACCTACTGTCCATGAACATGGGGCAGAGCAGATGACTCCACTTAAGAGGCATGATGTCAGGGCCTCTTCGTCCTTCTTCAAAATATCCACAACTGTCATTGTCCACTCATCATCCAAAAGCCATTTCTTTGAAGAAATGTTCTCCCTTCCATAGCCTCCTTAAAAATGCAAAGAACTATCGGGGTGCCTGGGTGGCTCAGTCAGTAAAGCCTCTGACTCTTGATTTCAGCTCAGATCATGATCTCGGGGTTGTGAGATCAAGCCCAGCATTGGGCTCCGTGCTCAGTGGGAATCTGCAGTAGGATTCTCTGTCCCTCCTTTCTTCTGCCCTCCCCCATTTCTTCCCCAAAATAAATAAATAAAATGCCAGGAATCACCGCTTGACCAAGAATGGTGGGCTTCCCCAAAAGCTAGGTCAAGAAGCAGAGCGGGGAGAAAAACCCAACAAAAACAAAACAAAACTAAACTAAAAGAAGCAGAGGGGAGAAGCTGGAACTTGCTTAGTGCCTCTCACCTGGTAGGTGCCCAGCCCATTGGTCCGCATTTACTTACACTCGAGTACGTGAATAGAGGGCCATGGGAGAGGAAGGGCAACCGGGAGACAGAACAGTCTCATGGGGAAGTGGAAGGGTTCCTGATGCTGGCCTCAAGTCAATTCCATTCCATTTCCTGAGCTCCTTTCTTCAGAATTGGGCTGGGAGCGGATGGTGGGCTGGGCAGAGTAGAGCCCTCCAGAAGCTCAGAGTCTATTAGGGATGGGGGCTCCCTTCACAGGTTTCCTCCTGTGCTGGTCCTTCCAGCAGTGTGACTGGAGCAGCTGGTCCTCCTGGCCACAGCTTAGCTGTGGTGACAGACTTCAGGAATGTTCACTGGGCAGCAGAACCAGACCAGCCCACCCGGCCAGAAGCAGTCTGCTCACTTGTCTTGACGCAAGGCCACACCTGGTCTGTCAGCCGAGGGCTTTGGTCCTCAAGAGATATCTGCAGGGCTCTCAGCTCCCATCACCAACCCCCTCCACCCTCCCCCTCTCCTTCTGCTCCTGATTCTAGGCTGGGAATCTTCCCCGGATACTGGCAAGGACGCCTGGCCTCTGCTTTCTCGAACTCCGGCTCCTTCTCTCCTGAGCTCTGCTTTCCCACTTGGCCTCGCCACCTGTTTGATGGGAAAGGCCTCTGGATCCTGCCCTTGCAGCCTCCCTGCTCTGAATGGAGAGGAGACCTTCCCTTCCCAGATTAGAGTCATCTCCATCCTCTGCAATCCTCCAGCCAGTGAACTGAAGACAGGAGGAGGGCCATTTAGAAGATCGGGGCTTGGCAGCCTTCCCCGGGCTCATCATGTCAAGTCGCTAACTTTCCTACCCCACCCTGCTTGGATTCTCACCCACTTCCAGACTCGCTGGACATTGGGTTCAGTTCAACAGCTGCTGGAGGACGTACTGCGAGTCCAGGACCGTACGCGTGAAGAGCTAAGAAGGAAGTCCAGCCGAGCCTGCAACACTGGCCACTGTGGGAGCCACTGCAGGACTGAGCATCTCCGCTCTTGACTGGACATCTTTCTTTGCCTTTTCACCTGTCTGAGCCAGAGCTCAGAGAACCCTTATCATCTGGGCACATACCCAGTTTCTGAACACCAGAACGTGGGCCCCAACCCAGGTGAACTGCTCGACACTAGCCCGAGTGGGGCCTCGGGTCAGTGAGGAGAATGCAGAATTTTTAGGAAGCATTATGGAAGGGGAAAACCAGTTAATCTTCTTTCATACAATCTTCCTTCCCCAACCACCCACCCGTCCCCTGCCATGCCTTTCCTGGTGCCCAGGAACAAATGTCTCCCCCCCCCCTTTTTTTTTGAGAGAGAGAAAGAGCACGAGTGTGTGTGTGAGCAAGGAGGTGGGGCAGAGGGAGAAGGAGAGAGGGAATCCCACACAGGAACCATGACCTGTGCAGTGCCCAACATAGGGCTTGATCTCACAACCCTGAGATCATACCTGAGCCAAAAGCAAGAGTTGGATGCTTATCTGACTGAGCCACCCAGGCATCCCAATCTGACAGATTTTTAAAAGTCTCACATTTTTATAATGCTGCCTAGTATTTTCAGTACCTCCACAAACATCATTTCTCTGCCTAAGCTTAATGTGAGGTCTGTGGAGTAAGTGATTCCCATTATACAGATGAAGTTACCCACTGAGGCTCAGAAAGTCCCAGATTAGGCACCTGTTTCAGTCAAGATTAGATAAAGAGACTCAAAATAGCTGTGACTTAAACAGATGGAAGTTTACTTTTCTTTGCCATCAGAGTCGGGGAATAGGCAATTCTGCTCCACAAAGTCACAGGGACCAAAGATCTATCTATTGCTTTGCCAAACCTGGGATGTAGTCCTCACCTTCATGCTCCAAGATGGCAGCTGGAGCTCCACCCATCACATGTGCATTCCAGGCAGCAGAATGGAAAGATGGGTGAAGAATAAAAAGGGGGGAAATAAAGCATGCCCTTTCCCTTTAAGGACACTTTACAAAAGTTGCACTCACCGTTTCTGCTTTCACTCTAGAATTTAGTCACCCAACTGCAAAGAAGGCTGGAAAAAGTACTCTGCTCCAGATGATCATGTGCCCAGGTAAAAATTGGGGATCCAATACCTATGAAAAGGGGGAGAACATATACTGGGGGAGAACCAGTCATTCCTGCTTTAGTGACTTTGTCATCAGGGGGAGGAGTCAACTTCTGAATCTAGTTTTCCCGCCTTCTTTCTCCTGCGTATCATGTGGTATCTCTTATGTGTAAGAGATTCCCAGAACCATAGCATTTCCTCACGGAGAAGGACTTTCTGAAGGTCCTTCTGTTCTCCCCTGGTCACATGGGAATGGGCCGGTGAGAGGCTCCATGAAACTAATGGAAGAAACACTTCAAGGGCTTTGTCACCAAAACATCTGGAGTTCGAATCCTCGCTCTGCCTTAACCAGCTGTGTGACCTTGAAGAAGTCACTTACCATCCCTGAGCCCAATTTCTTCATGGGTAACATGGGGATAATTTACTTCTCCAGAGTGCTGTGGGGGCCCGACTCCTGTTCCCAGCACAGCGATGGGCATAGGGCTGGCTCACTGAAATGGCAGCCTGGTCCCAGTGCTTTCAAGGGGGAGCCCGGGTCCTGCTCAAGCTTCCTCCGAGGCCAGGAGCTGCCTCCTCTCTCTCCCTCCCACCCATCACAGTCACGCATGGTGACTGCTAAGGCTCCGGATCATCCTGGGGCCTCTGAAGTTGCCCACTAACCAGTCCTGGCAGAGAGAATGGGGACCACCCACAGAGGCAGCTCTGCACGGATGGCGGCCACCTTGGTGGATATGAAACATATCGGGGCTGCGGGGTGCTAAGGCCATGCAAATGAATTCCGGCTCTGCGCCTGCGCCGCTGCCACTAGGATCACAGTGGAGGGTGGTACCCTCAGCCTGCCCCGGCCCTAGAAGGGCCTCCCAGGCTGGGACCAGCCAGATGTCCTCTCTGCTGCCGGACCCCCATGCCCGGCTCTTGAAAGTTTCTTAAACTAGAGCCGAAAGGACTCCTGCTGCCAGCACCATGTTGTGGAGGGCTTTTCCCTGTCCTGCCCTGATTCTGGTTCCCCTTTGATAGGACCACTTGGCATCACTGACTGCTCTGAAGGAGGCTTGGGGTCTCCGATGACACGCTGAGGACTCAGAGCTGAACGAGGCTTGGAAGTGCTAATGGACCAGCTAGGGCAGGACGTGCTAGGGCTGTCCTGCTGTCCCCCGCTGCCTGAGGACCTCCAGTGTGGGGCCTGTTAGGAGCAGAATCGTGTCCCTCCCCCAGTTCGTACACTGAAGCCTGAACCCTCATTACCTCAGAAGGTGACCCCACAGGGTAGGCCCTCATCCAGCCTGACCGCTGTCCCTCTAGGAGGGGAGGTGAGGACACGGACCCACCCAGAGGGAAGACTATGCGGGGCCACCGTGGGTAGGCAGCCAGCGGCAAACCACACGGTGAGGCCTCAGGAGAAGCCAAGCCTGGAGACTTCCTGCCTCCAGAGTATGAAAAAATAAATTTCTGTACTTTAAGCCCCCGAGTCTGTGGTACTTTGTTATGGCGGCCTGCGGAGACCAAGACAGACCCCTGCAACCCTGTTCTGTGCTTTCATCCTGAAAAAAGGAAAAACAGAAGAAGGATCCCAGCATGAGTAGATTTAACATCCATCTTCTCAGGCCTGTAAACTTCTAAGGGCACGGTCCCTATCATTAACAGGAAGCTTTAATAATAATTGCCATCAGGAGCTGATTGTGGCCAATAGCAAGGTCTGAAGATGAAATCATTTGGGGGAGACTCTATTATTAAAAAAAAGAACACAAAATGGCAAATACAAAACCTAGTGTGAAAGTGAATATTGTTGGGGCACTTGGGGGGCTCAGTTGTTGAGCGGCTCAAGTCATGGTCCGGGCTCCTGGGATCGAGCCACACATCAGGCTCTCTGCTCAGCGGGAAGCATGCTTCTCCCTCTCCCACTCCCCCTGCTTGTGTTCCCTCTCTCACGTTTTCTCTCTGTCAAATAAATGAATAAAATCTTAAAAAAGAAAGAAAGAAAGAAAGAAAGAAAGAAAGAAAGAAAGAAAGAAAGAAAGAAAGAAAATGAATATTGTTGTTATTGTTGTTTTTAAGTTGCCTCCTCTCCCAGTGTGGGGCTTGAACTCGTGACCCTGAGATCAAGTGGCACGTTCTACCCACTGAACCAGCCAGGCACCCTGAAAGTGAATGCTTGAAGGAGAAAAGAAATAACAAATTACAACACTGAAAGGCTCACAGAGGCCTCAAACTTCACAAAATCCAGGGAAAAAAATAATATAATACATTTAGTCATTTACTGTCTGAAACACTTCCTTGATTCTTTCTTTCTCCTCTTTTGGGCTGCATGGCTTTGATTGCTTCTCATACGCTAACGATTTTTTAATATCGTTTTCTAGAGACACAATAGAAAGATCATTCCGTCTCTCCCGCAGCGTGCTTGAGCTCCCTTTTATAAAATTATTGATAGTGCTGTGAAGTTTCTCTCGGGTTCACAGGTTGTCATTGGGAATTAGTTTCCATTGTGATGTAATCCCGGAGTGACATTTGGAAGCATCCGGATGTCTCCTTTGTTTGTTTTTGACTACTGCCGAGATAATTCGATCTTCCTGTCCTCTTTGAGTTTTGCTATGATTTGTAATTCTTAAAAAAAAAAAAAGCGAAATTAATGTGAAATTAAGGGGTCCATATTTAGCCGCCTAATTGCATAATGAAATAAAATGACTCTCAGGCTACACACGTTGACGTGTTGATGAACACATGAGGCTTGTCACTGGAGCCCGTGTTTCTTTAGGCCGTCTTGCTACATCAGTAGCAATTTTGTGTGCGGCTTTTTCTAGATCCATCAGACGGCACCGCGACAAGATACGTCAGATACGCTACAGCGCAAATACTGCATGCGTAAAGCTCCCGGCTCTTGAAGCAGACGGACTTGGGTTTTGTAGGATGGCTGTAGTTTTGTGCCCTGCAAACTCACGGATCCCGATAAATCCTATTCTGTGGAACTCCCATCAGAAAGGAAATAAAACCAAATGGTGCGTTATTAATTGCACACACCGCATTATTGAGTATGTTCCTGACAGAAGCGAATTTCCGTTCTGACTAGGAGTCAGTGAGAGTGGGGTTCGTCACTTCCAATTTTCCACATCTTGATGAGTGGAAGATTTTCCACAGACTAGCTTCTGCCCCCCTACATTTCAGGCTTTGTTTCTCTCCATTATCTATATACTTTGTTGCGGGGGCGGGGCAAGGGGCCATAGGGTACTGGGACAGATTGGATTATTCATGATGGTCCCAACAAGGTCTCCCGTCCATGTGCTCTTTGTGCAGCAGATGTTGGCATTCTTCCCACTGAGGCACGGGGCCTGTCCATCTCCCTTCAGTGTGAGGGGGTCTGTGATGACAGCGGAAGTGACAGTATGTGACTTCCAAGGTTATAACGATCCTAGAAAGTGATACAGCTTCTACCTGGCCCTCTTGGTTCCCTTGCCCCAGGAACTCAGGCGCCATGCTGTGAGGAAGTCCAGACTATGCAGAGAAGCCACGGCCAGCGGCGGTCTCAGTCAACGACCAGGGTCAACCACCAGATAGGCGAGTGAGGAGCCTCCAGGTGAGTCTAGCCCCCAGCCTCCAAGCCACCCCAGAGGAGCCCAGGTGAAACAATGACAGGCTGTCACACTGAGCCCTGCCCCCTGCAGGTTTGTGAGCCAAACAAATGATCGCCGTTGTTTTAAGCCACTGAATTCTGGGGTGACTTGCTGTGTTGCAATAGATGCCAAGGACAGACATACTTGTATTGTGAGACAACGTGGGGCATGCGCCCTCAAGTCCCAGTACGGGACAAGTCAGCCCGGAGGGCAGTAAGGGCGTTCCTAAAGGCCAGTGCTACTGTCACGTGTGTTGGCCGTGGAAGGGGCCGCAGACACTATGTACATACACATGCATATCCCTTAAAAAATAAATAAATAAATAAATAAACCTCACTGTGCCTCACTCTGACTTCCCCATAGCCAGATCCCAAATACACACCACCAGCCCCAAAAGGAGGTATGATCAAGCGACTGTCAAATTGGAAACAGATGGTGGTCTGTACAAAACATAAGTGCCCTACTCCCCTGAACAAAGCTTGGAAGGGGCCAGTCTAAGTGACATGCCTTGGAGCTTAAGCTTTACTCAGTTCACAATAAATCTACTTCTAGAGCCAATATTTATTGAGTGCTTATAAAGGCTAGGTCCTGGGCTAACCATTGCGCTAGCCAATAACCAAATGGGCTGGCTAGCCATTTTATGTAAATGGTTATATTTGAGCTTAAATTATGACCCTATAGGTAGATACTGTTCTCCCTGCTTTACATATGAGAAAACAGAAGTTCAACATCATTCAAGCATGTTCAGCATGGACTTATTGAGCTTTTACAACTAACAACTATTTGTATGTTGTCTTATGTTATACAAAGGAGTGGGAAGTCTATCCTGGATGTGATGAGGACCCTCCACGCATAATTCTTATGTCCATTTCATAGAGACGCACATTGAGGTGAGGCACTGAACCAGGATCGTGGCAAATAACAGGAAGGACAAGATGAGTTCTTTACTCTTAAGAATCTGGGTTCCTCGGGGCGCCTGGGTGGCTCAGTGGGTTAAAGCCTCTGCCTTCGGCTCAGGTCATGATCCCAGGTTCCTGGGATCAAGCCCCGCATCCGGCTCTCTGCTCAGCAGGGAGCCTGCTTCCCTTCCTCTCTCTCTGCCTGCCTCTCTGCCTACTTGTGATCTCTGCCTGTCAAATAAATAAATAAAATATTAAAAAAAAAAAAAAAGAGTCTGGGTTCCTCAAGGGGCACCTGGGTGGCTCAGTCAGTTAAGTGTCTGCCTTCAGCTCCGGTCATGATCTCAGGGGTTCTGGGATCCAGTCCCATGTCTGGCTCCCTGCTCAGTGGGGAGTCTGCTCCTCCTTCTCCCTCCGCCTATGGCACCCCCTTGTTCATGCTTGTGTGCGCTCTCTCTCTCTCTCTCTCTGTCAAATAAATAAATAATCTTAAAAAAAAAAAAAAGAATCTGGGTTTCTCTAAAGGCCTAAGAAACACTTTTAAGGGGCTCCTGGATGGCTCAGTCCTTGGGCGTCTGCTTTGGGCTTGGGTCATGATCCGGGGTCCTGGGAGCGAGCCCCATGTCGGGCTCCCTGCTCGGCGGGAGGCCTGCTTCTCCCTCTCCCACTCCCCGTGCTTGTGTTCCCTCTGTTGCTGTCTCTCTCTCTCTCTGTCAAATAAATAAATAAAATCCTAAAAACAAACAAACAAACAAAAAAATGCTTTTAAGATAGAGAACTGAGGTCTTTTGCCAATGACCAGAATCAACTTGCCAGCCATGTGAGGGAGACACCTGGAAGCAGATCGCCCAGCCCTAGTCAAGCCTTCAGATGACTGAGGCCCCAGCCAGCATCTGGAATGCAACCTCATGAGAGGCCCTGAGCCAGAGCCATTCAGTCAGGCTGGTCCTGGTTTCCTGATCCACAGAAACGGTGTAAGAGAATAAATGTTTATTGGGTTTTTTTTTTTCCCCAGCTATTAAATACTGGGATAATTTGTTACTTGGCTCTAGATAGCAAATAGCTAATACATCATCTGATAACTAATCCACATTCCAAGTTCCCCAGTTATCCCCAAGTCTTCTAGAGTTTTGGGTTTCTTTGTTTGTGGAGGTGGGCATCAAGTTTCACATACGGGCCTTGGATGACATGTGTCAACCATCTCAGTCTCTGGAGTGAGGAGAACTTGTGTGACTGAAGGCCAAGTAAAAATGACCCACGCATGTTTGGGAATAAGCTGAGACTCATGATTTACCCTGAGGAACAATGGAAGATCAGGTTGAAGTAATGGTGGTTGCCCCCCGGGTGTTTACTATAGGAGTTAAGGACCATAGTAGTTGGGGGCGCCTGGGTGGCTCAGTGGGTTAAAGCCTCTGCCTTCGGCTCAGGTCATGATCCCAGGGTCCTGGGATCGAGCCCCACATCGGACTCTTTGCTCAGCAGGGAGCCTGCTTCCTCCTCTCTCTCTGCCTGCCTCTCTGCCTACTGTCTGTCTGTCAAATAAATAAATAAAATCTTTAAAAAAAAAAAAGGACCATAGTAGTTGGGCATGGTCAGCATTGTTCCCATTTACAGATGCGGTAACTGAGGTACAGTGGGGCTAAGTAATAGTTTGCCACAGTCACACGTCAGTCACTGATGGAGCTGGGATTTCAACCCAGGCATGTTGGCTCCTCATCCCATGCTTTTAACCACGACGTCGTCATGTCTGAACTGTAGTTTTTGCTGCAGCTTTTGGAAGGAGGTCTAGAAGGATTCAGAGAAGAGATTGAAGAGATCGACAACAAATGCTGTGAGAGCCCCTAAAAGGGATCATACTTATAACGTGGAGGGAAATCAGGGGTGGAAAATGGGGGTGTCAACCATTTCAGTGTGTATATAAAGCAATGAGGATTGATTGGTTTTTCCTCATCTTGACACGGATGTCTCAGAGGAAACGCCACTCAGCCTCATCTAAGTGTCTGTAATGAGGACATAAGAGCCAGACGGTGCTGGAGAAGGAAAGCTGCCTGGGTGGTAGGATGGTTTAAATCCCCTTCTCTGGGCAGTTGAGGACTAAGGTTTAGGACCTCTTAGGGTTCTGTTGAGCCCAAGCATTGCCCACTTGTGACTTGTTGCTCCTTTCCGTCTGCGTCTGGCCGCTACTGTTGGTTCCCTGCCCATCTGTACCCCCTCATCTGCCCATCCCTGCGCTCAACGCAGCGCTGTCCAATAGAGCTTCCAATGATAATAGAACATTCCTACCTTCACTGCCCTGTGGAGGTTGAGCTCTTGGAATGGGGCCAGTGTGCCTGAGAAATGGAATTTTATATTTCATTTAATTGTAATGAATGTAGATTTTAAAAGCCACACGTGACTAGTGGCTACCTACTGGACAGCACAGAGCTTCTGAATGTTGTTTGCCGAGAACACCAGCAACTCTCTGCCTGAGGACTTTTTTTCAGTCAAAGGAGCTCTGCTGCCTACTCCACCCCCAACCCCGCCCCACCCCGCCTTGGTCCTGGCTCCAGGCCCCTGGTGTAAGTTAAAGATCCGTCCTCCCCCATCCCCATCCCCCTCCCCGCTCCAGCAGCCTCCCTCCAACTAACAAATGGAGAAGTGAGCCCCTCGATTGGGTAACTCTGAGACAGCTCCTCTGAGTCCCAGAGTTCCCCAGGGGCGCCAAGCCCCACTTGCCCATAGAGGTAAATGACTTGATATTAAAGACCTTGTATTGGCAATAGACCCTTCTGTTTCCCTTCTCTCCCAAATAAAGTACTTGCACTTGTTGTGGGGTTGTTTTGGGGTACCCAAATCAGGACCTGCCTGCTGTCTGCTAAGTTCAAATCAAAGAAAGAAATGCCCAAGACCTTTACACCCTTGCTTCTATACACAGGGAAAAATGATCTGACCGGTCTGTCTTCTGCCTTTATGCCTCTGTACAGAACTGATATGCACCTTTGCCCTGATGGTGACGAACGTCTCACTGTCTTCACTCTACTGGCTGCAACTCCAGTTGCCCTGAGGACCCCAGGCTGGAAGGACACCCAGGATCGTCCAGGACCCAGCAGAGCTCCTCCGTTTACCTCCACCAGGAGCCCTCCAGTTCTGCGAGTGTGGGCAGGGCCTCGGTTTCAGGATTGGGTGTTTATCTTCAATGCCAAAGTCAAGCTCGCTGAGGGAGCCAGGTCTCTCCAGAGGGCAAGAGCAAAGCCTCATGGATCCCGTCTGTGGTGAAGGGTGCTCAGCCTGGAGTGGCATTTTGTTAAACCTCTTCTTTCAGTGTGGCCCAAACAAGGGGGATGGCTCAGCCGCAAACATTTCAAACATGTTTGAAACTTTCAACGCTGGGAGACTCCTCTCCTTTGTCCCACCATCTCCTCCTCTGCTCGAGCCCATTGCTTCCCCTTCTCGATATCTCTTATTTTTGTTTTTAAAAGATTTTATATATTTATTTGACAGAGAAAGACACAGCGAGAGAGGGAACACAAGCAGGGGGAGTGAGAGAGGGAGAAGCAGGCTTCCCACTTAGCAGGGAGCCTGATGGGGGCTCGATCCCAGGGCCCCCGGATCATGACCTGAGCCGAAGGCAGACGCTTAATGACTGAGCCACCCAGACACCCCTTGATGTCTCTTGTTTAAAAAAAGGCAGTGGACTCTTTATAACCCCCACCCCCTGGCAAGTGGCCCCATCTATTTCCTCCTGTCCCCAGAATCTAAAATCAGAGATCGTGAAAATAGGACTTACCCCCCTCCGACATTATACACAGATATGCGCCCCAAATGGCAGCATTTCTTGGACTTAACATGTGTTCTATGTTCTATCTTCCCTCTTGTGACGAGCCTTTCTTATAAAACTTTCTTGTGACCAACTATTCCCCCTTCGCTGCCCAGTCGATTATTTCTGCTAGGCAATTCAGCCAATGGGCTGGAATCAATGCAAAGTGTTGTGTTTTTGGTTTTTTTTTTCCTCAAGAGTCAGCACAGCCTGTCTGATGGGACTTAGCGATTGTGAACAGGCTTTCTCTGCCGGCACCCAGGACAGGTATGATTCCGGGGCCCCAGGGCTTTCCTGAAAGTGGAGGTCCCAAGAGGGTTCCTGGGTCCAGCAGCAGAGCCTGGCGCTCTGGCTGAGGAACCAAGCACAGAAGCGCGGCCGGCCGGAGCTGAACGGGGACCATTTGGAGCTGGTGTAATTGCTTATGTAGTTTTAATTGCTCATTCATCATGCTAACAGGCCCAGAGTACTGATCATTTGCCACGTGCTCAGTAATTAAAAGACCAGGGGGTGAGGTAGGGTGATGAGGAGTGGCGGGGTGAAATGAGGTGAAGAAAAGCCAAAATGCACAGCCCAGGAGGCAAGTGGGGGCGGTGGCTAGTCCCCTTTCTGACACTGAGCGAGGGCGGGGCTCCGCACCAGCATCTCACAGTCCTTGGTTTGCATCGGAGAGCAACCTTGCTCCCGGCTCCCGCAGGAGGGAACCCAGTCCCTGGACCGCCCTTTTCGGATCACAAGCCATTTCCATCCACGTCGTCCTGCTTTCTCCTAGATGACCCAGTGAGATCCATGCTCTCTGGGCCTCCAGTTTTCAGGTGAAGGGAAAAGGCTCCATAAAATGTCTTGCCCAAGATCCCATGATGGCCGGCCATTGGTGGAGATGAAACCCAAATCCACGTCTTGTCATGCCAAATCTCCGACTTCTCCTCCCTAGGGACCAGCAAAACATGGGCTTTTCTCTGGGTCCCCTTGGTGTTGTCACAATAGCTGAATTCTGGAATGAATATCCAATTGCCTGGGGAATTTACAATAAAGTACAACAAGTCACTGATTCCTAAGTCCCCCTTCAATAAGGGCAGCAGCATTTCTGGGGGTCAGGGTGGGAGTCTGTGGATAGGATGTTCCCCTGTCCACTCTACTAATTGGTCTGGCTTAGAGATCCTTGCTCCAAAGGACACACTGCTGGCGCCAGTCCCTCTTCAAAGAAGGGCCTCATGGCAGGTGTCTTGGTTTGGGTCCCCCCAGCAGCAGATTCCAAGTCAAGCATTTGAGTGCAAAAAAGTTTATTTGCAAAGATGGAGAAAATTCTGGAAGAACTGGGGGGGCGGGGGGAGACAGGGCAGGGATGGCAGAAGACATAGGGCAACTAACCAAAGAAGTTACCTCTGCAGGCATTGCAGGCTTAACCCCACTGGGGACGTCGAGGGTACAATGCATTACATGATTCACAGTTCTCTCATCGGAGGGGCGGGGACGCTAGGGTGTTTATACTCCAGCTCTCCTGGAGGTGGGGATGTCAATTCCTTGCCACAGTCACTTTCAGCCTACCCTGCAGAGTAGAGCAGGCCCCAGCCCCAAGAGAAGGTCCTCTGGCAAAAGAGATGAAGGTTCTGGCATTTGTGGGTTTGGCGGGTGTACGCCACAGTGGAAGGCCCTGGGGAATATGGGCAGGATGGGGACAATGTCTGGACAGCAGGGTATCTGTCATACTGCTGCAGGGGAGGCTCCTGAGGGCCCCTGCCCCCGACTGTGATGTTCATCTGCCTTCATTGGCCGCTCAGCTGTTCTGGAACAATTTGCAAGCTGAAATAGTATTAGCGTTCCCCTGGGAGTTATTTATGCATTCATTTTCCCTCTCACTTCTTTCTTCTTCTTCTCCCGCTAATGCAGCCGATCCCCTGACCCTAAAGACCAAAGGGCACATACTGACCGCAGGCAGCACGGGGAGGGCGCTCTGTGATGATGGGCTGTGAGCAGGAGTGACGTGATTATATGTATTCTAATTTCTTTAAGCAAATAATGTGAGATTTGTACGTTTTATTGTTAACAACAAATTTGTGTGAGGCAACTCACAGCTGATGGGGTCATATTCATTGAGAACCACCGCTCTGTGCCATCGCCAAGAAATGTGTGCTTTCTTTTTGTATCTGGGGCAGGAAACTTCCTGGAAACGGTTTATTTACATGCACGGCCAACTTTCCATCAGTTGATCAATAAATCAATCAACAAATATTGATTGTCTCCATTGTGAAGAGCATTGTGGAGACTTCTTATAAATATAAACACGCTCCCTGGTTTAGAGGAGCTGACTGCCTAACTAGGGGTAAGATCTGTAGACATGAAAAGGTAACTTACAATGCAGAGTAGCCTATAAACACTGAATGAGTGGTGTACATTGACTGGGTCTGGGAGATAACAAGGAAGACTTCTTGGAGGAAGGGTGATTTGAGCTCGGCCTTAAATGATAGGTAGGAGTTGCACAATAAGAGGACATGGAAGGTATTACAGATAAGAGCAGCAGTGCCAAGGAGGAAAAATCCCAAGGCCTGTTCAGGCCCCTGTGAAGGGGTCTGCCTGGCTGCAGTGGCACTCCTAGATGGGACAGTCATGGCCCAAGCCTATGGGACAGCCTGGAACACTGTTGAATCTTCCTCATTCAAAGAACCACCCAATCGTCAGTATTGGAACTTTGTCACTGCTATGAACTGAATTTTGTCTCTCCAAAATGTGTATCTTGAAGCCCTAACCCCCAACGTGACCGTTTTTGGAGATAGGGCCAGTAAGGAGGTAATCAAGGCAAAGCAAAGTCAGAAGGGTGAGGTCTTAATCTGATAAGATTGGTGGCCTTATAAGAAAAGGAAGGGTTCTCTCCCTCCGTCCCTTCCCCTCCCTCTCCCCCAACCCCCCTTACGTTCTTCCCTCCTTTCCTCCTTCCCTCCCACCTTCCCTCCCTTCCTCCCTCCCTCTCCCTCTCTCTCCCTTTCCCCTCCCACTGCCCTCTCTGGGACCTACAAACCTTAAGGAACTACAATTCTCTTAATAGCAGGGATGTGCATGAGGTTCAGGCTGGGTTGACCTGCTCTGTTGCCCCACACCCCTCCCCAGACCGTTATAAGAGGAGGGCAGCTGATGTAGCAAATAAAAATATAGGACACCTAGGGCCATCTGAGTGGCTCAGTGGGTTAAAGGTCTGCCTTCGGCTTAGGTCCTGATACCCACCAGGGTCCTGGGAGGCTCCCTGCTCAACGGGAAGTCTGTTTCTCCCTCTCCCTCTGCCCCTCCCCACTACTTGTACACACAAACACACTTTCTCACGTACTCTCTCCAATAATAAATAAATATCTTAAAAAGAATATAGGACACCTAGTTAAATTTGAATTTCAGATAAACAATGAATAATCTTGATAGCCTAAGTACGTACGTCCTATGCAATGCTTGGAACGTACTTGCACTAAAAAAAATCCCCTACTCACCGTTTAGCTACAACTTAGTATGTAACTGGGTGTCCTGTGTTTTATCCCGCAACCCTCTCAGGGAGGGCTCAGGACCCGTGTATGGCCAATCAGAAGACCCCACTGTGCTCTGGGTCACCGTAATTGGTTCAGCGTGGGGCATGTGACCCAAGGTTGGAGCCCTTCCTGCCCATGCGCACTAGGACTGGAAGCTCCCAAGCTGTCGGGACCAGAACGGGGAAAGTTCTCCAGCTAGAGGAGACTTCCCCGAGGGAAGCACCCGTGTGACAACCCAGGTCACACAGGAGGAAGTAGAGCTGAGGGAGAAAACAAGCCTGAAGACAGTACTTGATTCGGCTACACCCCCTGAACTTCAGCTCAAATGGCAAGTGGCTTGAATTGGGAACCCTTCGCTCACAGCTGACTTGTTCTGGCAAAATCTGTGGGAGCTAAGTCACCTGAGAACTATAACACTCAAACCTGACTGAACTCAAAGGGAAGGCTGCTCCTAAGACCCCTCCCTCCATTCAATCGCTGAGCAAACAGGGCCTCTTCCGCTCTGGGGCAGCAAAACGTCCCAACAGGTTCCTCATGGACACCGGGGACTCCTGTGTGTGGCTCTGAGGTGTCACCTCTGCCACATCCACGTCCCCTGCTGCCAGCTGGCAGAGGAGCCCTTTTTTTTTTTTTTCTGCCTTCCTTCCCCTCATATCCAGCTCTCCTTTTCTCTCGAAGACCTTTTTTTTCATTATCAGCGGTATCTTTTATGTTCCTTCTCTTCCTTGCCTTGCCCTCCATGCTCACTTTTCAGAATATAACCCATAGACTCTCTCAGCCACACAGGGTGTGTGGATTTATTCTGGACTGGACTAGAAATATTGGAGCCAGAAAGACATTAGGGCTGATACAATCCAGCCCCCTCTCTGTCCTGAGCTCACAGAAGAGGAAACTGAGGTTCACAGTGGTCCAATCACCAAAGGCTCCCCTGAGAGTTATGGGCGGATCCTAGAATAAGAGGAAAGCCGAGTGGTTGAGGGCAAGGGTCCCCGGGTTTGGATTCAGAATGTCTGTATATTCATTTGGGTTCTACTACAAATCACTTAACCTCTTTATGTCCATTCCTCCCGCTCGAGAAGGAGCTTAAATCCCCCTTCACCCCATCATGGCTTCCGCAGCTGACAGAATTACAAAACTGCCAAATGAGTGTGCTGGACCAAGGCTGCACGGTATTAGTGTTGTTGGTGTTACTATTATTATTTAACGAAGCTAATCCGCCAGTGAAGGAAATGAGCACACATCACGAAATTAATTATAGATTTTTTTTTTTAAATGACTGTTTATATTGAAAGGAAGGCCTCATAGTTGCCGCACAATTTGAGGATAAGTCATGTTTGGGAAAAATATTAATATTCAGAGCTGTGTTGATTAGCTTCACTCTTGTTGCTAGGCAACAGGGTCCTTTGTAGCCTCTGCAGTGTGGGGATTTTTCTAGGGGTGGAGGTGGGGAAAGGGATGGGGGGATTAGAGGGAGGAGAAGTGTATTACAGTAAGTGATTCCGCTGGTTCAGCCAATTCCAAAGTTGCCTTAAAAAAAAAAAAATCTCCTTTAACAACCTATGTGATTATAGTTGTTGGATAAGGAAAACCAGAACGTGACCCCGAGCTCACCACTCACCCATGACTTGAGTTTCAGGTTTGGCAAGACTTGTGTTTACGAGATCAGAGCTGAACCACACGCGGCCCCGGGGTTTACCACCACTGACGTTCGCCATGGCCCAGCAAGGGCAGCCTGCCAGCGCGCAGATTAGGGGGTTGTGAGAGGCTGCCATGAATCAGATGATCCAATCTCCTTTAATAGCGGCTGTGGCCTTCCAGTTGAATTCTAACACTCAAATGGGGCTGACTCGGAGCAAGCCAAAGAGCATGTTTTCGCAAGCAAAATGGAGGCGCGCGAGGATCTGGAATTCACTGGAAACCCAGGACAGGTTATGTGCAAGTGACGGTCTAGAGCATCTCCTGTGTGCTGGGTGCTTTGCAGGGTTTGCTGGTGGTTGGTCTGGCCCCAACACTGGGAAAGAGGCAGTATTGGCCCCATCTGGGGGACTGAGATTTGGAGGGGTTCAGTAACTTGGCTCTGGTCACACCAGCTAGCACGGGGCAGAGCAAAGGAATTAAACTCGTCTTTCTGTACGCGAGTGTGGGGTGCTCACTTAACCAGGCCATCTGCCCTTACCTGGCTGGGAGGGGCTGGGAAGGGCGAAGAGAAAATCTTGGGGCTTTGCATAAAGTCGTCTTGTGGCCTCTGTTAGGTTGAGGCCCGCTCAGTGAGTTTCCGGTATCATCACAGGTCACTTAATATACGGTCCTGTTCCAGCCCCTGCTGCTGCCTTGGCCACCTCCAAACTTAGCAGCATAAAACAAGACACATTTCATTATGCTCTTGGGTCTGTCAGTCAAGAATTATTCAAGCAGGGCTCAGCTGGGCGATTCTTTCGCTCTGTGATGCATATACTGAGACCACCTTGTGGCCCGGTGTGCTGGGTCTGGAGGGTCCTCCATGCCTTCGCTCACATGTCTGGTGCTGGGACATCATCCCAGCACAGCAGTCTTGGGGGTGGTTGGACATCTTGCATGGTAACTGCCCTCCCGCCACCAGCAACTGTTCCAAGAGACCCAGGGAAAGGCCACATGGACCTTTCTGACCTAGCCCAGAAGTCACGCAGTTTCACATGTACCATAGTCTGTTAGTTAAAGGAGTCACAAGCCCACTCTGACCCCAAATCTCGATGGGAGGGCTATCAAAGAATTTGGGGACTCTGTTAAAGACAGCTGTAAGGGGTGCCTGGGTGGCTCGGTCGGTTAAGCATCTGCCTTCGGCTCAGGTCATGATCCCAGGGTCCTGGGATGGAGTCCTGCATGGGTGGGGGGGGGGGTCCCTGCTCAGCGGGGAGTCTGCTTCACCCTCTGCCCCTCCCCCAACTTGTGCTTTCTTTCTCTCTCTCTGACAAATAAATAAAATCTTAAAAAAAGAAGAACCCAGCTCTAAGTACCGAGTTCTTCGTTTCAGTGAGAAATGGATAGTCAAAAAACTGTGGATCCTCTGAAAATGGAGGAAATGCATAAGCGATATTCAGTCCTGCAAATCGGACTTATTTTGATGGATTTAGGATGAGGCTGGTTGAATAAAAGGTATGCTTAATAAGGGCTTTTGTTTGTTTGTTTTGAATTTCATGTTCAGGGGTAGTCACCAGCTGAGAAGTCTGTCTTGCTGACCAGCTAAGTCTCATTTATAATTAATAGTGATTCCGTTTGCATACAGTGTGCTTATGACTTTTAAAAGCCTTCATTCCACTATGATCATATTTACAATATTAGTTTGGTTAGGGAAGCCTTTTCTCCTTGTAGAAATCAAGTGAGATAATGATGTCGTTGAAAGACTCTTTGGATATTTTAATGAGCTCTGCAATCTTATGCTAGCCTACCTCTCCTTTCTTGATGTTCTATGTCAGGAATTATGCTGGAATCATTTAGAATATTGAGATGCATAAAGACCATCTCTGGCAAAGACTGTTCCCCAGTATACTGCCTCTTCCTCCAACAGAAATCAAACTCTGATTTTATGCTAGGTGCTACATTTCCCAGACTCCTTTGCAGGAAGTTACGGCCGTGGAATTTAAAAAATCAGGCTATTGGGATAGAAGTGGAAGTATCACATGGATGCTTCCAGGAACCTTTTTTAACAGAGAGCTGATATTTAACCATTTCTCTTTATTTTTCATCTCTTGCTGCCTGGAATATAGATGTAATGACTGGAGCTGTAGCCTCCACTATGGACCACGAGTACGGGCTTTCACTTTAGGAATGGTGGAATGGTAAACCGGAAGGAGCCTGGGTGGCTAAGGTTCTCTCAGGGCAGTAGCTGTTCCCATGATGAGCTGCCTATCTCTGGACTTTTACAAATGAGAAAGAAACCTCTGTTGCATTTAAGCTGCTGCAATTTTGAGTCTCTGTTGCTTTTAGCCAAGTTTAATCCTAATCAGTGTAGTCTCTCTCTAAGGAGGCCACAGTCTAGTGAGGCAACAAAGAAGTACATAATTATGATCGAATGAATAAATGAAATAAATGGCCTAATCACAGTGATCACAATTATGAGAAATAATCCGAGAGATGCAGTTTTGATGTTGAAATACTGGAATAGTGTGACAATATTTTTCAATGTGGGACTAATCGAGAAAATAGAGGACAAATGGTATCTATATAGCCAATACCAGAGCCAAAAGGAAAATGCCAGATGAGTCCTGAGAAAGGAGCAAGGATTTTTGTTGTTGTTGTTAGATTTATTTATTTTTTTGAGAAAGGGAGCCCAAGCAGGAGGAGGGACAGAGGGAGAAGACTCTCCACTGAGCAGGGAGCCCAGTGTGGGGCTTGATCCTGGGATCATGATCTAAACCGAAAGCAGATCCTTAACTGATTGAGCCATCCAGGCACCCCACGGAGCAAGGATTTCTGTTGAGGACATCTTACTCAGATTCACGGAAGAAGAAGTAGAAATTTTAACTTGGTCTGGAATTTGGGGCCTGTGTTTTAAACAGAGAAATGAGCAAGAACAAAGTCCAGGTGGTATGGAGATGTATAGAGAGTCTGTAGGAGGGTCCACGTGGCTGGGTGGGGGACCACACTGGAGAGTCCTATTTGGTGGGGAGGAGCAGGCTGTTTGCCCAGACCCCTCGGCCTTCCTGAGGTGGAAGGGTGGGACTTCTGGCATGTGATGCCCATCGAGGGTCTTCATAGACCACCCCCTCCTTTGAGGGTCTCCTACGAAGGTTTCTTTGGCCTCGTGTAACTTGTATCACTTTGAGTTAATTTTTGTACCTGGTGTGAGATAGGAGTCCAGCTTCGTTCTTTTGCATATATATATCCAATGTCTTGTCCCACTTTATGCCCAGTGTGTGGATCAGACATCGAGGCCCACAATTCGTGGGACAAGCAAGCCCCACATATGTCCAGCAAACAAAATGAGGAGCCTGAGCAGAGGCCAGGCCACACTCGTGGTGCTGTTGTTCACTTATTCTGATGTGGGCAGTTTAGTTTTAAGTACTGATAGTGTCACCTAGCACCTTCTGATCATGAGACTTGTGCCACGGGAAGGAGTTCCTGGAAGCCCAAACCTCTCTTTAAGTGCCTCTCTGCAGAAATCTTTTCTTTGGACTTGGTGAGGTTTAGCAGGTGTGTGGATTAGCAGTGAGGATTAGCACAGCCCTGCTGAGAAGGTGGCCCATTGCCCAGAGCCTTGGTCCACAAAGGCTGTGTTAATAATCTGATGTGGGATGAGGGCAGGGGACATCATAATGAGATTCTTAATAAAATCCCTTTTCAAAGACTGCGGTTTAAAAAGAAAATTTAAACAATGACAGTAAATAAAATGTTCCAGTGCCTTAGGACATGAGAGGAGTTTTTGGTGTGCCAGACCTGTGGAATACTGGCTTTTCAAACCCCCTCCTTCCAGGGAAATCTAAAGGGCAAATGGTCAGGATAAGGAGTGAGTAAAGACAAGCATACTGTGCCTTAAAATGTTGGCGTAGAATACTCGGGATTTAAGTCTTTGATCCATTTTTAATTAACTTTTGAGTAGGTCTGAAGTAGGGATTCAGCTGCATTTCTTGTGTGTGTGGCTATCCAGCTGTCCCAGCACAATTTGTTGAAGGGCCTACTCTTTTCCTCTTACGTCGCCTTGGCACCTTTGTCAAAAATCAATTGACCATAGATGCATGGGTTTATTTCTGGACTCCCAAATCTATTCCATTGATCTACATGTCTGTCCTTATGCTGGTACTACACTGTTTTAATTACTGTAGCTTTGCAGTAAATTTTGAAATTGTGAGGTGGGAGTCCCCCAACTTTGTTCTTTCTTTTTCAAGATCATTTGGGCTGTTTGGGGTCCCTTGCAATTCCATACATATTTTGGGATCTGCTTTTTCAGTTTTGAAAAAAAAAAATGACACTGGGCTGTTGATAAAGATTGTATTGAGTCTGTAGATTGCTTTGGAGAGTATTACCATTTTAACAATACTAAGTCCTCTGATCCATGAATATGGGATGCCTTTCCATTTGTCTAGGCCTTCTTTCATTTCTTTCAATAATATTTTGTAGTTACCAGTAGACAACTTTTGCACCTCTTTGGTTAAACTTATTTTTTTTTTTAAGATTTTATTTATTTACTTTGACAGAGAGAGAGAGATCTTAAGTAGGCAGAGAGGCAGCCAGAGAGAGAGGGGAAAGCAGGCTCCCTGCTGAGCAGAGAGCCCGATGTGAGACCCGATCCCAGGACCCTGAGATCACGACCCAAGCTGAAGGCAGAGGCTCAACCCACTGAGCAACCCAGGCACTCCTAAACTTATTTTTAAGTATTTGATTCTTTTCCATACTATTGTAAATGTAATTATTTTCTTAATTTCACTTTTGGATTGTTCATTGTTTGTATACAGAAATACAACTGATTTTTGTGTGTTGCTCTTATATCCTGCAACTTTCCTGAATTTGCATTGGTTGAAGGACTTGCAAATTACATAAAAACCCATTCGAACTGGCTTGAACCCTAAGAGAGATTGATCGGTTCACATAATTTAAAAGTCCGGTGGGATCCGGGCATAATTCTATCAAGGTTCTAGCTCTGTTTCTCTGTACTTTTCTCAGTTTTCCCCTTCTCTAAGAATTGGTTCTATGTTCCTGTTGACCTCCCTTATGGTTTGCAAGAGGGTGGCTGACAAGAAACTAGGTTTGTGTGCTACCTCAGTCACATCCAAGGAAAGACAAAAAAAGCATTTCCTTCCCTCAAAAGTCTCGAGTGTCTCTTTGATACTGTCATCCCTGTCTAGTGACTAGAGAGATGTATCACTGTGATTGGCTTAAGCCGTTGAGATAGGGTTGGGTTCAAACCTACCCAGACTACAGTTGCTGTACAGAAGAAGATGGTTCTTAGAGGAAGATCTCAGGGTTGTTAGGAAGGGGAGCGACAGTGTCAACCAAACCTATGAAATTTGTACAGTACTGAGCTGCAATGACTGCTTGCTGCATCAGTGAATGAATGAGAGGCGTCACTAGTCCTTTCACAGATACCCAGTTCCCTGGGGCTGTCACAGCCTCGGTTTTAGTGATGGCCAACCCTGCAACCTCTAGAAATCCCCTGCTGAGATCCTAGACTCTTTTATGGGGAGGAGAGAATTCTTTCTTCAGGTTCCATAGCCTCCCTGATTTCTGAGCTACAAGACCCTGGTAAAACAGACCTGAAGAACTGTGAACATTGGGGAATCCACATATTCCAAATAAGCAGGGTGGACCTTGGGAGTCTGTGGTGTGGCTCTGAAGTCCTCATTTACAAATTGTTCCTCAGGCCTAATGCCTGACACTCCATCATTAGGAATTCACTCCTCTGGTTAGTTTGAAAGGCTTTTACACCTTTAAGACCAACACCCCCCACCACCGCCGTCAACTGGGGCTTTGGTTGGCAATCAAGCGTCTTCGTATGATCAAACCCTACATACTGATGTATTCTGAGGAGTATGTTCCGTGATAAAGAATCATCTACACCAGAGAGTCAGAGTCAAGGATGGGGGTCCCCGGAGCATCAGGTCCTGAATTATGAAAACTTACTTCTCTTCATAGATATAATGTTTGAGCTTAGTTCCTTCAATTCAAGACTCTACCCCTTCTCTGACTAATACCAAACTCTACTGTGCAGAAGGTATTTTACAAAAATAGCTACAACAACAGCCCCTGTCCCACGTGTTTCTCCAGGTCCTTCCCACTCTTGCTTCCACAGGTGGAGTCTATGACCCTTACCATTGAGCCTGGGTGGGCCTTTGTTACTGCCTTGACCAACACAGTGTGGCAGAAGTGATGCTGTATGACTTCCGAGGTACTCCGAGGTATACCTCTATGCAAGGTACTCTTGCCCTGCTCTCTTGGGACACTTGCTCTGGGAACCTAGCTACCATGCTGTGAGGAAGTTCAGGCAACTTATGGAGGGGAACCAAGGCTCCCAGACCACAGCCCCAGCTGAGCTTCTAGCCAACACCCAGTGCCAGCTTGCCAGTCATGTGACAGAGTCCTCTTGCAAGTCAGTCCTCATGGTGGCGGCATCAAAGATGGTACCCAATGATGGATTCTTGCTCTTGTATAATCTCTTCCCCCTTAGTGTAGACCACACTGAGTACCCAGCTCCTAGAGTATAGCAGAAGTCATGGGATGACTCTTCCAAGATTAGGTTAGAAAAAGATGGTGGCTTCTGTCTTGGGCACTCCCTCACACTCTCTCTCTCTTGCATTTCTTGCCCTGGAGGTAGCTAGCACCATGTTGTGAGGCCCTGAGCTGAAGGAGGCACCCCGCTAAACGGCATGCAGATTTCTGATCCACAGAAACCATACAAGATTCCAAGCATTTGTTATCTTAAACCACTAAATGTTGGGGTAATTTGTTAGGCAACAGGGGGTAACTAATACAATCTTCTTTTTCCCCCAGATCAGGTTGGACCAGCCGACGCTGCATGGAAGAGCCCTTGCCTGAATTACAGAATTGTGAGTAAAAGAAACAATTGCTGGGGTTTTCGCCCACTAGGTTTTGGGGTCTTTGCTAGGCAACTGTGGCTAACTTTTTCTCACTGAGAACCATCTGACAGGTGCTGGAAAAACAAAGCAAAAAATAAACCAGGCCGAAAGACTCATCTCCTGTAGTCTAGTGTTTTAGTCCCCTTGGACTGCCGCAACACAGCCCACAGACTGGGTGGCTCAGAGAACAGAAAGTTCTCTCCTCGTTCTCGAAGCTAGAAGTCCAAGATCAAGGTGTTGGCCAAGTGGATTTCTTCTGAAGCCTCTCTCCTTGGCTTGTAGATGGTTGCCATCCCACTGGGTCTTCACGTGGTCTTCCCCCTACACCTGTGTCCAAATATTCTCCTCTTAAAAGGACACCAGTCCTTTTGGATTGGGGCCCACACTAAGAGCCTTATTTTAACTTAACCACCCCCTTTAAAAGCCCTAGCTCCAAATACAGTCACATTCTAAGGTCCTGGGGGTCAGGGCTTTGACATAGGAATTTTTGGAGGAAATAGTTTAGCCCATAAGACCTAGGCACCTAACTCCTTAGGGTGTCCTAATTCCTAACTTCTCAATAAACTGATTTTTCTTTCTTTTCTTTTCTTTTTTTTTTTTTAAGATTTAAAAAATTTATTTATTCATGAGAGACTGAGAGAGAGAGGCAGAGGGAGAAGCAGGCTCCCCATGGAGCAGGGAGCCCAACATGTGGGGCTCGATCCCAGAATTCCGGGATCGTGACTTTAGCCGATGGCAGATATTTAACCGACTGAGCCACCCAGGCACCCCAAACTGATTTTTCAAGAGATAAAATGTGTCCTTCTCTCTTCTGGCTGGGGCATTTTATAATGGGACAATTTTCATCATCTTCCCAAAGCTTTTTAAAAAGCTCTTTGAAACTCACTTCTGCCCTTTAAAAAAAGCAATACCCTCCTCCTAGTAATTCCTTCCCCTCCCTCCCTACAGGTGTCTGGGCTTCCCCACAGCAGATCCAGAGGCCCGCGGTGTTGGCAGGGTCTATGACAGAGGCTCAGGGAGACCCAGACCCATGGCCACAGAACCAAGAGCAGACACAGGCAGGACTTCAGCAGCCCCTGGGCCCCGGGGTCCGGACATCCTCCAACTCCGGGCCCAACGCAGTGCCCACGGTCCTAGTTTTGTGGCAACTTCAGCCAGACGGGAGGAGCTAATTCACGGGTCTCCTTAAATCCTTCCCAAGGATTCATGACTACGGAAGAGCTGATGGCCTGAGGCAAAGCAGAAAGCTGGTACCCTCAGCTCAGCATTAATTCCCTCGTTATCATTATCAGGCCAGATACTTCTTCCAGGTGGTTTTCTGTTTTCCTACAAAATGGAGGGTGAGCAAGAGGGGAGGTTTTCAGCTCTGGGGCCAGATTCTTCTGCGGCAGAGCTCTCCCGCTGGGGGCGAGGGGTGGGCGGGTAAAGCCGGGAGGCTGCAAGCGGACAGAGACTTTTCCTGAGCAGAAAGCCTTCTCCCAGGTGCTCCTAGTGTGTTGGAGAGGATCTCCACCCAAACCCCCACCACCCTTCTGCCCTTTTTTCGACAAATGTGTAGACCATGGGTCAGGCACTGTACTAGGTCCTTATTTTCGTTATATGATTTGGATTTATCCTGCTTCCAGAAGCCCTGCAAAGACCTTCCCTTCTACGCACAAGCCCTGGCCCTGGATGACTTGAAGTCTTCTCCAGGTAAATAGGCTTTGTTGGCGGTTATAGCACTGTGTGTGTTGGTGGGGGGGGGGGGGGCAGCAAGTGGGGCAAAGGAAGGAGGGGCTCCTGGTGGCTTCTTCCCGGTCCAGCTGCCCCTGAAAGGGGGTGTGGGGCAAGTGTTGGAGGCACAGAGAGGCAGCCTTCCTCCATAGGATTCTTGGCCTGCCTTCCCAGCTAGTTTGCTTGCCTGCTCTCAGTGAACACACCCTGCCAAGGAAAACAACAACCAAGGGCCCAGGAGAAAAGCCACTGTGTACAGAGCACAAGCCCCTAAATAGCTCTTCAGCCCCTGTCTAAACCTCAGAAATGTGACTTTGGGGTAGGACAAGGGCTGCTGTGGAACAGAGTTGGGACAAATACATAACAGAGCAGGGATCCTGTAATTCTACTTAATCGTAGGTTTATTTAAAAAGTGGCCTTCACGGGAGACTCTCAGAGTGCCCTGTGGTGGCGAGGCCTCATTTTACCGAGGGGGGCCCCCTGAGGAGGGGGAGTGGTGTGCAGAGGCCCAGGGGCTAGAAGGCCGGGTCTGAGGAGGGCTGGGTTACGACGGGCCTCAGGTCTCCGGTCTCAGGCCTCAGCCCCGACCTTGGCCAAGGCTGGAAGATCCTGATTAACGTGGAAACGGAAGACAATTCGGGCGTCCTCGTCCTCGGGCAGCCTGGCTCCTGTGCGGCTGAGGGGGGAAGGTAATCATTCTGTCACTGTCTTTCGGGCCCAATTAGATGATTCAGCATATTCCCGGCCTTTCTCTGCGCAGAGGTGATTTATCGTGAGCTCTGCGGGGCCTGCCGAGGGTGAGTGATGGGGAGAGGGGCCCGTCCTCCGGGTGTGTGCGCACACTTCACACATCACGTACATAGCGCCAGATGGGGTTGTGTGTGAGACACAAAAACATTGGCGGGGCCTCTCCCAGCCACCCCTCTTGCTGTTTCTCCTGGAGAAATGCTTGTCTGGGGTGAAAATCTGTCCTTGCTCTGGGCGGGGGGCGGGGGGGGATCTCTTCATGGGAAGCCCAAGATGGGGGCAGGAGTTTAGAGGTTAGCCCCCTGGGCGGCTGGGGGTGAGAGGCTTCAGGAAAACAAATGAGAAGGTGGTTGCTTCGAGGGAGGTGGGAGGGGTTGAGCCGCTGAGCTGCTGGGCCACTGCCATGGGAGCAGAGGCCTTTGGCCAAGGGGCCTGGTGCTGGGCCGCGGAGTGGCGGCTGTGGCGGGAATGTGTGTGGAGGCCGTGCCTGGGCCACTGCCTTCTCCTGCGTGTTCTGACAGGCCTCTCTGTGTCATTGCTGTCCATCCTGGGGACTGGAGGGATCTCATATCTACTGCACCAGCTCAGCGAAGGAAGCTGTGTTGGTGTCCTCTGGGGTAAGGAAGCCCCAACTTGAGCTTCCTGAAGGAGTCAAAGGTGGGCCATGGCGGTCCAGGGGCCGCCAGTGTGCCTTCTTTCCATCCATACATCTTCCACAGAGAGTCTCCGGCTTCTGTCATGAGCTCTTGATATCAGCAGTGGAACACTGCCTATGCCCGGCCACGCCCTAAGTCACTCATTGGAAGTCCGAGGGTCCTGGCCTGACATCGCATTCATACTGGTGATGTCATTTTTCCCTCACTTGTGAAATACATATTACATGGTAGCAGTTATTCTGGATGCCTCATGTACCTCATTTCTTCCCAAGACAATCCTTTGGCAAGGCTATTAGTATCCTGTGATGGTTAACTGAATGCACCAACTGGGACCCTTAACGTGCCCAGACATTCAGTTAGTGGTGATTCTGGGTGTGTCTAGGAGGGTGTTTCCAGATGAGTTTAGCATTTGGATTGGTAGACTGAGTCAGCAAATTGCCATCCCCAGTGTGGGTGGGCCACATCCAATCTGTTGAAGGTGTGAATAGCACCAAAAGGCTGAGTTAGCGGAAACTTGGCCTGCCTGCTTGTCGAGCTGGGATACTGGTTTCCTGCCTTTAGAGTAGAACTTACAGCATCGATTCTCCTGGTTCTTGGGCCTTCAGACTAAGACTACAACTACACCACTCGCTCTCCTGGGTCTCTAGCGTACTGACTGCGGACCTTGGAACTTCTCAGCCTCCTTAGTCACGTGAGCCAATTCCTTATAGTAAATACCTCTCTCTTTGTCTCTCTGCCTCTCTCACTCTCTCTCTCTCTCTATATATGCACTTCTGCAGGAGGATTCTCATAATTCTTTTGATAGGTTGCTCTAGATAATTGCTCTCACGTATGGCAAATATATATATGTGTGTGTGTGTATATACACATACACGGACTAATAGGATATATATGTACTAATACCAATATACACTCACCAATATGTATATACACACACCAATAGGACGTATATATCATATAGGGTATGTTCTGTTTCTCTGGAGAACTCTAATGCATATCTCCATTTCACAGATGAGGAAACTGAGGCATGGAGAAGCCATTCATTGTACAGGGTCTTATTCAGGAAGCTGGGATTTGCGCCAAGGCTCTGTGACTCCCAGGCCCTCTTGCCTATACCACGAGTGCTCCTGACCTCTGACTGCTTAGCTCCTGCACATTCGAATATGGTCCTCAGCAGATTCAGTGCAGAAGAATGAGCCGAGAAGCGTGGCTTGTGGCTCATGCCACTCGCTCATGCTTCCCATGCAAGCCAGCCAGGCCCCATCATGAAAGGATGAATGAGAATTCCCAAGGGCTGGCAGGTGGCATCCAGCGTTCTCAGACCTGGGGGGCATGAGGAGACAGGCGATCCAGTGGATGTGGGAAGAGTGGGAGGCGAGTAAACCAGCTTCTAGATCTCTCTGGCTGGGGGCATGCCCTGGGGCCATCCCCTGGCACCTCGGTCTTGTCCGCTGTTGAGAGGCAGGTGTAGGCTCGATTAGCTCAGTGGCCCCGGGATCCTATGATTCTGCAGGGCTGTGGCTTTCCAGATGGCTTGGGGAATAGCCCCAAGTAACCACAACCCATGTGGGCCCTTTCCCAGCCCGAGGGCTTCACTGTGAATGTATCCAGCCACAGAGGAAGGAACTTGGAGGGTGACCATTCAGGTTTGCAGCCAAACTCTGCCCTTTCCTGAGACTTTGGGCAAGTTCCTCAATCTCTCCCGGCCTCTTTCTGTAAAATGGGGCTAACGATGCCAGCTCCCAGGATTGCTGAGACCATGAATGCAGGCATGGTGCTAATCTAAGAGGCCACAGGGTCTGCGGCGTTTCCTTACCTTCCTGACTCAGTGAATGTCACCATGGCTCACTGTCCCAGCCCGAGGACTCAAAGTGTCACCTGTATCTCTCCCCTTCCCTTTCAGGATCCTGATAAAGCCTCAAGGACACTGTGGGATGCAGCTTACTCTCTTAAAGGGTCAGGCTTGCTTTCTCTCTCCATTTTTCTTCCCTTTTCTTGTTTCCTGGCTCTTTTCCCTGATTCCTTTCTTTTTCTCAACAAGCAGTTGCTAAGGAACTCTGTATATGTGCATTTGTGCTGTTTCTTTCAAGGTCGTATTTCCACCAGCTCTCAAATGTGAGGCAAACAGCCTTCCTTCTCTTCGACCTGGCATCACGTGACCCTTAAAGAGGCGGACGGAGGCTGCCTGTATGGGGCTGTGTGTGCATATGTGTGTGTAGTGCAGAAATCCACCTGTGTGTGTGTGTGTGTGTGTGTACACGTGCAGACACCCACATGTGTACACTTGAGCATACACAAGAATGCCCAGGTACACACCAGAATGTGCTTCTCTAGCAGATGCACAAGTGAGTCTCCTAAGGCCCTCTTCTTACCCTGCCCCCAAAGTGCCAAATTGCCAATGAAATTCAAGTCATGTCTCATGGATTTGAAAGGGAGTGTATGTCTGGGTAAAAGGAAAAAATCGTGGTAAGATCGTGGTGATCTTTTCATCTTGAAGCCCAACATTTTGAGATGTGCCTTTGCCCAGAAGGGAGGGAAAATGAACTAAACGAGGTGGGGAAGAAACGTACCAGGTTCATGGATTAGAAGACTCCACAAAGCAAGGATGCCAATTTCCTCCCAAATCCATCTATATATCTAACACAATTCCAATTAAAACTGCAGCAGGATTCCTCATAGGTATAGAAAAACTGATTCTAAAATGTGTGTGGAAAAGCAAAGGAACTAGTATAGCCAGAACAGTTTTGAAAAAGAAGAAGAAAATTGGAAGAATTCCACTACTTGATTTTAAGACCGAGCACAACGTGACAGTGGTGGAGGGATAGACATATAGATCAGTGGAATAGAGAGCCCAAACACAGACCCATCAATATATGGCAAATGGATTTTTGAAGAAGGTACAGGGCAGTTCAAAGGAGGAAGGATAGTGTTTTCAACAAACGGCATTGGAATAATTAGACATCTGTACCAAAAAAATAAATCTCAACCTAAACCTCACACCTTATCCAAAAAATTAACCCAAGATGGATCATAGGTCTGAACGTACAATATAAAACAGGAATTCTTTCCAGGGTTAGGCGGAGTTCTTCGACATGAAACCAAAAGGGTAATCTATGAAAGAAAAATTGATGAACTGAATCTGACCCAAATTGAAAACTTTTGTTCTGTGAGAAACACGCTTAAGAGGATGAAGCAGCAGCAAGCTACAGACTGGAGAAAATATTCGCCAATCATGAATCCAACCAAAGACTTGTCTGCAAAATATGTCAAGAATTCTCAAAACTCTGCAGTGGGAAAACTAACAGCCTGATTAAAGTCAAAACACTCTGACACTTCACCGGAGAGGATAACAGATGGCAAATAAACAGAAAACGATGTTCAGCATCAATAGCCATGAGGGAAATGCTGAGATCCGTATTACACACCTATCAGAATGGCTAAAATGAAAAACGCCTACCATATCAAGTGCAGGCAGGATGTGGAACAACGTAGCACACGTTGCCAGTGGGAACGTCCAATACTGCAGCCTTCCTGAGAAACGGTTTGGCCATTTCTTATAAAGTTAAACAACGATCTCCACATGACCCGGCAATCCCACTCCCGTTATTTATCCAAAGAAAATGCGAATGTATCTTCCTACAAAAATCTGCCAAGAAACTTGCTAACGGTTCTGTTTATGATTACCCCAAAGTGGAAACAACGCAAACATCCTCCAGTGAGTGACTAGTTAGACGAATGGTGGTATACCCATCCAGCGGAAGACTATTCTGCTGTGAAAAGAAATATTAACTATAGAAATACTCAATGTGGAGGGATCTCGAGAACATTACGTTGAGTGACAGAAGCCATTGTGAAGAGCTTATGTGCTGCATGGTTCCATCTATATGAGGTTCTGGAATAGATGACACTACAGTGGTGGGGAATGGATCGGTGGTTCCGAAACATTAGGGGTGGGGAAGAGCTTGACTAGAAATGGGGAGCAAAATGCAGGAATTCGGGGTGATGGAGATGTTCTGTGTCCTGATTGTGGTAATAGTTAACAAGAGTCTTTGCATGTGTCAAGATTCATAAGACTGTATACACTCACACACACACACACACACACACACACACACACAACACACAGTTTGGGGGTTGTCCCTTACTGAATTAAACACCCAGTACCATTTATCTATTTGAAGGAGTTACGATTTCTTTCCTCTTTTCAGAAGGGAGATTGGACACATGGACTGGTATTAGACGTCTGGAGGCTAAATATTTGGTACAGAACTTCCCTACCACCCTCCCACCCCTCCCCTCGACCTGGATGCCACAATTCCTTTCTGCTACACTTTCCCCAACCCTTACTTTGCTATCACAACGTGCCCGTACCTGTAGGGATCCTACTTTTTCATCCTAAGTAGGCCGTGTAGTCTCAGAACCAGTGTGCTTAGGGACACAACAGGACAGAAATGTTTAAAATTGAGACTGACTGCAGGACACTCTGGGCGCGGGGTGATCTTGTGTGGACAGTGTCTCTGGCTTGCTGGTGATCCCATGTACGTGCTGCATTTGTCCCATTCGAAACCCTCTTTCTTGTTACCCTCCCCCCCCACAGCCCCCTGGTTCAGAAAAGGGGAGAGCCATGGTGGAAATGTGATTCCTGAAAAACAGATAAGTAGATTAGGGCTGGCAGAAATTAGGCCCCTCGAAGCAATCAGACTGCAGATAAAACAGAAATTTAATGAAAATTGAAAATACAATCCATATTACGTAGTCATTAAAAATGATGTTTACCAGGAGTTTGCAATCACATGAAAAATGCTTATATCACTACGCTGAGCAAGAAAAGAGCAAATTACCAAATTGTGTGTACAGTTGATCACAATTATATTTTAAAAGATGTAGAGTAAAAAGACGGAAGCTAAATATACCGGGCGGCTGGCAGTGACCGACTTTCAGTGGGAGGAGGAGTCCCCCCCCACCCGCCACCGTGGCTCTGTACTTTAATCTATACATTCCAAATATTTTCTAGATTGACTACGTTCATCTAATTTAAATTAATCTTCAAACTGAGGAAATAGAACGTTGGGATTTTATTTTAAAAATACAATGTGGAGCCCTGGCGCTCTGTGCGTAAGTGATCAAATATTTATTTAGTACCTCGCCTGTCCTGAATCCTTTGCACAATAACACCGTCACTGCCAGCCCTGCCCCCCGCTTCCCCTCCTGTAGCAGAGCCTCTCCAGCACACACAATGTCATCATCTGAGCACCGCATTTGGGACTAAGTGCCTCATTGAATGACTGAGGCAAGCTTAAGGATCTGGCACAGAACATCACTGACAAGGCAGCTTCCTTTGGACAATTTTGCCATGACAGACACCTTCCAATAAACCCATGTCTAGGCCTGAAAGGTCCCCAGTTAAAACCCCTGTGTCTCCCGTGAATCACAGGCTCCCAGCGACTCTGGCTCAGCCTCCCTCTCTTTCAGCCCAGCCCCCAGCGTTCATCAAACAGGTCCCCTTTTGTATCCGCTGGCCCACTCTCTCACTGCCAGCTTCCCCTGATTGACAGCACCCACCTGTCAATCACAGGCCCCACTCAACGGCCTTTGCAGGGTTACTGCAGGGCCCCTCGGCCTGCCTTCCAAGACATGGGCATTCTTCCCCTCGGGCTAAGACCTCTCCCAGCCCCCCGCCATGCCCCCGAGTGATCTGCAGGCCATTCACAATGCCTGGCCGCCCTCATTAGCCCGGGGGCCTTTGGGGCCCCTCCTCAGTGCAAGGCACCATTCACGCTGATCCCCGCCCTCCAAATTCAGTGTTAGGCCACCTGACCCCTGTCGGCAACAATTTCTGTGACACGACTCAGTGTGGGAAAGGCCAGTGACACTTTCTAGACAGATCAGGCCCCACATGGCCTTCTTTGACCCTGCCCCTCTCCTGCTGCTACTGCTGGCCCGGATGGTAGGTGGGGAGAGCCTCTGGGCCTGGAGGGAACACCCTCTCGGGCTCTCCAGAAAGGGCTCTATCGTCCCTTGTTAACCACAAAAGTGGTGCAAGCCAGACCAGGAGAAGCAAACACCGGGCTGAATCTGCCAAAGTGGAGGAGAATTAAGGAATGGGGCTCAGAGCCCCTGCTGGGCGACAGGAAAGGTGGGTAGAACACATCCCAGAGAGTCAGAGAGAGAGAAGGTGGGGGAAGGGAGGAGGGAGAGGAAGAAGACCAGCACTGTGCGTGGGCCAGAACTGGCAAGAGATATTACCAAGTTCCAGAAACCTCCGGTCTAACTGGGCAGGCAGTTGCAATGCACTATGGTGAGTGCTGTGATAGGCGCAGGTATAACACAGCACGGATTCAGAGAAGGGATTTGTTCCCCGGCCTCTGGGTGTGTGAATGTGAGTGTGCATGAGGGTGTACAGTGCAGGATGTCAGGAGAGGTCCCCCCCAGAGAAGCTGGTAACTGAACCAAGTCTTGGGCAATGGGCAGCAAGCAGCTGGCCGGGCAAAGGAATAGGGAGGGGCCTTCCAGGTAGAGGGAACAGAATGTGCAAAGCCACAGCCCAGCGCCAGCGTTCTCCGTTTTCTCACAGGGGGACCTCAGGGGACTTCACCTAGGAGCTTGGCGCAAGCTCCACTTTCACTTTCTGCCTCAGGTCATTGGTGATGGGCAGGCTATGTATCAGACGCCTCTGATGTGGCTTGGGTTCTCACAGCATGGTGGCTGGGTTCTGAGAGGAAGTGTCCGTGGAGGTGGCATCCAGAGAGCGAGGCTCTCAAGAGGAAGGCTTAGCAGGGAAGCTTCATGGCCTTGGCTGGCCTAGCCTGGGACATCATTCCCTGTCACTTATATTGTGTTCTACTGGTTACAAGTGAGTTACAAGGCCATTTCATATTCAAGCGGCAAGGACATAGACGCTTTGGAAGACGTGTCAAAAGATTTGCAGGCATGTTTGAAAGTGCCCTGGATGATGTTGATGAGCTGGTCCTTCCCTCTGTACCACACTGGAGACTTTCTGATGACAACATTAAGAATGAAACCTGAGGGTTCCTGATAGTGCCACTGGTGAGTTTATTAGGGGAAAGCCCAGCTCTAAGAGTCACTCATTATTTGAATGACAGCTTGAACCAGGACAGCCACCAGCAGCAAGTTCGTTCCAGAGGGAACTTAATAAACGTTTGTTCCATCTGTTGGTGGGAACAACAAATGTGGAGGGTAGTGCACACAGGAGAGGAAGGAAGGGTTTAGAAGGAGGGAATGGTGGGCACCTGACTGGCTCAGTTGGTTGGGTGTCTGTCTGCCTTCTGCTCAGGTCATGATCTTGGGGTCCTGGGATGGAGCCCTGTGTCAGGCTCCCTGCCAAGCAGGGAGCTGCTTCTCCTTCCCCCGCTCATGCTCATGTGCACTCTCTCTCTCTCTCTCCCTCTCAAATAAATCTTAAAAAAAGAAAGAAGGAAAGGTGAGAGAGGCATTTCACTAATTAGCAAGATGCGAGAAGTGCCCTCCTTTCAAGGCCTCCCTCTCATTACGGAGCCCTAGGAGGAGTCAGAAATTGTTGGGGGCACCTAGCTGGCTCAGTTGGAAGAGTGTGTGACTCTTGATCTCAGGGTCGTGAGTTTGAGCCCCATGTTGGGTGTAGAGATTACTAAAAAGAAAGGAAAGAAGGGAAGGAAAAGAAGGAAGGAAGGAAAGAAGGGAGGGAGGGAGGAAGGAAGAAAAGAAAGAAAGAAAGAAATTGTTTAGGACTTAAAGTTTGACCAGCTACATGGCTTTGGCTGGGCCACTTTGGCTTTCTGGCCTCTGTTCCCTCATCTGGAAGATGAGAGGGTCAGAGGAGGGTCTCTGAAGTTAGTCTGAGGTGACTCTTCAATTTTAACGAGAGGAATGGCATCCGGTAGGCCATGGGGGCTTGGGCTAGTACAGGGGGGCCATCCTTCAGTTCAACAAGCTTTGCCAAGCCTGGGGCCTGGGTGGGAAGCCGGCCAAGCTAGGCCTGTACTGGCGAAATGCCACATATCCGAGGACGTCCTCAGCCAGAGTGCACCGAGTTCCCAGGAATCAGGCACTATGGTTCGTGTTCCCCTTGTGAAGAATCACATCCCAGGGCACTGTTCAAGTTAATATTAAAAAGACAGAAAAAAGAGTTCTTCTGCCCCTTCTGGGCAATCTAGGGAGAGAAGATGGAGCAACTATTCTCAGCTGACCAAACTGCCACGTGACAGATGACTTTTTACATTGTGAGTGGGGTTCCTTGAAAACGCCCACATGAAATTCCGGCCGGAAGTGTTCTCCACACCTGGATCAGCTCGCTCGCTCCTGAGCCATATGGGATTCTGCAAGGCCAAGGGGACCGCAGGACCAGGACACCCCAGGTGCCTCTTAGAGGCCCAAGCAGCAGGTGGAACCCTATGCTACGAGGCTGGCCCCATTCCCCTAGCGTCAGGCTTCTTCCAGGTCAGGACACAGTGGAAAGGCTGATGGAAAAGGTTATCACATAAAACAGTGAGGAGTAGGGGAGATTTGTTTCTGGAAGGTCCCTCTACAGAGGCACTGTGCTCATTCTGTGGAAGAAGATATTTTCCAAAGATGGCAGTCATAAGAGTGCTCATTCACCCCATACACCCTTCTGCAATGCAGAGTAGAGTGGGGTCCATGTCTGCACCCCCTTGAATCTGATGGCCTCTGACTAGGGGAGGTAACATGATCTGACATCTGAGGCTTGGTCAGTAAAGGCCAGCGAGTTTCCTCAAGGTTCTTTCTTGGGACTCTCACTCTCAGAATCCATGAGTCACATTGTGAGCAAGCGAGAGGCTCACAATGGGCAGGCCCATGTGTTCGTGTTCCACTCCATAGACCCCGCTGAGGTACCAGCCAACAGCCGGCATCAGCTCCCAAACGTGGGTATGAAGGAGCTTCCAGATGGTTCCAGCCCCCAGCCCTTGAGACAGCCCCAGCTTCGAGTCTTTCCCTCTGAGGGCTCAGACATTATGGAGCAGAGACAACCTGTCCTTGTTAGAACCTCTCCAAATTCCTGACCCACAAAAATCTGTGAACAAAATAAAATGGTGGTTGTTTTAAGCCAGGAATTTTGCGGCTTTATACCCTCTGAAGCAGTTGTCAGTCAGCATTTCTCAAATGGTAGTCCTTGGACTTCCCACGATGGGCGGGGCTGGGGGTGGGAGAGAAGTTTGCTGAAAATACCATCCTGACCCTCCTCCAGATTCAAGGAATCGGAACTCCTGGGGGATAGGATCAGAAAACGAATATTTTAAAAAATATTTTTATTTATTTATTGAGAGAGAGCATGCGTGCATGAGCAGAGGGAGAGGGGGAGAGAGAATCTCAAGCAGACTCCAGGCTGAGCACGGAGCCTGACATGGGGCTCAGTCTCACGACCCTGAGATCATGACCTGAATTGAAATCAAGAGTTGGACGTTCCACTGCCTAAGCCACACAGGTGCCCCCAGGAAATCAATATTTTAAACCACCACCTGCACATGATTCTGAGGCATCGCTGTGGGCAACTCCATTAGCACAGGGTTAGGGAAACAATCTTGATAATGATTTGTCTTAGTTGTTTGGTTGCAATTTACAAACCCAACTCTAGCTAACTGAAGCTCCAGATGAGACTTTCTGAACAGAGGTACATGCTTCTCGCCTCCTACTTCAGACCAACCATCTCTCCTCCCCACATTCTCGCAGCCAGGTGTGCCACGTGACTATGCAGAGACATAATGGGAAAAGCCATGGACAGAATTCTAGGAGCCTTTCTTCAAAGACAGCTGATGTGTCCTTTGCCCCCTTTTCTTTTTTCTGCTGGGGGGAATGTGGACATGAAAGCTGGAGCTGGAGGAGCCATCTTGGACCAAGAAGAGACCCGGAGAACAAACACTAGGCACACATGAGTGACAAGATAATAGGAAAACCAACCCCGGGCTTCAATATTCTGGACTTTTGTGTATGAAACAAATAAACTCTCTTGTTCAGGCCACTGTGACTTTGGGTCACTGTTACTTGCACCTGAATGTCACCTTCACCAGTACAAATAGCAGATCTGGTGAGCAAAAATCTCCAGGTGATTTGGTACGTAGGGCCAAGGGCTGATGGGGAACTGCCAGGATCCACCTACGACACGTGTCTAGAGCAAGCTGAGGTCAGAAAAGCCTCCTAGGCCTAGAAACCTACCAGGAGACGCCTGCTGGCTGTTTGGAAGTTCTTTCCACAATCCACAGGGTTTGTTTAAGATGGGGTGACAGGCTACCTGCTCCTTCATTCCAGGCTCCCACGAGGACTTAGATAATGTTGGTCAAAGCCAGCAGTACCCTAGGTACCCCTGGGGGAGCAGTTCTGGTGGTAGGTGCCGAGGGTCTGGCTTCAAACTGAGGTTTGTGCCCAAGACCTCATCAGGGTTCAACTTTTATCTAAGTACTCTAAGATTTTTATATATATATATATATATATATACATACACACACACACATACATATATATATATTTATTTATTTATTTAAAGGTTTTATTTCTTTGTCAGAGAGAGAGCAAGCACGTGCACAAGCAGAGGGAGTGGCAGGCAGAGGGAGAAGCAGACTCCCCCACCAGCAATGAGCCTGACTCGGAACTCCATCCCAGGACCTGAGCCAAGGGCAGACGTTTAACCAACTGAGCCACTCAGGTGTTCCCTACTCTAAGATTTATTCATAATAATGCCATTTAAGGAGCACTTCCTATGTGCTATGCAAAGTTTGCTAAGCACTTAGCGTACATGATTGCATTTATTCTTGAAAGAACTCTATGTGGAAAAGTCCCTCTTACTAGCTGTGTGAGAAAGCAGGCTCAGAGGGGTGGCGTGTAATGAGCCCAAGGTCCCACGGATGGCAGTGGAGGAGCTAGAACTCAGACCCAAGTCTCCGAGATTCCGAAGTTCAGGGGCTAACATTTTGGTGACCTTCTAGAAACCAAGTCTGTCCCCTTCCATCTGACCGGAGCTGGCTCGCCAAGCGGGCACTCTTCCTCTCCCCAGAAGGCAGAAACCAGGGACACTCCCAAAGCAAGGCTGTAGATGAAAGAGAACACGCCAAGACAGGCTTGGGCAAGTGGGCAATGCCTCTGCGAGGGGTTTGGAGATGATCCCTGGTCCAGGACTTGGCGAGGGTGAGAGAGAAAGTGCTTTTGGCCCCCAGCCACAGCAGCCACCTGTGAAAGAAAGCTGGGTGTGTGTTTGCATTAAGCCTAATGGGGAGTGGATTCGGCCATGGATGACTGCTCACGGGAACTTTTCAGCCTTCAAAGCACCCCTGCTTTCCAATGAATGATTACTAATTGCTCATTCTAGAAAACCAGAAGCCCCCCTCTCTTCTCACCTTTACCTTTACCTCTCTCCTCCTCAACTCCTTGACTCGCAAACCACCAATTAGGAGCAACAGAAACTACGAGCCGCTAATTAATACTAATTAACAGGGCTACTTAAAGTAAATGCTATTTACAAAGCCAAAAGCATTTACCTATTATGAGTTAAATGGGAAGGGTCATGCCAAGTTTACACAGCTGCCCGGATGTCCTTCCATTCATCACCTTTCTTTCCGGAGTCTTCTTCCATCCCTGGCCACTGCCTGTGTCACTCCAGAAGACAGAGACTCGTCTTTTTTGATAACCATCAGCCGCCTTCTCCACGGTTCCACGGTGCCTGGAATCCATGCTTTGGCGGAGGCAGAGGACACTGGAATGAGTCTGTAGGGATGTCTGCGGTGTCAGAAAACCTCAGAGGGTCTTCTGAAGGCGGCCTCGGGGATATGGGTCTTACAGTCTGGATACCCTCATCTCCAAACCTTTCTGTGTCCTTGAGTGTTTGCACATCTGAGTGAAGGCACTCTGGAAGTCATATCAGAGATGCCCACTCCACGAGGCTGGCTCCCCCACCCGCCAGGCATGGGGAGGAATTACACTTCCTGCCTGCTTCCCCCGCCACCCGGGGATGACTGGGGCCACCTGACCCATCAGTGGCAACCAGTGAGTTCTGAGCCGGAAGTAAGCCCGTTTTCCCTCCGTCGCAATAGATGGCACTGTTCGAAATAGCAGCCCATCGACCTGGGTCCTGGAGCGAAAGCCAGAGAAAGCAGAACCCCCCAGCCAAGCCCAAAGGGGCACACTGTGTGCGAGTGAGAAATCAATCTTTGTTGTGCCAAAGTCACTGAGAATTTAGGGGACCACTGATGACTAGTGCCCACCACAGGGGTTCTTAACCTGTCCATTCCCAATCTGGGAATTCTTGTTAGGATACCTGAAGGGATTCGAAACCTCACCTGACACTAAGCGAGCCTATGGCCAGCACAAGTAATTCCCTGCAACAGGCGTTTGGGGGGGGTCCCTCCAGGCCCCCACAACTATCACTCTTCAACCCTTGACACCTTTTTGTCATTGCTAAACTCTCACCCACTGCAGATAACTGGGATTACCTTAGAGCTGGCTTGATGGTGCGCTACACCTCTTTCCCGTGCTTCTAACCTCCACGCCTGACCTGCTCAGAACAATGTTCTGTCTGACACGGAGCCAGGAGACTTTCATCCTCCATCGTGACTCACTTGCCAGGCAGGAACTCACCTCCATCCGACCGTGGCCCCCAAGTACACCTCCAGGCAAGCTATCCCAGAGATCACGGGCAAGCAAGGCTCACAAACTCAGACAAAGAGCTCGAATCCACACGGTGTGGCAAAGCAACTGGGAACACACCGAAGTGGGGAGAGAGAGATGGGGTAGGATCACATACTTAGGACAGGGTACAAGCAGACAGAAGGACTGCACTGCTTGAATCCTGGGGTAGGCAATGCTCTGTCTTTCTCTGCTGCCTTCATCAGCCTTCCCCCGCTGATTGTGTGGGTACGAGACCGTAGTTGAGGTTTGAGGTGCATAGAAGTCTGGAAGGTGCCCGGGGCCAATGGCGCACGCATGCTCTATCAGAGAGATGCAGAGACAGCATGTCTGGCCACGGCTGCGCGTCTCCAATTAGCCCGAGGAACAGCCATGGCGGTAATTTGCATTTCTTGGGCATGGGACACATGGGGCCAGAATGAGTGTTACCAATGGGTGGCTGAATATTGAGTGTCTCATATGCCTCATGTATATTTAGTTTATTATGAATATTTAGTGCCTCAGGTGCCTTAAATATATTTAGTGCCTCATGAATATTCTGTGCCTCTTGTATATTTAGTACCTCATGAATATTAGGAATCTCTCGCTCCTTCTACCTCTTTCTCTCTGTGTTCGCCCATATGCTCTACCTTATCTGCCTAACGCTTTCCCCAGCTTACCAACTTCCTTATCAATGACGAATTCATCTATCCCACTGCTTTCTTGTCTTCGATGGTAGAACTGAATGTTCTCAAACACAGCAGTAAGTATACACGGTGTCATCGGTCATAGCAAAAACCAAACTCCCTTGGTCAGAATTCGATCGCAAGTTCGCAAGAGCTCACCAGGCACAGGCACTTTCCAAGCTTATCTCATGTGATGGCACCCCGAAAGGCAGGCTTCATTTTGCTTCTTTTACATGGAAGGGCGTTGAAACACAGAGAGGTTTAGAAACTTGCCAGAGGTCACACAGCTGGTAAGAAGCGTAGTCAGAACTTGAACTCAGAGTTCATGCTTTTTGGCCTTTTGTCTCCACTGGGGAGTAGGGGATGTTCTACATCAGCTTGATGCCTCCCACCTGTCACCTGAGCTTCCTATTATTTTCCAAATAAAGATCCAAACCCTTGCTACCACTTACTACAAGGCCAGCATAATCTGGCCCCTGCTGACCACCCTAGTCTCTCCTTCCCCACTCCATCCCCCTCACCATCTGTCTTCCAGTCACAAGCAGATCTTGTTTTTTTGGTTTTTTTTTTTAAGATTTTATTTATTTATTTGACAGAGATTGCAAGTAGGCAGAGAGGCAGGCAGAGAGAGAAAAGGGGAAGCAGGGTCCCCACTGAGCAGAGAGCTCGATGCGGGGCTTGATCCCAGGACCCTGAGATCATGACCTGAGCCGAAGGCAGTCTTTACCCACTGAGCCACCCAGGCGTCCCCCCCTTTTTAAGATTTATTTATTTATTTGAGAGAGAGAGAAAAAGAGAGCATGCACATGTACGCACTCGCAGGAGGGAGGGGCAGAGGGAGAGGGAGAAGAAGACCTCCTTGCTGAGCAGGGAGCTCAATGCTGGGACTCCATCCCAGGACCCCAGGATCATGACCTAAGCTGAAGGCAGACACTTAACCATCTGCACCACCCAGGCGCCCCTCACACCCCGATATTTTATCAGCTATCAAATAGGCCATATTACCTCCCATCACAGGACGTTTGCACATGCCACTCCTTCTGTCTGCAATGCTTTGCCCTTCCTTCTTATCTGGCTCATGCCCATTTGTCCTCATATCTCCACCTGCATGTTCCCTCCCGCCCCACCAAGAAATTCTGACCCCTCTAGTCTAGGTCAGTTTCTTAGTTTACAGAATCCTTCCCTGCAGAGTACTGGTGTCAGCTTATAATTATATTTGCATTGCTGTCATTATTCACTAACCTCTTCACTGACTTGTGCATGCTCTGGAATCAGGGACCCTGGGCTTTTGCTCCCCTGCTGTATCTTGCATGCCCTCCTTGTAGGTGTTTGTTGATGTCAATATAGGTGCTTACCCTGAGGAAGTTGCCAGGGCCCCTGCATCAGACACCCTCCTCTAGTAGTTTCTTTCTCAAGAGGAAGAGAAAAACTACCTTACCTGGAATCAAAACTGATGACCACCTGTGTCGTGTGACCTCAAGAGGTCTCAAAATTATCCTCCCTCCCCTTAGTTTGCTGGAAAATTCCATGACAAAATGTCTTTGAAATGGCGTTTTCTGTGAAGATGCAAATCTGTCTAGGAGAGCTTTCACATGAAGCCCAAGCTCAGTTAGAATCAGATTCCAGGAGGGCTCCTGACTGGCTCAGTCGGTAGAGCGTGTAACTCTTGATCTCGGGGTTGTGAGTTCAAGCCCCATGTTGGGTGTGGAGATTACTTAAAAATGGGGGAAAACAATCTTTATTAAAAAAAGAATCAGATTCCAGTCACATTTATTGAGCACCTACTGTGTGCCAGGGAGCATGCTAGGCACTTATTACCCATATAAAGTGTTAGTTATCTACTGCTGCATAAGAAATTACCCCCAAACCCAGAGGCTTAAAACAGCACATGTTTCCTCTGTTACAGTATCTGCAGGTCAGGAATCCAGGTGTAGCTTAATTGGGTACCTCTAGTTAGGGTCTCAAGTGAGGCTGTGGTGAAGATATTGACCAGTCACAGGTTCCCGCGCTCACTGGCCATTGGCTAGAGACTTTCCCTCACCATGTGGGCCTCCCCGTGAGCACCTCACAACATGGTAGCTGGCTTCCCTCAGAGTAATTGAGCGAGAAAGCAAGAGAGGGTGGGCAAGATGGGAACCAAGTCTTTGTATAGCCTAATTCCATGTTCCATTTCTGTTCATTAAAAGTGAGTCAACAGGTCCAGCCTACACTCAGGGGGAGGGGATTATGCAAGAACGTGAATACCAGGAGACAGAGATCATGGGAGTGAGCCACTGGCAAGGCTGCCTTCCACCTATCAGTTCCCATTTCATCCTGCCGGCAGCCTGGTGAGGGACTTTTTATCTTCATTTCAAAGGGGAAAAAGCTGGTTCAGAGGGGCTAAGGGTGGTTAAATTTTATGTGTCAACTTGGCTGGGCTATGGCCCACAGTGGTTTGGTCGACTACTTCAGATGTTGCCGTAAATGTATTTTTGTAGATGTGATTAACATCGACAGTCAGCTGACTTTAAATAAACCAAGATTACCCTCCATAATTTGGGTGGATGCCATCCAATCAGTGGAATGCCTTAAGAGGAAAACTGAGGTTTCCTGGAGAAAAAAGGATTCTACTTCAAGACTGCAACATAGGAATCTTAGCCCAGTTTCCAGCCCGCCAGCCCATCCTACAGATTTCGGCGTCAAGACTACAATGTGAACTCCTGTTGGGATTTTCCGTCTGTTGGCCTGCCCTGTGTATTTCAAACTCCAGACCGTGACATCAATTCTCGCCTGAGTTTCTGGCCCTACAGGTTTCAGACTTGTCAGCCTCCACAACTGTATGCGTCAATTTCTCAACATAAATCTCTTCATCTATATATACACACGTTTATGTTGATGTTTATATCCTGTTAGTTCTGTTTCTCTGGAGAACCGACTGATACAGTAGGTTGTCCCAAGTCATGTAATTGGTAAAGTGGCAAAGCAGGGAGCTGGGGAAAGAGGTGGAGAGCATAAAGCAGTCATCCGTCAACAAATATTTACTGGGTAATGTGGCAGATGCTGTTTTCCAAATATGGCCTCCACAAGATATCCCAACCTACAAGCTCGTCTTACAATGTGATTTTGAGGCTTCTCCCATCAAGGGGTGGGGTTTGTGTTCTCTCCACTTGAACATGGGTGGGTGTGTGACTACATAGAAGTATAGCTATTTGATTCCCAAGCCTGACTCCTAAAAGGTGATGCTGCCTTTTTTTTTTTTTTAAGATTTTATTTGAGAGAGAGAGAGATTGAGAGAACAAGGGGCAGAGGGAGAAGCAGGCTCCCCATTGAGCAGGGAACCCGACACGGGGCTCTATCCCAGGATCCTGGGACCATGACCTGAGCTAAAGGCAGACACCTCACCAACTGAGCCACCCAGGCACCCCGATACCACATTTTTCTACCCATCTTGAACAAATCCCACTTGGAACTCCGCAGTGATGCTGTGAGGCAGCCCAAGCTAAGCTCTGGGTGGACAGAGCCCCTGGAGAAGCCATGTTGCAGGTGTTCGGGCTGAGAGTTAACAGCCAGCACCCACCAGCGGACAGACCTCTGGGTGATTTCAGCACCAGCCTTTGGACTCCCAGTCCTTCTAGAGTGGTGACAAGCTGACCCTGCCATGCCTTGTCCGCATACATGCCAGAAATTTTGAAGCATTAAGAAAAAAGACTTTTGCCATTTTAAGTCGCTAAGTTTAGGGGTGATTAGTTACACAGCAAAAGATAACTGGGCTGTCCGTCCCTGCACCAAGTGCTGTTGGAGGTCCCAGGGGTACACTGGCGAGTGAGATAAACATGGTCTAAAGGAGTTTTGTATCAGGCAGCTTGGGCGGCTCTAACAAGACACCGCAGACTCGGTGGCTTAAACAAGAAACATTTATTCCTTGCGGTTCTAGAGCCTAGGAAGTCCAAGTTCGAGTTTCCACTCAATCCAGGTCCTAGTGAGAGCTCTCTTCCTGACTTGCAGAGGGTTGTCTTCTTACTGTGCCCTCACCTCTCTCTGCTGCCTCTTCTTAGAAGGGCACTAATCCCATCATGAGGGCCGCACCTTCGTGACCTCATCTAAACCTAATGACCTCCCCAAGGCCCTGCCTCCAAATATCACTACATTGGGGGTTAGGGCTTCAACATAGGAATTTGGTGGGGGCTGGAGGAGGGCACAAGCAACAGACATTCTAGCAACGTTACATACCTAATGGAGGGAAGAGCTCCTGATCACAGAAATGAACAAGTCCATAAGCTATCAAAGCTATGGAGAAAATAGAACAGGTGATGTGTTCCAAAGTACTGATTGGGCCAGGGTAGTCAGGAGAGGCCACTCTGGTGCCATTTGAGTAGAGATGGGAATGATGGGGAGGGGCAGACAAGCAAAGAGCAAGGGAAAGGCATTCAGAAGGGAATGGCTGGAAGGCAGAAGTTCTGGAAGGCAGAAGTTCAAGGCTGGAACCAAGGCCAAACTAGGATGGGGGCTCTTTGAAGGGAGACAGCAGGTGGTGGGGATAGGGAACTTCATTTACTAATAATGAAGGGCCAGGAGCTTCTACTGGTTTCTACACAGCCAACATGTGGTGGTGGTGGGACGGGAGCGTAGGTCAAATTCAGTGCCTCCGAGAAAGAGGATCCTGGGAGGGACTGGAGGCGTGAGCTCCCTCAGAGTTGGTCCAGCCCTGCCCAAAGCCTGCTCTGTGCTGAGCTGACCTCCACCCCCCAGTTAGTGGGAGGGAAGGAGGGGAGGAGGGTGGAGGGGCAGAGGGACTCCCACGCATATCAATGGGCTCTTTCTCCTTTCACTAAGCTCAGCAGAACTCTGGCCTTTGTCTGGGGCCCCTGCTCCCAGGGCAGATCTCATAAAGGGCGGGCAGGCCTGGCCAAAGTACCCAGTCCTGGCTGGCCTCACAAAGGCAGGGTGAGGAGGTTAAAGCCCGGTGTCAGCTGCTCAGAATCTCATCCCTGGGGCTTTTCCTGCTTTTGTTGTTCCTGGCCATAGGCCTGATATGGAAGGGGGGGCCTCTCTGCCGTTACTGGCTGAAGAAACTCGGGTGGGGGATGGCGAGGCTGGCCTCTGCCAAGGTTACAATGGACTGGTGAGCCATGGGGGCGGGCGATGCAGGGGAGGGGTGCGCCATCTCTGGGCTTTCAGATCCCCAGCTCCACGGGCTCCACGGAGCTCATCAATCCATATCATAGATCCCTGCAGTCTCGGGCAAAGAACCCGACACCTCCTCTTGCGGACAGTGCCCCCACAGCAAGTTCACTAATGTTCCAAGGGAAGGACCTGGCCTCTCCAAGACACTGCTGGGGGACTGGTGGTCTTCCTACCGGGACTCTCCAGAAGTTGTGAATGAAAGCGCTAAACGTGCCCATCCCTATCAACAGGAGAAGGACAGATCAATCGGGGTACAGTCACAAAACAGAATACTACGCAGCAGTGTAAAAGAACATGCTACTGCATCCTCGGTAACATGAACGAAGCTTACAGACATCACGTCGAGTAAAAGAAGCCAGGCATGAAAGAGTAAATGCTATTGGGTTCCATTCCTGAGAAGTTCACGGACAGGCAAACCGCACTGGTAATGCTGGAGGTCAGAATAGTGGTCGCTTCTGGGGGTGTTGACTAGGAGGGAGCACGACAGAGTCTTCTGGAGTTGGCGCTGGAATTGTTCTATAGCTCGCTGCTTCTGGGTGATGGTTACATATGTGTAAATATATATACACATAAATTCATCAAGCTGTACATTTCGGATTTGTACATTCCAAGAAAAGAAGGAGAAGAAAAGCTGATTAACCACCCCTCCCACACACACATCCTGCTGCTCGAGTCAGAGGTAAGTGCTGGGTGTTCACGAGCCCAGGAACAATTTAGGGAGCCAGGTTCCAGCTGTCCTGAGGAGTTCAAGGTGTAGTCTCAAAAGGAGGCTTTTGCTGGCACCTGGTCCCCCCATTCAGTTGCCCTCTGAGCTCTGGTGGGGGCTGCCCTTGAGCGCAGCAGCCAGAAACCCTTCGAGCCAATTTCTAATCCTCCTTCTGGTGGCCCAAGGGTGGGCGAGTGGTGGGGTGGTGGTCCGCAGCAGATGCCAAGGCCATGTTCATGCAACCTTACTCCACCTTTGCTGTGTTCTCCTCGGCTTCCTCCCTGTAGCAAGAAGCTGGCTATAGCTCCTGAAGCGCAGCCTTCCCCAGGAGCTCCTAAATTTTGCTAATTGGGGTTCCTGAACACACTTACTGTTTTGATTGAATCTCTTGACTTTCCCTGGCCTGTCCCTCTCCCTCCTACCCCCTCCCTCTCAACTTGATTTACCTCCCCCTCCATGTAACCTGCCCACCACAGACATACACAAACGCCTCTCCTGAAGGGGCTCCCGGCCAACCTGTTCATGCGCAGCTCAGGGAGCTCCTAGTTGCTTCTTCAGATCTTGAAGTCAACAGGAAGTGAAGTACCAAAAACAAAGGCACTAGGAGTGCCTGGCTGGCTCTATTGGTAGATCCTGCGATGCCTGATCTCAGGGTCTTGAGTTCAAGCCCCGCATTGGCATAAAGCTTAGTTTAAAAGTAAAAAACAGGGGCGCCTGTGTGGCTCAGTGGGTTAAGCCTCTGCCTTCGGCTCAGGTTATGATCTCAGGGTCCTGGGATCGAGTCCCGCATCAGGCTCTCTGCTCCTCAGGGAGCCTGCTTCCTCCTCCTCTCTCTCTCTCTGCCTGCCTCTCTGCTTACTTGTGATCTCTCTCTGTCAAATAAACAAAATATTTTAAAAAATAAAATAATAAAAATTTAAAATATAAATAAACAAACCGAAAAACAAAGAAACAAAGGCATGAATGAGTGACTGAGTCACTCAGCAAAGGACTCTCCTAGGGTCCAGAATGCTAAGACAGAGGCAGGAAGCAGGGAACACTGTCCAAGCAAGGGTGACAAATATTAGGGATCCTAGGGAGAGCTGGTGGAGACTGGCAGTCCTCTTCAGATGTCTCCTAAATGTTGACTTTCTCACCACTGCAATCCCATCAGTCTGAGATTCAGCACAAGTCTGTTAAGTATTCATTGTGGACAGATTACCTAAGATCTATGGGACACAGTTTCTGCCGCTGGAGCCCTCAACATTTACTGAAGGAGAAACATGGAGAGGTGACTTCCAATCAGCCAGAGAATTACTGGCGCACGCCCACGCACCTCGACGGTCTCCCCCAAAGCCCCCAGGAAAATGACAGTAATAGCACTTTTTTTTTTTTTTACAGATCTAAATCCACAAGGACAGAAAGAAAGCAAGAAGAAACAGCTGTCCAGAGGTGTCATCAACAACTTGGAATCCAGAAAGCAAATGGACAAACAGTAACTGACTTAGCAGACCAGAGAATGCTGGAAGCTCAGTGCCGATGGGGAAGAAGCTGCTAGAAGCAATGTGATTCAGATGTCAGAACCCGAGAGAGGCCAAGTTGTCAGGGGCCCCAGGTACTGCGGAAGGTACACATGGGGACACCTGGAGGGCTCAGGCGGTCAAACATCTGCCTTCAGCTCAGGTCATGGTCCCTGGGTCCTGGGATAGAGCCCAGAGTTGTTGGGCTCCACGCTCAGCGGGAAGCCTGCTTCTTCCTCTCCCTCTGCCCCTCCCCCTGCTCGTGCTCTTGCTCGCTCCCCCCCCCCCCTCAAATGAATAAATAAAATGTTTAAAAAAAAAAAAAAGGTACAGATGGGCTGAAAACAGGGCTGTTGGCACGCCTGTTAAGGAGGCTGCTAGACCCTTCCAGCATTCCCAGCCAGGTGACCTCACGCCCGCCCCCGACCTCCCACAGCTTGAATGCACTAGGCTCTAGATTCAGGACACCACGCTCAGTTGATGGCAAGGGTGCCGTGCTGAAAACAGGGGGTATCATGCGGGGAAAAGAGTTAGCTGATTATTGTCATCTTAAGCCGCTAACTTTTGGGGTGATTTATTAGGAGCAGTAGACAGCCGCCAAAGAAAATAAATGAACGGCATGGAAAGTGTGGGATTCAGAAAACTGGAGATCCCACATAGTGTAGAGAGGCAAGAATTCTCGCTTGGATGCTGAGGGGGAGATCCCAGGGGGATCCCTGGGCAGCAGGCCCAGAGCAGAACCTGGGCCGACCATAGCGAGAGCACGCAGGATTTGGGGACAGGGTCTCGGGGGTGGGGGGAACAAAGAAAAGAAGCTGGGGGAGGGTATCCAAATGTATCCAGAAGCTGAGCAAACCAAAAGGGGGTGAGAGATAAATATTAACTTTAAGGAAAACAAAAATTTGTACAGTAAAGAACAAATGTATTCCAAGCATACTACACGACATGACAGTGAATAAATTTACATGCTTATAAACGCTGTGTATTGATTTAATGAAAAAAATTGTGACATCATTTTACTAGGATCATAGAGGCAAGCGGCAGTATAGGTGTGTATGGGGGGGGAGTTAAATTTGATTTTCAAGTAAAAAAATCAATGATGGATTTATTTCCTAAGGCTGCTGTAAAAAGCACAGACTGGGTGGTTCAAACAACAGAAATGTAGGGGCGCCTGGGTGCTGCAGTCGGTTGGGTTAAGCATCTGACTCTTGATTTCAGCTCAGGTCTTGATCTCAGGGTTGTGGGATCAAGTCCCGTGGTGGGCTCCGTGCTCAGCATGGAGTTGCTTTGAGATTCTCTCCATCTCCCTCTGCCCCACCCCCTGCTCACACGCTCTAAACAAACAAACAAAATCTTAAGAGAAAAAAAGAAAGAAACAACAGAAATGTTCTGTCTCACAGTTCTGGAAGCTAGAAGTCTGAGATGGAGGTGTCGGCAGGCTATGCTCCCTCGGAAGACACCAGGGAAGGATCTGTTCCAGGCTTCTTTCCCAGCTTCTGGTACTTCCTTGGCTTGTGGCAGCATAATTTCAATCTTCCCGTGGTGTTCTCCCCGTGTGCATGTCTGTGTCTGGGTCTGAATTTCCCATTTTCATAAGGACATCCCTCATACTGGATGAGGGCCCATTCTAATGACCTCGTCTTGACTTGATCGTCTTGCAAAGACCCTGTTTCCAAACAAGGTCACATTCATTGGTCTGGGGTGGGGGTGGGGGGTGGGTTAGGACTTCAGAGCCTTTTGGAAAGACAGAATCCAACCCCTAACAGATGGATAATGTCTCAGGTTGATATATCAAGGGATAACAGCATAAGCACATTATTTAGAAATATGAAGGTAAATATGAAGAGGAAAAAATAGATCAGAAAGTCAAAAGTGGATCGTTGTGGGTACCAGAAATTGGGATAGAGCCAAGGAGCCACCTGCCTGACTGTTGAAAGCATGCACACTTCTCACCCACCTTGGTTATGACACTCATCACGTGCCGTTACAATTGGATTACTCATCTGTGGTCCACGTAGGACCATAAACTCCTGCGGGCTAAGAGCAATCATGGCCACATTTACATCATGCCTACTAGGTCGCCCGCCATTAGTCCAAGCAGCTCACAACAACCCCGTGAAGGAGGTTCTGTTGTTATCCACCATTTCAGTGGATAACACTGAGGCACAGAGAAGTTAAGTAATTTGCCCCAGGCCACACAGCCAACTAGAAGAGGAGCCTGGATTGGAGAGGCAACACTGCTGCTGCTGCTGCTGCTCTTTTTTTTTTTTTTTTAAACACTGCGTCTATTTCTGTTTCATTTTGGCATTTCCTGTTCTGCTGAGCACAGAAGGATTCCCATAGTAGGTGTACAGTATCTGTTAGAGGAAGGAAGGCGGTGGAGGGGCATCTTTGTTTACTCATCTTTGATGAGTGTATGGTTTCCTTCTCTCCTGGGCCAGCCAAGCCTTGTTATGTCTGCACCTCCATGCTCGCCTCTTAGGGGACCTGTCCACCCTTCAAGTCCTGCCATCTGGGTAGCCATATTCTTTCCCACGTAGTCCATCCCGCTCCACTGACTGCAGCTGATTGGGCTAGAAAGGGCCCCTGACCCAGGAGCAGCCAATCAGAGGCTGTTCTGGGAGCTGTCACCTGGTGAGGAAAGACAAATTGGCCAGTCCAGTTCTCCCTACCAGGCAATGTTTCACTTAGCTGCTCAGAGAATCTGGGTCACAGAAGGCACTGTCAGTCTGCCCATGGCTGGTTATGTTGTGAGCAACAGAGAATGGCCAGTGGAGGGAGAACAGAGGAGAGAAGCTGAACCACCTCACAGCCCTGAGAGAGAGGTAGAGAGATTCCTAGGACTCCCTCAGAGCCTACCATCTGTCCAATTCCAGACCTCACACTACCTTGCAACCAAACCCCTTTTTCTTAAGACAGCTAAGTCTCTTCTGATCTTTTAAATAGCCCCCAGTGTCTCTGATGGCCTGTGCCTTTTGTGTGGGCCTTTCTCCTTTCTAGATGTTTCCTCTGTGTCTTCCTGTGTTTCCCCTCTTGCCTTTTTATCTCCCTCTCTACCTCTCTCATGCTCTGGCTAACCAGACATTACATTTTTACTGGGCATTGTTTTTCATGAAGTCATGGACCGCCAGTGCTGTAAGGCACCTTTCAGATTAGCACTGTCCAATAGAACTTTCTGCGATGATGGAAGTGTTCCACATCTTCACTGTCCAATACAGCAGCCACCAGACGCATGTTGGTATTAAGCTCTTGAAATGTTGCTGGTGGGACTAAGGAGCTAAATTTTGCACTTTGTTTAATTTGAATCATTTTAAAGGTAAATAGTCACACGTGACTAGTGGGTGCCGAGTTGGACCACACAATCAATTGATTATCTGATCCATGACCTCTTTTTCTAGATGAGTCTCTTGTGAGCATGAGCCTTGGATCGTTTCTTTCTTATCCCAGTGGCTGCCTCTTTGAGGCACTGCCCAGCTATGGGACACAGCAGCACAGGGACTGGAGTGACTGGCCCTCCCTGAAAGTCAAGGAGTTGTGCCCTTGTAACAGCAGACCAGGTAGGCCCTCAGAGGCCCTCCACGCAGGGGCCTATGTGTAGCGAGATTTGAGGGACAGGTCAAGTGATCCGGCTGAAGCAGGAGAACGTCATAATCTCAAATTCAGGGATACCTCTCTGATCTTGGGGGCCTCCACAGAGATCCAGTCCTGCTTCCTGCTGGCCCCCCACTCTCCACCCCCTTTCCCCAGAGGCCTTCCCATCAAGGTAGTCCTATTCTGTGCCCTAGTCCCTCAGAGTCTCTCCTTGCAGCAGAAGATGATGCCTTGAGACCAGTGGCGTACTATTTTCAGTGTGTTAGCCCTTGGGACAGAAACGAGTGGGCTGCTTTCCTAATTGGTTTTGCTTACATTTCCCAGATGTGGCCACGTGACCTTGTTCTGGCGAATGACATGTGAGCAGAAAAGATGGCCGCCACATCCAGCTCTGGCCTGGAGAAACCTCCCATGGGTTCTTTCCTCTTCCACACCTTGGTATGGATACATCCAACAGAGCTACAAGATGGAAGGAACCTGGGTCCCTGAACCACTTCTAGAGAGGAGAGCCTCTCGTCCTTCAGGAACACCCAATTTTGGACTTCATGTCAGTGATCAGTAATCTGCTGTAGTAAGCCTCTGCCCCTGGGGGGTGGGGGGTGTCTGTGGCAGCAGCCACCATTTCCCTGACTGCTCCTCCCCCTACCCCAGCAAACACAAGTCCTCATGTCATGGATAGTGGCCATTGGGGTTGTTCTGGCAATGCCTGTGGGAGATGCACGGTCCTGTGAATTGTGATCGGAGATCTCAGCACATAAGATGAAGGCAGTGATGCTGAGGTCCTGTGCCGCGCTCAGAATAGGCTATGCCCGCAGGGGCCTTCCAGCTCCACACAGTCTGCCCTCCCTGGGGCCCAGAGCTGACAGACACAACTCCCCTTGCTCTCCCAGTTCGCTGAATGGAAGGTCATTCCATTCATGACCCACAAGGTGATGTGGTGATGCCCACAAGGGAATGGATCCCTCTGGGGGAGCAAAGGCCCACAGAATGTCCTCTCTGAAGAGGTGATGGTCTTCGGCCTCCACACAGATAATACACAGACCACATGGGGCTTCCTTCCTTCGCAGGCCTCAGTGGGAGAGACGGGGAGCACCTTAGCTCCACAGAGCTCAGCTAACTCATTTGAATGTGAGAGCAGCAAGGAGAAAGTCAAAGGAATTGGAATCACGACTTGAGTGAGGCCCAAGGTGGGTATTTCCTGGCAAAGAGATGAGGAGTCTGGCCAATATTCCCTGCCAAAATTTCCCAGCTCGGAGAGTCACGGATGAAGGGCACAGAAACTTTCTGCCTCATTAACCAAACTAGGGAACACAAGTAGAGGGTCAGGCTGCGAGGGCAAATTTGGAGATCACTCTGGAGCACGCAAAGTTGGAGGGGCTGGTGCGGGGGTGGGCACGGCCACGCTTCCAGCAGTTGGAAGGGAATGGGGACTCGAGAGGGCCAAGCGGATGTGCAGACTTATGTCTGGGGACAGGTGATGGTCAAATGCCCAGTAAGGGAGGGGACTGCCAAGAGAGCCAGAAAGAACGTTAAGAAGAGGCTTGTGGAACAAAGTGGGGCGCTTGAGACGCCAAGAAAGCTAGACAAGGAGACAAATGAAGAGCAGGAGAGGAGGAGACGCAGGGGAGGGGGTGGGTGGAGGAGCCCCTGGGGACAGAGTGTAGGGGAGGAAGGAGCGGTCGGCCACGTGGGGCAGTGAGAGGACGAGAGGGGAAGGGGCACGGAAAGGCCATCGGATCTGGTGACACGAGCTCATTGGCGGCCTACGAGAACAAAAGTTACCCCAGAAGGACACTCACTGGTTGGCAAGGGGAAGCCAGGTGGAGATTCGAAATTTATGGCAGACAGTCTACAAAAAGGATAAATTGCCCCGTAGGGACTGTGAGCTAATTGTGTCACGTGGTGTGCCTCGGGCAGGGACAGTCTAGCGGCACAAAACAGAAGCCCCACTTGCGCAAGCCGAAGTGCAAAGGGAGAATTTATGGGAAGATAGCCTCATGTTCAAGGACAGGAAGTGCAGCCGGCCTCTGGGGAAGGGAACCAGTGACTGGGGAGCCAGCAGGAACCTTGGCAGTTCTGTTCTCTCCTCCTTGGTTTTGGCTTCTCCGAGCTCTCTGATCTCCGCTTTCCTCCAAGAATGCTCCTTCCTTCTCTCAGCTTCTGCGGCTGCTCTGTGTGCAAGGTTGGGGGGGGGGGATTGGTTGCCTCGGGTGGTGCTCCGTCTCCCCCGAGCCCCCCCAACTGTGCCTGGCACACAGCGTTCAGGTAGCCGACAAAGACTGCCTAGGACCGCCAAGGTGTACCAAGGCCAAGTTCCGGGAGGGCGTCTAATTGGTCTGTGTGGGTCAGGTGCCCATGGTTGTGGCCAAGAGGTGGGTCTTGTGTCCTCGGGGCCCTTAGAGGGGACCGAGGAACCTCATCTTTGGGAAGGCTCCGGCCGAAGCAGGTTCCTGAAGAAGAGAATGTAGTGGCTCTCATACTTGGATGTTCCAGAAAAGCCGAAGGCCTGTGATCTGCCTGGAATGGAGAAAGACTCATGAGGTCAAGCCCCACTTTAATGGTGGCCAATAAACAATTCCATGGAGGCCATGAGGTGTGAGGGGTGTGTGGCCACGGACCACCAGCATTCCTAAAAATGAGATGTTCCCCTGCTTCCCTCCACCCCCCCCAGCCCCCCAACACACACCCAGGCCCAGGGAGCCCACCCATGGAGCTCATCAGGACTTCTCGCAACATCCGGGAGACTCCCCCACCCTCAACTCTTGTCTTCGTGGATGTAGCCTGACTCTTTTGTTTTTTCTCTCAACAGCAGCCCAAAATGAAAAGAGCTAGGTTGGAGGGGGCTGCAGGAGAGCGGGGAGCCACACCTGCCCTGCTTGGAGTGGTCCTGACCACAGGCACGTGGAGCAGGCAGGGACTCAAAAGGGAACATTTGGGATAGTTTGAGAAGTATTTATGTACAAAGGGCCCGTCAGCAAAGCTGTGGATGTAGCATAACCACAGGGTGAGCCAAGAAGCAGAAACTGTTAGCGCTGGGGTTGTTACCAGCCTGGACCCAAAGGGACAGGAGGCGGTCACGGTTCCCCCCACTGAGAGGGGACAGAGGTGAGTAGAGGAGGCCACCTGAAAGGGAGCGGAGACTTTCAGTGGCAGGGTCAGTCAGCCCACGTAGGCTTCCCAGGGAGGAAACTGGGAAATAAATCTTCCCCCCACCCCTCCTGTCCCCTGGGCTCTTGGCCGGGCTTCTCTGTTGGCTGGAACCCGCTAACGGGAAGCCAGAGGGTGGGGAGCCCTTTGAGATGAGTGCAGGGGGCAGCTTCCTGTGGTACAGGGCAGGGAGGAAGAGGGTATAGTATGGACCTGAAGGGGCAAAGGGAAGGGTCTGGGAACACCCGCTTACATGTGTGTGGCTCTCTAAACCCTGGCCTTCCCCAAAGCGAGCCACTCGTTCCTTTGCCTTTTGTTACTAGCGCCCAACCCAGTGCACAGCTCAGGCTCCCGACCTATGTTCACTGACACCCTGAACAAATTCGTGGTGCCTCTGTTTCTCACGTTGGCAGTGTAGTGGTCTTAACGGTATTTAACTGAATGGGACCAGAAACTCCTCTTAAGGCAAAAGTTTAGAGGGAGGAATGAAATCAGAAATGCCCCAAACACAAAGCTGGAATGATGCTGTCGCTCCTGTTCACAGCCTCACCCAGAAGTGTGAATAGCAAGCCATACTCTCCTCTTCGGTCCCATGGCCTTTATATGGGTGATAATAACAACCATAACTGAAACAGTGCTGCTCTTTCAAGTTTACCAAGTGGCTTTTCTGCATTATCTCATCAGATGTCCTCAACAATCCTGTCAGGTACACTGTATTGCCCAATTTTACCAGCCAGGCTCAGAGAGGTTAGGTGACTTGCTCAAGGTCACAGAGCTAGGACTTCGAGTCCATTTCTGCCGTCATTTGTGCTCTGCTGTCTATTCTGCTGCCTATTGTTGGAAGGCCTCTCAGGCCCATTCCTTGACAGGCTCGCTGTCCAGATTTGGGAGTTCCAACTTTCAAGGGGCTGAACAGCTGAGCCAGGACCCTGAGCAAATCGGCCCGAGCGGGTGCCCAGGAACTCTGCCAGAGCACGTGAACCCTTTGTTTTCTGCTGCCACCTCCTGGATCGTCCTGACCCCTTTCTTCTCTCCACTCAGCTCTGCCTCAAATACAAGCAGAATGGGGGGCGTCGGAGGGCAGAGGGGTGCGCTGGTGTGTGTGTGGGGGGGTGCCCTCCCTACTCATCGAAAAACTGTAAAATAATTGGAGGATTTGAAAACAGAGTTCGCGAGGCACCTGCCTGGCTCAGTTGGAGGAGCACGCGACTCTTGGTCTCGGGGTTGTGGGTGCCAGCCCCACGGTGGGTGTAGAGATTACTAAATAAATAGATAAACTTAAAAAAAAAATTGAACTCATTTCTGAATTCACTTGCTATACCGCGGATGAACCTTGAAGATATGCTCAATGAAATAGGCCAGCCACAAAAGGATAAATAGTATATAATCTCATTCGCATGAGGCATTCAAAGTTGTCAAGTTCATAGAGACAGAATGTACAATGGCGGGGGTCACCAGGGGCTGGGCGGGGAAGGAAGACTGGGGAGTTCGTGTTTAATGGGGACGGAGTTTCAGTTTTGCAAGACGAGAAAGTTCTGGCGCTGGATGGTGGCGACAGGTGCAGAGCAGTGTGAATGTACTTCACGCCACCAAGCTGTGCACTTGAAAATGGTCAAAATGGCACATTTTATGTTCTCATATATGTTACCGGATTTTTAAAAACTTAAATTGGTAAACCTTCAATGAGCATTTACTATGTGCTCTGTACTAAGCATTCAAAGCTATAAAGCTTCAGTCCTGCCATCAAGGATAGGTCAGTCCTTTTGGGCAAAAGCAAGATAATCGTACCTACGGCCCTGCACAAAGTGCGATCTGGCAACTTGCATGGAACTGATGGAGGAGGGGGAGGGGAAGGGCGAAGCCTTCCCGAAGGTGGTAGTGTCCCAGGTGGCCGTTCCCAGGAACTGAGATGACTTCCCGTGTGTGAAAGAGAGGTTGGACAGAAAGTGGGAGAGCTAGGGACACAGAACATTCCAAGCAGAGCAGTACAGAGTTGTGAAATAGCACACCTCTTCTCTTTTATTTGTGAGGAATGCAGCTAAACCCGTATCCCCTCATTCTACACCAACAGGTCTATGACAGTGCTTCTCATACCATTTGCTGTGAAGAACGTGGACGCACATGTGTGTATGTGTGCGTGTGTGTAATTTCTAGTCCATCACAGACGGACCTGTGGCCCTACTGTGTGTGACAATTACAGAGCTCGTGCCACGTGCCACCTACCACGGAAGTCTGAACTCATCTACTTCTTGTTCAGTCAGAGTCCACTGATCGCTGGCTTGGATGTTACAAGGTCAGGTCGCTTTCAAGGTTTTAGAATGGTTACTCTTAGGCTTATCGTACTGTGGACTAGCATGGTCTGCAGACCACGTTTTGAGTAGCGCTACTCCAAAAGGCAGTGCGTCCCTTATAGGGAGGAACCACTTCCTTTTATTTTATCCATCCTTGTGCGTGCCTTCAGATTTTTAGCAGGATCACCCGAAAGAAGCCCTCTCCTCGCCCAGAAAGGGATGCCCGCTTGTTAATTAGCTAGTGTTTTGAATATGAAAAGCTCTGCCAGCATTAAATATTATTATTATTATTAGCCTCGTGTCCACTATAGTAGATGTCATTTAATTAGAACTGCATAATAGGCAAATCTGCCTTAATTGGCTGGGATGTGGCTAAGAAACCATTTCACGTCTGTGTCTATGTTCTCTGTTCTGTGGTCATCACATTCTCTGGCAATGGGTCATTCTGGAGACCTTGGGTAGGGTTCAGGGAAGGTTATCTGGCTACTGATTAACACTCAATTAGCACCTTTTTCATGTAGCAAGCAGTGACTTTGTAAATTTAAAAATTTCAGGGGACCACTTAATGTGGAATTAAAGTACAAGTGCAATATTTAAGATGCATGAAATTGTTTTACGCATTACAGCATTAACTAGCTCTTAATTTATGCAGTGCATGCCAGAGAAGGGCAATTAAAATGTAGCAGGGAAAAAAATTATAGATCTCTATGTTGTCCTGTCTTTTCCTCTCCCGGTGCTTTGGAAGGCTTTTGCTACGTTTGTATCTCAATTCCTGTTCTAGATTTAGGAGTAAAGGGTAAGTTCTGTAGCCTGTTTGCTACCACAGGAATTGGCATCATCTTTAGCCTGAAACTCTCTCCAACTGGTAAGTCCCTCCAAGAGCCTAGAGATCCACCCCAACCTCAGTGATTTCTCCAGGGGCAGACACCTAACCCAAGTAGAGCCAATGAGATGTCAGGAAACATTTGCTGGAACCTTATGGGAAAGTGATGCTAACAGTGCCCTCCTTGGTAGCAACCAGAAGGAGTGGTTCCTTTTTCCCCTGGCCAGTGTGAGGATGTGAGGTCCGGAGCAGCAGCAGCCATTTTGTAAGCAGTCTGGAGCTGTAAGGGAGCCACTGTTTGGAATCTGGCAGTAAGGCCAACACCATTCGAGGCTATCTGGCAAGATATCCTGGGAGCCACGGGAGACATAGGATTGGGACTTGTCTGAAGGCCATCTGACTTCTGGACTCTTGAATTATGTTGAACCCTGTAAATATACTGCATATTCCCACCTTGATTCATGCTGTTCCCTTTGGCCGGAATTCTCTTCCCTTCCTTCTCCATCCTTCAAGGCCAAGTCCAGACGCCCCCCGTGTAAGAAGCTTGCCTTGATGTGAGCCATGCTCGAGATGGTCAGAACCATACCCCCCTCCTCTGGACACTAATGCCCCTTTCTTGAACCTCGCCTTCAGCAGGGAGCACATGCTGCCCTGAAAAGCATCAGGTTAAAATGTGATTCTCCAACTCCCGCCATGTGGACCTAAACTCTTTGCTTCTTCCGTCCCCAGCATTAGTGTCAGCGGACCACACTGAATGTGCAAAGTGCCACAATCCCGTTCCTCGAAAGGAATGTTAATGTTAGGGGGCAAAGAAGGAGAAAGTGCAAGCAAGCATGTGGTCTTCTTAGCTAATGCCAGACCAAAAAGACTGGGGGTAAAAGCTGCAGGCAGCTGGATGGGTCCCTGGGCCACGGCAGCTGTAGAGGGCAGGCGAGGACTTGCCCTAAGAAGGGGGAGGAGTCACAGACACGAGCCAGTTAGAATATTCCTCTGCCCCTCTGTTTGTAACCTTATAACTTACACAGAGGGATACAGTCTCCAAGTACAAAGTCAAGGGCTATGAAAGTCAAAGTTTCCCTGTCACCTTCTCCTTCCCACTCTCCATGTCCTCTGTGGCATATGTGTGCCTGAGCTTCTCTGATCCCTGTGCCCGCTCCCCTAGCTGACAGCCTCACAGTGCACCCAGCCCTTCTCCGGGTGGCCCCAGCCAATAGCTGGGCAAGGCGGTGGCACTCGGAGCTGGCCACTTCCCCCCAACGCCAGCCCTCCCCCGGTGACACCCTTTGCTCCGGGCTCCCAGAGACTTTTCAGAGCTGCATTGCCACCTGCCGGCTCCCCCTGCCCAGTCCCGCTTCTGCCCTTCTCCCTTCCCGGGAAACCCTTGGCACTCCTGACTCCATCTCACTGCCTGCCTGCCTCCCTAAGAACCTGACCCATGATGCCCTCCACAGACGTAACAACTGCTAACTCTGGGATGTGTGTTCTTCCACACAGGTTTTCCCACTCACTTCTGTACGTGGACGTCTGTACGCCACCTAAAGGTTTGTCATCATTCCTTTTGTTTTCACATGAGTGCGGTCGTATCGTGTATGTGAATCATCCCACCACTTAAAATTGTAGCACATCTCCACAAACAGTAGAAATCGGTGTGCATAGGCATGTCTTCCTTTTTGTGTGCTGTATACTACGTTATAGTATGGTGAGCCCACTGTTTGCTTAACCATTCTCATACTGATGGACATTTGGGCCATTTCTTTTACTCGTAATAATGCCGCCAGGAACGTGCGATAACATGGATTTCAAATACACTGAACGTTATTCCAAGCAGTATAAACCACGCACAGTGAAAGGCTAAAAGAGAAACCTGTGTTCACCGTGCCTTTGATTTTCTGTGTTCCGATGCTTTGATATCTGGGGCCCTGCAGACCTCTAAGGGACTGTCCATCCCAGGATTAGCTGATTCCTAGAGCTCGCAGACAACATGGCTCTGGAGGGTACCTTTCAAATGCAAACCAACCAGCCCAGAGCTCCCACCCCTAACCACCTCCTCTATCCGGCTATCACGCTCCTGGGCACTGTCTACCTGCCCTGATCAGACAGCTAGGGACCACCCCCGTGTCCCAGAGCCCACGGGATTATTCAAACTAGCCAACCCCAAACCAGCATACCCTGCCTCGCCCGTTCCTTCCCTTGGAAACGACATTAAAGTCTCTTGCCTGGCATGCCCCCTTCCTCTAGGGATTTGTAAGTACAACCAATTATCTTTTCTCTGGTGGTCCCCTCCCAGTCGGCTGGCCTCACCATAGAGAAGGTTCCAGAATGCTTTAGTTCGTGAACTCTTCCTGGGCAAATGTGAAGTGCTAAGTGTGCTGTTACTTAAGTCAGACACAAGAAAGAACTTCCCAGGGGTAAGCAAGGCCACCGGAAATGCTCCAAGTTACTGGAGCATCTTGAAAACAGTGTCAACAGCAGCCGTGGGCCGATTCCCCCAGGAGCAGAGGCAGGGACTGAGGCGAAGCAGCCGTCTCCTGCCGGCTGAAGCCTTTGGGATTTTCCACTCACCAGGGCACGGCCCCAGCCCTTGCTGAAGGAGGCCACCAGGGTCCACGCCCCCACCCCCCACCCCCGCCAACCTGGCGGATCCCGCAGTCCCCGCAGACGACTGAGGTCGGCTCACCTGAGAGGGGAGCAGGGAGGGGATGATCGCCCTCTCTGTCGCCCTGGGGCTCTGGGCCCGATGACGTGGCGCATCCTGGCGGAGGCTAGCCTGTGTTCACAGCTGCCTGCCGGGAGCCGGAGCCTGTCAGCTCGAGCGGCAGCGAGGGAAGACGTTTCTGACACTAAACCCCAGGGGAATCCACGGAGAAGCTGGGCTGTCATTACTTATTAACAATGGGCCTGATCCCCAGCCAGGCAGGCCCAGGGAAATAGCCTGGGGGGAGGCCAGCCTTCCCGCTAGGAGGTGGATTAACACTTTCTGGGCAGGGGGGAGCTGTTTGGGGGGTCCATTGTCACATTTTGCATGTAAGAAGGACCATTCTTTACATATTAGACACAGGCACACTCTCTTCCTCGTCTTGCCCTCCCCCTCTGTGTCTGCATTCTTCTCCTCTGTTCCCTGCCCCCCTCAGGTTTTAAACCAGCAAACCCACAGGATGTGGGAGGCTGTGCTCACAGGGAAAAGGAAGGTTTGAGAACGCACACAGCTAGAAACCTAGGTCTTGTGCCCGCAGAGCCGGCCCGCGGGGGTGGGAAGAGGGAGAGGCAGGTGGAGCGGGGGTCCAAGAAGGGTCTGCAAACTGGCTGGTCGTTAGACCTGGTCGTTGTCCCTTTACTCCCCTCTTGAGGGGTCCTGGGCTCCAGGGCCGGCATGCTCTGTCCCAGCTCCGCGATCTGAGGCAGGCAGAGTGACCCGCCCTGATGCCGCAGGTCAGTTTTCCAGAGAAGTAGATGCCGAGAGAGACTGGCACCCGGCACAGTTTTTAGGAAGCACTCCTAGGAGCGGCACCCGGAGAAGGGAGTAGCTGGAAGCAGGAGCAGGCAGAGGAGAAAACTCCACTACAACCCTAGCTGGACAGAAGCCTCAGCGGATCCCATCAAGAGCTCTGGAGCCCCAGTGACTCTTCAATGTGCTTGAGAGTTGGGCTGGAGGGATTTGGGCTGGAGGAACGAGCCTCCCTTCCCTGGTATGGATGAGCCCACTGGGCGTGGACTGCTCTAGGAACTGGCATGACCCTGGGGCAGGGTGGTTTCTTCAGCCTCGGGGAAGGGCTGACAGCTGAGGGCAGGCTGTGGACCGCGTTAAGTCTTTCCTTCCTGAGCACAGCGGCCAGCATCCTGCCTCCCAGGAGCACAAAGAGGGGAGGGAGGGTGGGGGGGGGCGGAGGCAGGGTCGGAGGGGGCATTCCTCAGGACTCCTGCCTCCCCACAAAGACCAGCGGTGTGTGGGGGGGTGCCTCCTTTCCTGCTGTAACTCCTCCTCTCCTTCCTGCCGGCATCCCCCCACCCCTCTTCCCACCCCTCCTCCCATCCCTCCTCCTATCCTTCCTGCCTCCCCTCCCCCATTCTTCCTGCCATCCACCTCCCATCTCTCTTCCCACCCTTCCCATCCCTCCTCCCGCTCTCCTGCCATTCCTCCCGCCATTCCTCCCCATCCCTCCTCTGGTTCTTACTGCCCTCCCTTTCGGCTTCCCTCCAGCACCCATCACAGAGGTTTACAAAGTGTTAACGGCCGTCCAGTCTGGTGGGCCAGTGTGAGTTTACAAGGAAGCGGAACTGCCCTAATTGAGGTGGAAGGTCAGGAAGCCCCTCCTTCTGGCCCCTGTTTTGCTATAAAACACTTTGTAATCTGGAAAGAGCCTGCCGGCTGAACCAGGCGCACGTTTGCCACTCTAATTGGGAGGTTCCAAACTTCACCACAGGGGGCGCTGCGTGGTCGGAGGTGCTTTGGCCTTGTTTGCGTACGGAAACGCATGGTGGTTACGGGGGCATAATGTAAAGTCAGTTCCGTGGGGGTCATTTGGCATGCACGTAGGTAAGTCTGAGGTTTCGCGGACTTTAGGACACGGTGGTGGACCTAACTGGGGAGGCGCATTTAGAAAGTGGTCAGTTAGCATTTTATCACAAGTCCACGCTCCTGGAGCCCCCCCCAGGACCTGGGCTTCGGTCAGCTCCAGAGGTCTTGTTTGGTAGCCTCGAGAGCCTTAGAAATGGGTTCTTACTAGTGAAGGCAGTGGCTTTCGAGAAGGGTGTATTGGCTAGAAAGGGGAGCTGCATTCCAGCGCGGGCAGGTGCAGACGTGGACAGTCTGGCACGCCTGTGGGTGGTTCTCATACAAATGGCCCCGTGGGCGTGATTCCTAAGGGACCCTGCGTGCATCCAGCTGTTGGTTGGGTGGATTTTGCGCCCCTGGAGTTGGACCAGAAAGTTAGAGGATCCCACTGCAAGAATCCCCTCGTGTTTGCCTCAGGAGACTTTTCTGCAAGGCGCTGGCTGTTGGAACTCTTAAAAAGACCAAGGGCTGGAGCTTGACGGAATTTCCCGCACAAGATTGCTTCACACAGCTGGCTCAGAGCATGGAGCGTGGGGGAGGACGTGGTGGAGGACTTCACTTCGGAGTCACCTAGTGGCATGTGGGGGAGGGGCCCAAGGCCCTGGCCCACCTCTAATTACTGAAGGCTACAGAGACCTACGGAAAAGAACCTTCTCATTTTTGCAAGACCAAACTGCCTTAGGTCAATTGGCAACAGCCTAAAATCCCACCCCAGATCCTCTATAAAACCTTAATCAGCTGTGAATTCCCACCTCCCCACATCAATAGCCACTGTGGACCTCAGTGTTTTCTTACTGGTAAATTCGGGTCTAGCACTTGGGTCCTTTGTCATAAGAACTATACATACTGGTTTTATCATTTTTTTAAAAATTTTATTTATTTTAGAGAAGGGGGGCATAGGGAGAGAATCCCAAGCAGACTCCCCGTTGAATGCGGAGCCTAAGGCAGGGCTGGATCCTACCACCCATGAGATCATGACCTGAGCCAAAACCAAGAGTCGGATGCTTGATCGGCCAAGCCACCCAGCACCCCATATAGGAGTTGTTTTCTCAAACCATTCCAAAACCGGTTGGATTCACAAATTGGAGACCAATGTCTTGGGGCCAGGGAGTGGGGGTAAAAAAAATCAGTGCTCGGAAGTGGCCACAGCTTTTCTAATATTTGTCAACGTCTTAGCAAGGAAGCATTTGCTGATGAGTACGAGGTATTTATGAAGGGCTGCTGTGCCCAGGCACGAGGACAGACCTAGTTTGGAGGGAGCAGGTTGCCTATGAGGAAGAGAACCAGGGCTGTGAGTTACATTCTCAGCTTGGGTCACATCTTCTCTCCCTGCAGCCTGGTCCTGAGGGGCAGAGTCCATGTCACTGAGGAAAGCAGAGGTTCTCGGCCAGCAGTAATGACATGCTCACCTGTGTGAGGGCAGCCCCGGTGCCCAATACCTTAGGGCACAACTTTGATTCCGAGTGTCCTTTAGCCCTTTTAGTTGACCCATTTTCCCTGTAAAGGTGGGCCCTTTACAGCTGCAGAAAATGTAAGAGATGCCAGACAGACAGGTGCATCTCCTTGGGTTTGCCAATAGCTAGTTCCCTTGTTGTTGGCTGACAAAAGCCCAGTTTTGCTCTGCTGTCGGATGGCAGGGTGTTCATGGAAGGTGGGCTCAGTCCCAGGAGATGATCCATAATTACCCTAAGCCGGTTATGGGACAAACCTCACTCTCTGATGACTTATTTTAGGGACATGCATGCCCTGGCCAATAGAACCTAACGACGGTCCTGGTTGTGGGATTTCTCAGAAATATTTCTTCCTGAAAAGAAAGAAATGACTCAGGAGACTGCAGCCACCCTCACACACCGTGTTCTTTCTGCCTTTGAAAGCTGCCGTAAAGATATGAGGTGTTGGAGCAGCAGCAGCCATTTTGTGACCATGAGGAGATGACAGAACAGAAAGGTAGAAAGGGCCTGAGTCCTTGATGACCTCTTTGGCCACTAAACTGGAGACCACCTGCCTCGGAGTTTCTTGTATATGAGATATTAATATACTCTTATTGTTTAGCTTACTTTTTGTTGGATACTCTGCTGAGAGCATCCTAATGGGTACAGTCCCCGTTTAAAAAGTTGAGAAAACGGGGGGGGGGGGGGGGGGGCCCGGGGGGGGGGGGGGGGGGGGGTGCACCGGGGTGGCTCAGTTGGTTAAGCAACTGCGTTTGGCTCAGGTCATGATCCTGGAGGTCCAGTATCGAGCCCGCATTGGACTCCCTGCTTGGCGGGGAGTCTGCTTCTCCCTCTGACCCTCCCTCTTCTCATGCTCTCTCTCTCTCTCTCTCTCTCTCTCTCTCTCATTCTCTCTGTCAAATAAATAAAATCTTTAAAAAAAAAATTGAGAAAGCTAAGCTTCAGAGAGCTTGGGTCATAGAGTCTATGACAGAGAGGGGCCTAGAATCCAGGAATTCCAGTTTCATCCAGGGCACTCTTCCCTGCTTCTGAACTCTACTGAGTCTTAGGAACCCCCTGGAACCCCCTCAAAGCCAAAGGTGCCCATGATTAGGCACTGTGTGTCTGCCTCCCTTCCCCCACCCAAACCGGAGCATCGTTGCTTTTGTAGTACTTGCTTTTTTGGCTTCTCACTAACATTCGGTTTGAAACAAAGGCTGTGAGGCTTAAAAATATATTTGAAACCACTGTCTTATCCCTCACCCTTCAATGAACAAGAGCGGCCAGCTCTTTACCCCACCACAGGGGAAATTGTAAGGAAAATCTCTTTTCTAAGAGGAAACAGGGCATCGTATTTAATTTCCTAGGTTCAAGGCCGGAGATCCGAGTTGAACTGCTCACTCATGTGCTCACACCCACAACCCGCGGGCACACACAAATGCACTTCTGAGGCATATGCGTGCGGACACGCTGCTCACCTGATTTTGTCATCCTCTTAGGCTCTTCCAAATTATCAAACGCAAAGATGCAATGAGGCTAGCACAGGTGCTGGGGTTTCTAGAAACCCCTGGAGGGCTGAGCAAAAGCAAAAGCTCCCGCCTGGGTTCTGGAAATGTCAGCAGCCAGAGGCAGACTGGTCATCGGGCCATGTCGTTGGCTCTTCCAGACTCTCGGGCTACCTCCTTCTTGAGACCCAGCTTCTCTTGCTTCCTACCACTTCCTCTCAAGGTGTCCAGTTGGATCCGATGGGCCGATGTGATCCACTGGGCTTCTCGCCGTCCAGCTTGGACCCACCGACCTTGCTCGGGCTGGACAGGGTTCTCAAGCCAGGGTACCTTCTGTCTTTCCCAGGGTGTGGATTCCAGAGCCAATCAGTGCTAACAGGATTACGTAGTTCAATGACACAGAATAGGGGGTAACTTATGCAAAAGGGACCTGGCTGTCCTCAGAATGGGGGTATGAGCATTGCAGGTGTCTGCCCCTTTAATCAGCCCCATTATAGCCTCGTGGGAACAACCATGAACTGCCTTTCTTCCACGGCTCCTCTCTGCACCCCTTCCTCTTCTCTTTCACTCATTATCAGTTTCCTCAATGCCTGCAATTCCTGGTGTCTACTGCTGCTTCATCAATGACCCCCCCCCCAATTCTAGTAGCTTTAGAAGACGATTTTATTATATCTCACAACTTTGGGGTGCAGAATTTGGTCAGGGCTCGACAGGGTGATTCTTTTCCTTCTCTTGGTATCTGCCGCGATCACTCCGTGGTATTTGCTAGCGGCCTGGCTGGTCTGGAGGGTCAAAGTGGACCACATCTGGTGCCTTGGTGGGAAAGGGCACAAGGTGGGGCTTCCCAGGCTGCTCTCCCTCGTTGTACTGCTTCAGGCCCTCTCCACGTGGTGTGTCTAGGAGAGTGGGACTTCTTACATGGGAGCTGTAAGAGTGAGGGTTCCAAGAGACAGGGAATGGAAGTTTCCAGGCTTTTATGGCCCAGTGTTCCTTTCCCCATATTCTACTAGTCAAAGAAGTCACAGAGCCCACCCAAATTTGAGGGAAGGGAAGGTCTAGATTCCTTCTTCTCTAGGAGAGGGGATCTGAGGGTAGACTTCCCTGTTTCCTTAAGTCACGGAGAAATTCTTTCATTGTAATGATGGTGAATGGGGGGTGGGTGGGGTGGAGAGAACCGGGCAGGGCAGGAGGTGACTTCAGCGGGGTGGGGGGATGCAGGAGAGAACAGACGACCGCTAACACAGCCGGGGCTCGGAAGGGGTGCACAGGGGAAGGGAGGGCCTTGGAATTATCTTAATCTGAGTGTCCCCTAAAAGCAGAGCCTACAATGAAGACTTGGGCGGAGGTCTTTTGGGGGGATGACCCCCGGCAGTGCAGTCAAGGGTCAGGGGAGTGACACAGGGAGGGGAAGGAAGCCCATAAGGGGTGTGTCAAGGAGCAGGTAGACATCTGGGACTTGATTGTGCGAAGCCCCTGGGAGACTCTCAGGGTGGGGGTCCCGGCTCTAGAGTTGCCGGCGGAAGGGTAGTGAAGCTGAGCTGTTCACACCCCTGCTTCCCTCTCTCGTTGATCAGGAGTTGACCCTAAGGTGTTGAGCTCCCAACAGTTTTGCTCTGCTCTGCACTAGGGACCGTCCCAGGGCGGTCACTGTGTCCAGGAGCTATCTGCAGGTGGCCTCCGGGTGGGCAGGGAGGTGTGGGCAGGGCCCAGACGATGGCTGCTGAGACTGTTTCTGATGAGACAGTCTTCCTTCTGCAGTTGGGGGGCACCTGTCACACCGTATTCCATGTTAAAAATGCCCCCTGCTTGTGCAACACAGTCCCCTCCTCCACCCGCTTGTGTATCCATCATTACCACCTCCCTGAGCCACAGGTGCCACTGTGACATCTGTCCTAAGCGTCTCGGTTTTGTCCCCTTGCTTGTTTCTGCAACTGCCAAGTGCTTTATGCTTTTTATGCAATTGGTATTTAAGAATCTCTATAAAGTATAAACTGAGTACTCTTTGGTTCAGTTAGGCCCATTTCATGGATGCACAAACAATTCTTTATCTTTTTTTAAGATTGATTTATTTATCTATTTGAGAGAGCGTGTTGGGGGGTATGGCAGAGGGGGAGAGAGAGGGAGAGAGAATCCTCAAGCAGATTCCCTGCTGAGCAAGGAGCCAGATCTGGGGCTCCATCCCAGGACCCCAAGATCATGATCCAAGCCAAAAATCAAGGGTCAGCTGCTTTACGGACTGAGCCAGCCAGCCCCATCCCCCAAACTGAACACTTCTAAGTGAGTCATTTGGAAGAGCCTAGAATAAGGTTGATCCAAGAGGCTTTGCCACAAACCAGCCCTGTTTGCTCTACTGTCTGCCTTTCTCCCTCTCTCTAGCTCACACCCCTTTCCCCCCCTCTTCTTGGGCTTAATTGATAGGCAAATTATTGAGTGTTTGGCCAGGCTGAGGGCCAGGAGGCTGTTTCTAGCCTGCAGATCTTGCCTTTTAGGTAAAGTAGAGACGAATCTGCCAGCAACTGTCAGATAACGGGCCCCTTCCAGTGACAAGGGCATGATGGATTTCCCCCATTCTTTGATATCAGTGCTTTTGTTAGTTTGCATTTTGTGCGGGGCCTTTCCTCTCGGCGACTCAAGGCCTTTTGCAGAGCCTTATGTAATGGAAAATCATTCTGCAAGGTAGGCAGACCAGGCAAGGCCAGCATACAGAAACCGCATTCCTTATACACACGCGCAGCTACCCTGCTGGGGCCCATCTGTGTTGGGGCAGCGACATGCGACATTCGTGGCACTTGGAGACCATAACAGAACACAGACACAGGCAAAGGGGAATGCAGTCGCCTTTGCTAAGCTCCAAGGAGGCCCCTCTCCCCATGCTTGGGTGACTGGCTTTGAAATAAGAAAAGGAAGAGCTTTAAGAAAGGCAGAGGTGAGTGAGGGAGGAATGGGGTGATTACCAAAAGGAAGGAGAAGTCAAGTGCACAGTCTTTATGGGAAACTGAACAGTAACCACTGTAGCTGAATAGGGGCTCACCCTATGAGCCAGCAACTCCCCTCCCAGGTAGATGCCCGGTTACCTGTGGAATGGGAGGTGGGAAGGGGGCATCCGAGGGGGTGGTAATGTTCTAGATCTTGATCTCTGTGCCGGCTGACACCTGAATTTACTTAGTAAAAATTCATTGAGCTGTACACTTACTACATGTATGTTACACTTCTACACCCAGGAGGTGTATATTTTATGTATGTTACCCTTTAAAAGAGGTTTGCAATAAGGAGGGGAAGAGGAGTAAGGGAAACGCAGACGTGCCTCACTTTGTGAACAGGTTGGAGCCTGACTGTCCTTGAACCCATTTGTTCACTAATCCAAAGGGACCATCACTCGCTTCACCTGTTCTTGGCAACAGAGAGGATATCCGTTTTTTTCTGGTGCTTCGCTTTCCACCAGAGTTTTCGGGCCAAAATTTCGTAAGCAGACAATGCTTCTAGTCGGAGTCAGGCCAAAGGCGTTAGAGATTTATGACTTCATTCATTCACTCATTCATTCATTCAGCCATCAAAGCCAGGAAGAAGTATTATGTGATTCTGGAAGCCTTTGGCCAGAGCTATTCGTTTCTAGATGTTCTCTTAGCAGCAACAAGACATTTCAGCCCACTTGGGGGGAAAAGTCAGAGGTGGGGTGAGGACTCCCAGTGCTATACAGAGTGCCTTCACCCCTCTTTCCCTAGATTCCTGCATTGGGGTGGGAGGCTCATACTTGCTAGAATGGAGGGTGACAAGGAGTGACAGCTTTGAAAAAGGGCAGACTTGTTTTCCAGGGCTGCCGGAACAAACAGTAGAAGTGTACTGTCCCCCTGTACTGGGGGCTACAAGTCCAAGGTCAAATTTCCCCCTTTCTACAATGACACTTGTCGCACAGGATTAGGGCCTACCCGCATGACCTCATTTTAAACTCAATGACCTCGGTAGAGACTCTCCCTTCCAAATAGCATTCTGGGGACTGGGAGGGTTCAGACTTCAACATATATTTGGGGTGGGGGGGGACACGACTGAGCCCATACCAGAGGGAAATGGCTCCATTCCAAGCACTGACCCCACCCTACCCCCACCCTCCATTCTCTCCACTGTGTCTGGGGCATGGCAGCTGGGAAAAGGCTGACAGGGACCAGAAGCTCCTAAAACACTGGGGAGGGGAAAGCAGTTGGCCTGAAGAATGAAAGTTTCGAGGAGATAGGAGGAGAACCTCTGGAAGTTTCATGGTGCCTGCGGACACAGGCTCAGGAGACGGGCAGGTCTGGTTCAAATTCTGATTTCACGCATGGAAGTACACTCTTGTTGTATGACCTCAAGCAAATGAAAGCTAGGTTCTTTAAGCCTCCGTGTACTCATCTCTAAAGTTGGAATTTCACAGGCGCCTCAGGGGCTCAGTTGGTGAAGCGTCTGCCTTTGGCTCAGGTCAGGATCTCAGGGTCATGGGATCGAGCCCCTCTTCAGCTCCCTGATCAGCAGGGGGATCTGCTTCTCCCTCTGCCTCTGCCCCTCCCCTGCTTGTGCACACATGTGCTTTGTCAGACTGTCTGTGTCTCTCCTCTCTCAAACAAATAAATATAATCTTAAAAAAAAAAAAAAAGCTGGAACTTCAGTTCCCACTTCCCAGGGGTGTCACTGGGCACGTGAAAAGGCTTGCACTGCGCTTGGTGTACAGACAGCACATAAGACATGCGAGGAATTATTATTTGATCCTGAAAGAGACTCAAGGAAAGCAGAAGCACTAAGTCAGGGCTTTAGCTGCTGTACAGAGTGGTTTTAAAATGATTAATCAGGTTTTCAATTATTTCAGTCAGATGTGGATCTATTTGTTTTTGTTTTTGTTTTTAACAAAAACAAATACAACAGAAGGGTTCTATTTTTTTTTTAAAGATTTTATTTATTTATTTGAGAGAAAGAGAAAGAGAGAATGAGGGGGGTGAGGGGCAGAGGGAGAGGGAGAAGCAGGCTCCCCGCTGAGCAAGGACCTCAATGCGGAGATCGATCCCAGGACCCTGGGATCTTGACCTGAACCGGAAGCAGATGCTTCGCTGACTGAGCCACCCAGACAGCCCCTGCCCGCACAGAAGGATTCAAGGTGCAACGTATCCTTGGGCAGTATATGCCCTAGGTCTCCAGGCCTACATCCCTAGAATTTTCCCAAGCATATATATGACCTCTATAAATTTGGATTTTTTTGAATACACAAATAGCACTGCAGTAGATGCCGCCATATCACTCACATTCCCCGGATCATCCCTACCCACCCCGAGAGGCACCTACAGACATTGTGCTCAAAGCCTACCTCCTTCTGGATCTCTCTGCATGAGCACACTTTCTGGCCAAGGAGGTGCTCAGTGACCCTTGGGGCTGGCTGGAGGCCCTGAGACATGAATGAGTGGCCGGAGTATATAAGTACCCCAGCTTCCTTGCCCCTTGGTAGCTGGATCCTGATGCTTGTTCCACACGCGTTCTCAGTGGGTCCCCATGGGACTGAGCCCCAATTGCCCCAGTGGGAACCTGCTCGCTGACCTGCCCTTTATTGACCTAACCTCCCCACCCTGGCTCAGTCCTCTCTTCCCTCACCGTGCTTCCCAGGTCACCTCCCACATAATGACCTGCAGGCAGATTCTTGTCTCTAGCTCTGCTACGAGGGGAAACCCAGCTAACACTGGGACGGTGTAGTCACACAGTGGTCTGCACCAAACTTTCTCCAGCCGGCAGTGTGGCTCACAGATCTTTCTCTAGGGGCACGTATGGAAGGACTTCAGATCACTCCACATCCGTTTCGGACGCTTCCAGCTTTTTGTAAAGAACAACATACCAGTGAGCAGCCTTGTACATGTATCTTTCCGAAAATGGGCAAATCAGAAGGCTCATCTTCTAGAAGTCCCCAGTTGCTGGGTGGAAAGCTAAGGAGAGAGTTTTGATCAGGCTCTGACGTCAAGATTGGAGGCGACAAGGAGTAGAGTGGCTCCAACTTCCGGACACTGTTTATAGTGAGGAGCCAGCGCTCCTGAGAGGCCCAGTCCCCCGTCCCCGAGAGTCGACCCAGGGCTCTCTATACATTTGTCTGTGTGCTCTGTGTGCTGCTCAGAGGGCCTTCCCTCAGAGTCGCTGCCTTCGAGAAGAACCCCCACCCTACTGCCTAATCGGTGCCATAGGCCGTTGTTTTTCAAGGAAAAGTCTCCAATTTTCTGATGAAAAACAACTTGTTTGGAGAGCACGCACTCCTAGGATCTTCAGGCTCCTCCTCTGGGCTGACTGTTGACAAGAAATTAATGCTTAGGAGGAGTGTGGAAGGAATCGGTGATGAGGCTGAGAACGGGCCCACGGAGCGCACAGGCAGTGTTTTCTATAATTTGGTAGCTCTGCCCACTCGTGAACACTTAGAGTGTTTACCTGATCATCAGTCTGTTCTGAAAACAAATGTTAAATTCATCAAAATACTTCCTGTTCCTCTCTTGAGTTATTTGCTGCCTACCGGCTGCCTACTTAATCACCCCTAAAGATGCAGAGAGAGGCGCCCCAGACCTGGCTTTGGGGATTTGAACCTTCAGAGAGCTAGTTCAAGGCTGGAGGCAGCAATGGCCAGAGCCGCCCAGAAAGTCAAGGTTGTTGACCTTGACTGAGAGGAGGGAACGGATTCTTCTTTCCCTGTCTCTTCCTTTTTCCTCTTTCTCTTGTTTTTCCTTTTCATCTTCTTGGTTTCCTCTTGTCATTGCAGGTGGGGAGCGGGCAGAAGAGATGCTCGGGGACACGCTCCCATCTTCAATAAAACCTTCCGGGAAGGAAAGGGCTCTGTGAAGAATTGTCAAAAGAGAGGGAGGGGTATTTTGTTGGCTTTCTGCTGAGACGAGGCGGGGGGTGCCACACCTTCTCTCCGTCTCTCGCTCTCTCTGTCACACGCACACACACAGGCACCAATTTGGGGATGTGAGTCCTGGTGAGAGTCTCTCATGCCCACACCCCACCTGCCTAACTCCCGAGGCAGCCACGGGCATCAGGCCAGGCGAGGTGGGACCATCAGTCAGCCACCATACTGCTCAGGGTGACTTAGGGAGAGGTCTGCCCTCCCTGCCCTTGGGGAGGTCTCGGGACCTGCCGGGCCTCTGGGGAACTTTCTCCTGGCCGCCTGGAGAAATGCTCCCACTCCTGGAGGTGTGAGTTGTGGGGTCTGGAGAGAGATGTGGCAAAGGGAGACTTCCAGGCACCCCAGCAGGAGTGTGGGAAGTTGAATACTGACCCTGTTGCCAAAGGTGTGTGATTCCATCCATTCTCTTACCCCATCCTGGGGGAGCCTCAGCCTGCCTGTGGAATTCTTACGACTTTGTTCCCAGAGCAAGTCCTCTCCCTTTGTCCCAGCCTCTCTGTTCCAGATGCTGCCTGGCTCTGATTCTTCTTCATGAAAACAGTGATGTGTTTTCCTGAACAAGAAAACCAGCGACTTTGGGTCTCTAGATCCTTAGCGAGCTATACTTGATCCTATTTCATCCTTAGGACAGTCCTGCGTGCTAAGGACTGCTATTACCATTTCATAGCTATGTAGCTAATGGAGTAAAGAGATCGTCACAGAGCCAGTTGGTAGAAGAGTTGAAATTCGAACTTGGCTCTCCCTAACTGCCCCCAGCCACTATTCCATACTGCCTTCACATTACCATAGAAAGAAAAGAAAAGGCTAGTTTTAAATTTTTTTAAAAGATTTTATTTGACAGAGAGAGAGAGAGACAGCGAGAGAGGGAACACAAGCAGGGGGAGTGGGAGAGGGAGAAGCAAGCTCCCTGCTAAGCAGGGACCCCCATGGGGGACTCGATCCCTGGGATCACGACCTGAGCCGAAGGCAGACTCTTAACCCACTGAGCCACCACAGCGCCCCGAGAAAAAGCTGTTTTTAAAAAGACACCAGAATTTCTTTTCCTTACTCTGAGTGACCCTGCTCTAGGTTCAGCTAAAAACGCTATTGCTTCTACCACTATGGAAACAGTACGGTGGTTCCTCAAAAAATTAAAAATAGAACAGCCATATGATCCAGCAATTCCACTTCTGGGTATTTATCCAAAAGAATTGAAAGCAGAGACTCGAAGAGATATTTCTCACACCCATGTACATAGCGGCGTTATTCACAGTAGCCAAGAAGCGACAGCAACCCAAATGTCCACAGCCGGATGAATAGATAAACACAATGTGGTTTAGCCGTACAGTGGAATATCATTCAGCTTCCGAGAGGAACCACGTTCCGGCACCTGCTACAACATGAGTACACCTTAAAAACGTGACGCTAAGTGAAATAAGCCAGTTACAATGGGACAAACACCGCATGACTCCCCTTAGATGAGGTCCGTGGTGTAGTCAGATTCACAGAGCAGCAAGCAGAAGAGTGGTTGCCAAGGGCTGCGGGGAGGGGGTGGAGAGGGAGTTGTTCGATGATTTGGGGAGATGAAAAAGTTCTGGGAATCTGTTGCACAGCGATGTGAATATATTTAACACTGCTGAATTGTGCTCTTAAAAATGGTTAAGATGGTAAATTTTACAGCATGTGGTTTTTACTACAATTTGAAGCTTCCAAAAATTAAAAAGAAACATATTCCCAAAGCGCCACTGCTTCCGAAAAGCTCAAGGTTTAATCCACTCTCTGACCACCCCGCCCCCCGTGATTATTTTGAAATGTTCTTTGCAGAGCCCCAGTCATGGACCGTTAGATCAGACTCTACGAGGAAACTGCTAAAGCTTCCCCGGGCTATCTCCACACAGATTGCTTCTTTACACCTCCTCCCCCCAGCCGTGCCTAGTTCAGAGATTCTTAACACCTCTGGGTCTCAGGAAAATCTGAGAATCTGATAGAAGCTGCCACCTCCCCACCCCCACACCCCGAACGTACATATGCCATGATACAACTTGTTTTCCTTATGATTCGGTGGATTTCGGGATACCTGGCGCCTCTCCAAGGACCCTAGGACAAGGGTCCCTCACATCACAGGGCTTCCCCTGATTGGCTCAAAGACTCCATTGTTCATCATCTACTTTCCCCCTCAGTGCGATCAAGGGGAGAGGGAGCTTCTTATAAAATCCAGAATGGTGTCATACTCTTTGGGTGACGATTCATTCGAAAGCATCTTTCTATATGTACTGTGTGTGTGTGTGTGTGTGTGTGTTAGTGTGTCTGTCTGCATGTGTGTGTTAGGGGCAGTTAGATAGCAACTAGAAAAACCTAATCTGGGACCCACACTCCAGAAGTAGCTACTCAAGGACTTCGAATATTCCTGTCTAAATCTATTCCAGAGGGTCCCTTAACACTAAGATCTTAGAAATACGAAGACAGTTAAGATTCCAGGTTCTGAGCCCTGGTCGGAGCAAGGCTAGTGGCAGAGCTTCCTGGCAGCCTCCATTTTCAGAGGACTGGGCGCCTGATCCCCCCAGAAGTGTGGCCACCCCTGCCAAAAGATCATGCTCCTGCCTCTGAGCGGACTCGGCATGCAAAGTGCCCATTGGAGGGCCCAAGGACAGAGTGGGACGTTACCAAGCCTGCAGGAACAGGTTATGGCATGGTCCTTGTACCTGCTTCCTAATCAATGGTCATACAGCCGGCTGAACTCCATCTGAGGAAGGACAGGTAGAGCCCCAACCTGCTTCCCTGGCACGTTTCCCTGGCCGCAGGATCAGTTCGGGGAGGCCCACAAGCTGTCCAAGTCAGAAGAAGCTTCGCTTTGTTCAGGAAGTGTCATCTGGACTCAGTTTCTCCCTCTCCCTCCTCCTGGCTCTGGCTTCCTTCTTAGACTTGGTGACCCAGCAAGATGGAAACAGCGTCTCATATTCATGGTGCTTCAAGTTTGGCATAGAAAGTCAGGAGGATAGTCTCCCGAGAGCTCTTAACAAATCCTCCAAAGTGAGTCTGATTGCCATTTCAGCTGGACTTATATCACGTGGCCATTCCTTATCCCAACACTGATGTTGGGGAAGAACTGTTCTGATAGGCCAGGCCCCCCTCTAGCTCCACCAGGACCACACGAGTTGAGAATAGTTAGAGGAGAGTAGCAAATTATAGCTGGTCCCAAATGCTTTGCCACTCCTGCTACTGAGGGGTGGTTTCCCATTTCCTTGCATCTAGGCCAGCCTTGTGCCTCGTTTGGACCCAAAAAGTACAGTAGACATAACACCATACATTTCAAGGCTGGGTCTTAGGAAGTCTGCAGATTCTGCTTTTGCATACTTGGAACATGAGTCCAAGAAGCCACGTAGAGAGGCCCGTGTTGGGGAGAGTCAAGGAGCTCTGGCCAATATCCCCAGCTGATCTCCCGGCCAGCGCCAGCTCTGTCTGCCAGCTGTGTGGGTGGGCTCGTCTTCGGCCATCCAAACCGGTGGGGCCTCCAGCCACCAGAAGGAGCAGAAAACATCACCCAGCTGTTGGAATCAACTCATGGAACCATGAGAAATGGTTGCTGTTGTTTGAAGTCACGAAGTTTGGGGATAACTAGTTACACAGCCATAAATGGCTTATACAGGGTGGCTCCCCGAAGGACAGTCAGAAGGTTTTCCTAGAAATTACGTGAGTGAAAGATCATGTACAACAAACAGGATATCCCCACGGCCATCTACTCTGTGTAGTCAACTCTGCCTGGCAAATGATGGGCTCAAGAGATACGGAATTTTCCGAAGCATTTCCTTGTCCCCTCACCAGTTTTGTCAGTGTCCAGAGACCGTTGCTGGAGCAGCAGAGGCCATTTCCTGATGCTGGGCTCACAGCTGTGGGGTTTTAAACACGGCCACTCTGACGGTGGCTCCTGGCCTTTCTGCATGTGGCAAAGATGGCGGCTCCTTAGCGGGTCAGTCCTTCAGGCTTCTGAGAGTCATTCTTGGGGACCTGGCCTAGAGTTTTCACAACAGCCCTCTGCTGTGGATTGAATGGTGCCCTCCCAAAAGCTGGGGCCATGTCCTAACCCCTGGAACATATGCACAGGGCCTTACTTGGCAAAAAGGTCTTCATAGATGTAATAAAGTTGCGATCTTGAGAGCAGATGATCCTGGATTCCCCAGGTGGGTGCTAAATCCAATGACGGGAGCCCGTATCCAGATGGAAGAGGAGAAAACTTAGGAGAGGAGAAAGCCATGTGGAGACAGAGGCGGGATGGACTGATACAGCCCACAGAGAATGTGGACAGCCACCAGAAGCTGGGAGAGGCAAAGGATGTCCCCTTGATGTCAGACTTCTGGCCTCCAGAATGGTGGAGAGAATCCATTTCTGTTATTTGAAGCCACTCAGTCTGTGGTCATTTGGTGGGGTGGCTTTAGGAAATGAACACTCCTTCCAATGATTCTTTAAGCACTCACTCCCCTGTCTTAAATCCCTTTCTGCTTAAAATATCTGGAACAGTTCCTTCCTTCCTTCCTTCCTTCCTTCCTTCCTTCCTTCCTTCCTTCCTTCTTTCCTTTTCTCTCTATCTCTCTCTTTTTTTTTTTTACGTTTTTTAAATTTTTTTTTTAAAGACTTTTTTGACAGAGATTGAGAGAGCACAAGTAGGGGGAGCAGCAGGCGGGGGGGGGGGAAGCAGACTCCACACTGAGCAGAGAGCCCGATGTGGGGCTCCATCCCTGGACCCTGGAATCATGACCCGAGCCGAAGGCAGAGCCTTAACCGGCTGAGCCCCCCAGGCGCCCCCACAGTTACTTCCTAAAGAGTAGGTTTTCTTAGTCTGCTTTTCTTCTCCAAACCAAGACTCCAAATTTTCATAGAGATGCGGGTCATACATGTACATGGGCACCTCTGAATCTGTGTGTGTTTCCGTGTGCCTTTCTGTGTGTGAATTTGTGCTTGTGTTTGGTGTTGGAATGTGTGTCTGTATTTTTATGTGTGTGTGTATTTATATGTGTGTTTATATGTTTGTATTTATGTGTGTGTTTCTGTGTGTATATGCGTGTATTTATATGCATTGTATTATGTGTGCATATTTACGTATGTGTATTTATGTGTTTATAAGCGTGTGTTTATATGTGTGTACATGTATATGCACATGTATGTCTATATGTGTGTATTCGTGTTTGTGTATTCGCGTGTGTGTGCGTGTATATGTGTGTGGAGAGAGGGTGCGGGGAGAAGTGAAGCGGCGGTGCTTACTGTTAATACCATAAACTTGAGCTATTGTTTTCATAAATAGGAGGCCGGAGATGGTCTCTTGCTGCTTCTACCCCAGTGCTGGCGAAATGATGTTGCTAGGGAAGAACCCTTTTTTCATGCTGCAAGGGCAGCCACAGAATCCAGCGTGGGCACATTGCACAGCACGGAAGCCCAGGTTTTTCTGCTTTGTCCATGGAGATCCAAAGCCCATAATGGCCTTGGGGTTGGGGAACAAAATAAAAACCATGGAGTCGTCTGCTGGTAAAGGTGACATCACTGCTGCGCTTCTCCACAAATACCCACCCCCCCACAGCATCGCTGGTTATTTACTAAGCACACATCGTGCACCTGGAGCTGTTCCAGTGACTGGCTTTCCCAAGCAGTCCGTCTCCATCCCGGCCCTCCGAAAGCTTTTGTCCTTATGTGGTGCCATCGATAGTGGGCGAAGCAGGGGACATGAAGGACATGAAGTTGCTGGTGACTCAGGCCAGCTCTGTCACCTCCTTCCTTGAGCCCAGGTCTCTGAAAACGAGTCTTTGCAGCCAAGCCCCTGCCCTGGACACAGGCTCCTGAAGGGAGTCCTGTTTTCCTGCTGCTCCCTCCATCTCCTGGGTACTTCCAGAACCCTCCCTCTGGAGTTCCTCTCCTGGGGCCCGGGGCCCTTCACAATCCCCAGGGGCACATCCCTCCATCAGTCAGGCTTTGCGGGTCCCCGACCCCCGCCCAGCGAGTACTGCTCCCAGCACTGGGTGCTGCTGCAGAGACTGGACGGGTCTGGAGCTTGGGGTCCGGCCACTCTCACAGTCCCATCGGGATCCTCCCCAGCCGTATCGAACCTCAGCCTCCGGACCCCTTCAAACCCCTGCCGGCTCACCAGGGTGCTCCCTCAAGAACTGTGTTGCCCCGAGACCAACCTGCCCCCTGAGCATCACCCAGGGCTGGGGAGCACCGTGCCCTGGGGTTTCGGCCGGGGGATGCGGCAAAGCCATGGGTGCCCCGGGAGTGCAGAGGAGCAAAGGGCAAGGAATAGAAGCCAGGGGCTGAGGAAGTGGGGAGGAGTACTGTTGGAAGAGCAGGGGCCGGGGTGGGGCGCCCTACCCAATCCCGAAGCATGTGGTCGCCTCCCGTGGGAGAGGAGGACGAGCAGCTGTGGCTCTGGGTTGTCGAGCACTCGGCGTGCGCTAAGGGCCGGATACGCATCTTCATACCAGACCCCACAATGGCGTGAATTATTCCTGCCTGTCCAGCCAGGAAACTGAGAAACACAGCTTGAGTGACTGGCCCACTGTTTGGAAAGGCGGCCTGATTCCCATGTGTGCCCCCAGGCCACCACGGCCACTGGCTTGCCACACCTCTCTCTCTCTCTCTCTCTCAGACCTGCTGGCGGCCAGGGGGCCCCCACTGGAGTCTGGGCTGACGGAGCAGGGGGACAAGCACAGATGGCCCCATCCCCCCTCTGGCCATGGCCCTGTGTCCCCCCAGGGGCTCCTGGGCTCCAGCCTCTTCTTCCCTCCCTCTCAAGCTCAGAGCATTGTGACCGCCACCGGGGCCAGCGCTCCCAGCAGCCTCGGAGCTGAAGCCTCTGCCATTCATCAGTGAGGCTCCCTTGGACATCTGTGTTAAGAAACAAATGTTCTCCCCCTTTAGTAAATCATGGGCAACATCCCACACAGGGACAGCTGGTTAGAACACAAGCGACTACTTTCCTACAAGGTGAGGACACCGAAGGCACAAAATGTATGTGGAGCCGTGCACGGGCGGTGGCCGGCCTGCCAGCTCAGCACATCCTGGCTTCCATCCGTGTGCCCCTCTGCCTCGGGCTCCTGGCCAGCTGGGCCCCGTGCCTCCCACCCCAGCCCTTGAGGAAAGAAGGTCGTCTTTCTGGCTGGTTACCTGGGCGCAAGGCAGGCTTGGCAGGCACCTCCCCAACACCTCAGTTTGATCGGCCTCTCCTCTGTCCTCTGGTTCTCAAAACCAGAAATCTCACGAAGGTGGCTCCTTTGTGTCAAGCAGAGGGGGTGGGGGATAGTGGTGGAAAAGGCAACATTGGCTTGTAGAATAATCACATTATTGCACTCTTTTATAGGCCCTACTCTTGAGGGTGTTCTTTCTTCTGTCTTCAAGCCTCAAGATCCAGTCTCCCATCCTTCAAAACCTACTCTGGAATAAATCTCAGGTCAGTCATTTACACCTTAGTATAAATTTAAGTCAGTGAAAAAATTGTCTCTCCCAGGAGGGTTTGCATTTAAATCTTTCCGGATGGAAATTGTTACGCAGTCAGAAATTCATCCCCATCAAAGGGGTTTTGACCTATAATCCTGTAAAGCAGAGAGGTATTTTTGGTGGGTACAGTGCTTCCACAGGTGGAAAATACCACGAATTCATCTACCTGTCCTGTTCCCAAACTATCTTAGATCGACTTCTTCCCTCTCTCTGCTTTCTTACCCTCCCTGACTTCAACTGATCCTGGGGTTTGAAAGGTTTTGTTGACTCACTTTTATGATTCATCTCAGAATCATAGGATTTCAGGGCTGGTGGGATCTTGGAGGTCAAATAATGCAAGTTTCTAGATGAAGAAACAGAAACTCGGAAAGAGATAAGTGAGAGGCCCAAGATTCCGCAGCAAGTTACGGCAAAGCTGGGATCAGATGTCAGGTCTCCTGGTTCCTGTAACTAGCTCTCCACCCAACACCAATGCTGTCTACACCGTGCCGTCCAGGCACAGGCTCTCTGCTCTGCTCAACCACAGAGCAAGGGCCTGTACCAGGGACCTGGCGCTTCCGTGGTTAATGACACAGGCAGCCTTCGTGTGGCCTGGGAGGAATGTTCCTAGAAGCATTTGGTCTACACAGTGAGGACCACGGAGCTCCCTTTGTGGCTGCAGGGTTCACGGGGGGTAAGGGGTAAAGAAGCCTGAGCACTGAGCACTGCCATCCCCATCCCAACTCCTCTCGTGAGTTTTGTTTTTTTTTTAAGATTTTATTTATTTATCTGACAGACAGAGATCACAAGTAGGCAGAGAGGCAGGCGGGGGTGGGGGGCAGCAGTCTCCCTGCTGAGCAGGGAGCCCGATGCGGGGCTCGATCCCAGGACCCTGAGATCATGACCTGAGCCGAAGGCAGAGGCCCAACCCACTGGGCCACCCAGGCGCCCCGTCCTCTCGTGAGTTTTGCAACAAGGGGCTTTAGTTTTATTTTTCCAGCAGACCAGAGCCCCTCACCCTTCAAGGGCAGAGCCCCCTTAACCACACTCACCAAACCAGCTCTTGTGATAGTTAAATGGAGTCAAAACATGGAAAAAGGAAGGGTGCCTGTACATAGTAAGTGCTTGCTGAATACCCATGATGTCTTTGGTGCCTCCCTTCAAAACCTCCCAGATGTCTCTGAACCTCTCCCCCTGAAACTAAGTACTGTGAGCTTAGGTTTAAAAAGGTTGGGGGAGGGGGCATCTGGGTGGCTCAGTCAGTTAAGTGTCTGACTTTGACTCTTGGTTTAGGCTCGGGTCATGATCTCAGGGTGGTAGGTTTGAGCCCCATGTCCAGCTCTGTGCCCAGCACAGAGTCCGCTTGAGATTCTCTCTCTCCCTCTCCCTCCTCCTTCTGCCCCTCCCCACTCTCTCTCTCTAAAATAAATACAATCTTTAAAAGAAAAAAAAAAAAAGGTTGGTTGCAGGAAGGGAGGGATGTTAAGAAATCTGTGTGGAAATTTCTGGAAATTTATCTGAACAACTGAAGTACACTGACCGTACCTACTTTATCGTGACATCAGGTCAAACCCAATGAAGAAAACTAATTTTAAGATAAAGTTCTGGTGTGATAGAGAAAGAGAGAGAGAGAGAGAGAGTGTGTGTGTGTGTGTGTGTGTGTGTGTGTGTGTAGTTGTGCAAGCTTCTTCCCCTCTCTGGGCTTGAGGTTAGCCTTATTCTACATCAAGTCATTATTCTAGAACCTGTTTTTGGGAGGCTCCAAGGGAGCCAATGCTACAGAAATATTTGAACTTTCAAACAAACTTGAATTTCACACATGCCACTCTCTTTCTTCTCTGCCCTTTACGCCGTGGGACACTGATTCTGTGGAGTTCTGCGCTGGCCACCAGAGTAGCCAAGAAACATCACCTCCTCCCCTTCTCCTTTGTGTGGGTGCTGATTCACAGTAAAGGCCAGGGAACCACTGTGTGGAAGTGTGGAAGCTACTGTCCAGGCTGCCTTCAGAGCCCCAGTGATAACAGTCTAATGTTTATGGGCTCAGGGTAGACTGAACAGCCAGCTGTCTGCACCAGGAAAGTCCCTTGGTTGAAAAATATATCCCCTACCGGCCTGTGGTAAATGCCTGAAATTCCACCATTAGCAATGCATTCCTTTGGTTATGCCACGCCATTCTCAGGCCACAGTTTTCAAGTGAAAATGCCCCTCCAGAGAGTAACATGTGAAGACTCTGACAATTAATGATGAATGAGTGTTTCAGCTCATTCCTGAGAGAGGTGGGCATTGGCTGCCTGGCTGGTTGGAGTGTGGCACAGGAGAAGGAGGATGGAAGGAGTGGGGATGTGGAGGGCAAACTTGGACAAACTTGGACAGCTAGGCCATTATTACACTTCTAAAACGTGGCCTTAATTCTTTGACACTCTTGCCAACGCAAGGTGGGATTGACGGCCTTTCCCCTTGAATGCAGGTAGGCTTGTGACCGCTTCAACCCAGAGATGGTGGCTAAGGCCCCCCATGTTACCTCTGAGGCTTTAGAGTCCTAAGAGGCCATGCAGCTTCCTCCCAGTTCTCTGGAACACTCACTTTAGGAGCCCCAGATCATCATAGGAGAATTCCAGGTATCCTGAGACCCCATGCTGGAAAGGCCATTCTGGTGGACAGGGCGAGCTGAGCCTGGCCTGCCAGCCATCCCTGCCAAGGCTCTACATATCTGAGTGAAGACTCCAGAACAATCCATCTGCCAGCTAAATACCAGCGAGACCTCCCTCAATGCATGGAGGACAAGAGTTGCACAATCAAACCCTACCCGAATTCCTGACCCGTGAAATTATAGCATATCATAAAACAGTTGCTTTAGGGCACTCATGACTGGAGGCACTTATTATGCAGAAGTGGATAACTGGAATTGTCATGTGCCTAGAACCTGGCCTGATCCAGTCAGCCTTGCCGCCGGCAGATACAGATGCTCCTGGGGTTGGGGAAGGGGGTGCAGGGGGAGCTGGGGCTGATCCATCAGAAACCAGCTACCTTGAGTCTTTAGAAATGATGCCCAGCCCATACTTGAGGCTGACTGCTCTGGCCCACTACAGAGCCATTTACCTGCTAGCCCACAGAACCTTCTGCACATTCAGGTTGGGAGTGGAAGATTTTGGGGAGTCCTTCTCGCCTTCCTTCACTGATGAGCACACTGAGTTTTCACGGTGTGAGGCGACTCCCAGCTCCTCTGGTGTCCACTGCGGGACCTGTACCCGGCTCTTAGAACCCCAGAGAGACAGTGTTAAGATTTTGTGCCAAAAGCACAGGCGTGGGCTCCAAAGCCAAGAAGCTCTGGGTTCAAGACCTGGCTTCTTCACCTCTTGGTTTTGTTGGCCTTGGTTGGACGACTCTGTTTCCTCCTGTGTGAAATGGGGACAGCAGAGCCCCATTCACAAGGTTAACGTGAGAGTTACCTGACAGGGCATATGGCACAGTCTTGGCACGCCTAGGCCTTTGCCCCATCACTCCCTCAGGGGCCCTTTCCACCTCAGCACTCAGAAGCCCCGCCCAGAAGCACAGGCTCAGGTGCCCGATGTCACCCTCGTCCTGTGGTGGGGAGGTGGAAGGAAGATGCCTCGGGAGACCCCCTGGGAGAGGGCTGAGTTGCCCAGCTACACCCCCATGCTCCCTGAGGCCCACTAGCCTCTCCTTGCTCATTCCCTAGCCCAGACCAGTTCCCTCAAAGCAACCTCTTACAGAGGGAGGGCCACGGGGTAGAGGCCTCTCCTTAGCAGAATTGGCAGATTGTGTTATGGCCCAGGTTTTCTATTTCTCCCCCCCACCCCCGGGCCACCTCTGGAACAGAGCTGTGGGATGGGGCTAGACCAGGAAATAAAGTCAAGCGATCAAAAGTCCTCCAAACCAACCACAGCCAACTCTGGTGGTAGTCCCTTAAAGCCTGCTCTTCAGATCCCAAGGACCACGTGTCCCAGAGGGCCCCTCTTGCATAAGGAATCTGGAGATCCCAGATCCCTGACATATCTGTGAGAGGATGCAGAGGGGAGGAAGGGAGGGCTGGGGAGCCTGAACCTTCAGGAAGGTTCTGTCTTCCCTAGCTCGCAGTGCCCACCCCCATCCTGGGGCACAGCCCAGGGGGAGGCAGCAGGCGAGTTGCTCCCAGAGACACTTTCCTAGCCAGGTAGATCAGGGTAGGGAGGGCGAGGCAGGGCAGAGCAGGGCAGGGCAGGGCAGGGCAGAGCAGAGCAGGGCTGGGCAGGGTAGGACAGAGCAGGGCAGGGCCTGGCCAAGTCAGGTGGGCTGGCCCAGAGACCTCCGTTAGTTGGGAAATCTTTTCACTTGCAGATGGCTAAGTTCAGTTAGCACATTGTTGCTGTTCTGGAAAAACAGACTGTTCTTAGGGGAGGGAAGGTGGAGTTGGGAGGTTTTTTTTTGAAAACGTGAGGGACGTGAATAGAACACCTTTTTTTCTTTTTCCTTCTGTGTAAACGGTAGTCACCAGGTCTGTGTACTCTCCCCCTCGGGGGTTTTCCAGACTCCCCCGTTCTTCCTTTCCATTCTGACCTACTTTGAGCTCCCTCAGAAGCAGACTTGGAAATGTGAGCAGAACTGGTTTATTTGGAGGAACCGAGTGGAGCTGGGGAGGTGAGCAGGGGAAGGAAAGGAAGCATCACCAAGAAAGCTACCCCTCCAAGGGCCACCGGGTTCAGGGCACCTGCCTCAGAGTGTCCCCTCTTGGGGACCGGGGCGCTGAGTAATGATCTTCCCAATCCTGTGTTCTCTGGCCGAGAGCCTGGCCTGCGTGCGGCCTCGAGCCAGCCCTCGGGCCGGAGGTCGCCCTAGCTGGCGCACACGCAGGGACTAGGAGTGCCAGGGACATCTGGGCAGGGTGACACCTGCGCCTGCTGCTGCTTCCCTCCCTTCGGACCTGTCCCTGTCACTCACCGCGATGCCCACATCCCCACCCCGGGCACCTCGAACTCAGCCAAGATCATGGTCATCCCCTGGATTCTCCCTCTGAGCTTCTGAGAAGGAAGGTCAGTGGCAGAAAGAGCCCCAGAGAGGGGCAGACTGTTCCCTCCTGGGTATGGACAGGACTCCCCTCTCTCCCCCCATCACGGCCTTCAGAGGAGACAGGCCCTGGCCGCAAGCTGCCCTTGGCTGTCTTTCTAGAACGGCCCTGCCTCATTCCACACTTCCCCTCAGCCCCCCTGCGCCCCAGAGCCAGAGGGGGGGCTTGGCATTCCGTCAGCCTTCGCTCCGGGGGGCCCCAGACCTCACCTGGCTTTGCTAAGCTTCCACGCTCTGCTGACTTGGGCCCAGCTGTCACTGCTGCGGCCAAGCCTTGACACGGAGCGGTGAGGTTTGTTTTTATTTTCCGTTTCTAAGGCTCCTTCTCTCCCAGGAGCAGGAGGTGATGGGGAAGCTGTAATTTGCTAAACAGCCATTAATCTTCACATCAATCCCGAGAGGCAGGTAGAACTTCTCAGTCAAAACACACGGGGCTGTGATGAGACGGGGCAGGCAGCGTAAGACGCGCGGGGCTTTGCACTTGGCCAAGCCCTGGCTTCCCCAGGGCAGAACTGCTGACCTCGACCCTGGGCTGTGGCCCACAGAGAATGTTCTCTCTGCAGAAGGACAGGAGAACTGGACATCAAGGGCCATTCTTCTGCTCCCGAGGCACCCCCAGTCTCTCTCCAAGCCCTCCTCTCTCTGACGGGGTGGAGAGAGAGTGACACGGCCTTGGAGGAAGATAGACGTGGGTTTGAATCTTGCTCTGTCACTTTTTTTCCATCCAGCAAATATTAATGAGTTCCTATTATGTTCCTGGCACTTTTCTGGTTGTGGGAATACGGTGATAGATGTTGGGGTTTTGGGAGGGTCCATTAATAACGCTCTTTTCTTGTCCTCCCGACCGATGGAGAAATGGACGTGAGAGTCCAAAAGGTGGGGCTCAAAATGTCCTTTATTACAGGAAAGGGCATCTTAGCAGATGCGGCTCCAGATCTGGCAGGACAATCGTCACTTGGACCTGCTCAGCTCCAGGCAGAATGGAAGACCACGGCAAGTGGAGATGATGCGCTTTCTCTGGGCAGAAGGGGTTGAGACCCCCAGGCCTAGATTTGCCCCAACTCATCAGATAAGTCACTAGCCTTGCCTGGGGCCCCCCAGACGTAGCCCCTGAGATAAGAATGTGAGTGCAAGGCTGGTATTTGGGGGTGGACCCCAGGAAACAGGAGGACGGGGGGCCACAGGCCAAGAGTCACAGAGGCTGGCATTTGCTCAGTGCTCAGTAAATGATCATTCTTGTCCACCCCTCATTCTGCAGGCAGATCATGTAACCCCAGGATGTGGCAGTTTGGCTGCACTCCCACACTGACACTTTGGGGGATGTGACATCCATCAATGGCAGTATAGATGGTGGCACTCGGGACCCCAGCCACCCCGACCCCCCACCAGGAGCAATGTGGTGGCCGAGATATGGGTGGGGAGGACAAAGGTGACGGGATCAGAAGGAAGGAGCCCCCACCTGTGACTCAAGGGGGAAACGGAATTACTCAGTGACTTTGCCGGACTCTGCATTCGTCTTTCCTTGGCACCAGAGGTGTCACAGTGTGGGTGGGCTCACATGTGCATGCACACATATACACAAATACGGACACATGAGAACATACAACACATAAATTACCCACATTCACAACATGTCCTCACGCACGTATGCACGCACACACCCCTAGTCATTCACCCATACATCTCACCTTTGTCGTTGCTGTCTATGATCCCATCAGGCAGGAGGGGTCCTAAAGGGCAGGCCTGGCAAGGTAGCCTCTGTGTGAAGCTTTGTCCCCTCCCTTCTACTCTGGCCTCACCCCCAACCTGCCCCCCGACCAAGAGCTAGTCAGGCAGTAGGCCTGGCTCTCTGGCTTCTGCCATTTCTGCATCCGGCTTTTCGTTTTGGCTCCGGTCGTGATGTCATGCGTGGTGGGATCGAGCCCCACATCAGGCTCTGGGCTTGGCGGGGAGTCTAGTTGGAGATTCTCTCCCTCTGCCCCTTGCTCCCTCCCCAGAATAAATAAAAGTCCATTTTTAAAAAAGAGAGAAAGAAAGAAGGAAGGAAAGAAGGAAGAAAGAAAAGAAAACCACCACCACCATCTGTGTTGCTCATGTGTCTACAATAGGTAATTTGGGCTGGGCTCATCCGGGGCCCTCATGCAGAACGAGGGATGAGCGAGAATGTGTGTTTACTAAGAACCTAGTACTTGCCAGGCTGTGACTCTCAGCCAGTGGTCACCCCGGAAGTTGGGCTTCTGAGGGCTGGCGGGAAGCTGGAGCACAGGGCTAAGTGGACCACGGCTCTCAGCCCCCAGCGGCTGGCCTGGCTTGTTCACAGGGAACAAGATTCCAAGAACAGTCAGCGTACCTGACGTTTATGACTTGCCAAAGCAGGTCAATGACCAAGTCCAAGGTCAGCATGGGAAGGCACTACCAAAGGGCAGGGAAGGATCTGGAGCCAATATTTTGCAATCTACCACAGGCAGCCTAGCGGGGAGGGTATACGGGCACAGACCTTCCCTCGGAGATGCAGTCCCAAGCCCCACCCCACAATGGGCCACAGGCTTCTGCGGGATGGCAGTGCTGCAGACTTGAATCCCCAGCCCCAGGTCCCAGCACTGGACGGCCAGGCAGAAGAAGCTTCTGGAGTGCATGGATGGATATTGAATGCACATTGCTTCTGGCAGCAAGGTGGGCAGCAAGGCGACTTAAACCTCATCCGGACTCTCCAAAGCCCTCTGTGGCCTGGGAGCCCCATCGGGGGTCCTTGTTCCAGACGGGGGACACCTGGGGTTCGAACCAACACTTGATTACTTTCAGTTGTCTCGTGAAAAATGGCCCATGTTTAAGGATTCATAAAACTTAGGAAATGCATCACTGAGCCTATAAGGCCGTGAGAGCCCCATGTAGAGAACGACTTAAAAAGAAGATTCATCAAACTAATTACTTCTCCCCCCCCAACCCTCGCCCCCACCCCGCCCCTCTTTCCGCTTGGCTTGCTCAGAAAGATGTACAGCCTCGTCGGCTAGGCTGCTCTGAAGCCAGACTCCCAGGCCTGTTTGTGTGGGAGGGGCGGCGAGACACTCTGGCCCTCGATCTTTCTCCGACTTTCTGGGCAGACAAGAGTTTTTCCTGCTGATTCATCTATGCTGGAGGCTGAGGCAAGGCCAGGGTGCCTAAGGGGCGGGAGTTGGGGGTGGGAAGAGGGGAGGAATACTGGGATGCAGGAAGGTTCTGTGTCATCCATCTCTCTGAGACAGATTCTGTACAACCCCCCCCACCCCACATGGCGCCTCCTGTTTGTCCCATGGGCTGATCTCTGGGTTCACCCCCAGCCGTGGTGCACAGCGACTGAGCCTGCTGCCCGTTTCCGGCCTCAAGTACCTGCCTCTTCCTCTCTGCCTCCCTTCCTAGGGCTTTCTGGAGAAGCATGGGAGTTAGCTTGGTAGAAGGCAAGGTTCAGCGCTAGGGTTTGCGATCACCAGGGTCAACACCAGCCAGCGAGGGATGAGAGTTTATGGATGAATACTTCAGCTTCACGTCTGTAGTGAGTCGAATGGTGACCCCTGCCAAGATGTGTCCAACCCAAAACTGTGAATGCAACTTTGTTGGACGAAGGGTCTTTGTAGACATAGTCGAGTTAGGGATCTCAAGGTCATTCTGGATTATTCAAGTGGACTCTCCGTCCAGTGACAAGCATCCTTAGAAGAGAAGGGGAGAGGACATGGAGAAGAGAACGTGACACGAAGGCGAAGGCAGAAATGGGAGAGACACGTCTATAAGCCGAGGAAAGCCAAGGATCGCCAGCAGCCTCCACAAGTTAGGAAGGAGCCATGGAACAGTTTCTCCCACGAAGTCTCCAGAAGGGAGCAACCCTGCTGACACCTTGGTTTCAGACTTCCCATCTCCCGAACTGTGAGACAGCAGATTTCTGTTGTAAGCCCCCCAGTCTGTGCTACTTTATTCCAGCAGCCCTAGGACCCTGATACAGCTCCCCTCAGTGGGATGACTCTGACATGAGTTCAGAACAGTTCTGAAGAGGGTCCCCAACAGGATCGAACCCCAGCTGCAGTGATGCCTTATTTGGCAGAAGGGACTTTGCAGGTGTAATGACTTGAAGGATCTTGCAATGGGGACATCATCCCGGCTTATCCAAGTGAGCCCGGTGTGATCGCAGGGGTCCTTTGAAGAGGGAGGCAGGAGGTCGGAGGAGGAGAAGAAGGCGGTTATGTGGCCATAGACATAGAGGTTGGAGTGATGCAGCCCTGAGCCGAGGAAAACCGGCAGCCTCTAGAAGCTAGAAGAAGCAAAGAACAGATTATGGACCTGTTAGCCAGTTGCTGGGCTCCACCTGTTGGAATACAAGGTCCAAAAAGACATGGTCTCGGCCTCGGGTACACAGAGTACAGTTCTGATTCGGAGACAGCTCAGAGCCTAGAAGCAGGGAGAAGATGACCAATGCCTGTGGAAAGGGGATTCTTAAGCCACTGCCCCAAATGGAACAAAGGTGCTCCTTGATACCTTGAGCTAAAGCAGTTAGGACCTCCCAACTGTCGCTCCTCCACATCCCTGCCCCCTCCCAGCCCCCTATGCAAAGGCTCAGTAGTAATAGTCACAGCTGTGATAACCAGTGGTCCTAGTAGCAATAATTACCATCGTCCCAGCGCTGACATCGCCAACGCCCCAGGCCTTGGACTCCAGTGTGCTGATAGAGGCTCAGCCTCCCATCTCAGAAGTCCTCATCGTCTCAGAGTCACTCAGAATGGCAGGTGTTCTGGGTTCCTGAACCCGATTCTAATTGTGTAGAGGCGGCGGGTGAAGGGGGGATCCCCACAGCCAACAGCAAGCAATGCTCTGGATGCCAGCTGGGTGTCTTACCATTCAAGACAATTCTGACCCCATCTCCCCAGAGATGGCACCAGACCCAGCAGGTAAGGGCTCAGGTCCTCCAAGATCGCACCCCCGTACCCTCACATGCCAGTCCAAGGCCAGGTTGTTTGTCGCCTGTGCTTCTGACTCACAGGCTATAAATCAGAGGTTCCCATGACCCCCTCCTTCCTTGGGTTTGATTAATTTGCTAGAGCAGCTCACAGAACTCAAATGTTTCACGTACCTGATCAGCTTATTTGTAAAAGGATAAAACTCTGGAACATCCGGGTGGAAGAGATGCACAGGGCGAGGTCTGGGGTAAGAGGTGTGGAGCTTCCACACCCTCTCCCCAAATCTCTCTGAGTTCATCAACACAGAACTCTCCCAACCCTGTCCTTTTGGGTTTTTATGGAGGCTTCACTACACAGGCGTGATGGATGAAATCATTGCCTTGGCGATGGTTACGACCTCCAGCCCCTCTCTCCTTCCCCAGGATCAGGGGTGGGGGGTGGAGGGGGTTAGGAGGAAAGTTTCAATCCCCTAGTCACTTGGTTGGTTCCCCTGGCAACCAGCCCCCATCTGGAGGTGTTTTCCAAAAGTCACTTCATTAACATAACAAAAGATACCTTTATGGCTCTCCTCTCGGGATTTTCCAAGGTTCCCAGGAACTCTTTGCCAGGACTGAGGTTGAAGACCAAATATGTCTTTCTTATTATAAATCAGTGTCACAGCAGCCACAGTCACTGCAAAGTCTGAGCTCTCTCTCGAGTCCTAGAAACTGTTTCATCTGAGGTGAGAACTGTGTGTGGTGTGGGGGAAATACAGAAGGTTCCAGATGGACCTCAGAGAGGCTCCTTCTCTTTCTTTTTCCTTCTCTGATCAGACACCCACCTCCTCCCCGCCCCATACGTCTTCCATGTGGCCTCGTGGAGGACTGGGGCTTGGAAACTGCATGGTCACAGTGATGCCTACCTTTGGTAAATGAGATGTAGGCATTACCGCAAGAGATAGCTAGGACTAGAAGCAGAGATAACACAGCCTCCCCAATGTCTGTGAAAAGGAGTTCCCAAGCCACAGGCCAGAGGGATTCATTTTGTCTGGAATCAGGGAAGGCTCCGAGGAGGAGGTGGCATTTGCCGTGGGGAGATGCTGGGATGGGGGCAAGTGGTTTGGGGAAGGAATGGCAGGAACAGAGCCAGAGGTAGAAAGAAGTTTCCAGGGCCCCGGTAAGGAGCTGTCCCAGGTGACCTCCCCTGTGTCTGGTCCCAGAGGGAGCCCCCTCAGCCCTTCCTCAGTCCTGCCCCCAGAGGCCCAAAGCCCAGGCCACACTCCACCATGACAGCAGGGACCCTCTGCAGGCCAGCAGCCCAGACAGGCGAGTGGCAGGGCTGGGGGCCAAGAGGTCGGGAGCACCCATGCCATCTCCGTTTGGCCGGGGCTGGTCTGGCTTGCAGGGGATACAATGACTGATGGACCGGAAGGGTGTCTGCCGTCTGCACTTGCTTCCCTTCACTGCGGCACAAACTTTCTAGAGGGCACCTCGGTCATGGGTCAAAAGCTTGATCAAGACCTGGCAATTCTAGAAAGAGGAAGTGGAATCCGCGACACAGGTGAGCTCAATCACAGTGTAGTTTATCATAGTGAAAACTTGCACAGGACTTCAAATGAACCATGGGAGGTACATTTAGTAAGTGATAACGTTTTCATACAGCATAGCCATTAACTCAGTGTAGATCTATTTTTATCTAGGGAAATACTCGTGATCCACCGTTAAGGGAATAAAGCGGTTTTCGAATTAGTTCCTGTGGCATCTCCTAAGTTCGTTGAACTAGATCTGTGGAAACGTAGACGTCTGCAGAGGTGACTGTTTGATAAGATGTACACCGCTGCGGATTCACAGTGGCTGTCGCAGGCCAGGGGAACTTGGAGTGATTTCCATCTTCATCATGTGGCTCGTCTATGTCGTTGGTTTATAGTAGGTTTTATTTATTTGTTTGTTTAAAAAATATAGGGACGCCTGGCTGGCTCAGCGGGTAGAGCTCAGGACTCTTGATCTCAGGGTCGTGAGTTTGAGCCCCACTTTGGATGTAGGTTTTACTTAAATATATACATATGTGTGTGTGTGTGTGTGTGTGTGTACACACATATATATAATATTGACTTAAAATACTATATGTATATATAGTTCACATGTACTATTTATGTCATTTTATTTTTTATTATTTTGAAAGATTTTATTTATTTATTTATTTATTAGAGAGAGAACACAAGCCAGGGGAGGGGCAGAGGGAGAGTGAGAAGCAGACTCTCTGCTGAGCAGGGAGCCTGATGTGGGGCTCGATCCCAGGACCCTGGGATCCTGACCTGAGCTGAAGGCAGACGCTTAACACACTGAGCCACCCAGGTGCCCCCTACTTATGTCATTTTAAAAGGCAAGGGTTTCTTGGGGCGCCTGGGTGGCTCAGTGGGTTAAGCGTCTGCCTTCGGCTTAGGTCATGATCCCAGGATCCTGGGATCGAGGCCCATGTAGGGCTCCCTGCTCAGGGGGGAATCTGCTTTTCCCGCTGCCTTTCCCCACACCTGGCTCATGTGCACTCTCTCTCCCTCTCTCTCAAATGAATAAATAAAATCTTGGAAAAAAAAAAAAGTAATGGTTTCTTTACCTGCATTTCCTCACCTCTAGTGGTTTCTGGATTCTCTTCTCTAGGCCCATATGAGCTCCCCAGGGAGAAACGTCCACAGTGGGTGACCCTGGGCTTACAGGGCCAACAGCGTGTATGGTCACGACCTCCCAGAGCAGGACAGGATCCCAGAAGCAGCAAAGGAGACTCGTGGCAGTCGCTATGGTCCAAGATGCAGGGCTAGGCCATGAACACAGAGGGGGGCCCCAGTGCAGAGGGCAGGGGCTGAAAGGAATGGCAGGAGAGGACAGGGGGCTCAAGCAGTGGGGGACCAGAGGTCTCCATGGTACCTGAATCACAGGGGGCAACTGAGGCTTTAAAGCAGCTGCACAGGCCCAGGGCACAGACAGCTGCTTGGTGCTATTTGAGCTGGGCACCCCCATCACTCCAGGGTGAGTGAGAAAGAAGGAGTTAACATCTGGAACCTACTTCCAGTGGAAGCTGCTCCTAGCGCGAAGCTGCATTTGTGAAAAATGGGCTCAATTTGATATTTGGAGAGCAACGAAATTGAAATCATTTCAAATTTTAAATGCCCAACATATTGAGACCCACCCTCGGATAGATCTTCCAAATTACACTGCAAGCTCTCCATGCCTATCTCCAGGAGGGGTTCTTTGCCAAAAAGATTCCTCTCCATGAGTTGGAAAAAAAAAGGCCTGGGTCTCCCCTAGCCCAAGCCCTCAGTGTGCTACCAAAAGGCTTCTGCGTGGGCCGGAGGAGTGTGTTTTTCTTCCTCTCTCAGGTAATGAATTTGATCTAATGGGACTGTCTAAGTGCCCAGATACCATGGTGATAGGCACCCCATAAACACAGAGATAAACAGGTAGAGAGATATATGGAGGCAAGCATAATTTGCTTCTAAGTGCCTTTTCACTAGTATAAATAAAGCAAGAAAATAAAGTTGTTGGAGGCACTTGCAATACTAATGTCAGGAGGAAATTAAGCACTAATTACAGTGTTAAGGATAAATGAAAAGGCCCACCTGGTCTGTGTGCGTGGACAGAGGGGGCAGGGCCAAGAGAGGCCAGAGAAAAGGCCCTGGGGCCATCTCCCCAGGTCCACCTAGGAGGCCCTCTGCAGACAGTTTCCACAGGCCCCATGGCTTTCTGTGTTTCTCCATCAGAAGGTACCCTGTGGCCCAGGGGGCACCTTAGGGAGGGGGAGGGGGACAGACTGAGTGTTAAATGCCCCAGGAGAGCAAGAGCCACCCTCAGCCAATGAGTAATGGGAACCGAAGGCTAAATACCCCAGCTGCCTGGCTTCCCCGTAGAAGGACAAGATATTCCAGTGTCTTCTACAGGGTCCTTCAGAATGCCTCCGCAGCGCATGGGGTAATCCAGCCGAGAACACACCTTAACTGGCTTTCCCCACTTCCCTTTCTCACTTCCCCAACCAACCATCACTGCCCTTCCTGCACAAACAACAGCGCGGTCCCATCTGCTTTGCGGGGGAGCTCCAACCAAGACGGGAGGGTTTGCACCCGCTGACTTGGTCAGGAAGCAGAGCCTGGAGCCAGCGGCCGGCTGGGGCGGGAGCCCAGAGCCCACTCTCAGAGGGGCCCCGATGCTTTGTCCAAGGTTCTACTGGCTCCGTCTTGAAATCCGTAATCATTTTGTCTTTGAACTTGGCTTTCCCGAGTGACGGCTGATGGGGCAATGGAGCATGCGTGATGCGTTGCACAGATAACGCAGGGTGCCACTTGGGGCTCTGCAGACAGCAAAACCCAAGGGATTCCCTAGCAACCAAGGGCACACATGCAAGCCTGGGGCAGTCCCTAGAGCAGCAGAGCCCTAAGGCCCAGAGTGGGGGTGCTGATGGCAGCTGCAGGGGAGTGGGAGGGGGTGCCCCGTGTGGAGTTGGCGCCAGGACCCCTGGTGGGAAACCAGCGAGCCGGGCAATGCACAGACCCCATCCCTGTGGCATTGGCACAAATATTAGCTCTCCTGCCTGAGCGCCTGAGCAGGAACTGCCAGAGCCCAGACAGTAAACTTTGTCAATACGTTTTCCAAAAATAAAAGCGTACACATGGATGTTGCAATCAAGCATAGCGGGGAGTTAGAGTTTTTCAGTGAGTTTAGAATCTCGGGTTTTGAAAACCACCGCAACGCTGCGTGACAAATATCCACAGGCTGAGACATAGAAATTAAATTTAAAGATCATCAAATTCAGCGGAAAAGAACGCTCTTTTCGCAGGAAGCTTCAGATGAACCAATTATTAACAGACCATTTTAAAATTAATTTTTCCTTGTAATTGAAGATACAACAATAAAACGCATAAACAGGCATCTTGAATTATATATAAATCATGAAGCCACTTTTAATTTCTTCCATGACCTCCACGAGTTACAGGAAACGTCAGAGAAAATATTAAAATGCCTTTGTATAAATTTACATTTAAAATTAATTTCGGCTTAGGCAAAACTGATTTGTATCGTTGATGGGGGGGGGGGTGCTCCGCAAGACTCAGCTCTAGACGTACTGAAAATTTTGAGTTTCAAAACATAATGTATTTTGAAATAATTTCATCAGAAATGTATCCCAACATCATCACAGCCCATAAAAAGACTCTAGACAGGTCTGGTAACAGTTGCACCACAGAAAGATCCTTTTCAAAATTAAAAATTACCAAAGTTACCTGCAACCTCACATTTGCCAAGGGCGACCGATGTCACATTCAATTGCTTTTGACTGAAGATGAAGTAGCTACAAGTATAAATTCTGATGACCTAAATAAACGAATTTGTAGAAAAGTAAGCTGGAAAATAGGATCAACCACGATGGCACATGAGTAAAGTATTACTGATTTTATTGCATAAAATCAAGACACCAAAAATATTGTCCCGCAGTTTGTAAGTTTTCGTTGTTATTCACAAATCGCTATTACTCCAATGGTGTCTTATAGGTAAGAAAACATTTTTAAAGGAGAAAGCGGTATCTATACTTCAGGAACCGTAACAGCACTTTTTCCCTGCTTCTTGAGCCGGGGCCCTGCATTTTCACTTTGTACTGAGCCCCACAAATTACGGAGGCAGCCTGCCTGCTGAGTTTGCTCACCAAGTTTTCTGGGGCAGGGAGGTTAGGCTTTGGTCTCCAGATGTGACACCGACTTTCTTCTTAATCCTGCAGCAGCCCTCCCTCCATCACTGTTTGCGTGGTTGGCAATAGAATAGAACAGGAGGTAACGGGTAGGGACATCTGGTGGGCTCCAGCAGTGGACGGTGCAACTCGTAATCTTGGAGTCGTGAATTCAAGGCACACAGGCTCGGTAGAGATGACTTTTAAAAAAAGAGAGAGAGAGAGAAATTGTAAGGAGTTTTTGGGCCCAGGACCTTCTTTAATCCCTGTTTCACAAACTGGGTCTTTGTCTTCCAGCCATTGGCTGCAGGCTTCCTGTGGGCAAGGAGGTTCACCACATCCGAGGACAATTCCCGAGGAAGAACACAGCTGGTGAGTCATCAGCAGCTGGGGGCCGGCTAGACTGGCCTTGAAGGGGGGCATCGGGGTAGAAGACAGTAGTATCTACTACAGTCCACCCCTTGCACCACCACATTCACCGCTGCTTGTAATGAGTTTAGTCTGCTTGGGGAAAGCTTGTCCAGGATTCTGGAGTCTTGTTTTCTGAGAAAATTAAGAGAAGAGTTAGTGGGAGAATTATAGTCCCAGCTGCTGCTGAAGTTGGTTTTGAAGCCATAATAGGTCCACTTCCCATTCTTCCTTTCCCTCCTCCCACTCTCCCGTCTTCTATAGAGTCCCCTCCACTAGCACCGTTTTATTTAGTCACCTTTCCTGATGAGGTGATAAAGACCCTTACTCCTGAAAGGTCTGCACCCTGGGTCACCATGACCTTCTTGGGCTATGACTGCCATACTTGTCCATTTATCATTAATAGTCAGCAGAAGAGTGCCAAGAGATTCCTTCGTGGGTCATTCAGGATCCTTCACTATTCCAGGTACATGACAGCTGCTCTATCTCTAATGATCAGGATTCCACTGCCACTGCCAGGATGGTGACTTCTTTCTCTGCCTGCTGGTCACTTGGCAGGAGGTCAAGAGACTGGGAGGCCACCGAGTCTTACTGTATCCCCTAAGGTACACATTCCTCTTCTGAGAAGGGAGACCGTAGATCCACATCATGGAACCAGAAGCACAAATTCCCCGAGTGGATCAACAGGATCGATATTAATTGGGCCCTCCTGTTTCTACCTCTTGGTTCCTGGAACCACATATCCTACTACTGGGGCCACAGTGCCATATAATCGTTGTTGATTTCACGTATGTCCAATGTCCCAGAAGCTGGCATCTCATCCTTGCAGAATATGTCCTCCAAGCTGGTGCATCAGCAGCACCAAAACAGGCCATTTTTCCATGTTATCATGCCAACAGCTCCTGGGCAGTGCAGCATGAGATAGAACCAGAGCATCCTGTGGCCATGTGCCCACTGTCACATGTCATTTGCTCATTTGTCTGACGTGATGTTATGAGAATCCACGTTAGTAATTCAAGGGTTCTATAAGCCCTCAGAATTGGTACAAACTCAACCTCGGCCTTGTCCTTTATCCGTCAGCTTGTCACAAGGGTCCCCCCAAATGTGGTGTCCATTGAGGCCCACTGGACAGGAGAGGCCAATCCATATTGCATGTTGGTCCCAGTCAAGATCAATCATTGCCCTTTCCAGGGTGGAAGTGAACCTGCTGCCAAGTGGACAACCGGTCTCCTTGAGGAATGGTGCCATATTGGAAGTTTAGCATTGGTCTCTGTTAATGACAGGTCGAATGCCCAACAGTGCCTGTAGCTACATCAGCCTAGTGAGAAGGAGCCAGTGTGGTTGGACCCATGAATAACTGCCATTGTCACCATCATGATTACTTCATTCGTGCACCTATGATGCCATTGTGCCAGCATTAGGGTGGCCAATGACAGAAGGTAGCTGATGTCAACTGATAGACCGCTACTTGGTTGTTTAGTGCCTCTTCTGTTGCAGACAGTCTCTGGTGGTTATTTATGTGTGATAGGAAGATCATACTTTGTGCATAGCCCCTTATATCCCTCCACATGCCTCTTCCCCAGGCCAGTTTGTCCCTCATCTTCTAATCTTTCTCCTTCCTGGAACCTGACCCACCAGCCTGGCCTTTTGCTACTGCCTGTGAGTCAATGTTTTCTTCCTTTAGGCCACTTTCTGCACAAGGTAAATTATCAGGCATATCATCTAGATCTCCAACCACTGAGAGGATTTCTCCTTGCTTCTGTCTTTCAGGGCCATCCCCAAGTGGGGCCATATGAGGCAACAATCCACTTTTGGCTTATACCAGCATACCAGGTTGAGCCATTTGTGACTCAACCTCAGCCTTTTCCCTTATGGGTCATAAGGGACCCCTCAGATGTGGCCATTTGAGGTCAGCTGAAGGAGAGATGCTGGGGCAACCATGGTGGATGACATGAACATCTGGCCACCTGTTTGTGCAGTATACCTGGGCTCTCTGGTCCTGCTTGTGCCCAACCCAAGGATACCTCTCCTGTCATATGATGGATTGCTGCTGGGCCCACCCAAACTTATGATTTGGTAGGTCGAACAGCCCTAGCTCATGCTGGGCAGTTCTGATCACAGGTGATCACACCTGCCATCCCATATTTTAGTGCTCTGTCTCCATCAGGGCTCAGTGGCAGGCAGGGAGCTGTTTCCTGAATGGCACAGCTCAGTCTTGCTCCAGAAGCCAGAACCAGGCCCCTGGTTTTTGATTCTTCTATTGGGGCTTGCCATCAACTCCATCCAGCATCTTATCCCACCACATTTACCTCAATGAGAAGGTCATATGGCCCAAGTTCCAGGGCTGTTTGCACTGTTGCCTGGACTCGCTCCACAGTTCTTTCCTGCTCTGGGCCCTACTCAGAGTTGGCAGCCTTCTGTACCACCCAGTTACTGGGTCCCCCTACGTGCAGAACATGCCACTGTAAGACCCCAGGGAGGCTTACCAAATATGGCGCCCCGTTCTGAGTGGTGAGACATGATTCAGTAAGTTGCCTTTCACTTCGTAGAGGATGTTCCAGCATGCCCCAGCCCACTGGGAGCCTCAGACCTTCATGGATATGATAGGGTACCAATTGTCATAGGGTTCGTCACCCATTCTCTGCAGTTCATGTGTCTTATCAAGATCTCCAGCATACGCGGCCCTTTTCACTCATCTGTTCCGAATAACAAGACACCCCCAACATGATTCATCCGTGTACTGTCTTGCAGAATGTCCAGATGGTCCAGAGCTCTTCAGATGATATTTTGAGAGAGGGTGGGAAAGTTCACATAGCCCTGAAGCAAGGCCGTCCCTGTCTACTGTTGTCCATCCCACAAGAATATAAGCCATTAGACATAGCAAAGCATGTTTTGATAATTATCTAGCTGAGTTCCAGGGACCAGATGAATTTAGGGTCCCCTATGACTCTGCCATCTTAACTCCCCAACAAGATAGCAAAGAATGCACTTGCCAGATCCATGGCCACATACCATGTACTGGAAGCAAAGATGCCCCACTGGGTAAAACATATGGAATTGCGGTTGCTGCTTGATCGAGTGATCCGCTCTCATTCACCACGCTCCGTCCAGTTCTTTTAGGTGGCAGACTTATGAATTAAATGGGGATATGTCAGAAACCACCAACTCTGCATTCTTGACATCATTAAGGGTGACCCTGATCTCTGCTGTCCCCTCAGGATGTGATACTATTTACAATTCACTCTCTTGGCTTGGTGTGTGTGTTGGGGGTGCATTTCAGGGATTTCTACCTCATCTCCTGTACTGTGGGAGCCCTTACTGCCTAGGCCAAAAACCCCAGTACCCATGGGAGTTCTGCTAACCACTAAGTATGCCTATTCCAGTTATACATTCAGGGAGCAAAGAAGTAATCACTGCATAGGTTCATGGACCCAGTGGAGCCATCGCTAGTCAGATCTGGGCCTGGCCCCTATTTATTACCTGGCCCGCATGAGCTTGCCATTCCATAGAGGGCCCTTGGTAGAGTTTTATGTCCCTGGTATCCATGTCTGTGCCAACAATTCTAGAAAAGTCTGCTTAGCCTCATTTTCCTGCAGCTCCCTTACCCAAGAAATGGCCATAGGACTCTCTGGAAAAAGAATGAGCCTCAACCAGCTAGCAGTGGGAGTCCATGAGTAAGTACCCTAGCTTCCTCGCTCCTCTGGGAGAAACAATTCTTCACGCTGTCTCCCAGAGTCCCCAGAGCAATCGTGCCCCAGTTGCCCACAGAGGTCACCTGTTGTGTAGCTCAAGCCTTCGTCAGCCTTCTCCCCTCCCCCACCCCGTCTCACCTTCCTCCCATCCCTGTGCTTCTGGGGTACCTGTTCCCAAGCGAACTGCCTGCGCCCACATCCTCCCCTCAGGGTGTGCTCCTTGGAGAAACCACACTAAGATAACAGTGCCGAAAGGAGTGTCCTGAGGAGTCACCCTGGCTCTTCTTGACCAATAGGCACTTCCGGTTTGTTTGCCCAGCAATGCAGAAAAGCTTCCATCAGCCTCCATGGTAACCCCGTCCCCCATTTAATGCTCATTGTCAGACCTTCGCTTTTTCATTCTCAACCCTTGATCCCTCCTGCTGGAATTTCAAACCATTCATCATCTTGTGATTTTTTTTTTCTTTTTTTCCGAGAATGAGAGCGAGAGAGAGAATAGCTAGCCACCAACTTCATCGTAAGAGCCCCTTACATACTCGAGCGCGGGTATTAATCTTTACTTCTCCAGGCTGAAGAATCCAGATTCTTTTAAAGAGTGCCCATCAGTCCCGTTCTGTAGGCTTTTCATCATCTTTGTGGCTGTTAAGCCCTCAGCCCCAGCTGCTCACCATAGACCAGCCTTCAGGCTCCTGGAGACCACCAGATGCAGGTTTTAACCCAGAGAAGTTCACAGGAGGGGAGGTGCCCAGCTGCCGTGAGTCACCCTCCCCCTCGCCTCCTCCCCAAAGCCAGAGAACGAGCCCCAGCTTGCTGCTCCGGAAAGCTTCTCTCCTTTAAGGACCCCTTTGTTGCCTATGATCATGGCAGCAGGCACACCAGTCCACCAAGGGCTCGTAAAACTTGCCCAGGCTTTGTGCGGGTGACCCCACGGGCCTGCCCCTTGCAATCCCACCCTTAAGCCCACAATGAAACTGTTTCTGGGTTCAGCCAGAAACAGACTGGACTCCGTTTGCCTTGTGATTTGTTAGCTTTACAAATGGCTTTTGAGGCCAGAGAACCCCTCCTAACCCCTGCCAGCTTGATGGGTGGAAGTCCAGGGACTTTCAGGAGGTGTTGTGGGGCTGGGGGCAGCGGGGGGCTTTCTTGGGTCTCCATGGAGATTTCAAAACAATTCCCCTCCAGGAAAAAGCTCTTGCTGGCCTGGAAGGGGGAGCCAGCATTCAGATGCAGCCGGGCTGTCCCGGTAGGCAAAGGTGTTTGCCTCATGCCCTTGCCCGCATGGTCCAGAGCCTGGCTCCTTGCGAAGCTCCGAGGTCAGCGCCCAGTCCCCAGTGATGAGCCTGCTCCAGCCACCAGCTTTGGTAAGTAAAATCCAAACTCAGTCCTTCGGCAGGAGAATGGTATTTACCCTAGACCTAGTTTACGGTTAAGAGCACAGGCTTCAGACAGCCCAAATGTCCATCCGCAGTGGAAGGGGTATTTACGCAATGGGATATCAAAGAACAAGGCACAGACGTGCACAAGCACACACATGAACCGCACAGACACTGCTGAAGGAAAGAAGCCGGACCTAAAAGAGTGAAAAGTACACACTTCCGTGTATTATGAAGCTTAAAAGCAGACAAAACGTGATCTGTGGTCGTAAAAGTCATAAGAGCAGTTACCTCTGGGAGGCGAAGAGGGGGCTAGTATTGACTGTGAAGGGACCCAAGAGAACTCTCTGGGGGGATGCAAATGTCCTGTAGCTTGAGCTGAGTGCTGGTCATACACACTTTGTGTATGTGTATAGATAGATACACACATAAAGTAATCGAGCTGTCCCCTTAAGGTCTGTACTCCTTACTGCATATAAATTGTACATCAGGATAGTACTGGGGGGAAAGCCCCACTTCTGACCTACACAACTATGAGCTAATAAATGGCAGTTGTTGGCACATCTGGGTGGCTCAGTTGGTGAAGCATCTGCCTTTGGCTCAGATCATGATCCCAGGGTCCTGGGATCGAGCCCCACATCGGGCTCCCTGCTCGGCTGGGAGCCTGCTTCCCCCTCTCTGACTACATATGATCTCTGTCAAATAAATAAATATAATCTATTAAAAAAATAAAAATAAAAGGCTATTGTTTGAGCTGCTGAAGTTGTGGCACTCTGCTACAGAGCTAGAGAAAACTAGTACACCTCCATTCTGACATTGGTCCCGCCTCCAGTTTACTGTGTGACCAAGGGCATGCCACTTACCTTCTCTGAGCTTCAGCTGCCCAGACAATGAAGACAGTAACTCCTGTCCTTCCTATAGGATGAATGTGAATGTCCAATTAGTTCATGTATGTAAAAGCTTTTGGATAGAAGACGTCCCTTAAATATGAAGTTTATGATTGTCGCATGAAAAATAAACCCCCAGTTTTGAGTGCAGAAAACGATTTAGAATCAACCGACCCAGGGTTTGGAGTTAAACAATCATGGGTTAAAATCCTGGTTCTGCCACTGATTAACCATCTTTTAACCTGGTTATGTCGTCTCTTTAAGACTTAGCGTCCCAGGAGTAGAAATCTGTACCTCATAAGGTTGTTGTGATTCTCAAGTATAACCTTCATGGCAAAGAATAAACGCTCAATATACAGTACAGAGTCATGGGTGTACCAGCCCCGGAGGGCAGCTGGTTCAGGTGGGGACAGATCAGGACACCGCAGGAGAGAAAGTTTCCACAAGATGAAATCAATTGAATGACTGACGTGTGTGAGTGTCTTCAGAGATTTAAATATCTGGCCAAGTTTACAGTGTCGTTACTAATAAGTATGCAGAAAACAAAGAAAACGGAAAGCCAAACGACTGTTAACTCCAGGGAAAGAATTGTGCAAGAAAAAAACCCATAATTCACTGCATGGCTCAGTTTTATAAAACATTTACAAAACATTTAAACATTTAGTAAGATAAACACTCACTAGCAGTCCAATCAAAAGTCCACTGTAACTATATTGGGAGCAGAAGAAGGGAAGGGTACACATGTGTGGAAAGAGCAGGAGGAGAAATGGAAAAAAAAACTTTTTTTTTTTTTAAGATTTTATTTATTTGACAGAGAGATCACAAGTAGCAGAGAGGCAGGCTCCCCACTGAGCAGGAGATGCAGGACTCCATCCCAGGACCCTGGGATCATGACCTGAGCCGAAGGCAGACACTTCACAGACCAAGCTGCCCAGGCACCCGGAGGTTTATTTTTCATATGACAATAATAAACATCCCATTTAAGAGCCGCTTTCTAACTCTCCAAGAGCTTTTACATACATGAACTAATTGGACATTCACATTCATCCTATAGGAAGGACAGGAGTTACTGTCTTCATTGTCTGGGCAGCTGAAGCTCAGAGAAGGTAAGTGGCATGCCCTTGGTCACACAGTAAACTGGAGGCGGGACCAATGTCAGAATGGAGGTTTACTAGTTTTCTCTAGCTCTGTAGCAGAGCGCCACAAAGTCAGCAGATCAAAACAACAGCCATTTATTACCCTCTAGCTCTGTAGTTCAGAAGCTGGGGCCTGGCATGGCCAGATCCTCCACTCAGGTTCTCACAAGGCTAAAGCGAAAGGTCAGCCAGGGCCATGATCTTGCCTGGAGCTTCAGGTCCCCTTTCAGGCTCCTTCCAGTTGTTGGCAGGATTCATTTGCTTGTAGTTGTAGGATTGAGGGACCCATTTTCTTGATAGCTCTTGGCCAGCTCCTAGAGGTCACTCTCAGGTCCTTGCCATGTGGCCCCAGCACCTTCAAAGCCAGGAATGGAGACTTTCCCTGATGCCAAATGTCTCGCAGGTACTGGAGCCTTCTCATTTAGAGGCGCCCAGTCCTCTTTAGAGGCTCACCTGATTAGGTCAGACCCACCCAGGACCATCTCCCACTCTTAAAGCCCACTGCAATATGGCATCATCCAACCATGGGAGTGTAATGCTATCATATTCAGAAGTCCCTCCAGTACTCAGGGGGAAGGAATTCTACAGACTCTGGACCTCGGGGGCCGCCTCAGAATTCTACCTACCACAAGAAGTATGTTGGAATACCATTTTCCCTACTGTGGAGAGGACTTCCTTAACCACTCATTTTGAGAGTTCCATGCCCATCCCAGGGTTGGTTTTTTTTTTAAGATTTTTATTTTATTTATTTATTTGACAGAGATCACAAGTAGGCAGAAAGGCAGGCAGAGAGAGAGGAGGAAGCAGGCTCCCCGCGGAGCAGAGAGCCTGATGCGGGACTCGATCCCAGGACCCTAAGGTCATGACCTGAGCCGAAGGCGGAGGCTTTAACCCACTGAGCCACCCAGGTGCCCCCCATCCCAGGTTATTATCAAAAAAAAAAAAAGGAGAAGAAGACGTATCATTTGGCTTAAAGGGATGCCTTTGGGCTGATGCCTTATAGCTACGCTGTTGAGAATGTGAAATGTGTCTGCTTCAGTTCATTACAGTGAAGATTTGTAATTTCTTAAAAGAATCATTCACCAGGAATAAACCAGTCACAAAAAGACAAATACTGTATGATTCCACTTACTTGAAGTATCTAGAGTAGTCAAATTCACAGAAGCAGAAAGCGGAACAGCGGTTGCCAGGGGCTCAGAGGAGAGGGAGAGAGGGATTGTTCGATGCGTTTCGGTGTTGCAAGATGTGAAATTTCTGGAGGTTGGTTGGATAACAACATGAATATACTTAACACTACTTAAGTGTACACTTAAAAATGGTTAAGATAATAAACTTTAGGTTATGTGGCTTTTTTTTTTTTTTTAACCACAGTCAGAAGTAAATTAAAAGAGGAAAAAAAAATCACTCAGGAAAGCTTTTTGTGATCTGAAGTACGAAAGGGCTCTTCAGAGCAGCTTTGGGATTAGGGGAAGTTGCTGGAATGTTGCAGGGGATGGGGAGGGTTGGTGATCTCAGCATCCACCCCGCCCTCCTCCTGTGTCTGTCCGCCCTGCCAGGCCTGGAAAACTAGGGTTCTGTGCGGATTGAGTTCTACCCGTCAGATGCGCCTGTGGGTGATTCAGAGGGTGGGAGTAAGGCCGAGGCCACGTTCCATTGACAAGTGTGGCTGGGTGTAGGGCCAGTGATTTTCTGGGACACATTGCCGGTGCCTAGCACTGGCCTCATGAGTGTCCACTAGCAACTGAGCAATTGTCCCTGATTCACATACAGCTAAAGCAGCATGCTCTTGAAGCAGGACCCTGGAACTTTCTAATTCCTTTCTAATTCCAGAACTTTCTATTTCCCCACCTTCCTGGTTAAGGTAGAGACATAAAGTAGCTCCCCAGGGCAGGCCAGTCTTTCTGTGGTGCCATCCTGAGAGTCATTCCTGACCTTGAATACCCTGAGTTGAATTCCTTTCCGCTTAAAATAGCTGGAGTGATTTCCTTCTCCTACAACTAAACCCCGAGTGTTAGTTGTACGTGATGGTCAAGCCAGCAGATGCTTTGGAATTTGATGATTCTGTCTTGTGAGGCTTTGGTGGCTGCTGATAGAGGCCAGCATCTTTGGCTTTTTCCAGAACTGTGCTGGGGGGCTTCTGTGTAAATGGGGCCATTCTTCCCATCTACCCTGCTTTCACCCCATCTTCTTACGCTGGGCCTCACGCAGCAGCTGGGCCCCCACTGCTATCTGGGAGCGCTCTCTTTCTCTCCTTTCCCTCTCACAGTTGTTTGAAAACTTTCCCCATCTACTCAAGCTTCCAAACTTCTGGAGCAGAACCCAGTTTTGTGTGGGTATTAGGCACATTACTTAAAATTAATTTTAGGTAGTATGTTCGTTAAAGGGGTTGTGACCCAGCCCTGGCTAAAAAGGAAGAGTCTCCTGGGAAGCTTCTGAAGAGAATTTTTCTTCCTGAGGAGAAAGTGAGAGGGGGTTTTCTCATTGTCTGACTGCCCTGGACTTTCTCTCCTAAAACAGTCACTGGATGCCTGGATCCACAGCAGCCATCTTGACACCATGGGGTAGGTCAAGAATGGGAAGGAAAGACCACCAGGTAAGGATGGCAGGGCAGAGTGGCTGACAGAGCTGGGTTTTCCATGCAGTCACTGAACCATGGACAAACCCTGGAATGTCTACGTCCAGACTTCTTGCTAGCTAAGCAGTAAAGGTCCTTAAGATTTAAGCCACTATTAGTTGGGTTTGGGGCCACTCAAAGCCAGAAGCCTGCCACTTTTAGCCCATTCCTGATAACTCTCAGCAGACACCCTCACTTTAAACTTTGCAGAGAAAAATGGATTCCACTTCCTGCCCAGCAACCCCCTGACCACAAGATTTCTCTCTTCCTTCTCATGTCCTAGCCAAGAGCCTTTGATCTGATCTCAAACTAATCTCTCCCTTGGGCTCTGGACACCAGGCCCACCCCTCTGCAGGGAGCTCCCCAGCCATTCTCTCTCTCTCTCTCTCTCTCTCTCTCTCTCTTTCTCTCTTTTTCTCTCTCTGTCTTGCATCTTCCCTCTCCTGCTCTCCAACAGTCCCTTCCCAGCTGTGGTCTTGACTGAACACCCAAGGCCTTGTGTACCAGACTGAGTGCCCGTATCTTGTCCTAATCCCCAGGGCACCGCTTCTACAGGGTCCCTGCCCAGTGCCCTGGGCGAGCCCCCAGAGGTGAAGAGGTCAAGGGTGTGGCACTGTTCTGACCGCAGAGGAAGCGGTTGCCCAGGACTGTGCGTGTCCCGCGGGTACCTGTGCCAACAGCGGCTGTCCGCTGCAAGGCTGATTCTCCTTCTGCCTTTTCCCCTTATTTTTATTGAGGGCATATTTTCCTTATCTTTAAAGCTTTTATAGCTTTGTATCTCTGCCTCGTTTTAGTATATTCTCTTGTTATGATTTATGCTGCTTTTACTGGCTCTTTACCCTCAGCACATAAACACGTTTAAGTTTTCCACGGCTTAGAAAAATAAAATAAAAAACCCTTCCTCGACCCCGCATTCTCTTTGAGTTTTGGCATTCTCTTTCTTCATATCTCTCTCTCTCTCTCTCTCTCATCTTCATCGTGAGCTCTCCGGGAGTTGCCGCACTCATGGTATTTCTTCACATCCCACCCAGCACTCAACTCCCAACTCCCAGACCGGAAGCAGCCCAGCCTCCCTCAGCACAATGGGGGTTTTACTGGCAGGACGCAGAGGATCTCACAGGGTGTGGGAAGAAAAGAAGGAAGGGGATGCAGCTGGGCCACCAGAACCCCTGGGACTTCTCTCTCGTGGCCCCCACACTCTTTCTCCCAGCTGCTCTCTTGGGAGTGATGTCATTCTTTCCCCCTCCATGTGATTCCCACATGTTCCAGAGCCTTCTACCTCCGAGGCTCCCCTTCGCGCCAGTTTGAAAATCCCAGAGAAGGATTCGGATTGGTACGGCCTGGGTCAGGTATCTTCCCAGGGATCAACCAGCTGGTGTCCCCAGTGGGCAAAGTCACAGAGCAGAGACCAAAGCTCAGAGGTGGGGGGTGGACCTTGAGCCAGCACCTCAGGGGACTTTCTTCTGCCCCACAACCCTTGCTTAGAAGCGTTGGTGCCTCGCCCACAAGGCTAGGGCCTTCCCTCCACGTGCTCTGGCTCCTTCCAGCTGCCCACACCTGCCCAAAACCAGGGGGCTCCACTGTGCCTGCATATACGGCAGGTCAGTGATGCTGAGGGATGAGCTCACCTCTGCTCCCTTCAGCCACGACCCCGGGGGCATATGAAGGGAACAGCTTGTGGGAGAGGGCAAATGCGGTGGCCACAGAGATGCACCCCCAGGTCCCCTTCACAGAGGGACTTGTTGCCCCAGTGTCAGTAGACAGCCCCCAAGTGCTGAAAACTCCCTTGCCCTGAGGTAGCCCACTTCTGATAATGGGTTATTTCACTGACTGTGGGACAACTCTGACGGGACAGCTGAGGTCTTGGGGGTCCCCAGGGGGTTGGTCCAGGCTTTGCCAGGCTAGCTTTACAGTTCAAGACAGCTCTCCACCCAGTCCTGCTTCTTCCCCCTCCCTCTACAAGTGCTATCCCCAATAACTACCCCACATGCCAAATGCCCCACGTTGTAGCTTCTGCCTCCAAAGAACCTAAGATACCCCTGATCTGGGTGAGCCGTACCAACTCCCAGAGGTCTCATGGGCTGAGCACCAATTGCCCATAGTGGGAACTGACTTGGTAACACTCCTTTTATTGGCTGCCTTCTCTCCCTTGTCCCACTTCCCGACTCCCTATGTTCTCTGTATCTCCTAAAATCTACTTTCTCTCAAGTCCTTGCCTTGGGGACAACCCAAACGCAGACACCAGGATGACTGTGACTATTTTTGTTAACTCCAGCATCCCAGCCTTTATCTGTAACAGAGTACCACTGTGACCACGAGCTCATCTTGAAATGCTTTTCTCCCTCACTCATGCGGTTCCCTGCTCCCTTGCTGTCCACTCCTTGGCTGCCCAACCTTCTTCCTCTGCCGACTCCCTGGATTCCCAGCTTGGCTTCTCTACACACAGCATATCCCAGGGGATCTCACTCACTCCCCTGGAGTCAAGTACCATGATGTGCGGATGACCCACCTTTGTCTGTGTCCTGCCCGGATCGCTTCTCTTGCACTCCAGACTCAGATACCCAACTGCCAACTGCCTCTCGGCCATCTCTACATAGGCGTCCCATGGAGGCTTCAAAGCAATATAGCAGAACTGACTGAATTCATTGACTTTTTCTAAGCCAACTTCTACATTCCCCTGTCAGCCAACAGCATCTGTCTCTTGTCCCCAAAGCCAGCTTTCTGGGAGTCACCCAACCTCCTACTCATCTCCCAATGGCCCAATAACACTTTCCCATCTTGGTGAGAACCCACCCCTCACCCTTGGTCAAGACCGCCCACTCCCAGGCTCTGTCCTCCCCTAGCCATGTGACCTGTCAGAATTGCTCATTGAATCTCTCTTAAGTCTCAGTTTCTGCATCTATAAAGTGGGCTGTTAATAACAGTACCTGCTGTCTTAGAGTTCCTGGGAGGCTTAAAAGGTATTGCCCACGTAAAATGGTTAGCAAAGTATATGGCAAATAGTAAGTGGTCAATGTGGTCAGCGGTTTGTTTGTTTTTTTATTCTTGTTCTTGTTCTTTATCTTTACCCTTCCCATCACTTTCCTTGTACTCTAGCCATCTTTAAATGCCCCACTGGTCTGCAGAATTCTTGAAGGCAGTGTCATATCTTATTCACCTATCTGTCTGTGACCACTGTCTCTACTCCTACTTCCTGTCGGCCGTATTTCCCCTAAGATCTGGTAGCATGGGAGAAGCTAGGGGGATTTCTTTACATCCAGCTAAGGGGCAATTGATTTGGGGATATATTTAATTTGGGTTTAGTGGAACATTGTGTGTGTGTTTAAAATATTGCTAGCCATCCCAGTGCAGGAATACCTTCCAAGAACACTCCTACCACCCATTGGGTTGACTCCACAGATGATGTAATATGGAGATTCAGGCCCAGAGGTTATATGTCAATGTAAACATGTCCTATGGTGCTCAAAACCAGAAGCACATGAGTAGCAAAGGACAACAAGGCTTCAGAAGTATGGAGTCAGAAGATACTCTACTCTGTGGAAAATTCTTCCAATCATCAAACATGAAATATTGTAGAGGGGATTAAGTTCTTTTTTTTTTTTTTTAAGATTTTACTTATTTGGGGTGCCTGGGTGGCTCAGTGGGTTAAGCCTCTGCCTTCGGCTCAGGTCATGATCTCAGGGTCCTGGGATCGAGCCCCGCATTGGGCTCTCTGCTCAGTGGGGAGCCTGCATTCCCCCTCTCCTCTCTCTGCCTGCCTCTCTGCCTACTTGTGATCTCTGTCAAATAAATAAAATCTTTAAAAAAAAAAGATTTTATTTATTTGAGAGAGACAGAGTGAAAGAGTATGAGCAGGGGGAGGGGCAGAAGGAGAAGCAGGCTCCCCTCTGAGCAGGGAGCCTGCTGCTGAGCTCTGTCCCAAGATCCTGAGATCATGACCTGAGCAGAAGGCAGACACTTAGCGGACTGAGCCACCCAGGCACCCCGGAGGCTTAGCTCTTAGTGATGCCTAGACAAAGGAAATTCTCTCCCGCTGGGAATATATTCGGCCATGCAATGTATACAATTATGAATGCACATATATATTTTGTCCTTTCTCATGGAACGTATATGGACTAGAACTTATCAAAATTTTTGGTTTGCAGGGCCCAGACCTAGAGCAGTACAACAGCCAGGGAGTAGGCCTGTCTGGGAAGTTGCATGTTTTATGAACCGTAGTGAATTGGACCATATCTTCGAGTATCTGATGCCTCTTGTTCCGATGAAGGCTGGCAGTTCCAGATGAAACGGCCAGCACGATTGACACTGACATGGTAAAATACCCTAAAGAAACATATTTACCAACAAGTCCATCTTGATCCCATAAGTGTAATTCAATTACGTAATTGTGTAGCCCAGTACAGTGTAGTGGCAGTTTAAGCAGGCATTTGAATCGCTCTTGTATGCCCTAATTTTAGATTCACTTTTGATATTTTTGGGGAATTATGGATCAACCAACCCAAAGATCGAGCACATGAGTAAGATAAAATGGTAAGATAAAAAGTACTATCGAGTTGTGTCAGGCACTTAATGAAAGTATTCTATTGCGGCATTTGGATTTTGTAAGTTGTAGGTATTTGTCAAGTCTTTCAAAGTCAGGATTCCTTGTCATACCTAATTTTGCACCTGTCCCCTTATAATCTTTTCCTTAAAGAGGGACCCCAAGACTGTATACGTTTCAGGCCCCACTAAGCTTGGATCCTCCTCAGGTTTCACCCTGTGACTCGGCATTTGAGTGTGTTTGCTATTGTGCCTGGTCTGGTACCTGCTGCCCTCCACGCACAGCTGCACAGCCCACCATGCTGGAAGGTGTCTCCTGGCAGAGGGAAGAGAGGGCCCGAATACAACAGGCGATGGTTCTATTCTGTAATAGAGCTGGGACCTGCAAACCACAAAGGCGACCCGGTGGGGGCAAATTCAATCAGCCGGCTCCCACTTGGGGGATTGAGGCCCGGGAATGTTTGGCAAATAGAAAAAGAGGAGTGGGGTGGAAAGACCCAGAGTGCTCTGCAGTTCCGCGTTTGACCACAAGATGGAGGTAGAAGAGTGGTCCCTAGGCTCAGTTAGAAAACTCATTAAGAACTAATCAAGGTGGAGGGGGGTTTTTCATGTTTCCTGCCCGAGCCTTCTCCCCTTTGCCAAGCCTCAGTGCACTTACTATTGTTCCATTCTTTTTTGGTTGAAGTCGTCACAAATCTGCGTTTTTGTTTGTTAACTCAACTGTAACCCGCAGTTCGTCTTCTAGACAACTTTTCGTGCTCCTTATGGTTAAGGATTATGTTCTTATTAACTATTATTAGAAGAATTTTCTGACTCAGAAGTTTTAGGACTTAAAGCTATAGTCTTAGCTCAATAATTGCCTGATTATTTGCTGCTGTGCTTGGAACTTTCATTACCTGGCTTCTATTTTGCTCGCATTGCTCCGTACCCCCCAGTCAGGGCTCTGTGCAGAACGCTATCTCGAACACCAGGCCGCATTCCCATCTGTCTGAGAGAGATATGGTTCCATCTAGTTTTACAGGGACCCTGTGAAGGTTGAATTATTCCTACATTGAGTATAAACAAACGGAGCGCCTTGCCTACAGAAGACGATGATAGAGTCGGGCTTCCTGGATCCATTCCTCCATTTTTCACTGGACACCATCACTTGCTCCCCCATGGGACCGTGGCCATCCAGTAGGCCGGCGCCATTGGCTCACAATGCATGTGCAGAAAGCATGGGCTGGTCACCAGCGCTGACCACCTTCTAGACTTCTTTTGAGAACGTTGCCTTCGCTGAGGGTCCTTGACTTAGGTATGTACTTGGCTCATGGCTGGGGGCTTTTGCTGGAAAAGCATACTGACCAGAGGGCAAAGGTCACAACCCCAGTGCCAGCCCCAGGGTGGAGGGTAAGGGGGGCTATCCTGAGTGCACAGATGCACGAGCTGCCTCTCCGGTGGTGTGGGAACTACAGTGTTTGTCTTTGATGAGTCATAAGCTTGTCTCCTGACTGAGGTTGGCGATTACATCTGTATAAGGGGACATACCAAAGCTCACTGGCCCACATTCACAGCAGCTCTTGGCTGACCCCTCAGTAAATCTCCCTCGCTCCTTGACTCCTCTAGCATTGCAATATCCCATGGGACAATGGGTGCTTTTTCGAAGCAAGGAGAGGAATCAGAAACACCATGACCTGTTTCCCCTGCAAAGTGCCTTCTGGGTCCAGCTCCCATTGATTTGTTTTGTTCTGTCTTCTATGAGCATCCCGTTCTGGACCGCACCTCCAGTTCTCTGGTTGGGCAGAACAGGAGAAGTGGGGCTGGACAGGGAACTAGGGAACCCCGCTTCAGATGGCAGCTGTGTGGCTGTAGTATCAGGACTGAAGGACTCCCCCAAATGACAGAAGAGACCTCCAGTCAAGGCCACACCTTTTCCCAGTGTAGCCCACCTCTGCTGACTGATTCACAAGGGGGTATTAAGTTTCAGCCCTCTTGTCCCAACTCCAACTGGCTCCAAGAGTCATTCCATCTTTCACATTCCCCATAGAGTCAGCGAAGCCTGCCCGGAAGACAGCAGCTCAACATGTTCCTCGATCCACTCTTGCTTTTTCCCTTCCCGTCTTTGGGGGTGGGTCCCAACGGTTCTCCCAAATAAACCTTCTGCATGCAAAACTCCCATCTCAGAGTCTGCCCTCTGGGGCACACAGCCCAAGACAGTGACCTTGGGAAAGAAAAAGACCCCTCTGAACTGTGGCCAAAGCTGGGGAGCTAGTTTAATGCCACCCCTCTGGGCTCATTTTTCACAGCTGACAGCTAAAGATCGCACCAGCTCTTGGCAAAGAATCCAAACTTGGAGAAGCCCGAGAGTCCGGTCACAGAGGCGGACTGACACACAGAGCACAGGCCAGGACTGAGACTTCATGGCTCTCATCCCGAATTCTAAGAGTGCCATTGTGGTTTGTTTTTAAGCCCATCCGTGGCTTCCTTCTGAGGAATCATTTCTCCCACTCAGTCCTTGCAACTCCAGAGACAGGCCTGGGAGGTTGTCCACTCCCGTTAGAGGTTGTCCAGGATTGCCCTTCATTCTCTCTCCCTACAGGCCAGCCCTGTCCAGTGGAAATCAATTCAAGCCACATAGGCCATCTTAAATTTTCTAGTAGCCGCACCCAAAGGTAAAAAGACCCAGGTGAAATTGATTGCAGTAATGTACCTGACCTAATATACCCAAAGTGCTGTCAGCTCGATAATCAATAGGAAAATCATTCACGAGGTATTTGGTTATTTCAAATTCTCTTTGTTCAGACTCAGTCTGAATCTGGCGTGTGTTTGGCACAGCGCCTCTTGGCTGGGACCCATCACACTGCAAGCATTTGGGAGTCACTGTGGTGACCATATTGGACAGAGCAGGCATGAATTATAAGGGAGGAGAGTTGCAGAAGGAGGCATACAAGAACCTGGGACTTCAAAGCCGACCACTTTTGCTTCAAGGGCGACTGAGTTTGAAGTGTGAACTCAAAGTTTCTTGCTGACCCTCAGCTCTCATTTCTCCATTGATAAGAGATAATGCTGTACCTGCCTCAAAACACGGGTAGGGGGGGCACCTGGGTGGCTCAGTGGGTTAAAGCCTCTGCCTTTGGCTCAGGTCATGATCCCAGGGTCCTGGGATCGAGCCCCGCATTGGGCTCTCTGCTCAGCGGGGAGCCTGCTTCCCCCTCTCTCTCTGTCTGCCTCTCTGCCTACTTGTGATCTCTGTCTGTCAAATAAATTTTTTAAAAAATAAATAAATAAATAAAAGAAGAAAACATGGGTAGGGGACTTTAACAAGATAACATCCCTAAAGCACCTGGCACGTCCATAGGTTATCTGAAACCCATGGCTTTCTTACTTCCAGCCCCCCAAATTCTACCAGCAGTTAGGAACATCAGCTGGGACCGAGGTTCGTAAGGTTTGAAGGCAATACTGCACACATCCTGATTTCGAGCTGCATTTGTGCATCTTGTGCAAAGTCTTGACCAATTTTCTAATCCCAATCAGGAAGGAAGCATTTGGAGAGAGAGAGAATGCTACGTGTTCCCTTGGAATGTAAAACGTTTAATTAGATGCCAAGGATTGAAAATCTTGATTCAGAGCCCGAAATGGCTAATAAGGTTTTATTGTTGCTATTACTTAGAGTTTTTATAGAACTTTAGGCTTGCAGAATGCTTTTCAATCACTTGAGAGAATCTAAGTTTGTTAACAGCAAGATGAAAAAATAGTTCTATTCATCAGGAAAGACAACATACATAATATTTTAAGTATTTAAGAATTACGACCCTGCTGTGAGAACATCTGAAATTACCTCTACGTGGATGCAAGAGATTCTGGTTATAGGCACAGGACATTAATGCAGATACCAATGTTATTGCTCTGCTGAGTCGGCAAGGGTGAACTTTTGCAAGTCAGGAAATACGGAAGTTTCTAAAACAAACATTAGCTGGCTCTAGTTACACACGTGGAGCTTTTTGCCCAAACGTAATTTCTGAACATTTTTCTAAAGGAGCTCTTAAGGTTTTATGGGTGATCATATTATAAAATCATACATAGTTCTAATACAGCATAATTTATGACTGCTCTGGGTCACTGAAATCTCCCTGGATTGTGCTGTTGGGGCTGCTGCAATTAGAGACCAATTTGCACCAATTCCTCTATAAATATTATCGGTGGGGCAGTGTTGGCTGGAAAATGGATTTTTCTTTCCATGTACACCAAAGTCAAATTCAGGCCGTCTGTTGGATGTGTTCGTTCGCTTCTGCTACAACAGTGCTGCCTAACAACCAACCCAAAGCTCAGCGGCATATAACCGTAAGGGCGGATGCATTCAGATGGTTGGCTGGGTGTCTCTGATGATCTCAGCTGGACCCACCGACAGCTGCTTGGTGGCTGAGCAACGCTGGCCTCAGCTCTACTCCAGTCCACGTTTCTCATGGTCCAGCAGGCTAGCCTGAGCACATCTACACAGAGATGGCAGGTGCCCAAGAGAGAGCGAACCCCAATGGATGAGCCATTTCGAGCCTGCGATGTGCTTGCTTACAGTCCATCTGGCTGAGCTCGGAGTCCATGGCTGTGGTAAATCAACCCACCCGCTGGGGAAAGGCCTTGCAAAGTCACATGGCCAAGGGCACCGACAAAACGAGGGATGACAATTGTGGCCATCTGTGTAAGCTACCACAGGTGAGAATGGATTAGAATGGTTTTCTTGAAAAGGAAAGAAAGGGCAAAAACAATAAACATCATTGATGTTTGCATCCCTTTTGATTGCAGAAAAGTACTCTCAGCTGGCCACACCAAGCTTATGCCAACTCATTTCCCAAACCCACCTCTCAGAACAGCTCCTAGGCCAGAAGTCATGCGAAATTTTTTTTAAAAGATTTATTTAGGGGCACCTGGGTGGCTCAGTGGGTTAAAGCCTCTGCCTTCGGCTCAGGTCATGATCCCAGGGTCCTGAGATCGAGCCCTGCATCGGGCTCTCTGCTTAGCCAGGAGCCTGCTTCCTCCTCTCTCTCTGCTTGCCTCTCTGCCTCCTTGTGATCTCTCTCTCTCTCTCTCTCTCTCTCTGTCAAATAAATAAATAAAATCTTTTAAAAGAAAAAGATATATTTATTTTTTGGTGGGGGGCAGGGTAGGACAGAGAGAGAGAGGGAAAGAGAGAATCCTAAGCAAGCTCCACGTTCAGTGTGGAACCCGAGGCGGGACTCAATCTCACGACCGTGAGATCATGACCTGAGCCGAACTTAAGAGTGGGACGCTTAGCCAACTGAGCCACCCACGGGCCCCAGGGGAAATGTCTGACTAAGCTCTAATGGGCAATTTTGGCAGAGTATGAAGCAGGAATCTTTTCAAGTGTACCTCTTCACAGACAACATATAGGCAAGTAGACCACAGTGTCCTCCTGCCTATCTCTTTCTGGTAACCTCCACGTAGGGCCCTCGGCACCGAGTAGAATTACACTTGAGAAAGCAGGATGGGGGATATAGGCCCCAGTGGCCTGGCCTCGACCAGGTTTGGGTGGTCGCCACACATGTTGACAGAGCCTCTCTGCCATTAGGCTGGGCATCGGCGGGCCCCATGCCAAGCTAGCATTCGTACCCATCTGTCAGGATGGCACCTGGCCCTCTTCTAGAAACAGATGGTTTCAATTGATCTTTCCTTGCCAGTCTTTCCTGCACTGACACTCCAAACCTGCCCTGTCTCTATCTGGAATTTAATGGAATTCTCATATGCTCTCGCTTCCTATATCTTTTCCTGGGGAAGCCAAATTGTGTTTTTTCTTTTTCTTTTTCTTTTTCTTTACCTTTTTTTTTTCAGTTTTTACTTTTCTGAAATAGTAGGATTATAAATGGATTTGTATATACAGGGGGGAAAAATCAATAGCCTGTATTTTCTAGGACAAAATGTAACCTCGAAGCAAAGCACTAGCAATTATAAAAAAATCATTTGTTTTTCCATTTCACTGATCTTGACATACAGTTCACCTCAGAGTCCCAGACCAAACTGACTTTGGCCTCCCTGGATATAGGAGACTTGTCCTAACGAAACCTCTCAGAATGAGACAGAAAGTATGAAGGCCCATTCCTGCCCCATCTTGAGCATCAGGCTGACAATTTAGTGGCCCAGAGGACACCGTGGATGTGAAATTTATTTAGTTTTTAAAGGAAAGGCTTGAGTTAGGGCTGCTAAATGCTGCAGATATTCCAAGATATTCCCTGGTCCTGCGGCTCCAGCCTGGGAGGGGACAAGTGACCCTGGGGACCTGCCCTAAGGTCAGCAGGGCCCCTCTGCCTGCTACCAAGCCCATGGCAATTTAGCTTCCAGAAGCACCCAGAAATGTGCAGATCACAGCCTGGCTTGCGTGTTTCCCCTGCCACGTGCCTGAGAGGGTAAATAAAGGGGGAGGAAGACCTATAAACCAGCATTTCAATATTCACAGAACAGCTCTGGCCAACAGAAACAGTGCAAGTTGCGGTTGTAATTCGAAATGTTCTAATAACCACCTTTGTAAAGAGTAGGAAGAAAACAGGTGAAACTAATTTTAATAAGACATTTTCTTTCACCCAGTATATCAAAATCTAGTCACTTCAGCATGTAATCCGTAGGAACAGGGGCTTACGAGATGTTTTACGTTATTTTGTGCATTAAGTCTTCAAAATTCAGGGTGCGGGTTGTACTTACGCTGCAATTCAGAATCACCACATTTCAAGCCCTCAAAGAGTCCCATGTGGAGAGCGGCCATATTAGGCAGCGCAGACCTAGGGTGGTTCCAGAAGGGGGCTTGAGGAGCAACGGGGGTTGCCTCTCAGGAGAACTAAGGGAATGGGGCATAGGGACGATGGCAAACTTACTTTTATCCATAAACCCTTTCATATTGCCTTTATGTACCCAGTGTATGGATTGACACAAATCTATTGGATTTGTCAGGGTTCTCCAGAGAAACAGAACGAATAGGAAGATAGATAGATAGATAAATTATGTAATCAATATTCATTTAAATATTCATCTAAATTACACAATGTGTTTTGACTACATCAGTACCAGGCTAATTGCTTTTAATCTTCATGAAAACCTCCAAGTGGAACGGGCTGTGGACCCTATTTTATGACACAGAAACTAAGGCTCTGAGGTTAAGAAGCTGGCCAGCTAAGTAAGAGGTCGGACTTGAGTTGGAACCGATTCTGTCTGCCTTCAAAGCTAGCAGATACAGATAGGCAGAATGAACACAGATGGTCCAATAAAAGAGATTTATTATAAGAAATCAGCTGACGTGATTCTGGAGGCTGAGAAGTCCCACGATCTGCTGTCTGCAAGCCGGGGACCCGGGAGAGCCAGTCGTGTAAGTCCCAGTCCAAGGGCAGAGAACCGATGTCTCAGCTCAGCAGTCAAACAGAGAGCAAATCCTCCCTTCCTCTGGTTTTTTGTTCTCTGGAGGGTGAGGGGGAACCTCAAGGAATTGGATGAGGCCCACCCACAAGGAGGTGGGGGGGACCAATCCACTTCACTCAATCTTCTGACTCAAATGTTAATCTCGTTCAGAAACACCCTCACAAATACACCCAGAAATATTGTTGAACCAAATATCTGGGCACTGGGAGGGGGAGGGAGGGGGAACCTGTCATCTTGACGCATAAAATTAACCATCACATCTCCTTCTCGAAATGGCATCATAAAGAAACGACTAGACAAGAGGGCCAGTGCCTTATGGACAAGGATGTTTATCCCAGCATCTTATCTCTTCCTGGGAAACTGAAGCCATCCGAAATGTTTGCCAACAGATGTGCAGTGAAACTGCACCCTCTGGAGGGCGTGGCTTCGAAAGACAGGCAGTGAGAGGAAATCACCGAGAGCCAAAATCGCCCTTGAAAAGAACTTGGACAGCAACCCACCTACGGAGGCTCAGCACTAAATCCTCCCCAGCAAGGTCACTGCTTCTCGGGGTGAGCTCCTGAAGCAGTCAGTGGTTTGCTTGCACGCAGGGGCCATACTCTGTGAAAAAAACGTGTGCTCTGCACACTGGTGTAACTTGGCAAGATCCGAAGACGCATTTGAATGAAAAGCAGCGAAGGAACTGCAAGATATGTGGCTTTCGCCTCAGGCTGTTTTTGAGTAAACTGGGGGGGACAGAATTGCCCCCTATTATTGACATTGATCGCTCTTGCTCTGTGACGTAAGTACACGGCATTAAACACAGCTCTGTACTTGAAAGGGAGGTTAGGTGAGGCTGCTGCCTACTGGCATGTGTGTATAAAGAATGTTAAAGGTATGACCTGGGGGGCTCATTTGGTGAAGCATCTGCCTTCGGCTCAGGTCGTGATCCCGGGGTCCTGGGATCGAGTCCCACATCGGGCTCCCTGCTCAGCGAGGGGTCTGCTTCTCCCTCTCCCTCGGCCCCTCCCCCTGCTTGTGCTCACGCTGTCTCTCAAATAAATAAACAAAATCTTTTTGAAAGGAGGGGTGGAAACGGCATGCTTCTAGCATGGGGTACATTCTCCTTACATTCAAAGGGATTGAGGGTGTTTACAGAAGCCCAAGGTCCTGCTGGGGCTCCCTGAGGACAATAGCTCCCCCTAGACAGCTCTCCTGCCTCCACTCCAGGCCACTACCCCCCCTGGGGCTCAAAAAAATTAGAAAAGCCTCCTACAGGGATGGCTGGTTACCCCAGAACCCCAGCCTGCCTGCCCCTTCCCTTCAGGCCACCCTGCAGGTTGTCACACCACGTAGCCCACGAGCACCACTGAACCACCAGCCTTGGCATAGCGGGAGGGACACTGGCCAACACGGGACACACTGGCGAGGGACACGCAGAGCCTGGCAGCACTCAGTGAGGGGCAGAGTGAAAGCAGGAGACAGTCCCTTGCAGCAACTTGCTGTCATTTCCAGTCAGCGGGCTCTGGCCTCTGCACATACTAATGAGAATCCCTGCCTGGTCCTGGCGGCTGAGCCTGGAACAGTACGGCTCGAGCAGTCTCTCCGTGAATCTCCATCACAAGCCTCGGGGACGGCGTCGCCACAACTACTCCACAGATGAAGGAAGCCAGGCTCGGGGAAGGCGAATCAAGTCGTCTGAGGGTCACGGGTTGGGTTCCCAGGGAAGGAGACTCTGAGGCAGAGGCGAGCACACAGGATGTTTATTAGGGACCGTGGAAATAAGAAAGGAACAGGGGAGGGTGGGCAGAGGGCAAAGTCAGCTGTGACGCAGGCCCGGTGACAGCCTTGGTCACCCCTGCCCCCTGCAGGAAGCTCTGGAAGAAGAAAGGCCCTTCAGAGTTGTCCTCTAAGTTTTGCACCGAAATGAATGGATTTTGATACTCCGGCAGCCAACAGTCAATGGAGGGGGCCTGCCCTCAGAAGGCCATGACCTTGGCAAGGTGTGCTCTGGAGCCAAAACAGACCATGAAAGGGGCCGAGAGCTGAGGGCCGTCCACCAACAGTACTGTCAATAGCGGTCAGAGCAACACATCTTGACCTCGGCCTCTTCACATCGCTGTGCCCACCACACCAAGGTCATCCAGGGGATGACAGAGCCACCACAGAAAGCTTGCAGTCCAATAGCTGACATGTGTGCCGTGCCACTAAGTTAAGCTGCCCCATAAACTGGATCCTCTCCTAGACCATGTAGGAAAAATCGAGCCCCTATCCGAATCTGGATTACCAGGGTCTTCCAGGTGCTCCCGGAGCCTAGCGAGAGGAGCTCCCTGCCCAGCTATTCCCATGACGAGGGCTGTGGGATCTTTCATTTTTCCCTCAACCACGCCAGACATTGTGACTATAGCCCACGGGTGGGCTATTCAGCCCCCCACCCTGCCCATCACCACCACGGCTTGCTTCTACCACCACCTTTAGCCCCAACACATCCTTTAGCAATTTTAACAATATTTTATTTATTTATTTCAGAGAGACAGAGATAGTGAGAGAGAGCACAAGTGGGAAGGAGGGGAAGAAGCAGGCATCGCGCCGAGCAGGGATCCCGATATGGGACCCAATCACCGCAGGACCCTGAGATCACAATCTGAGCTGAAGGCAGATGCTCAACCGACCGAGCCACCCAGGCACCCCACTTTAGCATTTTTTAAAATGGATTGTAATGATCCAGGGTTGCCTGGGTGGCCCAGCGGTTAAGCGTCTGACTTGGGCTCAGGTCATGATTCCAGGGTCCTGGAATCGAGCCCTGTGTCAGGCTCCACACTCATCGAGGAGTCTGCTTCTCCCTCTCCCTCTGCCCTTCCCCCAGCTCCTGTACTTTCTCTCTCTCAAATAAACAAATAAAATCTTTTAAAAAAATGGATTGTAATGATCCAAAGGAATTTTGCCCAAACCTAAGGAGATTTACAAGGGAAACAAAGCATTCAATCACATGAGTGACACTTAGAAACTATGGTTTTCTCATCCTACAGTAACTTTCCAGGCATTGGTAAGCTGAATTTGAAACTCTGATTCAGAGACGCCCCCTTTTCACCTCTTTTCAGGTTCTTACTCACCACTTTGGCCCAGGCCGCACAGCCACACCAGGCAGGAGTTAGCGAGCCCCTCAGCCCTATAGCCCCTGCAGCCCATTCCAGGGTGAGTGACACAGAGGACAACGCACTCAGGTAAGGCCCAGACATACCCACACCCCCACCTGCCCCTTCTTCGGAGAGAGCTGCTCTTTCATTTTGAGGTAACAGGATTCTGGGATCTAAACACACAGACACACAGCAGTGGCTTGGGAACAGTGGTCTTGGCGGCTGGAAATTGGATGGAAACGAATGGGCTAGGGAATAATATTGACGTAGATGCCAAGGGGCAAAGGACACAGGAGAAGAGACAGAAATGGGTCAGAGATAGAGAGGGACAATAACAGCCTTTGTCAGAATCCTACTCTGTCCAGCCTGGAGTACTGGTTTCTTAGGGCTGCTGTTGCAAAGAACCACACACTGGGGGGCTTAAACAACAGAAAGGCTCTGTCTCACAGTTCTGAAGGCTAGAAGTCCAAGATCAAGGAGCCGGCAAGGTTGGTTCCTTCCAAGGGCCATGACGTGGAATCTGTTCCGGGCCTCTCCTCTAGCTTCTGGTGGTTTTACTGCCTTCTTTGGCGTCCCTTGGCTAGTAGAAGCATTGCCCAGATCTCTTGAACACAGAGTGTGTGGAGCGTAAACGCCAGGTTATGGCATTTTGATTAGATGCTGCAGACTGGGGAACCAAAGGCAGTTTCCCAAAAGAGAAGTAGCATAAAATGAAGTCTTCCTAGGAGAGTAATTCCAGTGGGAGGGTAGAGGACAGAAGTTGAAGTGGCAGGAGAGAGACTGGGGACAGGTCAGATAGAGGGCCACCGCACGAGTCCTGAAAAGGGATAATGAGGCACAAACCAAGGCATGGGGTGAGCACTGAGGCAAGAGGCCAGATGTAGGCAGAATCTCTGGGGTCTAAGGGATAGATGTTGGGATGGGATCCTGATGATGACTAGTTCTGGATGACTGGCCTGAGTCCTTTAGACAGAGACCTGAGCAAGGAACATCAGTCTATTGTGTCTCTGAAGCTTGACAGAAATTTGTTTGTTCTAATTCTCCGCTTCCTAAACGTCTTCTGGTCTATACTTCGGTCTACTTCTGGTCTATACTTCGGTCTACTGAGGAGATCTACTGGAAGAATGTTCTCTGTATATCAAACACTCATGTTCAGAACCCAGAGAGGGATACCTAATCAAAATATACACTCCTGGGGCACCTGGGTGGCTTAGTCATTGAAGTGTCTGCCTTCAGCTCAGGTCATGATCCCAGGGTCCTGAATCGAGCCCCGAATTGGGCTCCCTGCTCAGCAGGGCACCTGCTTCTTCTCCCTCTGCCTGCCTGCTCCTTCTCCTGCTTGTGCTCTCTCTCTCTGTCAAATAAATAAATAAAATCTTTACTCCTGTTCTGCTGCTAAGGAATTGGGTCCCATTTTCACATTTTGGCTGATGTTCTTCCTTCTGGAACAAATGGGTACATTTTCTCCTCTATATGTAAGATCTAAGAGTAGAGGAGACAGAATTTGCTGATAGACTGAATGTCGGGTGTGAGGAGAAGAGCAAAGGTGAACATAACACCGAGCTTTGGGCTTGAGTAATGGGAAGAACAGAATTACCACTTACTGAGAGGAGGAGGAGGCAGAGGTTGGGGGAGATAGGTTTTAGTTTGGGATGTGCTACGGGTGAGATGCTACTGGGCAGGCAGGTGGAAAGGTGGAGAAAGTAGCTGAGTGTATTAATATAAAGGTCTACGCTATTACCCAAACTGGGACAAAGAAAGATGAAAAACATCAAAGAAGGATTACAGGATATGAAGGAGAGAATGAGACAGTCTAATAAAGGTTTAATTGAAGTCGCAGAAGGGAAAAATAGAAGAAAGGCAATATTTGAGGGGATAATGGCTGACAATTTTCCAAAATTAATGAAAGGTTCAGGTCTAGAGCGCCCAACAAATTCATATAGGATAAAAGAAATCCACGTTGAAACATATCACAATGAAACTGTGGAATAAAAAAAGGAAAGAAAGAAAACGCAAAAAAACTCCAAGAACAACAAAAAACTCTGAACACAGAAAACCAAGAGAAGATTCTAAAAGCAGCCAGGAGAGGGGGTTATGGAATGGGACACAATTACCTATAAACGAATGAACAATTAGAATGTCAGCGTAGTTGCCAACAACAACAGTGGAAACCAGAAGACAGCCAAATACTTTTAAAATATATATATATATATTTCACATACCATGCAATTCATCCTTTTAAAGTATGCAATTAAGTGGTTTTTCGTAGATTTACAAAGTTGCGCAACCGTCACCACTATTTGACTCCATAACAGTTTCATCTCCACCCCCTCCCTGCAAAAAAACCCATTACCCATTGGCAGTCACTTCTTGTTTCCCTGTCCCTTCTGCCCTCAGCAAGCACTAACCTACTTTCTGTGTCTATAGATTTGTCTATTCTGAACAGTTCACATCAACATAGAAATTTTCCCCGGCTATAGGCTAGTCATGTTTGTGTTCTAACCCTCCTCTTCACCCCCTTTTGCTGAACCCTGTGATACCCCAGAACCATGAGGAATAATAAGAAAACAATTGTTATTTTAAATCAGTAAGATGATTTCTTAGGCAGCCATAGGTCACTGAAAACCGCTGCCTTATTTCAAAGGCCAATTTCCTAGCACCATGGGCAGAGTAGGGATGCTATCATGGTCATTCAGAAAGGATAAGGTCCCAAGCTTCTTCTTGTGTGTGTGGGGGGGGGGGTGCGTGTTGAGGGGGTGAAGGGGGTGGTCCTAGGAAAGATAATATTGGTCTCTGAAACCAGTCTACTGGGCGCCAAGCACCAATTATCTTCCGTACCGAGAGCCGTATTGGGGCTGTTATATCCATCAGGCTCCTTCAAGTTTACCTAATATGATTCAGTCCACAACAGCCACATCCTCCCTGGGTAAAGAGAACCATCACATTTGGGGGCTCTAGTTCTGAGGCCCAACCCACTCCAGTGACTTCACCAGAGGGGTGACCCCTATGAGGTTGTGCATTCTTTAGCTGCAACATTTTGGCCAAGACTAAGAAAGCTTATGTTTGTGAAAGTATTTTCATTAGCTCAATACCTTTTAGTGCTTACTGCTTCCTGAAAAACTTAAGAATGGACAGACTTTGGGACACCTGGCTGGCTCAGTAGGTGGAACATGGGACTCTTGATCTTTGGGTCATGAGTTCAAGCCCCACGTTGAGCATAGAGCCTACTTAAAAAAAAAGAAAGAAAGAATGGACAGACTTCCACCTGGAACCTTTAAAGTAGAGTCTTTATTAGTATTGTTATTCTTGTATTTAGAACACTTAACATGAGATTTACCCTTTCAACAATTTTTACGTGCACAATACAGTGTTATTAGCTATAGCTGTACAACTTTGTGCAAATGAAACTTTATACCCATTGATGATTAACTCTCCATTTCCCCCTCCCTCTGAAGCTGCCACTTACTTGAATTAATTATTTTTTAATTAACAAAGCATAGGCCAAAAATACATCCCTATGTTATGTATAACAAGTATCTAACCTTCTCAAAAATAAGTTCACCAGGGCGCCTGGGTGGCTCAGTGGGTTAAAGCCTCTGCCTTCGGCTCAGTGGGTTAAGCCTCTGCCTTCTGCTCAAGTCATGATCAGGGTCCTGGGATCGGGTCCCTCCCAGGTGCCTGTTATGTCATTTTTTAAAAAGATGGTACATTTTAACTAATTTCACAATTTTCTTTAAAGATAAGGGCATTAGGAAATATTGAATACATTTTTTTAAAAGATTTTATTTATTTATTTGACAGAGAGAGACACAGTGAGAGAGAGAACACAAGCAGGGGGAGTGGGAGAGGGAGAAGCAGGGGAGCCCGATGAGGGGCTCAATCCCAGGACCCTGGGATCATGATCTGAGCCGAAGGCAGATACTTAACCAACTGAGCCACCCAGGCACCCCTGAATACATTTTTAAATAAGACAAATTACAAAATTACAGACGTTGTAGTAATACTGGCTCTCACTCACCTTTATTCACTCAGGCATTCATATTCAGGAACTACTCTGAGTGCCCAAGGTAAATCGTAACAAACAGTGAGTCTTTTTATGTATCAGAGACTATGTAACACTGTAGATAACATCTTGTCTGATCCTTTTCATAGCCTTTCATGTGTAAGTTTTTTTTTTTATTCCTGTTGCCCAGATGAGAACAGATGAGGTCACTGAGGCAGAGAAAAGCTACCTTGCCCAGTTACTAAGTGGCCGCACCCAGATGTGAGCTGCGGGTGTGTCCAGTGCTCTTTCTTTTAACCACTGTCCTCTGCTGCCTCCATGTGCCCGGCAAAAAACTTGGGTGCTGAGATGGAGAGAGATGTTGAAAACAAGTTCTTCATTCCATGGGGGTGACTCTAAGAGTGAAGAAATCAAATAGGTCAACCCAGCCAAGGAACAAATTGTATAGACCATAATTGACAGGGCAGGTTTTTACCAGTTTGGGGTTAAATAAATTCATATGCGGGGCGCCTGGGTGGCTCAGGGTGTTAAGCCTCTGCCTTCGGCTCAGGTCATGATCTCAGGGTCCTGGGATAGAGCCCTGCCTCGGGCTCTCTGCTCGGCGGGGAGCCTGCTTCCCCCTCTCTCTCTGCCTGCCTCTCTGCCTACTTGTGATCTCTGTCTGTCAAATAAATAAATAAATAAAAATCTTTTTAAAAAATTCATATGGCCTTGGTCTTTAAGAAAATATATATATTTTTTAAAATTTAATACCTTCAAACTAAAACAGAAGAAGAGAGAATAGCGTAATAAGCCCCCACATACCCATCATCCAACCACCCAGTGTAACTAGTTCTACCAATTTATCGCCAATCTCGGTTCCTCTATACCCCACCCACTTTTTCCTTCCCCCACCTCCTCCCTACTGGATTTAAAAAAAAAAAAACATTTTTAAGATTGTATTTTTAAGTAGTCTCTGCACTCAGTATGGGTCTTGAATTCACGACCCCAAGATCAAGAGTCACATGCTCTACCAACCGAGCCAGCCAGGCACCCCCTTACTGGATTTTTTGAAGCAAGTCTCAGCCACCCTATCCTTTTATTCATAGATACTTAGTATGTATCTTTTAAAGACAAGGAATCCTTGTAACCATAACCACAATACCAATATCTCACCCCCACCCCAACAATTAACAATGACACCTTAATAATCACTCAGTCTGTAGGGGAGGAAAACTCATTTTCCCTCTACCTTTCTAGGTTCATGGCTGATAATAAATGCATAATAAAAGACAGAGCAACAAGAGAAAAACAAGCACGTCTGATACTGTGTATACCTCCTTTATGCGTGGGAGAGACCCAGGAAAACTGAGTAATTCCCCAAAATGGTCCAGATCCCCACCTTACATACCATCTCCAGCTAAAAGACAAAAGAAGATGTTGGGGCGGGGATGCCCGGCTGGCTCAGTTGGTAAAGCATGCTGTTCTGGATCTCTTGGTTATGAGTTCGAGCTCCACCTTCAGTGAACAGATTACTTAAAAATAAAATCTTTAAAAAATAAAAGTTGGGGGAGGAAAAGAAAGCTCACTTATGGGAAGTTATCAGGCAAAGCGCAGTAATCAAGGGTAAAGGTGTTCCGCAGATTTAGGTCATTGTCTTCTCCACGGATCAGAGTTTCTAGAGATTGAGTCATCCTGGTACAGAGAGGGAGACACCCTTACAAATGGAAAGCTCCCTTATACATGTAATTTTCTCTTACAAAAGGGTAACTTTCACTGGGTTTTCAAAGTTTTTCTTCTGTCCACTGTTTCTTAAAAAAAGAAAAAAAATCAGCCTAATGTAATCCTTTTGCCAAAGAGACATAGTTTGGGATGACAGATTCCACTCCCCTTCAAGTCACTGACATATTCAAATTGACTGCTTGGGGGTCCACATACCCAGATGAATAAAAAGCCCAGTTTCTCTCTTGCAGCTCCTCTAATGGTGAATTATCCAAGATGCCAGTCCAATTCCAGTGCGGTCCTTCTTCCAAACACCTGGAGGAGAAAGAACTAGAGAATGTGAGCCATCCCCCAGCAGGGGCCCTCTTGACTTGCCTCCATGCAGCCCCTGTTTCCACAACACACCTGGGGCTTGGTCTGCAAGAATCGATCTTCCCCAGCAACAGCCAACGTCAAAGGTATTGATCCTAGTAAAGCTTCTTCCTTCTTGGTGCATTTCCCCAAACGTTCCATGTCCCCTCTCTGGCCAACGGACCCCCCCCCACCCTGACACACACACAAGGACACTTTCAACCCATCAGAGAAGGGAGACATCTTAACATCCAGGAACCCCTTAAGCCCTGCACAGATCTGCCCAGGGACAATTTCTGCTGGGAAGAGGCTGGCCACATCCAGCCGCACGGAAAGGTCCTCTTAGACCCCTCCCCCCCCACCTGTCACCACACATTTACATAACCAAGAGAGGTGGTTTAAGGATCTCTTTTTTGCCTTCCTTTTGGTTATATAATTTCCATTTGGCGCATTTATGTTTTGAACGCGTCAGACATTTGCATGTTTCAACATTCAAAAGATATCGAAGGATACCTAGAGAAAGTGTCCCCACCACCACCACCCTGCTCTCAGTCACCCAGATCCTTCCGGAAAACAACCAGTTTTACCGGTTTCTTGTGCTTCCTCCAGAAATAGTTTGTCTGTAGGGGCCAATATACATGCATCTATATAGTCCCCTCCTTTTTACAGAAACGGTAGCTCCTGGATTTTTTTTTTTTTTTCACTTAACAGTATAATCTTGATAATCAATCCGGGGGGCTTTCTGTTCCTATGACAGCTGCACAGTATTCCAAGGTGTGAACATGCTGGAAGTTGTTTAACCCAAAGTCTTCAACGGGTGGATTCTCGGGTTGTTTGCCATCTTTTTCAATTATGAATAACACCGCACAGAATAAACTTATAAACAGAACCCAGACAGCTTTTAACAAGCAACTTCTCTTGCCTCGAAACAAATTAAAATTCTAACTAAGTAGGCACCCTGCTGTATAAGATAAAGAATGATAAAATACTCCGGAGGATCAGAAAAGATAGAACTTACTTTCTAGCTGTCTGGGGGCCATGGAGAAGAGTTGTGTGGGGCGGGGAAGACCAGATCTCCAGGAGGGGAAATCACAGAGGAATTCACGGAGGGAAAAAAAAATTAAGTTACACTGAACTATGTATAGGATGTACTATCAGGAGGGGCCAAGTCGTTATTTCAATTAAAACAACAAACCCTCTTCGAACTTAAAAACTCTGGTATTCACATCACATTATATAAACCGCTCGCCTGAGAATGTACATATCAGGCACTCCAAAATAAATTACAGACATAATGCAAAATCTGACCCAGTTCTTAGGAACACAGACTATAAAACACTATAATGAAGGCAAAAATCCACATCAAAATCTCCATTGTCTCGGAAAGTGGAATTTAAAGAAGTCCCTTCCCTACTCAGTAGCGTTATAGCTGGTATATTAGAATAATGCTATTCCCTCCCTTTGTCATGAATATATGCTTGCCCCTTCTTGGCACATGTCTCTGGTTTGCCTTTTGGTGGGTGGGTGAAAGGTGATTGTAATGCAGTTAAGGTAGCAAATTTTCCCACAAACAGGCAGCGCAGACATAATATCATTCCACCCTACATTTGATGCTCTGAATTATTAATTAGGATGTTAAATATATTGCTCCGTGCACGAGGTTATATTTAACTCCATTTACTGACAGTCTGGGCTTTGCACCTTCCTGGCTTTGAAAATTAGATTTGTAACGACAGGATTTCTTGTGTTTGTTCAGAAAAAAATCATACCTGTAACGAGGGTAGAGTCATTTCAAGTGGACCCCAAGAGGTGAAAAGTCAATTGAGGTCTGGGTTGAAATGCCCACGTAGGAGCTGGAAGAAGAGCAACATCCACAATCAGTTCCTGGCACCTTCACGCCCAGGTTCCATGTTCTCAAAAATTCTGTCGAGCAGTATTGGGCAAGACTTGGGCTTCTCCATTACCCAGATCTGAATTCGGATCTAGAGTCTGCCCAAACCTGAGATACAAAAAAATAAGAGATTCGATCGGTAAATTAGGGTGCATCCACACAAGGAAATAAACAATTATTGAAAAGTTCTGTTAAATGGATGGTCCCACAGCATTTCATGTAAAGGCAAAACATTGGAAATATTTTAACCGTCTGTGGAGACAGGTTTGGAAAATTAAACTGGGGTATATCCATAGTGTTGTGAACTCACTACGGCCAGACAGGTCAAGGCACTCCCATGAGGCTGTCTTGCTGCAGTCATCAGTCCGAGGCATGTGGGACCTATTTATGCTTCACCTTGCCACCAGCTTGTTTTGTTTTGTTACATTCTATTTTTTTGTTGAGCGAGAGAGAGAAAGTCTTGAGGTTGGTGGCAGGGAAGAAGGGCCAGAGGCAGAGGGAGAAGGAGACCCCCTGCTGAGCAGGGAGCCCTACACGGGGCTTGATCCTAGGACCATGACCTGAGCCGAAGGCAGATGCTTCGCCGACTGAGCCCCCCAGGCACCCCTGGCCACCAGCTTTTAAGGAGAGTGAGTCTCAGGCCCAAAGCAGCCAGGTATATATTAACCAGCACACCCAGCAATAGTAGCACAACCTCTTCCATGTGTGTAAAGGAGTCCCAGCTCCATCCTTGCGTTCCAGGTTCATTTGAGGCCAAGGCTGGAATATTCTAGAAGCAGGATTCCGTTAGCCTTGGAGGCAGGCTCAAGCAACCAGAATGTCCAAATTCATGGCTGAATAAGGCCCCGTTAGACATCAAGCCTTAGGTGCCACTGAGCCCAGGCCGCACACCTGCTTAGGTTCAACTTCCCTATTTGTGCAAGTATGAGAAATGTCTCAAAAATATAGTTCAGCCGATCTGTGTACCTTGAACACTTCTCGATCCAACAATTAGAGCCCGTTTTGAAAAGCAGAGCTTAAACTAAACAGCAGACACATTCATAACACTCTGTCTGTATGTAAAGTATGATACAGCGACACCCAGCTGGCCCAGTGGGTAGGGTACGCAACTCTTGATCTCAGGGTTGTCAGCTTGAGCCCCATGTTGGGTGTACAGATTACTTAAAACAATAAAATCGTTGAGAGATAGAAAGAGAGAGAAAGAGAGATAAGAGAGAGATACGCCCCCTCCATTTGGCGCAGCTGGTTAAGCGACTGACTCTTGGTTTCAGGTCAGGTCATGATCTCAGGGTCGTGAGATTGAGCCCCCCGTTGGGCTCCACGCTCAGCACTGAGTCTGCTTGAGACTGTCTCTCTCTCTCTCTCTGCCCCTGTTCCCCTCTCTCTTTTGCTTTATCTAAAATAAATAAATAAATCTTTCTTAAAGAGACAGAGAGAGAGAAGAAAGGGTAGAAAGGCATAAAACCTATTGTTACCCCTAGGGAGTATAATTAGAGGGAAGAGAAGAGGAAACCATCTACTTTTTTCTTTATGCATTTCTCTATTTTGAATTTTTTACAATGAGTATGTAGCTGATTACATGAATTTTTAAAATGCACACTTCTTCTAAAAGGATGTTGTAGAAGAATAATTATGTAGAGAAATGTTTATAATATATTCTTGGGTAGAAGACATGGGAAGGTATTATATTAGATGTGACAACCATTGTGCCCTAATCTGTACGCAAATCCCATGTGGCAGGTCATATTTTCCAAAGACGGCCAGGCCAATAAATATCCCAGCCCACGGGCTCTTCGTCCAATGTGACTTCAACAGGCATCCACTGACAGGTGGTGTGTTGTGGGGGGAGGGGGGTCTATGTTCCCTCCCCTCACACATGGGCAGATCTTTCTATTGCCTTGTCCAAGCCAGCAAGCAAAGAGGTGATGTTCAGTGGCCTTCTGAAGCCAGATTCTAGAAGGTGATTGGGCTTCCATCTGGCTTTGTCTCCTTTTTAGGACACATGCTTAAGCCTTGGAGTCCTGAGTCCCCGTATAGGACAGCTGGTTACCCTGAAGCTGCCATGCTGGAATGTCCATGTGGGGAGACCATGCAGAAATAGAAAGATGTCCCATATACTCCAGCTGGCCCAGCCCCCAGCTGTTTGAGTCTTCCCAGCCCAGGTGCCAGACAGGCGAATGTAGAAGCTTTTGATGAGATACAGCCTCTGGCCACCATCTGACCCCAACGGCATGAGAAATCTTAAGCCAGTACCACCCAGGTGAGCTGCTCCCAAACACCGGACCCACGGAAACCCCGACAGATCATAAATGAGCATTGTTGTTTGATGCCACTGAGTTTGGGGGTTACTTGTCAGGGGTAATAGATAATTACCATACCCCCCTTTTTATTTTTAAAGATTTTATTTATTTAGAGAGAGAGAGAGAGAGAGCAGGGGAAGGGGCAGAGGGAGAAGCAGGCTCCCCGTTGAGCAGGGAGCCTGATGTGGGGCTCGATCCCAGGACCCCGAGATCACGACCTGAGCCGAAGGCAGAGGCTTTTAACCAACTGAGCCACCCAGGTGCCCCTACTACACCCCCTTTTAAGAGAACCCGCCACCCCCCTCAGCCTATGAGAGAAAGCCTTAGAATCTATTGGCTCCACACAAGCATCCACACATGCCCACACTTGTGGGACCCCTGGGGGTCGCCTGATCCTGATGGGGGCTCGGGATCTCTCTTCCAGAAAGTTTCTCTCTTCCAGAAGTTTGGAATGTGAACACTGACACTGAGTCTTCTAGCTTGGGGACACTGGACACTAAGTTTTATTTTCTACCTGTGTCCCAGCCTGCAGAGGACAGCAGAAGGAATCACTCAGAGAGGAGCAGGAGAGAGAGAGATCCCGTAGCCTTAAATGAAAATGAGAGGAACCTTCTTTCCTGTTTTTCTGTCCTGTTTCTGATACTCGTCCTACCACTTGGTTCTTCCTTGAGATACTGTTACTATCATCATCATATTCATTATAGCTAAGGATGACTGAGTGCTCAGTGTACCCAACACTGTTCTAAGTGCTTGGCGTGTGTTAACCTTGATCCTCACCTGATGTATGGCATTGATACCACCATTATCATGATTTTACAGATGAGGAAACTGAGCCCTGAAAGGTAAAGTAACTTGTCCAACAGGCAGTTGAAAGATGCCTTTTTTGTTTGTTTGTTTGTTTATTTATTTGAGTGATCTCTACATCCAATGTGGAGCTCAAACTCACACCCCGCCCCCCCATCAACAGTTGCACAATCTTCTGACTGAGCCAGCCTGGTGCACCCCACCCCCAACAGCAGTTGAATAACAGAGTCTGTGCTCTTAGGAGCTCTTTATCCAACACTGTTATAAACCCTGAGGTCTTGCCCATAATGGACCCCTGTTTTTGTTCCAATCTTAAGGTGAGTAAATGAGTCACCTGAAACCAAATGATTTCTGAAGAAGCCAAGTACATACAGTTTCCAGTTTGGTAGAACGTGATACGGCTAGACTTAACATGATTTCAAGAAGGTAGAGCGCAATGGTTGCAGGAAACACCGTGATAGCTGCAGGGACGAGCGCTGGTCAGAAGCGCTGGTCCCTGGGGCCTTTCAGGGTTCAGGCTCACCTACCTGGTGGTGCCCTCGTTGCTGGGGGTAGGGCTGAGGAGGAGAGAAGCATGGATGTACAGGGGTGGGGGAGGGGAGGGACCTCAGGTGCAGAACTCCAGGCCTAGGTCAAGGCAAATTCAGGAGATGAGGATGGAAGGAAAGAAATCAAAGCTCCAGCTAGAATATGTAAGAACTGAGGGAATCTGGAGTATGGGCTTTAGTGAATAATAATGTGCTCATATTGGTTCATCAGTTTTGACAAATATACAGCAAGAAGAAAAGATGTTAACAACAGGGGAAACTGGATATGGGACATGGGGGATCTCTCTGTACTATTTTTGCAATATGTCTGTAAACCTAAAACTATTCTAAAGTAGGAAATGTACTGGGGCGCCTGGCCGGCTCAGTCAGTAGAGTGTGTGACTCCTGATCTCGGGTTGTGAGTTTGAGTCCCATGTTAGGTGTAGAGAGTACTTTAAAAAGAAAAGCTTTAAAAACTTTTTTTTTTCAGATTTTATTTATTTATTTGATACAGAGAGAGAGATCACAAGTAGGCAGAGAGGCAGGCAGAGAGAGAGGGGGAAGCAGGCTCCCCGCCAAGCAGAGAGCCCGATGCGGGGCTCTATCCCAGGACCCTGAGATCATGACCTGAGCCATCCAGGCACCCCAGCTTTAAAAAAAATTTTTAAAAGCGTACTTAAAAGATCCAACAAACTGCAGCTGGGTGGCTGAAGCAAGTACCGAGAGACAGCCTGACAACGGATGAAAGAGGGTCAACCCAAACGTTCAAACACAGAGTGGGTTAGGAACATAAGGCTGGGTCTGACCCACCCTTCTCTCCCCAACCCTGGCGCCTCACCTAGCATGGCAAACTTAAGATCCAGGCAGGCCAGGCGTGAGCACACAACAGTGCAGAGCCAAGGTCAGGCGCTTCCCTTTCCACTCTCACTAATCTCACTAATGACCGAAAGTGGATCAGTACGAGGCACTCGGCGGGCTGCTGTGTGCCGTGTTCTTGGTGGGGCCCTCCCGAGGGTGAGGGAGGGTATCTGGAGACTGGAGACTTTTCATTCATAAGTCATCGCATTCATAAAGAAGGGGAAGTAGCTGGCAGAAGTGATGAGAGGAGACAGCGCCGTTGGTTTCCTGATGCTGGTAATGGGTCGGTAATGACCAATTCACGCTTCACAGTCTAGACTCTTTCCCCTTATGGTCAGAACGATGGATGCCCACCGGCTGGCTTGTGCTAGCAGTGTGGTCTCCCAAGGGATTGGAGGGCGGATAGGGGCTTAAAGACATTGCTGGAAGCTTTAAATAGCTGTGGAGGGAGGGGAGGGAGGGAGGAGGCAGTGACCAGGTCAGGGGAAAGAATGGTCAGGCAGGCTGGAGGGCTCAGCTGAGAGCCGATCCTAGGGGCGGGGGAGTTTCCACAGCACCAGTCAGCAGCCCGGGATGGGAAGAGAAGGTAGGCAGCCACATGGTTCCCAGACCAGGGTTTGGTCCGACATGTGGAAGAGAAGACAGAGAGGAAAGGGAATCAGGGTGTAGTTAAGAGAAAGAATAAGGAGGGGTGGCACATGGGTTCAAAGTGGGCTGAGCAAGGTAGAAAAGACAAAAGGGGAGGTGATGGGAGAAGTAGAGGACCAAGGGTCTGTTCAGGTGATCAGGCATCCCAGCCAGCTCCTGTGAGCTCCAGAGACTGTCTTTTTTCCCTCACCCACCAAAGAGAACTCTGCAATTAAAAAAATGTTTTTTTTCATTTATTTATTTGACAGAGAGTGAGAGCAGGAACACAAGCAGGGGGAGAGGGAAAGGGAGTAGCAGGCTTCCAGCTGAGCAGGGAGCCTGACCCAGGGCTTGATCCCAGGAACCCGGGATCATGACCTGAGCTGAAGGCAGATGCTTAATGACTAAGCCACCCAGGCACCCCTCCAGAGAGTGTCTTGAAAACACTTGTCGCTGAGGCATTGTCTTGTGCTGTGCTGGTATTTTTCTCTTTTGTTTTGTTTTGTTTTTAAGATTTTCTTTATTTATTTGAGAGAGAGAGAGTGAGAGAGAGCATGAGACAGGAGAAGGTCAGAGGGAGAAGCAGACTCACCATGGAGCTGCAAGTCCGATGTGGGACTCGATCCTGGAACCCCGGGATCATGACCTGAGCCGAAGGCAGTTGCCCAACCAACTGAGCCACCCAGGTGCCCTTGTTTTGTTTAGTTTAAGTAATATCTACCCCCAGCATGGATGGGGCTTGAACTCATGACCTAGAGATCAAGAGTCGCATGCTCCACTGACTGAGTCAACCAGGTGCCCCAGTCTTGCCCTGTTTTTGCCTTTGAAATTACCTGGACGTTGAACTTGCTGTGATCTCTTCATTAGCAGAAGATTCCCTCCATTTCACTCTTCATAGCTAAATAGAAGCCATCAATTTGTTAATTTCTTCACTTATTCATTCATTCATCCATCCATCCGGTGTTGTGTTTACAATGTGCTCTGTGAACTTGGGTCCCTGCTCACAGGGAGGTGAACCGTATGAAAGGAAGCATTTTCCCCTTCCCCCACCCCAAACAGGATACAAATTCTCAGCTTATTTCCCCAAGATTCAGCTCCAAGTTAGCAGAGCCGAATTCACAGAGCACATTGTAAAGGCACAACGTTGGATTCAGGAATGAATGAGTGAGTGAATGAACAAACTGAATGAACAATGGCTCCTATTTACGTTGGTTTAAATACGATCATCCGCAAGGTGCAAACTGAGAATAAGCTAAAAATACGGTAAGTGTAATTTGCATGTAACACGCATGAATCGAAAGCGAACAGCTTGTTGTATTTTCATCCGTGTAAACACCATCCAGATCAAGATATGGAACGTTTCCATCACCCCAGAAAGTTCCCCTAGACCCTTTTTCAGTCTACCTCCCTCGCCCTCAGAGATAACCAATGGTCTGACTTCTATCATCATAGATTCAGAGAACACAGAGCTTTTGATTAGGTTTTTTGGGGGGAGTTGAAGAGAACTATCCAAAGTCATTGTAGACAGTATTCAGTGGCTCAGTGAGGGTGAGTGCCCACGAAAGCTCAGAAGTGAGATCACCATGTCTCAGTCAGGGTTTAAAGATTTTATTTATTTATTTGTCAGAGAGAGAGAGAGAGCAAGACAGTGAGCACAAGCAGGGAGAACAGCAGGCAGAGGCAGAAGCAGTCTCCCCACTGAGCAGGGAGCCTGATGCGGAACTCGATCCCAGGACTCTGGGATCATGACCTGAACCGAAGGCAGACATTTAACCGACTGAGCCACCCAGGCATTCCCATCAGTCAGGGTTTAATCAGGGGAAACAAACATGGTAGGGACCACAGAAGGGGGTGAGAAGCTCTCCTGAGTGGAGAGGTAGGGTCTGTGCAGTTACACCAAAAAAGGTGGCTTATTACAACATTCTGACAGTGTGACACAAATATCCAGCCTGCCCTGGGGAGTCCATTCCAGCTGTGGAGATGGCTACAGCAGAGGGCCATGCATTAAATATTTGCTCTGATTGTATGCTCACCAAGTTGATTTTAAGTAACTAGGATTCCCGAGTCACTTCCGTTTCTGGGGAGACTACACTGACCAGGTTTTCATGACTATGAAGACCGCCACATACTTATATCTCATTGCGAATGAACAAAATGCTATTTTCAACAGTAAGGTCTTTTGAGTTTATTATTTTAGGTCGACATCGTGGAATCAGATTCACTCTGAGACATTGACAGAACTGGGGTTCTCGGGCTGGCCAGCCGAGACCTAGATTCTGTCCTGTGGTAAATTCCCATGATAGATACCACCTCTAAGATGTCTTGGAAGACAGTCATTACCATGCCAACCTAACTCTGGCCTTTCTTTGGAAACTTTCACACTCACCAAAGACATGTTTTATAAACACAAGATTCTCCAAACATACATTGACATCACATACAAATAATTCTTACCAAGTCAGAGAAAGATACAACTTCTTACGATCCAAAAAAGCAAACTAGATTTTTAAAGCCTTTTTATTGTAAAATATAACATGCAAACCTACAACGTCACTGTTCAGAATATGGATAATTATGAAATGAGCACTAGTGTAACAACCACCTTCTAGGTCATTAAGAAATGGCCAGCATCACCAAATCCTTGTACGTGCCCCTTTAAACAAAAAATTTATCTATCTATCTATCTATCCATCTATTTAGAAAATGCAAGCGGGGGAGGGGCAGAGGGAGAGAAAGAATCTCAAGCAGACTCTATACTAGGCACAGAGCCCAACTCAAGACACGATCTCAGGACCTTGGGATCATGACCTGAGCCAAAGTCAAGAGTTGACATCTGACTGAGCCACCCAGGCACCCCTTGTATGTCCCTTTTAGACACATCCCTTTCTCTACCACCACACAAGTAAGCACTATTGGATTTTTATGGTAATCACTTCCTTGCTTTTCTGTATACTTTGAACGCCCGTGCTACATACCTGAACAATATACTTTCGGGGCACCTGGGTGGCTCAGTGCGCTGGGCGTCTGCCTTTAGCTCAGGTCATGATCTCAGGGCCCTGGGATGGAACCTTACATCTGGCTCCTGCTCGGTGGGGAGTCTGTTTCTCCCTCTCCCTCTGCCTCTCCTCCAGCTCATGCTCTCTCTCTCTTTTTTATTCTCTCTCAAATAAATAAATAAAATCTTTTTTTTTTTTTTTTTAGATTTTGTTTATTTGTCAGAGAGAGCAGAAGCAGGGAGAGCTGCAGGCAGAACAGGCAGAGAGAGAGGGAGAAGCAGGCTCCGACTGAGTAAGGAGCTCAATGCAGGACTGGATCCCAGGAGCCTGGGATCATGATCTGAGCCAAGGGCAGACACTTAGCCGATTGAGCTACCAAGGCGTCCCTAAGTAAAATCTTTTAAGAAAAAAACGGTATACTTTCTTTTTGCCTGCCTTGGAAATTTTATATAAATGGAATCACATTGCTCATTTCTTATTTATATTTATTTGTAATATATGTGACATATAATATATATTATTTACATTTCTTAATTTTCATTGTGGTATAGTATCCCATTGTATGGGATATACTGCGATTTATTATCCATTCTATTGTTTTTTTGGTTTTGTTTTGTTTTGGGTTTTTTTTAAAATATTTTATTTATTTGACAGAGAGAGATCACAAATAGGCAGAGAGGCAGGCAGAGAGAGAGAGGGAAGCAGGCTCCCCACCGAGCAGAGAGCCTGACTTGGGGCTCGATCCCAGGACCCTGGGATCATGATCTGAGCCGAAGGCAGAGGCTCAACCGACTGAGCCACCCAGGTGCCCCATTGTTTTTGTTTTTTCAAGATTTTTATTTATTTGCTAGAGAGAGAGAGCAAGCAAGAGCACAAGCAGGGGAAGTAGCAGGCAGAGAGAGAAGCAAGCTCCCCACTGAGCAAGGAGCCCAATTCGGGGCTTGATCCCAGGACCCTCGGAGCATGACCTGAGGGGAAGGCAGAGGCTTAACCAACTGAGTCACCCAGGTGTCCCTATCCATTCTGTTGTTAGTGAACATTTAAATGGCTTCCAGTTTCGGGCTATTATGAATAGTAAGCAAATGAATGTTCTCTCTTTTTATTTTTTGAAGATTATTTATTTTAGAGAGAGAGCACAATGAGGGGGAGGGGGAAGGGAGAGGGAGAGATTGGGAGAGAAACAGACTCTGCCCCTGCCCCCCCCCCCCCCCCCCCCCGCCCTGAGCCTGGAGCCCAACATGGGACTTGATCCCACAACCCTAAGATCACCACCTGAGCTGAAATCAGCTGAGCCACTCAAGTGCCCCAGTGAGCAAACAAATGTTATGAACATTTCATACTTGTATTCGGGTACATGTAAGCGCATATTCATATCATATTTATTCCAAGGAATGGAACTGCTGGGTCATAGGGCCTGTATATCTTCAACTTTAATAGATTAGGCAAGGTTTAAAAAAAATCATTGTACCAATTTATGCTCCTACCAGCATGTTACAAGCGTTTTAGTCAATTCACACCCTTGCCTACAGTTGGTATGGTCAGACCTTTTAACTTTTGCCCCTCTGGTGGTGTGTTGTGGCGTCTGATGGTTTCTTCAAGTTTTCATTTCCCTAACACTAATGAGGTTGAGTGTCTTATCTATTTACCGGACTTTTGTATTTCCTCTTCTGTAAAGTATCTGTTCACATCTGTTGCCCATTTTTCTATCAGGCAGACTTTTTCTTATTGATTTGTAGGAATAATTTATATAGTTTGGATACAACTTACCTTTTATCTTTCCAGTTTTTGGCTTGTATTTTCATTTACTTTATGTTTTTTTAATTGACTTTACTTTTTAGAAGAGTTTGAGATTTAGAGGAAAATTGAAATATTTGAGAGTTCCCAGATACCTCACACGCCGTTTTCTCTATTATTAACATCTTACATTAGTATTGCACCTTTGTCACAATGAATGAACCAATGTTGATCTATTACTAAGGAGAGTCCATACTCTCTTCAGATTTCCCTTTTCTGTTGCAGGATCCCATCCCGGAACGCACAATTATGTTTAGTTGTCACGTCTCCTTGAGCTCTCTTGGCTGTGACAGTTTCTCAGACTGTTCTTGTTTTTGATGAACTTGACAGCTTTGAGGAGTGCTTTGTAGTATCTAAATGTGATGTCTGTCCGATCAGGAGGGGGCCCCTAGATGTAGGGTGACGATTGGGTGGAAGCCGGTGGTGTGGGCGGTGGAAAGATGTACCTGAGGCAGAATAAAGGAAACAGAAGTTTATTGAACACACTGCCAGAGAGCCGTGGGCAGGACAGCTGGGGAGAGACTGTCTGCAATGGGGCAATGGGTGGGGCTGTTTTTAAAGCAGGAAGGTGAGGATGTAGAGCAACGCATGGAATTCTTCCTTTTCTGGTAAGTGTGCCTGGTTGTAAGTAGCCCACTGGTCAGTTAGGGCCTATGGGTATCTTGAGGTGGGTCGCCTGATGGGCCTGTCTGGATTCGGCAAGGGGGTTGCTGTGGGCACTTTCCACATCCCATTGCTCAAGCCCGTTTGCTTAAAAGCTCCCTCTATATACTTCTCATCGGTTATTTTGTAGGATGTCCCTCGATTGGGATTTGTCTGATGTTTTTCTCATGATTAGACTGGGGTTATGGGTTTGGGGAGGTAGGCCATAGAGTAAAGTGCTGTTCTTATCACATAATATCAAGACTACACAATATTGACATCGTTTGTCACTAGTGACATTGGCCTTGATCATCTGGCTGAGGTCGTGTTTGTCAGTTTTCTCCACTGTAGAGTTACTCTTCCCTCACCGCCCCCCCCCAACTTCTCCATTCTGTATATGGCATCTTTTGAAAAGAAATTCTTTTTTTTTTAAGTTTTTTTTTTTTTTTAAGATTTTATTTATTTACTTGAGAAAGAGCACAAGCAGGGGAGCAGCAGAGGGAGAGGGAGAAGCAGGCTCCCTACTCAGCAGGAAGCCCGATGCAGGACTCAATCCCAGGACCTCAGGATCACGACCTTGAGCCAAAGTGAGACGCTTAACCGATTGAGCCACCCAGGTGCTCCTTTTAGTAAGTTGTGTTTTTTTTTTTTTTTAATATAAACAATCCCTACACCCATTGTGGGGCTCGAACTCATGACTCCAAGATGAAGAATCGCACCCTCTTCCAACTGAGACAGCCAGGCACCCTTAAAAAGAAATTCTTAATCTTTTTTTTAAAAGCATTTCATTTATTTATTTGACAGAGAGAGATCACAAGTAGGCAGAGAGGCAGGCAGAAGCAGGCTCCCCGCTGAGCAGAGAGCTGGACCCAAGGCTCCATCCCAGGACCCTGGGATCATGACTTGAGTTGAAGGCAGAGGCTTTAAACCACTGAGCCACCCAGGTGCCCCAGAAATTCTTAATCTTAATTGAGAGGCTGCTGCCTGGGCTGGGGGCGTGGCATGATCTTGACCTCCACAGAGCTCCCTGATGGCTGATTGGTGGGGACCAAGCCATCTCAGTGCTGCCTCTGGGATTACTCAGAATTTACTGCTGGAATTCATGGGGTGAGGGGAGGGGGGTAAAATTAGGGAAAAAAACAGAACTGTGTATTCTTTCAAATCTTGTCTCTGGACCTCTCCTCTTAAAACTCAAGAGCCAAGAATTTGACAACATTGTTTCCTACTTCTTTGAGAATCTCCCCACGGGGCAGTGAATGACAGGAGTCTTGGCTATTTGGTTAGGGAGGAGAGGTGTGAGGAAGGTGGAGAAGGAGGCTTCTTTTAAGCTAAATGTGGGTCATTAGTTCATATATTATCCCGCCACACACATATCCACCTCTAAATGCTTCCATGAGAAAGTTAACCACACTCACATCACTGATTGTTTGCTGAGCGCTAAAGATCCGAATCAGGAGGGCTACATACAAGAAGCAGAATTGAGGACAATTCAAAACGTGACCTTGAGTACACATGCCCTTCCCCAGGTTTCAATACTCTCAATCTATGAAACAAAGAGAAAGCTTCCTACAATGTTTATCTTGCTGAATTCCAAGGCTATAAGGAGCAGTGATGCCCCTTGGAGACCTCCGAGGAAAGGGGGGGGGTTAGATTTAAAGGCTAAGATAATCACCCCTAGCTCAAAAAAGGGCCCTGTCTCAAGACACAGAGTATAGAAGAGACTTTGAGGTTTTCTTGTGGGGAGGGGAAAAAAGAGGGATTTTATGTTCCATCTATAGTATTTTTGGTCTTCTTCAATTTAAAGGAAATAAGAATGTTCTAGAACTCTTTCAAGAATAGAAAAATCCACTCCATTTCCTGTTTCTTTAGGCTGGATGAAATGGTGGGAGGTCTGCTCCACTTTTAGCTGATTATGCCCCAAATAAGGTTTATTTAGACAAACTCAGGGCCTTTGGTTTAGAATCTGTTTTAGGATATGCAGCAAGATGGACGAAAAATAAAATTTTAGTTGATATAAAGAGAAATGACTCCATCTTTCTTAAAAATGAATTTCTAAAAAAATTATTAAATTTTTATTGACCCGCCCCCCCCAAGCCAGTCATTTCAGAGTTGAGGCTACTTTAGACTTTTCTGGTAATCTAATAATTTCACATTCCTAATGGAAAATTATCTCTTCCCCTTTCAGATTTTTTTTTTTTTTAAAGAATTTTATTTGACAGAGAGAGACACAGCAAGGGAGGGAACACAAGCAGGGGGAGTGGGAGAGGGAGAAGCAGGCTCCCCACTGAGCGGGGAGCCCAATGCGAGGTTCCATCCCAGGATCCTGGGATCATGACCCGAGCCGGAGGCTTAAGCACTGAGCCACCCAGGTGCCCCACCCCCCTTTTTAAAAATATTTATTTCCCTTTCAGATTTCTTTAAAGTCACATTTGTACAGAGACACCTGGCTGGTTCAGTCGGAAGAGCAGGCAACTCTTGATCTCGTGGTTGTGAGTTCGAGCCCCACATTGGGTGTAGAGATTACTTAAATTAAAACTTACGAAAAAGTCACATTTGTGCAAATTCTCCTTTGAAAGAATGCAAATTTGAGAGTCAAGAGTTTTCTGAAGTTGAATGAGGAGATCCAGATTCCATTCCATAAATTGAGAGTGGCTTTGGTAAGAATAGTGCATTCTAGAAAGTTCAAAACTGAGTATTTGGGGAGTGTTCTTGTAAGGACCTATTTAGAAACTGTCCCTGCTCCCCTTCCCCCAGGGGATTTACTTGGAGACAAGTCCCGGAAACCAGCTTTAGGTAACAAAGCCCAGATACAAAGATGGGTCAGGCCAGGTGGAGACATCTGATCAGTGGGGGGATGCATACTGTCACCCTGGTTACCAAGGAGTATGGGCCCCGCCCTTTGGGAGCCTTTTGGGCTCCAATCCCAATCAAGGTGTAATAGGCTGGTTCAAATGTCTACTAGGGTAAATTGTAACTCAACTGGTCACCTAGCATCACTGTGGAGTTTCCTGTGTGTGTTACAATCTCATTGGCCACCTGTGCGTGGCCAGGCCCGACCGCATGGCCTTTGCCCTTAAAAGCTAGACTGTGAAACAGAGAAGGGTCGCCCTCTCTTGTAAGAGGTGCGGCCCCGAACGTTCAGTTAGATTCTTGATGCTTGGCAGGAAATAAAGCTTTGCTTGACCTTCGCTTCGTATCAGTCTCGCTCCTTTAATCACGGACCCATTATTGGGGCATAACATTCTGATTCCTGTTTTGAGTTGGGCAAGTTTTTCCTGGCATAGGACTGCTACCTGAGAAACTCCTGGGATCACTGCTTTCAAGCCATCTCTTATTTTCTCCTTCAATTCATCCTAAGAAGAAAATGGAGATCAGAAACTATGTAAACAGTAGGGCACCCCCCCCACCCCGACCCAACAAGTCTGTCTTGGCATTTGTGCACTTTACAAAGCTCAAAACCTTCATTGGCTCCCCATTTCCTGTCAGTTGATGTGTAGTTCTTTTATTTAACATTTAACATTCTCAATAAACATGTCCCTAATTGAACATTTTAGCCCTATGTGCCCCTCCCCCATATGATCTCTTCTTTGGTTAAATTTAACAGTTACTGTTCAACCTCAGGCTTTCTCCATGGTGCACCTTACAGTTTTTGCTTACCTGCCAGAACCACCCCTTCTCTTATACCTGCATATTGAAACCATGAACATCTTTCAAGGTCTTGGGCGGGGGCATCCTTTTCTGATCTTAGATGCTACGCAGTGTCACTTCTTGCTTAATATCATAGGCAAAAAACTTGTGTCTGATGTGGGAGACAATGGCAGAAGGAAATGTAGATAAAATTAAAGGTCCTTATAACCTGCAGCCTATGGACAAATACTTGAGGCAGGCCAAGTGTAACGTTCCTCCAGGAAGCTCCCTACTGTCTTAATGTTAATGCCTTGCTAAAGGGGAAAACTACCTTAGCTTGACAATAGAAAGGCCTTCAGTATCCTGTGAGTCTTCTTTTGCATATGAAAATCCTTTTTGGAATTTCCCATCTCTTTACCTCCCCCAACTTCATAGTATGTAATCGGTTGCTCCTCACAATCCCAGGGCAGCTGCTCTTTCTCCCGACCAGTCCTGTTTGGTGCTTCAATAAAAGCACCTTTTTGCACCAAAGAGGTCTCACGAATTCTTTCTCGGCCACGGTTCTGGACCCCAACAATGCTAGTCCAAAAACACATGATGAGCACTGGTTATTATATGTAAGTGATGAATCACTGAATCCTATTTCCAGAAACCAATGTTGCACTGTATGTTAACTAAAATTTAAATTTAAGAAAATGTTATAGGCAAAAAACCCTTGAAAGTCAGAAGAGAAGATCTAAATAGGAGGTCTAGTCCTCACCTATCACTGAGCAAATGGATGAAGGAAGTAATTAATGTTCTTGTTCTGTCACTCCTGGTGGATAGGAGAGTCTTAGGAGATAGGGTTACCAGATTTAGCAAATCAAGATATAGGACGCCCAGTCACATGTGAATTTCAGATGAACCACGAATACTTTTTAAGTATAAGCATGCCCCATGAAATATTCACGACATATTTATACCAAAAAGCATTCGCGGTTCATCTGAAATTCAAATTTACCTAGGCGTCTTGTATTTTATCTGGCACTCCTGCTTGGAGAGCAGGTCCTCCCGGAGGCGCCAGGCTTCTACCCAGCAGGTGCTCAGCATCTGTGCAATTGTTAGAACGAAATCCAAACCAACCCCGCAGATTCCACAGCTGCACCCGTAGCGGGGAGGAGCCAAGTCACCGGGAAAGGCAGACACCCCGGTTGGAGACCATCACTGGAGATTCGCCAAGGGATCCGCAACTGGGCGGCAGCCCCAACCCGTGGGCACTCGGGATCCTTCCAAGGGCTCCGTCAGCCCCCACATCCCCGATCCTCGGCCCTACGCTCCACCTCGTGACTGGTGGTCACGGGCCGGGGGGCGGAGCTGCCCGGCTCTCCGATTGCTGCCTGCCATTGGTAGGGCCTTGCATCTATCACGTTAGGCCCCGCCCATAAGGCTGGCGTTCCTCAGCCTGCGCCCGTCGCGCAGGCCGCGACGTAGCTGGCGATTGGTGGAGAAGGCGGCAGCGTCCCAGCGGAGGCGACGACGGGGCGGTCTCAAGGAATCGGGACGAGGCAGAGCGCGTCACCCACTATCGTTGCGGTGGTCGTTAGCATTCCGCCGGCCCGGTCGGTGCCGCCCTTTGCTGTTATAGCCACCGGGGGACCATGGCTGCGCTCGTGGTGCTCCTGTCCTTGTTGGCGGCGGGTGAGGACCGGGGCGGCCGGGGGGCGTTAGGAGTGGCCGGGAGCCTCGGGGGGTCGGGGTGGCCGCAGGTGGGCAGCAGCGGGGCGGGTGCCGCAGTGCGGGCAACCGGCGGCGGCCTCGCCCCAGCCGCCTCCCTCTGGGCCTTCTCGTCCGACCGACCCGTGGCGGCGAGGTCTGGCGAGCTGCCAGGGCGGGGCCGGGCTGCGTGGGGGCCCCTGAGCCGGCCTCCACCCTCCGCTTCTTCCAGGAAGGCGCGGCCGCGTATCCCGCCGCCTGTCTTCCGGCTTCGGAGGCGGGGGGATGCATTTCCCAATTAACTATGGAACCGCAGTCGTCTGCGAGGAAGGGAAAGCCGACCTCTGAGCTGCCATCAGATGCTGCGTTTTCTTGCATTTTTCTGGTGTTTTCCTTCCTAGCGGTTGTCATCGGTAATTGGTGAAGTCTTCTCCTTAACGTGTTTCAGAATACAAAAGTTGGAGGTGTGGTGATTGTTTTTGTAGGATTCTTTCTAAAGGCAAATTCAGAGTACCTCTGAGTAGTTGTTCAGGGTTCTCCATTTTAAGCATTTGGAAACTAAGATGTGAGTCACGTTCTGAAAGTCCTATGTCAAGTAAATGGTAGCTTTCGGAGTGGAACCTAGGTTCCCTGGTGTTCAGCAAGTCCGCTAGTATTCGGCCTCTTACTGTGTATCGTTTGAGTCATTTAATTTTACAGTAGTCCTTAGAAGAGGACATCATCCTCGATTTACAGGGTAGTCAAGCTGAAATAAATTACCCGACAACACGCAGGTAGTAAGCAGCAAAGATGGAATTGAACCCGGATCAGCTGGCCCCAGAGCATGGGTCTTTCCATCATTATGTGTATTGTGGCACAGGTGATGGAAATGCTCCTGATTGGGAATGATGGGGGCGTGGACTGGGGGCTCAGACAGTGGCGAACAAGAGGCCAAGTTGAGAACTTGGAGAAATGCGGCTCTGTTTAAAACCTATAGCTTAAAAATCTGTGTGAGGTGTTGGGATGACCCGACCCACTTTTGGAATGGTGGTTTAATTCTGCATGAGGGTTTAGGCAACCGACGGTCTTGAAATCTGCAGGTCTGCTCCATTCCTGGAGATGTGCTCAGGGTTGTGTGTCGATGATAATTATACTTACTTTCATATCCCTAAAGGTTTTAGGGATGTTTTGTTCCTTTGGTTTCTGCTTCTGGCTCCGGAATGGTTATCCTGATCTATCCAGTAAGTTATTTTGAGGGATGTTTTTCTTTTGTTTTAAATTCTGTTTTCGAAATTTAAAAATCTTTCCTTCCATAGTGTGATTTAACTGAATATTCAACCCCTACTGAAATGCCATCTTTTAATGTTGACTGATATTATTTTGATTCGGTGAAGTTTCGGGGTTTTTTGGTTTGTTTTGGCCTGAGGCAAAAGTATTTGCTTCTGTACACCGTTTGAGCATGCTTTCCTAACTAGAATAGTCTAGTTCATACAGACTAAGAATCTGGTCTTGTCAGTTTCTGTATTCCTTGGTCTTGTCACCTGAGGTTAAGTTACTATTTTCCACAATGACTAAATGTGATTTAGTGGAAAACCTCTCTAAGAGCTTGGACTTCTCTATTTGAGGAAGCAAATAAGTCCTTTAAAATGGTGTTAACTAAACCCGAGAGAGACTAGAGGAAGGGAACTAGGGTTATGAATACCATGTCATGAGGAGTATTTGAAAAACATGCTTGTCCTGGAGAGGAAAGGCCAAGGGCAAACACGTGGAACTTGAAGGAGTGTAATGTGGAAGAGGGATTTGATGTTATCAGTGATGCCCCAGAGGTCAAGAGTAGGACCTATTTATTTTTTCACTTCTTGATTCCATCCACTGTTCATTGATCACAGCATAGCATGGTGGGAGTTTCCAAAGGGCAGGATACTTATCCCCTAGCCCGGGATGGGGAGATGGAGGGAACTCCCCCCGACCCCTGGGGCGGGGAATGCCTCATGGGCAAATATGTGAAATAGGTAGTGGGGGGGCAGTTTAGACAGAAAGGCCTGTGTGAGAGCAAAAGAGCCAATAGTTTGGTGGCGCTGGAGTGTATAAGGGTTAAGTTGCGGAGCCCCCAGAAGTAAGGTTGGTGAGGTTCCTTGGGTGTTATGTTTAGGGTTTTGTCTCAGAAGCTCTGGGCTGCGAGTGAAGCTGGTTAAGCTGATGGGTGAATGAACACACTTGTGTTTTGAAAAGGTGCTGGAAAAGCTGGTTCAGAGTGGTGCGACAGGTCATAAGGCGGCCAGTTCTGGCAAGCCCAGTAAGGGCCTGGGAGTGTGCACTGGACCTGGAGGGGAAAGTTTTTGAGATAAGAAAAAAAAAAAAATCAGTGGAATTCAATGGTGGACTGACTGTAGTGCTGAGGAATGATTTAAAGATGGCCAGCGGGAGCAGCTGTCTGGAAGGTGCTGTCATCCTTCCAGATAGAGAATACAAAGGGAGTGTGTGGAAGGAGGTCAATTTGGTTTGGAACTTGCTGAGTTTGAAGGACTCATGGAACTTCGAAGGAAATGCTTTTTAAAAAAAGGGGTGGTGGAGGAATGCATAGCAGGCTGTTGGGTACATAGGTCTAAGGCAGAAGAGCAATGTGGGCTGGCAGTTAAAGTCTGGGAGCCATCAGTGTTTTTGGCGTTTGCTGCTTGAGTCGTAGATAGGCTCGGCCAGGGAAAGGGATATGGGATAGAAAAGCAGCAAGTTTCAAGAATGGAGCCCTCAGATCTCAAAAGTGGAGTATGCTAGGTGATCTCTTGGGATTCCAGAAGAAGATACTAGAACTTTATAGCTTTTCTTATCTCCTTTTTTTTTTTAATAGTAACGATCGGATATTTTTGAAAGATTTTATTTATTTATTTGACAGAGACATCATAAGTAGGCAGAGAGGCAGGCTCCCTGCTGAGCAGAGAGGCTGATGCGGGGCTCAATCCCAGGACCCTGAGACCCGGGACCCTGAGATCGAGCCAAAGGCAGAGACAACCCACTGAGCCACCCAGGCACCCCGATCAGATATTTTGTAGAATGTCCGTCAATTTGGGTTTGTCTCGGGAGCGCCTGGGTGGCTCAATTGGTTGAGCGGCGGCTTTCGGCTCAGGTCATGATCCCGGACTTCCAGGATCAAATCCCGCCTCGGGCTCCCAGCTCCTTGGAGAGCCTGCTTCTCCCTCTGACCTTCTCCTCTCTCATGCTCTCTCTCACTCATTCTCTCTCAAATAAATAAATAAAATCTTAAAAAAAAATTTTGGGTTTGTCTCATGTTTTTTTCTGATTAAATTGGGAAAAATATTACACAAGTATCTCATCCTTTCTAAAATTTTGTTTTTGTGTGCTTTGAAATATATTATGAATGTACAGTCTATTCTACAAGAGTGTCCTTTATAAATAAATATATATTTGTTGGGGCTGCTTTCAAATTTTGTACAGAAAGAGTTGAAATCGAAAAAGTTTGGCCATCTCTGTTTTAAAATATGAAAGGGAAAGAAACGGAAAACTGCTAGAGGGACGGGGTTGGGGGGGGCACGGGCTGGCTTCATGAAGGTCAAGGCAGGAGACTTTTAAGGAGGGAATTGCCCAGGATCAGGTGCTGTGAGAAGTTAAATAAATTAAGGGCTGAAATTGTCTTTTGGATTTGGTGAGGCGTTTCGGTGGCACAGGGGAGTCCAGAGCCGTGGGTTAGATGGTAATGTGAGATGAAGAAGTAGAGAAGCAAAGAGTCATTGGCTGCTCTTCCAGGATCCTTCCTCTGAAGGGAGGCTGAGGCTGAGGCTGGTAGGACCAGACGAGGGGTTTTGTGATTGTCGTATAGAAGGGATGCACCCAAAGTGAATTTTTTTTTTTTAGGATTTTGTTTATTTGACACAGAGGGAACACAAGCAGGGGGAGTGGGAGAAGGAGAAGCAGACTTCCCACTGAGTGGGGAGCCCGATGTGGGGTTGGATCCCAGGACCCTGGGTTCATGACCTGAGCTGAAGGCAGACACCTAAGGACTGAACCACCCAGGGCCCCCTCCCTCCCCAAAGTGTATTTTTATGCTGAAAGAGCCAGTTGAAAGGGGGAAGTTGGTAGTGTGAGGCGTGGCTCCTTTCATGAACTCTGCAACTATTTTTTGAGCACTGTGTGTCAGGCACTGTTTTCAGCTTCTGGGGGATATTGTATGAACAAGACAAATGGAAATCCCTTCCCTCGTGGAGCTTCTGTCCTACGGGCCAGCTTTTTATCCCTGCAGCCACATAGCGCCCTAACTCCTGACCCTTGTCCTCCCAGAATAGCGGCCATAAACACTGAATGACTAAGTGGTGAGTGAATGAAGGTCCCTGAGAAGGCTGAATGCGGGGATCATGTTAGACTGGAGGAGGGACGTCCCTGCCAGCCTCTGGAGGGAGAGAAGATAAGGCCAGACACTGGTGCAGATAAATTTGTGGTTGGTGGGGAGAGGAAGCAGGCAGTGGGCCGGATTCTCCTGCTCTCTTTCCAAGCTGGAGGTGAGGTTATTTGGTAAGACTGAGGCAGGGGTGATAAAATAAGTTGCAAGAAGTTGGGAAGCTCATTTCAGTTGAGTACCACAAGGGACTTTTGGGGGGATTGGAAAGCTGGGACAGTGGAGATGACTGCTGGCCAACATTGGGTTTGTAAGTTGAGGCAGCATTCCCCTTGACTGGTATATTCTAGTAGAGAATGGATGACTTCCTGTTAGATCTCCAGGAGAAACCTGGATTAAGCAGCAGTTCTCAGTCTAGGAGGCCACACCTATAAGGTTTTCTAAAAAGCCCAGGGTTCCCGAAGGATTGTTGTGCAGGCACAGAAGTGGGGAGTCTACCTACGGTGTTGGGGCAAAGTAATTTAGCAGAGCTTTCTTTGCTAGGTTTGAGCGAATAGGGCAAACAGGACTATCTCCAGAACCGAATATGGTTCTTTAAATTCGTGTATGGTACTTGGAAAGGGTAGGTCTCTTGCCCCATTTTCCTTAGCGTTGGCAGTGAGCACTGCTGTGGTGAACCAGGATGTCTCTCAGTTACCGACAACCATTCCGCGCTGCTCTTTTTGGCCTGCCTTTGGCTAGAACATTTTGGAAATTCCTGCTCTGGCAGCTGTGCAGAACTGAAACTTCTAACTCTTCATGTTGTATCAGCACCATCCTGAGGCCTTTTATTTACTGTCAATACTGCAACACCAAAACATTTATTGTTGCTTCTGACTTTATTCCCATACCCTGTAAGTGGTGCTTTCCTTAGGTCAAGAGAATAACCGTGATGCTTTACTGAAGTCTGATTTTCCCATGCTAGGTAAGCATGGGCCAAGATTTGTTTTGGACTTGGAGCTGATCTTTTCATAGAAATCTGAAAGTTTCCATAAGTTACTTGTCTTTGTGCAAGCTGGACATCATTGGGTTAACATAGAATGGCTAAAGAGGCTAGATACCTCATCTCTGGAGGGTTTATCAAACAGGCCCTTTATTCTCATCCTTGATCTGTTTATCTCAGGCTCCTTACCCTAAGACTTGCTGGCTTTATTATTACAGAAATCCTGTTCTCAGCCTCTTGATAACACCCGTTGGAAATACTGTTTCTTACACTTGGCTTCTAAAAAGTCTGTAGTGTTTCTATTCTGACTAGTAACGTGCCCAGGCCCCCTCTGACCCCCTGCCTTTGTCCTCATTTCATTAGATTTGCTTATGGGATGTGAAGAAAAATCTCTATCCTAAGATTTGGTGACTTGCTCAAGTTCTAGAGTGAAATACTAGGAATTTTATGAATTTGCATTTTGAAGACAGGGTGGATGGCAGAAATAATTTAGAGATTTCAAGTTTCTTTTTAGTCTGTGCCAGGGGTTTGTTTGCTTTTTATTTAAAAGATTTTATTTATTTATTTGCAAGAGGGAGAGAACGGGGAGGGGGGGAAGGGGGAGAAGAAAAGCAGACTCCCTGCTGAGCAGAGAGCCTGACACAGGGCTCTATCCCAGGACACTGGGATCATGACCTGAGCCAAAGACAGATGCCTGCCTAACTGACTGAGCCACCAAGGTGCCTTTATTTATTTATTTATTTGAAAAGATTTTATTTATTTATTTGACAGATAGATCACAATTAGGCAGAGAGGCAGCGCCGGGGCGGGGATGGGGAGGGTGGGGCAAGGAGCAGGCTCCCCACTGAGCAGAGAGCCCGATGAGGGGCTCCATCCCAGGACCCTGAGATCATGACCTGAGCCGAAGGCAGAGGCTTAACCCACCCAGGCACCCCTATTTATTTTTTAAAGTTTTATTTATTTACTTAATCTCTGTATCCAACATGGGCCTCAACGCCACGACCTCAAGATCAGCAGTTGCATGCCCTTCCGCCTGCGCCACCCAGGCGCCCCTCGTTTGCTTTTTCAATTCTGGAGAAATGCCATTGATTTCTAATTCTTGCCGATTTGCCGATTGCCCCTGTTTTAAGGGACACCTGTAGGAAGGCATTTTGATTATTGGGAGAATCCTGTTTCATCAGTGTGCCTCTGCAGAATGTAGGTACCTTGTTTCTGTAGAGCAATACTTGAAAAAGAATTTGTTGATGTTTGGGATTCAGCATTTTGTCCAGTAATGCGTAGTATCTTAAGTCGGCGGAGAATGGGTAAACATGTTTTATATTTAATAATTTTCTACATGGGTGCAAAAGATGTATGATGTTGATCATTTATTCATCTGTTTTCTTCCAGGTGTTTTGGGGAACGAGTTTAGTATATTAAGATCACCTGGGTCTGTTGTTTTCCGAGATGGAAATTGGCCTATACCAGGAGAACGAATCCCAGACGTGGCTGCATTGTCCATGGGCTTCTCTGTTAAGGAAGTATGTGTATTTTTTTTTTTTTTAAGATTTTATTTATTTATTTGATAGAGATCACAAGTAGAGAAGCAGGCAGAAAGAGAGGGGGAAGCAGGCTCCCTGCTGAGCAGAGAGCCCGATGTGGGGCTCCATCCCAGGACCCTGAGATCATGACCTGAGCTGAAGGCAGAGGCTTAACCCACTGAGCCACCCAGGTGCCCAGAAGTAATGGGTATTTTAAAAAAGATATTGGAAGCTACTTCTGAAAGTATTTTTGTTGATTTTTCTGCTAATAGCCCAAGAAAGCAAGAAGCAGACGTAGGTATATTTGGTACAGATTTACAAAAGCAAAACTCATTTGTAGTCGAGGAGATTTGGAGACGTGCTACAAGCTTGGCTTATGAAACCAAATCATCATCAATCATTAACCATGTAATTATTCATAGTGTTGATGTTCTTCATATATGAGAATTTATCTGCCCCATTAATAGGATGTCCAATTTTACTTTTTTTTTTCAGTACACAATAGATGTATGTCTCAGTTTGGGTTGCTGTTAGAAAATTCCATAGCCTGGATGGCTTATAAATGATAGAAATTCATTTCTCACAGTTTTGAGGGTGAGAAGTCTAAGAGGGTGCCAGCCCATCGGATTCTTAGTGAGGGCCCTCTTCCAGTTTGCAGACTGCTGACTTCTTTTCGTGTCCTTACATAGTGGGGATAAGTTGAGAGCTCTCTGGGCTCCTTTTTTTTAAGGCACTAAGCCCACTGTGAGGGCTCTGTCCTCATGACCTAATAACCTCCCTAAGGCCCGCCGCTAATACTGTCACATTGGGGAATAGCTTTCAACGTGACTTTGGCGGGGGGGACACACGTTCAGTCTGTTGCAGTGTATTATACATGATAAAATGTATCTGCATCCTGCTTGAGTCTAAGAATTTAGTGACATCAGTAACTGTGGGAGTGAAGCCGTAAGCCATTGAGTACCTGGCTGCTTGCGTGACTTGGTGGAGGGGGTGTAGAGCCTGGGGGGATGAGAGGTCTGAGGCTAAGGGCATGGAGACGCATGCAGTCTGCTCTGTCTTGCTGTCTTCTCACTTCGGAACTTCAGTGCTTTTGCTGTGGTTTCTAGTTACCACCAGTCAGCCAAAGGATCTTTCCTCCTGGGTCCTGAGTACCCTTGAAGCCAGAAGCAGTGCGGGGGAGCTGCCTCCACCGGGCCTGGGGCTGGAGCCCCTGAGCTCCCTGTAGGGCTGTGGCTGGTTGCTTACATTTAAGGATGAAGTTTTTACCTCCTTCAGGGACTTAAATTTGATTACGAATGGCTGTCAAAGTAACCCTGAGAAATAATTATTAGTAAATTAATGTGAGCTACTTTCAGCAGGAATTTGATGTATGACAAGCTTAGTCTGAAGAGAAGACTTTCAAGGGCAGTTCTCCTGCCAGGCTGTCCTTAAGGGCAAGTGACAGGTGTGGGGGGAGAAGACGAGCTTGTAATCTGGGATTTGAAAATGACCTGCATTTTGTTTACTTGTCCACTTTCTTCCACAAAAAGTTTGAGAGGACTTGCTAGTAGACTTTGTTGTAAATCTGTGGAAGTTTGAGAACATGAAGGAGAACATGAAGGTTGAAATCCCTGTCCCTGGTTTGGAGATGGCAACTGCTGCCTTAAATGAAATGTTTGCCGCCCCCGTCTCTCCCTCCCGCCCTTGAATTTTTATTGCCAGGGTTGTCCAGGAGCCCCTTAACTCTGCTCAGTGCCCGTTGTTGGGGAAATGGTTCCTGGAGTGGATAATTAAGTGCCGCCTCCTGCTTTCCAATGTTTAGGACCTTTCTTGGCCAGGACTTGCAGTGGGAAACCTGTTCCATCGTCCTCGGGCTACGGTGATGGTGATGGTGAAGGGAGTCGACAAGCTTGCTCTGCCCCCGGGCCGTGTCATTTCGTACCCTCTGGAGAATGTGAGTATTAGAAAAAATTAAAGGCATGCATTTTTAATCTTGTCAGCTGTCAGTTTTGAATTGTGTTATAAACACCCTTCTCTTATCTACATTTTCTTGTCCATTATCTTGTCACCTTCCCATCCAAATTTTACCTGAGATTTTGTGTAAGTAGGAGACTGGAGGCTCTTTTGCTGGTTCACTTACTCCTTCACTGGCTTTTCAGGCGGTAGGGCAGGCCGAGCTGTCGTGAGATGCCCTCCGTCCACTGCCAGCGCAGAGAAGTCATCCCACTGAGACCTCACGTAGCTGAACTTTCGAGCAAGGCAGGGATACACAGAGCTGCCAGATAGGAACAAAAAGCTCAGGAGCCACAGTGGTGAACCAGAGCTCCGAGTTTCTTGCAGAAAGCCGGAGGCTATAAAATGTCTTGTTCTCAGGAGGAGCGCTAGTAAAACCCCAGCTGCCCCAGGACTGCCACGGAGGAGCTGGCTGGCTTCTCTTGGCAGGAGGACCCCGAGTGTCCCCTAAGGGAAATCGGAACTCTAGGCTCAAGCTGTGCAGGGCTGTGTGCTCCCAGTTCACACGACCCACCCCGTTGGGACGCCTCCACCGCCCAGGGCTGCTTTGGTTTTTAAAAAAAAAAAAAAAAGAAGAAGAAGAAGAAGATTCGTAATTTTCAGAGCACTTGCGAGGAAAAAATGCCATGAGCGAGTCCTCAGGTGCAAAAACCAAATTCAGCCCCTTAGAACTACAGGTAATAGACCAGTCCCCAGGAGATGAGAAAACCCACATGTTAACGATCATGGAGGAGTTCAAGAAAGGAACAGAAACTGTGAGGCAGTTCGAAGACCTTGATATGTGGTGCATTCATTAATATTCACATCTAAATATTTCATGATTTATCTGGTGATTTCTTTAACCCATGAGTTATTTAGAAGTGTTTAATGTGTGGGTTCTTTTCAAATAACTTTTTAAAATTTTCAGCTTCTAATCTCATGGCATTGTAAGACTGGTCTGTATGATGATTCGGGGGGATTTTTCAGACTTTCTGTGGTCTAAATAATTTCTAAGCACACATGACATAGTTATAAAGGGCCATAAGGCAAATCGCAACAAATAATGGGTAATTAGTATCAAATAAACCACCCTCTCTGACCACAGTACGGTTAAATCTGAAAACGAAACCTTAAAAATGTATTTGGAAGGGTGGGGAGGATGGAGTAAATAGTGGCAGGGTATGAAGAGGTACAGACTTGCAGTTATAAACAAGTCACACGGATGTAAAGTTACAGCTTGGGGAATACACTCCGTAATATTGTAGTCACTTTGGTGACAGATGGTAACCAGACCTGCCGTGGCAGTCGTCTAATAATGTGTATAAATGTCAGATCACGGTGTTGTGCTCCTGCAAACTAATATAATATTGCATGTCAACTGTACTTCAGTAAATAAGAAGTAAATAAAAATGTATTTGGAAATGGTAAGAGCAAAATAGATGGTTCCTCAGGTTTAAAGCGCACTGGAAATCTTAAAAGCTATCAGAAAAAAGACATTGTCTTTTCAAAGGAATGAGTAGAAAGCAGATTTCTCATTGCCATTAAGGACTAGAGGAGCAAGAACCGAAAAGCAATGATTGTCCAGTATAAGGGCAGGCCGAGAATACAGTTTACATTGTCATCATAGTGAAATGATACGGATCCAATGAAAATTATGACTCTTAGGAAGGTGAAGACCTAGAAACGGAGTGCGCTTATGGGGGGGGTTGCTGTGGTTGGTGACGTGGGAGAGCTAAATCCTCATTTTCTATACTCCGCAGTAAATACATTTCTCAAATGGAAAAAGTCAAGATGTAGTGTTAAAAACACATTTAGAGATGGTGGCAAAAGGAAACGAAGGATTTCTCATGTATGTATGTATGTAACAGAGACAGTGAGCAGAAACATAAGCTAGGGGAGACAAGAGGGAGAAGCAGGCTTCCTGCTGAGCAGGGAGCCTGATGTTTGATCCCAGGACCCTGGGATCATGAGCTGAGCCAAAGGCAGAGGCTTAACTACTGAGCCACCCAGGTGCCCCGAAACAAAGGATTTGAAAGTGGGGGCCTTGGGAATGGGAAATGGGGAGGCAAACTTTTTTCTTTAAACTTATTTTTCAGGGAAAGTCTCATAGAACTATTTGTGTCTTTTTTTTTTTTTTTTTAAGATTTTTATTTATTTATTTGACAGATCACAAGTAGACAGAGAGGCAGGCAGAGAGAGGTGGGAAGCAGGCTCCCTGCTGAGCAGAGAGCCTGATGCGGGGCTCGATCCCAGGACCCTGGGACCACGACCTGAGCCGAAAGCAGAGGCTTTAACCCACTGAGCCACCCAGGCGCCCCTGTTCGTGTCTTTAAACTGTATCATCGTTTTTCCTATGTAACTCTTGAAAACATTTCTGATTTATTTTAAAGAGTATGTGAGGGGCGCTTGGGTGGCTCAGTAGGTTAAGCCTCTGCCTTCAGCTCAGGTCATGATCTCAGGGTTCTGGGATGGAGTCCCACATTGGGCTCTCTGCTTAGCAGGGAGCCTGCTTTCCCCTCTCTCTCTGCCTGCCTCTCTGCCTACTTGTGATCTCTTGTGTCAAATAAATAAAATCTTTAAAAAAAATAAAGAGCATGTGAGCTGGGGGGAAGGATAGAGGCAGAGGTAAAGGGGGAGAAGTGGACTGTCCACAGAGTGTGGAACCCTGTGCCACCCCCCACCCCCCAGAGTTCTCTAGAACCCAAGATCATGACCTGAGCTGAAATCAAGAGTCTGATGCTTAACCGACTGAGCTACCCAGGTGCCCCTTTCTTAAAAAAATTTTTTTTAAAAATCAGCAGGAAAAGTTAGTTGGAATAGATGGACTCCCAGATAATTCATGAGTTGAAGAGAAAAATCACAGTGTAAGTTTTGAAATTATTTGAAACTGAGTATCAGTGAATACCGTATGTTTAAAAATGGTGGGGTGCTGCTAAAGTGGTAAGGAAGGGAAAATTGATAACTTAAATGCACATGTTAGTTCAAAAGATTGGAAATTAATGAGCTGAAGAAACCAGAATTTTAGAATAAATGGAAGAAAGGAGACCATAAAAATCCAAAGGCAGTTTTAAAAAAGAATTTAATGTTAGTAATACCTAGAATGCAATTTCTGTGAAAATCATTGTTGAAGATCCCTTTAAAATAAATATATACAAATCCAAAATGCTATTAAGATTTTAATTTGCATGCAGTCCAGAACTCAGCATTTTTAACACACTGGCCTTACCTTATGTGAGTAGAAGCTGTGAAAAGAGCTCATGTTGTTGCTTGACCCTGACTGACTGCTAATACTTTTCTTGACAGTGGGTGGTGAATGAAATACAAGACTCAGAGTGCAAAATCCACAAAATCTAAAACAAACCAGAGTGTCTTAATTCTCCGTAATGAAGCTTCTGTTTGATTAGCGCCTTTCATTAGAATTTCAAGTTCTGTAGATACAGAAATTTCATTCTCTCCAGGACAAACACACACTTCCTTGTACTACAGTGGAAGAAAACAGGAGATTTTAAGCAGCTGAGCTTTTTCCTTTTTGAGCTTCATGGTCTGTATTATTTTTTCTTTTCCTTCACAGTTTGGTTCTCCTCTGACTCAGCAGCTTCTCCAGGTTGATTGCTAAGGATATGTTACCTTTAATCTTCAACTTTCCTGATACAAGTGCCATTTTCCCTAGGTGAAAGGCGGGAGAGTGTCCCAGCGCTTGTGTTCCCTCTGAAGCTTGAGGAGGTGAACTGTGTGGTGGCCGGAGGAGAGGGCGCTGTGACCGGGCCCTTTCGCAAATGGGACTCTTCCCCCTTCCGCAGTTACTCCACAACTTATTTTAACAGAATTCTGTGAAGAGTTAATACACATCTTAAAAAAAAAAAAAAAAAGTTAATACACATCTTGATTAAGAAGAAATTGGTTTAAAAAAAAAAGAAGAAATTGGTTTTATTTCACAGTATCATGAACTAGATGAAATCCCAGCATCAAAATCAAATTTATCAAAGATTAATCATACTTATTTCTGCTTGTACCATGTTAGCATTAATTTGCTACTTATAATTATTAACCTTTCAGTAGTAAAGGGAATTAAGGATGCCTGGGTGGCTTAGTTAAGTGTCTGCCTTTGGCTCAGGTCATGATCTTGGGGTCCTGGGTTTGAGTCTCACATCAGGGCTCCCTACTGAGTGGGGAAGCTGCCTGCTGCTCTCCCTGCTTGTGCTCTCTGACAAAGTCTTTAAAAAAAAAATCACTAAGAAATTTCCATTAAAACACTATCATGCTGCTTGTTTTACTACAGTAATACTGAGAATAACAATTTTTTGAAGAGTGACCATAACTTATTTTAAAAATGGGTAAAAACTAATCTATGCGGATGGAAGTCAGAATTTTTGGTTACCCTTGGGGGTGGAGAGCATGGCTGGAGGAGCCTTTTAGAGTGCTGATAATGTTGTCTTGATCTGGTTAGGCTTTATGAAGGTATCCATTTGGAAATACTCCTCTAGCTGTTACCCCAGGATTTATGCACTATGTTGTATGTATGTTACACTTTAATAAAAAATTCAAGAAAAAAGTAGATTTTACTACAATTGGCTATTTCAATTTGATATCATGTGGTCCCAAGATAGAGGCTTCAAAATTCTTGTGACATGCTTTATCTGAGTCTTCAGTCTATCTGGAGATAAACCCTAAGTCCAACATTTTTTAAATTCTGGAATGAAAAATGAGGTCTAGTACTCTTTCAGTGAAATTTAATTCTTTAAATTCTTCAGACTTCCTCTTACAAGTTAATACTTTATTTTTTATTATTTTATTTTTATTTTTTAAAGATTTTATTTTGTCAGAGAGCACAAGCAGGCAGAGGGAGAAGCAGGCTCCCCACTGAGCAAGGAGCCCAATGCGGGACCAACGGACTGAGCCACCCAGGCATCCCACAAGTCAATACTTTATAAGAGAATATACATTTAGAGGTGCCTGGGTGGCTCAGTGGGTTAAACCTCTGCCTTTGGCTCAGGTCATGATCCCAGGGTCCTGGGATGGAGCCCCGCATCGCATCAGGCTCTCTGCTCAGCGGGGAGCCTGTTTCCCTCTCCCCCTCTGCCTGCCTCTCTGCCTACTTGTGATTTCTCCCTCTCTGTCAAATAAATATTTTTAAAAATTATTTAAAAAATAAAAAATAGAATATACATTCATTGTGACACAATATTAAAACTGAATGAATTGCTTAAAGTACATGAACTGCCACTAAAAAATGATGGCTTGTGCAAGAGTGTTGTGTCCTTCATGTTGGCAAGTTTTTTCCCATCTAGACATACAGAAGATACAGACTCATGGCCCACTAAGGGGCTGTTTTATGCGTGCCCTCAAAAGGGCTGTGTTTGGAAATGATTTGGGTCTTCTGAATTTCCCTAAGTTGTGGGGGTTCTTGTTTTCTTTTAAGGTTCTTTTGTTTTTGAGTGGTTTTTCTTACCCCTCGGTTTCCAACGATAATTGAGGTCTTACTCTTAAATTTCAGGCAGTTCCTTTCAGTCTTGACAGCGTTGCAAATTCCATTCACTCCTTATTTTCTGAAGAAACTCCTGTAGTTTTGCAGTTGGCTCCCAGTGAGGAGGTAAGTGATCCAGTTTTTACTTAAGATGCTTTAAAAAAATGTTTTCCTTAATGAAAACATTAAAACTACTTGTATGAAAAATTGCATATACTCTCTCTGTAGTGTATGTACATTTTTTTAATATACATTCTGTATATTGGAATTCTTCTGCAGACTGTAACAAAATTTTGGATTCTCCTTGCAGAGAGTGTATATGGTGGGGAAGGCGAACTCGGTCTTTGAAGATCTCTCCGTCACATTACGACAGCTCCGCAGTCGCCTGTTCCAAGAAAACTCTGTTCTCAATTCACTTCCGCTCAATTCTCTGAGCAGGAACAGTGAAGTAAGACGCGCTGTCATTGAATCGAATTCGTGAATGTCGTTACTGATTCTCCATGTCCTATGCTCCCTCCTTTTAGAGCAGACGTGGAATTTTAGGAAATGACAAGTTTGGCAAGTTTACTGTGCTGGAGTAGATTGTTCAGTGGAATTTTTAAATGAATCTCATGAACAAATAGACCTTTTTTTGGTGACTTGAATAAATAGTATTTCGTTCTCGTGCAGGGGTTGCCACCAGGTAAGGCAGACAGGCCAGGAGTCACACAAACTACTGGCTGGCGGAGCTGTGTCGGTCTGGTCACGTAGAGGCCGTTACTCACTGCCATCTCTAATGCGTTGCTTCCTCTTTCTGGCTCATTCTCAGCAGTCTAGTGGAGGGAGGCACTCTTACTTGCGACTCCTATCAGTTTCCCGCTGTCTTCACCATGTGGCATGCCACCTTTGTGGCAGCCTCTTCTCTTGACGTACCGTGGACGACCAGCACCGCCATCTTTTCTTCTCCAATAGGGAACGTGTTCAAGGAATGTGAGCAGAGCGGGCCGCTGGCAGGGCCTCACCGCAGTGTCCGAGTACTGGGATGCCCTGAGGGAAAACCACTTGAGAGTTAGGGTGCTTTATCATACCATTATCAAAGATCTAGCTATTGAGTGCTGGTCACTGTGCTGGGAATGACATTTTTATTAGGAAATGTTTTTCTGTGCGTTTGCAATTGAGATGAACTTACCAAATAGAGGACAGTTGTTGCATAAAATCACTTCCTGTGCTTGACATTTGTAATATCCTGCCCTGTGCCTTGCTTGATAAATGGCAAATACAGATTTTGGATGCATATTTAAAATAGTGCTTATTTCTTTTGGCCCTCTAAAGGTTGACCTGCTCTTTCTTTCTGAATTGCAAGTGCTCCATGATATTTCAAGTTTGGTAAGTTGGCTCCTCTAGTATTTCATTTATTTTGGTTCCAAAGACATTTCCCGAGAATTCTGATAGACCAATTGAAGTTTGTGCCCTATATTTACAGTACCATGGAAGTTGAGAAATTAGTGGTGATGGGAATTCTGAACTCCTCTCTTGTTACAGTGGGATTATTTTGCATTTTTCCTTCCAGGAGAGACAGTAAGTATATGTATGTCCTCAAGGGCACAGGCCTGAGAGGCCTCCCTCACCAGAGACCTGACTTGGCTCTCGATTTCTTGAAAGACATTAAGACTTATTCCTGTTTCTGTATCTTTGGGTCTAAAATAGAAATAACAGTTTGGGCTAATAATGCTGTCAACCAAGTCAGGAAGGAAAAAAACCTGCAGTGTATTTTGTACCTGTGAGTGATTTTTTTAAAAAACTCCTCGGGGGGCCTGGGTGGCTCAGTGGGTTAAAGCCTCTACCTTCGGCTCAGGTCATGATCCGCGGGGAGCCTGCTTCCTCCTCTCTCTCTGCCTGCCTCTCTGCCTACTTGTGATCTCTGTCAAATAAATAAATAAAATCTTAAAAAAAAAAAAATCCTCCTGTGACTAAAATAAAGCGTACCTATATGCTGTCTTCTGAAGGTGTTGGCCAAAGTATTCAGCAGGTTGGTGTGGGGGGTTCTGGAGGTCTGTTGCTGGGGGCCAGCCAGGTGCTCTACGCGGGCACTCGGGAGGTATCTGCTCCCTGAGCACTGGGTGGCTCATGCTCTCCTGGGATCCAACTGGTCCAGCCAGCTGTTCTTTCATACCGCTGCCCGAATCTGAGGGCATTTTGTTTGTTAGTTTAAGCCAGATGTAGGCCCAGTGTGAGGCTCGAACTCCTGACCCTGAGATGAAGGGTCGCATGCTCTACCCACTGAGCCAGCCAGGAGCCCCATGTATCAGAGGTTTTTTGGCTAAGGTCTTTTATTAAATATTCAGAGAGTCATACTTGCTCTTATCAGAAACTCCCATTTCAGCTGGTTCTGCTTGCCACCATTTTAGGCTATTTGTATCTTACGGCACACTGCTAGGGTTCCCTTCAGCCCAGTTTGTGTATTTATTTTTAAAGATTTCACTTATTAGAGACTGCGAGAGAGGGAACACAAGTGGGGGAGTGGGAAAGGGAGAAGCAGGCTTCCCGCTGAGCAGGGAGCCCGATGGGCTCAATCCCGGGGTTCTGGGATCGTGACCTGAGCAGAAGACTGAGCCGTGCCCCGCCCCCCGCCCCTGTTCAGCCTAGCTGAGTTCGATACAAACCCTGTGTCTGACATCACTTTATCCACTTCCTTTTGTTCGTTGTCAGTTGTCTCGACATAAACACCTAGCCAAGGATCATTCTCCTGATTTATATTCGCTGGAGCTGGCCGGTTTGGATGAAATTGGGAAGCATTATGGGGAAGATTCTGAACAATTCAGAGATGCTTCCAAGATCCTTGTCGATGCTCTGCAAAAGGTAAATCTTTGATGGGGTGGGAGAGGTTAGAGTATGAGCGTTTCACTTCCTGCTTCTTCATGGAAGTCTGAAGTCTCCCCTTTGGAGGACCTCTAATTTTAGTGACGAAGCTTGGAGTGGTTCAGTGGTGTGTGCTGGGATGTCTCTAATGCTGGCAGAGATGGCAGAGGAAAGGATCAATAACTCCACCATAATACTTTGTGAAAAGTACATAAAATGTTAAGTGTACAGTTTTGTAGCATTAAGTACATTTACATTGTGCAACTGTCATCACCATCCATTGCCAGAATTTTTTTCTCTTTCCTACCCAAAACTCTGTCCCCATCAACCCTATGAAATCATGGGAGGAAAACCCTGAGCACAGAACCATTGAGTAGACGTGTGGTAACTGCTGGTTTGTCTCTGGCCTTGGAGTTGCTCTCCGGCAGCTCTTCAGTGAGGTAAATTCTATAGGTGTTTGTGATTAACCAGCGAGCACTTAGGAAAAATCTCATTTCTCTTTCCTACTTCCCTTCCCCCAATTTATACGCCAACAACTCGTCTCAATTTTATTTCGAGCATTTGAATGAATATATGTTGAAGATGAACACTTATCTGAGTATTTTGACAGTCAAACCTTTAAGACCGCGTATTTCATTAGCCAGTAGGGGAGTGTATACTCTCGTGGGTGCGCAGAGCTTGCACACTATTTCATGAAGTGCCTGTTCACGGTTCATAGTAATGTCAGTAAGTCTTCAGTTTGCAGATGACATGTACAACCTTTATGGCGGGAATGCAGTGGTGGAATTAGTGACTGTCAGATCATTTGACACCTCTCTTATCAGGAAGACAAGGACTATTCTTGAGGCAAAACAAGCGGTGAGTACATTTTTAGACTGTTTTAAAACTGTAAAATTTAAAAACCCACTAAATCCTCAATCATCTGTGGGCGACATGGATGAACAGTAAATCTGGGAAACAATTTCAGTGAAAACCTAGATTGCTTATCCACATAGGCATGTGTATTTTGACAGTGAGGCTCAGGTTGTTTGTAATCAGATGACATAAGAATCTGAGTTGGGGGGAAGTCTGTCAGAGCCAGTAAGATTATTCAAACATTGCTCTTACAAGAAGACCTCAGAAGTGAATGTGGGGGAGTGCGATGTAGGATTCCGCACCTGGAGTCTGCTTTTCCTGCAGGTGTGTTGTCTGTGTGGACCAGTCCCTCATTTTCTAGCATCTGCTGTGCATACGCCTAAGGATTTGATTTACGTCTGCAAGTTTTTGGCCTGAATCTTGCTTTGACTGGAAGCATTTAGAGGGTCCTAGGCCAGGGCACCAGCCATAGCAAAGCTTGTGTGTACCTTGCATGTAAACCAGAGCAGCTCTGAGGACGCTCCAGAACATTTGTGGCCAAGAACCTTACTTATCGTTGGCCTCAGAGCTTGGAGCCAGTAGCTACAGTCATTGATAGACACTCCCCTTTTATTTATTTATGAGCCTATTTACTGATCTCAGTGTGGGACTTAATCTAGATGTGCCTGGGTAGAGATGGTTTCATTCTAATGGGCGTAGGAGGACCTGTATTTAAGACCATATGGCAGGCTAGACGATCCTGAAAATTTTCCCAGTACAGAGCATCTAGAAATACTGACAAAATGTAAAGAGCTTCTGAGAGCACAGTTTAGCTCTCAAGACAGACATTCTTAGGGATCAAATAAAGAAGAGGAACTCGAAGTGAATTAACATTTTATGTGTAATCTGAAAACTGCAATGTCATATTTGTTTATTCTACTAGACTAAAGCACTTGGAGATGAGAGGCTGGTGCCCAGCATCCCTGGGAAGACCATTCTGCCCCTCAGCTCTGTGTGTGCGGTCTCCCCAGCCCCCCCAGGAAACGAGGCGCTCAGCTTGAGCGTCCGCGTAGGGTGACGGGGACGTCCTGCAGCTAGATGGTGGTGACGGCTGGGCAGCTCTGGGAACATACTAAGGTGCAAGGAGTTGTACACAGGGAGAAAGCACCTGATTGCCCCCCAAAAGAAAGTGGTCTTCAGGAGTGAAATCCTTTTGCATTTGTCTCCTAAGCTCCCCACACGAGTGACTGCCCACCCTCTCTCCCCCACTGAAATCACTCTCTCCAGTCTGAGTGAGCGAGTCCAGGTTGAAGGAAACATTCGGGTGCCTATAGCATGCTAGTTGCTGGGGCTTTGGGGTGTCATTGTCTTCTGTGTCCTTTTAGGACAAACCTGACCCTGTCACTCGTTCCTGCACGTTTCCTCCCTGCGCCTAGGCTCAGGGCCAGGTTGCCCATGCCTTACCTGCGTCTAGCCACATCTGCTCTTTTCCTCCTTGCTTTGTTTTCCAGCCGGAGTGAAAGAAGTCTCCCGAACAACTAAAGGCTAGCAAAGGCTAGTGCCTTTGCCCAGCAGTAGATAGACTCCACCTTGGCCCGGCAGGAGGAAGACGGGCTTGAATGAGCCATTTGTGTTCCTCTTTAAAATTAAAATGGAGCATACTTAAGTGTATAACATGTGGGGAAGGGAATACGATCGATACCTGTTCTCCTCTGAGCCTCCCAGTGCTACCCCTGTGCCTGCGCCCCCCCCCCCCGCCCCCCACCGGTAATTGCTGTCCCGAGTTGTGAGTCCTGCCCTTGATTTCTTTACAGCTTGACCACGGAACGGATTTCATCCTTAAACACTGTTGTTTGGTTTTACGGGCACTTGAATCCTGCTTGCTCGTCTTCTGTGTTGTTTGCTGCCCGGTCTCGTTTCAGAGGCACATAGGCTCCCGTTGTGTGGACCTGCCACACACACAAGGTTTCCCTAGGGCATGGACTTGCTGGATCACAGGATACACACACTTTGACTATACTGGTGTTGCCACATTTTCTCAAGCAGTTGGACTGGCTTATACTTCCACTGACCATGCATTTCCTCTTTCCAGGAAGGCTCCCCTTCTTGGCTTCTGGTATAAGCATGTCTTAATGCCACCTAGGAATAAATGTTGGATAAACGAAATCAGAGCTACCAAATGGGGATAATTTCCGATCTTAAAATTCTTCCCTCTTTTCTTCGTTGTAGAAGAGCCCATCAAGCCCCTATAACCTCGCATATAAGTATAACCTTGAATATCCGGTGGTTTTCAACATGGTACTTTGGATAATGATTGCCTTGGCCTTGGCTGTGATTATCACCTCTTATAATATCTGGAACATGGATCCTGGATATGACAGCATTATTTATAGGATGACAAACCAGAAGATTCGAATGGATTGAACTTGCCTCAAGCCAGACTTAGAAAAGGGGTTTGGAAATTGGCTGTTTTATTAAATCTTTTAGTGTAGTTTAAAAGTAGATGGTATACTTCAAATTTATATAAAAAAAATTTTTTTGCTCTCCGTGTGCCTGTGATGTTCTTTTAGAGTGAATTATAGTATTGATGTGAATTGATTTGTGTGCTATAGAGTCTATAATATGCTCAAATATAACCATTTAATACAATTTCATTCCATTTAACATTGAAAATGTACACTGAAATAAATGTAAAACATTTAGAATAGCTTGTATTTATGTTGGGGAAAATGCACTGAATTTATTAGACAAACTTAGGAGTGCTTAACTTCCTTACACAGGCTAGGTGAAAGTGACATTTGGGCTGTTCTATACCATGAACCATTTGTAAATGTCTTAATCTGATGTAAATATTTCTGAAACAAGACAGAAGGTGGTTAACTTCAAGTAGCCCTAAACTGTGGGAGTACTTCCCCAGTGACTGAGATTGAGAACTGCACCTGACAGACAGAGGGTGGCTGTGTTTTAACCTCTTCTGCAAGTTTGATGATCCACATCGTGGGGTGGATATTAAAAATACATTGATCTAAAAAGAAACCAGCTTTGTGGAGTTAGAGATATCTGTAATTATATACCCCAAAACCAATTTTGGGGGGACATCTTGGGGCTTGACTATAAAAAATGTATTTTAGTAACTTTCCTCTGTGTAAGTTACTATTAATGGCTTGTACATCATTCTCTAGAATAATAAGTGGAAGTAGATGCTCTCTACTTTTCATGTGGAAGTGGACCAATGTCTATAAAGAGTGACAAATAAAGTTAATAATGATTCCAAATTTGTGTTATTTCAATACTAAATCTATTTTAATTTATAAAATCCTAACAGGGTTTTATTTAATCAGAATTGGCTGTTACACGAACGGTTTCATGTTTGGTTTTTTTTTTTTTTTTACATTTGTTTATTCTCGCTGCCTCCTGAGATTCAGTATCAAGACAAGGAAGACATTTTCATTACCATCTTGTTATTGAATTTATACAGAATATGTGAATTCACACTAGACTTTAGATAGGGAAACCTTAAATTTCCCTATAGTATTTAAAAGATGAGTAAGTAATTGGTCAAAATAAGGGACTAAGATAAAGGCTTAAAGATTATAATTTTAAAGACTTATTAGAATTTTAAATTTCATGGTTATGTAGCAAAATCAGTCTGAGGGTTGCGCTGCCCTACCCCTGGGAGCCCTGCTTGGGTTTAGTATGAGCCATTTCTGTGCCTCTTTGGAAAAATCACCAAATCCTTCCTAAATAACACTGAAGCTAGCAGGTTTGAAAAGATGGGCGTCAAGCTAGTTGCGTCTTTACCACTTAATGCACGATGCCTTTAACAGTGACAGTATTAAGGCTCCAGAGAGGAAGGTTTCTCTTTTTTTTGTCTCTCATCTAACACACCTGGTCAAGCCAGTAAGCACCTTCACCCAGAAGAGAGACACTGTTCAAAATCACTTACTCTCTACCGCTACTGCCTGGCAGGTTTATGGGGTGAGGGTGTTTTAGCTGCCTGGCCCCTCAACAGGGCCTATATTTGGGAAATCAGGAATCCATAAGGCTGCAGAGTAGTTACAAATCCATGTTTCTTTCACAAGTTTCTTATATAAACACTGCCGTAGAAGGTTGTGGTTACATATGAGGTAAACCAGTGTCTTTGTAATTTAAAACTGATGAGACTGTTCTAGGGGAGAAAAGAATTACATGACAGCACTATCCTTAGAGGGTAAATGGCATCAGCACCCTTCTATCTGTTAGGCAGAAAGCAATTAATTAAAACAAATGTTCTGCCAAGATTATTACACCTGTTGCTGATGATTTGCTCTTGAGTCTAATTTGTTCAGGAACATAAATCACAGTGTCGAGATTTGTGTGAGAGGCAGGAAAGCTAGACTCATGACAGACTTCCACCGACAAGCTGAAAAAACCCAATCCCTTTATATCTAATTGGTAGACTATTCCCGGTTTATAAAAATCTGAGATTCTGCATGTGTTAAGTACTGCTTAGGGCCTAATTCGATTAGGAATGATACAGAATTGACTTATACTCTTTGGCTATGCCTGTTTTGAAGGAATGGTCACCTGAACACATTCTCACTGGTACCAGTGGAAGCCATGAACTCACTTCTTAATGGATGTTCAACAATTTTTTTTTAAGATTTTATTCATTTATTTGACAGAGATCACAAGTAGGCAGAGGGGGGAAAGCGTGCTCCCCGCTGAGCAGAGCGCCTGATACATGGCTCAATCCCAGGACCCTGGGATCATGACCTGAGCCAAAGGCATAGGCTTTAACCCACTGAGCCACTCAGGTGCCCCTGTTCAGCAGTTTCTAAGGGACACAGGAACTGGGGTCAGTGGCCAGGCCTACTGAGTCCTGCAGTGGCATCAAGCCTCCTAACCTTGGGCTTAGGCAGTTTCTTTGTAGCCTTTTTGTGACCGAAAGACTATGGAATGGTTTCTTGGAACAACAGTTGCTGGAGAAGGCCATTAGTAAGACGCACTAGGTTTAAAATGCCTCAAGAGTCCTACAGATGAATTCAGTTCACCATGTCACCATTTAATAGCTGAACAGTCTCGGGCAAATCCCTCACTCTCTGAATCAGTTTTTAGTTTTTAAGATATCATTTATTTGAGAGTGAGAGCATGGGGGAGGAGGGCAGAAGGAGAAGCAGACTCCCCACTGAGCAGGGAGTCTGACATGGGCCCAATCCCAGGACCCCCCAAATCAAAGTTCTTAAATCGACATCATGGGGATGGTAATACTCCAGGTTTGTGGAAATGAGCCTTAAGTGCACTACCATGTTCTAAGGTTTGTGAAGGCTTAATATAACAACAGTACTAAATTCAAGGAGCTCTGCGTGGACCCATGGTTGTCTCGTCCCATGGACATGTCCTACCTAGTTTTCTTGGTTGCAAACAGCAGTAATAGTTTGGTGAAATTATACCAACTGTCCTACTAAGGACCTTTTGTTGGCCCAGAATCCAGTTCAGACGCATACAATGCATTTAGTTCTCATGTTTCCTTAGGCTTCTTTAATCTGGGACAGTTTATTTTTGAAGTGTAAGGGTCAGAATGTCCTTCACTTTGGGTTTGATATCTGCTCAGGATGAAATCCAGGTTATATGCTTTTGGAAAGAATACTGGAGAAGTGGGGCGCCTGCATGACTCAGGTTAAGCATCTGACTTGATTTCGGCTTAGGTCAGGGTCTCAGGGTTGGGAGATCGAGCCCCATGTTGGACTCTGCACTCAGCGGGAAGTCTGCTTGAGGATTCTGTCTCCTTTCCCCTCTCCCACTCTCCTCACTTGTGCTATCCCTAAAATACATAAATAAAATTAAAAAAAAAAAAAAAAAGACAGACAGGGGCACCTGGGTGTCTCAGTTGTTAAGTGTCTGCCTTCAGGTCAGGTCATGATCTCAGGGTCCTGGGATTGAGCCCCGCATCGGGCTCCATACATCTCCCTCTCCCACTCCCCTGTTCCCCCTTGCTGTGTCTCTATCAAACAAACAAATTAATCTTTAAAAAAAAATATTTCATTTGTTATCTTTCACCCATTCTAGCATATACTGATATTCTTGCCTGAAAGAATTATTGTGTTTGCCAAATAATGATGTTTTATTTCCCTCATTCTATATATTTTTTTTAAAGATTTATTTATTTATTTGACAGACAGAGATCACAAGTAGGCAGAGAGGCAGGCAGAGAGAGGAAGGGAAGCAGGCTCCCCGCTGAGCAGAAAGCCCGATGTGGGGCTTGATCCCAGGACCCTGGGACCACGACCTGAGCCGAAAGCAGAGGCTTTAACCCACTGAGCCACCCAGGCGCTCCCCTCATTCTATATTTATTAATTGGAATTCTGTAAAGAAGAGCTTTCCCTTCTCCCCATTTCTTCCATTATTTACACCAGCATGAACTGATGGATATCTTAGGCTCTGTGTCACAATCCAGTACTGTCCTTTTTGTTGCACAGTTGTCCCAGATTTGGTCACTGGGGGACCCTTTGGTTGGTTCCTATGTCCTCTTGACATCTCCCTATCATTTTCTGAGCACTTCTTTACTTTCTGGCACCACATATTTATGGACTGAATTTTCAAGTTAATCACCAGCAAACTTACACGATGGAGAGGAAGATGGGTGGGGAGGGGGACAAGTAAGGAAAGAACAAGTGGTATTGGCTGGAATACGTAAATACACACGCAACAACATGAGAAATTAGGGGGAGCTGCTCTCGTTGCTTCACAAGGGAACGAGGTCAGAGTTGGATTTGAGAGGACGTTTCTTGGTCTACTCCTTTCATGTTCCGTTTACCTTGGGCGAACATCTCAGCTAGTCCTTCACTCATCGCAGAAACCCTCTATCCCTGAAGTTTGAAGGAATCGTCCAGAAACTTGCCAGCAGACTCAGTGGGCTGCTTAGAGTGGCCCTCGGACTGACGCCAAACTGTGGGCTGTTCCAGTCTGTGTGGCAGTAGGTACGGAAATGGGGACCCGCGCTGAAGTTTTATTGCAATGTGACGTCACGTGATAGCCAAACACGCGATCGGCAGACTCCTCTCAGATGAACGCGCTACAGACCACAGAGCAGTCTGGGCGGAAAGCCTGCACGGTGAGCCCCACATGGAATGAGCTGCGTCCCAGTCACGCAAACAAAACCATGTCCTTGTGGGAGGTATTTTTAGGTTTGCCAACTGTTACCCCAACGTACAAAAATTTAACTTCTACATCACAAATTGTTAGAACTGAAGATGTGAAGACCTATTTTGGAACTAAGTCATCACTTTCTTTAAGTTTGGATGAAAATTAAATACCCTGAGCTTGCTGAATTATTTAAAATAGCTTCTTTCCTTTCTGTCAACATAACTCTAGTTTCTCTACTATAAATACATACACAAACAGAGAAGTTACCCAGTTCCGTGTCACCCCTACGTGTGGCACTGTCCTCCATCCAACATGAATTAGGTAAGTTGACAAGCAACTAAGCTTACCGGTCACATTTAAAACTTTAAAAAATAATCTACATGGTTTTTGCTCAAAGTACATATAGATATCAGATATGGGAGAATTGCTTTGTCTCATAACCATTAACTTACTTAGTTATAACTGTGTAATGATCAAGTTATGAATATAATAGTGATCACTAATTGCCTATATGTTCACTTTCAATTAATGTGTACAGTTTTTGTAATTTTTTCCTTTGTTTCTTCTGATTATACTGATTAAAATGCAATTTTATCTGTTAAATAAAACAACTGGGCTTGTATTTTGGGGGTCATTTAAAAATACTCGTTTTCAGAGTAATTCATTTTCATTGTATTTTACGAAAAATACTGGTCCCCACAACAGAAGTGAAATGAAAATTAAAAACTGGGTGCTCACTCCAGCAGCACATATACTAAAAAATAAAAAAATTAAAAAATTAAAAAAAATTAAAAACTGGTCCCTTACCACAGGTAGCACAGAACCACTGCCCCAGGAGAACCTGTCTGTCCCTCTACCCAACTCCTGCCTGGTGTGGCAACAACCCTTTTTTCTCTTTGAGAGGAAGATGAAGGTACTCCTGAACTAAGAACTCTGTCCACAAAATGCCTGGGAGTAGAAAAAGAATTAAACTCAGTGCAAAATACTGTAAGAACAAAACAAAAATCAGCTGATGAAAATTCTGCCCATAAAAGCCAGTCATGAAGCAAAAGAAAACCCCAACACAAAAATCCAAACTGAGTTAAATGCTCTTAAGTATGTTTTTCAGTATAAAAAAAATTCCTAGAATCAGAAATGTAAAAACTAAGAATGGAAATGAACAAAAAAACAGGTAGAAATCCAAGAGAGCTGATTGAACTCAGGAAAGAAATTGAAGTCAAAGACAACCATCTCATAAATGAATAAAATTACAAGGCACCCAAGGGAGAACAGAGTCAAATGAAAATCTAATAAAGATTACTGAATAAAGATGGGGGGGAATCCAAGAAAATGAAAAGCATATAAAGAAGTAAAAAGGCTCAGAAAAAAAAGTGGTCGATATAGAAAACATTCAAGAAAACTCCAACATACACACACTTAATTTGAGTCCTTGAAGGAAAACAATGGAAGAGAATTTTTTAAAACTCTAATTCAAGAAAACTTTCCAGAAATAAGAGAAAACAAGTCTGCATATTGAAAGGGCCCACCATGTACTCGGGGAAAATTGACCTGAATCTATCAACTCTGAGCATACCTTAATACAATTTTAGACTTTTAGCACAAAAGATCTTCAGGGCTTCCAGGCAAAAGGTCAAATTACTTACATGAATAAGAAAATTTGCCTGGCATCAGAATTCTCAAACATAATACACAGAGTTTTTATTGCAACAATGGAACAGCATTTTCAAGAAAGCCAAGGAAAGAAAAAGCAAGCCAAGAACAGTTTATCTACCCTGGTTGCCCTTTAAGAATCATGTATACAGGAAATAAGTTTCAATTTTCAAACACTCCTAAAAAGAGACAAAAATAAACCTGACAAATGAAAAGACATCTTCCGAATAGGAAAACATGTATGCCAGTTTGTGCGCTTCAGAGAATAAATGAAAAAAATGTTTCTACACATGCATATATCCATACATGTGCACAGACGTATTTTTAAGAAATCCACAGTCATGTGATTGTGGGGGTGGGGCCAGCAGGCTAGGAACTCAGGTATTATTCCTGTTACAGTTTTTTTTTTTTTTTTTAGGTTTTTGTTTATTTATTTGACAGAGAGAAACACAGTGAGAGAGGGAACACAAGCAGGGGGCAGAATGAGAGAGAGAAGCAGGCTCCCCCCTGAGCAGGGAGCCCAATGTGGGGCTCAATCCCAGGACCCTGGGATCATGACCTGAGCTGAAGGCAGACGCTTCATCACTGAGCCACCCAGGCACCCCTCCTGCTATAGTCTTTTTTTTTTTTTATTTTTTTAAGATTTTTATTTATTCATTTGACACATAGATCACAAGTAGGCAGAGGGGCAGGGAGAGAGTAAGAGGAGGAAGCAGGCTCCCCACTGAGCAGAGAGCCCGACCCCAGGACCCTGGGATCAGGGCCTGAGCCGAAGGCCTGCTACAGTCTTAAGGCAGAATTCCTTCTTAGAAGAATGGTTATAGTGAAGGGCCCATCCTACTCTGGTAGGATCTCATTTTAACTCATTCCATCTGCAGTGATCCTATTCCTAAATGAGGTCACTCCCGAGGTACCAGGGGTTAGGACTTCAACATGTCATTTTGGTGGACAAAATTCAACCCAGAATAACATCCTAAAAAAGTCCGTTCTCCCTAAATTAATTTAATGCTATCCCATCGAAAACCAAAATGTTTTTATGGAGCTGGACAAGGAGATCCTAAAGTTTATGTATGGAAAACTAAGAAAACACTAAAAAGGAAGAGTTAGAAGGCTGAACTAGTGTTACCTGATATGGAAAACTAGAGCCCCTATGATTAAAACAGTATAGTACTGGTCGTACACAGACAAACCAATGGAACAGAACAGAAGATCTAAAAATAGAGACATTTTGTAGAAGATAAAGGTAGCATGTCAGATCAGTGGACTTTTTAATAAATGAGGCTGGGGCAACAGGATACCCGATTGTGAAAAGATAAAACTACTCCCAGATCTCCCAGCATAGACAAGAATAAACACCAAATGGATTAAAGATCTAAATTTTAAAGAGAGAGACCACACAAGCAGTAGAAGAAAACAGGATTATTTCATAGCCCAAGAGTAGGAAACAGCTTTTCTGTTTCTATTGCATCAAAATCCCAGATCCAATAAAGAAAAATGTTGATAAATTTGGCTATCTAAGAATGTGAATTTTAAAATTTTCATTGAGGGACACCTGGGTGGCTCAGCCAGTTAAGCATCTGCCTTCGGCTCAGGTCATGATCCCTGGGTCCTGGGATCAAGCCCCGAATCATGTTCCTTGCTCAGCAGGGAGCCTGCTTCTCTCTCTCCTTCTGCCTCTCCCCCAGCTTGTGCTCTCTCTTTCTCTCAAACAAAATCTTTTAAAAAATTTTATTGAGGCATATTTTAGATATTACGTATCTATTTCAAATGTATAATGATGTTTTTATAAATTTACCAAGTTGTACAACATCACCATCAGTCAATTTAGAGCATTCTCATTAGCCCAATAAGATCCCTTATGTACATTTCCTGTTAATCCTATCCTCCCCCACCCCTACAACCCCTAATCCTTCTGTTTCAACAGATTTGCCTTTTCTGGACATTTTTTTTTTTTAAATTTATTTGACAGACAGAGATCACAAGTAGGCAGAGAGTGGAGAAGGGAAGCAGGCTCCCTGCTGAGCAGAGAGCCCGATGCAGGGCTCAATCCCAGGACCCTGGGATCATGACCTGAGCCGAAAGCAGAGGATTTAACCCACTGAGCCACCCAGATGCCCCCACTTTTCTGGACATTTTATATAAATGGCATCATGTGGTATAGGGTCTCTTGTGTGTGGCTTCCTTCACTGGGCATACTTTTTTTTTTAAGATTTTATGTATTTATTAGAGAGAGAGAATGAGAGAGAGAGAGAGAGAGAGAGAATGAGAGGGGAGAGGGTCAGAGGGAGAAGCAGACTTCCCGCTGAGCAGGGAGCCCAATGCGGGACTCGATCCTGGGACTCCAGGATCATGACCTGAGCTGAAGGCAGTCACTTAACCAACTGAGCCCCCCAGGCGCCCTGGGCATATGTTGTTTATGTCATAGCATGTGTCCACAGTTTGTTCTTTTTTATTGTTGAATGATACTCCTTGTGCAGATATACCACACTTCGTCTATCTATTCACGATCTGGGGCTAGCATGAATAACGCTGCTGGGGTGCCTCGGTGGCAGAGTCAGGGAAGCATGTGACTCTTGGTTTCGGCTCAGGTCATGATCTAACAGGGGTGGGACTGAGCCCCACGTCTGCCTCTGCGCTCAGTACAGAGTCTGCTTCAGATTCTTTCTCCCTCCCCCTCTGCCCCACCCGACGTGCTCTCTCTCAAATAAGTAAAATCTTTAAAACAAAATGAATAATGCTGCCAAAACACCATAAAAAAGTCAAAAGACAAATGATAAGGAGAAAATATTTGCAACCTACATCACAGATAAAGATACTAATATCTCTAATAAAGAGCTTTCCAAATTGGGGGGGAAAGCCCCAAATTCCTATTTAGAAATGAGCCAAAGACATGAACAGACAATTCCCCTAAAAAGATATTAAAATGGGGGCGCCTGGGTGGCTCAGTCAGTGAGGCATCTGCCTTCAGCCCAGGTCACAATGTCAGGATCCTGGGACTGAGGCCGCCCTGGGCTCCCCACACAGTGGGGAGTCTGCTTTTCCCTCCTCTTCTGCCCCTCCCCCTGCTTGTGTTCTGTCTCTCAATACATAAAATCTTAAAAAAACAGATATTAAGATGACCCTTAAGCATACAAAAAGAAATTCACTCACAATAAGAATGCAAATTAAAACTGTATTGAGAACACCGACTAGGATGCCTATAAAAAAAAGATAGGTAGTTACAAGGGCTGGCAAGGCTGTAGAGGAAGGAACCTTTGTGCACTGCTGGCGGGACTGTAAAGAACAGCAGGCTCTTTGGAAGACAGTCTAGAAACTCTTCAAAATATTCAATAGGGTTACCATACGACCCAGCAAGTCTTCTCCTAGGTATCCAGCCAAGAGATATGAAAACACACGTCCACACAAAAACTGGTACACAAATGTCCACAGTGGCATTACTCACAACAGCCCAACGTGCAAACAACCCAAATGCCCATCCATGGATGAGTGGACAAATGAAACGCGGTCCCCGCATGCAGGGGACCAGTATTCTGGCAGGAATGGGAACGGAGTAGTACTACAGGCCGCAGCACGATGAACCTTGAAGCCAATAAGCTAAGTGAAGGAAGCCAGACATAAAAGTCACATTATTGCTTCCATTCATCTAAAATGTCCACAACAGGCAACTCCTTAGAGTCCGAAAGTAGCTTAGAGGTTGCCAAGGGCTTTAGGGAAGGAAGAATGAGGGGACTACTAATGGATATAGGGTTTCTTGTTGGGGTGATAGAAATGTTCTAGAATCGACTGTGGTGATAGAGGCACAGCTCTGTGAATATACTGAGAAGCACTGAACTGTGCACCCCAAATGGATCAATTGCACAGCATGTGGATTATGCCTCAATACTGCTGCTATACATATTTTTCTATATGTATACATGTAAGTATATATATGTACATATACATGTATTTTTAAAAACCGGCCATGAGACACCACTTCTCAACTATCACATCAGCAAACATTCTGAAGCTTGACCATACATTCTGTTGACAAGGCTGTGGAGTAAGAGACACTCCTGTGCATTGTGCGAATGCAAAATGGAAGGCAAATTTGGTAACATCTGACAAGACTGTATTTGTGTTTACCCTCTGAGACAGCAGTAACATTTCTAGGGTCTTATTTTTGTTCAAAAAATTTTTTTAAGTGGGGCGCCTGGGTGGCTCAGTTGGTTAAGCGTCTGCCTTTGGCTCAAGTCATGATCCCGGGGGACCCTGGGATTGAGGCCCGCATCAGGCTCCCTGCTTGGCAGGGAACCTGCTTCTCCTTCTCCCTGATGCTCCCCCTGCTTGCAGTCTGTCAAATAAATAAAATTTTTAAAGTTTATGTATATATGTATGTATGTAATCTCTATACCCAAGGTGGGGCTTGAACTCACAACCCTGTGATCAAGAGTCCCACACTCTTCTGAGCCAGCGAGACGCCCCTCTAGGGCCTTACTCTTAAAATACACCTATAGCAAGAAAATACACATGCGCAAGGATACTCATTATTACTCGTATTTGCAAAACAGAAACTAACTGTCTAAATGAAGGATACTGGCTAAATAAACGATGCCACACCCAATGACGGAGTACTATGTAGCAGGAAACAAATAAAAAGAAGGTCGAAGATCCCTACGGGGCGATAGGGGTGTAGTTTCCAAGACACATCATAAAGTGAAAAAGAATATAGTCTATTCCCATTTGTGTAAGAAAGGGGAAATAAGTAAATATGCATGCATCTCCTTATTTTTGCAAAAGGAAACATAGGAAGGATGAACCACAAAACAATGTAGTTACCTAAAATGTGTGGGTGTGTATGTGTGCGCATGCGCGCACACGCGCGTGCACGGCATGCGCACGCGTGGCAGGGTGGACGGCATGGAATACATCTGGGAGGGAACAGCCTTTGCCAGGTGTATCTTTTTGTGTCATTTAATGCCAGGGTCAGAGAAGACAGCTTCAAAGGGCTCCCACTGTCCAAATACAGACCAACTGGAGCATCAAAATTAAGACGACAGTAAAGGATTCCGACCCACAGAATAAAACGGGAATCCACAAGACCGTATGAACAACAGGTAAGTACACAGATGGGGGGAGACAGGAGGCTCTTCCCGACAGCAGTGCTGACGTAGATATGCAAGGACTGGTAGCACTGGAAAAGCCTCACCTTGCATCCATCACAGTAAATACTGATTTCGACAAGAACCATCCACGGACCGTTTATTAGCTGCAAGGGGCAAAGCTGGAACTCTGCAGGGGAGAAACCAGACAAGGCTCTGACCAGGTACCCAAACGCCCACGACGGCTCGGGGCAGACAGGCCCGCGCTTGTGGATGGGATGCTCTGAGGACGCAGACCGCTGACGGTGCTGCGGCTGAGAAAGTATAACCTGAATCTGTGAGGAAACAACAGGCAGGCCCCAACTGAGGACCAATTCTAGACACTACCTGGCCTGAGCTCTTCAAAAATGGCCAAGTCATAAAAAGTAAAGAAAGGCTGGGGAACTGTTCCAGAGGAAATGTCCTGCATGATACTGGATGGAACCCTGCACTGAAGGAAAGAATGCTATAAAGGACATTATTGGGACAGGTGACAAAACTGAAATCGGGCCTAAAACGACAAAATGTATTGTAAACAATGTTACATCAAAGATTATTGTGGTTACGTGAGAGAACCTCTTTGTTCTTCTCTCAAATGGTTTGGATAAAATACACAGTAATGTGTGTTCGGACACAGATATATATAACACACACGGGCACACACATGCGCGTGTGCACACATACACCCCTAAAAAGAAAATGATAAAACTCAGAAAAGTTTTATTTACTTTTTTAAAGACTTTTTTTTTTTTTTTTTTTTTTTTTTTACGGACAGAGATCACAAGTAGGCAGAGAGGCAGGCGGTGGGGCGGGGTGGAGAAGCGGGCTCCCCGCTGAGCAGAGAGCCCTGATGCGGGGCTCGATCCCAGGACCCTGGGATCATGACCTGAGCCGAAGGCAGAGGCTTTAACCCACTGAGCCACCCAAGCGCTCCAGGTCTATGTATTCTTACAACTTTTTGGTAAACGTGAAATACTTTCCAAACAAGTTTTCACCATTCAAAGTTCTGTTTCTGTAGAATTTAAAATACTGGATGATCCACTCACTCAAAGGTTAAAAAAAGGGGAGGTTCATTTCATTTCTGGGGCAAAGACTACTAAGTCTGAGAAGGCGGCATTGCGCTAGCTCCGATGGCAGGACCCGCCAGTGGGGCCCTGGCAGGAGATGGCTCTGTAGCCTCCTGCTCTGCTCACCAGCGGCCTGATCGGAGGACATGTGACTAGGGCAGAAACCCCACAAAACCAGCAGTTTGTTGGGGGCCGGACCCAACATACCCCTCCTGCCTCTTGATTGGACCCGGACCAGCTACGACATGCTTTATAGGTAGAGAAAGTGAGATCGACACACTTAACTGACACTCTCCCAGCCACGGAAAGATGCACCCGCCCAGCCTTCAGCCACGGTATTCACAGGAGGGAAAAAGAGCACACATAAAGGCAAAAGATGAGAATCTGGGCCACAGACGGCTCTAAAATTACTTTCAGCAGTAACTGAATATATCCGCCTATTGTTTTATTCACCCAGCTTCTCCTGAGGCACTCTGCTATTTATTCCCTTTGGTAGAATTTAAGAGCAAATACTCCAAGGATATCAGCATAGATGTGGCCAAAAAAAAAAAAAAAAAAAATCTTTTTCATTAAATACCCAAGTCCTAAATGTTCAGTTTTCACAGCTGTAATTCAGAAATAGGCATATGTTTTGTAAATGTTGGCCAGCATTTCAGGGCAACTTTAATGAAGTACATTTTTTACTTTTCTTTTAAACCAGAAGATAGGAGATGCCTGGGTGGCTCAGTCAGTTAAACGTCTGCCTTCAGCTCAGGTCATAATCCCCGGGTCCTCGGATCGCGCCCCGCACCGGGCTCCCTGTTCAGTGAAGAGTCTGCTTCTCCTTCTGCCTGCTGCTCCCCCGGCTTGTGCTCTCTCTCACATGCACTCTCTCTCAAATAAATTCTTTAAAAAAATTTTTTTTAAAAAGAGGTGCCTGGGTGCCTCAGTCAGGTAAGCATCTGCCTTTGCCTCAGGACATGATCTCAGGATCCTGGGATCAAGCCCCAAGTCGAGCTCCCTGCTCACTGGGGAGCCTGCTTCTCCCTCACCTCCCTGGTTGTGCTGTCACTATCTTTGTCTCTCTCTCTCTCTCTCTCTCTCTCAGATAAATAAATAAAGCCTTTTTTTTAAGATTTTATTTATTTATTTGACAGAGATCACAAGTAGGCAGAGAGGCAGGCACAGAGAGAGGAGGAAGCAGGCCCCCCGCTGAGCAGAGAGCCCAATGCCGGGCTCGATCCCAGGACCCTGGGATCATGACCTGAGCTGAAGGCAGAGGCTTCAACCCACTGAGCCACCCAGGCACTCCAATACATAAAGCCTTAAAAAAAAAAAAAAAAAAAAGGAAGACATAAAATCATTTAAAAAATACAATGTTGCCAGGGTGCCTGGGTGGTTCAGTCCCTCAAGTGTCAGACTCTTGGTTTCAAGTCAGGTCATGATCTGGGGATCCTGGGATGAAGCCCCAGGTTGGGTTCCGTGCTCAGCGGGGAGTCTGGTTCAGGGTTCTCTCCCCCTCTGCTTCCACCCCCCACACCACCCTGCTCATTCGCCTGCATGTATGCACGTGCACTCTCTCAAATTAATAAATCTTTAAAAAATAAAAAAATAAAAAAATTAGAAAGCATAATGTTGCTATCATTAAAGTAATACTTAATTTAGGCAAGAATCAACAATGATGATAAAATTAGGTTAAATATTTGATGAGAAAAGAGATATTTACGGGGCGCCTGGGTGGCTCAGTGGTTAAAGCCTCTGCCTTCGGCTCAGGTCATGATCTCCGGGTCCTGGGATCGAGTCCCGCATCGGGCTCTCTGCTCAGCAGGGAGCCTGCCTCCTGTCTCTCTCTGCCTGCCTCTCTGCCTACTTGTGATCTGTGAAATAAATTTAAAAAAAAAAAACTTAAAAAAAAAAAGAGATATTTACATAGTCTCAAAATATCTCCCCCACAAACTACCTATTACAATGGGGAAAACAGAGTTTACAGCGGGGAAACCCAGCAAATACTGCCTTACTATCACCAGACACACAGACATCACATGCCTGCTAATGTGATTGCTGCACTGGGGACACAACACTCTTGTGGGGTTCCTGCCCAAAATGAACCCTGAGGACAGTCACGAAGAAACATCAAATGAACCCAATGAGAGACATTCTATCAAATAGCGGGCCTGTACTCTCCTAAAATGTCAAGGTCATGAACCACAAACAAAGGCAGAGGAAGGCAGAACTGTTCTAGATGGAAGGAGATAAAAGAGACATCATGATTAAATGCAGTGTGTTATCCCCATCTGGATCCTGGACTAGAAAAAGAGAACTGTGATATAGGACATTATGGGGACAATGAACAAAATGTGAAGTAGGACTGCAGATTAAGGTATTATGCTGTTAAATGTCTTGATTCTGGGGGCGCCTGGGTGGCTCAGTGGTTTAAGCCTCTGCCTTCGGCTCAGGTCATGATCTCAGGATCCTGGGACTGAGCCCCACATCGGGCTCTCTGCTCAGCGGGGAGCCTGCTTCCCCCCTCTCTGCCTACTTGTGATCTCGGTCTGTCAAATAAATAAATAAAATCTTTAAAAACAAAACAAAACAAAACAAAGTCTTGACTCTGATGGATGTACTGTGGTAATGTAACAGACAGTCATGAGGGACACCTGGGTGGCTCAGCTGGTTAAGTGTCTGCCTTTGGCTCAGGTCCTGATCCCAGGGTCCTGGGGATTGAGCCCCCACATCAGGCTTCCTGCTCAGTGGGGAGTCTGCTTCTCCCTCTCCCTCTGCCCTACCCCCTGACACATGCTCACTCTCTCTCTCATCCCGCACTCTAATAAATAAATAAAATCTTAAAAAAAAAAGTCATGAGCCTCCATGTGCTTAGGAAATGCACACTGATGTTCTTAAGAAATACCTTTCAAGGAAGAGAAAACTTTATAGAAAATATTGCACAATGTTGAGAGTTGGTAAATCTGGGTGAAGGATATGTGGGTTTTTTTTTTTTTTGACACTTCTTGCTTTCTTATACTTGTTTGAAACGGTTTTAACTTTTCTATAAGTTCGAAATTACTTCACAATGGAAAGTTAAGAAGAGCAGTTAAAATAAAAAGGTATGCTCTCTACAATCTACTGCATGGGAACTCACTGAAGGGTCCTGTTGGGCTAGAGCTGTTAATGTCAGGCAGGATCTCACAGGACCCTGTGTGCTGCGATCTTGGGTAGGAGTGGGAGCTGGGCAGAGATCTGAATCCATCTTTGTTATTTAGGTGTCTTCTCCCCTCTGAGCTTACTGACTATGTTCATGTTAATGACTCTAGGCTGAGTCACACAGCAGACTCGGACCGCTTTATGTAGAAGAAACACCACCTCCAATAATATTAATGGTAAAGAGATATTATTTAATGATAAACCTTCAGTTGTTTAGTCTCCTCCATTAAAAGGCAGTGAAATACACAGCGAGGCTAATTTACCTGTAGGGAAGGGTAGTCACAGAGCCAGCATTAGCATCGTAGCGCCCAGCCAGGCTTATGGGTTAACTTGCTTCAGGTTAGCACACTCCAGGCTTGCTGACCTGAGGCCTTTGATATGTCACAGAACTAATTTACTTTGAGATTTGCAGACCACTGGCCTTGGGGAGTGTAGGACCAGAACTTTCCCAGGCCACAGAGGCCAACAAGTCTGTTGGAGGCTACCTCAGCTTTCTGATGAGCTAAAACATCTTTTAGCAAAATGTTTTTCTCTTTCTAAGGTCACATAAATGACTTTACTAACCATCCTCTGTGCATCTGCAGCCCCTGCCTTCCTCTGCAGAAAGAACAGAGTATTCTTGCACAACCGCCAAAGTACCAAGGAACCAGACCTTCTTGCACCATCCCTTCCCCGCCCCCACTTGCCTACCCCGAGGGGCACCAAGGAACTTCTAGAACTTCCTGCACAACCCCCGAGCACTGAGAGAACTCTGTAACTGGCCTCGTGGAGTCTGTACATAATCAAAAAATGCCACAGAGCACTGCACTCCCTTAACTGATTAAATCTCTTTAAAAATCTCTGGGCCAGGCAGAAACCTCAGAGTTGGCTTTTGGACAAGGCTCTGCCTTCTCCCCAGGGGGCCGGCCACCTGAATAAAGTTCATATTCCTTCCCAGTCAATACTCATCTCTTGAGTACTGGCCTTTCAGGCAGTGGGCAGTCGAGCTTGGGTTCGGTAACATTACTTATGTTCTCTAATCCTAAAACTCTTTGGGACCATCTTTGCCTCAGTCAGGTAGGATTCTTGATAGTTTTGCTCATTCCCAGCCCTGTATGCTTCCTCTCTTCAAGTGCTGGCCAAGCTCCATGACAATGCTGTATGCTTCGATGGGGCCGTTCACTGCAACTCTAACCACCAACAAATATCTAGAAGGCACAAACCTTATATGAAGACTGTACTCAAACCTTATATGAAGACTGTACTCAGACCAACCAGGAAAGTCACAAATTGTCTGTACCTCCATCCCCCTTGCTGTAAAATGCCCCACTGAAAGGCAGACCTTGTCACGTTCAATTTGGACCATGTCTAGTCAGCACATGCAAAAGGTTCATGGGGAGAAGGAAAAGTTTCTTTGGTGATATTTTCCCTGGTCTGGGGGAACTTAACAACTTAGTTGGAAAGACAGAAACACATCAGATGTTAAAGTGATTTGTGCATGGGGCCCATGGTGGCTCCATTGGTTGGGCTCAGGTTGTGATCTCAGCGTCCTGGGACTGAGCCCTGCATAGTACTCCCTGCTCAGCGGGGAGCCTGCTTCTCCCTCCCTCTCTGCTGCCACTCCTCCTGCTTGTGCTGTCTCTGTCAAAGAAAGGGAAAAAAAGAAAAAGAGACACAATAAAAAATAAATTAAGGGGCGCCTGGGTGGCTCAGTGGGTTAAAGCCTCTGCCTTTAGCTCAGGTCATGATCCCAGGGTCCTGGGATCAAGCCCCGCATCGGGCTCTCTGCTCAGCGGGGGAGCCTGCTTCCCTCTCTCTCTCTGCCTGCCTCTCTGCCTACTTGTGATCTCTGTCAAATAAATAAATAAAATCTTAAAAAAAAATAAATTAAAAAAAGAAAAAAGAAAAGAGAAGAAAATAAAATAAAAACAAAAAATTAAATTTAAAAAATAAAATAAAACCAAAAATAAAAAATAAAATAAAATAAATAAAGTGAGGTGTACAGAGGACTAATGGGAGAAATAAGAAACCTTAATCCTGGTCTACTGCAAATTCACTGTCACCCTGGCAATGACGATGTCTTAAGGCTTCATGCCTTATTTGTAACATGAGGGGGTTGGAGTGGATGACAATGAAGAGGGTAGAAATGTACCGAGCACTTATATACCAAGCCCTACAGTAAGCACTGAAAAAGGATCAATACAGTGAAATCTCCTGCTATGAGGTAGGGACCACTCTTCCTATTTTACAGATAATACATGAGATCCTTTCAACTCCAACAGAATTATGTGATTTCAAGTTAAGTAATATGGTAAACTACATTCTCCAAAGGTGGCCACAATATTTCCCATCCCACGTGATCTTCTTAAAGTGTGACTCTGATACTCCTAACTTGGAGAGGTGGGTCTATGTCTTCTCTCACTGAACTGGGGTGGGCTTGTGACTGGAGAAAGCAATGTTATATGACTTCTGAGGTTAGATCACAAAAGCCAATCTCTCTGATACTGGTTTCCTATTGCAGCACAATAGATTACCCACAAACTTAATGGCTTATACCCACTTATTAGCTCGGTCCATAGGTCAGAATTATAGGCACAGCATGGCTGGGTTCTCTGTTCATAGTCTCACAAGGATGAATTAAAGGTGTTGTCTGAACTGAGTTCTCAGAGGGTCTAGGGGACAATCTGCTTACAAGCTCCCAACGTTGTTGGCAGAATTCAGTTCTTTGTGGTTGTAGGACTTGAGGTCTGCATGTCCTTGCTGGCTGTCAGTGAGAGCTGCACTCAGCTCCTAAAGGCTACCCAAATTCCTTGCTAACACAGCCACCTCCACCCTCAAAGCCAGCTGTAGATAATCTCCCTCACATCTAATCCCTTTCACACTTCAAATCTCTGACATCCTCAGTCCCTGGCTTCTAAAATGGACTCAGATTGAAATGGCTCAAGCAATTAGATCAGGCCCACGTGCAGACTCTCCCTATCTTAAGGTCAACTGATTTGGGACTTACTTACACCTGCAAAATCCCTTGTGTCATATAATCGTGGGAGTGAAATCTAATCATATTCATAGGATCCACCCAAATCAAGGGGAGGTATGCCAGGGCAAGGGTCACTGGGGGTAAAATTCTGCCTACCACATAGCTTCTATTTTATTCTCCTGTTATACTTATTTTTGGAGCTCAGCCTTCATACTGTGAGGAAGTATAAGCAGCTTGTGGAAAGGAGCAGAGGCCTCCCAGCCAATAGTCCCAGCTGAGCACCTGGCCAACAAGCAGTGTTAACTGGTTAGCCATATTAGTAAGCCATTTTGAAAGTGGATCTTCCAGCCCTAAACTGAGCTGCTCCAAGTGGTAATAACGACAGTTACTGAGTCCCACCCAATGTGCAAATGTGTGAGTAAAATAAAGGACTGTTGTCAGCCACTAAGTTCTAGGGTGATCTATTACACAGCAATAGGTAATCAAAGTGAAGTAGCAACCCAAGTGAGAAGATCTACAAGTACTGAAAGTTTTTTTGCAGATAAGAGTGATAACTTACCTTTCTTTTAGGACACTGGGGGATCGAGCATCTGACAGTATAGGTCTAAAATGTCTTTCAATTCACGGTTGCTGATTTATTGATTCAAACTTACACTGAACTAATTTACACTAGTATACCAGTCATCTCTATTTGGAAGCCCAGCATTTTAAAAAGGTTATCTAAAAATTATTCTGTTTTCCTTTTGAGCAATGGTTATACCATATATTCTAAGCTACAGCTGAGAAATATTTGGGATGTAAATAAAGATAATGAACGTACTAATTTTTAAAGATACCATGGGCTTGTTCATAAATCACTAAAGTATTAGTTACCTCAATGTATACTTAATTACTTTTCAAGTTATTTTAAATTAGAAAAAATAGAAAACACATGGAAAATAATCATCAGTTTTGTCACTAAGAATTTTAATCAACGGGGGCGCCTGGGTGGCCCAGTGGTTTAAGCCTCTGCCTTCGGCTCAGGTCATGATCTCAGGATCCTGGGATTGAGCCCCACATTGGGCTCTCTGCTCAGCGGGGAGCCTGCTTTCCCCTCTCTCTCTGCCTGCCTCTCTGCCTACTTGTGATCTCTGTCAAATAAATAAATAAAATCTTTAAAAAAAAAAGAATTTTAATCAATGGATATTAACTATTAGGTGAAAGACTGTTGGAGTAGAACTTCCATAAACTCTCTAAGAGAGTTTGGATTATTTGTTGATTACAGAGGGGAGAAACCTGGCAGACAAAACCTTAACAAAATCAAACAAACAACAACAAAAAATCAAACTTAATATCAGCAATGATAGAACAAAGTAACATCATGTGCCTTCCACTGTGATGCACTAAGGACACACCATCACATGTGTAGTATTCTTGCCCCCAAATGTTTATTTATGAGAAAACATATAAATCCAAATTAAGGATATTCTGAAAAACCACTGACTTGTACTTTTCGCAAAAATATCAATGTCATAAAAAGAAAAAATGCTGGGAACTCCTCTACACTAAGGAAGATTAATCTAAAAGAGGTAACTAAATGTGAATCTTGACTGGATCACCCTCTCCCAACAAAAAAGAAAAGAAACAACCACAAAACTCTAAAATTTAAGTATGCACTTCATATTAAATAGTACTGTACATAAAAGTATCTGAGTGGATTATTGTACTGTAATTAAGTAGGGAAATGTCCTTGTTAAGAGCCAGACGCAGAAATGTTTAGGGGTGAAACGTCACTATAGCTGCAACACTCAGGAAAATTGTGTAAGGATTAAATTTGTGTACCTGGTTGAACGATATTGTATCACATCTAGTCAACACTGCCCACAGACCGGACAGAACAATCAAAGCTTCCCTTTGGTACCGAGGAGAAGCACACAGCTGGACACTCACCTCCCTGGGTGGCCCACGGAGCCCTGGGAGTTTTACGATGATCTCAGCACAAGAGCGAGCGGAGGAAGAGGCTGCCAGAGAAACAGAAATACATGCACACACCACAGGGTTCACGCGCTGCACCCTTTATGGCCGTCCTGCTCAGGCGTGGCGGTGTAGCCACGCCTCTCGCCCCTAAAGGCGCATCTGACAGCAGCATGTGCCTGTCCAACGCACTTTACGGCAGTCACGGGAAGGTGCGGGGGCGTGGCTATACCTCCCGCGCCATAGGCACGCACGACAGCCGCACATGCTGTGTGGAGCACTTTATGGCAACCACGCAAAGGCGTGAGGTCAGGGGCCCACGCTGTGCGGAGTAGGCTCTGCGTCCTACGTCATCGTGGGTTGGCTGTTATTTCGTTGGTGCTCTCATGCCTTGGAGATCATGGTGATGGTGGCGGCCCTGTGGCGGAGTGCGAGGGGCTATATGCAGACCAAGGAGTTCCGGAACTACCTGGCCAGCACTCACTTCTGGGGTCCCGTGGCCAACTATGGCCTTCCGCTGGCTGCCTTTAAGGACATGAACGCATCACCTGAAATCATGAGTGGCTGTATGACAGTAGCGCTCATCTTCTACTCGATGGCCTTCATGCGTTTCGCCTACCGTGTACAGCCTCGAAACCTGCTGCTGTTCGTGTGCCACAGCACCAATGTCGTGGCACAGAGTGTGCTGCTGCTGAGCCGCTACCTGAATTACTACTACGGCGGAGGCGTGTTGGCGGCTGTTGGTACCACCAATGCCACCACCCTCGATCCCACCAGCGGTTCTGTACCTGTTAGCCACCTTGACGATGACGACTCCTGCTAGGCAGCCGCCAGCCCCAACCCATGGTCCCAGAAGCGTGACTGAGAGGGCCCGATTAAAACTTTGCAGCTTGCAAACACTGAACTGTTCTCCCTAAAGAGACCAGTGAAGTTTGGTTTTTACTCTAATAAAATTGCGAGTCTGACTGAAACCTGCAGTTTGGTTAATAAAGAAGAGAAAATAGCGCAGAACTGAAGGTGTTGAGTGCTGTTTATTTCGTGATCTGGAAATACAATGTTCTTAGGTGGGGGTAGATTGGCTGGTCTTCCTCTTCACCGGACCTGCACCTTGAGGGTTAGTTTTTACAGGGGAGGAAGAATGAATGAGAGCGTTCCTGAGATGGTGTTTTGTTTTTTGTTTCGGGTGTCCAGGTCAAATAATGCTTGGTAGCATACATGATTTTTAAAACTTGGTACAGGCGCCTGCGTGGCTTAAGTCGTTAAGCGTCTGCCATCAGCTCAGGTCATGATCCCACGGTCCAGGGATTGAGCCCCACATTGGGCTCCCTGCTCCTTGAGAAGTCTGTTTCTCCCTCTCCCACCTACCCTGCTTGTGTTCCCTCTCTTGCTTTGTCTCTGTCAAATAAATAAATACAATCTTAAAAAAAAAAAAAAAAACTTGATACAGGCATTAATCTCTTTACAGCAAAAATAAGTCGGGGGCTATTGCTACTGAGGGAAATAGTTCAAAGTGGGTTTAAATGAATTCAGTGAAATCCAATTTAGGCTTTTAAAAAGTACTTATTAAGAGAACCTAGAATCTTGGGGCGCCTGGGTGGCTCAGTGGGTTAAGCTGCTGCCTTCGGCTCGGGTCATGATCTCAGGATCCTGGGATCGAGCCCCGCATCGGGCTCTCTGCTCAGCAGGGACCCTGCTTCCTCCTCTCTCTCTGTCTGCCTCTCTGCCTGCTTGTGATCTCTCTCTGTCAGATAAATAAATAAAATCTTAAAAAAAAAAAAAAAGAGAGAGAGAACCTAGAATCTTTTGGTGATTGGATAGCAATTGGAGAATCTACGGTGGAAACAGGATAAACAAACCTGAGCTTAGTTGCTGTCAACCCTGGATTCCAGGTAAATAGAAAATAAAAACGACAAAATCACAATCATTTCCTCTTCTTGCCTAAAAATGGGGGAAATGGCAGTCGGTAAAACTGATAAGACTATTGCCTTGTGGCTAGCTAGGGTTGGGGATGAAGGTAAACAGCACTGGCTCACAGTGTCCCCTTAGGAATCTTACGGGTGCTAAGGACTTGTCTTAAACCAGGTTACAGGAGGTGGGGAAAGAAAAGGGTGGGGCTGTGAGTGTAAGGCCACTGTCTCTGCAGCAGAGGCTGTCTTTTAGGATTTGATGCCAAATCGGCCTCTGGAGGATGCAGGAAGTTCCGGAGGGTTTACTGGGTAAAGAGTGCTTAAACCCTACTTTTGTTAAAGATTTCGAACGCAGGGGCGCCTGGGTGGCTCAGTTGGTTAAGTGGCTGCCTTCGGCCCACTCAGGTCATGATCCCAGGGTCCTGGGATTGAGCCCTACATCGGGCTCCCTGCTCAGTGGAGAGCCTGCCTCTCCCTCTCCCTTTGCTTGCAGCCCTGCCTACTTGTGTGCTCTGTCAAATAAATAAATAGTCTTAAAAAAAAAAAAAAAAGATTTCAAATGCAAAGAAGGGCCCCTGGGTGGTGCAGTAGGTTAAGCATCTGACTCTTAGTTTGGGCTCAGGCTGTGATCTCAGGGTCTTGAGATCAAATCCCTCATCTCACACACAGTCTTCTATAGCGTCATCTGGGAAGTGACATACCATCACTCAGCTGTTTCCTATTGGCCACGTGAACGAACCCCAGTACGCTGTGGGAGGAAAATACAAGGGTGGGAATACCGGGAGGCAGGATCTTTGGCGGGGGGGCCATCTTGGAGGCTGGCTACCACATATGGTTCTGAAATTAAATTTCTCATGCCTTTCTGAAACTCAGTAGAAAGTAATAAAGCATGTCAGGTCATCACTCACCTTCCCCCAAAAGATGTCGCAAAACGCTCAGTTTACAGTTTTGTGGTCATTAGTAACATGCATGTATCATGGAGCATGGGTTTGAGAAAAGGGAAAGAAGTCTCTGGAAGATAGTATTTTCATATTTTTATAGTTCAGACTATATAATGTAGTAATAAAAACCAGTTCTTAAAGTTTTGAAATGAGTCATAACCTTTTATCAAAATTTTTATTAAAACTTGAAAGGAATTTTTCCCTTCACTACTATGTGAGTAGAAATTCATATATTTTTAGATCTGTCTTACAACATGTATTTTGTAATTTGAGTATATTCCAATCAAAGGCAGGTAGGTTTCTAATTAACCTGGTAAGGGAAAAGTAGGTAATAATCCCTACTGATAATTTCCTATTATTCTACATTTATAATTTAGAGGGCAAAATGATTAGAGAAAAAAAATCCAAAAGATTCCAATGCCTCCAACTCTAAGGCAATGTTCCACTTACAGGATCTAATTTGTAGTATGCCCACCCAAGAGGTCTAACCTTTTGTTGTCTAGGATATTCATGTTTAAAGCCATATAAGTGATTAATACTTTAATAAAAATGAGGCTTTCAAATCATTAGGGTAACAATCACTTATAATCTCCCCAAACTATCAAATACAGCCCTTTCTGGACTTCACAATTTAACCTGTCTACAGATCTCTTCTGCTACTTTATGAAGCCAATAACATTTTGAATGGCAGAGCTATTTTTCCAGAAGTTTTTGTTACTGACACACTTTTGTTATTACCTAGAATTCGGGTTTTATACTGAGCTTAATAAGTAATGTCCTTCTCCTTAGGTCCTCTGAGTTCCCTGGAAAAGCACAGGCTAAAATCCGAAGAATTGCCTTACCTTTGCAACCATAATGTCAAAACTCTTTTTCTCCTCTAATTCTTTCCACCTACTGTGTCACAGGGAGAGGAGGAGAGAGTAAATCATATTGCTGGATGGAAACCAGGCCCTTGGAGACGAAACAGCCCTGTGTGAAAGGGAGACCACCTCCTGGGCTTCTCCGGATGCTACCGCCTCCCCAGTGCCCCTAGAGGTGGAGTTGACCCCCGCAAAAATGGGAGGCTACAACCTGTTCCAGGGAATCTGACACATAAGTCTTATCGTTTGAATTTATATATTGTTCATGTCTCTTGATTATCTTGAAATGAACAGACTGTAATTAAGAACTTTCAAAATACCAGGAGCGCATGTTTGTTGGACAAATTTTATATGGGACAATGCCACAAACAGAATAGCCACATTTCTTCTAACCACCCCCCTCGACCTCGATTCCTCTCCCAGTGGTAACACAGCAAAGGAGCCTGGGACAGGCATACAGCTTTCCAGACCTTTTATTGAAAAAGACAGAGTTTTACAGCATGCCACGCAATGCTGAACGTTCTGCTTCTGTTATGTGTGTATTAGAGATCGTTCTGTCTCCCTGCACTGCAGCATGATGACATTCTTCTTTACAACCATAGAGTGCTCTGTGGCTTGGATGCGCTGGGATTTCACCAGTCATCTCTTGATGCCAGGCTCCCGGTGCCACTGTGAGCACCCCCGTGTGGGCATCATGGGCCAGGTGCCCAGATTCATAGAGGAGAGGCCCACAGGCTGATATCCCTGTGCACGCTCCATTTGCTTTAAAGCCCTCTCTGGACATATCTTTCCTTTCTTCGATTTCAGTGTAGTTAAATGTTGCCAGTATAATGTTTTCTGCACAGTATCTTTCACTTATCAGAGCAGACAATAAATCCAAGACGATGGCACATATAACATCGTCCATACCTTATACATCCTCACATCTGGCATCCTTTTCAGTGCCCAGCTGTGGCGGACACTGATAAATGTTTGACAGAGAAGGAAAAGCTAACTGGACACAAGGGATATGAGACGAAAGTGTTCATAACCCTAAGTTACTAAAGTTAGAAAGCAGGTCTTAACTTGGTTAGTGAATCAAGATTTAATTGGATCCTACCTTCCAGATGTACCTTACATCTAGAAGCTGGGAAACGTTTCAGCAAATTTCTTAGTCTGGGCATGGTTGCGAGAACAATGAAGATTCTTACTTTACTATGGAAGTTTTCTAAAGAAATTGTGTGAAATGGACGGACAAAGAAAATGTACAATTCAAGACCTGTCAGTTAGGAACATCTGCCTTCATGCAGGGTTTATAGCATTATATACATGCATTTTAATGTAAAAATATGCCAAATATACCCCCACCCTCTGCCCATTGTCTACAGAGCACATCCTTGATGGGCAGCCGAGCAAGCGAACGATGGCTTCCTTTGGGCTTGGAGTAGAAACACTTCCTCCAAGGAATGCGGCAGGTGGCAATTCTGTCCCTGAAGGTCCAGAAGTGACCTGGCCCGTTAAGTGCTGCTGGCTTTGAAAAGGAGCAGATGGAAGGGAGGGAGGCTGATCCCATGGACCACTGCATATGACTGGACAGTGGTTTTGCAGTTGAGGAAACAAATAGGACAAAGTCAGAAGTGGAGAACTCTTGGGGTAAAGCAATAGACGAAGTTACAGATGAATCTGTCAATCTGTGGAAAGAAAACGATGCCTCTGAATTTCCGTTAAGAATGGTGATATTTCATCCTTAAATCTCATAACAAAGGACAAGGCTTAGTTAACAGTATGACACACATTCATGTGTAAGAATAAATTGTTGGTGGATCCTTCAGTCAACAAATATTTGTGAAGCACACGAGGGCTAGGCCCGTGCTTGGCACTCAGAATATATAGAACTGACCAGAAAGGGCCATGATGGCCACAGGAGGTGACTTTTCCCAGGAGTGCCATACACAAGCCAGCAACTGCAGAGCTTTCCCCGACGTCCCCATCTGTGATGCTGGCTTGGGCCCTCTGCCCGCTTTGGTCAGTTAAGTTACCGTGTTCTCCAGTCCCCCGCGACCAGCCTGGGCCCACCTCCTCGCCCTACCGGCCTGGCCTATCAGAAACGGGGACCAATAATTCTGTACTAACCAGAAAAGGTTAGGAAATGGCCTTTCCGGAGATTTGTTTTCTTGCCTTCTTCCAAAAAGGAAGGATTTATACCTCAACATTTGTATCACAGCCTCCCCGTCCCCTGCCGCCGCTTGGGCATCCTCCTAAAAGAGACTTTCAGGAATGGGTGTGGGGACAGGGCTTGGGTGCCATTGGGCAGAACACTCAGTGTGACCCTTCGCACAGGCCTGGCCAACCACAGACTGTACTGTGTGAAGCAGTTGAAAGTTTAGGACCAGAAAAGAATCTTACCTTCTGAATAGAAAACAAAAACAAAAAACCACCCTCCCCCCAAAACCCTAATGCCCCAAACCCCAAAACCCCAAAATCAAAACAAACAAATAAAACAAAAAAAACCTCTGGATGACAGCAAGTTTTGGCACAGCAGCATCTAACATTTTTTGGGCGGTTACAGATAACACAACACCAAGCTTATGAATATTAAAAAAAATATTCCCAAAGAGTCAAAGAAGTCTAGGACAAACCAACAAAAATTCCTTTTCTGTCTGGGCAGGGTACTCTGATAAGTGTTTCCTTTTGCACAGAAAAGAAAAGCTGAGATTGAAGCCATGCTGACATTCACATAACAGGCCTGATTTCTGTCAGAGGGCAATCTAAAACAACAGAAAATATTTAATTTCCTTTATTTGAAAGGAAACCATGAAACATTGGAGACAGTCATTTTAACAAATTTTTCTTATGGAAATGAACAAGTTGTTAAAAGCTAGATATCACTGGCATTGTTTTAGAGCTGACAGGCTTTTTGATTAAGTCAGAAAGTTGATTTACTTAAGACTAAACCAGTGACTCCAGGTATATTGGACTAAACAAAGCTGACAGGGATATTATGTTGAATTACTTCACAGATGTGAGAACCACCAATTAGAACACAGAGCTCAGTGTCCTTTCTTTCAAATAATAAGGACACGGGGAAACTTCAGGTTAGACGAAATTGTGCAGTCATCACCGCCTTACATAAGAGAACAGGCATCAGGGTGATGAGGTTATTTTGTCCTTACTTACCGTCACATGCAGGAAATCACCTCAGGCCTTCCCTTCAGGTGTCTGGGCCCCAGGTTCCTTGGAATCTGGATTTTGGTGCTGTAGATGGAGGCTGTCTAGCTTCTGCAGATCTCCTATAAGACCACTTCTAAGATCCTTGTTGTTTCTCAGAAATTCTTTTACCACTTGCAATCGGTTTAAGATCTGCAAGAGGAAATCATATGATGTATGGCTTAGATCATTTAATAGCAGGCTTGTAATTCAGATGGAAAACTTACTAGGTCCGAGACTGGCTCCTTTTCACGTGTCCGCCAATAGCTGGTTCTGGGGCCACAAAAGGGTTGTTTGTCTCCTCAAATTTTTTTGCTTTTTAAAGGCTAATATCCAAAATAGATGAGGAACTCGTACAACCCAATAGCCAAAAACCTCCAAATAATCCAATTAAAAATAGACAAAGGACCTAAACAGACATTTTTCCAAAGAAGATGTATTATTGGCCAACAGGTACATGAAAAGATGCTTGACACCGCTCATCAGGGAAACATAAATCAAAACCATGATGAGGGGACACCTGCGAGGCTCAGTTGTTAAGTGTCTGCCTTCGGCTCAGGTCATGATCCCAGGGTCCTGGGATTGAGCCCCGCATTGGGCTCCTTGCTCAGTGGGGAGCCTACTCCTCCCTCTCATTCCTCCGCTTGTGTTCCCTCTCTCTGTCAAATAAATAAATGAAATCTTAAAAAAGAAAAAAGAAAAATAACCACATTGTGATCTCACCACATGCCTGTTAGAATGGCCATCACTGAAAAGACAAGAGATAACCAACATTGGAGCGGAGGTAGAGAAAAGGGAACCCTTGTGAACTATTGGTGGAATGTAAATTAGTGCAGCCAGTGTGGCAAACAGTATGGAGGCGCCTCAAAAAATTAAAAATAGGGCTACCCCATGATCCAGCAGTTCCACTTCTGGGAACATATCTGAAGGAAATGGAAACACCATGTTGAAGAGATGATGTGCACCCCTGAATTCATAAGCAGCATTATTTACAATAGCTAAGACATGGAAACAACCTAAGTACCCCCTGAGAGATGAATGGGTAACGAAGATGTAGTATATATATACAATGGAATATTATTCAGCCATAAAAAGAAGGAAATTCCGCCATTTGTGGTAACATGTAGGTCGGGTCATCACGTTGTATACCTTAAACTTATGCAATGCTGCATGTCAATTACATCTCAATAAAAATGGAAAAAAAATTTTAAATTCTTTTTTGCTTTAAAACCTCCTACATTTGTAGGAAAGGCCTATATATCTACCCCATCTCTATATGTGTATATACACACGTTTGCATATATATATATACACACACATACATATGTACATATAAAAATAAAATAAGGGGCGCATGGGTGGCTTATTTGGTTGGGCAGTCAACTCTTGACTTTGGCTCCGGTCATGATCTCAGGGTTGTGGGATAGAGCCCCACGACAGGCTCTGTGCTCAGAGTGGGGTCCGCTTGAGGTTCTTTCACTTCCTCTCCCTCTGCCCCTCCTCCCACTCATGCATGCTCTTTTATTCTCAAATAAGTAAAATCTTTTAAAAAATAAAATAAAATGAAGCCCTTTCATTTGGAATTTGTACCTGCACATTTATTACTATTACATTTATGTATACTTATTACTATTAAATATTTATAAAATATACATGTTTTAATAGTAATAAATATACAGGTACAAAATTCAAAATGAACACATGGGAACAAGGTAAAAAGTCAGTCTGACACAGTCAAAACAAATTTTTTAAATTAAGAATGGGGAAGGCTTATGCATGTTTATAGGTAAAGGGAGAAGAGGAAATAGAGGTGAAAAAACAGAAAGTACTGGAAAAATTACGGAAATATAGTCAGACAGACTTGGATTGTGAAGCCCAGCTTTACCACTTAACCAGCTGTGTGACGCTGGGCCAGACACCTGATCTCTCCGAGCTTCCTTGCCTGTATGCGAATGGAGGATGATGATACCAACACTACCTAGGATTCTTAAAAGGACTAGAAATAATCTACTTCAAGTGCTTAGTGTCGCATCAGGTATATCCTTTCCTTTCTATGGTCATTCCACAAATATTTATCTAGATCCAGTCTACTACGTGCTATGCACTGCTCCAGGCAAAAGATGCTTAGCACCTCCATTCCTCCAAACTCTTGGGCTTGTCTTGCACGTGTCTCTGTGCCCTTTCTCACTACCCCACATCTTTGCTGCCAGCCTGGGCTCTGAAGCCAGTATGGGCAACAGCCTCCTCCCAGCTCTCCCCACTCCTGGCCTCCCACCTCGGGCTCAAGAGGGAAAGACTCTGCCCTTTCAATGGCTAACAGGCCACCCACACTTGCTTCCTCCACCTTCCCTTCTTTACCCCTACCTGAAGGCCCTTCCTCCAAGTGTGCACCTGGCTAATCCTCCTCAAGCCCCCCACCCCAACCAGAACGCAACCTGCCCCTCGGCCCCAGGGGCCCCAGCCGATTGGGCTAAGTCCTGATCACCCAGGCTGTGCTCCACATAGTACTTCTTCTAATGCTTAGAAGCGGCACATACATACGACGTTGACTGTTTACTGCCTCCCCCTACCGGGGTCTTTGTTTTGTTCACTGACGCACACCAAGCTTCCAGAACAGAGCCTGGCACATGGGAGGCACATGGTCTGTAACTATTTCTGAAATGTCATAAATGGTTATTTCCATCCTCCCCCCCGCCCCCCATTGCTCAAGACTCCCCAGAGATCTCTGTGGAGATGGTTCCCTCCCCTGGCTTTAAGAAATCACTAATGATTTTAAAGAATTCCTTACATGTTTCTTAGCCACCTACTGCGCTTGCCATGCTTTTGCTGAATGGTTAAACTTGCTGGACTCTAACAGAGCCCTGAGGGCTGGCAGGGCACGATGGAGGGGTCTTGGGTGGTGGCCAGAGGCTGCTGCGGATGGGCTTATGGTGGGCACACAGCACACGTGTCCCAAGGGGCCTAAGCAGCTGCTGCTCCCACTTGGCTCTGGAGTGGAATGAATCTCGCATGCACAGAGAGTGGATTTTAATGGGAACCCTTTTTAGAATGCTAGACATCACGGAGGCTCGTCAACTCAACAAATGGGACGGAGGTGATGAGCTCTGTCTGCTCGGCAGTCCCTGGCACCCCCAGGCTCCATGATGCCCTGCCTGGAAACCATCAGAGTAAATTACCACCACGAACCATTTTTTCTCAACTTGGCTTTCCAAAGTTAGCCATGCTGATTTCATGAACACCAGAAACAGGTCTTGTGAAACAGTCACCAAAAAAGCCCGTGGTTCTACTATAACCATGGCATTTCTAAATTCCTGGATGCCTGGTTTTTCATTTTTAGCATCTCAAATGAGAAGGCACCTTACCGCTGATAGTGTCTTACAATAAACTGGCAGTGGTTTTTTTTCGTTTGTTTCTTTCTTAGAAGTAACTGGATTCATGCTGTCTTACAGTTGATGGCACTTGCAATTCAATGGAATTTGGTTTATCAAATCCTCTGACTTTGGAGACTAATCCTAAAGAACACGGATGCCTATATATGGTACCGAACCTTCCAGAAGAGAGCAGTTCCACACGCTGTGGAAAGCCAACTTTCAACTTCTTCGAGATAACAGGCCACTCAATCCTAACTTACATTTTGATCAATTGAAATAACAAGAGAGATGCCATAGTCTACTGAACAGAAAGCACGAGAAATGAGAATTTATCAGTGCTATCTAGAGACTCTGGGGATCCAGAGGACAAACCCACTCACCCCAATTTCCTGTTCGTGAAACAAAGATAATGAGGGTCAGAATTTACAGTAGCTAGCTCCTTGGTGATAGGGGAGCTGCAGGGCTGCAATGCAGAAAGGCACAGAACCAGGCAGCAAGACCCGGGCCTGCCCTCACTTGCCAGCCGTGTGGCCTGGTGTCTGTCAGCGCCTGTCCTTGCGGTTGCTGCCTCCTGTGGAAAGCAGGGGGATGTGGGCCCTGCCAGGTTCCCTGCCAGCTCTGAACTTACACAGACTCCTGGCTTGAGTGAACCACTACGGATGCATTTTGTTGTTTGTCACACAAACAGAAAAAAAGAACTACGGCTCCCTCAAGAGAGAAGATGGAGTTACTGACGCCTCTGGGGCCCTAAGCCTGATTGTCCCCCCTCCCCCACCAGGTTGTCTCCTATTCCCCGAGGCTTCTAACAGAAGCCGCAAAAACAAAACTGGGGCTGGTTCTAACCATGTTTTAAAATAAAGTCAGATAAAACACATGGATTTAGAGAACAGTAGACATAACCATCTTTTTCATTGCTGTACATGTCTAAGATCTCCTGGTGATTTAGAACTCTAATCTAGCAAGTACTAGAATATGTCTGAACTTTCCTAGTACAATTCTACTACTGTTCATTTTTATACCTTGCGTTTAACAAAGGGGATTCATTTGTCCTAGCAGGACTTAAGACCATCATCAGCCTGCCATGTCCTAAGCTGGAAACCTTGCTGATCCTTTAACCCCTCCTTCCCCATCTTCTTCCAGCCCCATGCCACACTCCAAGTAATCTAAGCAGCCACTAAGAGCCATCAGCTCTGCCCAAGTAATGCCTCCAGAATCTGGCCCCTCTGCTGCCCCTCTAGTTTTTTTCCATTCTCACACAGCTGTGACAGCCTCCTGCTAGCCTCCTGCCTCCAATTACCGTGAGTTAACTTTCTACAAGCCACAGCAGATCTATCCGATTTACTCGTTCTTGCTTAAAGACACCTGTTGGCTCCCCGCTGCTTTTTGGGAACAAAGCCCAAGCCCCTTGAACAGCTGAGCAAGCCTTTCAAAATACGGCTCCAAGCTCACCTGACTGCCCTCACTTTGGACGGTCCCTCCTACGCCTGCCTTGTCACCACTCACGCCCCACTGTTCTTGTAGACGTCTGCCAGTACTGCCAGCTCCTTTGGCCAGCAGCACCCTTCTGCTCTTGCCAGTCTGCCACATTCTCGTGTGATTCTGCTAGTTCCAGCTCAACGGCACCTTCTCGGCAAAGTCTTTTTCTTGTAACCACCCCCTGACCTGCTGAGAACGCCCAGAGCCTTTTGTTCAGAACCCTGCTGTATCCCTTACCACATTGGTCCACTCTGTGCACACACTGGGCACTCGACTGTTGGCTGACCGAGTGAAAATATTTGTGGCGAGGTAATATTGGTCTGTGCCAAAAGCATACTCATTTCTGGAAGCAATCTGACTTCTAAATCAGAAACATAGCTGGAAGTCTGCTAAAAGGAGAGACTTTTCCTCGCTGGTGCCTTTCTTTGTTTTGTTTACTCACACAGAGCGGATGATACTTTTTTTTTTACCTCTTCAGGCAACACGTCTTGTTCTTGTGCTTGAAGATAGATTTCTTGAAGTTTTTCCTTTAGTAATTCCATTTCTATTTCGTTGACTTGACTCTCACTCAGATAAACTCCTGTTTCGTATTCACACCCATCTCGCTGATCTTCGTCAGGAATGTGAACAGCCCAGTCAGATGTCAGCAGCTGTTGGATTACCGAACAGATGTGTGAATGATGGAATGGAAAAGATACTCCACTGGGTTGCTCAAAGAACTTGTAACTAAACATCTTTGACTGGATCCACTTCAGCAATATCCTGTGACCAGAGATAAGCTTCTCAAGCCCAGCACAATTCTGGATTTCGTATCAGCATCTCTCCCCCTGCTCACATTCTATAATGTCATTTAAATCTAAGAAACTTCAAATTCTAAATGAGAGACTGCAGTTGCCTTTTCCCCCTTAATTCTTTAGGGCAAAACTATTAAATCTGATTTCTACCTGTTCTATTCTGGTGTATGTTGCCACAATCTCTGGAATATTCTTGAATTCATTCAGGAAATTTTGGATCTTCATCTGAAAATCTCGAAGCCAAAGAGAAGACACTTTCATCTCTGAAGAATGCATGATTTCGTTACGACACTTAATCACCTATCGAAAGGCCAAAAAAAAAAAAAAAAAAAAAAAAAGGATAGAAGGTTTCAAAGTCAAATGACAGAGTAAATGGAGATTTTGTAGTTCCGAAGTAAAATTACAGGGATGCCTGGGTAAGCTCAGTTAAATATTTTGTTCGGCTCAGGTCATGATCCCAGGGTCCAGGGATGAAGTGCCACATTGGGCTCCCTGCTTAGCAGGGAGCCTGCTTCTCCTTCTCCCTCTGCCCTCCCCCTGCTTGTGCTCAACTCTTGTTCTCTCTCTCAAATAAATAAATAAAATCTTTATTTTTTTAAATCATTTTTTAAAAGATTTATTTATTTGACAGAGAGAGAAATCACTAGTAGGCAGAGAGGCAGGCAGAGGGAGAGGGGAAAGCAGGCTCCCCGCTGAGCAGAGAGCCCGATGCGGGGCTTGATCCCAGGACTCTGAGATCATGACGTGAGCCGAAGGCAGAGGCCCAAACCACTGAGCCACCCACGTGCCCAATAAATAAATTCTTTTAAAAAGGGGGGAGGCGCCTGGGTGGCTCAGTGAGTTAAAGCCTCTGCCTTGAGACCCTGCCTCATGATCTCAGGGTCCTGGGATTGAGCCCCGAATCGGGCTCTCTGCTCAGCAGGGAGCCTGCTTCCCCCTCTCTCTCTGCCTACTTGTGATCTCTGTCTGTCAAATAAATAAATAAAATCTTAAAAAAAAAAAGCTATGTCACATAACATATGTCAAGTGGAATAAAAAAGAAAAGAAAAGAAAAGAAAAATGATAGAAAGGCTTTGTTAATTACAAAACCCACAAGTGAGGCCTGTAGGTGCTACCAGGGCTTGAGGGGATGTTCAACCACCTGCTACCTAGGAGTCATTGGAATCAGAAATACAAAGAAGCCTACAACTACTATTAACTCTTGAAATCTTGTGACTGGCTGGTTATCTCTTACACAATCCCCAAATCTCTTAACTTAAAACCACCTGCCAAAGAGCAAGAATATTGGTTTCTGGCTCTGGGTACACCCAAAGGCTGAAGCAGACAATGCGAAAATCTTGTAAATATTGTTGGAGCTCCAGGAAGCTGGGTCAAGGGGTTAAATATATATCATGGGGCTTGAACTCACAACCCCAAGATCAAGAGCTGAGCTGAAAGCAAGAGTCAGAAGCTTAACCAACTGAGCCACCCAGGCGCCCCATGTTTCATTTATTAATATATAATTCACACAAAGTCTTCCACGTTCTTAGTTAAAAGATACAAAGGGGTCAACTTGGTACTGTGACAGTTTTTGCCTCTGCTGAGAGCATGCAAGATTCTCAGTCCTTTCCACTGCTGCCATGCCAGCAAAATATACATGCATTTTCTCTGCATATTATATATCATCCAGGTATGCTATATATGCTTTTTGATGACCCTCAGAAAAATAAATGTGCAAGAGCTATTCTCTGGTGTTAACAGAGAAAGTCTAAATCCATCGTGATCTCTTCTGACATTGTCCATTAGTGTTTATGCTTCCTTCAGTCCCGTGTGCCTTGGTCTTGCAACTATAGCCAAAGAAATTCAGAAGGGCAGGATTCAAATGTTGGCATATGATGGACAGAGTGGTGCACTGCTCTTCTATTTTTTTTTTTTTTAATATGGATTACTTTGCTTCTGTTTATGGCAGACCACGGAAGAGAAATCTGTGGTTTATCTATTTTAGCAGCAAACAGTATAAGATCAAGGTCCTGGGAAACCTCAGTGAGGGAGAACTAAGGGGTCCATCTCCTACCTGCATTTGCATGGGGCTTCTCGGACATAGAGAAGGCGCATGCGCCGTGAGCCCCGCTAGCACACTTAGCGACGCCAACCTTGAACCAAAGCCTAACATTCCTTGCACACTGCTGTTTCGGGGAGAGCCTGTGTGCTATGTGTGCATGGCTGCTTTGGCACCACAGGGTGCGTCTCTCAGCTGGTCTTCACAGTACCCACCCGACTCTCACTGTGTGGTTTTAAATCCGCCGGCTCTTACCTCAGTGACTTTCTTTCGATCAACGGTGAAGTGATCGCAGGAGTTGATGAGACTTAAAAGAGCAACGGCATCACATTCCTCGGGGCCGGTTTTGTCTGCCAGTCCTCGGGGCATGAAAGCCTACAGTAGGGGAGGCACAAGGGACACCTGAGTCTCCTCCAACCCTAAGAGCTAGCGGGGACAGGTGTTATTTGCCCGCTTCCCAAATGATGACGGAAATTCTCTTACTGAGGTTTCGAGGTTGAGCCTCGTGAGTCCAAAACGCAAGTTCGGGAACCAGTGTCAGAGCTACGCCTTGGCCAAGGGCGGTAGCCAAAGGGCTGCTCTGCCTGTCCCTCTGCTATACGGAAATACTTTAAACACTGGACAGAACTGGTTTCCTGTCCTTTCCTAATGGTATATAAGTAGGCTACATGGGTAGGAGGCACTGAAGTTTCAGTGGCTGAGTTGTGGAGAACATCTGAAATTTAAAAATAAGTTACTCCCAAGTGGGCACTTTAGGCACCTGGGTGACTCAGTTGGTTAAGTGTCTGCCTTCGACTCAGGTCAGGTTCCCAGAGTCCTGGGATCGAGTCCCCCAGATCAGGCTCCCTGCTCAGTGGGGAGTCTGCTTCTCCCTCTCCCACTGCCCCTCCCCCTGCTCGTGCTCTCTCTCAAATAAATAAATAAAATCTTTAAAAAAAATAAAGATGACTTGAGCAAGTTCATACGGTAGCATAAACTTAAGAGCCTGGGCTTAGCAGTGCGACAGAGCTGGATTCAAAGCCCAGGTCTGCCACTTGCCAACTGCGTGACCCTGGGCAAGTTACTTACCCTCAGATTCCTCATCAGTAAGTAGAGGATAAGTATCTGAAGCCGCCTCAAAGGGCACTGCGAGAATTAAATGAGTTAATGCAGGGGAAGCACTTGCACGGTGCCTGGCACGTGCTAAACCAACAGGCTGTAAATGTTGGCAATTACCGTGTTGATGATGCAAGGCGAGCATGACCTCCCCAGAAGTTACAGATGGAATCCTAGGGTTTGAGATGCTCGATATACCAGAAGGGCCTTGTTCTGGCATGATCTTGCCTTTTGCGGGATTTTAGGGCATGGACCCCAGAGTGGTGTCACTGCAAGGCTTGGGTATGTTTCTTTCCTGAAAAGTCCCAACTTTACACCTGAGTGCAACCACTTTGCCAAGCTCAGAAGCTCACCAATACATTCCTGCCAAGGGACTAGAAAAGATGACAGATGCAAGACTGCTTGCAGTAATAACTCTAAATAAAGAGACCTGCTCCCTTGAAAAGAAATCCATCTCAGCAGGCAAGCAACCGCATTGCTCCCTACAGTACTGCTTATAATGTGATTCCAACACGGGCTTGCGGTCAGGGGCCCACACATGCCAAGGAGAGTCAGGGCTACGTTCCTCATGGTGCTGGAATCCTCCAATGGAACCTCCCATAATTAAGAACTCTGTAGGGACGCCTGGGTGGCTCAGTCAGTTAAGCGTCTGCCTTCGGCTCAGGTCATGATCTCAGGGCCTTGGGATCAAGCCCCGCATTGGGCTCTCTGTTCAGCACGAAGCCTGCTTCTCCCTCTCCCTCTGCCCCCTCTTGCTCTCTTGAACGCTCTCTCAAATAAGTAAGTAAAATCTTAAAAAAAAAAAAAAAAAACTTTGTATGCCCTCTATGACCCATATCCGAAGGTACAGTAGCCAGTAACATCACTCTTTCCACATCTTAACAGCCACTGACATGCTGAACCTCTGAAAGTCTATGATGTGTGCTATGATTTATTTTTTTTTAAGATTTTATCTCTTTATTTATTTAGAGAGAGCATACCAGCAGGGAGAGGGGCAGAGGGAGAGAGAATCCCAAGCAGACTCTGCGCTGAGCACAGAGCCTGACGCGGGGTTTGAGCCCATGACCGGAGATAATGACCTAAGCTGAAATCAAGAGTCAGAGGCCCAACCTACTGAGCCACCCAGGCGCCCGTGGATGCTGACGTTAACACAGAAGGTAACTCAAGTATCACAGCCAAACTAGGGCAATGATATTGAAGGAAAAAAATTTTTTTTTTACCTCAGCTCCTGCTGGGAGGATGGTCCCCAAGTTAGAGGGGGTCTTAGGTGCCTCAAAGCCAGTCATAATTTTTCTTCTCCATGACACGGTATGTCCTGCCTGACATTTTCTCACCAACATAGACCTGTCTTTTCCACATTCATGTTTTTCATTCTCATCATTATTCCCTTTCTTCCAAATTAGAAGCTGACCGGGGGGCTCTGCTGTCTCTGTGCCACCGAAAGGAGTTTCGTAAAATGGTATCACGTGCCACTGTGTTCCGTATGTCAAATGCACAGTGCTGGGAAATGTGTGGAGCTCCCTCCCCCTACCCTCCCCTGCCTTTTCAGTGAGTAGGAGACGAGGTTGCAGAATCCAGCAGGGCCTGGATCATGCTGGGCCTCACTGGCCCTGGAAAGGAGTTTGCAGTTTATTCTAAGGACGTCGGGAAGCCATCCAGGGGTTTTAAGCAAGGGAAGAAAACGATCTGATTCCCTCTCTTGAGGACCACACATTCTGCTGTGGGGAGAAGCGCCGAGAGCAGCAGCAGAGGCAGCCAGGTGGGGGGATACAGCCAGCAGCCAGGCAGGAGGCAGAGAGAAAAGGAACTAGCTTGCAGGTGTAGACAAGGGGGCAGTGACCAGGACAGACAGAGGGAGGGTGGTAGCAGGTCGTGGCTGCTGGGGCCTGGCCACGGGTTTGGGGGTTAGAGATGAATCCTGCTTGAGGAGTAAATTCAAAGTGCCCAGGAGGGAGTATGGCGGGGGGTGGAGCATGCAGCTGGACAGGGACACCTGGAGCTCAGAAGAGAGGGCAGGGCTGGGGAGACAAATCGGGGGGCCATCAGCATGAGTACAGTATTGAATGGTGAACTCCATGGGCAGGGGCAGTATCACCAGAAGAAGGGGACAGAAGAGGCCTGAGAAAGGCGGGCCGGGGACGGGAAGGAGGCTGAGGAGGAGCCAGGGAACTAGGAGGAAACCCGTGGGGGACAGTGACGTCACCAAGTGATGAGTGCTTCAAGAAGCAGGGCCAGTTGTGCCAAATGCCTGAGAGGAGAGAAAGATGAGGCTGGAGGGCTGAAGGTCAAACGTGCCTGACAGGGCAGATGCAGAGGGCTGGTAGGGCCAGGGGCCAGGCTGGAATGGCTTAAAGAGTCACAGGCAGCTGAGGAACAGAGCACAGGCACAAAGCCCTTTCTAAGAAGCTCCACTGGGTATGCATATGGGAGGCAAATACAGAAATGCGGGGAGAGAGCTAGAGGGAATGGCTCAAGGGAAGCTTTTCTTTTTAAATTTTGTTTTCCAAATATTTATTCAAGTGTTTTTTTAAACAGCTTTTTTTTTTAATATCAAAGTACTCCCTCCTTGAGAGAGAGACACTTTTCTTTTTTTTTAAGATTTTATTTATTTATTTGACAGAGATCACAAGTAGGCAGAGAGGCAGGCAGAGAGAGAGGGGGAAGCAGGCTCCCTGCTGAGCAGAGACCCCCCCCCCCCCGATTCGGGGCTCGATCCCAGGACCCTGGGATCAAGACCTGAGCCGAAAGCAGAGGCTTTAACCCACTGAGCCACCCAGGCGCCCCTAAACAGCTTTATTGAGATATAATCCACATACCATATAATTCACCCCTTTGAAGCACACAGGTTTTTTTTTTGTTTTTGTTTTTTAAAGATTGTATTTATTTATTTGACAGACAGAGACCACAAGCAGGCAGAGAAGCAAGCAGAGAGAGAGGAGGAAGCAGGCTCCCGGCCGAGGAGACAGCCCGATGCGGGACTTGATCCCAGGACCCTGGGATCATGACCTGAGCCGAAGGCAGATGTTTTACCAACTGAGCCACCCAGATGCCCTCCTCCAGGGAGAGGGAGAAAGAATCCCAGGCAGACTCTCCAGTAAGCTTTGAGCCCGATGCAGGGCTCGATCCCAGCACCCTGAGATCACCACCTGAGCCAAAATCAAGAGTCAGATGCCCAACCGACTGAGCCACCCAGGCACCCCAGTTCATCACTTTTTATGGCTAAATGACATTTCATTGTATGGACAAGGCCACAGTTTGCTCATCCATTCATCAACTGATGGACATTTGTGTGGTTTCCACCTTTGGCTGTTATGTTATGAATAGTGCTGCTGTGAACACTCATGCCCAGGATCTTGTGTGGATGTGTAGTTTCATCTCATTGCATACAAACCTAGAAGTGGAACTGCTAGGTCATATAGTAACCCTGTGTTTAATCCTGTGTTTTTAAAAAAAATTAAATAAACAAAGGTAACATTAAAGCTATCTGTAGGGTGATGGGAATAAGCTGGGAGGTAGACAGAATGGATACCTGAGGTCTGAAAGTCCACGGGCAGGTGGGAGGGGATATGGCCCGACATACAAGTGAAGGGCCAAAGTGGTAAGAAGAGAGATGCCCTTCCTCCTTTGTGCCAGAAGGAAGATGATGGTGCACATGGAGGTAGGTTTGCAGGTCTGGTAAAAAGATGAGGAAGCACCCATCTGGGGCCATCCATCAACTCTGAAGAAAAATTGCATAAAGTCAGCAGCTGGCAGTGGGGGTGGAGGAATGGGAGCTTGGTGAGGGAAAGGCAGCAACAACTGTCGGCAGGAACAGGAGCCCTATACAGAGCCACGGCCAGACCACGGGGGTTCATGATCAAGAACTAAAAGTGAAACCATTCTGCTCCCTTGTGAGATTCTTCCCCTGAGCACCAGCAGATGACGGTGTCATCGGGACTGCTGTTGGGCCATGCAAGTTCAGAGGAAGGAGAATAAAAGGAGGATGTGATCGAAGAATATAAACACCGGGGTTGGACTAGAAGGTCTGTTAGTGACAGCAACACAAAGAGGCATGAGCAGGTCACACGAGCTTCAAGAGGACTCCAAGGGCATGAAAGCAGCAACAAAGACCAAACAGGTGAGGGACAGTCACAGTGAAGAGCAGAATTTTAAGTTTCTCTTTTCTAAGTGAAAGTTGGCAATTCTGTGGTGTCAACAACAAAAAAAAATTGGGAAGAGGGTGTAGATGTGGTGGGTTTACGGGTTCACAATAGCCATGAGTCTGTGGCCACTGATCAAGTCCAACTTCCTCATTTTTGAGGTTAGAGAACAGAGCCTGGCCTAAGGACATGCAACAGCAGGAGAGTGGAGACTCTGATCCCTGCTTCCCAGGCACTAAGTCTGTGCCTGTGGCCAATCAGCACGTAGAGGGACTACAAAAGTTAATTTGTGTTAGGGGCTGACTTTGCCCTGCCCCACCCCACTCCTTACTGGGCTTCTGGAAAACAAACAAACAAAAAAATCCCCAATTGGCCCAACTGGCAAGTCAGAGCCAAGATCTAAGTCTTCTCTCTGGCTGCCCACTCCACCCGACCTCCCCGAAGTTTTATTCCTTACCTGGCCACTTAAAGTCCATTCTGTTTCAGCCCTAACTTCCCTTGGCTTCCTCTGCCATCCTGATGGCACCCTACAGCCAAAATGAGCTACTCAGGGAGGCTACACTCAAAAACGCCTTACTGTCTCTCCCTCTGGGCCTGTGTTCAGGATGCTCGCTCTACATCTTGCCTCAGCGTCTCATGCTGAAATCTTTCCTATAGCTGTCCAAGCAGGGGTGGCAAACTTAAATGTCTTGTTACCAGAAAGGTAGAAGGAAGCTTCTACTTCGCTAAGCTAAATCGGATCCTGTACAGCAGCTCTGAACTGCCTGGACACTAAATCCTAGATCAAACACCCATTCCTCTATCTTTGCATCTGTTTATGGGGCTCTGGGCTCTAGGTGACCGGCTACCTGGTGGGTCACCTCCTACCCTCTCAAGCAGGTGCTTACCTTGGCCACCTCCCAGGCGTCGACGGGCCAGCGGCCCGGCCGGCAGTTTCCCCAGTGGACGTCTCCATTCCTGTTGGTGTGGTGTTTCAAAATCTCCCGTTTCCACTCTGCGCAAACCTGACACTGAGGCTGAAACTACAGGGGGCGGCGGTGAGAAGGGGCCCATGAGGGAGGGGCGGCGTCTTGGGCAAGTGAGCCGGGGCGCTGCGGTCCGCCCCGCCCCAGGAGGGGCTCGGGACCCTACGCTCGGGGACCGGGACGGGGGCTAGGGGGGCCAGGGGCTCACCTGGCGGGCGCGCGGGCTACACCGAGAGCCGCTGCGGCAGGCGGCGCGGGGGCCCAGGCTGGGGGCTGCGGCGAGCAGGCCGCGGTGGAAGGCAAGCACCTCGCGGGCGACGAAGCCCTGTAGGCAGCCGCGCAGCAGCAGCAGGCAGTGGCCCGCCTTCACCCAGTTCTTGTACTCCGCGCAGTTAAGACGCGCGGCCAGTTCAGCCAGCACCATGTCCCGTCGGGGTCCGGGGGCGAGGGGCGGGGCAGGCGGCAGTGCGCAGGCGCGGAAGCCTGGGCGGTACCCCGCCCAGAGCCCGCCCCCACGTGCAGGGCGAAGGGAGGGGCCAGAGCTCCTCGCAAGTCGCCCAGGATCCCGGGGCGGAGCCTTCTGTCTTAAAGGGTAGGCCTGCTCCATCCCGGTGTTAGGTGACAGCAGATGTGTGAGATGTGTGATGCTTGCCTAAAGAGCTTGTACCTGAAACTCTTACGCCCTTTTGTCTGTTCCCCCAAACCGAGACCCTGCCAGTCCCGGATTCGACTGCCTCTCCTAACGTCTGTGCTCTTTTATTGTAGAAATACAGATGCTCAAGGCACACTTTTTGAATTACATATGTTCCTTGCATTATACAAGTCTATAGTTTATTTAGTTCCTAAGCCCAACAGATTGGCTGTAGCAAGTAAGGGCATTAGTTCAGTGTGACTGCTGGCTACCTGCATCACGCATCTACCCTGCGTCTGCACTGTCAAGGTGACACAAAGCTCAAAAACATTAGCCCCTGGACCATCTAGCAGAAGCAAACAAGATGCGCATCCCCTGGATTCTGTGGAGGGCTGCGCCACCCGGAGCCAGATAAGGGCTTCTTCCACTATGGTCCTGAAGCATCCAGCTTGGATGATTATTTAATACTCTTGGTTATAATTAGTGCTTTTTACATAAGGCAGTCTTAGTTAACTTCCAAGTAAGTGCCATGAGGATCAGAAGGCATGGACTGTGAACTCCTTTTGACAAGAAGTCCTCTCAGTTTTAGTTGCTTTTTAGTGAGCTTCTTGAGCTTGGAAGAGTGTTAAAACTTTCTCCCGACTTCGTGGTTAAGAGCAAAGTGGCACCAGTGTGTAGGAGCCCTAGCTCTGAATTTCAACTGCCCCTTTTCAACTGTTTGATCTTAAGTAACCTTAATTTTGAACTCAGCAAATTACTTCATTTCTCTGGGGCTCAGTTTACTCATCTGTAAAAGGATATTAATACCTACCCCATTGAGTTGTTGTGAGGATTAAATACACATTGAAATACTTAGGACAGTGCCTGGCAATAGAAAGCTCTCAGTAACTATTAGCTATTATTTTACATGGATCTAAACGAGTCATCATCAGTCATATTTCTGGGCAAGGTATTTGAACACATCACTGGCCACTTGGAAGTGGAGACAGTATATAGAAATTGTGAGATCTGGTCTCCTGGGGTTGTGCAGCATAATGCTCGTTGGCCTCTGCTTTTTTCTTAATAACCTCAATACTAAATCCACCCTAGGTAAATTTCAATTCATTTCCTTAGACATAAGACTGTCCACTCCCATCAAACCAAATGAAAGAGGAAATTTCCCAAGAAATAATGAAATATGCATTAACGTTTTTCCTTTCTGTCCTTTAAGTTTCCTGGTAAGTTCTCTTAAAAATTTTCTGTATATTGATTTTTATATCAAGAACTTGGGTTAATAAATATTTAAGTAAAACATAATAGGTAGTTCTTTGAGGGAAAAATCATGAAAGAAACTTTTTTATGTAGAAACTGGGTTCTGAAGTTAAAGTAGCAAAATTATACTTCTTGAAGTTATCAAATTAATCATGGTCCACAGAATGACTAACAAACGGTTAGTATCCTGTGGCTGAATGAGTTCCTGAATTAACTGCAACAGTTATTACTGGTATTTAAATTCAAATCACATGTATTTTAGTTTCAGCTTGCACTAGCTCATATTTAACTTTCATACATAAGGTTTGGCCCCTGTTATTAGTAACTTGATTATGTTCTGTTGAATTTTTTGCTTTCTTCCTAATTCCGAAAGTACTTCTATACATTCTGAAACAGCATTTCAGCAAATGAAAAAAAGAAGCTGGCAAATCAGGACCAATTTCTTCTTTCGAGATCAAAATAATGCTAAGCCAGACTACAGTCCAAAATGTCTCCATGCAAATTAACTAGAGAGAGTTGGTAGTTCTCTGAAACTTGTATAAATTTTATTACCGAAATTACTAAAATTACATTGAAAACACTTTCAAAGTTAAGACCCCAACTACCTATCAGAAAAAAAACTACTATGGGCATCCAGTCCCTTTGATTGAACCTGGGTAACAAAAGAGGCAAAAGACATGGTTTATGCTGAAACCTAAGATTTGAATGCTAGTGTTTTCAAGCTTTAATAAAGTATATTTCAATTCCAAGTACCAAACATATCAAAATTCATATTCATGGGTTTATTCTTACGCATCGAAAGCAAATTCTGCTCACTGAATCCTATTTTGATTTGCACGAGGCATTCAGAGACGAGTTATAATCAGGAAAAAAGTGTCCACTGAATGCATCGTGTTTAAAAAATACAATTAACGTTTCAAAACCACACTTAAAAAGAATACCTGAAAAGTTTGCTCTTTTCATAAAATTTGAGACAATATTATCCTGCTGATAAAAATACATTTCTTGTATATACATGTAGATTTCTACATGAAAGAAAGGACTCAGCTCCCAACAGAAAAGGGCTGACCCTTGATAAAGACATGTTAGATTGCCAAACTGATGTGATTCCCATTTTAAGGAGAACTGAAAACCGAAGGATAAAAGGTAAGTTAAAGGAAGGATAAAGTCCAGTAACCTGTTCCTAAACAGTGGTAGAGCTGAGCGAGAAGCAGGGGATAAAGGTAGAAATAAGACAACGAAGAAAGGCAAAGAAGGCCTGTACTCTGACCAGAAATGAATGGAGAATCAAGCGAAGTTGAGAACAGATACAACATAGCTGCAGTGAGATGCCTGAAATTAGAATTTGGTAGTTGATAGTTAACAGAAGCTCAAATCATCTTAAAGTGGAATTAGAGCGTCTACAATTTACTGGAGAGCCAATATTCCTGTGACCAAATAACTCAGTACAGTATTATCACATAAAAAACTTTCCCAAATAACATTAGGTCACCAGAAGACCTTTGCTTCTCTTCTAATCACATTCTTTGAAACTTAAAAAAGTCCCTGACTCCCGGGAGAGACAGCACGGTGCTCCAAAAAGAAACTCTGCTGAGATGTGTCAGTACCAGAAACTCCACTTGACCCTGGACGGGCACCGAATCTTGGATTCTTCAAAGTGAGGGCACTGTAACCAGGTTTCTTCCAAGCGAAACACTTTACCATTTTGTTGACAATGAATTAAGTTAGGATTGTTTAGAACAACCCCAAGCGTGGTGGGGAAGGCAAGGGCGGAGAAGTTAAGCAAGATAAAGAAATGTCACAGAAATTTCATGCAAGGGTGGAACACTCAAGTTCTAGGTTTCCTAATTCATGCTGTATGCAGAAGTATCCTGTAAACTAAATTTGCCTAACAGAAAAGTTTCCGTATCTTCAATGGATGAGAATGATTGCAGTATCTGAGATCCTTGATCAATACGAACTACCCGCTGTCTCTTCTCAAAGACGGGTTCACCTTGTTTTTTACTCGAATCCTACACTAAAAGACAACTACAGTGCTAAACATTCACCACCAATCAAGTTAGGAATGTCTGAAGAAAATAAATTAATCTTGAAACAAAGAAGATGTTTTTGGTCAAATTTCCGACATTATCATTAGAAATTAATTATTGACTCCACCAGGTGAAAGATGAAGGGAGGCCAGGAGAAGTCTACAGAGCTGATATACACACAAGTGAGTGTCACTGTTTGTTTTGTTTTGTTTTTTTTAAACCTAGTTTTATTAAATATTGCTTCCTTGGGATGTGTTTGTAACAACTCCTAGAACATTTTCATGTAAGGACTCAAAGCGGGCATATTAAAATACAGCTTCAATATAAAGTTTATCACAGTTTTACAGTATTCAAAAATGACAGACCTGCCTTAAAAAACAAAACAAAAACCAAAAAAAGGACTATTACACCCAAAACATAAGAAAACAATTAAATAAACAAGTTTGGCATTTCCATAACTTTATAGTATAAAACAGAATATTAAATCTATTACTGGCAAGCGGACACCGATGTTTTACCTAGCTTGAAATGTGTCCCATTTAAACACACTATACAAGTTGACTATACAAAAAAGATTGATGGTCTTTTTGATGAAAGAAGTGCACCCTGAAAATTTTTGCCAGTTTAGAATATTTAGCTCTTAAAGTCAAAAAAGTCCTTTTTTAAACTGAAGGCTAAATTTTTTTTTTTTTTTTTTGCTGTTTTGTCTCATTTGTCAGCCTTCCTGGTTTAAAAACAATAGTGTCTATGGACGCCCACCAGGGGGCAGTGTAAGATTAGCCATTAAATCACGAACAGCTGCAAATATTGTGCATTCACCTGCAACAGAGAAAAATGGTCATTAGCTATTCGCAATACAGGAAAGATGCTGTCAACACACTGGTGGGGGTAGGGATAATTAAAACTAAAATTAGCAAGTACTTCAAGGGTCAAAATAAAAGACTAAACTTTAACTGCACAGGCTACAGGGGATTGAGCTTCGGTGTTATGATACTTGGTTCTGGTTTTGTTTGTTTTTCTTCTTAGGAAATTCTGGGCAAGTCCAAGTTAGGTTTGAATTTAAGGAGAAATGCCTTGAGTTTCTCCACTGAAACACTGGAGCATTGGATAAGCCTTTAAAATTGGATTTCAATGCTACTGAGAGTTTGTTTATGCATTCTGAATCTAATGAAAAGATCGAGTTTAGATTTATGCATCAGTTACAACAGCAAGATGTCCTTCTAAAGTTGCTTTAAAGGCCAGGTAAAAATGCCTATGATCGTACTGTCCAACAGAACTTTCTGTGCTGATGGAAATACTCCATATGTGCACCGTGGCTCCTGAGTACCTGTCATGTAGCTAGTGTGCCTGAGAAACTGAATTTTAAATTTTAGTTAATTTTAGCTAGCTTGAATTTAAATAGCCACATCTGGCTAGTGACAGTTATATTGGGCAGTGCAGTTCTATGACACATTTTGGATTTTTCTTAAACGTAAAGGAAATGATCAACTTCTGGAGTTCAACATTTATATCAGTTAATGAAAAGAGAGTGATTCTTAAAAGCACTTCACTGGAAGGGGAGGAAGTAACAGGTACAGGGGGGGCGGGGAGGGGACGCTGAAGTATATGGCACACCGACAATCCAAAAACAAGACTTGTTCAGGGCGGGCAGGTGGGGGGAGGCTAATGACTCATCCTTTCAATTTCCCCTTTGCTCAAAGAAACCAGAGACCCTGCCTCGTACTTCTTATGAACATTACATAGACTTAAATATAATAAACCCAAACCAGCTGTAAATAATATTAACCAAAAGCTGGGTCCCTTTCCTGGCGCATGGCCTAACGCTACAGTGAGAGAACGGGAGGCCTCAATGGAAGAATGGCCTTCTGGCAAAGGGCGGGACATGCAGTGACCCTGTGCAAGTTACTGCAAGCTTCCCTCCAACTGGTACAGAGAAAAAAATGAAACCCCAGGCTTGCCCAATCTAAGGTAGACATTAAAAAAAAAAAAGACTAAAAAAGGTAAAGAAAAACACTCCCAAAACATCCCAACAATTTCTCAAATAAAAGGAAAAGTTATATCCTTCTTTTTCCTTTTTTAAAAACACATTTTCATTATTGATAGGTAGAAAAATGTGTCTGATCCCAAGAGGATCAAAACATTCTTTCCTTTTAACTGTAAATTCCACAAGACACAGTAATGATAATCATCTGCTTGTGAAGAAATGGTCTTATCATCAAAGTTCTACTGGACTGCTACTTTGAAAATTCTTTTAACTTTAAACTTTGTTTCTGAAGGACCTATTTGTAGCTGAAAGAAGAGATAAGTCAAAGGATGAAAGCAGAAAATTGTAAGAAGTGGAAGAAGTCTTACAGCAAAGGAAGCGTACCCTTCTCTACTGCCCAGTGCATTCCTTGTAAACTCTATGTGAGTGAAAACTTACCTACGTATATACAATATGGAGAAATAAATAACAAAAAACAATTTCTCCCGTGATTCCTGTTCTAGTAAAATTTTAACACTGTGGTACCTAAAAAATGTTTCAGAGAACAACTTTCCCTCATTTAAAAATGTAATTCTGTTATCATACATCCTAAGCAGAAAGCTAGAGGACTTCCTTAATAGTAGAAATAAGCAAATTTTAATTGAAATTTAATTTCCTTAAAATTAGCAACAAGCAAAATGGAAGAAAAGTGCTCTTTTTGTGACCAAACATTCACCACTGCTAGGAGTTGTGTGTTCCGTGTAAGCTACCACAGTGTGGAAGGGACCTGGTTTACCTGCCAGAACCATCCAGGGTTCCTCGAAAATGTTGTCTGAGAGCTTCATTGTGCACTTGGTGAAAAGGTTCACTTGCACCCGCCTGACACTTATTAAGAAGCCCAAAAAGCAGTGATGCCATTTGTATCAGCTTTTATTCTTCACAAAACATTTAGAAGATACAGAACTTTGAATGATAATATTCTATTCATGATCGAACCATGAAATATGAGAAACCAACATGCATTTTAACTGGTGATGTACAGAGTGGCAGGTATCGATGGTAGGGCAGGAATTCACAGCCATGAAAAAGTCTATCGTCCTAACCTACGGCTCTGTGGCAATGTGTGCTAGAAATACAAGCTTCTGGCATTAGCAACTGGGTCAGTCCCAATAGTAAATCACTAACAAAAATGAGGTCCAGGCAGCAGAGACATGGACAAAAATGAAGAACCAGTGAGAAAGGAAGAAAGCGACAGGCAGACATTAAGAGGGCCACAGCAATCAGTGCTCTATTACTAGGATTGCGGGGGGGGGGGGGGTAAGGTGGGAGCAGAGGAAAGGAGGAGGAATCTCTCAAAAGAACTTTTATAACATATATGCAATAAAATATCATCTACTGGTCATGTACCTTGTCGTGGTGGGTTCATCTCTGCAAACCTCTTCAGAATGTTGCTGACCATCATGGGAGCAGCAACAGAAGAGTTCTGCTGTCTGGGAATGTCTGCCTGTTGGGTTGTACCTGAAGCCATGTCATAAATGATTGGAACTATAATACTAACAGGTTCTTGGGGAGGGACCGACGTTTTCTGAGTTAGTTGAAGCTGAAGACACACAACACATACAAAAAGAATAAAAACGTAGTAAGAAAATAAAACATTTGCCTCCATTTATCAGGTATTATTTACTCTATCAAATTAAGATACCTTGGACATAAGAAAACTAGAGATGACAAGAAAAGTGACAAACGATTGAATATTATGGTTAAGATGCAACCATGCCACACAATTATCTAGCTCAATATGTTTCTGTTATTATTGGAAGAATCGGGAGTACATCACGTCTAAGTTGACAATTAAGGAATTTGAGCCTGTGTTCACAGTGACAGTTAACTCTGAAGTAATCCCAGAGTTGTTCTATTATCCTCGCATGGCTTTTTCCTCAGGGGCTCTGCACTTGTGCGTGCGTGCACACACACACTCACACACAATCGGGTAGTACTTACAAAAAATAGCATTTTGGATTTCAGCACCACAGCAGGCGTCCCAGGGGGTGCAATGGGCGGTGCGCTGGGAGGGATCGTCAGGCAAAACTGGACGTTCCATTTTAGCTGTGTTGCCTGGTCAGGAAACTGTTTTTGAAATCATGATAAAGTCATATGAACATTTAAAATTACACTCTAGTATAGGAGTCTGAAAGGTTAGGATCTTATTTTATACAATCTATTATTAACAGAACATAAAGATAACAGCCTGCATTATTTCAAAGATAATGCATATGTGACGTTCCTACATGCAAAGTCAACTCCAGACCTGTGTGACGTGTTCCCCTTTCCTTCCCTCCCGCTCCTTTAATTCCCAAGGCCTATGGATTCTGCTTCCTTGGTGTCTCTGTCATCCGTTCCCACTTCTCTACTTTGACAGATGCAACCAAGCTCCAGGACTGGTGATTTCCTCTCGTGGCCCCTAATGGTCCCTTCCGGTGGCTGCCTCTCCCAGTTCCACCATCCACCACTGCCAGAAGAATGTCCTTGAGCATGGTTCTAATCGAGGTCACAAATGTTTAGCAACATGCAGTGACACATGTTGTTCCTTTCCCTTACCCTACCAGGACCAAGACCTGGTATTCAAGGCCCTTCTTAACTGATGCCACCTAGACGTCCCAGCCTCAGTCCCAGCTCCTTCTCTAAAACGCACTTGTCAAATTGTGTTAATAATTTCAAACTGTGTTCACTGGTGTTTTTGCCTTTTTTTAAAGATTTATTTATGTAGTTTGGAGAAAGAATGCTCATGAGCAGGGGGAAGGGCAGAGAGAGAGAGAGAATCTGGAAGCAGACTCCCTGCTGAGTGCAGAGCCTGAGGCACAGCTCAGTGCCAGGGTCCTGAGATGGAGACCTGAGGCAAAATCAAGAGCCAGCCATTTAACTGACTGCGCTACCCAGGCGCCCCCACTGGTGCCTTTTTGGTTGTTGTTGTTTTCGCCACATGAATACTTATTCCTTCAAAAATTCAAATGGGTATCTTTTTGATATAAATAATGGTTCCTACATGCTACTAGAGCAGAAGCCAAATGTTGAGACTATCAGCAAAGGAACACTGCTGTCCCCAATATTAACAGTAAAACACCAACTGGAAAAAGGAGTGAGGTATTTGGAATTACTCAAAGCAATACTGTAAACATTTGAATGCAAGTCCTGTAAGCTTGGAAAAATATAATCAGCTGCCACCTGGATTCCATCTATATAACTGTATACTTTCACAGAAAAGAAGAGAAATTCATCTCCCCAGGGAGGACAGATTTTTTGATAAATGACATTAGGGGAATTGGGGGCATCTGAAAAAGCCAGATCCACCCCTCACATTTGACACCAAGGTATATTTTAAATGGATCAAAAATTTAAAGAATTTTAAAAAACAAATCCATAACAGTACTAAAAGAAACCACAGGAGCATCATTTCAGTATCTAGGAGCAGAAGAGTGAATTAAATGTATTTGCTTTTTTAAGAGGTAAGCCACTGGTAACTTGCGTTGCCTGTGGGGAGGGAGACTAGACAGCTGGACAGGGATAGATAGGAAATTTCCCCTGTATCACATCTTGATCTCAATTCAAAAGATACAGAAGGGCTGTGTTACCTATTCAAAGATAAATAAAATCTCAAAAAATAAGAAGAGTGTAAGAGAAAAATAGAAGTACATAAATAGGTGAAAACCAATAAACACTGCTCCCACCAACTTCAACCTCTTCAGACAGTCCTTGTTATATATAGAAGTATGCGCGTCACTCTAACTTACCAGCTCTAGCTTCATAATATGCACACAGTCCCTGAGGATGTGTGTAGGAGCTCCTAACAGCTTGGTGAAGGCTATTAATGTATTGGCTTTAAACGGCGGTCCTGCAACCTACAGGGATGAATAAAGCAAGTTACTCCACATTCTACTTTGACTCTTCTTTTTGTTGATGATACAGGCATACCTTGGAGATGTGAGTTCAGTTCCAGCCCACCCCAATAAAGCAAGTATTGCAATAAAGTGAGTTGAGTGAGTTTTCAGCTTCCCCAGTACATATAAAAGTCGTGTTTATTCACATCATACTGTAGTCTATTAAGTGTGTAATGGTATTATGTCTAAAACAATGTACCCCTCTTAAAAAATTCTTTATTGCTAAAAAACACTAACTACCACCTGAGCTGTCAGTGAATCACAATCATCGGTCACCATAATAAAGAAAAAGTTGGAAATTTTACGAGAAGTACCAAAATGTGACAAGGAGACATGAAGTGAGCAAATGCTGGTAGGAAAATGGCCCTGATGGACTTGCTTCATGCAGGGTTGCCACAAACCTTCAATTTTTTAAAAACAAAAACAAAAACCAGTATCTGTGAAGCAAAATAAGATAAAGTGCAATAAAACGAGGTATGCCTGTATTAAAACTATGCATTAAGGAACACATACTCTTGTTTCAAAGAACTTCTCCAAAACTTGAAGTTCATCGGGTTTCCACTGTCCTGCATTTTCAGGTGTTACTTTTAGCTGAAGTGTTTGGTTGGTTTTCGGACTAAGGGCTACTCTGCATTTCAGGGCATCAGTTTTAAACATGATCACTCCAGGTTCGTTGGAATTTATCAGCTGCAGCTGCAAAACATGAAGGGTGCATCAAGTTAGTATGTAAGACAAAGAGGAAATGAAAACAGAACTGTTTCAGAGGGAAAACTAAAAGTTGATACCTGCTCCCAATCAAAAATATCTAGGCCCCGAGAACCATCAATTGCTAACATCCCAAAGAAGGAACTATAGGTGTCTCTCGAAGGAAGAACATAACACAACCTACGGAATATTCTCGTAAAGTAACAAACTTGAGCTACAATTCAGGAGTTAGATTTGTAGGGTAGACCAATATTATAGAAATGTGAGGGTCAAAAGGACATGTTAAAGAATTCCAAAGGGATGCAATCAGCAAAATCCAGACTGTGAGGAACTTGACACAGCAACAGATAAGGCTGCTTCAACAAATAAACTGTGAGAAGAGATGGAGGGGGAGTCTCCAGTTTCAGAGAGACATAAACTTGTTTGGTTACTTCTTTAGACTGTAAACACCGTGATAACTTGGGAAATCTGGACACCAACTAGCTATCTGATGATAAAGAAACTGTCTTTATGGATGAAATGAGGTCTGGGACTTGCTGTCAAACCATACGGGAGAAGGAACTATAGAAGAAACAAGACTGACAGGAATTCACTGTTGAAGGCAGGTGATGAGAACATAGAAGTTCATTATATTCTCTTATACTATTCTACTCTCAACTTGCATATATGATTAAAATTTTCCACAAGTTTTTAAAAAATGGCACAGTAGAAGAAAAGAATAAAGAGCACCATTACAAAATGTTGGATCTGAGTTGGGACCTTATAGCTGGAAATTTTTCTGTAAAGTAATGGAGAATAAATATTTTAGGCTACATGGTCTCTGTCACAACTACTCAATGATGCCATCAGAGTTGAAAGCTGCCATCAACAATACGTAAATTAATATATGTGACTACATTCCAGTAAAACTTCATTTACAAACAGGGGGTGGGTAGGACTTGCTCCTCTCTCCCAACCGGGGCCAGTAGTTTATTGACCCCTGCTCGATCATAACATATTAATTATGCAGATGAGCAAAATGAGGTTCTAATGCCTGAAAGCTTATGTGGCTTCTAAGTGGCAGAAAAAGGGTAGATCACAGGTCTCATAATAATTTTTTAAAATGCTAATTCATTCAATTTATGTTAAGAACTCTATTATTTTCAAATCTAAATATAAAGGTTGCAGAATAGCTTGTGCCATCCACGGAGCAGATATTTTAAACATTTGCCATTCTACCTCATTAACACATACATGTATCTAGAGTTATAAATAGTATGTACTGAATAATACCAAGACATTACGCTAAGGGCTTTATAAGAAACACCTCAAACTCCCACAATTGTTATGAGTTAGGTAAATACTATTATCTACCATTATCAAAAAGGTAAAGGGATTTGCCAAAGCTTGTACTAGCTGGTGGCATGGACTGGGTACAAACCCAGATAGTCAGACTCTAGAACCAGGGCTATCAACTCGGAACTATTTCCTGAGGATATCACCACAGGACATAAGTCTTTTTCTGACTTTTTCTATATCAATTCAGCTGTTCATGAACCTTGTGATCATAAATAATTTTATTTTAATGGAGAATCCGATTCAAAGTCAGCCTGCCTGTAAGAGGATTCCAGAAGGCCAACAGCTGCTTGTACGCTACTCTCTGCAAAGGCAGATTCTGGGAGCATTTGTCCCATGACACTGTGGGGACGCTGTAGGACCTATCTCTGGGCCTGTCAGCCATAGCACAGGAAACTATAAAATGCAGGAACATGTAACGTAAGAACGGAAAAGGAAACAGCGGGGTCCATTTTTAATGCTAGAGCAGTGTGGAAAGCACAATTCCAACAAGCTAGCTAAAGGAAGTGAGGGAACATCATTTTAGTTCAAATGCTGTTCCGTGGGGGCAATTTATTAGCACCATCCTTCGACAACCATCACTGAGGAGTTCACTAGGTACCCATACCGTTTCTTGTTGAATAATTCTTTGAAGGTGCCGTCTCATGATGACCGATCCAAGGAATCTCTCAAGCGGAGAACAAAGATAACTACCTGCCAGGCCAGGCACAAGGCCTGGTGTTGGAGAGGGCAGCAGTAAAATGTTCAAGGCACTGTGAGTGAGGATGGTAGGTATGGAGGCTGCCCAGGAGCGCTGAGGTAGTTTACGAGGTGGAGGCATGTTTGTTGGCAAAGTCTGGGAACCTTTTGGGAAGGAAAACATGTCATTTTATTCACAAATACACACGGTCCCACTGTTCTGTTTTGCTTTTATCATAAATCTTTGCTACTCTAAAGCAATCCATACTGTTTTCCTTATTCCTTGTGGCTAACAATCCTATGTTAGCTTCCTGTTAGCAAAATGGCCAGGATTCCTCTCCCTATAGCTGGGTTCCTTGCAAAGTGACTTTGTAGCAAGCCCTTTGAGAGACGGAGCCCATTTCTCTTCCTGGAACCTGGGCTGGCCATGTGACTTGCTGTGACTTAAAAGAATGCAGGGGAAGTGACGTGGAGCCAGCTGCAAACCTAGGATTCCACTCACGTTCTTGGAACCCTGCCCAGCCATCAGGTGAACAAGCCTTCGATCAAGTAAGAGACCACAGGGAGCTGAGGAAGTCATGCCACCTGGGGCCATTTTACACCAGCCAGGCCTCAGCCCACGCAGGAGCTGACGATAAATATACTAGTGAGCAAAGCAGAGCCTGGAAAAATCACCCAATTTGGCTTAGCCTAAGTCACCAACCTATGGAATGGTGAGCTAATGTAAGATTGCTGTTCTAAGTCATTAAACGTTACCTGGCAAAGCTAACTAACATATGTGCACAATTCTGTTCTGTGTTAATTTGTACAACCTTGTCAGTTAACTTGAGGTGTCCCTCAAGGTCTAGTTTTGCAGCTAAGCTAGTAGATATAACAGAAGCACTGGGGCTCACCTCATAAGACTTCTGGAGGAGACATTTCCCTCTCTTACATTTTGCTTTAACTGTGCAAATTAACTACCGTTAACCAATTTACTAAGTGGATTAAAGTTTAAGTTATTAAGTATCTCCATTTAACAAGCAGGTCACAGCTTTCAAATGTGAGGATGGAAAAAAAAAAAAACAGGACATCATGTGGAGGTTAGACTAAAACAGATACAAAAATGGTGATGCTGCTCACTTGTTCCAGCTCGAGGGGAATGAGAAGCATCTGGTACTGGAGAATGTAGTGATGGGTTGGCTGGTGACATTCCAGGCATGCGTGTTGCTGGTGAGGGGCCGGACACTTGAGGAGACCCTGGCCAGTTCCCAGCTCGTCCACTTGGTGACACCATAGTGTATGGAGAACTAGGGTCCAGGGTTCCTGTAAACAAGTGAACAGATGGTTTTCAAAACCTGTATTTTAATAACTGAAAGGTACTTGACACCACTGACATACTCGACACTTTACAAGGCAATCATTTTTTTTCCCTCCGCTATTTCACTAAAGTATGCGGCTTTTGCATGTGGCACACCTGAATCTCTATTTTGTGTAGTTTATGTACTTTTTAACATGACACAAAGTTAGAAAACTATAGAATGAGCAATGATAAAAGGTACCTTCACACAAGCTTCAGCATGTTCAATGTGTAACAAATCTACACACTATGCAACAACCTACTATTTTCAAAACCTATTTGCAAACGTCTTTGAAAATGTTGAGCAAAAAAATCTCAAAGCTCACTTAAGGGCAGAAATCTTTTATTTTTCAAGTAACCTTGACAAATTATGTTTTTCATTCTACCCAAAGCTGAGGAGAGGGAAATTTTCCCTTTTCTTTCTTTAGTAAAGGCTATGCTGACTGAGAAATGGACCAAGAATCAAGTCTTGAAAGCAGCAACTTCCTGAATAATTTGATTATTTAAATTTCATCCCGCAGTTACCTTTAACATATTACTTATGCCCCTCTGTAATCAAAATATAAATGGAGAAAATACTTTTACCATATATCAGAGAGTAAATGATCCTAGCTTCAAAGTCTTATAAATTGGTAGGAAAAAACACAAGAACACATAGGCAGGCATAAAATAAGAAATACCTAAGACTAGTGAAAGAAAAAAGGTTTAACTTCATTAATAATCAAAGAAATGCACATTAAACAAGAAGATACCATTCTTTACCTATCAAAATGACTACGATTTCTGAAAGTCCTAATACCCTGTGTTGGCAATGATGCATGAAAATAGACATTCTTGTCTGATGCTAGAGGAAATTGGTACAGCATTTTGGGTGAGCAATTTGCAGTATGTTTCAAAAGCTTCAAAATTTCTCAAACCCTTTGAGACAGCAATTCCATGTCTAGGAACTTACCTAAGGGAATAATCATGTGAACAGAGATGATACCATTTGTCATTGTAAAAAAAAAAAAAAAAAAAAAGGAAACATTTTAAACATACAACACGAGGGCAGTTAAATCACGGTATGTCAACAAAAGGGAATACTATGAAGCCATTTAGTAGGACAATGTAGATCTCACAAATATTAATAGTAGATAGTAAAACCACAGATGCTACACAGCTGTAAAAACTGAGGAAGTCCTTTATGCTGTGATTTGGCATGGCATTCAGGAAAAAAATAGATGAAAAAAGTAAGGCACTGAAGGATGCTGTCCCATGTGTAAAAGCGGTAAGAACAGTTATAGGCATTTGCCTGTGTATGCACACATCCCTGCAACTAGGTGGTTGGTGGCATAAAAACACTTCCCTGGCTACCTCTTGTATTCTTTATTTGAACCAATTCAAAATAGAATTTTTTAGTTGGAAAATTAAAGAATTCAAGTCTCAAAACAATACATATGGTATAGTCCCAGTTGTGGGGCGAGGTGTCTGAGAGGAGACAAGCAGACAGGTGGAGAGCAACAGAGAGGTGAGCAGGCAGGCAAGCCGGGGGGTTAGGGTTAGAAGGGAGGAGCAAGGCAGAAGCGAGGGGGAGAGAGAGTCCAAAGCAGACAGACTAACTGGTAGATCTCTGCGTGGTGGGATCAGGACAAATTCATTTTCTTTTGACGATTTCCCCAACGAACAAAGTGCTAATTTTGCAATAAGAAAAGAATTTATTTAACAAAAAACTACTTTCATGTCAAACTCTTAAGCTATTGCGATTTCCATGTATGGACTCACCATGTGGACTAGCAAAACTGGCCCCTGGTCCTATTGAGATTCCATGCGAGGATGGGGGAGGAGTTGGAACAAATGACGCTGGTGAAGGGGCTCTCAAAGCCCCACTGGGGGAGCTGGCAGCATGCAGATTTCCTAATAAAGGAAAATAATTATAGATGATCTTGCAGGACACATACTATGTCCTGGCCAAGGACCTCAAATTAAGACTCTCTCTACAGATTAAAGAAGTAAGCAGTAAAGCTCCCTTAAATAGCACAAAGAAAATGTGGAATGATTGTGTTACGGAAAAAGAGAGAGAGATCAATTCAATGGGGCCCAGATTTTAGCTTATAGTGACTGAATTTAAAAAAAATATCCAGTGTACTTTTGTGTTTGCTCATTCACTCTTTCAGCAAGTGGGCATGAATGTTAATTTCATGCCAAGCATTGCTGTAGGCACTGGGGATGCAGCAGTTGACAAGACAAAAATTCCTGCCCTCATGGAGTTTCTGTTCTAGTAGAATGAGGAAGACATCAAATGTATGTCAGGCAGTGATAAGTGCTATGGAGAAAACCTGGGCAAGGAAGTGGGGCAGTATCATGTAATGGTGGAGATGGGTGCTGTTCTTTCTATAAAGCAACCCCAGAAGACTGCTCTAAGAAGGGGGCATGTGAGTAAGTGAAGGGTAAGGTGTGAAGATACCCGGGGGGTAAGATATTCCAGGCAAGAAGCAGAGCTAGTCCAAAGGCCCCAAAGGCAGTAGCAAAAATACAGGGAGGAGGTCAGTGTGGCCGGATCAGTGCGAGCCACGGGCAAGTGGGAGGAGTTGAGGACAGAGAGGTGGTGGTGGTGGGGGTCCCAGATCACACGGGGACTTGTAGGCAATTCTAAGGACTTAGGGTTTACCCTGAACGAGATGGGAAACCACTGCAAAGTTTGGAACAAAGGTGTTATAAACTAGCTTCTGTTCTGGAAGGATCACCCCAACCACAGTGTAAAAAACAGACCACAGGGCAGGGGCAGGGAAACCAGTTAGAGGCAAGAGTAATAACCCAAATGAGAGATGGTTAATGGCTTGGGCGAAGGTGGAGGCTGAGGAGGGTTAGCATCTGGATAAATTCTCAGTTCAGAGTGGACAGAATCTGGGACTGACTGAAGTGGGTGTGAGAGAAAAGAAGAGTCCAGCATGACTCAAACAGCTCTGGCCAAGCGGCAGGCAGGAAGGGGCTGCCGTTTCCGGGAGGTGGGGCAGGGTGCGGGAGTGGGCGGGCAGGTGTTAGGAGTTGAGTCTCAGCCATGTCTACACATCTACAAGGACATGCTGACTAGACAGCTGGAAAACACAAGACTCGAGTTCAGGGGAGAGGTCTAGATGGCAGACATTAAAAAACTGAGAGCAGTGAGCTTAAAGATGGGATTTAGCCACAGGACTAGTTTCTACTGAGGATCAGGAAAAGGGGGAACCATGCTCCCCAAACTATGAATAAATGTGACATGGAGACACTCACTACATTACCATCACTATCCTCGGTATTCACATGTTTCCGACTCTCTACTCCTGCCTAAGAGAATTTCGTATCCTCCACCTAATACCTAACGCAGTGCCTTATATGCAGTATGTTCACCAACATGATAACCTTTCAGTGTCGTTCAGAGATTCAGCTGTGGGTTTGCTGTGGGGATTAAATGGATAAAGTGCTCAGAACATGGCTTAGCACACAGCAAGCACTATATACCTGTCTGGCACTGTAATTATTTCCAAATAATTATTTCTACTTCCTTCTACATAAAACCTCACTCATACCCTAGAAATGCACACCCTTTGGGTTCTCTGCCCACATCTCCTGTTCTGCTTCTTGCTCCCTAGCAGCTCCTTCTCAGGCTCCTACACCTGGGAAGCAGCTGCCGGTATTCCGCAGGGGCTGAGCTCACCCACCCAGCTCAGCCTTCAGTGACCTTCAGCGACATGACAGTAACTTCCAAATCTTCATCTGTGGTTCCGCCATCTCTGCTGAGCAGGTAAGGGGGTTATCTACCCAAGAAATCTGATACCTGTCTTCTTTGCCAGACGACACGCTTGAGAGCAGAACTGTATTTGGCTCGCTGCTGAATCCCCAGCGCCGTGGAGCATCTGGCCCAGGGCAAGAGCTTAAGCTACACCCACAAACTGTCCAGTTAAGAGTAAGAATTAGGCATCCTCAAGTAGTTCTATAGTGTGCTTCACGGGGCTGCCAACAGAGCCATTTTGTTGGGACAAGCAGGCTGTGCACTGGCCCACTCTGTGGGGCAGGGCACCTTTCACACATACTAGGACTCAGCAAACTTGTCATGTAAGGGGTCGTCCTAGCAGGAGAGCAGCCCTGACACTGCAGGAATGGGTGTGGCTGGGTTCCCCCAAAACTACAAAAACAGGTAGGTGGTGGGCAGGACTCGATTTGTCGGTCCGACACAGATCGTGTTGTGATCAGCTCTTCTTGGAGCTGTGCTGTGAGCCTGGCTCTGGGTGACAATATCTCCTCTTAATTCAGATATTTTAAAGTGTTCCCGAGTCACGAACGCAGCGTTCATAACCCTGCGGTAAGGAACGAATGGGAGGTATCTAGCCACAGATAAGGAGTGGTCTCTGAAGGTCTAGGCTGAGTGTGTGGTGCTTGTGTTTGTGTGCGCGCGCATGTATGTTCTGGATGTCAAAGCTGAACATGACAAGAGAATAAGTAATATCTTACCTGGAGACTGTGTGTGCATCATAGAGGGAGACTGACTAACTGTGCTGTGGTAAGACGCAGGGGGCGAAGTAAGGGGATAAGCACCTGATGATCCTGGCTGTTTGGGAAATGGCTGAAAAAAAAAAAAAGTACATGTTGGTCAGTCACGTGCGTATAGTGTATCGTACATACGGCTAATGAGTTAACCTTCACACAGTTCACTGGTTACCAAACAGGAAGCACGAGATATGAAAATGTGCAAAATACACATCAATACCACAGATTTTTAAAAACTCCCTTTCAAAATGTTTAGAAAAACAGCAAGAATTCACTCCTGACCTTGTAATACCATTGTCTATATCCCGCAAGATGTTTTTTGCTTACTTTATCTACCATATCACTGATTTATCTGTATTGTTTATCTACCATTTCACAGATTCCAAGATTCTTCCCCCACCCCTTTAGTATTTCTGAAATCAGGGTCTATCTTCTGATTCACGGCATGGCACAGTTTACCCGGCAGTGTTGTTTCTGGCAGTTCATAAAAAGTAGTGCATCTTACATCTGGTGGAGTTTTGAAAGCCAATGAACTACAGTAGTTTAACCTGGCCTCTCCTCACCTTTACCTTCATCTCCAGCAGTGAAAAACCTAGGACATGTAATCCTTCCTAGTTTTTTATCTGAGGTACAAATCACATATAGCAAAGGACACAAATCTTAGAAAATGTCCAGTCTGATGAATTTTTATGAATGTCACCGCTACAGAGATCGAGACACTGAAGAATACTACCAGTGCCCTGGAGGCCTCCCTCATACACCTTCAAAGGCTTTATCACTGGCCCAAAGGTAAGCACTGTTCTGACGTCTGTCACTCAAGCTTGATTTTGCCTGTTTTCACATTTCCTATAAATACCGAATGTACTCCTTAGTGTCTGGCTTCTTTTGTTCAACATTATGTCAGTAAGATTCACCACGCAGTCACACGTGGCAATAGTTTTCTTGATTTCTGTAAAGCATTCTACTGTAGGAATAGACCCAGTTTATCCACTCATTCTGTTGCTTGGTATTCGGGTTAGTTTCCACTTTTTACATAAATAACGTTCCTATGAACCCTTGTGTTTTTTGATGCATTTCTGTCGTACATATACCCAAGAGTAAAATTATAAAATCACAGGTATGCCTAATGTTCAGATTTAGTGCTCTGGAATATTCCTAAACGCCCACACAAGGTTGTTAGACCATTTCATGTACCCTCCAGTAGTAAATGAGTCTCAGTTGCTGCTAATACAAAATGTTGCCAAGAATAATCAATTCTCTTCTTAGAGCAATTTTTGTGGGTATGGAGTATTATCTCATTGTGGTTCTAAGTTGTATTTCTGTGATTCCAAATGATGTTGAACAACCTTTCTGTGCTTACTGGCCATTTGGATATCATCCTCTTTTGTGATCCATGGCTGATCACCTCACATCATTTTAAGTGCACAAGACTGAGGTTAATGCTATTTCTGGTACTGTTCACTTGCCATCACTAGAAGCCTCCTTCTCTCCCTCTGTCACTATTTTTTCATATGGACTTCCTGGACACCTTGGGCCCACCAACGATCTCCTTGCCTTTTAACAAAGACGCTCAGACACCTGAGGAGCCCATTAAGGTACACGAATATGATACCATTTGGAATTTCAGCTAGACATCACCTGTTGCTGAGGTGGTGGCTGGAGCTGTGAGATTAAAGAATCCATCATATCTCCTCCTATGGGAGAAGGGGGATTATCGTCCTCATTTACAGACCTTCTTCGAGCATCCTGATTGCTGTCAACAAACATATTCAGGAATGTCTATGGATATAAACAGGTAGAATTCAGATTATCTTACTTAGCTTTAGTAACATATTTTTAATCATTTAGACTATTTTAAGAGAAACAAATACACTACGCCCATCTCTAAAACAGAAGTTTGGTACACAGCCACTACTATGAGGACAACCTGGAAGATATACTGATAATTTTGAATGGGGGGAAACTGAGGAAACTGGTTAACTGCAACAAAAGAAACAACATCTAAGTTAAAAATCCTGTCAAGAAGTATTGTGTAAGCACAAAGTCGAAGAGAGAAGTATACCCTGGCACCTCCTCACAAATAATAAGTATTTCATTATTAACTTCTGAACCAGAAATTCAGGACAAAAGAAAAGTTGTATGTTGGCCATTTAAGTAATTTCAATGACTTGGGAAATTTCCTTTTTGGTGAGAGTCCTCACTAAGCTAGAAAATATGACAGAGGAGAACTGAATGCAGAAACTAAGCCATCTTTCCTCTTTTTATCTTAACGTGACTGAAATTTTGAACCACCAAGAGTGGGACAATCTCGTTTTATGGGATAGGTCATCAAAAATTAAGCAAGGCTACCAGAATTTGTGTCTCAAGCATTCTCTTCCTTTTAATACTCTTCACCTTCCCCATCTTCAAAAACATAGATCAAAAGCTTACCAGGATCACTAGGAAGCTTTTAAAAGTACATCGCTTCATTTCTAATAAAAGATGATGGATTTACAACACATATTTTATCTTTTCCCAATACCCCACTGAAACTCCTAAAAAAAATTTTTTTAAAGCAGTAAGTTACAAATACAGAGAGAATGGGAGAAGAAAAAAATAGCAATGAATTCTGGAGGCTGCGGAGCAGATGGCTGAGTGGTAAGTGAACTATCCAATGTGAGGAAGTTGTATCCTAAAGCTAACACTGGGGAAAGCCAAGAAGCAAAGCTATTTCTGTCCAGATCCTCAAGACATGTAGGAACTGGCAGCACTAGACAACCCTGGAAGTGGGGATGAAAGTGGGACTGACTAAAAATAGGACTGGTCAAAAGTCTCTTTAAGAGACACTGAAAGCCTCCCAGAGCTTCTGTCACTCTCACTGAGTGAGTTTGACTTCTACCACTCTGGTGGAGGGTTCTTTGGCTATGGGGACTCTAGCATCGATCGAGAGGAATGCTGTATTAAAAATGAAGATTATGGGGCACCTGGCTGGTTCAGTCAGAAGAGCATGCGACTCTTGATCTCGGGGTTGTGAGCTCGAGCCCCACGTTGGGTGTAGAGATTACTTTAAAAAAAAAAAAAAAGATGATTAAAGTTTACATACTGAATGTTGAAAATAGTAGTTTCCTTCTCTTATTTGATTTGCCAAAAATTGGGGGCCAGATGCACACCATCTATGCAGAGACTTGAATACTCCTCTTTTGGTACTCATACCAGCCCAACAAAAAGACCTAAATCTACTGACACTGGAAGTTACTCAAAGAAATGGCCCAGGTAGATAAGCTTACAATGAAGACCACAGTCAGCAAGACTCACCTTCTAGTAAGAGCTGTGAGTTAAGAATCACTAATATGAAAGAGATCAAAACAAAACAAAACAAAAAGCAAGGTGCATGAAATGGAGATTATATAGGAATAAAAGGGGTAAGAAAATATAAGATAGCTATATACAACAAAGATGTCATAAAAGGAACACTTAGCAACAAAAGAGAGCTCCTGCAAATTTTTTTAAAAGATAGCAAAACAAGTTACCAAAACCAGAAAGACTCAAAGGAAAAAATGAAGAAATCTCCCAGAAACTGAGAGAGAGAAAAACAAAATAAATAAATAAATAGATAGATAGATAAATAAATGAATGAATGAATGAATGAATAAATAAATAAGAAAATCAGAGGATAAGTCCAGGATACCAAACAGCAGAATAGTAGTGGTACCAGAAAGAGCTAACAGAGAAAAAAAAAAAGAATTGAGAAATAATACAAGGAAATTCCCACAGCAAAAGGATGTAAGTTTCCAGAGTGAAAGAGCCTACTTAGTTACATAAGGTTCGAGAACTGGAACAAGATTAAACACCCCAACAGTCACAATGGAAGTTAGAAGACAATGGAGCAAGGTCTTCAAAATTCTTAACAGAAAATGCCTGTAGCCTCCAATTCTATACATAGCCATTCTCTCAATTAGATGAGGGTAAACTAAAGATGTTTTTAGGCACACAGAAGTCTCAAAATAACCTCCCATGTGCCTTCTCCCAGGAAACTATGTAGACCGTATTCTACCAAAACAATGGAATAAACCGAGAAAAAGACCGGCAGTCCACACCATAGGGCATGCCACGCAAGAGAGAAACCAAGGATTCTCCCTCTTCCCCACCCTCCCCTCTTCCCCACCCTTCCGTAGATTCCTAAATCAACACTGTGCAAAGGGTCTGGGGCACACCATTCCTGATTGGAGGTCAGAGGGTTGCTGTAGAAGAGACTTCTTCAAGATGAAACCAGCGAGGTTTCTGATATGTGAACGCACTGAGAGGAGAGTTACATATATGGGAGAGGCTTTAAGGTTGAGTTAGTGATAAGTATACAGAACCTTAAGCAAAAAAAAGTAAATTAATAACTCCCAGGAAAATAAAATGTTGAAGGAAGGAAAAGTAATTATAGTAAGCTTGGTGGATACTGTTTACATATTTATAATAACGAAAATACTGAAAAATCATCGGACCAAAATTGCTGCCTAACCACACTGCAAGGGTAGGAGGGAAAAAAGAAGGTACACTGCGAGTAGCCTGGGAGGAGGAAGAGGCATATAAGAATTAAAAAAGAATTAAACCCTCATCTTGCATTGTGAGGATCAGATAATGCCCTCAACTAAGAAGTCCACAAACAGCACTGTAAGCATGTTACTTAGAGATAAGGATGTAAATACCAAGAGAATCACCATCTAAGAGTTGAAAACAGAGCAGGAAAATGGCAAGACTGCATTGCAAGCCACTAATTTTCAAAACAAGCCTTTGGGACTATTTGACTCTAAACTATAAGCGCATACAATTGAGCTATTATACAAGAATCTGCAGGGATTGTGGCCCAGGACCCTACATTTTAAAAAAAACTTCATGGTTGAATTGATGAATCAAACTTTCTCAATAATCGATGAGAAAGACATTGTTGAAGTTCCTTAAAATTCCAACTAGCAAATAGGACTCTCCTCGGTATCATCCACCTTATGCATTACAAGAAAAGGAAATTTTATCATCTCATACAACATAGGCACAGTGCTTTGTAAGAACTTCCCATTCCTTTGGAAGGACGCTGCAGAGGTGATGAACTAACACAGCTGCTTATTAAACAGGAATCTGTTGCTCTCCCCTGTTATTTCCCCCTTTTAAAGGAGTTGTTATAGAGATATTTACATTTACTTATGCTGTAATACTAAAGTCAGTTACCTTTAGTCCGGGTGCAGGATAAAAACCTTCCACTAACTTGCTATTATCAAACAGACTATAGGCACCATCCCGTATCGCCACTACGCCTCGGCTGCGGCAGTAAATGTCGATGCAGTACATGTTCCTAAAGGCCAGTCTGATGTGGGTGGACGACTGTGGCAGGATGGAGAAGCACTGGTAAGCAGTGTTGGTTCTCTGGGTCAAGCCCAACATTGGCACAGTGGGGAGTTTGTTGATGGCATTTAATGGAGCCTGAGTATCAAAGAGTACCTAAAAGGAACACATACAGTGAGGGCAGACGGTTTCCATACAAATGCTAAAGCCTCAGAATCTTCCATGTCTAACAGTCATAAATGAGCCAAGGGTCTTCCTGAAACATTCCGTACATCTTTCCCTTGAAGACAATGCAAACTACATCACTGCATCCACTTTGAATCAAAGAAAATTCTCCAAGAAGAGTGCAAGATATAAAAGACAAAAACACGCACCCTTGTCACTGAAGACAAGTTAAGTCCACATGATTTTTGGTTTTACATGAGACACTAACACTGTTGGAGTCACAGTTTTACAAAGAAAATAAACTTAATTACCTGTAATAACTGAACCACATTTGGTGTTTTGTTGAACATTTCCTGAAGCTGATGGAGAATGGTATTGTGACAGTTACTGCAACCTGAGTTTGGACCAACAGTGCCCAAAGAAATGTGAAATTTCTGATGTATGGAATTCCACTGGATGCTGATCTAAATCAAAGAGATTACATGTTTCAGAAACTGAGAGAGTAACAGATTCAAGCAGAAGCAAAAACAATGTTTAAACAGTAAGGCAAAATGCCAAAGATCTACATGAGATCTTTCTGGAAAGCCAGTCAGAAGACTGGACTCTATAAACTCTGAAAGTGTTGTTACTATGGACCAGTGCAACTGCGGAGTAGGTATTTATTAGCCCACCTCCACCAAATAAAACAGAGAAGGTGCTAAAGAAAAAATTTGGATTAAACTTTATTTGGAAATTATTATTGGTGTTTCTTATTTTTTTGTTTTTATCTAGGACTGAAGAAAAGTCACCGTCTATGTGAGCACTGTCATAAAGGGAAAGGAAGACACTTCCAACACAGATGCTTTTAGTTTATAGATTTTAAAACACTTGATTAATTTCTGATATTACTTGATGTGGAAGAGTCCAGAAAGAAGCAAGCTGGCTGAATTTTTATACTAAATTTCTAGGACTTCACATATGGAGTGGGAAGAAAATGAGGAAACAGAGATTACAGGGAACACCTTTAAGATTGAGACGGGATTGGGGCGCCTGGGTGGCTCAGTGGGTTAGGCCTCTGCCTTTGGCTGGGGTCATGATCTCAGGGTCCTGGGATCGAGCCCCGCATCAGGCTCTCTGCTCGGCAGGGAGCCTGCTTCCCCCTCTCTCTGCCTGCCTCTCTGCCTACTTGTGATCTCTGTCAAATAAATAAATAAAATCTTTAAAAAAAAAAAGATTGAGACGGGATTAAACAATATTAATAATCATGTGATCAAAAGCATAAACATACAGTATTGTTCAAAACCATTCGCAATCTTCAGGACAGTAATCATGTTGCTAACCAGATTTGAAATCGGTAAAGAAAAAAATACAAACACCAAAAGTATATTACCTGGTCTAAAACTCATGAAGATTATATAACCCATCAAAGACAGCATTAATTTTTGCTTTCAATTTTAAAAAGAGTTAAGCATTACAGTATACTAGTCTACTATATATCATCAAAGTACTTAAAATTTACCATTTTAACCCTAATTTTTACTTGAGTCCTCAATTAGTTCAAGGCAGTTTTCATAACTTTTGAATTGATTTTTAAAGGATCTATGAGAGGAACTTCAGTTCTAATTAGTTCACAAACTTACTGAGCTTCCCTTGGTGGTTCCATAACACAAGATAAGTTTTCGGTAATTATAAACACGGACTTCTGAGAAAATATTTAGATGAGCAGGTATGTCTAAAGAGAAAGGAAGCAAAAAGGAAATTAAAATGATGCATGCAAAACTTTAAAACACATATTTGAAGAAGAAGGCATCTGGGCAGTATCCTATGCCTAGCTGGAAAGATCTCTAGACGCATTTCATTCAAAAAAAATTTAAAAATTAAAAAAAAGGAATGCGATGGCATAGAGAGCGGCTTCTATGTCCATTTCTACAGAAGGGGTCTAGGGCAGGGGGCAGATACTGAAGTAGTACAGCACAGCAGTTAAGAGGCTCCAATTCCAGCTCTGCCCTTTCCTAGCCATGCAACCTTTGGTAAATTCTGTAGTCTCAGTGACTTGTTTTCTTCATTTGTGAACTGAGGAATAACTCACCCACCTCACAGGGTGACTGTGAGGTTTAAACGAGTTAACACAAGCAAACTGTTACATTTTATGTAGACTCTCAATAATTGCTACCTGTTATTACAATATGGTTAGAGCATGAAGTAAAGATTTCTGGACACATAAGAAACTAACAGTGGTTGTCTCTGGGGGAAAGCCTGAGGTAGAAGGAAAACTTATTTTTCATTAGATATTCTTTTGAAATGTTTTTTTCACGATGTTTTCTTCTTTAGTTAAAAAAAGGGGGGAGGGGTGAGGAAGATTATCACATGTACCTGGTAGAGAACGTGCAAATTCCAACACACACTCATATAATCGTGCAATGCTATTCCAGTCATTAAGGAACATTTCAACCACTTTTCTACCACCAACGGGTTCAGACAAAAGGTTTTCATATGTCAGATAAACATGCCGCGATGGCCCTACAAGATTAAAAAAGAGGATTAACAGGTATCAATACTAAAAAGAAAACCCCAGAAATATGCAAAGACAAAGTGTGTGAAGCATCTCACCTTGCTCCCTAGTAGAAGTGCCATTAAGTGGACAATTCGCAAACACTAACTCCGCCACCCATGTGCGGTTATTTCTACCTTGCAATCGGAAAGTGCAATCGAGAAGAGAGCGGTCCAGAGCCTTCTGGGTTTCCTCATTCACACCCTTACAGGGAGGAATTCTGGCAACAAAAGACAGAACATATGAAGTATACTTTGTATCACAGAAAAGCAAGAGCACAATCTACACAACAACAGTTGGACTATCACATTAGAGCTTCAGTTCAAGCTCTACTACTAGTCGCCTTCTGCGCAAGAAGGAAGCTATTTGCAGCAATTCACAGCACTGGATCCACTTCTACTCAAATCAACACAGACTAGGACCTCTTACTCTAATGAAGTGTTTGAGTGTTTGAACAAAGTATGTCTGTCTTCATCCTTATTCCTATTATTAGAAACACTATGATTCTTCAGCATGAAAATCAAGAATATTGGCTTTCTATGAAACCTATCTAGAACATCCTAACGGAAAAGCTAAGGGGAAAAGAATACTTGTAAAACCACTCTTTGAGAACACAATGATACAGTGGAAAGAACACAGGCTTTGGAGTCAGAGACCTGCATTCTAATTCTGACCCAGCCACATTTAACCTCTCTGAATTTCAGTTTCCCAACAACACGATGGAGGTAATTCCCTTCCGTGTCACTGATTTTAAACGCGACACAGCACACATTGAAAGTGCTCATGGCAGCTGATACAGTAGGTAATAGTGTAGGTTAGCTCCCTCTGTGGTAAACCCAAGCCTCACTGATGCCAAGATAAAACGCCAAGTTCCTTATCTCTCCCCACCTCTTCAGCAGAGGTAACACTCAATGTGATGAAGCTTTGCAGGTACTAACTCATTTTAACATGTTTTCCCTTAAATGTATCAAATATAGAAGAGGAATGTATTAGCTTTGGTGTAAAATACCTACCTACCCATTTTCCTCTTGCAGCTTTATGAACTACCTTGTCATAAAACATTATGAGGTAATATATTTTCACTTTTTTTTTTCCGGTAATAGATAAGATAATGAGATAATGTATTTTTTAATTACACATGATCCTTTAACTCCTAGGGAAGGTGAGTTAATTCTCAAACTTGGTATAATTTTTATCTAAGTCTAACAAAAACTGGAAACATGGAATCTTGATTCAGGCCTCTTACTCAGAAACACCTAGAATAGGGTTTCTCAACCTCCACAATATTGACATTTTAGGCTGGATAATTCTTTATTGTGTAGCCTTAGTCTCTCCCTCCCAGATGCCAGTAGTACCTCCCACCCCTCCTTCTCAGTTAATGATTACCAAAAATATCTCCCAACATTGCTAAAGGTCCCCTGGAGGGCAAAATCGCCCTGGGGTTGAGAACCACTTGCCTAGAATAAACAATTCAAGAGGGCAAGAGAGAGACAGAGATTGCAGATGATAAAAAAAAAAAAATTTGGGGACGCCTGGGTGGCTCAGTTGGTTAAGCTGCTGCCTTCCGCTCAGGTCATGATCCCAGCGTCCTGGGATCAAGTCCCACATAGGGCTCCTTGCTCATCAGGGAGCCGGCTTCTCCCTCTGCCTCTGCCTGCCATTCTGTCTGCCTGTGCTCGCTCTCTCTCCCTCTCTCTCTGACAAATAAATAAATAAAATCTTTAAAAAAAAAATTTGTAGGGGAGAAAACAGCTATAGTTTGCATAAAAAGAGAATTAACATAGTACTAAAATTTCTCAATTACAAATTCCACCACAGCTCCTCTTAAATGTATATATATATGTATTTTTTTTTTAAACATTTCAAAAGTTAATCTTTCCGGGGCACTTGGTGGCTCAGTCAGTTAAACATCTGCCTTTGGCTCAAGTCACAATCCTGGGGTCCTGGGATGAGCCTCGCGTCGAGCCCTGCAATGCCTCATGTCAAGGCTCCCTGCTCAGCCAGTCTTCCCTCTGCCCCCTAACCCCCCACCCCGTGCTCACTCTCTCAAATAAATAAATAAAATCCTGAAAAAAAATGTTAATCTTTCACACTACATAATTTTTATCACTCACTACCAGAAAGATTTTGTCCAACGTTATCTGGGGTAATTACAGAAATTGCATACACTGCATATATGCTTGTCAATTTTGTAGGTATAATGAGGACTTCTCCTTATCCATATCCCTGAAAACATAACCCCAACCCACTGGAGTTACAAAGCAGCCAATTCAGATCGATTATTAAATCTTGATTTTAAAAATATAATAATGCAGTACATTATCTTCCTTTCATATAAATAGGTGTTTTGTGAAATCCATCTGGTTAGAAAATGAACCCATAAAAGCCAGCATGTCTTTAAATAAAAGAGTAAGACTTTCAGTTTATGCTCTAGGGACAGCAAGAACCCAAGAGTGCAATCCATGCTGCCTTCTTCATCTGTCATACGCAAGTAATTGGCTCAGCTTCAAGGAACCTGGAAACTATTTACTTGCTTTTAAAGGTTACTAATGTAACAGAATAAACTATAATTGTAACTTTGATCCTCCCCCACCCAAGGATGAAAATGGATAGTTCCTAAAAGGAAATCCTTTGAAACAAAATTATTATAAACTCAAGATACTGCAAAATACTACTAGAGTCACCAAAAATGAAGAACTGAGGAAGATATTCCCTGGACAATGGCTTAACTTTATCTGAAAATTTCTACCAATCCAAAAAATGTTTTTGATCTAAACAGCTACTTCTGACTGAGGTTTCTCCTGTAATTCTGAGTATGGGAAGAATGTAGGAACTGGGCTCTGGTCTTCCATGGCGGATGGGTGTCAGCACCGCCACCTTGTGCTGTATGTCGGTTTCATCCTGGGGGGTTTTACAAAGGTCAGTAACCACATTAGGGCCCCGCAGTGCATGAGTGGGGAGATCACTAAATGCGCTAGTTCAATAAATGCAATTGTGCCCACAAGGAAAATGAAAAGTGTTGTATAAAAGTTGCACATGCAAATGCAGAAGGACTGAGTCACATAACTGATAGAAGCTGAGTCACAAACCGTGCAAAAATGAACTGTGCCTATGCATTATTTGCATAAACTACAAGAGGCAAAGAAACACAATGGACAAGATGAAAAATCCTTGTGGGTGTGGCTAGCAGACCAGCGCCACTGGCCCAGTAGTGTTAGTTCAGGAGAAGGTGGGAAGTTTGCTCAAGAGCTCAAATGGAGGCACTGTGACCATGCTGCTCTTGAGACCTGAGTCCTTTGTGCTGCTGGATCAAGGCTCTTGGGAATCTACACAAGGTAACAGGCCCATGGACAATATACCAGTCTAAGGCGTTTACCATGAAACTTTCACAGATACTTCAAGGAGGCCTGCTCAACAGAGACTCAAAAAGATAAGTTGAATAAGAACAGAATATATTTTTATCAGACTAGAAAACTGTACTCAATTTTAAAGCTTTGATATATCAACTCATACTCCCATGTAGTATTAATATGTCTAGGAATAAAGGCTTAAATTAAGACTTTTTAAAAAAGATTTTATTTATTTATTTGACAGAGAGACAGTGAGAGAGGGAACACAAGCAGGGAGAGTGGGAGAGGGAGAAGCAGGCTTCCCGCTGAGCAGGGAACCTGATGGGGGGCTTGATCCCAGGACCCTGGGATCATGACCTGAGTCAAAGGCAGATGCTTAATGACTGAGCCACCCAGGTGCCCCAAGACTTAAGACTTTCTAAACATTAAATGTATGAGAGCAATTATATATTAGACCTATGTCAGATTTTTATTTAGTAAAATTGTGTTTAGACATTTATTGTTTATGGTTTCCTTCTTCATTTCTACATCCTATCCCTATAATCCTCATAATGGAGGTTACTAGACAAATTATCTTTAATTTATCCATTTCTCTACATTTTTTCCATTTAAGTTTTAAATAAAGAAAATAATAGCCAAGATATAATAAAGACTTCAAAAATTATTATTAAATGAAGCTTAAAAAATAGGAAATGCTTCCTTCCTAGGTAGGACTATATTATGGGTTCTCTTGGATTCAGGAAGGAAGGGGACTGAAATTTCTTCATAAAAATGCTGAGAACAAGATATTTTAAGATTCCTGCAAAACATGAAAAATGTAACTAAGAGAACAGAACACAAATGTTAACACTATTACAACTGCAGTTGCCAAGAGTGAAAAGATAAAAAAACAAAAAACCCCAAACCCCTGTACTTCTTCACACAGAAGTAATTAAACACCAGAAGCCATTAAAAGTATCACATTGGCCTAGTGATTTCCATTACAAGGCCAGCTCTCTCTCCCGAGAACTTTTTGTAGAGATGGTGTTCAGACAGCCAGGAAGGGAAGTTATCCTAGTTCTTCAACTGTCTCAAGTGAGCACCTTGACACATGGGTGGAGTACGTGCTGTCCGCTAGCTCTTCCCATCTGCCCCGGAAACCAACTGATTCCCAAGTAACAAAAATGAAAGCTCCACTGGCGGAGCTGCCATGTCTTGGTAGTCAGAGGAATCCCATAAAAAACTGCTTCTGTGATTTATATTATTAAGCAACATCTAAGAAACAATACAAATGCCCACCCTACCCCGCCCCCATAGAACTGTTTTCTGCACCAGAAAGGTTGATCTTGTAAATGGGAGGTTAATTTTCCAAGTCCATCCTGGTCACCTTCCATAGCACACGCACCATGTTGGCTTTCCTTCTAAGCATCCTTTGGCCCTTGGTCCTCGATCCATTTAGAGCCAAGCCCTCTGCCCATCTCCCTCTGTATACTCTTTCCTGGCAATCTATTTAACATCCCAGCTCAATTTCTACCACCTTGGCGATGACTCATTTACTCCTCCTGGCCAGTCCTGTCGCCAGAGCTTGAGATCCAGCCCTGCCTGGCCAAAAGGATGTATAAGCACCTCAAACCTGGCAAAGCCCCTTCAAACTCACATCTTCAGTGTCCCTTATCTCAGAAAACACTACAATCACCTATCACATGCCCAAGATAAAACCAATAGGCACCTGTGCCATCTTCTCCTCTTTCCTTCATCATCAATCTCCTCACCAACCCTTGAATATTCCATCCCCTAAGTCCTTGTGGAACTTTCCCAGGTCTAAGCTACCAACAACTCTGGTGTGAACCACTTTAGCAACCGGTTTCACCACTCAGTCTTGGTCCCTTCCAACTGATTCTCAATATGGCTTCCAGGACGAGCTCTCAAAAAACACCTACCCAATGATGTCAGTTTCTGCTTCGAATCGTCTGATGGCTTCGTACCGCCATTAGGATCAAGTCCACATTCCTTTAGGACACTTACAAAGCCTTCTAGGATCTGACCCCTTCCAGCTTACAGCTCAGCTCCAGAGTCATCTCTCTCAACTTGCACCACTCTGACCTCCTTTCAGTTCCAGGGTACAGAGCTCTCTCTGAGAAAGAAGAGAAAAACTGCCACCACCTTAGCAGTTATCCCTTCTGGTCAGTACTGCCCACTCCACCCCCGCCCCTCCCCTAAATCTCCCTTTCCTCTGGCTAATTCTCACCTCTCCTTCAGTCCAAATACAACTGGTACTTCCTCGGGGATACCCTTTCTGGCTTCCAAACTAGCTCAGATCCTCCTACTACATGAATCCAGACCATCCTGAAGGGCCCTAGCAGAATTCAAGCCTGATACACAGTCACAGAGTAAAGAGCCATTAAATGAATGAAAACGAATGCAGAGGAAAGACATCCTAAGATACCAAGTGGTGCTGGATCCCCACTCGGCAGGTGAAAAGGAAGCCTCCCCCAGATGATAGTAATTCTGTGCAGAAATCCGTGACATCCACAGGTGCCAAACTCTGCTTTATGCTGTTTCATGGGAGAGAAACAGCTCTAGCACTGTGGCTGTAATGTGCGACCTCAAGGGAGACACAGGACGGGGACTTACTTCAGTAAGCGAATTGCGTGGCTGAAGCCATCACCTTCCATTTGCACTCCTTGATGAGGAATCTCCAGATTGGACAACTGGTAAGAGAAAAAGCAGGTAGATCAGACCAGCAACTTTACAAAGGAAACTACCTTTTCTAAGTATTAGTGTCTGTTTCGTGGCACCCATTCTAGGGCCACTCTGTTCTAAAGTTAGAACCTATCAGGCACACTGTCCTCCCTCACCTGATTTCCTGGGCAACTATATTAAGTGCTGTGAAACCCAAAGATGACCCAGAGCCTCTAGTCAAAAAAACAAAACAAAACACCTCTGGGGGGCCAATCTTCAGAATTTTGGAGACTAAGAGAATCAATCCTAGTGATTCTGAATGATGCAACTATAAAATAAGGCTGGTTTTCTTATGTCTTTCTTCATTACATCTGGTTCAAAACAAAGTCTGAGTCACAGTCACATCCCACTTTTAATCACAAACAATAGTTTTTAGTGTATAACTTTTCTGGAATACATTTTTAAAAAAGATTTTATATATTTATTTGAGAAAAAGAGACAGAGTGAGAGAGAGAACCCACAAGCAGGGGGGAGGGAGAAGAGGTTCCTGGCTGAGTGGGGAGCCCAACATGGGGCTCAATCCCAGAACCCTGGGACCACAACCTGAGCTGAAGGCAGACACTTTGACTGAGCCACTTAGATGCTCCTCTGGAATACATTTTTATTTTTAACAATTAAAATACTTCCTGTGTGAAACCCAAGAAGAAAAGATTTCCAATTTATGCATTTACCCAATGAGATAGCTTTCCCAACTGGAGGATTCAGAAAGTGAGTTAAAAAGATGAATGCAGGGGTTAAGCATCTGACATTCATCAAGCTCACAGTTCTAGGAGCTAGGACATCAAGGACCTGAGTATCTATTTGAGATGCCTGTTTCTGGGCCTCAATTTATCTGGGCTGTTCCTGTTCTTCATAGTTTTACTCTGGCTTCAGACCCTGAAACCCTACAAAACCGGGGTCAGCATACAATAATAGCTCATGGGCCAAATTCGGTCCAATGATGTTTTTGTAAATGAAGTGTTACTGAAACATAGCTGCACTCATCTGTTTAAACATCAACTGTGGCTGATTCACACTACAAAAGCAGATCTGAGTAGCTATAAGAGACCATATGACCTACAATGCCTAAAATATTTACTGTATGGCCCTTTGCAGAAAAAGTTTGGTGATTTCTGCTCTAATGCATGAAAGTATTCAACAAGTCTTCCCAAGACTATCATCATCAGTTTCACTAAAATAATTCACACAGTCCCAGGTCTCTTCTTTTACTTTTTTTTTATCCTCAGTTTTATTTATAAACATTAAAAAAGTTTTTTTTGTTTTATTGTGGCAAAGTCACCACTTCATTCCCAATAATTTACAAAGGGGAGGAGTCTTACAAAAAGTAAAACTTTAAAACAGAGGGAAATAATTAAGGTTTTGGTGTATCCCTTTAAAGGGATGCCAATCCTTGGCCAAAGTCCTTTTTGGAAATATAAAAATGCAGGTTCTGTTAATGCCCTTTACTCTCAAGTTTGGGGATCATGCTGGATACCACAGCTGTGTATTCTTGAAAGACACTAATTCTAAGTCTATTCCTTAGTCCATGTGACAAGAGTGAAAATCAGGTTTAATATTTTTTCTGACCTGTTTCTCAGAAAGGAACCTGGTTTTATTAGTGTGTAAGCAATATGTATGGCTTTACCAACTCAAAAATAAGACACACCTTTATCAACTAACCACCTCTAAGAGATAATGTTCCTACTAAGAGGTATGCTAGTAAGATGTTAATATTCAAAAATTATCTTTTTTGTAAATTGGGAAGAATTTACTTCCCATTTCCATAAAGAGCAGAATGCTCACAATTTGGAATCAGAAAGATGAAATAATATAAGTCATGTTCTGGGGCGCCTGGGAGGCTCAGTGGGTTAAAGCCTCTGCCTTCAGCTTTGGTCATGATCCCAGGGTCCTGGGATTGAGCCCTGCATCGGGCTCTCTGCTTAGCAGGGAGCCTGCTTCTTCCTCTCTCTCTCTCTGCCTGCCTCTCTGCCTACTTGTGATCTCTGTCTCTCAAATAAATAAACAAAATTAAAAAAAAAAAAAAGATTTAAGTCATGTTCTACAGGTATACCATGAGATGCTATGATTTCAATCCCAACCCCTCCAAAATAACCAAGATCATAGCCATTCTGGGTCTCCTAATGGAATCCATGTAGCTTTAGCAAGGAATTTTATAAATTACTCTTTTATACAGAATAGTCAAAACTGTTTCAAAAAATTACCTCCAACCGAAGTCCTACGAATGGCATATTTGTATCACACATAGCAACAAAGTGAGCTAGAACTTTATTGAAGGCACACATTTCTCCTGATCGTTTGGTTTTCTTGGGTTCTACTGGACATGGATCATCAGACAACTAGAATTTAAGTAAAGAACACAAGTGGGTACAAAAGTACAGGTGATGCAATTAGTTAAGGCAGTTAAACTACTATAGCTCAAGGTTAACCAAAACAAATGTTATGCATTCAACAAATATTTATTGAGCAAATATTTCAATCTAAATACTGGAAACTTATGTAAATATTTTGTATTCAGCAACCTTGTGGAAATGGTGTATAATAAATTATTAATTAAAAGAGAGGCATTTTCAAGAAAATGTAGAAAATTGTTACTTAAACCTTATTGCCCTCCAGTCTCTTATAAACCAGATCTAATTCTTTCTCAGGTTAAAAATGGTTAAAGAACACGACAGAGTTAATACACACAAATCCTGTGCTCACTTCTGTATGTGATCCTACCTTGCGCTTGGGACCGGTCCTAGGCTGTTTGCCAGGTTTGGTGCGAAAAACCAACTCCTGGATGTTTTCCTTGAACTGCTGCAGCAGGAGCGCCATGACAGGGGTGTCCTCACGTTCTGCAGCATTCACAGACATGAAGTAGTACTTGTACGACAGCTGTGTGGGTTTATTGGGAACTTCCAACATCTCCACAACCTAAGAAGGCCCCAGTCAGAAATGAGACTCAGAGAACTAATTAATGAGTGTTGCATATTTTCCTCCTTATAGCACACAGGGTTCAGGTTTGTACATCTAACGTAGATGGTCTTTCTTCTTTAAACAAGGACCAATCAATCATGAGTCTCAACAAAAAAAGCATTCCTGTTAAATATATACTTTTTTCTCTAAAAAACAGATCAGCCTAATGAATAGAAGCAAAAACCGCCATAAACCATACCAAATTGGACATTTAGACTATGACAGCATTAAGTGTTCTAGATATTCATACCTTAGCTTAAAACACTGCATGCCTAAGTGCAGCAGATCTGCTAGATTTTCTAGAATGGTATCTATTTCAAATTGCGCTATTTCCCTTAACCGTTAAAACATCCTAGGGGGCACCTGGCTGGCTCAGTCGGTGGAGCACGTGACTTGGTCTAGTGGTTATGAGTTCAAGCTCCACTTTGGGTATAGAGATTACTCAAAAATAAAATCTTAAAAATAAAACCTCCTAAGAATTCCACTGTTAGAGCAAAGAATGACAACTAACTCTCACAACTGGAAGCATATAAAAATAAACCCTGACAGATAGGTCATTGTGAGGATAATGACACCACTACCACCAACAGCCGACGGCGATATAGAGAGTACTACACAGTGCATACTGTGCCAAGCACCCAACAGACGTTAACACGTTCAGCCCTCCTAATAACTCTGTAAAGAAGGGATTATTGCCTTCAGTTTTCTGATGAAGAAACTGAGGCATGAAATACTTGGGTTACTTGCCCAAGGTCTCAAGAGCTCAGAAGTGATGGAGTCATGCTTTGCTTCCAGTTGGCTCCAGAGACCTTGCTCTTACCCACTATACCAGCTTACTCTTTTCAAGTTCTACCTAAAATTTAAGAAAAGTCCCCTAAATATGCCATTGGACTATTGCTCTGACAAACATACGCTTTCCTGTCTCTCTTCCTACCTCCCTTCTCTCCCTCACCCCACCCCATCTCTTCAGGAAATTCTTAAGCTAACACCTAATATAACACTGACGCACCTGAGGAAATGGAAGAATTAAAAGAAAAACGGATGCTTCACCAGAGAAGATAGTGAGATAGCAAAAAAAATACATGAAAAGATATTCAGTATCAGTCATTAGGGCAGCATAAATTAAGACTACAATAAAATACCACTATACCTCTATCAGAATGGCTAAAATTTACTTATTTTTTAAAGATTTTCTTTAAGTAATCTCTACACCCCCGAAATTAAAAGTTGCATGCTCCACCTACTGAGCCAGCCAGGTACCCCCAGAATGGCTAAAATTTTAAAGTTCTAATACCAAGTGCTGACAAGAATGCAGAACATCTCGAACTCTCTTGCATTGCCATCAGTAATGCAAAATGGCCCAGCCATTTTGGCAAAAAGTTTGGCTATTTTTTATAAAGCTAAACATACACTGATATTATAAACTAACCCAACAATTCTTCTCCTGGTTACTTACCCGAAAGAAGTGAAAACCTAGGTTCACTTAGGAAAACAAACAAACAAATAAACAACACCTATATGCAAACGCTTACAGCAGCTTTATTCATAATTGCCCCAAACTGGAAATAACCCAGGTGCCCGATCACCAGAGACTGGTTAAACAAACCATAGTATATCCTTACCATGACTACTACTCCAATTACTGGAACGAACTGTAGTACACATCAGAATATGGAGGAAAATCAAAGGCATTATGCAAGTGAAAGAAACTAGACTGATGGGCAAACCTATCTAGACAGAAAACAGGTCAGTGGTCACCAACTGAGAATGGGGGGAGGGTCTGATTATAGAGAAGCAGGCATGGGGGCATTTGGGGGGTGATGGATCTGTTCTGTGTTCTGCTGAGATGGGGATTACAATAGTATATGCATTTATTACAACTCAGACACAGTCTAAACATCCCCCCTATGTAAACTGTATCTTAATAAAGTTGACAAAAGTAAAATGGCAGACATTCAAAGGCAGCAAGCCTTCCCTCTGTTCTTCTTCATGTTAATGTCCACAGTAGCAGTTTTCCCCACTTTTATGAATGTAGCAACCGTGAGAAAAAGGATGAAGACTAACACAGATTCAGTTTTGGTCTAAGCCACGTGAAACAAATTACTGCTTTATAATTAATCATTAGTCATTGAAACTAATGTCTGATTTCTGTTGATACTAAATAACATCAGAAATAATAAAAATCATTTTGTCTGTGGCTGAGTATAAGGATCTTTGGGTATTCATAGGTTTGATTATCATGCATGTATTTCCCAGTATCATTTTATATGTAGACCAGGGAGCTCACCAAGGATGAAGACAAAGAACTCACCAAGTTCTGGCTCACCAAGAACCAGACAAATCTGGTTCAACGTCTGGGGTTTTAAAATTCAGAAAAAAAGTGAAGTTTGTATCAGTGACAAACCTATTGCTCTCTATAAATAATGCTAACCTAAAACGTGCCAGGCTACACAGGGTACCTTTTTTTTTAAAGATATTATCTTTTAAAAATACAGCTCAAAACCTTAAAAAAATTCACTCCCACTACCTTCAGCCAACAATCCTGAATGAAGTTCTTCAAACATCTCAGATTCTTAGCCAAAAATATCTATGTGGTATACACAACTATTTCTATACTCAGGGAAATATATTTAGGGCGAGTTCGTATTTCAAATTCTTGCAACTTTTAACCAATTCAAAGATCTCAAGGAAACTAACTAGAAAACACCTAGAAAGAGTGAAAAAAGAGTAAGAAAGGATCTTACTGTGCCCTGAAAGGTACAGGCAATCAATAAAAATGCAATGAGTAAAAATCAATATATGTATGCCTCCAATCAATTAAGGATGAGAATATAAAGCTACTTCAGCCAGCTGTATGTAAAAGGATGCATTATGGGGGCGCCTGGGTGGCTCAGTTGTTAAGCATCTGCCTTTGGCTCAGGTCAGCATCCCAGGGTCCTGGGATCAAGCCCCACATCGGGCTCCCTGCTCGGTGGGAAGCCTGCTTCTCCCTCTCCCATTCCCTCTACTCGTGTCCCCTCTCTTGCTGTATATCTCTCTCTCTCAAATAAATAAAAATCTTAAAAAAAAAAAAAAAAGTAAAAGGATGCATTATGCAAGTTAACATTCAGTTAAAACCAAGCAAGTTTATCTGACACCAAAACATCTCCACACCTTCAGAGTAGTTGCTTTCCTCCCACACATGGGAGATGCTTCATCCCAAGCAGAAACTAGGCCTCACTACGTAAAAGACCTGAGGGTGAGGGACAGAGATATACTTTATATTCCCCAACCCTGCCTGATCATTTTAGCATTTCTTAGACATGATTTTCCTCTGTCCTTCATCTCTACCACCTAGGTTGAGAATCACTAAAGTTAAATATCCAATAAAAAATGTTTGCAGATTAGATTAAGTGAAAAATCATGTGAGATACTGACCCTGATCACCCAAATCTCCCCTTTGTATACTTACAATGTAGTACTGCGGAAGCCGGGTAAGTTTAATGAACAGCTTATTCTTAGAAAGGTTTCCAATAGGATGGGTTGAGTAATTGGACAGCTGCAATGTCTCACTGCTTATCGTAGGCAGATGTTTTATAGATTGTTTGCAACGCTGTTGTCCAAGCCAAAACCTTAATTGAAAGGAGATAATTCACATCATAAAATCATAGATTCTTCTGATTAACTGGGTGCAACTGATTTGTAAATTGATTACTGAAGACCACTAAAAAATAACAATCTGAAATTTAACTGAACTAGTAAAAAGACACATAACCATAATGATGAATCATTTTGCATAAGTTTGCATAAGTTTTGCATTGGTCTGTTAATTCTAGTTTAAGGAGTTGAAACTCTGATGTGAATAACTGATTAGTCATAAGGTAGAATTAAACTAGTATTAAGCCTGGGACACTGTAGCAGTATATTAAAGAAAATGGCGGATTTCCTATGGTTTATTAAGACAGCAATAACCAACCTCAACATCTTTTATAAAATGCCAGTAGTATTTATAGAACAAAAGAGAACAAACAATAAATAGGTATACATGTACCTAATTGGGGCGCCTGGGTGGCTCAGTGGGTTAAGCCTCTGCCTTAGGCTCAGGTCGTGATCTCAGGGTCCTGAGATCGAGCCCTGCATCTGGCTCTCTGTTCAGCAGGGAACCTGTTTCCCCCTCTCTCTCTGCCTGCCTCTCTGCCTACTTGTGATCTCTCTCTCTGTTAAATAAATAAATAAAATCTTTAAAAAAAAAATAAATCAATGTACCTAATTTTTCTAGTATCACTAGAGATCTTCGATCCCCATTCTTCTTCTGTGTATGTGTAAAGTGACGGTTATGTATCTAGCAGGTGCCAGTATTAATGATCTTTTCTCCCTCCTCTCTCTCTTGGCTAAGCCACCAGATTTCAGTTTGATGCTTTTTATAGTATTCCTCTCACTTTTATTTGATTAGCTATCCTTGAGGCTAGACACTGTGTATGTATAAAAAATATATGGAAAAAGTACTGTGCTAGTCCCATGCCTCAAAACCATGTCATAAAAGGGTTCACAAACCTCACTGGTTCACAATGAAATAACTACAGAAAGTAAGAATATGAATTTAGAAACTTTCCAGAGCAACATAAAAATTACAACATCCATGCTCACGATCAGCAGGCTGGCCTTGCTGAACAAGGCACAGCCCATTTCGGGTGCTGCTGTGCCTGTGCAGTGATCTGCATGTGGTAAAACTGTATACTAGTCACGTGCAATAAAACCATGTCATTGGGACGCCTGGGTGGCTCAGTTGGTTAAGCGGCTGCCTTCGGCTCAGGTCATGATCCCAGCATCCTGGGATCGAGTCCCATATCGGGCTCCTTGCTCGGCAGGGAACCTGCTTCTCCCTCTGTCTCTGCCTGCCTCTGCCTACTTGTGATCTCTCTCTCTCTGACAAACAAATAAATAAAATCTTAAAAAAAAAAAAAAAACCATGTCATAACATACAAAATTTTAAGGGTAGTTTGTCAACTATTACCCAGAAATGTATAAAGTCCTGAAAGCATTTTTTTTTCCCCACGGAAGAACAACTTAAATTTATCTGCGACTTCACAGAATCAACTGCTACAACTGGCTACAAATGAAGAAATGAAGATAAATTCTGAAAATGCAACAATACTTGGTATGTTTTAGATAATGAATGTTCTGAACTTGCCAAAACTGCTTTCAAATCTCTACCTCCAGTCCCATTAACATGTGAGACTTTGTGAGACTGGGATCTCCATTATGTATGTTTTTAAAGAAAAACAGAAACAGTTAAGATATACATTATCTCCTGTGAGTAGCATCATCATCAACCCAATCTAGATTAGTTACAACAAGCAAGAAACAAGCTCATCTGTCACATTAAAAAATTCTAAATACAAGATAATATTAATAAAATATAAATTCTAAATACATATAAGTGTGCATTTATATAAATTATAAATACAAGATAATCTTTTCAAAGTGCGTATAGAATAGCCATTAAGTTTTTGTTTTGATTTCAGGGAACACAAAATCTGAACGTTAAGAGTGAATTTTCTGTATTAACTGCCTATATATACTTCCAGTGAAAAATGTGTATACATTTCTTTATTTTTATACCGTTCATTCTGATTATGTTTACTGAGATATAATTTTGTCTGTTGGTTCTTACAATAAAAAATTGGGGCTTATATTTTACATGTTTTTTTCGTTTACTTTTTGTAGAATTTGTTTTCATTGCACATTATAAGAAAAGTAATCACATGAACAGATGCTCAACATCATCAGTCATTGGAAAAATAGAAATGAAAACAATGCAATACCTTGTTATACTCACTGGGATGCTTATGGTCAAAAACAGTGACAACTGTTGGCAACGATGCAGGGTAACAGAACCCCTCAAATACTGATGAGATTTTAACAAGGCACAGCTACTCTGGAAACTAGTTTGGCAGTTTCTTTAAAAAGTTAAACATAAATTTACTGTGTGACTCAGCAATTCCATTCCTAGCGGAATGAAAATGTTATGTCCACACATAGACTGAAATATGAATATTCAGAAGAGCATTATTCATAACAGCCGAAAACTGAAATAACCCAGGGGCGCCTGGGTGGCTCAACTGGTTAAGTGGGCGACTCTTGATTTCTGCTCAGGTCACGATCTCAGGATCATGAGATCGAGCCCCAAGTCAGGCTCCTGCTCAGTGAGGAGTATGCTTGAGATTCTCTCTCTCCCTCTGCCCCTCCCCCTGCTTGTGTGCAAGCTCTAAAATAAATAAATAAATCTTAAAAAAAAAGTGAAACAACCCAAGTGTCCATCAATTTATGAATGGATAAACAAAATGTGGTACAAAGCCATATAATGGAATTATTATCCAGCCATATAAAGGAATTAAGCTTTGATACCTGCTACAAAATAGATAAACCTCAAACATTAAGTGAAAGAAGCAAGTCACAAAAGACCACATACTTTATGATTTCACTTATACAAAATGTCCAGAAGAAAAAAGATCTGTAAGAAAAGAAAGTAGATTCATAGTTGCCTGGGGGTCAGGCCGGGAATGGGGGTTAACTATAAATGAACACCTTTTTGAGGTGATGAAAATGTTCCAAATGTTCTAAAACTGGACTGTGATTATGGCTGCAAAACTCAGTAAATTTACAAGTCATTGAATCATACACTTAAAATGGGTGAATTCTATGGTACAGAAATTATATTTCAATAAAGTCATCTCAAAAACATTAATGTCCCATGATAAATCAGCAAGCAACTGGGCATTAACTAAAGGTCGTTTGAGAAGCACTACTCTAAGTGATAACTAGGAGAACTTCCTTAGAAATTATGTGTTTAAGTACAGAGACACATTTGATAAGTTTAAGGCTTTAGGGACTTAGCTTTCTGGTTTTATGTTATATTTCTGCTAGCTAGGCTGCCACATAACCTTGAGTTACATAAGATGTGAGTTATTAAGCACTTAAGTATTTAAACCTTATTTGTTTAGCCAAATACACAAAAATATGCTAAATCACTAAAAATTTTGGAATGCGTTACCCAGAGTAATGATTCATTTTTCATATACAGTTAAACTAAGCAGCTATTCAAAAGGAGGCTCATAAAACATTATCTACTGGCATTAAAAATCATATCTTGTTAATAAAATCATTAGTTGATTACAGTGAAGTCTTTAAATATTTATACAACTCAAACTGGCAAAAGGAGAAGGGGTAAGGCTAGATCACAAAACCAACAGATTTCTCTGAATAGTCTAGCCCCCTGCCCCCCTTCTCCATTTGCCAGTTTCAGTTTTGATCTCTGAAACTTATTTTTATCCCATGGAATTCTGTTCTATTAATTTTAAAAGAGAGTTTGTTAGAGTTGCCATAATGGCACTTCTGTGTACCAGGATGGTAATGAAACCTCATAGAATTATCTCTAGCTGCATTTCCAATGTTCTTTAGTTTAACAGTATGAAGCATTCAAAGGATTTTGAGACAGTATTGAATGACAGTATCAGAGAAGCAGAAACAAATATTCTCGAAGTGTCAGCTTCTAGATTCATACCATGAAGATTATCTTGGGTAAGAATAAGTAAGACTCTATTGCAGAGAACACTAGATTCAATAAAATTCACTGTGTAAGTGATTTGTACAGTGCTTTTACAGAAGGAAATGTGGCAAAGAATGAAAAGTAGAGTGTCATGCCCTTCATACCTGTATTTGCTCTGGAAGGGAACTAGATGTAAAACGCTGCCACCTTGGCCCTATTCCAAGAGAATTTCAATTCCAAGTACCAAAAGGTGCTCAAGTTTCATGACACAAACATTAAGGACAGTGACTGATCAAGAGTAATGATGGAGAAGAAAATACACCATGTCAAAATAACTTTCCATTTTTAGTCTTGAGCTAAATAAATAAGCTTACTTCAGTTGTTGAATCCAAGGGATAATTCGTTTCATATCATCGTTCACAGACTTTTCCATGTCATCCAGCGTGGCCTGGTCTATAGAAAAAAGCACTTCATTAATTCACCGATTACATGAGGCATAAAATATTTAGGAAGCCCAAAACTTACATGAAAATTATTGTTTTAGGCAAAAGTAATGTTATTTTTGAGTCAGAGAAAAGCTAAACTGAGCACATCATTAGGCATAAATTTTAACCTAATTTGTTAACCCTCTTTAACATTTAAACAGAGATATAGATAAAGACAACTAATTAATAGCAAATGTACACTAGCAGGAAGAACAAGTTAACAAACATATGAATTAATTCTTTGCCTACATTTTAATACCCAAAACTCTTCGTGTAGTTAATTACTATTTTTCATTTACATGTATTTCAAATTCCTAGTATTTCATAGTTTAGTAATACTATGCAAAAACTAAAAAACGCAAAACCTATAAAACTACATTAACATGTTTACTTATTAAACACAAATGATTTCTGGCATAAGCAAGAGCTGTTGGCTTAAGGTCAGCTTGCTAAATGTCACTTAGAATTTTTAAGGACACCAAAAAATGTTGTAATAACATGTTGCACAAAAAGCAAAACATAAAATGATTTTAACCAAAGAAAAATATATAGAGAAAATAAGAAGAGCAAGCATTACAATGGAAATTTGTTATGTTGAAGCCCTAAACTCCTAACGTGATGGTTTTCAGAGGTGGGGCCTTTGGGAGATAATTAGGTTTAGACGAGGTCACAAGGGTAGGACCAAGGTCATAATGTGATTGGTATCTTAAGAAGAAGAGACACTGGAGAGCTTGCTTGCTCTCCCTTCTGCTATGTGATGACAGAGAGAAGGCCTACATCTCCAAGCCAGGAACAGAGCCCTCACCAGAACCCAACCACGCTGGCAACCTGATCTTGGACTCCCACTCTCCCAAAACTGACAAAATAAATTTCTATTGTTTCAGCAATCCTCTCTGTGGTTCTTTGTTATGGTAGCCTGAACTGAGCCAAGCATATATCCCCTAAAGCAAGAATGACTGCTAAGAGATAACTATTTTGTTTCTTTCATTTTTACATGTTCATCTTATTTATGAATATGTATTATGTCAATAGTCAAGAAAACAGTTAAATAAAAATTTTTTTAAAGAATGAACAATCACGTTGTGCTTTAGGCCATAGTTAAAAAGGTAATTCCTAAGTATGCCACTTATAATTTAGCCAACATAAATGCAATGTGATTCAAAGTAATGAGACCAGCTTTACATGAACAATTCATAGACAAATTTATCTTTATACAGTATAACGAGAAAACCTTTTACTTTTATCAATCTAGCTTAATATTAATTTCAAGTGGTAAATGTGCTAATATGTGAAAGAACATTGTTCCATTAGCAATACAAAAACACTAAGTGCCAAGTGGTTTATAATTTCAGAACACCAACTTGGTAATAGATGATGTTAGAAATCCAACATTAGTGTCTACTGTGTTTAGGCCAGAAAAAAACAAAAACAAACAAAAAAAACGCTCTTCTCCAGGATTCTGGACCCTAGGTCAACATTTAGATGTTTTACACCGTCATAAATTTGTTCATCAGCCATGAGTGACAACAGAATCCCCTGTAGTTGGTTCCATGTCACCCAACTATTAGTGGTAATACTGTTAATCTAAAAAACATCAGCAATCAACATTACTACTTTTACAAAAGAGAAACAACATGAAGGCACTTCATATTGGGAGGTTTAATTTTTGATACAAGAAAATCCAAAGTAGACTTATAATTGGCCTCTCAAGGAACAGACATCAGCCAGTTATTCCTTCCATATCTACTTTCTGCACTGCTAATACCACCCCTTCCAATACCTAATGGCAAAAAAATTTTAGTTTGCTTTTATTAAAACATTCTTCTTCACACTGAGTGACTGTATCATTGAGTAACTTACCAAGTCCATAGAGCATCAATTGAAACATTCCAGAATGCAAGTCTACAAAAATGTGTAGACACTCTGAATTACCGCAGGGCTCCAGGATGGGAACAACAAGAGCTGGAAGTGCAGTCTCTATGGAAGCTGAACAGTTAGAATGAAAAAATCATATTTCTATCTGAATATTTTCCAGGAAAAATTATTTCTCAGTGAGTAGAAACAATGAACTATCAAACAATCCTGAATGTTAGAGGAAAAACATGATTTTGCAAAACTAGAATAGTACTATTACATCAATTAGTAGCTCAAAAGGGAAGAATGTATTCCTCGAGGTGCCTTGAAATAAACATACCCCTTTCAGATACTACAGCAAAAAAAAAAAAAAAAAAAAAAAAAAAAAAATCCCAAGGTTCCTTAAAAAAGGTTAAAAGAGCTAGTGAAAACATAACTTCATCAGTGAGCTGAGTTCTAGTTTTACTTTCGTTCAGTAATTACTAAGTAGTTAGTTTTTAAGGATTTTTTTGATACAGTGAGAAGAAAATTGGTAAACAGAATAAATTTCATCTATGGCCTCAATATTTTCAATGCATTCTTCATTAACAGAGGTTTTCTGGCAATTAGGGCCCATGTGTTTAAAAACAAAAAAACACCTGAGCTTGAAAACTGTTAAGCATTACTGCTTATATAGGAAAAAAAATTTTTCCAGTTATTTATGTAACCTCATTTTCAAGTCACAGATGAAATAAGAACATAAGCAACTGTTAAACACCAGTTCCCAAAGCTGCCAATATACTTGTTCTAGAGCTTCATAGTTATTTCCACCAGGTCCAATTAACTCTTCCCTTAGTCCCACAAGCTGGCAAAACAAAATCCAGTAAAGGAACAAAGCTTTGAAAGCACAGAGCTACTTAGACTGAGGAGTTATAAAAGGAATATGCTCTTCTAGTTACCACATTCCTCTAACGCTACAGCACAGAAGAAAAGGCAGGCAGTGAGGTGAGTGGTAATGTAGGCCCAGCCTTTCACCAGGTGACTTCTCTGTGCTACTTTGTTAAACAAGAACAATAACATCTTCCTGTCCATGGCATGGGTCCTTAGGAGGAAGAAATGACAAGTTTGTGAAGATGCTTTAAAAAACAAAGTGCTCAACAATGTACATTATCTATAGTCCTTTAAGAAGCAAAGCAACAAACCAAAAGCTCTTATTAGGAATTTGCACAATAATTAAAATGGGTGAAGTTATCACTGGTGCTATCTATACAAAGAAATTATCAAACAAGTTAATAAAGCCAAAAATTAGCAGGAGACATATTTAAATCAGAAAATAAATTGCTTTTAAGTAGATCTACTATATATTTGTAAAGAAATGTTTAACACACAGAGCCAGCAGGGCTGTCACCTAAAACAAACATAAAAGAACAAAAAGGTACAAATTTCTTTTACAATATTTTGTAATTCAGAGCAGTGTGAGAACTTAGTTCAAATTACATTTTGCTGAATTTACTGTTAATATAATAAAGAGTGCTTATAGATCTGAAGCAGGGTTGCTGATTTTTAACACATATCTGTACTGTTATAATTCCTAATGGATTAGAAACGTATTCTTTAAAGCAAAAAACCAGTTTTGCTTTATTTTTGTGCGTGGTTCACAGCTTCCGAACTGCCCTTGATATCCTGATTCTGGCGCTGACACACTGCAACACAAGGGAGACTCCCCTGGCTTTCAAGAGACACGGAATGCTGCAAATGGGGCCACCTAGCAAGTGACCTTACATACCTTGCACTGCCTTTTTTGACCTCTCCAAAGTTCTGCCAGCTCTCCCTTGAGACATTCCCCGCCCCCCACAGCACGTGACCATACACTTCCAAGTCTTTGGTAACCTGAAACTTTAAAGTTTTGCTTGGGTGAGTGAGACTGAATTCACTGGACATCTAGATCTTTTCCAAATAGGAAAAAGGTGCTAAAGCATTGATTACTGGATGTCAGTTTGTGTTTTGACTTCTTAGTACAAAGAAACTAGGGATATTTGGGTCTGTCAGTAAACATGCTTTGTGTTTAACTGATTGCTGAATTTGCAATCTAAAGAGTTTTGTTTTAACAGTTCACAGTTTGTTACTACTTAGCTTTCACTGGAGACTAAGGTTTCTAAGAGTTAAAATTCTGCTGAATGTAATTAAGACTGATGCAACTAAGGGAAGTAATTCTGAATGAAAAAGTTGCAGGTTTGTTATAGGGATATCTTTGGAAAAGAATTTTACAGACGGTCAGGGCAGACTAAGATTAAAATGAAGGGATTTTTTTTTCCTTTTGTATTTTTTTTTTAAAGATGTTATTTATTCGACAGAGAGAAAGACAGTGAGAGAGGGAATACAAGCAGGGGGAGTGGGAGAAGCAGGTTTCTCATGGAGCAGGGAGCCTGATGTGGGATTTGATCCCAGGACCCTAAAATCATGACCTGAGCCAAAGGCAGATGCTTACCCAACTAAGCCACCAGGTGCCTGGGACTTTTTCTTTAAATATTTTATTTATTTGAGAGACAGAGAGAGCACAAGCAAGGGAGAGGAGCAGAGAGAGAAGCAGACTCCCTGCTGAGCAGGGAGCCCTGATTCTGGGCTCATCCCAGGACCCTGAGATCATGACCTGAGCCAAAGGCAGACGCTTAACCGAATGAACCACCCAAGGCACCCCACTTTTGAGGTTTTTTTAAACAACCTTCCCAACATTTAAATAGGAAATAAAGTCTCTTTGACTCATTAGACCTTTTTATTTGGCATGTTAAGTTATTCTGGAATTACTATTAAATAATAACAGGCCTTAGGTTACATTTGGGTAAATGCTATAACCATTCTAGAGATGATAGACAGTTCTAAAGTTTTAGTATGTTCTGGTATAAGGTCATTACTTAATATTCTGATTACTGAACTAGTATGTGTCACAGAAATAACCAGATTTCCTTGCCAGCTATGTTGTAACCTCTCATCAAACCTTAACCATGTCCATTTTGAGTCTTTTTAAAATTTATAGTTATTGTTTTTATTCTCTTGTAGAACGTGTTCCATCTTCAAGGAGATTCATAAAAAGGGCTTTTGACAAATACACGGTTTTTAAATCTTTAAGATCATAAAAACTGAAATGGTTAAGAATTTCCAGAACTAACTAAAGTGAGGATGATTATAGTTTATGACTCTTCTTTAAAACTTTGCTTGTTCTCTAGTAGTTGTACTTCTAGACTAAGTAAACTTTCTCTTATGATGTTTATGATATGAAAAATAAGATAAAATATTCCTCTGAATAAACAGAAGCCTTTAACTTTTCTCTCTACCTGAACCCTCTGGAACTCAAAAGGTCTCCGAAAGTATTCTCTCTTCCTTGGCAATGACAGTTATTTGCATAAGTTCAATTAGAATCTGTTCTCCTTATAACAGGACACCAGTGGAAACATTGGTTATTTTACCAAGGCTTTGACTGGACTGCCGTATTTGGGAGAGACATGCATAGACAGCTTTAAGAACTAAGGTTGACTTTATGAAGCATGGAGCCCATAGAGCCCCTTGGAACTGTTAGCCTGACACCAACCTTACAGAGTTCCCAGCAGCCATACCAGGTGCATAAAGAATATCACTTCCTGCAGGTGCAGATATTTTGGGGATCTCAAGAAGATGAATTTGCCCAACTACAAGTATGGCAGGCATGTCTGGCAAGCACTTGGCTTGGCTTCTGGCCTAGAGAGGCTACTAAAAGTTAAACCTAGAGATTCCTTATAAAAAGTTCCAGTAAAGCAATTGTAAAAGATCTCTATGATCACTCACTATTCTTGCTGAGCTTATATAAGTCATAAATAAGTCACAAATAAGTTTGTTAAAACTGGACTTGTTTTACAAACAAATTAGTCCCGATTTGGCTATCTCTGATTAAAAATAAAAATATTTCAATAACATATCTTTGTAGATACTAGATTTTAAGCATTGAGACGCAAGAAAACTGGATTACTCTTTTAATAGCAGGGCTTCTCCAAATGAGGACTGCCCCAAAACAACCAATAGGATTAAGCCCTTTTGAGTTACTATATGAAAAACCTTTCCTCACTGTAAACCTATCAATAGATGGAGAATATAACTGCTTTGTTAAATTATTCACTTGAGGCTGGGTTAATTCATAAATCTCTAAATGAATATGCAAGCCATGTCCTCCCTAAACCTGATCTGACAGTCACTAGCAACCCACCCCATACAAATCCTGGAGGCAGGGTTTATTTAAAGAATTGGAAGGCTAATACAGCAGGGGATTTAACTCCAAATGGAAGGGCCCCTACCAGGTTATTATGCACCAAAGATGTCTCAAGAATTCTTTCTTGACTGTTGGCTCTGGACCCCACCAAACACAACAATATCCAAAACCTACGTGAGATGCAACCCCATGAATGACGAATGGAGAAGCACAATGTGGTGTATCTGTACAATGGATTATTGGACCATAAAGATGAAGCACTGAAGCATGCTTTAACCATGGACAAACCTTAAAAACGTTATGCTAACAATATGCAGAAGACCACACATTATAAGACTTCATTTATCTGAAACATCCAGAACAGGCAATTCTAAAGAGACAGAAAGTAAATTAGTGGCTGCCAGCGAAGGGAGGGGTGAACAGGAGAGTGACTGCTAATGGATACAGAGTTTCTTTGGAGAATGATTAAGATGTTCTAAAATTGGATTGTGGAGCTAGCTGTACAACTCTTGAGTATATTAAAAACCACTAAATGAATGAACTGTATATGAATTTCATCTCAAAACTCATAAAAAAAGAAGAAAATGGGGGGGATGTACGCTTTCTAACCCCAAAGAAAGTTTTGATTATACTTTCCAATCAAAAACTTTAGGTTTATATTGAACATCCTTGCTTGAGGGATTAAAATGGGGGTGGGTGGGGCATGAGGACTTCCACTACATCTTACAATTAAAATGACCAAAACCCAAAAACTCTACTGTTAAGCCCCAATGGGGTTAGTGAGCATGCCCCCTCACACAAGATCTAAGGCCAACACTTGCAGTTTTGTTAAGTTAAGCTGCCCTTCCCCTTAGTCTTTAGTTTGTTTCAGACCCTCTTTTACACCTCTTTTCTTTCGCTTTTTTGGAAATGACTATTGTATTCTAAATACAAGTTTATTTTCCTATCTTTCCTTCAGGCAGTATTTTTACCTAACTCAGCAAAGTGGTACCAAAGAAGCTGCTTTTTTAAGCATAATGGACTGAGCTTGCTCTGTGATGATGAAAGGCAATACCTTTGCTACCAGAACCATTAAAGACATATTTTTATGGCATTTCCTCTAAACCAGCTCACTAAATTAAAGGCTGTTCACTGTGGGCACAAGGTAATCACAACCAAAAACAACTGGGGTAGGGCTAGTGAATATGCTCATTATGATACTGTGAACCTATTTCTAGAATGAAAGCACTGGCTTTCTAACTGACTGCCCCCCAAAGCTCTAAACATACTTACTAAGTAAGTAAACCAGAAGATTTTGCATTACGTGTGTATATATATATTTCTTATCTGAATCCTGCTAATGTATTAATAACTTTAAAAAAAAAGTCTTTAAAAAGACCAGGGATAAATTCTGCTTCCCTCAAAGAGGCGTATTTTATAAATAACATTGTAAGTATCTGCAAAGCTGCCTTATTCTTAGAAGACCTACAAGAAATAAGATTCATAGTAAGATGTTAAAATAACTTCCATTTCAATGGGAAAAAAACTTTAAGGAGATTCAATTATGCACACATTTCAGAAGTAAGGCCAAGCTAAATAAGAAGAAATTAAGAGAAAAATTAGGACAAGCTTTGTAGATCACAAGTTAAAATGCAGAAATGTCCAACATCCACAAAATCAGGGGAAAAAGTCAGATTAAGAAAGATGCTTCATAAAAGTGGATACTAACATAAACAAAAGAAAGGCAGAAACGTCAGTTTAAAAGAACCTACAGTTTTCATTGGCATTGAAGCCTCGCAGAATGGCCTTCAGTTCCTGGAGCTTCTGATGAGCTCGTGCATGGACACTGTCAATCAGGAGCTTTTCTATTGATAAGTGATCAATCTGCATAAACAAGAATAACAGAATCATATGTGCAATGTAAACATATTGACTTTATAAGTCTGAGAGCAGATAATTGTGTTTTAAGATAGTTCCTTTTAGAATCACACTGATTTTGTTTTTAAAGATTTCATTTATTTATTTGACACAGAGAGAGAGAGAGAGATAGGAGAGGGAATACGAGCAGGGGGGGGTGGGAGAGGGAGAAGCAGGCTTCCCACTGAGCAGAGAGCCCAGTGTGGGGCTTGATCCCAGGACCCTGGGATCACGACCCCAGCTGAAGGCAGACACCTAACAACTGAGCCACCCAGGAGCCCCGAATCACACTGATTTTTTAACCAGTAAAAGAAAGCAAGCTCCAAGTTAAAAAGAAATAAATAGTATATGGTACTGGTAGCTTAAAGACCACAGTTAACATTTTAGAAAGTATGTATCGAGATAGTATATGTGTTGGTTATCAGTGGACAGCACTTCAATGTTATCATTCAATGTTAACATTCCCAATGTTAACGTTCAATGTTAACATTCAGTGTTATCAATGGCAGCACTTCAGAATAAAATGGTGATCTGACCTAAGTTAAAAAATTTGAAAGAACATTTTAAAAATTACACATATGACATTAGTTATTTAAAAAAATGCAAAAACATAACATTTGTTTAAAACAAATTTCATAAAGGGTTTTAGAAACAACTGGGTATTTTAAAGAATTTGTGTTAGAAGTTTAAGTATAAATATTAAGTTACATATATTCATTTAACCAAAATAATATTAAAATATATTGCGATCTTTTACCTTCATGGCCCTTTCTACTAATTTGGAATCAGAAGCTGGCAAAGGAGGATCATGAAAAATCTGTAAAGGCTTAGACACATCATTTTCATCGATTTTAATTGTAACTTTGTGAACAGATGCCGTCCCTGTTTTTCTCCCAAGAACCTGTTGACTAAAGAGAAAAAGAAAAATAGTTTCTTGTTTTTAAAGATTTATTTATTTGAGAGAGAGAGAGAGCAACAGAGAGACAGAGAGACTGAGAGCACACACAGGCAGGAGAACAGAAGGAGAGGGAGAATGAATCCCAAACAGACTTGCCCTGAGTGCTGAGCTCAACATGGGGCTTGACCTCATGACACTGAAATTACAACCTAGGCCAAAACCAAGAGTTGGACACTCAACTGACAGGGCCACCCAGGCACCCCAAGAAAAAAAATATGAATAAAATTTTTTTCCAGCCTGTTAACAGCCTGTTAACTTTTGGAATAAAAAGAATAAAAAAATATGAATAAAATTTTTTTCCAGCCTGTTTAACAGCCTGTTAACTTTTGGAATAAAACAGAAACTATCTATTGTGTACCTTAGCCAGAGCCTAGAACATGAGAGGCCCTCAATGTTTGTGGAGGGAATAAATTAATATTGAGAAGACAGCTATTCTATAATCCAACACAACACTTATGTTCTTTAAAAAAAAACACAATTTAAAAACAAAACACATGCACACACATACACACACACATCCCAAAACAAAACAACGTATGTTCTAAGAGGTGTCTATTAATCTGATTCCTTTATAGAAAATGGGAATCAAGCAAAGTTCCAGGGAATTGAGGACTGCAAACAGCCTGATACTGATTTTTCCCAAAACCCTCCCCAAAAAAGATTTTAAAAGGCACAATTCAAAATGCGGAACTGTGACAAGCAAACATGTTTTAAAAACATATCCACCAATTATAATGGTCTTTCAAGCAATCTGGTATGAGCCCAGAGTAATCTAACTTTTTAAGAACAACAATTCTTAGTACAAATAGAGGTCTACGTGTATAAAACATGCCACGTTCTAAGAAAGGTATCATTTATAGATATCCTATGTGGTTTATATGATACCAGGGACCTTACTATATAAAATCATGTTGCTGAAAGGTACACAGCTGTTGGTATAAAGTAAATCAGTTGCATGAGAGAAAAAAAGAAAGAAAAAGAGTTTTAACAGTCATAGGATGAACTCACCAGAATCAACTTCACTTACTTCCAAACTGAGAGGGAGAGGCACTTTCCAGCATGGTACCTTTCCACCTGCACAAGGTCTCCCCACCGCTCTCGGATTAACATTAGAGTTTGGGAATGTAGCACTTCTAACTGAAGCGATAAGCAGAAAGAATCTGATGGGTCTCGTTAAGCAAACTTAATAAATCACTATAACAGCCAATGAAGCACAAGCAAACTTTACTTAATGAAAGCTCTATTTCCCCAAAAGCTGGCTATGAAAGAAATTTCTGGAATTACATTTCTCCAATGACATATACTAAAAAGTGATATAATTTGTGGCACAATTTTAGCAAGAAGTTTTATATTTAATTTTGAACCAACATAAACGAACTGGAAGACCCAGGTTGCCCACTAATTCATCACAGTTTAGAAAATATGAATAGACCAAATTGCACTATTTTTTTCCTCCAGGTAGTACTATTTCTAATTCATTTTTGTTTTTACCTGCAAAGTGAACAGTAAAATTTTAAATCTAGTTTATTACAGATGTATAATTATTCTTCACACTGACCTGTTCCCCAGCCCTGTTTCTACCGCCAAAAAGGAGGCGGGGGTTAATCTGCTACAGTTCAGGATGGGGGGACAAATGGAAATATGTGGAAGAGAGAGACACACGAATTCCTTATAAATATATGTCTCAAATTTCAAAAGGATACGTAGGCAGTTATACATGTCCTGAAGAGGTTTTTCATCAGCAAAGAGTCTAGACTGCACCAGCTGATGGATAAAGTTGATTTGCATACTATGAACCAAGGCTCGCCCATCTTCCATTGGCAGGAGAAAAGAAGGTGGTTAATCAGAAAAGTGTACAGATCATATTATAGTACCAACTAAGGAAGAGTATACTAATACTAAATTAAAAAAAGAAAGAAAGAAAAAAAGAACTGAAGTTATCTATTGAAACCAGAGAACATTATACTTTAGAAACACTAAAGCCTCTATGGATCAGGAGGTAGGTATGATTATCCTAACATCTGCTTCAAATGATAGGATAAACTGCTAAACTTATCATTCTGTAAGAATGTTTCAGTAATATAAAAACACCAAACATCTGAATTAATATTTATGATTAAAGTCAGTGTTTATAATTTACCTCCTGTTTCCTTATCCTCAACTAGAATTTCTAGCTTGAGAAGACGCCATGGAACATCTGGATCATCTCCCATCACGGTCAAGGTGGCTTCAAATTCTCCCTCAACTCGAAACTTCACCCGGCCATTTGCTTTTAGAAGAAGAAAAAGATGACTACTTGCTAGAAAATAAGCAGCTTCCTACTAACTTAGAACGTTCAGTCTAACTTAAAAGAAATTTTAATTAGCTTGAAAGTTCTTTTATAAGTATCCAAAAAATTAGGTAGTTCCCGCATAAGCAATAGCCAAAGGCAGTTAACACTTCTAACACCAACTAACAATTTTCTCTTGAGGTGTAACTCTGGGGCTTCTTCTCTTCTCCGGTCCCACAGTCCCCCTGCTTCACATACCAGTATTTTATCCCCAGGTACTAAAGAGAAATGATCGGGTTGACAAGTCACATATCTGAGCACTACCTGAATTGCAGGCCAAAAATTCAAAATAGTATTTCTTTGAATGAAACCCCAAAAGCTGTTTAAAAAAATTCTAATAGGTTAATTATTAAAACAAAACAAACAAACAAACAAAAACTTCAGGTACATACCAACTGTAAGATTTGCTAACTGAGGAGGAAGATCTGTAGTCACAAGCCGATGTCTAAGAATCTGATTGAGCTGGTGAAGTGTAGCTTGTTTCTCAATTTTGGTAATTGGGTCTGGAGGAATAATTTTATCCTACGAAAAACATTAAGTGATTTGAAAATAATGTACAAAGAGACACAATTTTTACCTGTGCCTGTCTTAACATAGTATTTTTGTACTTCGTCCAAGAGAATCTCAAAACTCATTTCTGCAGTTTATGTCCAGTAATACTAACATGACCATTACTATCACGCTTTAGAATGCCAATGATTCCAACAGTCACCCAGCTAAGATGGTAATACAACACGATCTTCTTCATGCTCTATTTATGAGACCAAGTTCATGTCACTAGATGACTTCCACCACTTCTTAAAAGTATAAAATAGCACCAAGTCAGTAAACAACTACCACAATAGTACTTAAAAAAAAAAACCTTCCAAAAAGCAACTAGCATGTAGTGTTTTCACGTCTGAAATAGATCTAAGTTAATGTGCACATGCTTAACCTCACACACACATAGACATAGTCATCCATTTTGATAGTATTCATATTCTGGCCTCAATTTATTTCAAAAAAACCACAATTTTAGTTATAGAGAAAAAAGTGAATTACATGAAATAATTGTTTTAAAAATAGATAATAGCTGTTCTATTGGGCTAACAGAGGAGACTTCATCACCAAAACCTTCAACTTCTTTTTCCTGATTCAAAAACCTTCAACTTTTAAGAATAGGAATGGTGAGCAATGCACTTACCCTAATGCAGGTGGGCAGTCGTGGGTAAGACCCAGTAGTCAGTACATCAATTGCATATGGAATGGCAAAGCTAGGCAGGCGTGCATGGACTAGGGCATCTCTAGCTAACGAGGCCAGGCGATCAGCAGTATCCACAAACAGAATGGCTTGCTGATCCAAAAAGCTTGAAATCATCTTTAAAGCGAAGGGTAAATGTATTAAGCTTCATTGAGAACAAGCTGCTTTGAACTTCAAATATCATTTATTCATTCCAAAGTAAACTTTGAGGAAATTAATAGTTTTCCACATTTTGAAACATTTCTTCAAGAAATTTTCCAGTGATGTGAAGAAATATTTTATACATTTGTATTTGACACTAAAAACAATAACTTCCTATCACTTTAAGTAAAAGGTTTTCCAATTTGTTTCCCCATCCTTAACATTACACATACATACCAGAAGTTAGGTAAAATAAATAGAATAAAAGGCTCTTTACTTTCATAGACTTCTAGAGTTGGCTGGTAACAAAGTAGTTAAAAGATGGACTCCTGGATCCAGATTGCCTTAGCCTTTTTAACTTTGCAACTTAACTTTCCCTATAACCTTAGGCAAGTCACTTAACCTTTCTGGGCCTCAGTTTTTTCAACTGTCAAATGAAGATAATGATTTCCAACCTCATAAGGTTGTTATGAGGATTAAGAGCTAATGCGTATAGGGTTGCCTGGGTGGCTCGGTCACTTAAAGCGTCCAGCTCTTGGTTTTGGCTCAGATCATGATCTGCTGGGTCACAGGATGGAGCCCCACACTGGGCTCTGCCCTCAGCAGGGAATCTTCTTGAGATTCTCTCCCTCTGCTCCTCCCCCTTCTCGAATGCTTGCTCTCTCAAATACATAACTTTTTTTTTTTTAAGAGCTAATACATTATAAAACCTTCAGAACACTAACCAGAACACATAAAACGCTCCATAAATGTTGCCTGTTGTATGATATCTAGGCCAACTCATGCCCCAAATAGAAATCCTTTCCATCAGTTCTCTACTGCATTTCATAAGGGTACCTGAATTAGCCGAGCTCTCACGGAGCTGAAAACTACTTCCTTGAAATGTTTATCTTCTATTCTAGAGCAGTAATGTCTCTCATGTCCTTCAAACATTGGAAGCCCACCCCATCTCCAAGCTAAAACATCCCAAGTTACTTCATTTAGTCGGTTATCTCCAAATTTCCGACTCACCAACCTTGTTCTGCTGCCTTGGAAATGCTCCAATTAATCAGTAGTCAACTTAAAACATGGTATCCAGAATTAATACCACATCACACCCACAATACCAGCACAAAATGCCCTACATTTTCTCAGTATTTCCATACTCATTTTTATTATATGATCTTCACAACTCTAGGAAATAGATAAAACTAGATAATTACTATCACCTCAGAGATGAGAAAATTGACACTTAGCCACCTGCCCAAGAAAGCCAACAATCAGAGAAACCAGAACCAAAAAAAATGTTTCTTCTTTTAGATTGCCCAGAAGTGCTACCTTGCATGACTACTAAAAATGGATTTCTATCAATGCCACCATTAACTTATTAGCAGCAATGACAGTGCTAACACACAGCAAGCTGGGACTCCACTAAAAGGCCTTGATATTTTGTACATGAATCTACCAAGCAAGGTCCTTTTTCCACCCCGAAACTGAAGGAGAACTGTAATCTGATTCTAACACATTAAAACCATTTGGATCCTACTTCTTGCAACTTTTTTTTTTTTTTTTAAGATTTATTTATTTGTTTTGGAGAGAGAGAGAGGACAAGCAGGAGGGGCAGAGGAAAGGAGAGAGAATCTCTACCAGACCCCACATGGAGTGTGGAGCCTGATGTGGGCTCCATCCCCCAACCCTGAAATCACTACCCACCCTGAGCCGAAATCAGGAGTCAGATGTTGAACAGACTGAACCCTTACTTCTCTCAACTTCTGAGCTGGTTTTTACTGATTTAGATCATCCCAAATCTCCAAACCAGGACACTGTTAAAAATGCTTATCAGAAAAATACATTATGTGTTTATAAAAAATTTTAAAAAAAATTTTTAAAAATGCTTATCAGATCATAGCCAAGGCCAAAGAATACCAAAGACTTCCCTCTGGGAGGACAAGCATCAACCCTAGTGGAGTTCTATAGTTCATCTAGACCACATTGCTTCACCTTAAATATGGGCAATTAATGAAAAATATACTATCTCTGACTCAGAAATCTAATGAACAAACATAAAATTTTAGTTTTGAGTAACTTTTTAACAAAACTATACAGGTCCCTAGTGATCATCACATTCTTTTTTTTTAACCACTCACATGCAAGCTGTTTATATGGTTAATATTCTCTTTTCAAATTTAACTGAGCACTTTATAGATATTTCTCTTAAGAAAACTACATAAATGCCCCAAAGCACAGAAAACATATTCACCATCACTTGTCCGCAGAGAAATGCAAATCAAATCGACAATGAGATACCACCTTCACACCTAACAGGATGGCTAGCATCAAAACGTCAGACAATAACAAGTATCACCATGGAAAAACTGGAACGCTCATACATTGATGGTGGGAATGTAAAATGGGACAGCCATTTTGGAAGACAGTCTGGCAGTTCCTCAAGTGACTTAAACACAGTCACCATATGACCCAACCATCCCACTCCTAGGCATATACCCAAGAGAAATAAAAACATATGTCTATGTAGAAACTTGTACATGAATGTTTATAGTAACATTATTCATAACAGCCAAAAACTAGAAGCGACCTAAACGTTCATAAACTTATGATAAACAAAAGACAGTAGATCCATACAATTCAACTATAAAAAGAAACAAAGTACTACTACATGCTACAACATGAATGAACCTTGAAAATGTTAGATGCTAAGTGAAATAAGTCAGTTACAAAAGCCCCCATCCCCATACTACAATTCCATTTATATGACATGTGCAGAATAGGCAAATCTATTGATAGCAGATTAGTGCTTGCTTAGTGCGGGGGGGGGCACTTGGAGGTGACAGCAAAAGCCTACATATTTTCTTTCTGAGATGATAATAACAGTGTTCTAAAATTGACTGATGGTTGCACATATCTGAATATACTAAAAACCACTGTACACTTTAAATGGGTGGATTGTATGGTCTATGAATTACAGCTCAATAAAGCTGTTTTTTAAAGAGCTCCAGGAATAGGAGATATTTTCTTTTTCTTAAATAAAACATGGACTGTTCTACTGTTAGAGTTATAAACTGTGTATTTATACATTGTTACACACTTACTATGTCCGGTATGGCTAAAAATCATTACCTATTAAGAACCTCAAATGGTACTAGGTTGAGAACAGAAGAGTCAAAACATGAATAATCCTCTAATTCTCCAGTTGATGGACCTTATCCCTAACAAACACATTTGCAGCATCTACATTCACAAAACAAAAATACCAAAAGTTTATATAAGTTCAGTATGAGACTTTATTCAGAATGGGACTTATGTGAGCAGCCAATTCAAAAAAACAATACAGCTCAGTATCAAAAGCAAGAGTCTTGGATTTTCCTTGACATTATGTTACTGAAGCACAACTCAGCAGTATTAAACAAGTAATGGAAATACTCACAATATAAGTAGGGATTTAACACCAGGTTTGAAAAATTGAATACTTGGATTTGATATACTTCAGTGATTCCTAACTTTTCATTACAAGTTTGAACATCTTTAACCAAAGATTACCCCAAGTTAAGTAATTATTGAAAAGAAACCCTAGGCTTTTCATAAATATTATACCATGCTTCTTCATTTCAGCCAAAATAAATTTACTACATTTGGTGTCCAAATTTCCAGAACAATGAATTATAAAACTTTCTGATAAATAAGTTTGGCATAAGTCTGTTTATTAACATTTATAATCAAACTGTTCTTCGAATGATGCTTTACAGTAGACAAAAGACCTTCCAAATACAAACTTTAATTTCCTTATCATACTGACAACAGATGAATCAAAGAACATTTTCCCCCATGAGAAAAACAATATATGGGGTACAAAATATTTTCCCTCTAACCTGTGATTGAGATTTTATTTCAGAAGGATGACAGCCTACTCCTATAGACAAAAGGTATGTGGCTAAAATGTACCTTGGTAGAATTCTTCCAGTCTTGTCACTAGCTTGGTTGGTAGAGCTCCAATTGAGTATCAACTTCAATGAAAACTGGGTTTTATTTTTAACTTAAAAAAAATTGTTATTCTAGAATTTACAATTCTCAACTGTTTCACAGCCCCCTTTCTCCTTTCACTTTAGCAACTTTCACATAGGCTCTGTGTCTAACGATGAGGAACCCAGTAGAACGGAGGACAGTGAAAGCAGCAGTTACAATGGAGGGTAGAGGTTAGGAAATCATGTGCAGAAACAAAACTGTGTCCTAGATTCCTTTCTGAAGTGGGATTTTATGGAAGAGGCAAACCTTGAAAGAGTTGCAAATATAAAAGTACTATAAAAATATTTTCAACTTAGCTTGTCAGGGTGCTAAAAAGAAATTTATTACAGTACCTCCATACTGACCAGGTGACTGCTCATTTTAATTTATTGAGGAAGTCCAGTAAACTTTAAGAGAAATTTCAAAAGGACTCAAATAAAATTTAACCAATGTAAAGCTGTTTTTTCGCCTTCACTGACAAAAACTGATAAAACATTTTAATGTTATTACATAACTGAATGGGAAAAAAATATGAGCATCGATGTCAAGCTCAGACAATCTACCAACTTTCCAAATATAACTGACAATGGTTAGAAGGTTACTTGGCCTTGTGGAGCTGACCTCAATTAAAGTGAATAAATGCTCTCATTATTTTAGGACTTTATTCATTTTATGATAATTACTCTACTCTTTCCACTATGAAAGGGCACTCTACTCTCTTTCCTTCTCCTCATGGGAAGTGACTGAAGTTAAAAAGAAGGGAGTAATCATGTGTCTTGTCTGTTAACACTGCGCCATCCTCCCCAAGTTATGAGCTCCTAACTTGGGTTTCTTTTCTTTTTGTTGGGGGGGGGCGGTTGGCAGATTTTAGCATCTTTGGTACACTCCATCACATGTCACTCCTTTGAATTCAAGGGTGACTTAACAGACAAAGACTATGACCTTCTTGAGGGCAGGGCTGTGCCTTAGTTAAATCTCATCTGCTGGGGCCCCTGGGTGGCTCAGTGGGTTAAAGCCTCTGCCTTCGGCTCAGGTCATGATCCCGGGGTCCTGGGATGGAGCCCTACATCGGGCTGTCTGCTCAGCAGGGAGACTGCTTCCCCCCTCTCGCTCTGCCTGCCTCTCTGCCTACTTGTGATCTCTGTCAAATAAATAAATAAATTAATAAATCTTTAAAAAAAAAAATCTCATCTGCCATACCCTATGCCCTGTGCTCACTAAAGGGTTTGGAGAATCAATAGATGAATAACAAACACATAAATGCTGTTACCAGATCCGTGACCTTGAAGAAGACATTTAGCTCCTAAGTACCTTACTCCCACATCTGTAAAACAAGAAGAAAATACCAACTCTGCCATACTCAGAGGATTTTGAAGAATCAAAAGGTAAAATTCAAGGAAATACTGTGCTTACTCTAAGGAAGCATACAAATGTAAAGCTCATTCCCCCCTATAGTTTGAGTCTCATATTTAATGTCTTCTAGAATAAGGATATCTCCAGATACGACTCTTTTTTCCTGCTTAGGTGATCAAATACTAAATTTCTACAGAAATATATTACACATTTTTAAAAAGATTTCATTTATTTATTTGAGAGAAAGAGAGCAAGAAAGCACCAGCAGGGGGTGGGGTGGGGAGAGGGAGAAGCAGGCTCCCCGATGAGCAGGGAGCTCTATGTGGGGCTTGATCCCAGGACCCCAGGATCATGAACTGAGCTGAAGGCATACGCTTACCTAACTGAGCCACCCAGGCTTCCCTACACATTTTAGTACAGAAATAGGATTACTCACTTAAGTACTCTCTCTTGAAAGAAATCAACAGATATAAATTAAAGCTAAAATTAGAAGCTATGTCTATAAGAAGTTAACATTCCAAAAAGTTACTTTATATAAAATAAAAAGTTTAACTCACCGCACATTTTTCCACCTTGCCAGCATTATTAGCCCACTTTACTAAAGCTAATAGTCGAACAAAGAGTTGACGTGTCCGGCTAGCAAACTGCACTATTTCTATTTTCCTATAAAATAAAACATTTCTTAATGAACCAACATTTTTGAAAAGAGTATTTCACAATTTACTTCATCTGGGCTAAAACATGAATCAATCTTTGTTTATAACCATTACGATGAAATGAAACACCTAAGTAAGGTATTTACCTAAATATGAATTATTGTCACATTTTGTATACTGCCTGCATTTTTTATTTTCAACTTCCAAGTAATAAGTTCAAAAAAATGTTTTAGCAATAAATCACAATCACATTTTTAAAATTTTTGCATAACAAAAAAGTTGTTTACTGAATTATGCCCAATTCACAGATACAAATGTATAATATAAGTTAACTAGGTCCCAGAGGAGAACAAATTAAGAGTCAGGAATTTCATAATTGAGACTATGAGTTATGTATTAGCAACCTTTTTGGTATGAGAAAGGAACTGAAACAGATCTTTACCAAAGCTTGAAACTGTCTCACTTCTACAAAAGGGCCCATTTCCCATCTTACAAGAGCATGATTTAAATACCTGAATAATCAAAGAACTATGCAACTCTTTACCAAACTAATTGCAGCAACAAATTTAGATATTAAATCATCTAAACAAAGTTAAAGTAAGCTGAGCACTAAAAATAAAAGCTTAGATGGTCTGTCCGTATCTATTTTTGTGCTATATGCACTACGATGCTTTTCTCGCAATACTCATCAGTATTTTTATCATCTCATAAAGCCTTAAAAGCTTTGTCAGTCAGTGTTAGCCAGACCTCTCAATCTCCAGTCAGCTATAAAACTGAAAATCACTTTTGTAATTTACCTTAAGATACTGAAAAAAACATTCCACAGGCCTGATGACAAGACCCAGCAGTACATCAACCTCCCTCCAAGTGGACTCTGACCTATATTAATCTCAGTACAGTTGCAATGGCCTACAGATCCAACCCACATCTCTGTATCTCACCAATAGCAACGCCATGAGGCAATGCACCAAAATAAAAGCTTTTGTTGAAGTATAATCCTGACTGAGGACTACAGAGTCTAAGTCCCAGCGAGAGCATGTGTGCATAGCCCACAAAAAACCCTGAAAAGGCTTCCTTAAGATCCAACCATCAATATGATTATTAGTAGTATGAAGAGAAGAAGCAAGGGCACAGATACAATTAAGACTCTTTGCCAGTGTCTATGAAGCATCTTAACAGACAAAACAAGCACAGCATCACAGGCAGGATTGGAGCACAGCAGAAATAGGAAATGTACGTTAAGAACTGGCACCATCTCAGGGCTGGGAGCCCCGGTACTGAAACTCCAACTCAGCAATGACTTACAGAGCACATGAGCTCTCTGCTCTTCTCCTAGAGCAAACATATCTGTATATTATTAACTTGGTTCCCCAAATGATCTCCTGTACTGGAAAGCAAACACCCACCTTTGTAAACTACTGTAACATGACTTTTTTTGACACCATGCAATCTCAGTGATCAGCAGCATGAGTCAGTTTTTCAAGGCCCAGCTTCCCTTCCAACCCGAGTGGACAGAAGAAACCTGGATTTACATTTCCTTCCTTTAAAAACTGACCAGCCAAACTATAACAAAGGTATGCTTTGATGGTCTCTCCCATCTCTACCTTTTTGATCCAATTCCATCAGAAAGATAGCTGGTGGTGGGGGTGGGGAGCAGAGTCACTAATAAATCTTCCCTAGTGACTTGGTATTTAGGAGAAAAAAAAAATAACCAAGGAGCATAAGTAGTGCCAGAGATACAGTCAAGTAGCCTATTCTATGGCTACAACTTAACTCTCCATCACAGGATTACTTTGAAACCTTAATATCCTGTTCCTTTCGCCTATGGAAACATTGGTGTTTAGTTATGTCTTAAGCCCCAAACTCCAACTCAATCAAAATTCTCTCAACTATGAAACAGCAATAGCAGTATGCAAATGTCAATTCTCTAAAGACATCTAATAGCTTCTTCGCAGCCCACTTTCTTAATTCAGTCTGTTCCTCAGCTTTTTCTATTAAGTTCTATACCTTCTACATTTTCCTATCCCCTTCAGGGACTTGACAACAAAGGTTTCTAGAACACAAGGTTCAGAGCTGGTCTACACCAAGAATGTCAAGGATGAGGAAATCACATTTCCCAGGGTTCCCTAAACAAATGGTGTGAAACATCACCCTAGGTTCTCTGGACCTAGGTTTCGGATCCACAGCCCTAACACCACCCCCCCCCACAACACTCACTCACTCTCTTTTTCTCTCTTTCTCACATACACTCTCATAGATATGCCAACACAGACACAGATTTAAGGTTTCTTTCATACTCACCTTTCCACATCAGATTTCCTTGGTAGTCTATAAGGTTAAAAAAAGAAAAAGAAAAAGAAAAAAGAAATTGACTAAATATACACAAAGCTTCATCAAAATATGATAACGGTCTTTATTTTGACTCTATTACATACCTTAGTGTTTCAGAAAAACTAGATAAATAGCCACTACAGGCTTATATGGCTACCTGATCTTTTTTATGGGTTTCTAGCAACAGGACTATAAGGGAAAAAACCAACAAAGGAACATTCCTCTCCATTCAAGATAGTCCAAAAGGTACTACACGAACCTCAAACATTTAAAAAGCTCACGTCTTACATTAAACACTACTATATCATAGAGTCAGAGAAAATACTCTTTTTAAAAAAAGATTTTATTTATTTACTTGACAGACAGAGATCACAAGTAGGCAGACAGGCAGGCAGAGAGAGTGGGGGAAGCAGGCTCCCTGCTGAGCAGAGAGCCTGATGTGGGGCTCAATCCCAGGACCCTGAGATCATGACCTTAGTTGAAGGCAGAGGCTCAACCCACTGAGCCACGCAGGTGCCCCGAATATATTCTTTTATTTTTTTTTTTGAAGATTTTATTTATTTATTTGACACAGAGAAAGAACACAAGTAGGCAGAGAGGCAGGCAGAGAGGGTAGGGGAAGCAGGCTCCCTGCTGAGCAGAGAGCCTGATAGGGGGCTCTATCCCAGGACCCTGAGATCATGATCTGAGCTGAAGGCAGAAGCTTAACCCACTGAGCCACCCAGGCACCCCGAAAATATTCTTTTAAAACCAAAACAGACACAGATGCAGAATACTAGCTGCTAGCTTGGAACCTTGCTTCCAAGCAATAATCTCTCCATGTTTTGTCGGGATGGGCAAAACTGGAAGCTAAGCACAAAAAAGAACCAGTGTCAGCCAAGGGTTTTACAGTAATTATGATGTTGCATGGTGGTTAGAGGTACATGATTACTTCTAAGCTCCAGTAAGGTTTTGATTTTTTGCTAGTTCTCCAGTACAATAGCCAGCAACCAATGTCACCGTTTTCCCTGTTAAATTATACCATTTAACACTCTCACATCCACTGATGCTTACAAAGGTCCTGATGTGCCTCCCGAATCACCGCATTTTGGAAACCTCTATCCCATGGCTCAGGATTCAATGGCCTGAGCAATTGTAAAGCCTCCTTTACATCTAATCCCTTCTCGAAGAAAACACACTGAGCCACTTCGATTCTCTTCTCCCACCCACAGGCCACAGGTGCAGAAAAAATAAAACCAGAGTTCAAGGTACAAGGAGGGGAAACTATCAAAATGAGCTCTGGCTTGTAGTTAACAACAATTCTGAGAGTAGACAGTGAGACAGAAGTTGAAATTATGATCCGGATGGTAAAGGAAACTAGGTAGAAGGTGGAAGGGCCAGCAGGATCAGATGAAGCAGAAATTAAGGCCTTATAAGACTGCAAGGAAAACAGCTATTGGCAAGTTCCTCTATACGTGAAAGCTCCTGAGAACACTCTTTTTGAGAAGCTACAACCCTTATCCTCAAGGGAGGGAGAGAATGATAACTATGGATGCTGATGTGTGCATAAGAGACAGAGAGAAACAAAAGAGGAGAGCCTTTGGGGGTGGGGGAGAAAGAACAGGAAACATTGTTCCAGCTCTTACCACCTGCCCCAGAGACCCTAAAAGGATCATCTCACGTAGAGGCGGTATCATTTCCGGGACAAAGATTAGTCTTTGTTGTTTGCATCCCTTTCCTCCCAATTCCTCCTAATCTATTTAAAATTCCTTTATGGATAACAAATCCACGATTTGGGGCAAAAGCCCCAAAATGCAAATTTTTGGAAGTAGCAGACATTTATTTACACTGACGTATAATAAGACAAGTTTACATAACTGAGATCCTAGCTTTTTCTAATTTTAATTAAAACAGGTTAAAGAAAAAAAAAGGAGTAGAACCTAATTCCGTAAGAAGTCAAGGCAGAGTGTAAACTCTTAGATGAGAGCATGTATGTTGGGGAGCAGGTGGGTGTAGATAAGCAGAAGGAAAAAAAAAAAAAACACCCAGAAATCTGTGGCCACAAACAAACCACTGAAATTGTCAAGGCAGTCCTTTTTACTTTCAATAGTTCACAGACAAGCATCAAATACAGCAAAAATAAGACTCTTAAAAAGTAGACCTAGCACACTAGTTTTACATCAATACATTGATTCTGACAGTTCCCACCTGGAACAAGGAAAAATACATGATTTAAGAACACCAAGGTAAGTTCCTAAACTAATTTTGGTTAGCACAAATCAAAAGAGAAAAGAGTTATTTTATATACCCAAGTATCAAGAGCAGGAAGGTATTCTCCCATTAAATCCTCCATGGTCTACAATGATAATTCTAACAATTCATTTGTTAATGTATTAAATCAATAAATACTTAGTTAATCCTCAACTATATGCCAAACTATGTTTTAGGCCCAGGGAACATACCAAACAAATAAGAATTCCCATCCTCATGGAGCTTCCAGTGGGGAGGGAGCAGATAATAAATTAAGGATACCCAGTAGCGATAAGAAAAAACAAAGCAGTAAGTAAAGAATAGAAGGCAGGGGCAGAATGCTTTTCATGGGTGGTCAGAGAAAGTCTTTCTGATAAGTTCTAGCTGAACAAAGACCTAAAGGAAATAGGAAAGCAAACCACACAGATTTCTGGGGGGAAAGCAAAGGCTCTAAGGTGGGAGTGTGTCTGGCACTATCAAAAAACATCAAGAAGGGTAGTGTGGCTGAAAGGGAACAAGCAAAGAGGAGAGTATTAGGTAATGAGGATAAAGAGTAAAGGAGGAGAAGGCATAGATAGACCACATGTCCTGGTTTGCCCAAGATAGTACTGGTTCATGCCTGTTGTTCCGACATTATTTTTTTTTAAATATTTATTTTAGAAGAGAGAGAGCATGGACGGGAGGGACGGAGGGAGAGAAAGAATCTCAGGTAGACTCCCCACTAAGGATGGAGCTCGATCTCATGGCCTGAGCTAAAACCAAGAGTCCGATGCTTAACTGACTATGCCACCCAGGTGCCCCCAACATTATTATTAAGAGCACCACCTTTTGTGCTCAAAAGTGTCCTGATTTGGACCTTTTACAGTCACTCCATATAGAGGTGACTATAAAACCTTTTTACCATAAGTGAGATAGAGACCCGCTGGAGAGTTGAGAGCAGAAAAGTTTCAAAAGGATCATCCTGGCTATTTTATGGATGACAAAAACTATAAAGGGGCAAGGGTAGCAGCAGAGATATCAACTGGCAGACTACTGCAGTTAACATGGGTGAAGGATTCACACTTGATAGAAATGTTGAAAAGTGGTCAAATTCCGAAGTCAGAGATGACAAGACTTGCTGATGTACTGGGTATGGAATTGGAAGAGGAATTACTCCAAATTTGTGGCCTAAGCCACAACAGGAAGAATGGGGATACTCTTTAGTGACATAGAAGAGGTTTGGGGGTGGGGAGATATATCAAGTAGAATTGACTGAAATGCCCATTAGGGCACATTACTAGGACATAAAAGTAAGCATCTGGATATAGAGTCTGGAGTTCAGTGGAGAGGTCTCTGCTGCAGACAGAAGTATGGGAATCATCATCACATAAAGGGTGCAGGATTAAAACTATACACTTACTCTACTGCAATAAAATAGACATTTTTCATAACTAAGTTGTAAAATAGAAAGAGCACAATATAATTCACAAATTTCTACAAATCCTCTATGAAAGAACAAATTATACAAATTACATAATCATTGAAAGCAGTTCTCAACATTTTTCCATAGCTATACATTGGGCAGGTGAACTTCACATATATGAAAATCTTTCATGAACACTCTTAAATTTTTATGAAATCCAATAGTAATTGGTTCAGAGAAGTATATTGCTAAAATGACACCTAATCACAACAGCTATTTGTTTCTCTTAAATAGACGGGGAAGCCTTCTTTCTGTCCCATTCGATGAAGTACCACATGTCAAAACTATGTGAGAATGTTTTACAGGAATAAGTGGAACCTATTCTAACTCCTTCAGTCATCTGCAAACAAATATTTTAAGTCTCTGGTAACAAATTACTATGCCACTTTACAGCCCAATATCTACGTATTAATGTATACGACTGAAAACACTGATCTGCAGTGTAACAAGATAAAAGATAAAAACTAAGTAAAAACTTAAAATTCTTATTTTTTCTGAACCTGGATTTTAAAATGAAAAACAGTACTTAAGGTATATATCCCCCCAAATTTTACAGTGTCTTTTCTTCACACACTTAAAATTAGTGTATTCTGATCCTATTTTGAAGGGATTAACAACCTAACCATGTCCCAAGGCATTTCACTGGTAACTTGGTGATTTATAAACTCCCTTCATACTCAAAGAAACAGTAACAGAAGATCAGTTACCATAAATCTTTCACTTACGCTAAACGCGTTAAGACTTCAAACACCCTCAAACATTTCAGGAAAAAAAAGCAAACCAAAATTTTGGATTAATTTATACACAACAGATCTCCTGAGTTCAAACTCTGGCAGAAACAATTACAACCTAAATTTAAAATGTACGTCTAAAACGCTGTAAAACAGATTTCCTGTCTTTAGGAATTCGAACATTATGTATTCCTAAACCCTAATCTTGGGCTTTCGGCTAAAAAGCTTCCAACCAAGAAATCAATAGGGTTCTGCTGGTAACTCGAGCAAAAACCCCAAAGATAAGATTTTCAGTGAGTCTAACAACATACAAAACTAACAACTCTCCGTTGCTTCATCTCCAGAAAGACCCCAAATGCAAACCGTTTCCTCCACCTCCTCTGAGCCCCAAGAGTTCAAAAATTCTAGACTAAGTAGCCCAGAGGAAAGGAGAAAGCAGCAGCCCCGTGGGGAGGTGCGAGCCTCTCTAAGCCGGTTGGGCGGGAAGCGGGGGGAGGGGGGGTTCTGGGGCGCAGGCATGGGTTTCGCGGCACTTACAGGTCCGTCAACACCATGAGCTCCGAGTAGGCCCGGTGCAGAAGAAATTCGATGAGGGTGCTCAGCCGGTAGCCCGGACTGGCCGCGGCTGCTGCGGCCGCCGCTACGGCGGCTCCGGGAGGAGGAGGCGCCGGGGCTGACGCGGGACCACCGCTGGCCCCGCCACCGCCTCCAGGCGGGACCAGCTGGTGGTTCTCCAACTGCACTGGGGCCATGGCGGCGCAGGGCCGGGCTTGGCGCAGCGGCACAAGATGAAGCCCTCGAGCCTCCCAGGCGCTCGGTCACCGCGCCTAAGTGGGCGCGGGCAGAGTCGCCACCGCCTACCGCCAGGCCGCCTCCGAACAGGAAGCCGTGCGCCGGCCGCGGAGGCCCGCCCCCATGTAGCGACGAGCCCGCCGGCCCCAGCGACTGGAGCGAGGGGAGGGGGAAGGCGGGGGAAGGCGGGGAGAGACGGGGAGAGGCGGGGAGAGGCGGGGGAGAGGCGGGGGGAGGCGGGGGGAGGCGGGGGGAGGCGGGGGGAGGCGGGGGGAGGCGGGGGAAGGCGGGGGGGAGGTGGGGAGAGGAGGGGGAGGCGGGGAGGGCGGGGAAGCGGGGCAGCCTCCGCAGAGAAGCTGCGCCTCCACAACGGATCAGAGGCCGCTTCGGCAAGCAGCCGCAGCGTCCATGTTGACGGCCCAAAGCGGAAGTCGTTAGGCAAAACGGAAGGGGAACCTGCAGGGGGACTTCCGACAGCAACCTGTGCTTTTTCTCCGGCTATCCGGCGCCGTAACGCTTGGGGGCGCGTGGGAGTGAGGCGGGGCCGACGCGCAGGCCCGGAAAGCGGAAGCGGGGGCCGCGCGTCACCGGAAGCGGGTGTGAGGGCGGGGCCGGCGACGTCACCGCGGACGTCAGTAGTTGCCCCGCCCTTGCCCTCGCCGCCCTTCGGTGCTTAAAAGGCTCCAATTTACTCTGAGGTATTTATCAGCGCTCCCCAGTGGGATGCAAATACTGCTGGGGAGGCTCTTTCCCAAGATGTTCGTGAGTTGTGGTTTTGGAATCGCGAAGAAATTGTAGCGGCTGTGGCCGCTCTTGTGGCTTCTCAGATCTTTGCTCCTCCCACAGTCTGCTCATGCGCCTTTCGTGGGATAGAAAACGTTTCCGTCATTTTTTTTTTTTTCTTAACTGTGGGAAAAGATGTGAGAAAATATGATGGGGGTTAAGAGCAGGGCTGCTGGCAGAATAACTTCACTTTAATGGAGTTGGACATACGCCGCTCTCGTTACCGACCCCGAAATTCTGGGAGTTCTACCACAGAAACAGCCCTTAAATCCTCTATCGCTGGTTCTCACTCGGTTCTTGTTCCTGCTCTTGCAGTAGACGCCCTGCCCTCCCAGGGTTCTTTTTCTATGCCCTACCTCCACTTTTCCCCTTCAAAATCCACGTTTAGTATTTTGCTTCCTGCTGAAAAATGGTGATTCAACTCTGCACGTTGGAATCGCGGGGCTTGGGGGGGGCGGGGCTTTAAAAAATACTTGTGCCACGCTCGTGGATTCAGCTTTAAGTGGTCTGACGTGAGGTCTGGGTTCGAGGTTTTTAGAAGCTTTCTTCCTGCAGCTAAGGTAGAAATCCACTGTTAATAAGCGTGAGTTGCTGCGACCTTTTTTTGAAACATCCTTTCGCAGATTTCCTCTTTGTAACTCTTAGGTGTAGGAGATGCCCTTGTTGTTCTTTAAGGTTAAAATACTTGTGTAATTCTCAGTCATTCTTGAAGGCCATTCACCTGTCTTCCGAAGGTGTAACCTTTAGAGTATAGTCGCTTGCTCCCTCTTTTGTGGCATTAAAGCACATTTACACGCACTATCATCATGGTACTCATCAAAATGCCTTAGGAGTACTTAGAACCCCTTACAGGTGCAGTTGCTGGAGGGCAGAGACTATTATTCCTCCCCATGCAAGTCACTCCAGGGAACAAACATTTTTATGTTAGCTAGAATGGTACCATTTCTTTTGCAGTTGTTTTGATGTTTTATTGAAGTTTGCCCCCCTTTCTGAAAACTATTGACTTGAGTTAAAAGAAAAAAAAAAAAAGCCGGTGGTCACATATTCAGGAAAGATAGGTTGTCCTACAAGATGGTCTTTAAGATCTTTTCTAATCCTCAGATTCTGATTCTGTGTGCTGTTGATAGAATTTTAGCTCTGCCTTATTGCATATATTAAACATAGTTATACGCCATGTCTTTTGTCATACATTCTATTTGGCAATAAGGTTCTACCTAGAGCAGTACAACCAACGTGCAAATAAAAGAAAAAAATTAATTGGATGGAGTGCTTTTAGAATAGAGAAAATTTCACCCACATCCATCAGATTAGATTCTATTGAAATTTCTGTGAGTTTCAATAGCTCTCTTTAAAAATTGAGGGGAGCCTGGCTGGCGCAGTGGGTTAGAGCCACTGCCTTCCGCTCGGGTCATGATCTCAGGATCCTGGGATTGAGCCCTGCGTGTCGGGCTCTCTGCTCAGCGGGGAGCCTGCTTCCTCCTCTCTCTCTGCCTGCTTCTCTGCCTACTTGTGATCTCTGTCAAATAAATAAATAAAATCTTTTAAAAAAAATTGAAAAGTACTTGTTAAAAAGGATATTCTAAAGGAAAACAGGGCAAAGATCAAGGAATAGAATCTTGAGAGGTGCAATGCTTGAATTCTTGGCAATAAGGGAGGGAATATAAATGAAAGCTCCTTAAAGAGGTGATAGCCCACCTCCCAACCTGATAGTATAGCCACTGGACATATATAGGAAGTGCTGGTGAAGAAATGAATGGGGAAGGAGAAAAATATTAGCATGTTTGGCTGAGTTACTAAAGGAATGACTCATCCAAATCACTTTTGGAAATCGTATAATTTATAATTTTAAAGCCTACACTACAATGTTTGGCACTGTAGTATATATACATAATTCTTTCATATTTTTCAATTGTTTCTCTATTTGGTCATCACGAGATTCTGTCACACTTCAGATAGTTTCAGAACTAGTAGCATGATATTTCCTTGGCTATTCAGTTGGTCCAAACACTTGACATCTTTCATGAAGTCAGTCTGATTTTAATAAAAGAAATTGATTGCAAAATATGGAGAAGTAAAAGAACATTTCCTTGTAAGCGCTCTTGATGGAAAAATGAAATTGTGACAAATATAGTTTCATTTTGAAGCATACAGATGCCCCTCAGACACAAACAAATGGGAAAGAAATTGAAAAGTAATTTTTTCTTTCTTTTTTTGAGATACTGCAGCCAGTTCCTCCAAAACAGCAAAAGCAGTAACTGCATTCATTCAAGAGTTGCTCCGTTCATGGTAAAGTTGAGGAAAAGAACTCACAATACTGTGACTATGGTCTGACCAACCTAGAAAAAATGAGAACACTTTAATTGTTTTGCCTGTAAAAGAAAACCCAAACATCTTACTGTGGTCTCCAAAGCCATTAACGGAGTGACCCTTGCCTGCCTCTCCACCACTATCTCCTACCACTCTTTCCTTCACTTACTATACCTGTAACCTCACTGGTTGTAGTACGTGCTATTTTCTGTAGTGTTAGGGCTTGTCCACTGTTTCAGATATGGGAAGCACTTGTTTCACAGCTCTTCACATGGCTGGCTTCTCATCCTTCCAGTATCAGCATAAATGAGAAAATCCTCAGGGAGGCCTCCCTTGACTGTATGATATTAGGAATATATAAGGAATTTCATTACCCTATTGTAGAAGCCAAACTGTATGAATGATCTTACCTGTCTCAGTAGAAGAATGGCTAAATAAATTACTGTATTTCTTTTTTTAAAAAAGATATGTTGATTTTAGAAAGGGAGAGCACGTGCACGTGTGAGCACGCCCTTAAGCAGGGGAAGGGGCAGAGGAAGAGGGAGAGAGAGTATCCTCAAGCAGACTCCCAGCTGAATGTGGAGCTGATGCAGGACTCAATGCCAGGACCCTGAGATCTGAAATAAGGAGTTGGTCACTTAACCTACTGAGCCACCCAGGTGCCCCAAATACTGTATTTCTATGCAACTGTCAAAATGAAGGAATTAGAACTATATGTACCAATGTGGATACATTTCAAAAACAATACTGAATGAAAACAGCAATCTTTTTGATACCATTTCTGTCCATTTTTATTTTTTTATTTTTTAAAATTTAAATTCCAGTATAGTTAACATACACTGTTATATTATTTTCAGGCATACAGTATAGTGATTCAACGATTTTATACATCACCCCGAGCTCGTCGTGACAAGTGTACTCCTTACTCCCCATCACTTATTTTATCCATCCCCCCCAACCACCTCCCCTCTGTTAACCATCAGTTTTTTCTCTATACTTAAGAGTCTATTTCTTGCTTTGTCTCTCTCTCTTTTTTCCTTTGCTCATTTGTTTTGTTTCTTATTTCTATCCATTTTTGAAGCACACAAAATAACACTGTATAATTTCATATATTATAGTCAAAGTAAACAATGTAAATGATGACAGCACTTTCAGGATGGTAGTTACTTACAGAGAGGGGGTAAGAGGTGAGGTGGTGCTTTATGGCTATTAGCTATTTGTTATATTTAATGGGTTTACTGAAGAAATACCTGAAAGAAATGTTACAATATTAGTATCTATTAAATCTGGGTAGGGAGAGATGATTGTTAATATATTCTGTACTTTTCAGTATTTTTAAAGATTTCATAAGTTGTTAAAGTTTAAAATGTTTCTGTTAGTATAATTTACACAAGCTGACATAACAACCCCCCAAATCTCAGTGACTTAACAAAGTAAAGTAAGAGTTTATTTCTTGTGCTTACAAAGTTCAGGAAAGATGTACCTGATGGAGAGGCCAATACTATTCTAAGCAGTAACCCAGAGTTCAGGCTCCTTTTACCTTGGGAAGCCATCATTCTAACAGTGAGATTTTTTTATGTCCACCCAAATTCCATTAGTCAGAATTAGTCACATGCCCCTTTTAAAGGCTAGGAGCTGGATCCATCCATGTTGTCTTAAGTGGCAAGACCTTTTTCTTTCTTATGCCTAGGTGATATTCCCTTGTATATATATTACATCTAATTTATCCATTCATCTATTAATAAACACTTAGGTTACTTCCATAACTTGGTTATTATATATAATGCTGCCGTGAGGGCCAGGGAGTGAGGGACAGGTGAAATAGGTGAAGGGGATTAAGAGGTACAAATTTCCAGTTGTAAATTGCAGAGATGAAAAGTACAGCATAGAGAATGTAGTCGATAATAATAGAACAATGTATATGGAGACAGATGGTGACTACACTTACTGTGGTGAGCATAGCTTAAGGTATAAAATTGTTACATTGCTGTGTTGTGCCCCTGAAATTAATATAACATGGTATATCAACTATACTTCAATAATAAATTCATTTTTTAAGATTTTATTACTTATTTTAGAGAGAATGGGGAGAGGAGCAGAGGGAGAGGTACAAACAGGCTCTGCGTGGAGTGCAGAGCCTGAGTGGGGCTCAGTCTCATGACCCTGAGACCATGACCTGAGCTGAAACCAAGAGTCAAACACTCAACCAATTGAGCCACCCAGGTGCCCCAATAATAAATTATTTTTTTAAATAAAGGCTAGGGAGCTGAGAAATACAGTCTTCTTGTGTGCCTAGGTAGAAAATGGAAATGGTTTGGTGAACAAATAACATTGTTTTTACCAGAAAATTAAAGTAGACTTTTCTCTCTTTTTTTTTTCCTTAGGGCACAGCCTCTGGAATCAGACCACTTAGGTTAAAATCCTAGCTTGACCACTTACTATCTGAATGCTCTCCAGCAAGTTATTTCAATTCTTGGGTCTCAAATTCCTCATCTGTAATAACAGTATTTACCTCAGAGGATGATTGTGAAGAATTAATGAGTTAACATTTGCAAACAGTAAGTGATCTATAAGTATTAACTACTACCATCATCATCACATAGGAGTAATAATTCTTGCGTTTGTTTTTTCACCTAATAACCTCTGAACTTACTGTCTTTTTCTATATTCATCTAGCTCTCTCTCTGATTTCCCCAGCACCAAGCATAGTGTGCCTAGCTATCTGGCCTAATGAATGAATGGGACAGGTATAGTCTTTCATTTATACATTGTAGTTCTATTTATATTGCATTCCTTTATCTGGGATTAAGAGTGACTTAACATATATTTATATGTGAAATGAAGCATCTAGGATTTCTGTGAAAACACTTTAGGGAAAAAAAGTGGGCAGATATAGATGAAATACAATTGGCAACGTGTTGAGAGTCATTTTTTTTTAAAAGATTGTATTTATTTATTTGAGAGAGAGAGAGTGAGAGAGAGCATGAGAGGGGAGAAGATCCGACGGAGAAGCAGACTCCCCGCAGAGCTGGGATCCTGATGCGGGGACTTGATCCCAGGACTCTGGGCTCATGACCTGAGCCGAAGGTAGTCACTTAACCGACTGAGCCACCCAGGTGCCCGTGTTGAGAATTATTAAAGTTGATGATGGATACATGGAAATTCCTCATCCTCTGTTCCTTCTCTTCTATAGGTGTGAGAATATGCATAATGAAAAGTTTTGAAAAATTGAAAACGGGTAGTCAACTAAAGGTCCAGATCGTTTTCTTTCCTAGTCAATAGCTTCTAAAATTTGTCTATTATATATAGATATATTTTAGAAGCTATTGACTAGCTAGACTAAAATATATATTAAATATATATTTGAGGGGCACATGGGTGGATCAGTTGGTTAAGCATCTGCCTTTGGCTCAGGTCATGATCCCAGGGTCTTGGGATCAAGTCCCACATCTTGCTCCCTGCTCAGCAGATAATCTGCTTCTCCCTCTCCCTCTGCCCCTGCCACCTGCTTGTGCTACTTCTCTCTCTCTCTCTCTCTCAAATAAACAACTAAAATCTTTAACTATATATATATTTAATATATCATATGTCATAAGTTATATATATATGATATATGTAGTAAATATATATTTAATTTTTCAGATTTTTAAAAAAACTTTATTTGAGAGAGAGACAAAGAGAGCACAAACAGGGGGAGGGGGAGAGGGACAAGGAGACTCCCTGCTGAGAGGGGAGCCAGATGTGGGGCTTGATCCCAGGACCCTGGGAACATGACCTGATCCTAAGTCAGATACTTAACTGACTAAGCCACCCAGGCACCCCATCTTTCAGATTATTAAAACATTTGTGTAATTTATAGAGTGTTTAATATTTAAAAAACTATCAGGAAACTTAAAATTGTACTTGCTTGTAAAAGAGATGAAAGTTTCAAATATTTTAACAACTTTGGTTTCAGGCCTTGAAAGAAGAATGTTTGCAAAGAGCTCTAAAAAAAAAAAAAAAAAAAAAAGAAAGAAAAGAAAAAGAAACTTATCCAAATATATAATCTTAAAAATTTCTAGCTGTGCTAAAATTCAATGTCTTTTTTCCACCTCACGATTACTTTTTAAAAAAATTTTATGGTGAGAACATTCAAGATGTACTCTCTTAGCAACTTCAAATATACAACACATGTTAACTATAGTCACCATGCTGTATACTAGATCTCCTGAACTTACTCATTTTATAGCTGGAGGTTTATAACATTTGACTAATATCTCTGCATTTCCCTTACCCCCGCCCCTGGCAACCACCAATCTACTCTTTGTTTCTGTGAATTTGGCTTCTTTGGATTCCCACACGTAAGTGTGATCATACAGTATGATCTTTGTCTTTCTGTGTCTGACTCACTTTACTTAGCATATTGCCATCAAAGTTTTATCCAAATAACAGGGTTTCCTTCTTCTTTTAATGGCTAATAATATTCCTTTGTGTGTGTGTACAGATAAATAGATACCATGTTTTTTAAAATCTGTTCATTCATCAACAGACAGGTTGTTTCCATGTCTTGACTGTTGTGAACGATGTCACAGTGAATATGGATACCTCTTTGTAAAATTCATTATTTTTTAAATGAGTAATTTCTAATGGGTGAACAAAGGAAAAATAAATAGAAAGAAGAAGGAACCCATTTAGAATATAGTTATACTTTTCATTAAGAGATAAAAATCTTATCTTGCCGTATTCTATCTTTATTAGGGAAGAACCCTGCTCTCTTGACTTCGAGGAGTAAACCTGCCATCCATAGGTGCTAAAAGTAGAACTTACGATCAGAGTGAGCCTCAGTGCCGCAGACAGCAGGGGTACCATCATGACAGCTCTGGTTCTCATGCCCCCAAGTCCCTTGGCATGATGTGATAGGACCAGATGGAGACCCTGTGCTCAGTGAGCTGCATCAAAACTGAGAAACCTGGGGCCCACGGTTCAACGCCTTAACTCTTAGCAGTCAGATTGAAACAAGATTACATTCGTGCAGGCATGAGGAGAGAGCTGAGATGTCAGGCCCGGCCGAGCACTTTGTTAGGGTACCAGGCAGAGCTGAATAGCCCTGCCATCCTGAGGGTGTCCAGCACAGCAGAATAGTTCCGATGTGGCCAAGCCCACATGAGTTCATAGCACAGGGATGGGATGACAAACCCAGCTGTAGGCTCATGGTGTCACTTGCAGCTGCTGCTTGATTCATACGAACCACGTGACTGTTTTGTGATACTGCAGTACTGGGTGAAGGGGAAAGGAAAGCTTTACATGTTCCCACCCCTTCTCCCCACCCCTCACACACGCCTTTGTAGGGATGAAGGTGTCCCACCATCAGGTATCAGGGTTATTGTTCCCCTTCCATGGCCATCTAGTTCATTTGGTCTAAGTCAGTAGCCACTATGTCTCTCTTCACTCAGCTAACTCCCACCTCCACCCAGACCTTCTTCCATTTCAGATGGGCACCATGGTAGAACTTGGTGGAACTTTGATGTCCTCTGTCATCAAGCAGGCTACTGTAGGAATTTTCTAGGGCTCATGAATTTCACCAACTGATTGTTCTCCTCATGGTCAGTGCTTTTCCACCCCAACAACTGAAACCAAGTGGTAGCAGAAGCAAAGATTATAGTCACCTCCCCCCTGTGGTCTAACTGCCACCTTAAGATGAAACCAGTCAGGCTTCCCAGGAACTAGGACCAGATGAGAAAAAGAGAGGAGGGACTAGAGAATCATAAATATGGAGTACCAAGTCTCCCGTTGTTCCCATCCTTTCAGTCCTGACCTTCCCTACTCAGATGTTCCAAAGGAGATGTTCCCTTGGAACTTGGAGTCTTGGAGACTGCATTCAGTCTCCTGGGTGTGGACCCTTTCTACAAGTGTCCACATGGGCTACATAGATGCCCTGTTGGGCTATAGCAATGGCTTTTCTGAGTTCACAGCCACACAGAAGGGTGTCTACTACACCAGTCAGTCATCATCTGGGTGGCTGACCTGAGAGCTAAGGCATTAACCACAGCCCAAGAGTCAGGAAAAATATAACATGGGTGGTCCTCAGCAGTACTGCCTAGGGCAAGGGTGATGGCTTTCAGTTTGGCCCCTTGTACTGAACCAGTCCATACCGCAGTGTTTCTAACAGAGCTGTTGGGGCTGGACAGCTGCTGCCACCTAGGACACATCGTCAGCTTTTAGTTTGGCTGAGCAGTTAGTAAGCCAAGCCCGAGCATCCTCAGGGACACTCAGAAGTGGGGTCCCTACATAGCTGGAGGCTGCCTATATGAGTGATCTAGGAGGGGGAGCTACCGTGGCCTCTAAAACTGTGGCCGCAGTATCTTCATGTGAGGAGGACACACCTGTGGGGCTAGGCCTGCCATTTTCATCAAATAAGAAAAGACGGTTGCGGCTTTCTGACTGTCAGCATGGAGTAGAGGCAACCCGAGAGGAGGCTGTCTAGGTGCAGTGTAACCCAGAGGTACTGTGTGAGACGCTTAGTCTCTCCAAGTGCCCGTCCAATAGCAGACCAGTTGCTGTGTTGCAAATGGAATGTCGCGGGTAGGCGTCAGGGTGGCAGCAAGGCCAGAACCCCCTGGGGTGCCTCCGAGCAGAAACAGTCTCCCTTCGCCAGAGGTGTACCCCAAGGGTCCAAAAAGCCAGACCCAGGTGGTTACAGTTCATTCCCTTCCTCATATCACTTCATTTCTGATTCTGGCCAGGCAAGTGCATGGCTGTGAGCGAGCACTGGTGTTCGAGTGAGTCATAAAAATCGTTATGCTGCTTCCTTGCCCTCCCTTCACCTCATTGTGCCCTCATTAGAGATTAAGGCCTCTGGTCTGCCCTGGGAGTGGAGAACCCCCAACCCCCATCCTCAGTCCCTTTTCTCCTTAAAGGCCGTTAAATCAGAATACATAGTTCACAGTCAAGCAGTAAAGGTGCCAAAGGAGGAATCTGTTGTAAGGCAGCCACTTGGCTTCTTAGTTCCTCCAGTAGAGAGAATGATTGCTGTGAAGGGATCTGGTTTCATAGACGCACTTTCAGTTCCAGCAGAGTGGACAGCTGTCTGCTGCTCCTCCCCACATGGCTCAATATCGGAACCACATTTCTTTGGTCCTCCCCCTATTGCTCTCCTCTGTGGGTAGCCCCTGCTTGAACAGCCACATCCACATTGCCTTATGGGTCCCTTTGGAGGGAGTTTGATATTCCTTTCCTTAGGTTTGTCTTACATTGCAGAGTCTTTGCCTTGTTTGGGTTGCCCATCTTTATCCCAGGCATTTGTTGGCTCGGTGTCACCACCACCTACCACAGAGGTCCTCCAAGTACTAAAAGCAAAGATAGTGGACTCTTCCACCTGGGGCAGGAGTGGGGCAGACCACAACATTCTTTCAGCCATTCTCCGAAGTGAGGGGCTCATCATGGGGGATTTCATTCTGTCCATTTTTTAGTTATTCTGGAACACATACAGCACTCAGGCTTTAAAAAGCTGCTTCTTTGGTATTCCGTGGAATTTTTATCAGCTTTAGGGAAATCTGGGTTGACCATAATCATTGAAACCGAAGTTTAAAGTAGCGAGCATTGTTGACTGCATAATTCTGTCCCAACTACCTAGTAGCTTGAAGCACATAAGACAGCCTAGCTGCTGCCATTCACCTTCTTTTTTTTTAAGATTTTATTTATTTTTTTGACAGAAAGAAATCGCAAGTAGGCAGAGAGGCAAGCAGAGAGAGAGAGAGAGAGGAGGAGGCAGGCTCCCTGCAGAGCAGAGAGCCCGATGCGGGGCTCGATCCCAGGACCCTGAGATCATGACCTGAGCGGAAGGCAGAGGCTTAACCCACTGAGCCACCCAGGCGCCCCTGCCATTCACCTTTGATCCCTCAGCACACTGACATACCAGCCAGCTCTTAACAGCTCTCCGCTCGTTAGCCAAAGCGGTCCCAGGTGTCTCTCACCACAATGGCTCAACGAAACTGATTTTTGTTGGACAACAGGTTTGTCCCTGGTGATCTTAGGCTGATTAGGCTAGGATAACTTGGAGTTTCTACAGAGGTATGGTCAGGACCATCACTGCTCTGGACCAGGACCCTTTATGTGATAATAACGCGCACATCTGCAACCCCTTGCATCTCCTCCACTTGAGGCATTTCTTTCCCTGATAATATGGGTTTTGCACTGAATCTGGGCTCTGATGATCTCTTTGGCCCTTTGGTGTCGGATTTGTTATCCCATCCTAGGATTCTAGAGCAGACTTTGGTGTCCTCTGATAAAATATGTCTTTTTTTTAAAAGAATTATTTATTTATTTGAGAGAGAGCACAAGTGGGGGGACTAGGGGAAGGGTGGAGGGAGAGGGAGAAGCAGGATGAGCAGGGAGCCCCATGTGGGACTCCATCCCAGGACTCCGGGATCATGACCGAGCTGAAGGCAGATGCCTAACTGACTGAACCACCCAGATGCCCCTGAAATATGTCCTTTGATACCATCCTCTGTGTTCTACGTGTCTGTCATCTTGTATGTTGTCTGAGAACTTGTGAGAAATTGGCCTTGGGAGAGATCTTTGTAAATATTCTGCCCTCCAGGAGGCTGTTGATTTTTCCAGTGAGCAGCTGAGGTGACTAACTGAAGAGCTGAAGTCATTTGTGAGTGATATTTTTATGTTTAACTGAGTGTCAGGTAATTTCTCAGGGAGTTGTTTGCTAACAAACTTCCTAACTTCTGGTATAACTTCCCTGAGGATAATTTGGAATTGTAGTGCCCACCTTAGGTAACTTTGACATAAGGAAGATTGTTCATCTGAGAGGTGCTTTAGAACAAGAGGAAACAAACTCACAAGGAGACTGTCCTATCTGAAAAAGAGAAATCACATTATTTTTCCATATATTGAGTATTAGCAAGTACTGACTTTTCAGTGGTATGACTTGAAAAATTATCAAGACCCCAAGTTATTCATTAAAACACCTCTCACGACTCTTGTGGGAAAGGGTATATAACCATATGTCAAAATGGGTGTTTAGCTTTTACAATGCTAACTTCATTCTGAAACTGGCTCCTTTTTTCTCTTTGCCTCACTGGGGAAATTTTAAAGATAATCAGAAAAATTATTATGTCATTAGGTGCATATTCTAGGTTTATCTGGTACAGGTAGTCATAAATGTCTATGAGGAAGAAAGAAAAAATATAAACTGTTTCTTTCACTTTAAAAAACATATGAAAAGTAAGTAGTGCTTTTTTTTTTACTGTAGTTACAGGTAAGAAGAATGTCTTCTCTTGGTTTTAATTTGTAGAATTTGTAGAATTAATGCAAGTCAGTGTTCTAGTTTATACAACTAAGGCTAAATTTCTCATTATTTAAACTTCCTAAATTTCCTATATTGGTCTTACGGAACAAACACATTTTCATTGTTTGCACAAAATGTTAAACAATTACAAAATAAAAAATGGTGTTTCACCAGATGACAGTTTAACAGACATCTTGTATCCAGATCTTGAGTTAACATCTGTTTAGATTCTAAATGTTAGATTGAATTCATTGACAAATAATCTTTGGATACATGTACAAAAATATATAAAACTTTGGTCACTAAATGTAGTTTCAACTTACTCTCATTCATATAAGTTACAAAACTGTTGTAAATTGATGGAACATTCCAGTGCTTTAGATCATTGACACGTGCTTATTTTGCCCCATAAAATTTATTAATATAAACTAAAAAGTGTATTCAGGGAAAATTAGCTAGAAGGTTCTTGATTTCCTGTCTATTAGTTTTCTCTGGGTCTGGAGAAAAAAGTTGACTGTGTAGGTTAAAGGAGATAATAAAAATAATTATATACAATATAATAATTACATAAAATATGAATATGCATGCAGGAAAATAGATATGATTTGTTTGTTACTTACGGAAATTACTAGTCTATTAAAATAGTGATTTCAGTGTAATACATATTTTAAGGAGCGCCGGAGTGGCTCAGTCAGCTAAGTGTCCAACTCTTTATTTCAGCTCAGGTCATGATCTCAGGGTTGTGAGATTGAGCCCCACATCAGCCTCCATGCTCAGCGGGGAGTCCGCTTGAAATTCTCTCTCCTTCTCCCTCTGCCTCTCCTCCCACTAGCTCTAAATAAATAAATAAGTAAATAAATAAGATCTTTAAAAAATACATTTTAATATGTTAACACTAATTATTTCTTAAAATTAAAGCCTTTAATTTTTTTGTCAATTTACATTGCTGTATATTTACATTCAAACACATTCATATGAAGGTATATTAAGGAGTGGTGTCACTGAACATTGCAGAGTTAGAGAACTCCAGGGCTACATCCTTCCACAGAAGCAACTAATGAGCTGGCAAAAACTATCAAAATCAACTTTTGCAAAACTCTAGAATCTAGTCAAACACTTAGAACAACCAGAGGAAAGCTTGGTGAAGACAAAAGCTGCTGAGTTATGGAAAGAGAGCACGGTGAAATTTTAAATTGCCCACATATAGTTTCCATACCTTAGATTGGCAGCACCCAGGAGGACAGCAGCTCACACTCTAGGCACAGGTTGCTAGTGCCCAAGAGAGCAATATGGACCTTACTCTTAAGTAATTGTAATTGTGGGTTTAGATTTGTCTGGTGGCTCTCTAAAGGACCTGCACAACATTTACCTTTGTTTCTGTCAACTCAGAGCATTCCTGGACCACCGGCAGCTTCCCAAGGCCCTTTTGCCCAAAGTATTTAAAGGCCTTCGTATTGGCTGTAACAACCTGGGGGCAAGGGGCAACAGGATGACAAATAAACAGATCATAAGGCCTAACTGGGAAGAGATCAAGAAAGAAGATGCATGGGGAAATAAGGACTCCTGGCAGCTCCCACATATACTTGGGAATCACGAAGGCCACATATATGGCCAGGACTAGATGAATGCTCAAAAGATCTAAGCTTTTGCCTCCAGCTGGACTTCAGGCTCCAAGCAAGCAGGATGTGAAGGCTAAGGCAGAGTTGAAAATGAGCCTGGCTAATCATTGGAGAAGTGCTCCCATATTGAGCCAATCCACAAAGACTGAGAGAGTAGTTTATTTTTTTCTTTTGCCTTCCTTCTTCCCCTTGTCCTTGTTCTCCTCTTCTTCCTCCTTCCCTTGCTCTTCCTCTTTCTTCTCTTCTGGTATTTAAGGAAACTATTAAAACACTAATTGATCACAAAGCTAACAGAACAGAGGCTTAGGTAGCCACATGTGACAAAGAATATAGACTTTACAAAAATAGCTTAGAAAAGTCACTGAACAGGGGTGCCTAGATGGCGCAGTGGGTTGGGCCTCTGCCTTCGGCTTGCGTCATGATCTCAGGGTCCTGGGATCCAGCCCTGCATCGGGCTCTCTGCTCAGCGGGGAGCCTGCTTCCTCCTCTCTCTGCTTGCCTCTCTGCCTACTTATGATCTTTCTCTCTGTTAAATAAAATCTTTTAAAAAAGTCACTGAACAAGCAAGCAACAGTAGAATAATGGATTAAAGTTGAGAATTCAGAAATAAACCTGTGTATTTATGACTGACTGGTTTTTGACAAAAGTGCCAAGACCATTCAATGAGGGAGGAATTATCTCTTCAACAAATGGTGCCAGACAACTAGATATCCACATGCAAAAGGATGCAATTGGACCCTTATACTAGGTACAAAAGTTAGCTCAAAAATGGATCAAAGACCCAAATGTGAAAGCTAAAACTATACAACCCTTAGAGGAAAACATAGGGGTAAAAATTTCATGACCTTAGATTTGGCAACAGACTCTTAAATATGATATCAAAACACAAGCAATGAAAGAAAAAGGAGATACCATGGACTGCATCAGAATTAGAAACTTTCCCACATCAAAAGGACACTATCAAGAAAGTGAAGATATAGGGGCACCTGGGTGGCTTAGTTGGTTAAGCATCCAACTCTTGATTCAGCTCAGGTCATGAACTCAGGGCTGTGAGATGGAGCCCCATGTCAGGCTCCATGCTGAGCAGGGAGCTTGCTAAAGACTCTCTCTCTCTCTCTCTCTCTCTCTCTCTGCCCCTCCTCCACTCAAGCTTGCACTCTATCTCTAAACAAAAATAAATTTTAAAATTTTTATTAATTTTTAAAAAATTTTATTTATTCATTTCAGAGAGAGAGTGAGCAAGCAAGTACATGAGCAGGGGGAGGGGCAGAGAAAGAGGGAGAAGCAGACTCCCCACTAAGCAGAGAGCCAGATAGGGGGCTTGATCCCAGGACCTGGAGACTGTGACCTGAGCTGAAAGCAGACACTTAACCATTTGAGCCACCCAGGCACCCCTGTAAACATTAAAAAAAAAAAAAAAGAAAAGAAAAGAAAATACAACGTACAGAATGGAAGAAAATTTGTGAATCATAAATCTATAAGAGTCTAGTATCCAGAATGTATATAGGACTCTTACAACTCAACAAAAGACAGACAATACAATATTAAAATGTGCAAAGGACTTGAATAGACATTTCTCTGAAGGAGATATACAGATGGCCAATAAACACAGGAGAAGACTGCAGCATCACTAATCTTAGGGAAATGCAAATCAAAACCACCAGGAGATACCTCTTCACACTTAGTAGGATGGCTGTTATACAAACACAGAAAATAGCAAGTGTTGGTGAGGATGTGGAACATTGGGGCCCTCATATGTTGATGGTGGCAATGTAAAATGGTGCAAATCCTGTGGAAAACAGTTTGGTCTTCAAAAAAGCTAAGCTAACAATTGCCATATGACCCAGTGATTCCACTCTCACATAAATACCCAAAAAGAATTGAAAGTGAGTATATAATTACTTATACACAAATGTCCACAACAGTACTATTCCCAACTATTCCCAATAGCCTAAAGATGAAAACCATCCAAATGTCCATCGACCAAGAATAGAAAAAAAAAAATCTTTTTTTTTTTTTTTTTTTTTTTTTTTTTTTGTAAAACAAACAACTAATTCTCTGCTGAGATAACAGAGGGTTTCTGTTATGGCTTATTTAACAATCATAGAACGTATTTTATAAAGACCCAAAATATTCTTTTTACTTTTTGTACTTCTAGCAAACTCTTAAGTAATTTTGACAAGTTTTTTTTTAATTATTTTTAAGTTTAAATTCCTAAAAAAAAAAAACCCCACTGTTAATTATTACTGTGGTTTAAAAATATATAGAACTGAAATTTTGGTTTAAAAATTATGATTGCACAGTTAACAGGAAATAATATTTCTCTCAAGGACATGCTATAGGTATAAAATGTCATAACAACTACCTTCTTTGGGTGACTACTGCCACCATACCCCTGAGAAACTTTATTCTCTAAAAACTTTGCTTTTTCAAAATATATCTTTAAAAATAAAGCATCCCATTCTTGCCTGGAGAGTTTAAGTCACTTTGATCTAGAGAAACAGCTGCAATTTTCACTGTAGGTGCAGAGCTTCAAGGAGGGGTTCTGGATTCAACATTGCACATATATCCTAACTTGATAGATTCCAAGGAATCCAGGGGTGTACATTGCCTCTTAGAGCTGATGTTGGTCCCTTTACTTGCCTTGCTTTGAGCCTACTGCTTCATTTAAATTTCACCTAAGTTCCACCCCCCCCAATTCTTTAATGTCTCTATCTTATCCTTCATTTGATACAATGTCTCATGGTTCCTCTGATATGATCTCCCTCATTGCAGTGGGTTGACTAACCTAATTTTGTTGCACTGTAGGTTTCTTTTTAGTAGTCTGATGGGGCTAACAGAGTAAAACTCCTACTTCCAAAGATGTCAAAAAAGTAGGCAACAAGATTCGATAAAACACGACGAGACATTTTAGTCCAGCACAGCAAACAGTAGGAGCATCAGCATAGCAGTGCCAGTTCCTGTGTCCCCAAGTCTTCTGAGGTGACATAAGAAGCTACACACATAGTGGTTTGTGCCACAACTGAGAGACCCAGCATGTTTTGTAGCAAACATGAAACCAGCCAGGTCCGCATTCCCAGGGAGCAAACCATTACATGGTAGTCATCTTTTGGTTACCCTGACTAACCTGTGTGTGTGACTCTATAGAAACTAGTCAGTATCAAGGGATAGTAAGGCCTTAGTGTGGAACACTTAGCAAGGCAATGTAAGGATGCTTGAGACCTGTGGTGACTACCTCTCCCATAAACTGATGGAAATATTTGTATAGAATTCATTTTTACTAGGCGCCTGGGTGGCTCAGTTGATTAAGTGTCCGACTTCTGATTTTGGCTCAGGCCGTGTTCTCAGGGAACTGGAATTGAGCCCCACCTCAGGCTGTGCACTTACCGGGGAGTCTGCTTGAAGATTTTCTCTTTCCCCCTCCACTTCCCTCAGCTCACGTGCTCTCTCTTTTTCTCTTAAGTTAATAAATCTGTTTTTAGAAGATTTTATGTATTTATTTGGCAGAGATACAGGGAACACAAGCAGGGGGAGGGGAAGAGAAAGAAGCAGGTTTCCCACCACGCAGGGAGTCAGATGCGAGGCTTGATCCCAGGACCCCAGGATCATGACCTGAGCCGAAGGCAGATGCTTAATGACTGAGCCACCCAGGCACCCCTAGTTAAATCTTTTTTATAAAAGGATTCATTTTTACTTCAATAAACTGTAGCCCATTATTTCTAGAGATTTTTGAACAAGAGAGAATGAGCCAAAAGAGGACACTCTGAATTCTAAGCCAAAAGCAAAATTTAGAGAGAAAACAATGCTCCTCAAGAAAATGTGAATTATAACTTTGGTTTTTATTTGATACTTACAAAGGACACGAAAATTCGTCCCTCTGAATGTTATCAAAAGATTTTTGAATTAGTTACTATCGAGAGGTAGGTAGTGGTATAGCAGCATATTCACTAAACCAAAGGCACAAAATAAGATTGCCAAATATTATGAGCTTCTCAGTTCTTCAGTAATTTCATTTATATGTGTTTTCTTAATTTTTCAGTTTTATCTTTTTGCTGACTCAAACAACCAGAAATGTATGTGTTGAATTATAACCTAGACTATATTGAACACAAACTATCTGATTTTGAGGGCCACCAAGATATAAAAATACATGTGGATAAATCTATACCTTGAAATCTGATACTGGGTTGAACTTTTATCATCCCCTGGAATCATCGCATGACAATTTTTTCACTGCAGAAAAGTGAGACCCCAGTGCAGCAAAGTAACAGTTCTGTCATGCTGAATTTCCATACCAGTCAATTATTTCCTCTTTATGGATGTTGAGTTCAATTATTCTGATATTGTAGGTCATTATTTAGTGCCAAACTATTTTCTCTTTGACAACAGAACACTTTTGCAGATAGAAAAAATAATAAATAGATTTAAGAGTCCATGCAGAAACCTGCATTGATGAATAGTGCTGCTGAACAGTAAACCCATCTGTCTCTGGTATGTAGTTGTCACAGCCCATTACAGACTTTCCCAGATCTGGTCTGACTTCAGCCAAATACTAGATTAGCTTTCAAAATCATTAGGACTGTGGGCATTGACATGGGAAAAACAGAATAAGTAAAACTCTGCCTGAGTAAAAACTAGTTCTCCTTTATTTTTAAAATTCTCGAAGCCAGAATATCTTCCATTGTATCAGCTAGGAATGATTCTGGCTGCAAGAACAATGTGGCCAGCAATGGACAGGAGTTCATTTTCCTCACATGACAAGGTGTCTGGAGATTTGTGGCTGCTGGGGAATTTTTAAAAAGATTTTATTTATTATTTTAGAGAGCGTGTGGGATGAGGGAAGAGCAGAGGGAGAGGGACAAGCAGACTCCATGCTGAATGCAGAGCTGAACATGGGGCTTGATCCCACGACCCTGAGATCATAACCTAAGCTGAAATCAAGAGTTGGTTAACCAACTGGGCCACCCAGGTGCCCCAGGAATTGGTTTAACATCTTAACTATATCAGGATCCTTTGCTTGGTAAGTTCATGGTCACAAGATGGTTGCTGCAACTCCAGACATGGCATGAAGTAGAGAAAAAGAACTGAGCCCAGGATATTTGTCCTCCTTTTCATTATAAGGCCAAACGCTGGGATTGCCTGGGTGACTCAGTCTGTTAAGAGGGCCACTCTTGATTTCAGCTCAGATCATGATCTCAGGGTCCTGGGATCAAGCCCCACCTTGGGCTCTGCACTCACTGAGGAGACTGCTTGAGGACTCTCTGCTTGAGGACTCTCTGCTTTTCCCCCTGTTCTCTCTCTCTTTCTCTCCCTGCCCCACTGTGTCAAATAAATAAATAAATCTTTTTTTTTTTTTTTAAATAAAGCGAGACTCTCCCAGAGGCCCTCCAATTGATTTCTGCTTGTAGTTCATTAGTCAGGCTGTGAAGCATGGCCACTCTTGGCTGTGAGGGAGACTGGGAAACCAAGATTTTTTGTAGCCTTTAGAATGGACCCAAGGAGAAGGCAAAAGCAGATGGATACAGACATGGAATTCCCCTATCAACACATGTGATAAACATGTAATTTCTCTGCTATTCAGTTCTATTCCAGGGGACACGGGGCAGCAAAATTAAGGAGGAAATCAAAGAAGTTCTGTCTGCCTGGAGTTCATAATCTTCTTTCATTTATTTTCCCAAAATACAAATCAAAGCCACTGTTAAAGCTTTATTTACGAATATTTTCTTTAGTGTACTGTATGATCTGACCCAGTTTACTCTCCTGCCTCCATGCATTTGCTCACACTGTTAGCTCAGCCTGAACAGACCTCTTCCTGTTTCTACATATTGAACATCTTATTTGTTCTTCAAAACCTAACCAAAACATTATTTCTTCCATGAAGTGTTCCCTAATCTCCCCAGCTTGAAATTATCTGTGTGCTCCAAGAACACATTCTTTTTGCCTAAAATAACAATAGCTTGGGTTCTTTACATAGACCATTTCAATCGTCACCACCTCTCAGGGAGGTAGATACTATCATTATTCTCATTCCATGGTTGTTGAAACTGGAGCTTAGGAAGATGAAGTAATTTGGTCAAGGGCACATAGCTTGTAAGTGCTAGTGTGAAGATTCAACCCCAGTTCTATCTGATGCCCAAATCCATTCTTTTAATACCATGCCATACTGCTTTCTCTGTCTACCCACTAGCTGCGAAAGAGTAAATTAAGGTAGGAAGAGAGTCTTATTCACCTCTAACTAGGCTTCCCTCCTTTACTCATTCACTGCCTATTCCATGGCCTTGGAATTCAGAGGCACTCACAAAGTTATTAAATAAATAAGTAAAGCTGAAGGCTCTGCCAAAATGGCCACAAAGTAGTACATAAGAAGGAGATTTGAAACCAGATGGCCTGGGTTCAAATATTGACTTACTTGAGCAAGATATGTGTCTACTTTGTACCACAATTTTCTTACCAGTAAAATAGTAATGACGACTTTCTCCATCTTAGAGAGTTATTTTATTAGGCTTAAATGAGATAATACATCTAAAGTACTTAAAACAGTATTGGCAAAAAAAAAAAAAAACAGTATTGACACAAAGTAATTGCCCAATAAATGTTAGCTATTGTGTATTTTTCCAAAAGCCCGTTATCAAACTGAGATTAAAGATGCTAAGAATAGAGGGGCCGTTTTCGGATGGACCTAAAGACCATAATGTAAATGTAGAGCTGCAAATAATTTACTGAGTAGTTCTGTTTGTTTCATTCCTGTTACCTTATTTAAATGTATTTTTCATAAACATGAACCATCAGTAAATACCTATACCTTGTTCTCTAACCCTACCCCAGACCCCAACAAAACAAGAACCTTAATAGGCATTCAGTTTCCTCTGCTAACTGTGCTCCTCATATATAGAAATCGTCTGGGAATTTAGTTGGACTGTTGATTTTTTTTGTAGTATGCAGCAATATTGGCTTAGATTTGTTTTTTCTTATTTTTGGACTCATTTTTATGTTGACAAAGTACATCTTCAAATAACTCTTTCAAAAATAGTTTACATGTCTAGACACTGAGGAATTTTGCTATTGTCAGGGTCTGGGAAAAACAATTTAGAGGTGCTAAACAAAAATGTTTCATTTAGCTCTCAAGGTTGAATGCTAGTAAGGTTTGGTATAAAATTCTAGGATCAAAATGTTTTCCGTCAGAACTTTCAAGATACTGTCTTATAGCATCCATGGTTACCAATTTTATTCTCATTTCTGTATAGGTAACCAGTTAATTTTTCTCTGAATGCTTTTAGGATTTTCTTTATAAGACTTCAGTTTTCACCATAATGTGTATAGGTGGAGGATTTTGTAAAAAATCCATATGTGTTCTTGAGTGTTTAGTGGCTTAAAGACTGACATCTTGAACTCTGATAATATCTCATTCATTATTTCTGTATTCCTTTCCTTTCACTATCTCTGTGTGTTTTGGGGGGCGGTTTTCAGTTGTTTTCTTTTTTTAAAGTAGTCTCCACATCAAGCTTGGAGCCCAACACGAGGCTTGAACTTGATGACCCTGAGATCAAGACCTGAGCTAAGATCAAGAGTCAGATGCTTAACTGACTGAGCCACCCAGGTGCCCCTCACTATCTGTTTACTGTATTAGCTATTTCTTCCATTTGGAAAGTTGACTAACTCTTTCATGGTTGTTCTTGGTTTTGTGCTTGTATTTTATTCAGATGCTCTATTATTCTGTCAGTGGATTTTTGTTTCATGTAATGAATTTGACATTGTTAGCAGTGAGGGGTTCCAGATAGGTTTCAGATATCTGAATTAATCTGTAGCATAATTATTTCAATACTAAAACATAATTATTTTTGCATAAATATTATTATGGCTATATAATTACCTGCCACAAAGGATTAAGGCCTCCTTTATGAGTAGGCAATACTATATGGGAAGTTTTGAAGGGAGGGAGTCTCCCTGAAAAATCAAAATTCCTAGAATATGCCTCTTCTGGGTTTGAAGTCCAAATTTATACTACCCACATGGTTTGGTAATCCCGAACTATACAATTAATGTAAAAAATTAGTCCTGGTCCAGTGATACCTCCCGAAGAACCCAATTGTACCATTTATCAGTTTATTGCTCTTAAACTTTAAATCTACCCTTCCTGGCCCTGTTTTATGATACTGGACCTTGTAAACATTTCTCTTTGGCCAGATAGTATAATGTTAGGCTTTGTCAGGTGAGGGTGCTGGAAGAACAGTGTAGAGCACAGCAGAAGCAGGAGCTTATCTTTTGGTCTGGGGCGTTTTCTTTTCCTGAATCTATCATGCAACTGCCAGTGGTGTGCAAGAGACCAAGTGGTGCCTACCATTTGGCAATTTACACCAGATTCCAAGCAGGCAACCCCCTTGCTAGCAGTGTACAGGAAACCCAGTGGCACCCCCCTGCCCAGTGGAGTTCCCCGGCACGCAAACAGGCAACTTCCTGCTTGCCAGCCGTAGCTGACTAGCCCCCCAGCTCTCCAGCACCCTGGTGAGCAGCTCCCTGTTTGCTAGTTTGGGCTTGCCAGTTGTGGGCCAGCTCTGACTTGCTATACCTCAGAGGACTTCTCCACCATCCAGTGGACTCAACCCACTCTCTCTGCCAAGGTCTGAGTCCTAGCCTGAGGGTGGTGGAAGGGGCAGTGTTCTTTCAATTCCTCAGATCTTCTCCCTCAACTCTAGACTTAAAGGCTGCTCTCTGCAATGCTGTTCCTGTGTTCTTCAGAGTTCTCTTTTATCCTTTCAGTAATCACCTCTAACTCATTAATAATTCTTTGGGGTTCTTTTTAAAGATTTATTAGTTTCTTTGAAAGAGAGAGTTGGGGGTGGCAGAGGGAGAGGGAGAAGTTCAAGCAGACCTCACACTGAGCACAGAGCCTGATGTGGAGTTCCATCTCACGACCCAGAGATCATGACCAGAGTGGAAACCAATAGTTGGAAGCTTAACCAACTGTGCCACCCAGATACCCCTCATTAGTAATTCTCTGTATTAATTCTATTGAAAGAACTGACATGGTTTCTGTCTCCTAACTTGACTCTAATTGATACACCTGGCAAAAGTAAATGCTAAGAGCCCAGGTTGCATTGGATACACATACAAAAATACATGCTAGACATACACGTTGAACTTATAATAAAAAAATTATAAAACTTCACAAGGAAACAACCCACCACAAGCAGAAGTCAACAGACATAATAAATGGAATGATTAGAGCCTCTCAGACTAAGATAATAGAATAAAAATTTGAAAGAGAATACAAAAGCCGTATGTTTTACATCATTGGAAGCCTAAAAAAAGTCAAAACAGTAAGAAAGAGCAAGACACTGTGAAAAAAGAACAAGGGATGCCTGGGTCGCTCCGGCAGTTGGGCGTCTGCCTTCAGCTCCGGTCATGATCCCAGGTCCTGGGATAGAGTCTCACATCAGGCTCCCTGCTCAGCAGAGAGCCTCCTTCTCCCTCTGCCTGCTGCTCCCTCTGCTTATGGTCTTTCTCTCTCTCTCTCTGGCAAATAAATAAATAAAATCCTAAAAAAAGAAAAGAAAACAGATTAGGAAAAACAACCATAGAAATATAAAGATAAAAAACACAGCCACTGAAAAGCAATTTAAAGGATGAGTTAAAAAGCAAATTAGACACAGATAAAAAGAGAATAAATGACCTGTAAAATCGATTTAAGGAAATGTCCCCAAATTCTGTGGTATAGAGTGACACAAAGATTGAAAATACTGTTAAAAGTTAAAGAGGCCTAGAAGATAAAATGTATAAGACCCAGAGCAGTGTTACAGTAAGGTAACTTACGTATAAGAAAGAAGAAAATAAGACTATGTATTGATATTATATTTCTGTAAAAAACTCAAAGGGCACGCAAAAAAATGGATAAAAAGTACATCTGCAGGAATGCGGTTGTGGTGAGGGAAAAGAAAAGATGTGGGTGAGGGTAGGACTGAGACTTTCATTACTTGGATACATCTTATATTGGTTTAGTTTACAATCCTTATGTGTTAAGGTCCTCTGAGAAGTAGAAGCCAGGATGGGATTGGATATGTAAGAGATCGATTGGGAGGAATGCCTTTAGTGTAAAAGGGGCAGGAACCCCAGAAGGTGGGAAGAGTCTTCAGATCACAATGCAGATCTGACCCCTGGCAAAGAAGGAGGTTTGCACAGGCAGATTTTAAGACTGCAGTGCAGTTGTGGGAAAAGTTCAGCCAGGCAGATGAGGAATCCTCAAGTCAAAGTAGCCTGTCAAAGGAATCACATGTCTTACAGGAATGGGTCTGCCTTACTTTCCTTGCCATGCTAGTCATTGACTGTGAGCAGCCTGTGTGAAGTGTGGCGTCTCGTGGCCTCCATGTTAACATGGTGGCGGATTCAGAGTGCAGCCTCTAAGAACATCTGTCAGATACACTCCCTGTAGCAAGAGATCCGAGTGGCCTATTTTCATACCCACCACATCATGTGATTCACTTTTGTATTCAAAGAAGGGCGAAATAAAGACATTTTCCGACAGAGACCGAAGGACCTTCTCTCTCAGAGAGTGTCACTCTGGGAACCCCTGAAAGATTCACTTCGGAAAGAACTATTTTGAATCCTGAGCAACAGTGCAGGATGTAGGAAGCAATGGTGAGCAAATAAATCAGCAAACATGTGGGAAAGAAATTAGTAAGTACACAGATAAATCTAAATAGCCCCTGACTAAAAAACAGCAAAGATGACAATAATGATTAATTTGGGTGTATTTAAAACAAGATGGAATTAAAATATTGGCAATGACATCTAGAACTGGAAGGGGAAATTAGAAGTAGAGTATTTTAAGGTGCATGCGTTTGTCAAGATGTAATCAAGTTAAGATGAGCTCATACTGGATTAGAGTGGACCCTAAATCCAATGACTGGATTTGAGGAATAAGAAGAAGGAAGGGGAGTGGAACGTGGGAGGCTCAGTTGGTTAAGCATTTGGCTCAGGTCATGATCTTGGGGTTGTGGAATGAGCTCACATCAGGCTCTCTGCTCAGTGTGGAGTCTGCTTAAGATTCTCTCTCCCTCTCTCTCTGCCCCTCCCCCTCCCACTTGCTCACACACACAATCTCTCTTCCTCTCTCTCTAAAACAAATAAATAAAATCTTTCCAAAAAATGAGAGAAAGGAGGGGAGATTTATAGAGTGAGATATGCAGAGGGAAGAAGGTCATGTGACGATGGAGGTAGAGATTGAAGTCATGCATCAATAAGCCACAGGACATTAAGAATCATGGGGAGCCTCTAGAAGCTAGGAAGAGGCAAGGAGGGATTCATCCTTCCCTGTGGTCTTCAGAGAGAGCATGGCTCTGCCAGCACCTTGGTTTTGAAGTTCTGGCCTTCAAGCCTATGAGAGAATAAATTTTTTATTGTTTAAGCTGACAGGTGTGTGGTGATCTGTTATGGCAACACTGGGAAACTGATACACTGCCAAATTATTTTCCAGAGTGGCCACACCAGTTTACATTTTCACCACTGGTGTATGAGAAGAGCTCCAGCTTCTGTACTTCCTCACCAGCATTTGGTATCGTCAATATATTTTCTTTTTGCTGTTCCAGTAAGTTCGTAGTGATCTCTCCTTGTGGTTTAGATTTGTATTTCTCTAATGACAAATGAAGTTAAAACACCTTTCCAGGTACTTATTCGCCATCCACATCTCTTTCTGGGTGAAATGTTTGTTCATGTCTTTCGCTTATTTTACAATTGGATTCTTTTCTGTTAAGTTTTGAGAGTTCTTTACTTATTCTGCAAAGAAAGCTTTTGCTGAAAATGTGTTTTGCAAATATTTTGACCACACTGTAGCTTGTCTTTTCATCCACTTAGTGGAGTACTTCATAGCATAAAAGCTTTTAATTCTGATGAAGTCTAATCATAAGTTTTCTTTTACGATTGGTGCTTTTAGTGTAATTTTAAAGAACTCTTCACCTAATTCTGAGTTCCAAAGGTGTTCTCTTATTTTCTACTCAAGTTTTGGCAATTCTACATTTTACATTTAAATTCATAATTCATTTAGATTTAACTCTTGTATTAAAAGAGTATAACTTTTGTATGGTATGATGTTTAGGTCAGGGCTTACTTTTTCTTCTTCTTTCCCCTGTATGGAGGCCCAGTTGTTCCAGCACAATTTGTTGAAAAAGCTGTCCTACCTTCATTGAATTGCTTTCAGATCTTTGTCAAAAATCACCTGGCCATTTCAGCAAATGATGCTGGGAAAACTGGATATCCATGTGCAAAAGAATGAATTTGGATTGACACCTCACACATATACAAAACTTAACTCAAAATGTATCAAAGACTGCCTTCTCCCCAGCAGTTCAGGAAAGTATAAAAATTTAAAACATTCCTTTCTTTAAATTTGTAATTCTTTACTGTGGAATAGCTCAGAATGTCCCTTCTGTTTTAAATAACAGAATTGATAACTGAGCAAGGAAACATAATTTGGATCATAAAATTGTTGCTTTAATAAAAATTCGTTAAACAATACCAAAAAAAAGTAATATCTAAATGTAAGAGCTCCCTGTTTTTCACATTGTGTAATTTCTATTGATTTATCTTTGAGTTCTCTGATTCTTTCCTCTGTCTTCTCCAATAAACTGTTGAACCTGTCCAATGAGTTTTTTTTTAATTTCAGTAATTTAAATTTATATTTATATATATATATATATATATATATATATATATATATTTTGGTTCTTTTTAAACATCTTTTTTTTTTTTGCTGAGAATTTCTATTTCATTTGTGTCAAGAATGTTCGTAATTGCTCATTGAAACATATTTAGGATTGATGCTTTAAAATCCTTGTCAGATAATTCCAATATCTGAGTCATCTGTGTTGGCATCTGATGCAATTGTCCTGGGTTTTGGTATAATGAGTCACCCTTGATTGTATCATGGATATTTTGGGTATTATGTTGTGAAACTCTGGATCGCACTTAATCATTATAAGCAGGCTATACTGGTTGGGTGTAGGGAAAAGTCCAACTTTATATCCATTTATAAAATTGGTTTGTTTTCTTATCAATGAGTTGTAAGTTCTTTGTATATTCTAGATATGCAAGTCCTTGATGTGACGTACAATGTGATGTGGATTTGTGCTTTGCAAATATTTTCTCCCAATCAATGGCTTTTCTTTGCATTTTTTAGGGTATTTATTGGTGTTTCTTAGTGATGTTTTGAGCTCAGCAGTTCAGAAGTTTTGAATCTTGATGACATTGTATTTCTTAATTTATTCTTTTATGAGTCATATTTTTGGGGTCATATCTAAGAAATCTTTTCCTAACTTAGGCTTAAGATTTTCACCTGTTTTCTGTTACAGGTTTTATAATATTAGCTTTTATACTTAAGTCTCTGATTCATTTTGAATTAATGTGTGAGTGTAATGTGCATGTAGATACGCAGCACCATTTGTTGAAAGGCTGTCCTTTCCCTCATTGAAATGCCTTGTCATCTTCATCAAAAATCAGTTGGCCATAAATATAAAAGTTTATTTATAGATTCTCAGATCTTTTCCTTTGATCTATATGTCTGTCTTTGTGCCAGCATCATACTATATTGATAACTACAGTTTATAATAAGTTTTGAAATTGGGAAGTGAAAGTCCTCCAACTTTGTTTTTCATTTCCAAAATTTGGAGGGTGTTTGTATTCTAGGTCTATTCCATTTAATTTTAGGATCAGTATCAAGTCAAAAACCATGAAGGGTCTGAGATTTTACCCTACTTTCAAACTAAGTTTGTCACAGTTTCGCATGCTTGGGCTGACAGAAGACATCAGATCCCTGCATCGGGGACACAGGTGGTATATTACTCGTGGTAAAACAGCATCCAGAGTAGCATCTTGTGTCAGTTCTCTGTGCAGCAGCTCTCCACAGGGCAACACAGATGAGGTTCAGATGTTTACCTGCATATGCAGTGGGTTTCACTGCAGGAATGGACCCCCAAAATTATGAGACTCTAAGCTCACATAAGGTTTGCTGGCGCATCTACCCATTCTTGTCTTTTGGGAGAGAGAATGACTTCATCTTATTCTGGAATGTAAGGAAATCTTTCCTGGGGAGGGGAGGGAAAGGTCTCTAGATTTATTATCTTGGAATGTAAGCAAATGTCTCTTAGGGAGTCATATCTGTCAATCTCTAGCTTCCAAGGTCTTTGCTGTTCAAACATGTTCTTTGCTTGGAAGACCGAAACTGTGCAGAAATGTGGAATATCCATAGAGAATTGTCTCCCAACAGCCAGCTTATCAATTTCCACAATCAAAAAATTTTTTTTTGAATTTTGGTAGGGATTATCTTCGCCTATAGACCAATTTGGGGATGTCATGGGATGTCTCTCCATTTATTTAAATCTTCTTTAATTTCTTTCATCAGTATTTTTAAATTTTTAGTACTGGCTTTGTACTTACTTTGTTAAATTTATTCCTAAGTATTTTTGTTCTTTTTAATGCTATCATGAATGGAATTATTTTCTTAATCTCATTTTGAACTGTTTATTGCCTATAAATAGTAATATAATTGATTTTCATATACTGGTTTTGCATCCTGGGATTTTGTGGGACTTATTTATTAGTTCTAATAGCTTTTTGTTTGTGAATTCCTTACAGTTTTCTACATACAGGGTCATGTCATTTGCAAATAAAAACAATTTTTCTTCTTCCTTTACAATCTGGATGGCTTTTATTTTTCTTGCCTGATTGCACTGGCCAGAATCTTCAGTAGAGTGTTGAAGAAGCAACATTGAAGTGGCAACAGTGGACATCCTTGCTTTGTTCCCAATCTTAAGAGGTAACATCCAGTCTTTTATAGTAAGTATCACGTTAATTTGAGGGTTTTTGTACATGTCATCATCAGGTTGAGGATTCCCCCCTCTATGCTAGGTTTCTTGAGAGTTTGTATTCGGAATGTCAAATGCTTTCTTCTGTATCTATCAAGATGATTAGGTGGCTTCTGTTCTTTATTTTATTTTGCTCTTCATTTTCTTTTTTTTTCTGTTCATTTTCAAGTGGATTAATTTTCTAGAACTTTCAGAAGGGAGATATGGATTTTGTAAATTTGTGACTAGGGCTCTCTCTCCTGTTGTTTTCATGAAGTGTCAAAAACTATGGTGGCTTAATTTCTGGGATTTCTAGTCTCTGTTCCCCAGTTAATTTTTTTGGACCTGTTTTTTCCTTTGTCTCTATTGTCACTATCCTATTCAATTTAGAATCACCAGCAGATCTCCTCAGTGTGGATATTTATCCTTAAAGGATGCTTTAGCTGATTAGTTCTGAGAGTTCATATGTTAGCCAGACTATTTTAGCCCTCTTAGACCTTACTGCAGACCCATGGTATTCACCTGCCATTGGAATACTAAACCCTTTACAGTTTTAGCTCCTATCCTCATGTTGGCTCTATGAGCTTTCAGTGAGTACCTGTTCATTATTTGCTTTTGTTCTCAAGTCAGTGAGAGGCCCTGTTGCTTCCCTGTGCTTCTTTCTGCATATAAGATAATACTGTAGGTATTGTAGTTGTCACTAGTTTGTCCCCACTTGCTCATATTTCGTTTTCTCGGGTGGGGGGATAATTTATCATCTTGTTTTGTTACACAAATAATTCCTATTTAAAAAGAAAGCTAGCAGCTAAATAACTTGAACATGAAAACGGCAAACCAAAGAACAAAAGTGAAATATGTCAACTCCTGGGACCAGGACTATGACAGATGTGTGTGTGTGTATGTGTGATAATCCCTTTTATTGGACCATATCTTCTGAGCACCAGGTGGCCCAAATAATTGGGAATGGACAGGGAGTAAACAACCAAAAAAAAAAAAAAGTGACAGCCTTCACCTCTACTGCTTCAACTTACTAATTTCTTTTTAAAAATTTTAATGAAAATTAAGTTACCTTAGGGAGCCTGGAGTTATATTTTATGCAGGTAGTTATGAGTAGAGAAGAAAGGCAGTTAATGAGCTAGTGCTTTGGTATTGCAACAGATGTTATTTGAATCCCTCAAACAAAGATTTTAGAGGTTTTTTTTTTTTTATAATGGTGGAATAGTGAGGCTTGTTATTATAGTATTTTCTTTCTTCAAGGAGGGAGACCTTGAAAATGGATTTTACTCCAATGTGCCATCAGTAGACAAGTAAAATAAACAAAATACTCAGACCTAAGTACAAGTGATTACTCAGTAGGTTAAAGTCTAACAAATTTGAAAGCAGGAAAAGTAATCTAGAGGCTCCAGGTAAACACTTAAACCAAATAGCTGTGCCTTGAATTGCACCATAAGATGTTTTATAAAGAGACAAATATATAGATTCAAATTTTAAAATAAATATTTTTAAATCTGGCATGCTCTGTGATTAGAATTTTCAGTGACTGAAACAGGGAATTTCCATTTTTAAAAAGTAAAATGTTGGACTTTGGATATTTCAAACCCACCTCCACACACACTATTCTTATCCTAAGAATTTTATTTCAGCCATTGTGTAACATTTTAAATTTCTCCACAAATAACTGTATACTTTTGTCTTAAATTACCCAGATGCTTAAAATCATGTATTTTAAACCTTAAAAAATTCCTAGTATGCCCAAGTGTGGAAATGTAATTCCAGTTCATTAGCGGAGAGTAACTGCATAAGAATTACAAATAATCAAAAAAGGAAAGATTAACGAAAGGCATTTATCTTGAATATTGAGCCTTCTTAGTAAAAAGTAGAGGATGTACTTCTCTAGTCATTATATTTTATTTAAGAGCCATAGAAGGAAACACATATACTTTCAAAGTATTTTTAATGTGTATACATTTGAAAGCAAATTTTAATTTTTAAATCAATCTAGTTTCAAATATTTTTCCGTCTACCTAGTATATTCCCATTAAATGCCATAATGACTAGTTATGCTTTAAAATTATAAGAAGAATAATTAAAGGTTTTTACTCTGGAAAATTAAAAATACATTGCAGAGTGATGATGTCCAAAGAATTTTAAAAAACAAGTTAAAATTAATGCGCAAGTGCCTCATTAAACATCAAGTAATTTTGATATTTGAGGAACACAGATGCTAGTTCCAGAAGCCTCTCCTGCTTCCTTCTTCATCCTACCAATGCAATTTATACACGTTGTCATTGGAGAGAGTTTTATAGTAAGCACAGTTTGATGAATAAAACTGTATGTATAATAATACATGTATCTAAGAAATGTTTTTTTTTCAATTAATGCTATTCAAAATTGAGATAATACTGAAAAAGAGATCAAGGTAAAGATGAAAGATTTTCCTGAATATCAACCAGTCTCCTAAATATTTTAGGGCAGGGAGTGGGAGAAGAAGATGAATGGCACAAGAAGGGAAAAAGATCACAAAGAAATTGCTAGAAGAAAGAAGAATACATATCTAAGAAAAAAACTAAAAAAATTCTGGCTCATTAAGATCTGTAGTCTGTAGAAGAAGGAGGAGCCCATATTCACAGTTCCTGTATATGCATTGAGTAGGGATCTGATAGACAAAATTATCTATTATTGTTTAGAGTTACACCTATTGATACAGTGAAAATGTGATTGAAGGATGTGGAAGAAGTAGGTTATAGAAAATATTTGCCCAGTAATTGGCACTATAGTCCTTAAAACATAAAGTCAACCAACAGTTCTTTGTTGCAACACAATTAGAAGAGACAACATAATTCATTTAAAAGACTTGTTGAGCACCTACGATGCGCCAGAGTTGGTTCTAGACACTGAGATTGAAGAGAAAACAAAACAGATAAGAATTCATACCTTCATAAGATTATATTGTGGTGGGAAAGACAGAATAAAGACAGGATAAATAAGTAAACTTAGAGAATACAGATATAAAAAGAGCTGTACCAATAGTGCTAAGTACTATGGAAAAGAAAATAAAGCCAGGAAGTTGGATAGAATGTCTTGGGCAAGAGTGATGGTGGTGGTGGTATGGAGATGAATAAGAAGGTGACGTTAAATAATATCCAAAGTGAGACTATCTGCGGAAGGAGCATTCTAGGTATAGGGAAGAAGAAATGCCAAAACTTAGAGATAGGAGCTTGTCTGATGTGTTGAGTGAATTGTAAGAAGGCCAGTGTGGCTGGAGCAGAGTAAAGGGAAGAAAAATAAGAGTTGAGGTCACTTCATATAGTTACAAAAAATTTTTTTGCCTTATGAGAACTTTTTGGATCTACTCTCTTAGCAGCTTTCTTATTTATTCATTCCTTCCTTCCTTCCTTCATTCATTCATTTATGACAGGGAGAAAGAGCATGCATGCACAAGCACGGGGGTAGGGAGGTGAGTGGGAAAGGACAGAGGAAGAGAGAGTCCTAAGCAGGGTCGATCTCATAATCCTGGTATCACCGCCTGAGCCTAAACCAAAAGCTGGATACTCAACCAGCTGTGCCACCCAGGTGACCCATAGTCTCTTAGCAGTTTTCAAATATGCAATTCTGTATTATTAATGATAGTCACCATGTTGTATATTATATCCCCAGAGCTTATTTATCTCATATATGGGAAGTTTGTACCTTTTGACCACCATCACCCAATTCTCTCATCACCTAACCCCTGCTTCTGGCAACCACAAATCTGATCTCTGTTTCTGTGAGTTTCAGGTTTTTAGGGTCTACGTGTAAGGCAGATCACACAGTATACATGGAACTGACCTCTGTGGTATGACCAAATGAATAAGCAACACTGGTATCCTCCGCATTTCAAAAGTTCACATTATACCACTTCGCTTTTACAAAAAACCTACATCAGTACCTACTTTTGCTAATCAAAAGAAACCTGAAGAAGATTTTTGCTTCTATGAAAAAAGCTGAAAAGCAAAAATAGCATTTGGTGTTTGTTTTGCAGAGAGCCATTAAAGAGGCAGTGGACACCTTGTGGCACCGACGTGGCAGAGTCAGTTGAGTTTGCAACTCTTGGATTCCTCTCAGGACCTGATCTGTCAGGATTGTGGGATTGAGCCCTGTGGCAGGCTCCACACTCAGAGCAGAGTCTGCTAGAGTTTCTCTCTTCCTCTGCCCTTCCTGCTTATTCTCATTCTCTCTCTCTCTTTCTCTCTCAGTAAAATAAATAAATAAATACCTTAAAAAAAAAAGAGAGAGAGAGAGAGAGGCAGCATGTACCCAAAGAGCAGTGAGAACAGCCCTGCCAAGCTTCTTCCCCCAGAAGTACATTGGGCATCTCAGCCTCTAGCCACCAGAGCTTTCAAAAGCATCTAGGAGCATTTGTGCTTTATCTTGATGTATTTTGTGCATCTCTTTAGCAAGATATGCCCTAAAGTATCAGACAAGCCTAAGAGGGATGATTTTGGTGGAGCTGAGAACACTCAAAACTTTTTCCAGGTGAATTAATAGCAATTGCTTTGCTTTATGTCCATTTCAGCTTATGAAGTTTCATAGGAACCCCTACTTTCGGATAGCAGAGGAAACCTGTATATACATTTATCAAATCGTTTTGTTGCACACTTAAACTTATATACTCTTGCATGTCTATTCTATCTCAAACTGGGAGAAAGTAATGACAACACCAAGTGCTGGCCAGGACGTGGAGAAACTGAGTCTCATATACATTGCTGGTGGAATATCAAATTTGGACACTCCAAACTCTGGAAAACAATTTGGCATTTCCTTTAAAAACTAAACATACACTTACCATATGGCCCAACAATCACACTCTAAAGCATTCATCCCAGAGGAATAAAAATTATGTCCACATCAAAACTTAACACATGATTGTTCTAGCAGTTTTATTTTTAGTAACCTAAAATTGGAAACAGCCCAGATGTCTTTCACGGGTGAATGGTTAAACAACTGGTACATCTGTGCCGCGGAATACAACTCAGCAATAAAAAGAAGTAACTATTGGTGCTCCCAACAGCTTGAATGAATTCCAAGGGCACTATACTGAGTGAACAAAAGCCCCACCCCCCCTTTTTTTTAACAAAAGCTGTTTTTAAGAGGTCATGTATGTGATTCTGTTCACATAACATTCTCTTTTTTCTTTATTTAAAAGATTTTATTTATCAGATAGAGAGAGCACACAAGCAGGGGGAGTGCAGAGGGAGAAGCAGGCTCCCCACTGAGCACGGAGCCCAATGAGGGGCTTAATCCCAGGACCCTGGGACCATGACCTAAGCAACTGAGCCACCCAGACACCCTTCACATAACATTCTCTAGTGATAAAATTGTAGAGATGAAAAACAGATTAGTGGTTGCCAGGGGTCAGAATTTGTGGCGTGAGGGGGAAGAGGTAGATGTGGCTCTTTTTAATTTTTAATTTTTAAAATTTTTTATTTAAATTCAATTTAATTAACATATGGTGTATCATTAGTTTCAGGGGTAGAATTTAGTGATTCATCAGTTGAATATAACACCCAGTGCTCATCAAAACAAGTGCCCTCCTTAACGCCCACCACACAGTTACTCCATCCCACCACCCGCCACCCCTCCAGCAACCCGATTTGTTTCCTAGAGTTAAGAGTCTCTTATGGATTGCCTCCCTCTCTATTCTTATTTTATTTTTTCTTCCCCTTCCCCTATGTTCATCTATCTTGTTTCTTAAATTCCACATATGAATGAGATCATATGGTATTTGTCTTTTTCTGACTGACTTATTTCACTTAACATAATACTCTAGTTCCATCCATGTCATTGCAAATGGCAAGATTTCATTCTCTTTGATGGCTGAGTAATATTCCATTATAAATATATAATGGAATGTATATATCTCACATTTTCTTTATCCATTCATCTGTCAATGGACAGCTGGGCTCTTTCCATAGTTTGGTTCTTATGGATGTTGCTGCTTTAAACATTGGGGTGCATGTGCCCCTTCGAATCACTGTGTTTGTATCCTTTGAATAAATACCTAGTAGTGCAATTGCTGGGTCATAGGGTAGCTCTATATTTAACTTTTTGAGGATACTCCATACTGTTTTCCAGAGAATATACTTGATAAATACAGTTTGAAGGACTGCCAAGATGAAAGATTTTGTACTATTTTTCAAAGGGCTCACCAGGCCAGCAATTCCTGTATTAGGTCATATAATTTCTGAAAGTATCACTGACTCCGAGGTACACAACCTGCCATCATGAGAATCACTAGTAAAGATTAAGTATTTTTTATTTTCTTAAAGACTATTTTTAGGGAAGCGTTAAAAATTTATTCATTTGGCCGGACCACAGAAGTCAGTCCTCTGGAATTTTTTAAATACACTATGCTGAGTCTTCTCTCTGATAGTAACCAAGGCCTGTGGAAAAGTGCTGCAGTGGTACAGTGACCCTCTTCTCCAGAGCATTCAAGTAAATCTCAGATTCTCTTCTCTAGTTTAGAAAAGTTAAGAAAGGGCATATTCTTTATAACACAAGTTATCACTTCTGGCACTTACAAAGGCACCTTATTAGAAAACAATTCAGCTTGAATTGCTATTTGCAGGCTGAAACTCATATACTGCTTTGAGCTTCAGTGTTCATTGATCAGCTAATAAACTAGACATTATTGTAAGTACTAAATACATTTATTTCTCTGTAATAGAGAATAATCAACACGTGCCTTTCCTGTCCTCAAAGAAACAGTTGTCATCATCATAACCAAATAAGTTACAATTGAATTCAGTATCACATTCAAACAAGGGTGCCATTTTAACTGAGGGAATTACTACAGTAAACAATTTTATAAATAGAATAGGTAGAAACCATCTTTAAAAAGATTTCTTGATCTCTATACCTTAGAGTAAAGGCAATCTGTGATCTCTCTTGTGACAGAGATGAACAGATCTGATAGGTTACTATGGTCTTTTTTTCTTAATTAACAAACAATATTACTGACATTTTTATGTGCATACACTTCTATGAGTTCTAACACATCTATAGATTTGTTTAACCACCACTACAGTTAGGCTACAGATCAATTACATCACACACCACATCTTGGGCTCTCTCATGCTATCTCATTGTAGCAGGGGTTGGCAAACTACAGCCGAGTCAAATCTGTCCCATGCACTATTTTGGTAGGACCCAGAAGCTAAGAATGGTTTTTATATTTTCAAGTGTTATAAGAAGAGCAGAAGCAACAAAGAAGAACAAAGCAACAGACCATATGCAGCCCACAAAGCCTAAAATATTTACTATCTGACCCTCTGCAGAAAATATTTGCTGGGGGGGCACCTGGGTGGCTCAGTTGTTAAGGGTCTGCCTTTGACTCGGGTCATGATCTCAGGGTCCTGGAATCAAGCCCTGCATCGGGCTCAATGTTCAGTGGGGAGCCTGCTTCTCCCCCTCTCTCTGCCCCTTCTTGTGTTCCCCCTCTCACTGTGTCTTTCTCTCTCTCAAATAAATAAATAAAATCTTTTAAAAGATGTTTTAAAAAAATTAAGAAAATATTTGCTAAACTCCTGCTCTGCGGTCACATCCATGCCCCACCTCTACCCCTTGGAAACCACTTATCTTTCTCGTCACTATAGTTGGTCTTTTGGATAATGTCATACAAATGGTGTCATACAATATGCAGCCTTTTGAGACTTTGGAGAATAATGCCTTTGAAATTAATCCATGTTGTTGCATTTAGCAATAGTTCTTTGCATTTTATTGCTAAGAGGAATTCCATTGTATGGACATACCACCACTTGTTTATTCATTCACCTGTTGAGGGACATTTCTGTTGTTTCTAGTTTTTTGGCATTTATAATATAGCTGCTATGAACATTCATGATTTTTGGGTTCATGTAAATCTTCATTTCTCTAGGATAAATACCTAGTAGTGAGATTGCTGGGTCCTATGGTAAACATATGTTTAACTTCATAAAAAGTAACGTGGCAAAGAATTTTTCAGAGTGGCTGTTTCAGTTTGCATTCCAACCAATAGTGTATTCTTGAGAGATCTAGTTGCTCTGCATCCTTGTCAGCACTTGATTTTGTCGGTATTTTCTATTGTTGCCATTCTAGTAGATATGTAGTGGTGTTTCCTTGTGGTTTTATTTCAAAATTTTTTTTTCTTGGGGCACCTGGTTGACTCAGTCAGTTAAGCATCTGCCTTCGGCTCAGCTCATGATCTCAAGGTCCTGGGATTGAGCCCCACATCTGGCTTCCTGCTCAGCAGGGAATCTGCTTCTGTCTCTCCCTTCCCCTCCCCAGCCCCGCCATCCCCCACTAAGTGCTCTCTTTCTTGCTTGCTTTCAAATAAATAAATAAAATCTTTAAAAAAATATCTTTTTTCCTTAGAGCATGAGTGGGGGAAGGGGCAGAGGGAGAAAGAGAGAATCTTTTTTTTTTTTTTAGATTTTATTTATTTATTTGACAGACAGAGATCACAAGTAGGCAGGGAGGCAGGCAGAGCAAGGAAGGGAAGCAGGCTCCCTGCTGAGCAGAGAGCCTGATGTGGGGCTCGATCCCAGGACCCTGGGATCATGACCTGAGCCGAAGGCGAAGGCTTAACCCACTGAGCCACCCAGGTCCCCTAAGAGAGAGAATCTTAAGCAGGCTCCATGCCCAGTATGGAGCCCAACACAAGGCTTGATCCCACAACCCTGAGGTCATGGCCTGAGCCAAAATCAAGAGTCGGCGCTTAACCAACTGAGCCACCCAGGAGCCCCTCCTTGTGATAATAATTTGCATTTCCCTAATGGCTAATGATGTTGAACATCTTTTTGTGTGTTTATTTGCCATCTATTTGTTTTCTTTGGTGAAATGTTTGTCTAGGTCTTTTGTCATTAAAAAGCCTCTTTTATAGTGAAATAACTTTACATTCACAGAAGTGGCAAAGATACTGTAGAGATGTCACATGTCCCCTTCACCAGCTTTCCTCAATGGTTACATCTAGCATAATTATAGTATGATAACAAAACCAGGAATTGACATCGGTATGATGTGTGTGTGTAGTTCTATGCCATATTGTCGTGTGTATAGATTTGTGTAACCACCACAGTTGGCAAGATGCAGAACTGTTCCATCACCACAAACATCTTGCTTGTGCTCCCTTTATCCTCATGGCCATATACCTGCCCCCAACCAACTCTAACTCCTGGCAACCAACAATTTGTTTTCCATCTCTATACTTTTGACACATTGAGAATGGTGGAATCACATGGTATATCAGTTTGAGACTGGCTTTTTTCTCTCAGCCTACCTTTCAGATCTATCCACGTTGTTGCATATATCAATAATGAATGTGTTGAATTTTATTGCTGAGTAACTATTCTGTGGTATAGATGTACCACAGTATGCGTAACCATTCAACTATTGAGGGATATTTGGTTGTTTCAAGTTTTTGGCTATCGCAAATGACATTGCTATGATCATTTGTGTGGACTTAAATATTCATACCTCTGGGATAAATGCCCAGGAGTATGATTGCTGGGTTGTATTTTAAGGTTTTTGCTGGGCTGTTTATTTTCTAATTATGTAGTTCTAATAGTTCTAGATATTTACTGGGTAAAAGTCCCTTCTTTTTTTTTAATGGATCGTATTTTGCTGTCATGTCTAAGAAGTATTTGCCTAGGGGCATTTGGCCAAGCATCTGCCTTCGGTTCAGGTTGTGATCACAGGATCCTAGGATCCAGCTCTATGTTGGACTCCCTGCTCAGTGGCAGTCCTCTCCCTCTCGCTGTGCTCCTCTCCTAATTTGTACTCTTTCCCTCTCAAATAAATAAATAAATAAATAAATAAAATCTTCCTTAAAAAGTCTTTGCCTAACCACTGACGATGATTTTCTCCTGTTCTTCTTTATATATGGTTCTTTATATATGGTTTACAGTTTTATGTTTGACATTTATTTTTATTTATTTATTTATTTGACACAGAGAGAGACACACAGCAAAAGAGGGAACACAAGCAGGGGGAGTGGGATAGAGAGAAGCAGATTCCCCTGCTGAGCAGGGAGCCTGAGGCAGGGCTCGATCCCAGGACCATGGGGTCTTAGCCTGAGCTGAAGGCAGATGTGTAACCAAGTGAGCCACCCAGGTGCTCCTATGTTTCACATTTAGATAGGGAATCAATTTTGAATTAATTTGTGGATAAGATATGAGACATAGATCCAGGGTCATTTTTTTTTAAGATTTTATTTATTTATTTGACAGAGATCACAAGTAGGCAGAGAGGCAGGCAGGGGGGTGGGGAGAAGCAGGCTCCCCGATGAGCAGACAGCCCAATGCGGAACTCGATCCCAGGACCCTGGGATCATGACCAGAGCCAAAGGCAGCGGCTTAACCCACTGAGCCACCCAGGCGCCCCCAGGGTCATTTTTTAAAAAAATTTTATTTATTCATTTGAGAGACAGAGTGAGCAAGTGAGAGAGAGAGTACAAGCTGGAGTAGGAAGAGAGGGAGAGGGAGAAGCAGACTCCCTGCTGAACAGGGAGCCTGATGCAGGGCTCGATCCTAGGACTCTAGGATCATGACCTGAGCCGAAGGCAGCTGCTTAACGACTGAGCCACCCAGGCGCCCCAAGGATCTTTTTTTTTTTTTTTTTTTGCAAATAGATGTTCAGTTGTTTTAATACCGTTTATTGAATAGTCTCTTCTTTGTCCAGTGAATTGCCAAATGTAGTATAATTGTACAATGAATGTTATTTGGCAACAAAAAAGAAATGAAATACTGATACAAGCTACAATATGAATGAACCCTGAAAACATTATACTAAGTGAAAGAAGCCAGTCACAGAAGACCACATATGGTATTCATTCCATTTATATGGAATATCCAGAATAGGCAAATTCATAGGGAAAATACATTAGTGGTTACCTAGGGCTAGTGAGTTCAGAAGGAAATGAGTGACTGCTAATGAGTACAGGGTTTCTTTTTGAGGTAATAAGGGTGTTCTAAAATTGATTCTGGTGACAGTTGCAGAACTTTGTTAATTTTAGTAAAAAACCATTGAATTGTATCCTTCAAATGAATGAATTGTATGGCATGTGAATTATATTTCAATAAGCCTGTCATAAACATTTTTTAAAGAAGGAACATTTATGAAATGAAGTCATGACAGTATAGCAGCAAGCAAAAATTAAGGATAATTGAGAAAGTGGTAAGTAGCTTAAGATAATATTAGAGCAAGGCAATAGTATTAGTAAAGGTTGGTCAGAAATCAGGAGTACATTTATGTAGTGTTCAATGAGTTTTGAACATAAATTTCTTTAAAATGAACCAAGCCTGTAATTCATGCAGTGATGGTAAGAGCATAAATTGATATACCATTTATGAAAAGCAATTTGTCAATGTTTATAAAAAATTTAGGGAATGGGGCACCTGGGTGGCTCAGTTGTTAAGCATCTGCCTTTGGCTCAGCCCCGCATCAGGCTCCCTGCTCAGTGAGAAGTCTGCTTCTCCCTCTCCCACTCCCCTTGCTTATGTTCCCTCCCTCGCTGTGTCTCTCTGTCAAAAAATAAAAATTAAAAAAAATTTTTTTTTTAATTTGGTGGATGCCTGGATGGCTCAGATGGTTGAGCATCCAACTCTTGATTTCAGCTCAGGTCATGATTTAAGGGTTGTGGGGTTGAGCCTCGAGTCAGGCTCCATTCTCAGTGGGGAATCTACTTGAGATTCTCTTACTCTGTACCTTTCCCTCTGCCCCTTACCCTGCTTGCACTCTCTCTTTCTCTCTCTAAAATAAATAAGTAGATTTTTTTTTTAAAGTTTTTTAGGGGCACCTGGGTGGCTCAGTTGTTGAGCGGTTGCCTTCGGCTCAGGTCATGATCCCGGGGTCCTAGGATCGAGCCCCACATCGGGCTCCCTGCTCCAGTGGGAAGCCTGCTTCTCCCTCTCCTGCTCCTACTGCTTGTGTTCCCTCTCTTGCTGTGTCTCTCTCTGTCAAATAAGTGAACGGAATCTTTAAAAAAAAAGTTTTTAAAAAAACCCCTAAGAATCTTTTACCCAATAATTCCACTTTGAGGAATTTATTATCCTAAGAAAGTAACTTAAAATGCAATAAAAGATTTGTGAACAAAGATAATACCAAAAGTTTGGAGGTAAAAAGAACATAGCTGAGTATAAGTATGCAATGAATATTGAGCAGTCATTGAAAAATCCTGTATCTAACACCTTTATTGAGATATAATTGATATATGAGAAACTGCATATGGCTTCAGTATACAATTTAATAGCTTATCATACCCAGAAGTCTTCTCATCCCCCTTCCTCTTGTTCCTCACCAACCACCAGCACCCACCAGGCAACCATTGATCTGTTTTGTCATTATAGATTAGTTTGCATTTTAAAAAATTAGATATAAATGAAATTACAATACTATGTTTTTTTTTAATCTGGGTTATTTCACTCAGAATAATTATTTTTAGATTCATCTATAGTACATATATCAAGTTTATTCTGTTTTAATGGTGAGTAGTATTCCATTGTATAGATAAATTGAAATTAACTTATTCACTTACCCATTTAAAGATATTTGAGTGAGTTTCTAGTTTTGGGCTATTACATAAAGCTGCTATGGAAATTCATGTACAAATCAATGTATGGACATATGCTCGTATTTCTCCTGGATAAATACCTAGAAGAGGAATAGGTGGCTCATATGGTAGATGTGTGTGTGTGTGTGGGTGTGTGTGTGTGTTCAACTTTCTAAGCAACTTCTAAGTTGTTTTCCGAAGTGATTGTGCATTTTAAATTCCAGTCAGCAGTCATGCAAGTTACAGTTTCTTCACATTCTTTTTTTTTTTTTTTTTTTTAAGTTTCTTCACATTCTTACCAACTTCTGGTATGGTGAGTCTTCTTTTAGCCATTTAAAAAGGTGGGACATGGTATTTCATTGTGGTTTTAATTTGCATTTCCCAGATAACTAGTGATTTTGACCATTTTTTCATGTGCCTGTTTTCTATCCATATATCTTCTTTGGTGAAGTATCTATAAAAATCTTTTGTTCACTTTATTTATTGGGTTCTTTGTTATCTTATTATCTTATCATATTATTGAGCTTTGAGAATTCTTTATATAGTCTCAATACAAGCCCTTTATACATGCCCTGATATACATGTATATCAGATGTATTTTTCTCTGTAGTTTATTTATCCCCCTCTTCTTACCAGTATCTTTTGAAAAGGAGAGGTTTTAAATTTTTATGAAATTCTATTTATCATTTTTTTTAATGGATAAAGCTTTTGGTGCTATTTCAAGGAAATCTTTTTGTAACTCAAAGCCACAATTTTTCTCTTGTGCTTTGTTCTAGAAATTATATAATTTTTACATTTAGGTCATTGATCTATTTTTAATCCATTTTTGTTTATGGTGTAAGGTATGATTCCAAATACATTCTCTTTTGCATATAGATAGCCAGTTATTCCAGCACAATTTGTTGAAAAGACTAGGCTTTCTCCACTGAATTGTCTGCACCTTCGTCAAAAATCAGTTGTTCCTATATGTATAGATTTAATTCATTCCATTGCTCTAATTGTCTATCATGACATCCATCTCACACTATCTTGATTACTGTAGCTTTATACTAAGTTTTTGAAGTTAATTTTATCTTCTAATTTGTTCCTCTTTTTCAAAGTGATTTTGACTATTCTAGGTCCTTTGCACTTCTGTATGAAATTTAGAACCATCTTGTCAGTTTCTACCAAAAAGCCTGCTGGAATTGGTGATTGTATATAATCTCTAGATTGATTAGGTGAAAATTGACATATTAAGTCTTATAACCCATGAATATAGTATGTTTCTCTATTGATTTCAGTATTATTTCATTTCTTTTAGCAGTAGTTTGTAGTATACAGAGTTTTCACATCTTCTGTTGTTAGATGTATTATTAATAAGTTTTTAGTATTTTTTAATATATTGTGGGATTCAGTTTGGTAAAAGTTTGTTTAGATTTTGCATTGATGTTCATGAGGAATACTGACCTTGAATTTTTTTTTCTGGTAATGTCCTTGCCAGGTTTTAGTATCAAGGCAATGGCAGCCTTAAAGAATGAGTTGGGGGATTCCTGGGTGTCTCAGTTGGTTAAGCGTCTGCCTTCAGCTCAGGTCATGATCCCAGGGTCCTGGGATCCAGCCTTCCATCCAGCTACCTGCTCAATGGGGAGTCTGCCTCTCTCCTGCTGCCCCTGCTTGTGCTCACTGTCCCACTTGCGCGTGCACTGTCAAATAAATGAATAAAATCTTTTTTTCTTAAAGAACAAGTTGGGAATTAATTCCTCCTTTTCAGTTGTTTGTTACAACAAACAGAGTTACAGGGAATTGGTGTTATTTCTTCCTTAAGTATTTCATAGAATTCATCAGTGAAGACATGTAGGTCAGATATTTTCTTTGTAGGAAAGGTTTAACTAAAGATTCCGGTTATTTAATGTAGGATATTTCAAGTTTTCTGTTTTGATATTGGTCATTTGTAGGGGCTTTTTTTCCGGATCAGTTTGGTTAAAGGTTAATCAATTTTCTTGTTCTCAAAGTAGCAGCTTTGGGCTTCATTTATTTTCTCTGTCATTTTTCTGTTATCTATTTCACTGACTGCTCCCATCTTTATTATTTCCTTTCTTCTGCTTAGTGTGGACTTAATTTGCTCTTCTTTTTCTAGTTTCTTGAAGTGGAAGCTAAGGTAATTGATTCGAGGTCTTCTTTTCCAATGTAAGTGTTTAGTGCTTTAGAATTTCCCCTACATACTGTCTTAGTGACATCCCACAATTTTGATATGTTCTGTTGTCATGTTCATTCCATTCAAAATACTTTCTAATTTTCCTTTTGATTTTTTCTTTGATTTCCTTTTTGTCTTTCATTTTATTCTTTTGATTTTGTTATTTGTGTTACTTAATTTTCAAATGTTTATGGATTTTTCAAATGTATTTCTGTTGTTGATTTGCAATTTAATTCCATTGTCCTTAGAAAATAGTTTCTTTTTTTTTTAATTGGTCAAAATACTTTATTTATAAATCAAATCTTGGGGAAGTTTGTTAAAAACCGTCAGAAAGTTGTAAAGCACATGCCTAAACAGGATTATGGATCCTTATAAAACTTAAAACTTATTCATTTAACCAAGGTGCCAAATAAGAGATTCTGAAGGCAAATGTGTAGGATTGTATAATTGTTAGCAAAATTTAGCTCTGTTAATATTGAAAAGTTTTAATTTAAAATAACCAAAGACCTGATAAAGAGAAAACATAAGTTTTGGTTTTCTGGGCAGACAAAAGAGGAAAAAAAACACTTTTTGTTTACATTTCCTTATCAAGAGCAGAACAACAATCCGAGAAAACTTTGTCTTTTTAACAGAGAGAATTGTTAATCTTATACCAGTGTACTTTTACTATCCATGCATTTTAACCTTAGTCCTGACCACACATAAAATTGTTTTCCGAAGATTTCCTTTCATAAACCTTCTATATAACTTTTAATATTCAGATTTTGACATAAGCCTTTTTTTAATCAGTCTTAATTATGTTTAGAATTTCAACTCTTTAAAGCCTTAGTCTCCAGTGAAAACTAAGTAGTAACCAATTGTGAACTGTCTGTTAAACTGGAATTCTTTAGATCGAAAACTTGTAAGTACATTTTATAAATTAAAAAAAAATGTTTTTTCTTAATACAGTCTAGAAAAACAGTTTTTATATGACATATATCCTTTTAAATTTATTGAGACTCATTTTATGGCTCATAATATGGTCTCTCTTGGTAAATGTTCTATACTCAATTGAGAAGAATGTGTATTCTGCTGTTGTTGCATGGTGTGTTCTATAAATGTCACTTAGATCGAATTGGTTGGCTGTGTTGTTCAAGTCTTTTATAGCTGTACTGATTTTCTTTCTGCTTGCTCTTTCAATTATTTAGATAGGGGCATTGAAATCAACTATAATTGTGGATTTGTCTGTTTCTTCCTGCAGTTCTTTCAGATTTTGCCTTGTATATTTTGAAGCTCTGTGATTAGAGGTATAAGTATTTGGGGTTATGTCCTCCTGATAGATTGACTTCCTTATCAGTTTAAAATGATCTTTCATATTCCTGGTAGTATTTTGTGCTCTGAAATCTACTTTGATATTAACATAGCTGCTCAAGCTTTTTTTTTTTTTTTGACTAGTGTTAGAATAGTAATCTTTTTCCATCCTTTTAATTAGTTATGTCTTTATATATAAATTACATTTTTATTTTATTTATTATTATTTTGAGAGAGAGTGGGATGGAGCGGTGGGGAGGGGAAGAGGGAGAGAAAATCTTATGCAGTCTCCATGCCTAGCATGGAGCCCTATGTGGGGCTCAGTCTCATGACCCTGATTCTCATGACCTGAGTCAAAATCGAGAGTCAGGTGCTTAACCAACTGAGCCACCCAGGGCCACTATTTAAAAGACATTTTTATTTTTATTTATTTACTTATTTATTTATTAAAGGTTTTATTTATTTATTTGAGAGAGAGTGAAAGCAAGAGAGATCACAGAGGTCCAGAGAGGAAGAAGCAGACTTGCTGCTGAGCAAAAAGCCAGATGTGGGGCTTGATCCCAGGATCCTGGGATGATGACTTGATCCAGAGGCGGTTGCTTAATTGACTGAGCCACCCAGGTGCCCCTAAAGTACATTTTTAAACGCATACCCTTATGAGAAACAAATTTACCACCTAGAAATACAATGACTATGTACAGTTCCTTTTGTCTGTAGCCTTATAGTTTTCAGTCAAAACGAAATTTTCCCAAGTTAGCTAGGTCAGTTTTTTAAAAATTTGCATACATTAGAATATACTCTTTATAATATATTGTTCTATGAATTTTATACAGTTCATAGGCAGTCATATATCCATTACCCCAACGCCATGCAGAACAATTCATTCACCCTAAAAGTTCTCCTCTGCATCCTCTTTATAGTGAACCAACTGAGTCTTCTCAACCCCTGGCAACCACTAATTGTTTTGTCCCTATAGTTTATTATTATTTTTTTTTGTCTGAGATAGAGAGCACAAGCAAGCAGAGTGGCAGGCAGAGGTAGAAGCAGGCTCCCCGCTGAGCGACGAGCCCGATGTGGGACTCCATCCCAGGACCCCAGGATCATGACCTGAGCCGAAGGCAGCCTCTTAACCAACTGAGCCACCCAGGTGTCCCTGTCCCTATAGTTTTGCCCTTTCCAGGTGTCATATGAATGGACTCATACAATGTTTACAATATGTAGCTTTTGTTTTCTGCCTTCTTTCACTAAGTAGAATGCACTTAAGATTCATCCATGTTGATCAATGAATCAGTTGTTCATTTCGTTTTATTTTTGCATAGGATTTCATTGTATGGATGAGTTGTTTATTCTTTCCCCTGATGAGAGACATCTTCCTTGCTTCCAGTTGTTAGCCAATATGAATAAAGCTGCTATAAACATTTGTGTACAAGATTTTGTATGAATATAATTTTTCACATCGCCTTACGTTATAGTGTTGTTAAACAGGTAAATATTTGGTGGATGGTATGTCCAAGGTTCTCACTGTGAGAGGAAATTTACGGGTAAACAAGAAAAGAAAGCATTAAACCCTGGATTCTGGATTAGAGTCAGAAACATAAAGTACAAACTTACATTTAGCTTAATATTAATAGAAAGAGAGAGAGAGAGAGAGAATTATAGATAATGTGTGTACATGTGGATTAGTGTCCGTACATATATTTCTTAGCACTATCCATCAAGAGGGCCTAGAAGCAATGGCACCCAACAGCAACAAGCACAGTCAGGACCTAGAGTTTGGTTTCTAAATACAGTCTCCAATAAAAGAAACTAGGGATCATTAGAGGAACAAATTATTTTAAGACCAAGGCAGAGAGCACCTTGTAGTATCAGAAAATAAGGGGCACCTGGGTGGTTCGGTCAGTTAAGTGTCTGCCTTTGGCTCAGGTCATGATCCCAGTGTCCTGGGATCAAGCCCTGCATCAGGCTCTCTGCTCAGTGGGGAGCCTGCTCCTCCCTCTCCCTCTGCCCCTCCCCTGGCTTGTGCTCTCTCTCAATCACTCTCTCTCTCAAATTAAAAAAAAAAAAAGAAGAAGAAGAAAGTGCTCAAAAAACCCCCAAAAGCTGAGGGAATATCAAAGTGACGAAGAACCCGCCTGAAAGAGCTACCACTGAACAAAGTGGGAACAAATTGAGTGTTTTTTATTATTTCATTTTATCTCCTTTTCCCCTGTATTAGTTATAACTCTTTGTGGTGTTGTGTGAATGGTTGCTTTTGGGTTTAAGTATACATTTTTGATTTGACACAGTCAGCTTTCTTGTACTGTTATACCACTTCATGCAGTTTAAGACCCCTACAATAGTATATTTACATTTCTCCCCTCCTAGACTTTGTATTATTGTTGTCCTGCCTTTTGCTTTTATATATATTATAAACCCCACACAACCTTGTTAGTTATTTGTGTTTATATAGTCAAATGTCTTTTTGATATACTTAAAGAACAAGAAAAATATTAGACATTTACCCTTGTAGTTACTATTTCCAGTGCTCTTCCTTCCTTTGTGTAGATCCGTATTTCCTTCTAGTAGAATTTTCCTTTGGCCTAAAGAATTTCCTTTAACATTTCTTATAATGATGGTCTGCTGGTGATGAATTCTTTTACCTTTTGCAAGTTTGAAAAAGTCTTGTTTTATCTTTGTTTTTGAAATACGTTTTTTCCGGGTATAGAATCTTCTGTTGACTTTTTCTTTCAGTAATTTAAAGACATTCCATTGTTGTCTTCCTTGTATTGTTTCTGATGATAAATATACTATAATATCTTTGTGCCTAGGGCATTCAGTTAGGAAGGTATGATCACAAACAGAGTGGAACTCCATGGGCACAGGCCAACCTGTTGTCCACAGGTGGAATTTCTTATTTGTCTCAGGGAAACCTCAGCCCTGCTTTTAAGGCTTTCCAACTCCTATTATCATTATTCAGTACTTCAAGCAAGTGTTAAAGGTTAAGCCTACAAAATGCTGTGTTCCTAACAGCATAAAGAGGAGATATCCTTATACCCTTGAGTGGTGGCAGCAGAAGTGACTAGCCGCAGAATTAGGGACCTCTTATGTGAGAGTCCCCTTCCTTTGCCTTACCACTAATTCAGCCCTTTTATTCAGTACATCATTTGGACTGTCCCTCTTCCTTAGTCAGAATTTTAACAACTATATACGTTAGGTGGAAGATGGTTGTTTTAGATAATTGGGAGATGAAAAGAAACCAGAAAAATTAACTTAAAAAGTACCAGGACCCAGTTGAAAAGACAAGCCAATATAATAAGTATCTACACTTGTACTTACGAATGAGTAAGTACTCACAGTACTCTTGATTTTTTGTTGTTGAGATCTTTCTTTACAGATATAGGTGGCCAAATGACTACGTTCTGGCTAATGAGGTAGAGGCAGAAGTTTTGGGTGGAATTTTAAGAAATCTCTTTTAAAAAGGGGCTTGACTCACTTGGAAAGTAGCCTTCAGCCCCTTTTCTGTCTTCCTCTTTACATTCCAGTCTGGAATGTAAACACAATGGGCCAGAGTTGCAGTGGCTACCTTGCAACCATGAGGCAAACTTTAGGGTAGAAGATGTGTGCTAAGAAGGGCAAAGCAGCAAGATAGAAGAATCTTGGGACTTGGATGAGTTCATGGACTTGTCAGGCCACCACTCAATTACTTACTTCAGCCTGCAAAAAGGACAACCTCTCAATCTGTTTAAACCCTTTATTGAATGTTTCTTATTAGCATCTGAATAAAATTCAGAAATGATGAACTTGCATCCATGTGGTGGGCACGGTCTTCTGCCCAGTATCCTTCTTCAGATGAGGCTAGTGTGAACCTGACATGGAATACTTTGAACCACTGAGCTGGGCTTATGTCTCACTCAGTCTTTGCCCTCCACTTGCAAAAATAGTGTCTGACAAACAGTGGATGCTCAATAAAAACTGGTTGACCAGTGAGAGGCCTGGCTTAGTCTCGACCTGTTATTCTCAGGTCCCTGTCTCCAATTTGGTCAGGCTAGCCATGTTCTATAGCCCTTACGGTTCCTGCTTGAAAACAGCAAACAACTCTTGCTTCATTTCTAAGTAGTAGAGTCCAAATCAATCACAAGGGTATTTAAAATAGTAAAGGGCCATTGAAAACAGGAAATCAGGACAGTTTCTAAAATGAAAAAAAGGTAGATGATGATGGAGACACAAGAAGAGAGTCCAGGCCTGTGTTATTCTTTCTTTTCCAATCCAGTCTTTTCCAATTCCAATCTCTTGTACATTTTGTTTCTCTTGTTCAACTCTCCTTCCCTTTAGAGTATAAATGCTCCTGCGTCAACATTTGTAAAACTATCATTTAAAATAAAGTGACCTAAAAAATAAATTTAAAAAATATAAAATAAAGTGACCTACATAAATAAGTAATTGTGATGGATAAATAAATAATGAGTAAAAGAATGAGAAAGGAGTGAATATGCACACATGTTCATAGGCGACACACATAAAGAATCAACAGTAGCATTCAGTGAGATCACTAGGATGGGAAAACCATGAGGGGAGAGAGGAGTCAGATACAGAATGTGCCCAGAAAGGGCTCACATAAATATTAGAGGGCAAAAGCCTTACAAACCAGATAAACATTTTTCTCCTTCAGAAATGCATTTCAAAGTGACTAGAATTACTGGCAGGCGCCTGGGTGACTCAGTTAAAGGTCTGCCTTCTGCTCAGGTCATGATCCCAGGGTCTTGGGATGGAGCTCCACGTTGGGCTCCCTGCTCAGTGGGGAGTCTCCTTCTCCTCCTGCCTCTGCTCTCCCCGCCACCAATGCTCACTCTCAAATAAATAAATAAAATTTTACAAAATAAAAGTGACTGGAATTGCTGGCGTCTAGCTCTTCTTCCAGACTCTGGGAACTAATGGTCTTTATCTCTCTGATAAACCTATAACCAAGGAAAATAAAATTCAGTCAGTCCTCCAAAAAAGAAGGGCCTTGCAACCCTGTCTGTAGGAAAGAGGACACGAAACACTGAAGCTATAGAACGTTTGAATTTCTCATACACCTTTTTATTTTGGCACCAGGTCAAAAGCTTATGATCCCAGCGTTATTCCATAGGCGTTTGGTTCCTAATGTGAAGAATATGTAGCATACAATAGAATATTCTGAGGCAGCAGTGCAGACTCATGGGAATAGAGCCATGAGGGGTTATAGATTTCTACTTTTTATCCTTACTCTACTTCTAACTTTGCCGATCGCAACTTTGTCTCTTGCATTTTATCTTTGGTTCAACATATTTTCTTAATTTTATTTTTTGTGTGTGTTATTTTCATTTCCCAACTTTTTTTTAGTTTAAAAACTGTTAATGCTACAGAAAAGTTATAAAACTAGTATAATGGGGGCGCCTGGGTGGCTCAGTGGGTTAGAGCCTCTGCCTTCAGCTCAGGTCATGGTCCCAGGGTCCTGAGATTGAGCCCCGTGTCCGGCTCTCTGCTCAGCGGGGAGCCTGCTTTCCCCTCTCTCTCTGCCTGCCTCTCTGCCTACTTGTGATCTCTGTCTCTCAAATAAATAAATAAAGTCTTTTTAAAAAAAAACTAGTGTAATGAGCACCCACATACTCTTTACCTAGATTCACTGGTTGTTAACATTTTGCCAAATTTGTTTTCTATTTAAATGTGTTTCTGTGGGGGCACCTGGGTGGCTCAGTGGGTTAAAGCCTCTGCCTTCGGCTCAGGTCATGATCCCAGGGTCCTGGGATCGAGGCCCGCATCGGCTTCTCTGCTTAGCAGGGAGCCTGCTTCCTCTTCTCTCTCTCTCTCTGCCTGCCTCTCTGCCAACTTGTGATCTCTGTCTGTCAAATAAATAAAATCTTTAAAAAATAATAATAAATAAATGTGTTTTTGTGTAAGGGCTTATGCCCGTATGTGTGGGTACACACTTTTTTGTGAAAGGTCCAAGAGCTTTAAGTGTAGTTTCAGACATCTTGACGTTTTCCCCATACATACTTAAAGCATATTTTTTTTAAGAAAAGTAACTGTAATACATTTGTCACACTCAAAAAATTACCACATTTTATTTAATGTTGGATATGATATTTAAATTTAACATTGGAAATTTAATGTTGATATGATACTGTTATCTAATATGCATTCTGTACTAATATTTCTTCAGTTAGACCAATAACGACATTGTCTTTTATACTTAAAAAAAAAATCCAGTATCCAATTAAAGTTTGCACATTGCATTTAGTTGTCATGTTCTTTTACTTTCTTTAAAGATAATTTCTGCACTTTTCTATCTTTTATTACATTGACACTTTTTGAAGAGTCCAGGTCAACTATTTTGCATAATATCCCTGAATTTAGTTTGTGCAATTATCACCTTATGATCAGAATCTTTTTTTTTTAAACAGGAATACTTCATGTGTGATTTATGTCCTTAGTGCATCACATCATAGAAAACATGATGTCAGTTTTTCCATTTTGGTGACATTAAGTTTGATCATTAAGTTCAAGTGATTTCCACCAGACTTCCACATTTATCAAGGTACCTTTTTTTCTCATTTATTCTCTTTTTTCCTTTTCTCTTTGTAATTATAACTAGGAGTACTTTGAGACTGGAAGAATATATCCTTCCCTATCAACTTTTCACTCACTGATTTTACATCCATTGATGATTGTTTCCTGAATCAAGTATTAAAATGGTGATTGTAAAATGTTGGTTTTCTAATTGTAACAATCCCACATATATGAGTTGGCATTCTTCTGTAAACGCCTTTTCCATCATTTCTTCCTCACCCTTATTCTGGGTCTTTTATTGTTCCATACAAATTTTAGGATTATTCATTCTAGTTTTGTGAAAAATGCTGTTGATATTTTGATAGGTATTGCATTAAATTTGTAGATTGTTTTGGACATTTTTATAATATTGTTCTTCTAATCCATGAGGATGCAGTATCTTTCCCTTTGTTTGTGTCATCTTCAGTTTCTTTCATCAGTGTTTTATAGTTTTCAGAGTGTAGGTCTTTCATCTCCTTGGTTAAGTTTAATCCTAGCTATTTTATTGGTTTTGGTGAATTTGTACATAAGATTGTTTTCTTAATTTCTCTTTCTGCTGCTACATTATTAGTGTATAGAAATACAACAAATTTCTATACATTGATTTTGTATCCTGCAACCTTACTGAATTCATTTATTAGTTCTAGTAGTTTTTTTGTAGAATCCCTAGGGTTTTCTATATATATAATATCATGGCATCTGCAAATATTGAAAGTCTTACTTCTTTCTTACCAATCTAGATGCCTTGTATTTCTTTTTCTTATCTGATTGCTGTGGCCGGAGCTTCCAGTACTATGTTGACTAAAAGGGGTGAGAGTGAACATTCTTGTCTTTTTCCTGATCTTGGGGGAAAGCTTTCAGCGTTTCACCATTGAGTATGATGTTAGCTGTGGGTTTTTCATAGATGCCCCTTATCACGTTGAGGTATGTTCCTTCTAAACCTACTTTGTTGAGGGTTTTTTGTCATGAATGGATGTTGTGCTTTGTCAAATGCTTTTTCTGCATCTACTGAAACGATAATATGGTCTTTTTAAAGACTTCATTTATTTTAGGAGAGAGAGAAAGTATGTGAGAGAGACAGAGCATGATTAGAGGGGAGGGGCACAAGGAGAGGGAGAAGCAGATTCCCCACTAAGCAGAGAGCCCGATGTGGGACTCTATCCTAGGACCCTGGGACCATGACCTGAGCTGAAGGCAGACACCCAGGTGCCTGATAATATGATCTTTCTCCTTTCTTTGTTGATGTGATTTATCAGGTTGATCGATTTGTGAATATTGAACCGTTCTTGCATCCCAGGAATAAATTCCACTTGATTGTGGTGAATGCTTTTCTAATGTACTGTTGTATTCTGTTTGCTTATATTTTCTTGAGGATGTTTGGATTTATGTTCATCAGAGATATTGGCCTATAGTTCCTTTTTTTTGTGGTGTCCTTATCTGATCTTGGTATCAGGGTATTGCTGACCTCCTAGTATGAATTTGGAAGTTTTCCTTCCTCTTCAATTTTTTAGAAAAGTTTGAGAAGGATGGGTACTAATTCTTTAAATGTTTGATAGAGTTCCCCTATGAAGCCATCTGGTCCTGGACTTTTGTTTATTGGGAGTTTTTTGATTATTGATTCAGTTTCATTGCTGGTAATTGGTTGTTCAAATTTTCTATTTCTTACTGATTTAGTTTTGGAAAATTACATGTTTCTGGGAATTTATCTACTTCTAGTTTGTCCAGTTTGTTGGCATATAATTTTTCATAATACTCTCTCATAATCCTTTGTATTTCTGTGCTGTCAGTTATTTCTCCTCTTTCATTTCCAATTTTGTTTATTTGAGTGCTCTCTCTCTCTCTCTCTCTCTGTCTCTCTTTTTGATGAGTCTGGCTAAAGGCTTATCAGTTTTATTGATCTTCTCAAAAACCACCTACTGGTTTCATTAATCTGTTCCATTTTTTTTTTTTTAGTTTCTAGTTTATTTATTTCTGCTCTAATGTTTATTATTTCCCTCCTTCTACTGGTTTGGGGTTTTGTTTGTTCTTTTTCTAACTCCTTTAGGTTATTTGTCTGAGATTTTTCTTGCTTCTTGAGGTAGGCCTGTATTGCTATAAACTTCTATCTTAGAATACCTTTTGCTACTTCCCAAAGATTTTGGACCACTGTGTTTTCATTTTCATTAGTCTCCATGTATTTTTTAATTTCCTCCTTGATTTCTTGGTTGACCCATTCATTGTTTAGTAGCATGTTATTTAACCGCCATATATTTGTGTTCTTTCAAGATTTTTTTCTTGTGGTTGATTTTCAGTTTTATAACATTGTCGTCAGAGGAAATGCATGATATAATTTTGATCTTTCTGAATTTGTTGAGACTTGTTTTGTGGCCTAATATGTGATCTGTTCTGGAGAATGTTTCATGTGCACTTGAAAGGAATGTGCATTCTGCTGTTTTGGGATGGAATATTCTGAATATATCTGTTAGACTCAACTGGTCCGTTGTGTTATTCAAAACCACTCTTTCCTTGTTGATTTTCTGTTTGGACGATCTATCCACTAATGTAAGCAGGGTGCTAAGGTCCCTTACTATTACTGTATTCCTATGGGTTACTTCCTTTATGCTTCTTATTAGCTGCTTTATGTATTTGGGTGCCTCCATGTTGGGTGCATGAATATTTACAGTTGTATCTTCTTGTTGGATTTTTCCCTTTATGATAATATAGTGCCTTCTTTGTCTCCTTCTGTAAAACAGTCTTTCTTTTAAATTTTTTTTTCTCTGATAAAAGTATTGTTACCTTGGCTTTCTTTTTGCTTCCATTTCCATGATAAATGCTTTTCCATCCCTACACTTTCAATCTGCATGTATCTTTAGCTGTGAAATGAGTCTCTTATAGGCAGCATAGACATGGGTCTTGCTTTTTTATCTAGTCTGTCACCCTATATCTTTTGATTCAAGCTTTAGTCCATTTACTTTCAAAGTAATTATTGATAAGTATGTACACATTGCCATTTTGTTACTTGTTTTATGGTTGTTTTTGTAGTTCCTCTCTGTTCCTTTCTTCTGTTGTTTGCTTTTCTCATGGTTTGCTGGTTTTCTTTAGTGATATACTTAATTCCTTTCCCTTTGTTTTTTGCATATCTATTACTGGGCTTTGATTTGTGGTTACCATTAGGTTTGTGTATAGCATCTGGTTTTTAAAAGATTTTACTTATTTATTTGAGTGATAGCACAAGTAGGCAGAGTAGTAGGCAGAGGGAGAGGGAGAAGCAGGCTCTCCACTGAGTAGGGAGCCCAATGCAGGGCTTGATCCCAGGACCTTGGGATCATGACCTGAGCTGAAGGCAGACGCTTAACCAGCTGAGCCACCCAGGCGCCCCTTGTATATAGCATCTTATACATATAGCAGCCTATATTGATGGTAGATTAAGTTTGAACCCATTCTTTCTTTACTCCCCTTCCTCCCACATTTTAGATACATGATGTCATACTTCACATCCTTATTTTTTGTGAATCCCTGAACTGGTTTTTATAGATACACTTAATTTTCCTGCTTTTTTGTTTCCTACTTCTCTTACTCCCACTTAGTCTTTCCTTTCCACTTGGAGTCCTCTTTAACATTTCCTGTAGGGCTGGTTTCTTGGTCATGAATTCCTTTAACTTTTGTTTGTCTAGGAAACTCTGTATTTCTCCTTCTGTTATGAATGGTAATCTTGCTGAATAGAGTATGCTTGGCTGCAGGTTTTTTCTTTCAGCACTTTGAATATATCATGCCACTCTCTTTTGGCTTGCAAAGTTTCTGCTGAAAAATCGACTGATAGCCTTATGGAGTTTTCCTTGTATGTAGCTGTTTTCTCTTGCTGCTTTTAAAATTCTTTCTTTATCACTACTTTGTGCCATCTTAATTATGTGTCTTGGTGTGGACCTCCTTGGGTTGATTTTGTTGGGGGCTCTCTGTGCCTCCTTGGCCTGATTTCTGTTTCCTTCCCCAGACTTAGAAAGTTTTTTGCTATTATTTCTTCCTATAAATTTTCTGCCCCCTTTTCACTCTCTTCTCCTTCTGGGATCCCTATAATATGAATATTATTACACTCAATGGTGTCATTAAGTTCCCTAAGTCTGTTTTCATTTTGTATTTTTTTCTCATTCCTGTTCAACTTGATTGCTATCCAGTATTCTTTCCTTCCCTGATCCATTCTTCTGCTTCTTCTAGTCTACTATTTTGTCCCTCTCTGATAGGTTCTTTTTTATGTTTTCTATCTCTTTGTTGAGGGTCTTCCTGAGGGTCCTACAGTCTTTTCTCAACTCCAGTGAGTATCTTTATGACCAATACTTTAAAATCTCTATCAGGCATATTACTTATCTCCATTTTGGTTGGCTCTCTGGCTTTGATTTTTCCTGTTCTTTCATTTGAGACATATTCTTCTGTTTCCTTGCTTTATCTAACTGTGTCTGTTTCTGTGTGTTAGGAAAGTCAGCTACACTTTCTGCTCTTAAGGTAGTGGCCTTATGAAGAAGAGGTCCTGTAGTACGCTGCAGTGTAATGCCCCCTCTTCACTAGAACCTGCCACTTTGGGGGTGTCCCTTATGTGTGTTGTGTATGCCCTACTTTTGTGGCTCAGCTGCTTTTGCTTTCAGTCTAGTCATCTGCAGTGTCTCTCTCTGACTGTTCTGAGAGGGTTTGGTCCCTGTGTTGTTAGTGGGCCAGTCTGGGGCCCCCTTGGGCTTAAGTTGAGTCAGACCAGGGATTTGCCAGAGCTACAGTAGCGCTGAACTGCAGGAGAATCCAGGGGTGGGGTGCACAGTGCCAGTAAGGCGCACATGGGTGGGAGGGAACCTGCAGCTGCCCAGGACCACGACAGGCTGGGCAGGAGGGGACAGATTCACAGAAGCAAGCAGGGGCAGGATGCACCATGTTAGCAAGGTTTGCATAGGTCTGCTATGGGAGGGGACCTGGAGCTGAGGCCTGGCTGGTGGGATATATCCTCAGGAGAACACAGCATGCAGGACAGCATCATCATCGAGTTAGGTAGCAAGTTTTGTAGCATTAGTTCCAGTAGGTGTCTTCATATCTAGGCTGGGGAGCAGGGAACAGAAATGCCACCTCCCAGCCCCTTTGCTCCTGGAGAAGTCTCCCAACAATCCCTGCTCCTCTGGCACTCGCTTTGAGATTAGTAAACAAATCTCCCCCATGTATACCCCAGGTTTTTTTCAAACTGCTGCTTCTATGCTGTATCTCCATGGGGCTATTTGTCGTGCTATCTCTTTAAAGCTAGGGACTCAGTTTTCTCTCACCCTCCTGTCTCTTGGACAAGGCAGCTGATTTTTAAAGTTCCAGGTTTTAAACCCTGCTGATTGTAAGAGCTTGTGAAATTTGGCTCCCGTAGTTTTCAAAGCCAAGTGTGTGGGGATTCAGCTTCCCCATGAAGGCTCCCTGGTGTGAGAGTCTGTTTCTTGTCCCTCCTGCAACTGCGGCATCCGTCCCTGCAGTGGATAGTCCCACGGGTCTGTTTAGCTCCTTAACACATCTTGACTCTTCCCACCCTCCTCGATATGGCTTCTTGTCTACATTTAACTGTGGAGAGTCTGTTCTGCTGGTCTTCAGGTTGTTTGTGGATTTTGTACGCTGATGTGTCTTGATGTTTTGATATATATACACATTGTGAAATAACTGCCATAATCAAGCTAATTAGCATATCTACCACCTCACACAGTTACCCCCTCTGTCTCACTGGATCCTAGAAAGAGTGCCCCAGAAATTCCCTGAAAAAGGTCAATTGTGGACCTCACATACTCTCATCTGACCTCCTCCCCACCATTTGTCCACTTCCTTGCATGAATTAGCAACACCAGCTGGGGGCCAAGGACTGCTTGAACTTTCCAAATTTTCTCAGTTCACAGAATTGAGAAAACTATAGCTTTGCAAAGATATGGCATTACTGAAAGGACTGTACAGTAATCTCTGTGTTAGGGACTTTTAGAGGAAGCTAATACCAGGGATCCCTGAGCCCCTGAGGTGGCCAGCACTTTTGGCTTTATATCTGAACAGCCTTTTTCCCCATGATAGAGCAGCCAGTGTACCTGGGTGTGGAGGCCTCACAGTTAATAGCCATCACACTATACCTCTACCAACTACCCTCTGTAGGTATGCCGACCTTTTTCTGCCTTTGGGATAGAAACCTTCAAAGGGAACCCACAGTCACTTCTTCATGTTTATTTTTGGCACTTTATCCTCAGATGTCTGGGTCTGTGTCTGAACCTAATCACTGACATCGTTCACAGTCTTTTCCCATGACTCTGCATGAACTCAGTAAGTCAGCTGATGGAAGTCAGTGCCGGGATGGGGGCCTCTCAATGCCCAGTCTCTGGTTAGGCTCTTTTAGAAGATGCAACTGCAAGAGCTATTATGCGTGGATTTTTATTTGGCAAAATATTTTAAACTTGATCTTTTTGACACATTAAAAAAATCATGGTAGCCCTTAAACACTGGGCTGTACGAGACACTTAATTATCAGCTTAAGAAAAGCAAGAGCTTAAGTAATAGTAAATAGTCTGAAGTCACATAATGCTTAGGCTTACTGAGAGAGAAGCAATAACCAGATGGATTGTACAATCTGTGGAGGTCACTTTGATGTGCTGTCGAGATCCCTCTTCAGTGAAGGACATGTTGCCCCAGTTGCCAGGAGAGTGTGTATATGTATCTGCATTTTAAATGTATCTGCTAAGGTCATACCCTCCCCAGGGCAGCCCACATCTGATGACTAGTAGACGCAGAGATAGGAAGGCCTGACCATCTCAGTTCATAGGGAGACATTTCAGAAGGAGTCTTTTAGCTCTGGAACTTTCCTTGGGTTCACTGAGGCTGTCAACAGCCTGTTACAGCTCATCTTCTCTCTGCCCGTGCCTGCTTGCTCTACAGGTGTTAGTCCCAAGAGCATCTCTTAATAAATAGCCTGCATAATAAATTTCATCTCAGAACTTGCTTCCTAAGGAACTCACCTGGCAAAACAATGCTTTGCCTACTTAGGGAAGATTCTAGTTCTTTACAGCTTCACATTCAGTCCGCATAGAACCCTGCTCTAAGTGATACTACTCTTGCCCCCTCTTGTTTTGTAGATTCAGTCTCCAAATTACAGCTCGCCTCTGAGGAAGTCAGTTCGGCAGATCAGCTACAATGGGACTGAATGCTGCAGTGAACTTTCATATGTCTGTCCATCCAGCCGGCCATCTAGTAGGTAATAAAAAAAGCAGGCTTTATCAACTATTAATGTTCACCAAATAGTCCACTTTCTCCCTATATTTGCAGCCCCTTTGCAGATAGGCAGTCAGGTGACCAGTTGTGGCCAATGAGCTGAGAGGGGAGGAGTCACACACACACACACCCACCCCCCCCCACCCCCCACCCCCGCCCCGGCCCGAGGTGGTGAGAAGTCCAGGATGCTTCTCCAGTCCCTTCCCCTCCTAGGGGTGCTGGGGAGGCTGTGTGTTGCAGACAGTGTGGCTGCACGATGTTGAAGCTCTGACTCCTAGCTTCCTGGGAGACTGTGAGAAACAGACTTTTTGTGTGTTAGGACATTGAGATTGGGGTTGTTACTCACTCCTTGTAACCAACCTATCCTGACTAATACACTTTATAAAATATATTCACTATAAATAACATTTACACTGAACTATTTAAGTAGATGTGTATTAAATACATATACATCCTCTAAAATATGCATTATGTATAAATAATGTAACTACTATACTATATATGAATTATAAAATAGATCAAATAGGCATATTATGTATACATCTACTAAATGTGTCAATACATACACCATACACCCCATGCCCTAGCCATGATGGCTATTAGCAGTTGATTCACATACTTCAAGGTTTTTTTCTAAATAAAGTAAGATGTTGAAAGATTAAGCATCTACCTGCATATGGCAATTTTGTCACCAGTGTTAAGCTCTATTTTATTAACTAACTCCAAATCTCCAAAGTGGAGTTAAAAGTCCTTTCTACAAGTCTGTCTTCAACATTTTGTTCAAAGATCTGTCTTACTTCCCCTTCCTCTGTCCCAAGTGGTGGTTTCTTCTTGGGTAAGTAGCTAATCCCTGGGAGAGCAGGAGCCTTGAAACTCCCTGCCTCTTGACAGCTGCTTCCTTTTGCCACAAGGGTTGAAGTCAGACAAGAAAGAAAATCCCAGGGCCTTGTGTCCCAGAGTACAGCTCAAGCCCGAAGAGGTGCTTTTCCAATGTACTCTTCTTAGCTTCCCCGCCTCCCACCATCTGGTTAACCTTTTAGCTTGACTATTGTAGCAGATGTTAGCAGGCTCTACACTTACCCCGTTTTTCCAACCCGGAGGTCCCTGTGGACATTCCCTATGCTTGCTAATGGTTTCCTGCATCTCTGTGCTTTTTGGAGGAGGAAGCATGCTGAAAATGTCTACAAATTATCAACTCTAGGAGCAATCCTTGGCTCTTTATCTAATGAGGGATGAGAGTAAATGCATACTTTGGCTTTCTGGCCCCTCAGCAGGGCAGTTCTAAGGTATGCTGTACTCTGTGTCTCAGGGGCTCCAGGAGGATTGAGCCCCAGATGCCCAAAGTGATAGCCTGCTCACTGACACACCCCTTATCAGCTTTCCTCCTCTCCTTGTGTCACGTCCTCAGTCTCTCACACTGCTTCCTGGGCTCACCTTTCAACTACTTGTCTTCAGATCTTGGTCTCGGGCCCCACTCGGGGAGGAACCCAAATGAAGGCAACCACATGGAAACTTGATTATCTACAATGTAGCAGAGACTTAGATCTCTGAAGGCCAGAAATCACAGATTCTGCCTAGACCAGTGTTTCACCCTTACCCTGAGATGCCAAGACCTGGAAGTATGTCAAAAATACTGAAATTTGTGAATGATTTTGTTTATACATTCTTTATAAGTTAGTGTAAATTTAAGTTCACCCTATGAAGAATGCTGTTTTCTCCCCCAGGGACTAGGTATGGAGTTATAGGCAGCTCACTAGGAATTACTCCTCCCTGGGTCACCCATCATCCATATTTCAGTAAATAAATTTCTAGGCAGGTTTTCAGGAAAAAATTTTTTTTTTCCTTGAAAGGCTTGTATTCAGTCATTCAACAAGTATTCATTAAGTACTTGTCAAGTGCCAGGATATCACATTAAAGACACTGGATATGGATTTGAAGGTATTAAGATGTTTTATGGGTACTTGATAATTACGGTACTTGAATTTAGAAGCTTTATTGAGATTTTATATAGTTAATTATGTTCTTTAAAGAGACTGAAAAAGAAATAGCGGCTGTATTGGTCAGGCAGATACTGTAAGTTGGCTCATGTAACACTGTTTCCAATGTTGGTGGTGTCTCAGGCAGAATTCTTCCATGGGATGATTGTATATCTTTATTGGCTACATTGTCCTGGCTGCATTATTTCTGGCTGAGTTGTAGTCCACTGCTTTCTGGGTAAACTAGCTAGAATGAAATTGTTGTCTATAACTGAGAACGTGGAATGAGAGAATTGTAAGTAAAAGGTTAGTAAAAGGTTGCTAAAGATAAACACATTGGTTTGGGTGAGAGGATTTGGGTGAACCTATAAGAGAGAGCACGGAGTGTGTAGATTTTTGTGTCTCACATTAATGCCCACTACATAGCATCCACTACAAGTGCCTAAAATGATCTGTCCTATGTCTGTCACCAACTTCCTCATCTGCTCTAGCACCTATGAACGGAATGGTCATCGTGGCAGCAATGGAGGCTCTACTTGGGCCCAACAACAGGGATTCCCCTTCACCATGACTGATCTAGCTACTGCCACTGCTGAATGCCCAACCTTCCAGGAGCAAAGAGCAATGCTAAACCCTTGAAATGGACCATTGCTCTGGGAGGTCAGGCAGCCAACAGCATGTTGTCAGTCTTTGGGATTTTTGCCAACCTTGTAGGTGAGAAATGCTATCTCTGTATAGTTTTAATTTACATTTGTCTTACTATGAGTAAGGTTGAACATCTCTTCGTATCTTTGAGGGCCTTTTTCATTTCTTTTTCTCCAAGTTATCTGTGGATCTCTCTTACCATTTTTTCCATTGGATTGTTGCTCTTTTCTTCTCAATTTTAAGAAGCTCATTGTATATTAAAAATGCTTACCCATGATTATAAGTTGCAAATATTTTTTCCAATTTGTCACTTGTCTTTTCACTTTTCTCATGATGTTTTCTACTATTGCAAAACTTTTTGAAATTTTATTTGACCAAATTTATCTATTTTTTTTTTTTTGCTTCTGTAATTTGAGTGATAGGAAAGTTTTACCACTCCCAGGCAATAAGGGAATTCACCCATATTTTCTCTTATTGCTTATAGTTTCATTTTTTACATTGAGAATTTTGATCTAGCTGGAATTTATTCAGTGTAAGGAATAAATTGAATTTTATCTTTTACCATATGGCTATCCAGTTGTTCCAATGCCATTTATTAAAAAGTGTTTCTTTTCCCATGATTGAGATAGTCTTTATCTCCACGTGCATGTGGGTATATTTCTGACTTTTTTATGTTCTGTTCCACTGGCTAATTCATGTGTTGATACCATAGTGTTTTAAAGTATGTGTGTGTGTGTGTGTGTGTGTGTGTGTGTGTGAGAGAGAGAGAGAGAGAGAGAGAGAAAGAGAGAGAGAGTGTTATGCATAAGCAGTGGGAGAACAGGAGAGAGAGATCTCTACCCTGAGATTATTACTGAGCCACAATCAAGAGTTGGAAGCTTAACTGGCTGAGCCACCCAGGTGCCCTGATATCATATTGTTTTAATTACAAAAGCTTTATAATAGGTTTTCATATTTGTTAGAGCTAGCACTCCCTGTTGCTTTTATCTTTTAAGGGATATCTATTCTGGCTTATTTATTCTTTGAAGAAAAATTTATAATCAACATTTCTGGCTCCAGAAAAAAAGACTGATGAAATTCTATTGAGATTGTGTTAAGTTTATACGTTAGCTTACAAAGAATATCTTTATCCTGTTAAGTTTTCTTATCAAAGAACATGGAATGTCTTTATACTTATTCAGATCTATTAGGAATGTTTCATAGTTTCTTCATAAATATTTTTCACTTTTCTCATCATGCATATGCCTAGGCACTGTATTTTTTTTTTATTTTGCTCTTGTAAATGGTGTCTTCTCTTCCATTTTTTCTTCTAGCTGGTTTTTGATCATATGTATATATGAAGGCTTTTGGGTTTTGAATATTAATTTAATATCCTACTATTTAAATGCATTTTCTTCTTGTTTGTGGCAGGTTTTTTTTTGCTGACACTTAACGGATTTTTCAGATAGATAAAAAATATCAGTTGCAAAAAAAGATAAGTTTTCCTCTGCCTTTCCCATTTTTATGTCTTTACTTGATTTTTCCTGTCCAACTGTGAATTGGCTAATCCCTCCAACACAATGTTTGAAAGTTGTGGAGAGAATGGACCTCCTTGTCTTAGTCTTTACTTTAACATGAAAGCCTCTGTTATTTCCTTATTCAGTAACATGCAGGCCTTTGGAATTATGTGTATATATTTTATCATCATAAAGAAATATCCAGGGGCACCTGGGTGGCTCAGTGTGTTGAGCCTCTGCCTTCAGCTCAGGTCATGATCCCAGGGTCCTGGGATCGAGCCCCACATCAGGCTCCCTGCTCAGTGGGGAGTCTGCTTCTCCCTCTGCCTCTCCCACTCCCCCTGCTTGTGTTCCCTCTCTTGCGCACTCTCTCTCTGTCAAATAAATAAATAAAATCTTAAAAAAAATACAGATTCTGTGAATGTAGAATGTGACATATAATCATAGTGGCATCACAGGCAAGGGTTCAAGAATATCTCTCCTGAGAAGTTTATAATCCAAGGAGAGGGGCACTGAATGAGCCAATCACAAACTCATTCAAAGGCTCTAAGATGTGGGGCAGGGGCAATGCAGTATAGCAGGTCTCTGAGTGAAAGACCCAGGTTTGACCCTTAACTCTGCAACTCACTTTGTGATCTTAGACAACTTACTCAGCTTTTCAGTGCCTCCATTCCTTTTTATGTAAGTGGGTATAATGACGGTAGCTACATTAAAGATTGTTGTGTTTAGTGAGGTAATTGCCCCAGAAGATTTAGCTCAGGACTTGGCACATAATAAATGTTCACTAAATGGTAGCTATTATCATTAGGTGCCAAAATAAGTAGTAAAGATAATAGATGCTATGAGGGGTCTCTGGAGGAGGGTGTACTTAAGCTGGTTTTTTGAAAGCTGCATAGGGTTTGAATAGACAGAGGGTAGAAGAAGAAAGAGACTTGCCAGGTAGGAGGGAAAAGATCTTTAAAATTTAAAAGGTCGGGGTGCTTGAGTGGCTCAGAGGGTTAGGCCTCTGCCTTCAGCTCAGATCATGGTCTCAGGGTCCTGGGATCAAGCCCCGCATCGGGCTCTCTGCTTAGTGGGAAGCCCGCTTCCCCCTTTCTCTCTGCCTGCTGCTCTGCCTACTTGTGATCTCTCTGTGTCAAATAAATGAATAAAATCTTTAAAAAAAAAAATTTAAAAGGTCATGCCAAAATAGAAGTTGATTCTAATTTGTATTTTTAAAGAGGTCCAACTGCCTTTTTTGGCCAACTGCCTTTTAAAAGCATCGTTATTTAAAATTTGATCTGCTTTCCTCATTACATTTTGCAGAATACTCGAATATGAATAACATGTTTTATTATGCATATGAGAAAAACATTTTGAATCAAATCCCATGCTTTCTATCTTTGAGGCCTCCACTGGTTTCTCCATCCTTTATAGGTTTTTTTTTTGGTCTAGTTGCTGTTTTGCATTTTAATTTGACCCTGCCTTTTATTTATTTGCACCTATTACCAGAATGCTTTTCTAAACTAAATATTTTGTGGTGTTTGCTATTCAGCATTTGATGAATGTTTATTACTATAACTCATTGTTCAGAAAAATGTACCATATCCCACATCAGTCCTTACACTCCATTATCCATGGGGTCTAAACCATTTCACAGTCACTAAATGAATATGTTATTTGGGAATTAAATCAGTGGGAAGAAAGGGAAAAGGCAGTCAAAGGTGGTAAGAGGTAAGGTGGGCAGTGGTGCCGCTTATGTAGAGCACTCCTTTCCCTGCAAGGAAACACATAAAGCCTCAGACTTTCCCTTCCTCTACCTCTCCTTTCTGCACCTCTTTCCTCTAGTAAATGTAGTGGAAACTTGCACCAGTCTGTCTTCCAGACTAGCATGGGGAGTGTGGAGAGTGCCTGAACAAATACCTATGGGACATATTGATTGTTTTAGGTTGTATTGTCTAAGAAGACTCCCAAATCAAGAATTTGAGTGCCAGTTGTTTATTTGGGAAGTGAACCTAGTAAATGCCAGTTGGGGAATGGGGAGATGAGGCAGGAAGGGAAAGGAAACCAGTAAAGGGTGTGTCATTGTTGTGAACTATAAAGAGCCATTTGTTCATTTAAAATATTAAAAATAATAAATGCTTACTTAATTCAGAAAAGATATCTATATAGAGAGATATATACATATATAATATTATATATGTTTTTATTTATTTAAGTAATAGCTACATCCAATGTGAAGCTCAAACTCAACCCTGAGATCAAGAGTCACATGCTCTACTGACTGAGCCAGCCAGGCGCCCCATATTATATTATAAAAATGTCAAGAACTGTGAAGGTTCGGAGGTTTTACCCTCCTTGTAAGCTAACAAATTAGCCTGCCACAGATTCATTGAAGTTGGAGATTCTTGGGTTAGAGGTAAAGGGATGTGTCACTCGTGGCCCAGCAGGCAGCCCCTATGTCTTACAGGATGGTGGAGAATGGCCTAGGTAGATGTCATACATGGAGCCTCTCTTACTGACTGGGGCTGCTTCTAGGGCCATTAACTTGGTGGCACTTCTGACTTATTGATTGTTCCGCCACACCCAGTTGCCAGAGCCAGTCCTAATCGGAATGTAGAGTTGGCTTTGGCTGGCAACCTCCTCTTCTCCAGTCTTTCCCCAAGGCGATTCTATCTCCATCTTCCCCAGAAATGGGTCCACATTTTTGTGTGTCTCCATCACTTCTTTTATTCCCAATGCAGTCCGCTTTTATAAATTCTCCGTTTGTATTAGGGACAAAATGGCCAACTGCAGTCATGTTAGCACTGGAACTGGGATGGATGGCCTAAAACTAAAGATATAAACAGCCTATCTGCAGAGATTTTGGGTATCAGATGGCATATGGAGGAAGCTATGGGATGGAAGGAAAATGCCCACTTAATTAAGGCTGAGATTTCCTGGGATACTTGGGTGGCTAGGTTGGTTAAGCATCCGCCTTCAGCTCAGGTCACAATCTCAGGGTCCTGGGATTGAGTCCCACATTGGGCTCCCTGCTCAGTGGGGAGTCTGCTTCTCCCTCTGCCTGTAGCTTCCCCTGCTTGTACTTTCTCTCTCTCTGACAAATAAATAAATAAAATCTTAAAAAAAAAAAAATGCTTTAAGGCTGAGATTTCCTGGATGCTCCTCAGGTTGCCTGGGAAGGTCAGCATCCTGCTCTGAGTGCAGCCCCCCAGGTCTTGGGAAAGGACCTTATTAACATCCCAGGAGCCTCCACCATTTCCTCTGATGCAGCTCTGTACTAAATCACTTTGATTTTTTGGTAACATCCACAAGGGACCAAAAATCTTTCTGCATTTACATTTTATCCATTTTCCTCTTCTTCCTCTCCCTAAATGATAGATCACTGAACTGAAAACAAAATTCACTTGTTTCAGATAGATGGGTCACAGCATGAACAAAGAACAGGGACTCTGTTCTTCCTTCGCTAGTAAGAGGCCTGCCCCCCGCTGGGTACCTGGGTGGCTCAGTGGGTTAAAGCCTCTGCCTTCAGCTCAGGTCTTGATCCCAGGGTCCTGGGATCGAGCCCCACATTGGGCTTTCTGTTCTGTGGGGAGCCTGCTTCCTCCTCTCTCTCTCTCTCTCTCTCTCTCTCTGCCCACCTCTCTGCCTACTTGTGATCTCTGTCTGTCAAAGAAATAAATAAAATCTTAAAAAAAAAAAAGAGGCCTGCCCCCATTTCCCACAATTCCTAGCCAGCTGCCTCAGAGGATAGACAGTTCAATGCAGGTTATAAAGTTGTGATCAGTTAGCACTGATCACAGTGCTAACCCTCCAGGCCAGGGAATGACATGGGGTGGGAGGAACCTCAGGTGCCTAAGAAATGAAAGGATCTGCCTGGGGCTTTATTCCCCAGGTCTAAAATGAACACTGTGATACACATTCCTGACCTCAGTGTCTTTCCCTCCTTGCTGAGATCTATCAGAATGTCATCCACTCCACTCTTCTTTTCTCCAGGCTTCCTCTGGGCAAAATGAATGAATGAATGAGTGTGTGTGTGTGTGTGTGTGTGTGTGTGTGTGTGTGTGTGTGTATATTCCATTTTCTAATGCCTTTTCGTATCCATGAGATAATTATTTAGGGCACTTAGCACCTTGCTATTATTACTATTGTTAATGTGCCCTGTGATTGTTCAGAAAAAGTCTGATAGTTTCAAAAATATGTCCTCATGTGGGGCACGTGGTTGACTTAGTCGGTTAAGTGGTCAACTCTGGATTTTGGCTCAGGTCATGATCTCAGGGTCATGGAATCAAGCCCTTTGTTGGGTTCTGCACTCAGCATGGAGTTTGCTTATCCCTCCCTCTGCTCCTCTCCTAACTCTCTCTCTCTCTCTCACTTTTTCGCTCTCTCATTATCTCTAAAATAGATTTAAAAATCTTTAAAAAAGTATGTCCTCCTCTTTTGATGTTTATCTTTCTCTGAATTGCATTAGTTATCTGTGGACATTTCTAATCATGTCTTCTAGACCATCAGAGGTCAAGTCTTATGAATCTTTATATCCCAGGCAATACTCTACTCTAAACTTAATAAGTGCTCAATTCACATTCATTTAGTTGAATTCACATCCATCTTTCTTTCTTTCTTTCTTTCTGAGAGAGAGGTGAGGGAGGGGTAGAGGGAAAGGGAAAGAAAATCTCAAGCAGGCTTCATGCCCAGCACAGAGTCCAACGTGGGGCTCCACCTCACAACCCTGAGATCATGACTTGAGTTGAAATCAAGAGTTGGATGCTTAACCAACTGAGCCACCCAGGCACCCCAAATTCATATTTTTCAAATGAGATTTTAGAGAATTTGAGAGAGTGTCCCAAGGCTAATATATTACTTAGTTTCTGGTCAAGAACATATAAAGTACTTTAGATATTCCCCACAGAAAGGGCTTTAATGCAGGGGATTGGTTACAAAGCAGTAAGAAGGGTTAAAGGAGTTCAAGGGGTTGGCGTGACTCAGAGGCAAGGAAACTCCTACTATTCCAGGGAGAGAGGCCATTGGCCAGAATCAGGAAGCTGCTACCACCTGGGAACTGGAACTCATAAGCCCATACTTACTATTGACATTACCCCAACCACTGCTGCCATGGCTACTCCACAAACAGAATTTCTCCTACCTTCTTACTGCCTTCTAATACGACTTGACTGCCTCCTATTTTTACAACCTAACCAGAGCCCACTAGCAAAGGAGTCTGGAAAATGTGGTTTGTACACTGCCAGCCCCAGTGGTAACAGGGAAGGTGAGTATGGAGCAGAAGTTCAACAGACAACATCTGGGTTAGATGATTGGGCCAGTGCCGATTTCACTGCACCCTCTACAGTGGGAGAAGTCTGCAAGATAAGAAGTGCCATACTAGAACTCTGCAGCAGTCCCACCTTTGGGTCTGAGGAAGGAAGTGTCTGGCAGTTGTCAGCCCTGTGACTCCCTTGGAATAGCAGAGCCATGTTCAAGGGCAGAATTCCCTCATCCAGACCATAGTCAGTGGTGCCTTCCTTACATGAGAGCCTACAACTCTGTGGTGAGTCGTTATCTCCTTCCTCGAAAGTTCATCACTTCAGTTAAGAGGCAGAAAGAAAAATGACAGATGGGAACTAAGCAGGTACAGCAACCCCAACCTATTGAGAGTTCACACCACTTAGGAATTTGGACAATAATGGTTGTATACTTTGCTCCCTTTCTACCATCTCTGAAACTGAGGAAGTTGGCACCTACTGAGTGAATCTGAGCTGTGGAAAAAGCCAGATCTAATCCCTCACGGATTTATTGACCAGAATTACCCCATCAAGCTGTCTTTAGATAATGATTAGTTCTTCCCTTGACACTATTTGTATAGACGTAGCTTCGTGCTGGGGCAGGGAAAACAACCAGATTTGGTTGCCCTGGCATTGCAAGCAGAGGTGGATTTCCCTTTCTGTCCTTTCTGCTGCCCCACCTCGCAACCAGAAATGTCCCATTCTGGTTTGTCATGAGAGAAAAAGGATGCATAAATTTGTTTGGCAGTGTCTTTATCTGAAATTAATTTTTGTGTGTGGTGTAAGATAGGAATTCCGTTTATTTTTCTTTTTACATGCAGGTATCCATTTGTTTCAGATCATTTGTTGAAAAGTGCACCTTTCTTACAAATCTGGAATATCATCTCTGCTGTATATCATGTGCATGATTGTGTAGACCTATTTGTAGGCCTTCTACTTTGTTCCACTAGTCTCTTTGTGGTATAATACCATCCTGCCTTAGTTACTGTATCTTTATATTAACTTTTATTTTGAAAGGCAATATCACTGCCTTGTTATTCAGAAGTAGTTTAGATATTCTTGTCCCTTTGCATTTTCTTAAATTTTGGGATTGGATTCTCAGGTTCCACAAAAATATATCTTAGGGTTTTGATTGGGTTTGTCAAATCTATAGATCATTCAGGTGAGAAATGGCATCTTTATAATATTAGTCTTCTAATCCATGAACACAGTATATTTCTCAATTCATTTAGATCTTTATATCTCCTAATAAAATTTTATATTTTTTTCCACAGAAAATCAAAACATTCTATTTTCTTTAATGCTCCTTGAGATTGAGTGGTACTTATAGTTCACCTTTACATTAAAGGTGGGACCTTCATGTTATTTAACTCCTGAATCCACCGTTTATGATTTCAGTGAACAAGCTGTAGACTACAGTGCAAATGAAGGTGTTCCGTGTGGTTGGGCAACATGATGGTCACACCTGTTGGGTCCCAGCATTATAGATGAAGGGTTTCCTACTAAATCTTTCCACTTTGGGTGTGCCCTGAGCCTAGTCTCTTGTTCCCTGCATTCTTTGAGACAAGGAGTTCAAAGAATTGAATAATGTTACTGTAATAAAACTCCTTCCATTACTACTACCTTATTTATATAAATAAATTTTCTCAATATTTACATCTATAAAGGTGAAAAATAAGAATGTAACTGATTTTGAAGTTGTCCCATTTTAACAGTAAGTACTAGTCATCCAAGAATACATGGACTATTAAAAAAAGTCCATTCAGGGGCACTTGGCTGGCTCAGTCAGTAAAGCATGTGACTCTTGATCTTGGGGTCATAAGTTTGAACCCCATGTTGGATGTAGAGATTATTTTTAAAAAGGAGGAAAAGAAGTCCATCCAGCTTGATAGGTGATATGTTTTAAGTAAAAGTTTAATAATTAATTTTAAAAATCAATGATATTTATGTTATTTTCATCAATTGGGTACTATTTATTATAATGATAGCAATCTAGAAGAATACTTATTTAACACTTAGAGCCTTTTGGTCACAGAAAACTGAAAATTTATTTCAATTTTAAATATATCTATATACATATACATATATACACATATATTATTCCAGTTTTATTGAAGTATATATATACACATATATTTTTGTTTCAGGGAAGTGTGATAGGATGATTAATAAAAGATTTTTCAAACTTCAAAATACATTACATTAGTGTAATTTGGGGGTGTAGTGAAATGGAATTATGACTTCTAGGAGAGAAAGAAACTGCAATATACCCAGCTGTTAAAGAACTTGTTCAAGTTTTTTTAAAGATGGGCAATGGTGGATGTTAAAGAACTAGAGAATTTAGAGTCCATTGGATACATTGAAAAAATGATATACCTATTATTTTTAAATGTCAATTTTAATAATATATTAGAAATTATATCCTGTGGTGGAAATTGCTTGCTTTCCACCAAAATCCATTCTCCTTATTTTTGTAACTGAGATATGGATACCCAACTAGGGACTAAATTTCCTAATCTACCTTGAAACTAGACATGACTAGATAGGACCAAACTATCATCAGTGGAATCTGAGCAAAAGTAATGAGTACAAGTCTATTATTTAAGAGATACTTCCTTACTTAAGTACTTAAGAGATAATTCCTGGCCCTCAATGACCCTTCCTTCTTCTGCCCACTGGCAGGAATGGAAATGACTTACAGTGACCTTGGAAGTCTCATACTGAAGATAGCAGATCTGTCATTAGCCTGGGTCCCTGTCTGATTATAGAGACCTAGAACCCTCAGCTCAGAATGTGACTTGAAAGAAAGAAACTTCTTTGTTTTTTAAGCCTCTGAATTTTAAGGGACCTCTTTGTTACAACAGCTAGGCCTTCCTTAACTGATACAGGAATCAATACCATGAAAGTGGAGCACTACTATGACAAAAACCTAAATTTTTCAGCATTTGTCTGATGCCTAGACAGCAAATGATGAAGAAATAAATAGTGCTAGTTAGAAGGCTGAGGTATCCTAGACAACTGGTACTTTGTTACCTATGTTAACTTGGAAGACAGACCACATACCTTCCAAGCCAATAGATCTAGGGCAAGAGCCAGATGCTATGTGTAATGATTTCTTCTTACCACCTTAGGAAGGTATTACAAGGAAAGGATGAGTTCAGGTAAGAAATAGCCAGTTGGCAAGCAGAGGTGGAAGAGAATGGAGAGAATCTTTATGTTAAAAGCCTCAAAACCCTCACAAGGTTGGAAAATCCAACTGCTTCTGGACCTAAGAAGTCTCTTTCTCAAAGTTTACTTAAAGACTCATTAAAACCTTTATGTCAAACATTAAGACAAATAATGGATTCATTATGGAGGGAAGAATCAGATTATGGTTACCATCCATCCTTTCTCTCTTCTTTCATAACAAGAGAGCCATCGCTATGATATGGCTGCCTGGCCTGGGACCACATTTCCTGGTCTTCTTTGTAGCAAAGTGATGGCCATGTAACAAAAGACTTTACCAATGGAATGTGAGCAGAACTGATATAACTTCAGCTTCTCTTGCTTAAAAATAGTCCTTGGCCCTAGGATCCTGTTCTTTCTCTTGGTTGGCTAGAATAGTAACTAGAATTACTTTAGAAGCCATGTATCAAAGATGGTAGAACATCTTACTCAGCCTGAATCTTGGAACCAGAATAAAAGAAAGAAAGAAACTCCTCTGTTCTTCAAGCTACTAAATATTGACAACCTGTTTGTTATAGGACATAGCCTTTAACCATAACTAATACTCATAACTTAACAACTGTTTAAATTTATTATGAAAAATATTATATAACTTCCAAATGTGTGTAAAGGTAAGTAGTTTTTGCTTTGTTTTGCTTTCTTTTATTTTAAGGGATTCATAAGCAACAAAGTTTAAAGACTCCTGGTATAGTTCATACTGGATGATTTCTGCTTCTTCACCTTCTAGTCACTCAGCAACCTCTTGTATTCTTGTTCCCTTCCTCTCTAAAAAGAGAGTATACAGATTCCAAAGAGGTTGATGCATGAATCACTGTACAACCTCTCGATGTACCAAATGCCTTCCCCACCCATAGTTCCTTCTAAGGGAACTTTCCCTATCTTTAGTTCCTATGAGAAAGCTGCCCCATATTTTGTTCCATGTGACCCAGTAAGCCCCTCTTCTCTATCATTGCTCGTGGCCACAGCTGATTGGGCCAGGATGGGCACCTGTCCAGTGAGCAGCCAGTCCATAGACAGGTCAGGAACCTCTGCTATAGCCTGACCCAAAAAGCCAAATTGGCTCTATCATATTACCTCTTTTTTAGAAAATATGAATTAGATGGCAGAGGAAGCTGAAATTGAGCACATGTGTAAAGAAAGACCATGAATTAGTGTGGGACCATTGAGGACAGAACAAACTCAGGTTGCAAAGAAGCAGAAGCTGTGAATTGGCAAAGCTAAGAGGTAGAAAAGAGCTATATAGAATAGAGGGGAAAAGTAAGCGAGGGAGGGCATTTCTGTCTCATGTATGGCATGCCAGTTATCCCAGTTATCTTAAAAACTATAAACACATGGAAATTCTGAATGAAATATAACAAATATCCCCTAAAATGCATAGCTGAGGTAAAGTAAGTAAATCTGAGAGGGAAGCAAAGAGAAAGGCAAAATCAAAGTGGTAAGCTTGTGCTGTTGTTTTGTGTGGATGGAATCTTTTACTGTTGTCAGCAAACAAGAAGCATGGTGGGGATGAGAAATAAAGAGCTCCTCAGTGAAAGGATGGGCCATTATTCTATCTACCAACAAGGGGACATCAGGAGGATAATTGTCAATCTAAGCTTGACAACTACTGGAGCTCCCAAGTGGGACCTGTATCACTTGGGGAATGCAGATTAACAGTGTCTCCAATGTGGCCTCCCAGACAGCTGGTACACCTTAAGTTCCTGATTCTATTTGAATACTTGAGTTTAGTCCTCAGTTTTGGAAAGCCAGTGTGAGGGCAGTTATCCAATCTATTCTTTCTGTCCACACCACCAGCCAAGTGACATTTGTCCACCCTCTAGAATAAGTCGAGGCTATGGGAATGAGCTTGGGGAAGACATCTGGTGGTGTCGACAGGTGCTTGGTACGAAAATTTAGCAGCTTGGGTCCTCCCCTACTATTGCTGATATGCTTCTCAGTAAGATTAAGGACAATGGTGATGAAATTGTCATAAGAGCTATCTGGCGAGGACAGCAGACCCAATAGTCAGTTAAATTATGTACACAAGTAGAACAGTTGTGGAAAGCTACACCGGGGCATTTTCCCTCATAAGGCCAGGCTTCAGGGGCAGTTCTAAAAGAGAAAAGGTCATTAATGTCCCTCCCTCCTCTGCTGGTGTTGTTGCTCCCCCTCCCCCTCCACAAAATTGTTTTGGCCTATTCTGGCAGCTGTAACTTAACTTTTTTCCAGTCATTTATTTTTCATACCCATACCTTTTGTTCGTAAGAGTCAAGTGCAAGAGGGGCAAGGATGTTTTTTATAAAACTTACAGATGCAGCGCCTGAGTGGCTCAGTGGGTTAATAAGCCTCTGTCTTCGGCTCAGGTCATGATCTGAGGGTCCTGGGATCGAGCCCCACATTGGGCTATCTGCTCGGCGGGGAGCCTGCTTCTCCCTCTCTCTCTGCCTGCCTCTCTGCCTACTTGTGATCTCTGTCTGTCAAATAAATAAATAAAATCTTAAAAAAAATTACAGAGACAGTATTATATCCCCCACTTTAGCCCATATGGGTCATGATGGGGAGATTCCATGAGCAATGTACTCAACCAAGTGCTCATTACCTTGACGATCTAAACCATGGAAGTCTAACAAGAGAATCCAAATGGCTGAACCAGAATTAAATTTCAATCCCTCAGGCCTTGTTTTGGACTGAGCTGCCATCTAGAGAGAGTACCAACCAGGCTGGCTTGGGGTTGCCATTAGGAAAAGAGAGAAGCATCATGCTAAGAATTGGGCAGGATGGAATCCTGAATTTTCCAAAATAGATCTCTATAAACCCCACCACTTTTGTCTTGAGCATTACCCAGGAAGTAGCTGAGAAAGGAAGATCCCTTTTTGGAAACAACTGTATTCAATGACCAAACTGCCTTACTAAGGTATATAGACTGGGAGGAGGTAGGGAAAATAGAAATCTTTTTAAGTCGATTTTTGAGGAAGCTGGTCAAACCCCACAGTACCAGATGCATGTGGATGGTAGGGCACTTCGAAGAACCATTGAATACCTTGACAATCAGCCCATTGTGTGTAGCTTTTGCCACAAAAGGGGCATTATTAGCCTGCAAATGGTCTGGGAAGCTGGTCACATGACCTAGATTAGCTTCAAGGGCCACAGTACTTTGTTTGGATTCAGCTGCTCAGACTGGAACAGCAGAGGAGTAGCCTAAAAAAAAAAAAAATCAACAGCAGTGAAGCCCTACTGATAGGCCTGAGAGAGGGTCAAAGGTCCAGTGTGGTTAATCTTTCAGGAGCAGGTGGAGTCAGCACCCCATGTAATACGAGCTCACTTATTGTGAGACAAAGGGGTCAACTTTTGGCAGGTGTCACAAGTCTGGCATGCAGTGCTAGCCTCTGCAGATCAGAAACATAAACTCCTTTATTTTGTGCCTGGTGTGTGAGAGTGGACGTGTTGCCATGTCTGATCTAAGCAGCAATGGTGATAATCTGGGCAGTGCAGACTTGATTAGTAGCTTGTTTTTCACTGGTCTCATCAGATAATTGGCCTTTCCATTGGCATCCACATGAGTAGCCCGGCTGGTTTGATCAGAAGTCATGATTTGTTTCTATTGTAAACGGGCCCCAAGAGGGGTGTCCTTAATCTATAGTTTTCCAGGTGGCAGACCAAGCAACTAGGCTATTGGCAAGAGCCAATAAGTGAGTAAAAATCTGACAAGGTTAATCAAAGAGAGCATTGGTCAGAGCTATGAAAATGACCTGGAGTTCTGCCCACTAAATGGAGCCATTTTTGGTTTGTCATAGCTGATGATGGAGTTGATTAGCAGCAGCAACCCAGTGACACCACTTCGTTTAGTTTTAGCCATCAGTGAAACAGGCCTAGGCATTAGAGGAATTTCTGTGAATCAGGGGTCTCATTGAACCAGTGACTCAGCTTCAGGCAACGGAGTAGGGCATAAATTATCCCCCAAATGTTAACTGTCACTTTTTCCTTTAAAGTTGAGATGCTCATTGTGCCAGGCCAGCTGCTTTCTTGGATGTACCATTTCCTTTTGGCAACTGAAGCTTAATGGGCTCATTTCACCTTGGTAGTCATCAAGTTTGAGTCAGCCTGCCCAATGGGGATATTGGGCTGGAGAGTTTCAAGGCTTCTATGGGCCAGATGTTTAGTTTTGACAAGAGCCCAGTAGCAAGCTAACCGCTGCTTTTCAAAAGGGCTGTTTCTAGTAGCCATGTCAGGGAGGCGACTAGTCCAAAACCCCAAAGGGCATTTCTGGGTGGAGGCTGCCTCCTTTTGCCAGACTTCAATCAGCAAAATCATGATCATTAAGTTTATGGGACCCTAAAGACAGCATGCTGTAGCTTGCAGGGCAGCTTCAAACATGATCAGTTGGTGTAAGCCCCACTCAAAGGATGCTGATTAGCAGGTTAGCTAATATAAAAGACCAAGTAGCATGCCTGGGTGGACCACGTACTCCCATACCTGAAGAGTCCAGTAAGGTGCTGGGCCTCCTGTTTGGTTTGTATGGCCAAAGAGACAGCAGTTTTTCAATGACCACCAGAGGAATTGAATGTTATTATGCATCCACATAGTTCCAAGAGATTGTACTTGTTGAACAGGCCCCTGAATTTTGTCTGAGTTTATCAGATCCTCTTCCTGTCTACCTTCATGGTGTAATAGCACCACCAACAAGGTCATTGAGACTGAGGCTTCTGACTTGCCAACAAGGTATCATCTATATAGTGAAAGCTTGGGACAGCAAAGGTAGAGAAACTCATGCCAAATCCTGACTCACCAACTGGTGGCAAATGGCAGCGGAGCTTAGGTACTCCTAGGGGAATACTATAAAAATATATGGGAGGCCTTGCTACATGAATGCAAGCTGATCTTGTTCCTCAAGTGTCAGTAAGATGGCACAGAGGGTATTGGTAATGTCTACGATAGCATACCTAGTGTCATCAGCCTGTGTGATGGATTCAGTTAGTCACAATGTCTGGAATAGCCAGGGCTATGGGAACAGCAACTGAAATCAACTGGCAACAATCTGCTATCCTTTTGGTCTTATTTTTACTGCCTTAGAGGGCTGTTTATTCAGATTCTGCATTGCGGTTTTGATTCGCATTTCCCTAGTGACTAATAATGAACATCTTTCCATATGTTTATTGGCCATTTGTATGTTTTTTCCCTAGCTTTATAGAGGTATAATTGACAAATAAAAATTATATATATTTAAGGTGTATGATTATATATATGTGTGTGTGTGTGTATATATATACATATATATATATATATATATAGTGAATGGATTACTGTAATCGAACTAATAAACATGTATCACCTCAGATTGTTACCTTTTTTGTGTGTGGTGAGAAGACTTTTTCTTAGTATAGTTGACACAATGTTACATTAGTTTCAAATGTACAATTCACTGATTTGATGAGTTTGTACATTATGCTATGTTCAAAAGTATAGCTACCGGGCGCCTGGGTGGCTCAGTGGGTTAGGCAGCTGCCTTCGGCTCAGGTCATGATCTCAGGGTCCTGGGATCAAGTCCCGCATCGGGCTCTCTGCTCAGTAGGGAGCCTGCTTCTCTCTCTCTCTGCCTGCCTCTCTGTCTACTTGTGATCTCTCTCTGTCAAATAAATAAATAAAATCTTTAAAAAAAAAAAAAAAAGTATAGCTACCATCTGTCCCATTACATCACTATTACAATATCATTAACTGTATTCCTTATGCTCTGCTTTTTATTCTCATGAATTCATTCCATAACTGGAGGCCTGTATGAGAATGCTTTTAAGATCCACTTAGCAAATTTCCAGTATACAATACAGTATTATGAACTATCATCACCATACTCTACATTAGAGCCTCAGAATTTATTCATCCTGTAACTGAAAGTTTGCACCCTTTGACCCACATCTCCCCATTTCTTAAACCCTGGGCCCCTGGCAGGCACTATCCTCCTCTGTTTCTATAAGTCTGACTTTCTTAGATTCCACGTCTAAGTAAGATCATACAGCATTTGTCTTTCTGTGTCCAGCTTAATTCACTTAACATAATGTCCTCCAGGTTCATCAAATGACAAGAATTCTTCCTATATTTTGGCTGAATTATATTTGAGTGTGAATGTGTTTGTATCATATTTTCTATATCCATTCATCTGTCAGTGAACACTTAATTTGTTTCCACATATTGGCTATTGTAAATAATTCTGCAGTGAACCTGGGAATGCAGATATCTTTTCTAGATACTGATTTCATTTCCTTTGGATATATACCCAAAGTGGGATTGCTAGTTCATATGGTAATTCTATTTTTAATTTTTTGAGGAAAATCCATACTGTTTTTCATAGTGGCTGTACCAGTTTATATTCCTACTAGCAATATACAGTGTTCCCTTTTCTCCACACCATTATCAGTGCTTTTTATCTCAACACCATCCTAACAGGTGTGAGGTGATAGCTCAGTGTGGTTTTTATTTACATTCCCATAATGATTAATGATGTTGAGCACCTTTTCATGTACCTGTTGGCCATTTGTAAGTTTTCTTTAGAAAAATATATATTCAGATCCTTTGTCCATTTTCAAATTGAGTTATTTGGTTTTTGCTATTGAGTTTGAAGAGTTCCTTATGCATTTTGGATATTAACTTATCACATGTGTGGTTTTGCAAGTATTTTCTCCCATCCCATAGGTTTCCTTTCCATTTACTTGATTATTTCTTTTGCTGTGCAGAAGATTTTTAGATTTTTAGTTCCTGGTCTTAGAAAAAAAGCCTTCAACTTTTCACTATTGAGTATGATGTTAACTGTCAGCTTGTCCTGTATAGCCTTCATTATGTTGAAGTATATTCCTTCTGTACCTACTTTGTTGAGAGTTTTAATCATGAAAGGTACTATTTTTATTACTATAGCCTTCTAATATTTTCTGAAATCAGGAAGTGTGATGCCTCCAGCTTTGTTCTTCTTTTCTAAGATTGTTTTGGCTACTTGGGGTCCCTTGAGATTCCATATAAATTCTAGGATGAGTTATTCTATTTCTGAAAAAAAGATCATTGGTATTTGGATAGGGATTGCATTGAATTTATAGACTGTTTTGAGTAGTGGTAACATCTTAATGATGTTAAGTCTCCCAATCCATGAACATGGAATGTGTTTCCATTTATTTATGTTATTTAATTTCTTTCAGCAATGTTTTGTAGTTTTCATTATATGAGTCTTTCACCTCCTTTATTAAGTTCATTCCCAAGTATTTTAACCCTTTTGATGCTATCATAAATGGAATTGTTTTGTAATTTCCTCTTTGGTACTTGTTAGTGTATAGAAATGCAACTGATTTTTGTATATTAACTCTGTATCCTGCTACTTTACTGAATTCATTTATTAGTTCTGACAATCTTTTTGTGTAATATTTAGGGTTTTCCACATACGATCATATCATCTGGAAGTAGATCATTTACTTCTTCCTTTTTATATGGATGCCTTTTATTTCTTCTTCCTTTTTATGTGGATGCCTAATTGGCTACAACATCCAGTACTGTTGTTAGAAGTGTTGAAAGCAGGTATCCTTGCCTTGTTCCTGGTCTTTGAGGAAAAGCTTTCAGTCTTTCACCATTAAGTTTGATGTTTGCTGTGGGTTTTTTCATCTATGGCTCTTATACTGTTGAGGCTGTTGCCTTCTATTTCTAGTTTGCTGAGTGTTTTTATCATGAAGGGCTGTTGATTTAGTCAAATGCTTTTTCTGCATCAGTTGAGATAATCATGTGGACTTCTCTTCATTGTGTTAATGTGGTATATTATATTGATAAATTTTTATATGTTGAACCATCTTTGTATTCCAGGAATAAATCCCATTTGGTCATGGTGTATAATCTTAATATACTGCTGAGTTAGGTTTGCTAGTATTTTGTTGAGGATTTTTGTTATCAGTGTTCATAAGGAATATTGATTTTTAGTTTTCTAGTAGTGCTTTGTCTGACTTTGGTATCAGAGTAATGCTGGCCTCATAGAATGAGTTAGGAAGTGTTCTCTCCTCTTCAAATTCAGAATTCTTCTCCAAGTGTTTGGTAGAATTCACCAGCAAAGCCATCAGGTCCAAGACTTTCGTTTGTTGGGAGATTTTTTATTACTGATTCAATCTTCTTACTGGATTTAGATCTATTTTATATATCTTTTTAGGTGAAGTCTTTTTTCCAATCTTTTGCTGATTTATTACTTGGATTTTTGTTTTACTATTGGGTTGTACGAATTTTTTTACATATATTCAACATATAAGTCCTTTGTTAGATTGTCGTATTGTGAATATTTTCTCTCAGTCTGTGGCTTGTCTTTTTATTTTCTTAACCTCATCCTTTGAAGAGCAGACATGTTGATAAAATCCATTTTACCAAACGTTTTTCTGTTATGGTTGGTGGTTTTTTTTTAATTTCCTATTTAAGAAATCTTGAGATTTTTCTCCAGTTCTTGTTCTAGAGGTTTTATAGCTTTAGCTCTGATGTTAAAGTCTTGGAGCCATTTCAAGTTAATTTTTGTGTATGATATCAGCTAGAGGTCAAGGTTCACCTTTTTCCATCTGTCTACTTTCCCCTCTACTTATCTTAGGTTCATTGGCTGAGTCCTGTAAATGAGAATAACCAAAAAAAAAACAAAACAAAACAAAAAAAAAAACCCACGCACACAAAAAAACAGATTAACAAAGGAAAAACAAGCAGAAGTTTAGTATGTGCATCACACATAGGGGAGCACTCACACAGAGATGAATAACTCAAAGGGGTGGTTAGAACTTGGGCTTATATAGCATCTTAACACAAGAACAATAAATTTTTAGAGAAAGAATAAGACAAAGGAAAAACACTTTGGGTTTTTGGGGGTGCAAATCGTAGGAAGGCAATTAAATGGGGGGAACTAATGGAAGATAATGGCTAGTTAGTAAAGTTGTGTATATGGATTCCTTTGGTCCTTTCTCTGGGCTGATAGGGGTCTAGAAGTTGTCTCTAGTGATTAACTTTTATCCTTCTTGGTAGAAAGGGAAGGGGGAACACCTTTACAAATTTATATCCTGCTTGTAGGCAAATAGCAGTTGGGCTTTTCTTGTATCTGTTCTCAGTTGCCTTCAACTCGAAATGATTCTTATGGCACAGTGGAATATTTTAGAGTGCCATATTCTGCTACCCTTCAGCACTTAGGATTTATATTATAATTGCCCTTCACATATTTTGTTCCCTGCACTTTATCCTGATGTCTGCAAGGGTAGGAACTATTTCTTTTCATCAGAGTTCAAAATCAGAAACACGGTAGATACCGAATTAAACTTTAAATTGTTGAACTTAAATTTTTTTGCACTTTACCTTTGCTCAACAAATGTCAGAAAATGAGCATCCAAAGGAAATTACTCTTTGTCACTAAGCGCTAGAGCCCGTGGTCCCTAATCTAGTCCTTTATTCATACATTTTTCATTTTGAATTGTATTTGTGTGAGCAGGAATTCATTGGTAATCTCTGACAAACTGGTTTGTATTACAGCAATTTGTATTCCCACTCTGAGATTATTTGCATTTAAAAGTGAAGGCTGAAGAGGAAAATTCCTTTCACCAAAGAGGAATTCCAAGCATCTGTTGCTGGCCAATGGGGTGAACTTTTTTGATGGGGGTTAGAAACTGTTTGGGGGAGAAACTACTAAATTATCCCATAGAAGGGAGTGATTTTATTTTGGTCAAAACTAGTAACAAGAATGAAACTGAAGTCTTGAACGAAAGTCCCTAAAGAGGCTTGAATTTGGAAAGACAAGTTGAGGGAAAACACTAGCAGTTAAGGAGTTAAAGAGAAAATATGCTTCTGCCAGCAGTTCCCGGGATTCTGTCCAAACAGCATGCTGTCAGCAGCATCAGCCAGCAGGAACGCATAATCTTCCACCCTTTGGTTTTAGTGGGTAATATTAACTAAGAAAACACTCCAGATTTTTCATGTTCATATGGTATAACTCACTCACTTCAGACATAGCCCTTTATCCAATAGTTACCTCCTACACTTGGGAAATTTTTTCTCTCCCTTTCCCTCTTTTCTTTCTTTCAATACAGTATCTAATTCAGGACACCAACAAGCATCTCCCAGGACAAAAATGCATTTTTTTCAGACTATAAGATCACTTTTCTTACAATCATTCTTTGAGCCAAAAGAGCGCAGTGACCTCAGGCTTTAAGATTTCTGAAGTTAAACATACTACCTAATTCTTTCCCCCACCCTGAAAGGCTCTTATTAACTTGTTGGTCAACTAGTGACTCATGGTGTATTAGAATGGAGGAAAAACATGCTGTGGAAATGCTGTCCTTGTCATTACCTTTGTCCTGGTGAGAAGAATGCTCCTTGGAGCAGGAGCCCTCCCCATCCCTGCTAAGAAACAAAGGAAAAAAAATCTCATGCACTACACTGTAATTTAGTTCAAGTCAACAAAATTTATTAAATGCAAATCTCCATGGTATATATAGGCTGAATAATTTAGTTCAATCATAGTACATTGAAGCTTAAATGAAGCTGGCACTAAGGTTACAAAGAATAAATCATGGCCCCTACTTTAGCTCAGTGTGGTCAGGGAGACTGTCTATAGATTATTATAAAACAATGTGATAAGCACTATATTGGGAGCTTGGAGGAAGAAATAATGAAAATTTTGTGTGGAGAATGAAACTAAGTTCTTTACAGAGCACTGTAGTGGTTTTCAAACCCTTTGCCTTATCCCATGGTAACTAATACATATATATTTTTTAAAGATTTTACTTATTTAGAGAGAAAGTGTGTGTGTGTGTGTGTGTGTGCGCGCACACACACACACAAATGGGGAGAGGCAGAGAGAGGGGGAGAGAGCCTCAAGCAGACTCTGCACTGGGCAGGGAGCCCAGTGAGGGGCTCAATCTCATGACCCTAAAATCATGACCTGAGCTGAAATCAAAAGTCGGACACTCAATCAACTGAGCCACCCAGGTGCCCCAATAATACATTCTCTTAAAAAGATTTTAATTATTTATTTATCAGAGAGACAGAGCACAAGCAGGGGGAGCGGCAGGCAGAGGGAGAAGCAGACTTCCTGATGAGCAGGGAGCCCAATGCAGGACTCCAGGATCATGACCTGACCCAAAAGCCCCAGGATCATGACCTGACCCAAAGGCCGATGCTTAACCAACTGAGCCACCCAGGCATCCCAATAGTACATACTTTTACTTGAAGTTTTGATTGAGATAATTGTGGATGCAGTTGTAAGAAATAACACAGAGAGATACCATGCACACATTACCTAGTTTCTACCGATAGTAATATTTTGGAAAACTGGATTATAATATCACCATTAGGATATTGATTTTAATACAATCCACTGATACTGTTCCGATTTCCTACTTTTACTTGCACTTGTATGTGTGTTTGTGTGTGTGTGTGTTAAGTTCTCTACCATATTATCACCTGTGTAAGTTCACCTATCCACCACCTATCCATAGTCAAAATACTGAATAGTCCCATCACCATAAGAATCCCTCCAGTTCTTTTATAACCACACTCAGCCTCCCTCTCACATCTGTCCCTGACCCCTTGCCACCGTTAATATGTTCTACATTTCTAAAACTCTGTCATTTAAAAAATGTTATATCAATGGAATCACACAGTATAAAACCTTTTGGGATTGGCTTTTTTCACTCGGCAGTAATTCCCCAGAAATTCATCCAGGTTGTTGCATGTATTAATAGTTCCTTCCTTTTGGGGAATATTACATGGTATGGAATTCCATACCATGGAATACCACAATCTGTTTAACCATTCATCTGTCAAAGAACAACCAGGGTGATTCTAGTTTTAGGCTATTAGAAATAAAGCTCTACAGGTTTCATGTGGACATACATTTTCATTTCCCTGTGATAAATGCCCTGGAGTGTAATTGCTGAGTTTTATGGTAGTTGCATGTTTAATTTTTTTTAAGAAACTAATAATGTGGGGTACTTGTGTGGCTCAGTTGGTTAAGTGTGCGACTCGATTAAGCTTTGGCTTGGGTCATGATCTTAGGTTCATGAGATCAAGCCTGTGTTGGGCTCCGAGCTGGGGGCGGGGAGCCTGCTTAAGACTTTCTCTTCCCTTTACCTCTGCCCCTCCCCACCTCTAAGAAAAAAAAGAAGAAGAAAAAAAGAAAAGAAACTGGTAAACTCTTTTCCAGAGTGCCTATACAAGTTTACACCCCCACCAGCAATATGTGAGTGATCTAGTTTCTCTGCATCATCTTCAGCATTTGGTGGTGTCACAGTTTTTAATTTGTAGCCATTCAGGAATGTGTGGAGTAATATCTCATTGTGGTCTCAATTTGTATTTCCCTAATGGCTAATGATGTTCAACAGCTTTTCTTTTCTAATTTTTGTCTCTTTTTTAAGGTGTTTTTTTTTTTAATGTTCGACATCTTTTCATGTATCTATCTGCCATTTGTATTATCCTCTTCAGTGAAGTGTCTCTTCATGTCTTTTGCCCATTTTCTATTTGGATTGTTTGTTTTCCTCCTGTTAGGCTTTGAGAAGATTTGTGGGTTTTTTGTTTGTTTTTTTGTTTGTTTGTTTTTTTCAGATACATTCTAGATGGTAGTCTTTTATCAGATAAATGGTTTGCAAGTATTTTCTCCCAGGCTGTGAATTGTCTTTCCATCTTTGTCAAGTAGATTCTCACAAAGCAAAAGTTTTTAATTTTGATGAGCTTCAATTAATCAGTATTCCCTTTTACAGTTCATGCTTTTAATGTCAAGTCTAAAAATCCTTTGCCTAGCCCTAGATCCCGAAGAACCTCTCCTGTGTTCTTTTCTAAAAGTGTACTCCACGAAAGCCTTTTACTAATTCCAGAGAAATCACACTGGAGCTTAATGGAAGACAAGCGGTAAGGTAGAATTTAATAAGAGCGCTATATTAGTGTATTCGGGCTACCATAATAAAATACCACAAACTTGGTGGCTTAGACAACAGGAATTAATTCTCTCACCGTTCTGGAGTCTGGAAGTTCAGGATCAATGTGCTGCCAGAGTTGGCTTCTGGTGAGATCTTTCTTTCTGCCTAGTAGACAGCCTCCTTCTTTGCTGTATTTTCAGATGGACTTTATTTGTGAGAGTGGGGAGAAAGAGCTCTCTTGTACTTCCTCTTCTTGTAAGGACACCAGTCCTGTTGGCTCAGGTTCCTACCCTTATGACCTCATTTAAACTTAATTATCTCCCTAAAGGCACTATCTCCAAGTATAACCAGATTATGAGTTAGGGCATCAACATATGAACTATTGGGGGAAATGACACGATTCATTCTTTAACAAACACAGTGCCTGCCTCGTGTGTTGGACCACCTGTTCTGGGTTTTTTGGACCATGGCAGCATTTATATATGGGCACAGGTACCAACACTGTCTGGTTTCAAAAGTCCTGTTGAGTGAATGCCATCTAGTTTGTGTGCTTATCTGCTTAGTGTATTCCTATTCCTCCCACTTCCCTGATTATCTGGGAACCATCCCTGTCTCTCCCACTCTGGTACTAAGGTTCTTACCTGCAGAACTGCTGACTTAGTACAATGTGCACATGGCACCTTGGGCATAATGAATTAGTCCAGGAAAGGGACTAGGTGCAAGCTGGGCGAATCACAATCTTTTTTCTGGGAATTTTGACCTCAAGACTTAAACTCACTTTGGCTGCTCTATTTAACCAAAGAAATCTAAGATTAGGGACCCATGATTTTGGCCACTTTATGCCATGTGGACTAGGAAACAAGGATGGTGGGTTTGCTACGAGAAAGAAAATGGAGCAGATGCAAAGAAAAAGCAAGAGGCAGACGCAAGGAACAGAGAACACTCTAGCATCAGCCACTGTATCCTATCATTGGGTACTATGAAACACCCCAAACCAAACTGCCTTTTTTGCTTTGAGGAAATTGAAGGGGACAGGGAAGGAGAAGGAGGAGAAAGCAGCCACACGGAGCTCCTGCCTAAGCTCTTCTTTCAACTTTTAGTCCCTTCAGAACTGACCATCTAGGTTGGCATACTCTTTAGAAGAGCTCTATCCATAAAATGTAATGCAAGCCATGTATCTAATTTTTAATTTTCTAGCAGCCACATTTTTTTAAGAAACAGTTGAAAGAAATTTTAATAACGTGTTTGATTTGATCTAGTATATCTAAAACATTATCATTTCAATATATAACTCAATTTTTTAAATTGCCCCTTTTGAATGAATGATTCATATACTGTTGGTTGCCTTAGGAGGCTTAGAAATTCCCCTGAGAAGTAGGGACTGAAAGATGGTCTATGGTCAGGCTAACTCCTGAGCTTCTCCATGGTGGATCTGTTTCCTGGGAGCCAGGGCAGCTATGTGAGAATTCCAGATTTCAATTCCCAACCAACTTGACCGCCTCCCTAAATCCCTCCTAAAAAAGTCTGTTTCTAATTAACACCCTGAGCTAAAAGTAGGGACTTTCTTCTGGGTCAGTATCATCTCTCCATGATCAGATGAGCTCTGGAGTCAGAAATCTCTGTATTTGAGTCTTGCCTCTGTGCCTCTCTCTTATTAGCTCTTCGACCTTGAGCAAGTTATCTCAACTTCTCTGAGATCTTCATGTCATGCCTGTAGAATGGGGATAATGACAGTACCCGCCTCCCACTCATAGAATGAGGATTAAATGAGTGAATTATGAAAAAGTGTAAGAAGGGTGAAAGTCACAATAGCGTATGTTAAGCACTCCATAATTGGTAGCCATTATTATGCATAGACATCCTCTCTAAAGGGCTGACAGTTTTCCAGCAGCTAACAGGAAAACAGAAAAGGTAACATACAAAGAATTAAGAAAAAGAAATACTTTGAATTTTGATGTCTAACAATACCTGAGGCTTGGCACAAAACTTCTAGTCCATATTTGGGTTTCCACTTGAAGGTCCAAAAAGAAAATTAAAGCCCTTTCTTTGTCTTAACATCTATTTGCACCCTAAATTTTTGATTTGGGCTATTCAAAAGATATTCTTGTCCAGTAGTTCTTTGACCTTTTCCCTTAGATTGACCAATGTTTGTAGATCTAGCGTCTTCATTGAACACACCCACTCCCCATTTTCCTTTCAAGCCTGGACCCTTTGCTTCTGTCTTTCAAAGTGATTTTCCTCTGGAACGTACATAAATGATTTTAAACAGTGGCCCTGGAAACTACATTTACCATTAGAAAAAGAACCCCTGAAGTGACTTGCAAATGTGTGTAGCTGGAGTCCACCCACATCCTCATTAAGCTAAATGCTCATGTCATAATGGAAGGAGGACTTCAGAGAGACAGAAATAAAGAGCAGGAAATTCAAGCTGAGAGCGAATTTAGAAAACATTCAACATTTAGAAAACATTTCTTAACATTGTATCTGAGGAGCCTGGGCCCCAGAGAAATTGGCACTGCGTGCTTCCAGAGTATTCTGCAAATGCCCAACTCACACCTGCAGAGTAGCCTTTGCCATGTTGCATTATGGTCGGTAGTGTGTCTGTCTTGTCTGCTGCCCTCTGAGAACATCAGTACAGGGATAAAGTCTTATTCATCCAAGCTCCCAGCACTGTACTTGATATACAGGTGGTGAGGAAATGTGTAACAAATGAGTGAAATGCTTTTGGACTTACAGCAGTCCATCTTGGCCTGGTATCTGGAATTAATAAAAGATCAGAGTGAAAAAAAAATCAGATTGAGGTCTTTAGTTCTTATCTTTTTTGTTCCCAGGGCCTATCTGTGTTCTGTGGTATGTATTTGCTCTTCATGGGCCTGAATTTCTGTGGAATATGTCTGAGTAGGCTGACGAGAGTCCCAGGCATAATGTGAAACAAAATGATCTGTTGAAGATTTCCGGTGTTATGAGAATTAAAAGTCCTCAATGTACTGCACCTTAGAATGTCCATTTTTAACTCTCATGTGAAGAGACCCTGCCTGAGAATGAGCCTAGAGAGAAGAAATCAGAGTTAAGAAATAAGAGTTAAGAGAAAGTATCTTTCTGATGACATCATCTGAGTTACCTGCATCCAGCCACACTTGAATGAAGTCAGCAGGCCTGCACTCGTCTCTTACGTGAACCAGTGTACTGGCTTTTCATTTAAGCCAGGCTGAGTTAGGGTTCTGTCACTTGTCCCCAGAGAGCATTGACTAATAAAATAAAGACCAAATAATTAGAGAATAATAAAAGCCACATAATTAAAGTGTTGAACTTCATGGTGCTGATTACAGATGCAGTAGAAGGACAGAAGAGCAGGCTGGGGAGAGATTAACAGATATAATGGGAGTTGGACAGGCCATGATCACTGTTGTAATGATAAAGAAACACCAAGAAAGGACTGTCTGTGGCTGGTAAACTATAGTAGTGTAGTATAGTAATAATAGAGTATAATATAGTATAAAATCAGGAATATTAGATAAGAAAGGAAGAAGAGTGGGCCAAGTGCAGTACTAGCCTTTATCCTCTTAGAATGTTGTTATGAGGGCCAGTGGAGGGAGAGAAAATCAATATAGTGTAAGACCATTAATTTTGGACAGTCATCCAAGCCTACCCTGGCTTCTGGGCTGAACATAATTTATTACCTTGTCTAGAGCCGTGGTTCTCAACCTTGGATGCATATTAGAATCACTTGGGGAGCTTTAAAAAACCCAGATACCATACATACAAGGGAATATTATTCAGCCCTAAAAAAGAAAGGAATCCTGTTATTTGTAATAACCTGGATGAAACTTGAGGGTATTACTCTAAGTGAAATAAGTCAGATAGGAAAAAGACAAATTCTACATCATCTCAGTTACATGTGGAATCTAAAAAAGTCATCCTCATAGAAACAGAGTGGATTTGTGATAAGCAGGGCTTGGATGTGGGGGAAATGGGGAGATGTTGGTCAAAGGGTATACATTTTTAGTTATAAAATGAATAAGTTCTGGGGTATAGCATGGTAACTCTAGTTAACAATACTGAATTGTGTACTTGAAATTTGCTAAGAGAGTAGATCTTAAATCTTATGCGGTGATGGGTATATTAACTAACCTTAATGTGGCAATCATTTCACAATATATACACATCAAATCATAACATTGTACACCTTAAACTTATACAATGTTATTATCAAATTTCAATAAAGCTGGAAAAAAAATCCAGATACCCAGACCACACCCAGACCAAGTAAATCAGAATCACTGGAGGGGGGGCCCAGGTATCCCCAGATGATTCCACGGTGCAGCCAGATTTGAGAACAAGTACTCTAGAATGGTGCTTCTCAAACTTTAATGTGTCTTTGAATCTCGTTTTGTTTTTGTTTTTGTTTTATTTATGTATTTGAGAGAGTGAGAGAGAGAGCACAAGCGGGTGAAGGGCAGAGGGAGAAGCAGGCTTTCTGCTGAACAGGGGACCTGATGCAGGATTCGATCCCAAGACTCCAGGATCATGACCTGAGCCCAAGGCAGATGCTTAACTGACTGAGCCACCCAAGCGCCCCTGAATCTTGTTTAAGTCTAAAGTGGGGTCCAGAATTTCGGGAGTTTAGTTTAGGGTAGTGGTGATGGTGGTGGGAAGGATGTTCTTTTCAACTCATCCAGTCAGATTTCCCAGAAATAATCTGTGGACAGCTATGTGTGATGAAAGTTTGCCCGCTCCATGATAATGCCAGTTCTGATGCAGGAAGTAGGGTGACCCACTGACATTTGCCTGGATCTCAGGGGCTTCCAGGGCCATGAGCTGTTTAGTGCTAAAAAAAGGAAGTCATGGGCAAATCGAAATGATTAGTCACTCTACCCGACCCTGACCCTCAGGTCAGTGAAGTTCTGGCCACCGTTAGGAAGCTTTGCTGACCAAATAGACACCATTAGTAAAGCAGGGGTGAACAAGACCTCAGAAGATGCTCCTGGCAAAGGAAAGGGAATTGCTGAGGCCAGCAATAGATAGGGGGTAGGGGCAGGAAAACAAGTGCTCTGGTGTGCCTGATGCATAGGCATCTCTCCAGAAAGTGGGGCAGGGAGCCCTGGAGAGAGAAGGGTCTTCAGCTTAACATGAAGAAACTGGAAGCTTCCTGCTAACATGGGGAATTCAAGCTGGAATGTACAGAATTACCCAGAGAGCTCATTCAACATGCAGAGGAGAAATTCTCCTCCCTGGAGAAATTCTAATTCAATAGGTCAAAGACCTTTTAACTGGTGTCCAAGGTGATTCTAGGCCACAGACTGAGAACCACGAACTAAAGGGTCTGTCTGCCAGTAGTTTGGCCTGTTAAAGAAAACTTTCCTGACCAGTGGGTTGGGCTGATTTAAAGAGACTCAGCAGAACTGGTAGGTGATGGTAAAGTTTCACAAAGCAGCAGGTCCAGATGGTTTCAGAAGTGAATTCTAGCAAATCTCTAAGGAACAGATCATTCTAACGCTAACGCTTTTAGAGTTCCAAACCATACACAAAGAAGGAAATACAATTCTATTAAGCCAAGAGAAGACTGAAATCAACCCTAGCAAAAATAACACACAAAACAAAACTGAGGACCAATCTTGTCCATGAATATCAATGTAAAAATCTGAAATAAAATACTGGCAAGCAAAATTCAGCATCCTATTAAAAGAATAAGTTACTGCCACCAAATGGGGTTTGTACTGAGAATGGAAGAGTGGTTCAGTGTGCAGGGATTTATTATTTTGATACATGATATCAGGAGAGCAAAAAAACCCTGCCTGTCTGTTTTTGTAGGTCATGTAATAGCATTCAGTAAAACGCTGCATGAACTCTTAATGTTATTTTTTAAATGCCCATTATGATCTGGGTGTTACCTGAACTACCAAACCATAAACTTGGACATGAATGGCAATTCTCTCTTATAAAACAGAAGTCGAATATATGAAACCAGGCCCAAGCATGTCAGGAAAGCAAGAGAAAACTACCGAAATAGGTAGCTCAGGCTCTTGCGGTACCTGCTCTTCCTGCTACTCTGCCTCACATTCAGTTATACCTGTGGCCTTATGGCCTCCACTCCCAATGACCCGTTATCAGAGAAGGAAAAAGCTTGGACCTGCTTCCCTAACGAGTTTACATGCTATGCTGGCACCAGATTAAAATGGGTGACTATTGTACTATAGCCCCATTCGGAAGTGGCCCTGAAAATGTTGCTGAAGGAAAAATCCTTCCAAGAGGCAGGACATTTGGCTGTTTACTTTTTTGGGGACTGAGACAGCCAGAGGACTGGATTCACACTGCCTCATGGGCAGTGACCGTTGGGTTATCCAACTGATCAGGGATTTGGAAAGTACAAGATTGAAAAATTGGTGACAGGATGTCTTGAGGGTGTCCATGTGGATGGACCTCTGGGGCTAATCCCAAAATTTGAACTTTATCATGCCCATGTAAATGCCCACCAGTGGGTATCTATTGCAAAGGAGGGTCTCAGTAATTAGGTGGACCAGACAACCTCTCCCTGGTTGTCAGCCAGCCTCTTCCTCCAGCTACTCTGGTGCTCCCTTGGTGATCTTGTGAACCCACAGTCATGGCATCCACGACACAAACTTCTCTCACTAAGTCCACTCCTGGATGCCTGGCCAGCAAACAGCAGAGGCCAGCTCTGGGTCTTTGATATGGCACCATTCCCTGAGGAGTCCAGGCTTGTAGAGCAGTCATGAATAGGACCTGAAGTCTGGAGTCAGCCTAGCCCAGCTGAGTCTAGCCTAAATTGGCTGAACTATAACCATTCCACAGACCTGTGAGCCAGAAATAAAACATTTGCTCTATTAAGCCACTGAGGTTATGGTACTGTTTGTTATACAGCAGAAACCTAACATAGTGCCGTTATTAATTCTCACTGAATTCTCCTGATTTGGTTGTGCCATCTGTTTCTTTTAGAGCCCTGGCTGAGTCACTGCCTTTTTGCAGATGACTCAAAGATATATAAATCTCCAGTTCATACCTCTCCTCTTAGTCCCAGACCCACATATAGCCAGTGGTCTGCTGGATAGCTCTTCTTGGATATCACAAAGGCAACTGAAAGTCAGCACTCACTCACCTACCACAAAACTGCTCCTCTTTCAGTAGCCTCACTCTCCTTGACACCTGCCTCCCTGTCATCCCTGTATTTAAACCATCACCATATCACATCGATTTAACCTCCTAAATATTTCTCCAATCTGTCCCCTTCCCTTTACCACCACCACCAGCACCACCCCAGCCCAACCCATCAATATTTCTTACCTAAAATCATCTCCCAGTTGACCCTTCTCCAGTTGGTTTTCCATATCATGGTCAAAATGAGCTTTCTGAAAATTCTAATTCAAGGGGTGCCTGGGTGGCTCAGTGGGTTAAGCCTCTGCCTTCAGCTCAGGTCATGATCTCAGGGTCCTGGGATCAAGCCCTGCATCAGGCTCTCTGCTCAGCAGGGAGTCTGCTTCCCCCTCTCTCTCTGCCTGCCTCTCTGCCTACTTGCGATCTCTGCCTGTCAAATAAATGAAAATTCTAATTCAATTATGTCCATGACCCATTTGAAGCCCCCCAATGGCTTCCCATTGCTTTTATAATAAATGGCAGAATATTTAACATGGGCCTCAAGGCGCCATGTGGTGTGGCCCCTGTTCCCCTGCTTTATCTCCCCCTCTCTGCTCTATTTATCTGTTATAAAAGGCCACATGGCCTTCCTTGTTTGCTATGTGCCATCTTACCCCTTGCTGCTACCCTCTCCCTGCAAAGCTGTTTCTCCTGTCTTTGCCTTATTAACACTTACTCATGCTTCACATCTCAGCCCAAGCATCACCTCTTTAAGGAAGTCCTCTCAGCTCTCTAAGTCTGACTCACAGCATAGCACGTTTTACATTCCTGTGATTGCTTGATTAATATATATATATTTTTTTGCTTGATTGATATTGGTCATGCCTGCAGCCCCTACCCACTATAATGTGACCATCAAGAGGGCAGAATCTACATCTGGTTTTGGTCATCAGTGTATCACCACGAATCTAGCACATCCTAGACACTTGGCACCTATTTATTAAATTAATAACTTGGTAAGTCAGGTGTCGAGCTGGAACGTCTCTAGCATTCATGTCAGCTTTCGTCTTCTGGACTTTCTTTCCAGGTTCTGCCGGTAGGATAGAGGAGTGACGGGGAAAGCAGCCAACTGGGGTGAATTAGCAGCCTCCATGCAGTCGAATACATTGGTTAGAATTTGAAGAAGCCCTTGTCCTCCTTCAGAGATACTGCTAAGAACAATGTGGCTTGATTGGCCAGGCCATTCTCAAGGAATGCTTAACACAAGTGCCAGAAAACCAAGTGCCAGAAATCCTGGGTTAGAGCATTTTGCCGGGAGGTTCCCTGACTTGCTGAGCTGAGAGAGAGATGACTCTAAATGGCACTGATTAATGACCAAGAGTGATCCTCATCCATCCTGGCGCTCTGCTGCTTCTTGTCAAGTGTTCACCCACCCTGTCCCGTTTAGAAAGACCTCAAGTAACTGCGCTCTGAAACCTCCTTAAATGGTTGGCTTGGTTGATGCCTAAATATCTCTTGACCCATACTGAGGTGTTGGAGAAGGAGGGAGGAATAAGTTACTCTTCTAGGTCTTGCATTGTATGATTCTGTTATTTTTAATTCTGAGGATTCCTTTTCCCTTTTAAAGAGTGAACTAATTATATTTTGACAGCATGGCTTGAATTTCATCCAGGGGAAAGAGGTAGGGAATTCCAAGTATATGAGTCATTCTGCCACCAGAAGTAGAGGCACTTCTTCAAGTCCTTATACCGTGGCAAAGGCAAACTCCTCCTCTCAAGGTCAGATGATGTTCTGAATCGGTACTGTCCAGGTAGCCTGCCATTTCCAACAAAACTTCCCCTGAGGCCAAGGAAAACTTGGATGACAGGACCTGGACAATTTGGCCCTTAGAAAGGGGTGTTCCTCTGGTTGTGATTTAAGAATCCGACATCCTGTGTGGGGCAGGAAAGAGGAGTGAGTGCATTCCGGGGTTTTGTGTTTGGCTGGTGGAAAAGGTGCATCTGTTTGTAAAATGGAATACTATGCAACAGTTAAAATGGATGACCCAGAGCCACCCTATCAACATGGACTAATTTTTAGAACATAATGTTAGAACGGTGGGGCACCTGGGTGGCTCAGTCAGTTAAGCTTCTGCCTTTGGTCAGGTCATGATCCCAGGGTCCTGGGATCAAACCCTTCATCAGTCTCCCTGCTCAGTGGAGAGCCTGCTTCTCCCTCTCCCTCTGTTCCTTCCCCTCTGCTCGTTCTCTCTCTCTCTCTCAAATAAATACATAAAATATTTAAAAAGAACATAATGTTGGAAGGAAACAGCAAGTTGCAGAAGGATACGTAGAGGTCTTCTGCAAAATGTTAAAATGTGCAAAAATATTATAAATCAGGGGTGCCTGGGTGGCTCAGTTGGGTGTCAGACTCTTGATTTCTGCTCAGGTCATAATCTCAGGGTTGTGAGGTTGAGCCCCATGCCAGGCTCCACACTCAACCTGGAGTCTGCTTGAGATTCTCTCTCTTCCTCTGCCCCTTCTCCCACTCTTTTTCTCTCAAATAAATAAAATCTTAAAAAAAAACTATAAATCATTTAGTTTAAATATATATCCCTAATGATTTATAATAGGATATAACTTACATAGGATTTATGATATGTATGTATATGTGTGATATATACATAATAAAAATACAAAAATACACATAGAAATGATAACATTCAATTTGTGGTTGTCTCAAGGGCAGAGAGAATGAAAGTGAGAAGAGGTACACAAGAGGGCTCCAACTATATCTGGAATGTTTTATACCTTAAGCTGGGTGTTTGTTAGATTCTCTTGTATACCTTTTGTATTTCTGAGATATTCCATGATGATTTTTTAAAGGCAGAAAGAAAAAAAAAAGGCAGAAAGAAAGGTTAGGTTTTAGGAGGCTGGAGTAGAAGGTAAAACCTCAGACTTGTGCATTGATTGGGACCGCCTCTCAGTTATGACCACCCAAGTTACCAGTATCCCATGAGCAAATTCACCCCTGCATCCAAGGACTTCCCTGTCAATTGCCGCTGAAACTATAAATACTCCCACCTCTGCTGCTGCATCACTGCCGGGCCCACCCCCGCTCCTTTTCCCTTCTTCTTTCTGTCATTGCTGGGAAGCTTCTGCCTCTGCTCACAGCCTTCTGGACATCCTCCAACTCCTTTTCCTGCCTGGTGCACTCCAATCCCCCAAGCTGTAGGAACCCCCAACTTCTGACTGCAGAGTGGAGTAGGGAGTAGAGAAGGCAAGCTGTGTTCCTGTTCTCCCAAGTTGGGACTTAGAGTGGATTTTCACTGGGAAATAACACTCTACCCAACAACTGGCTTCCTGATCATCATTAATACGAGTCCCACTTTGTTAGGAGTGACGCAGCCCCCAGGGGCCTGCTTGGGAACCAAAGTCATTCCTAACAAACTGAGGAAAATCTGTTCTGAATTCTACAACAGATTTTCCAACAAACTTTTGGAACGGCACCAATTTCTAAGTTGTCAGTTCCCTCTCAAGCCCTAAGGGGCAGAGCTAAGTTTTCCCTCTCAAGCCTTAAGGGGCAAAGCTAAGTTTTCCGTGGCTAAAGGGGATAAATGCAAGGAAGCAAGTTTGCTGATTGAAGAAGTAAGACAGGGAACTTCAGGGTAACGTCAAAAGAATTTCCTGGGAAAAAAATATTACATCATGGCTCACCTCACCAGTTGCCTACTGCCCATGAGTCTACTGAAAACGCCTTTTTCTTTCTGTTAAATATGAACAGTATATTAACAGACTCCAGTGAGAAGATCTGACAATTTGCCATACAATGTGAATTCTAATTGCTTTAATAATACTGCACAATGGAATAATTTCCTACCCAGTAAAAATGATTCCTCCTCGCCTGAGTGATAATATCCTGTTGAAATATAATGCCATTCCAGACAGTGACTACATAATGTCTGGAGGCTTTTTTTTTTTTTTTAAGTATAACCTTTAAATGCTAAGCATTAGAAATAAGGCAGTTGCAAGTGATAAAACATGTTCCCAGATGAAGAGAAGAATTCATTGGGTCTGTGTTGGAATCTACTAATTACCCAATGTCCTTGGATAAAATAGTAAGTCAATAAATTTACAATGCATAGACAGTCTTTGCTCTGTTCTTTTAGAAAAGATTGGTTGTGTGAAAAGAATAGAAATGGATTTTTCCATAAGGTCGGTACGCAGTGTAACATCTGTATTTGGACAGGTATACACACCATGTTGTTAATTTTAATGCACCAATTTAATCCTTGTTATATGCATCACTGGACTCATAAAAGCAGATTTTTCTTTAGACAATGAAATTGCAAGACATTTGTTGTCCAATGACTGAAATGTGTAGAGCTCTAGCCTTGCGTGGTGTCTAGGAATGTGGAAGAAAGAGAAGATGTGGTCCCTGTTCTCAAGGCATTTAGAGCACAGGTGATTCTTGGAAATTCAGAGCACAAGGGAGCCACACATCAGAAAGATGAGAAAAGTGAGACCTGGAGAGGGGAAAATGACCTTCCTAAAGTTACAGAGCTATGTAATGGAATTGTTCAGATGAAAACCCGGTGTCCAGAAACTGGAGCCCGATGCTAGCCTCTTCTATACTAGCCCCTTACAACATCCATGTTGAGACCAATGCAGTCCTAGACTTGAAAGTTTCTGGAGGCAGGGCTGTGTTTTGGGACACACGGCTTCCTCCATGGGGCTCATGGGAGGCTCCTTTGCTGGGTTCCTCTCACTGCAGCCCGTATGATGGGCACCATACACTGTTTTTCCCACTGGTATCTCCTTTTAGCCCCTGGTTCTGGGACTAAGGTGAGAGGCTGGGGGCAGGGTTGCTCTACCCAGACCCTCGTTGTTGAATCCACACTCTATCCAAGAAGTCTTCTTAGGCAAGACTTCAGACTGCTCCAGATTTGACAAGAACTCCACTCCTAGGTATATCCACAAGAGAAATGTTTACATATGTTTACTAAAGGAAGTGTGCTAGAATGTGCTTTTCATAAAAGCCCCAAATTGGAAACTACTAAAATGCCCATCAGCTGTAGAATGGATAAATAAATTGTGGAATATTTACACAATGGGATGCTGTACAACAATGAGAATAAACTATCTATAACTATATGCAATAATACAACAATATGATGAATCTCATAAATGTGATCTTGAACAAATGAAACCAGGCACTAAAGGGTCCATACTGTATGATTCATTTATATAAAGAACAAAAAGAGGTGGCGCCTGGGTGGCTCAGTTGGTTAAGCATCTGATCCTTGGTTTCGGCTCAGGTCAAGATCTCAGGGTGGTGGGATCCAGCCCCACGTCGGGCTCTGAGCTAGGCATGGAGCCTGCTTAAGATTCTCTCTCTCCCCCTCTCCCATCCCCCTCTCCTTCGCCCCTACCTCTTCTCCCCCTCTCTGGAAAAAAAAAAAAAAAGAACAAAAAGAGGCAAAACTAATCTATGCTATCAGAGGTTAAGGTAACAGTTATCCCTGGGAGGTAGTGGTGACTGAAAGGGCACACAGGGACCTTATAAGATGCTAGTAATTAATGATCTGGTTTCATGGGGATGTTCAGTTAATGAAAATTCATCAATCTGCAAACCTGCTATTTTGGCATATTTTAATATGTATCATATATTTCAAAAAAGGTTAATAAAAAAGGGCTCCAGGCAGACACTCTGGCATCCACTCCCCCCCCACCACTCCCGGCTCCCACACATGGGAGTGCTGGCTGATTCCAGCATAGCCCCTCTCTCCCACTGCCACAGGCTGTCGTAACTCATGCTCCAGTCCTGCTTCTCCAACTATAGGGAACATGCAGCAACCTCTTTAAGGGGTCCCCTTAATGCCCTCTCTCATAAGGCTGGAGGTTAGAGGGCATCTCTCCCCTTACCCCCATCCCAGGGGCAAGGGGAAGGATATTCATAGAATGACAATAGACTTCTCCAAAGAATCCTCTTCACAAATCCTCCTTCCCTCTCCCTCTCTTGACACCTTTATAATCGAAATTGTTGAGGGCATTTGAGAGTCTTAGAGTTTCTTGTAAAGTCTGCCTCTGTGCACCTGTCCACACTAATTTTGGAGCACAGTATCTCTTCTGTTGGTACAAAACAGCATCAGGATGATCCCATTTTAATATCTTGTTATGTAAGTAAATAAATCCATCCACAATAATGACTTACTACATTCACATAGTGCTTAGAGTTTACAAAGAGAATTCAGATCTATTTCCTTAATTTGCTGCAGTGACCTGCCCTGCCTGAAGTCACACTGGTATTATATGAGGACACTGGAACCCCAGGCCAGGTGCTCTGATTCCAGATTTATTCTGCAGTAGTTCAGAATTACCAAATATAGCTGACACTGCTGCTTACCTACCCAAACCCATTTCTTCCTATGACCATGTGCTCAGGGAAAGTATTCCCTCCCACTCCCAGACAGTAAGGGTGACTTCATTCCTTTTGTCTTGTGATGGGCTTAGGCATGGAGATTTTATCCAAATTTAGCCAGAGAAATCTGAGGGTATGTCTGCTGGGGGGAATTCAGAAAGGTTTTGCTCACTCTTGGAAAGGAACACAAGACAGGAAACATTCCCCTCCCCCAATCATCTTTTTTTGTTCCCCCTCCCAGTGTTATTTTGTGAGGATGTGATATCTGAAGCTGCTGCAGCCATCTTATGATCATTAGCAACAAACATGAAGATAAAATCTAGCATCCCATAAAGAAGATGTATATATAGATATAGATACAGATATAGAGATAGAGATAGAGGCAGAGATTGCGTGCGCACACACACAAACACACACACACACACGAATACTATTCAGCCATCAAAAAGAATGAAATCTTGCTGTTTGCAGGAACTAGAGAGTGGTATGCTACGCAGAGTAAGTCAGTCAGAGAAAGACAAATACCCTATGATTTCACTCATATGTGGAATTTAAGAAACAAATGAGCAAAGGAAAAAGAGAAAAGCCAGGAAACAGACTCTTAACTACAGAGAACAAACTGATGGTTAGGAGAGGTGGGCGGGAATGGGTGAAATAGGCCATGGGGATTAAGGAGGGCACTTGCTGTGATGAGTACCGGGTGATGTATGGAAGTGTTAAATCTTTATATTGTACACCTGAAACTAATATAACGCTGTATGTTAACTGGAATTAAAATGAAAACTTTTTTTTAAAAACCCCAGCATCCTAAACACAGTGGAACAGTAAGAAAAAACAAAACAAAATACCAAATCCTTGATAATGTTCTGCCACTAAATTAGAGAACTCTGGAACCACCTATCCCCAGGCATGCTATATGAATTAATAAATGCTATTATTTAATTTATTTTTTAAAGATTTTATTTATTTGACAGAGAGAGAGAGACAAGCAGGGGGAGAAGGAGAGGGAAAAACAGGCTCCCCTCTGAGCAGGGAGCCCCTCATGGGGCTCAGTCCCAGGACCCTGGGATCATGACTCAAGCTAAAGGCAGATGCTTAACCGAGCCACCCAGGTGCCCCAATAAATGCCATTATTTTAAAGCCAGGGCTTTTTTTAAATTAACATATAATGTATTATTTGTTTCAGGGGTACAGGTCTGTGATTCATCAGTCTTACACAATTCACAGCACTCAACATAGCATATACCCTCCCCAATGTCCATCACCCAGCCACCCTATCCCCCCACCCCTCAGCATCCCTCAGTTTGTTTCCTGAGATTAAAAGTCTTTTATGGTTTGTCTCCTTCTGAGCTTTTGTCTTGTTTCATTTTTTTCCCTCCCTGCCCCCCACAACCCCCCACCCTGATTCTCAAATTCCTCATATCAGTGAGATCATATGATAATTGTCTTTCTCTGATTGACTTATTTTGCTTAGCATAATGCCCTCTAGTTCCATCCACATCATTGCAAATGACAAAATTTCTTTTTTTTTTTTTTTTAAGATTTTATTTATTTATTTGACAGAGAGAGAGGGATCACAAGTAGGCAGAGAGGCAGGCTGGGAGAGAGAGGGGGAAGCAGGCTCCCTGCTGAGCAGAGAGCCCAATGCAGGGCTCGATCCCAGGACCCTGGGATCATGACCTGAGCCGAAGGCAGAGGCTTTAACCCGCTGAGCCACCCAGGCGCCCCCAAAATTTCATTTTTTGATGGCTGCATAATATCCCATTGTATATATATACTACATCTTCTTTATCCATTCATCTGTTGATGGACATCCAGGCTCTTTCCATGGTTTGGCTATTGTGGACATTGCTGCTATAAACATTCAGGTGCACGTGCCCCTTTGGATCACTACATTTGTATCTTTAGGGTAAATGCCCATAGTGTGATTGCTGAGTTGTAGGGTAGCTCTATTTTCAACTTTTTGAGGAACCTCCGTGCTGTTTTCCAGAGTGACTGCACCAGCTTGCATTCCCACCAACAGTGTCGGAGGGTTCCCCTTTCTCCGCATCCTCGCCAATACCTGTTGTTTCCGGACTGGTTAATTTTAGCCATTCTGACTGGCATGAGGTGGGATCTCACTGTGGTTTTGATTTGTATTTCCCTGATGCTGAGTGATGTGGAGCACTTTTTCATGTGTCTGTTGGCCATTTAAATGTCTTCTTTGCAGAAATGTCTGTTGTGTCTTCCATTTCTTGATTGGATTATTTGTTTTTTGGGTGTTGAGTTTGATAAGTTCTTTATAGATTTTGGATACTAGCCCTTTATCTGATGCGTCATTTGCAAATATTAAAGCCAGTTTTAACTAAATGTTCTCTCCTTGAGATCAAAAGCATTCTAACCAAAACCAGTAACATTTTAGTACCATATTGTTCTTTATGATATTATTAATACTCATTTATTAGATGATGTAGCAAAACAGATACCAATCATAGGGGAAAGAACACAGGGTTCTAGCACAAGAAGAGGCAAATGAGGTACTAGAAATAGAGTAAATAGATGGCTAAAAAAGGATGAACGAATGGAGGGAATTTGTTTCGCCAGATTGAAGATCAAGCTAAAAGAAAGCCGTAAGTAGACTACAGCAAAGCTAAGCTACATGTGATACATTTCCCCTCATACCAAGGTGACTGTACTGTTTATGGATTAGACTTCCCCTACAGGAGAAGTTACACTCTCTTGATGTGCAGCCTCAAACTAGGAGAAAAAAAAAAAAAAAGAAAAAAAAGCAACACTGAGTATTAAAGAAGAAGCAACAATGTTTCTTATGTTTAGCATTACTGGCATTATCTATTTAGTTCTTTCCATTTTTGTCTCTAATGAGCTAGATAACTGGAGATAGTTTCTTAAGAGGTTGATACTGGATGATCACAATGTATCAGACATTGTGCTAGGGGCTCTGTAAGTATAGTCTGTTTTAATCTTTATAGCAACTTTATGGCAACCGTGGCAGATACTGTCAGTTGCCTGTGTAGTATCCATTTTGTCATTCTTCCTTGCCCCTCTTAGGATGCTTGTGCCAGAAAGCAGCTCCCCTCCCTCCCCCTGGGCAGAGGAGGGGCAACTCAGCTTGGCAGTAGCCTTCTACAAAGAATTCTTTTCACATATCCTGCTTCCTCACTTGGCTCTGGTTTTGTTCAGGGGGACAATGTTCCCAGGAGAAAACATCACCTCTCCAGACTTCTTTGGGGAAGCCTGTGACAAAGTCTTAGACAGTGAGAAGTAGGCAAAATTGCCACTTGGGTTGTTCAGGAAACTCTTTTTTTTTTTTTAAACACTTCAAAGGAGCATGAAAATACATATGTATCTTGTATTTGCTTCCCTGTAACGTTTATACAGAGGGTATACACTACAGAGATCTAGGTTTCTAAGAAAAAATTGGACTGCTTGGAACTCCATTACCTGGTTTTCATGGGCATACATGTATGCAGACACATATGTAAATTTTGCAAGAGATTATGACATAACTTTTAAATCTGGCAATAAATAGATAAGATCAAATTGTCCCCACAGGTGACTTAATATTGGTGAACACAGTGCCTTTGGTCTGTATTTGCGGCACAGAGCTAAGGCACATGGGGCCTAGCATACTTTGTGAAACAGTTACACACATTTCATATTAAAATGTGGACACCTCACAGTAAATAACCTGAGAGCAAGAACATTTTGGAAATAGTGCCAGAGGGCTGGTATGCCATTTTAGGTATCTGTAAATGTGAACTTAGTTAATTAAGCACAACATTGTCTCTTTTTTTCATATACTTTCCCCTAGATTTGGAGTTTTTTTTTTTAAGTTTTTTTTTTTTTAAAGATTTTAAATATTCTCTACACCCAAGGTGGGGCTCAAACTCATGACCCCAAGATCAAGAGTCACATGCTCTATCATCTGAGCCAATCAGGGGCCCGTAAAGATTTGATTTTTAAGTAATCTCTACACCCAACATGGGGCTTGAACTCACAACCCCAAGATCAAGAGTCACATGTTCTACCGATGGAGCCAGCCAGGCTCCCCTAGTTCTTACTTTTTATTTTATCATAAATGGATTTTAATCATGATTTAAATGTATGAGGGCCTGGTTTCACTTTTTTTTTTTTAAGATTTTATTTATTTGACAGGCAGAGATCACAAGTAGGCAGGGAGGCAGGCAGAGAGAGAGAGAGGAAGGGAAGCAGGCTCCCTGCTGAGCAGAGAGCCTGATTCTGGGCTCAATCCCAAGACCCTGGGATCATGACCTGATCCGAAGGCAGAGGCTCTAACCCACTGAGCCACCCAGGCGCCCCCTGGTTTCACTTTTTTTTTTTTTTTAAAGATTTTATTCATCCATTTGACACACAGAGAGAGATCACAATTAGGCAGAGAGGCAGACAGAGAGGGGGAAGCAGCCTCCCCGCTGAGCAGAGAGCCCGATGCGGGGCTCGATCCCAGGACCCTGAGATCATGACCTGAGCTGAAGGCAGAGGCTTAACCCACTGAGCCACCCAGGCACCCCTAGTTTCACTTTTTTAAAAATTCTATTTTTAAAAATTGACATATAACATTATATTCATTTTGGGTACACAAGGAACACTCTTTAAAGAGGAGGCCAACTCAGCTCACTCATTTCTTTGGCTTTTTGCCCTTTGTTCATTGCCATTCTTCCTGGAATATAGATGTGATAATCAGAGGTAAAGCAGCCATGTAAGAAACATAAAGTTAAAAGCCAAGCATGATTGTGCCCAAAGCTAGGAGGAGCCTTGTTGGCCACGGCACTATGGAGACATTATATTAACCCTGGACTGCCTTCCTCTAAACTTCTTCATTATGGAAGAAAAATATACTCCTATTTATTTAAACCTGTGCAGTTAAGTTTCTATTCTATGCAGTTAAATACATGCTAACTGATATAGTTATACACCGAAGTTTGCCTTTTCAAAATTTGTGAAATTTATCATGTACAGAGTAGTTGAAATTCATATATAGGATTTGAATATGAGCAAATCTACCTCCTCCTGGATCCTGCTCCACTCTCCTCCCCCGCAGTGCAGACTACCATCCTAACTTGGGGAATATTTTTTCTCAGTTTGTTGTCATCCCTTTAAAAACCAGTCTCTTGTTCTTATTTTTAAAAAAACAATGAATTTCCTTTCCCAAATTCCATTATGACCATAAACAAGATGTCCAAAAAAGCAAAACCCTATAGGGACAAAGAAATTGGGAGAGAAAACAACAAAATCTTAGAAGCAAGAAAGCAGATGGACAAGTCATTACTGATCCAGCAGACCAGAAGAACCTGACCCCTAAGTTTCTCAAGAGGGTTAGGGAGACCAAGAAGCAAAATAATTTCTGGTGTGAAACTCCAGAATGGCTCAGGATTTGGAGGCAACCCATACCTCTGAAAGTGGGTATAAGTGGGGCTGGAAAACAAGAGGTTTCATTGAAAGTTGGTGTAACCGTCAGGATCTGATCAAGAGACAGAAAAACCCCACCAATTATTTGAACAGATAGAATTTAATATAAAGAGTTGTTAACGAGGCATAAAGTTGAACTCTAAGATATCACGGAGGCAGTAACTCTAGGAAGCAGCTACCACTCCCAGGCAGCTGGGAGTCCAGGCGTGGGGATGGGGTGGAATCATCAGAACCTATAAGCTTGAAGGAGGAGCCCATGAGGCAGGGTCCCAGATCCCTGAGGAGCAATTGCTGCTCAGCCAGTACTGGTGTCCCTGGTGCAGGGGCTGGGGACTGGGGGGCCACGATGAGACTGGTTCTGTGAGTGTCAGAAAAATGGCCAACTTACATAAACTCTTACTGCAGGAAGGAACCTTTGCTGGAGCAAAGAAGCATTGCTGGGGAGCTGCTCACAGCACTAGGAAGACAATTGGACATAGCTTGATCCTTCTTTCCCCAGCCTTCTGGGTTCCCTCTATTGACTAAAGTGGGCAGAGCCTAAGAAGGAACAGCGGCAGAACCCCTTGGTTTGAAGAGTCTCAACGCCAGTGTTGCCAAGCTGAGCATGGAAAGGTTGGATTTAGAGCTGAGAGATAATGACATAGTAACAGGCGGTGCTGGTAGTAGAAGCAAGTTTAAACCCAGATCTCCATCCTCAGCAAGGCAGTTGCTTCCCCCCACTCTAGCTACATACTGAGGTGTATTCTCTGGAGGGTAGAGGGCCTCCGGTCTGGGGGACATTAAGCATTGCTGGGGGTGGGATCCTGTATTGAAAATAGGGATTAAGTAAAGGCTTCCTGAACACCTGGACCTCAGCCCTCTTCTCTCAAATGACCTTCACTGAAAGTTAGATATATGTTTTCCAGACAGGGGTTGGAAGCTTCTCTGAGTATTTGACAGCCCAAGACAAAAGAGCTAAATATCTTGGTATCAGTATAAGGGTCTAGCTAGATCACAGTGAAATGTATAATCGGTAACCCCCTTTCTTTCAACTAGGCTTTACGTTATATTCTTAAATGTGAGCAAGATAGCCTGGGATTTCCAGACCTCTCAGGAAACTCTCTAAGGTACAAGACAGAGGCCAGAGATTGAGGGGAAAAAAGAACCTGGAGAAATAAAGACTATGCTCAGAGATATCATCTTTGATATTTAATATTTTCTGAAAAATAAGATATTGCAACCAAATAAAAAGAAAGTCACCAAAAGGAAACATTTAGAGAATAGGAAAGAATCCTTGGGAAATTAAAAATAAGGTAGAAGAAATGAAAAACTCAACAGGAGAACTAGAAGCTAAAGTTGAGGAAATCTAGTATGTGGAGCAAAATAATGAAGAGATGGAAAATAGGAGCTAAAAGATAATAAAAGCACTGCATCTCAATAAGGTCAACATATGAATGAATTTCAGAGTAAGAACACATGGAAAATGGAAGGGCAGAAATCATCAAAGAAATAATTCAAGAAAGTTTCTCTGACTTGAAGGGATCAGTTTCCAGACCAAAAGGTCTCACTGTGTATCCAGCACAAAGGTTGAGCAAAAAACCACATCTATCCCAAGGCACATAGCCATGAAATTTTGGGAACAGGGGACAAAGAAAAGATCCTATAAGCTGCAGGAAAAAAAAATTGTTACACCAGGCAATCTTCCTTGGAGACCTCATTGTGCTGCCCAAGTACTCTGGCAGGAATCATACCCAACTAAAGTAAATAACTATCATTTATTAAACACCAAAGACTTTACACATGTAATCTCCGAATTTTATAAACATCCAGCAAATCACATAACCCTATCCCCATTTTATAGATTGGCAAATGGGAGCTCTAGGAGGTATGTGACTTGGATAAGTGTACACAGCTATTAAAAGTTAATAACTCTTCAGCTCAGATCATGATCTCAGGGTTGTGAGATCAAGCCCCTCATTGGCTCCATGCTGGGCATAGAGCCTGCTTAAGATTCACTCCCTCTCCCTCTGGCCCTCCTACTGTGCATGCTCTCTCTCTCAAATAAATAAATCTTTAAAATAAGTAAATGTGCTCGGCTGTGAATACTAGTTACATAATTTGCCTTCCAGATTCATCCACCCTTCACCTGCCCTGTGCCTAGGAGGCATACTTCTTTGGACTCCACCAACAGGCTCCTGTGCCCTCTGGCTTCCAGGTGAGTTCTTCCCTTGGGAAGCTTCAGCAGGAGATCAAAGGGAGGAAGGAGATTGAGTTGAAGGTATGTGGTTCTCTCTCTGTCTACCTATCATGGTCATCTCAGGCTGGCCTCATGCCCTGACAACAGTGTGGCTGCTGTCAGGTGGGTCTCACTATACATTTTTAGGTCTCCAGATTCTTTGGCGCCAACGAGTGGTAATGGAGCCCCACCCCCCCAATTCTAGCAGCGCTGTCTCCAGTGGTTTTCCTGGACCCTGCCCATGCTTTTTACAGATGGTCCCTTATTAAATTCTTCTCAAATTACCCCATTTGAGTGTGCCTCTATTTCTTGCTGGGACCCTGGCCCATACATACAACCATGATAATATGAACAATGAATGTTGACTTAATCAAAAAGTCATGATATATTGGGAGGTGAGGAGAGGAAATATGTGAATATTTGAGAAGGGTGCATTGAAAGGGAGCTAGGTCCTCATTTTCCATAAGAAGAAAATTGATGATACGTAAAGGCATAAGAAAATATGAAATAGGAATGTATTCGTGTTATTTAGAAATATGGAAGTAAATCCCAGAAGAAATAGCAAAAGGGAGTCAAGGAAATGAAGATCTTCCCAGCTTGTTCTGAGGAATAGATTCTAAAACTGTGCTTTTTAGACCATGGTTTAAGATTCATTCAAATCTCGATCAATTTAGGGCATATCAGTCCATTCTTTTATTAATTAGAACAGAGTAGAAATTATTAGCATTTATCACAAGTAGTGAGAGTAAATATGATTTTGTTACATGGTTCAGTTTTATATTTCTGTGTGTGATATAAAATGTAATGTGGATTGAGCTCAAAAAAGCTTAAGAGACACTATTCTGAAAGATCAAATGGTGGCTGAAGACAGGGCAAAGAAGTAAATATCTTGACCAAATGGAGTTAAAGGGTCATGTTACTCTCTGAAGATGCAGTTACATTGCATGTGGCTGACAGGAATTCACTGCATTTGTGTGAGGCCCTGCCAGGTTAACAGCCCCCCACGCAGCTCGTATTATATTCACCCTGTGCCCTAGAATGTTCTTGGCTCACCAGCTAATAAAGAAATAAATCCACAGCCTCTCTGGTGGGATGATATATTGCTTTATCATGGAAGCCACTCCCTACAAAGAAATAGAATTGCTCAGGATGGAGCGGGGTTGGGGGGTAGAACACCACAATAGGACCAGCAAGGTGAATAAAAATTACTTCCAATACAGGAGGAAATGGCATTTACACCCAGACCTCTTTGCAACCAACACTTACACTACAAACCAGGTGATTCAGGGCTTAAGCTAACCCAATTCCTAGAATGTAAAACCAAAACCACCTTCTCATAGGAATAAGCGTTTAACTTTCCTTTTGTTAGGGAGGTAGAAAATGAGATCCAGCCAGGTGAAATAAATTGCAACAGTGCACAATTTTCAAATCCACAGGAAGATACCATTGCAGCGCACATAGTTGAAGCACTATATAATTATGGAATTCCAACTATATTTATTCTGTAAACGATGGAGTGACATGATTCTCCATTGTGAGAGGAAGGTGAGGGACTGGTGACCCACAGGTGACCCCGAAAACCCAATGATTCGTGTGAATCCATCTGTTTGAGCTCTTCAGAATCTTAAGCACAAATGACAAGTGCAAAACTGTTGATCATGAGGATAAGCCCTGGTAAATGCTCTAAGTATATTTTTGATTGTAACAACTCATTGTGAATGGATCGTCCGTTAAAAGTTGGCCCCCTTACATAACTAAGCTTTTTAAGCCAACAATAGAGTCAGCTCTCTGTGGCAGTGTGAGGGTGAAAGGGAGTCTGAGGGGTTGCCCCCAGCTCTGGTCTCAGGAAAACATCACCTCTCCTGGAGAATACAAAAGCAGCTGGAAACTTGTGCTCACCAGTGCCATCACTACCTCCTTCTTCAGTGGGAGCTGGTGAATGGGGAGCAGTGGAGACAAGGCTGCTTCTCCACCTCGCTTAAGGCCTGTAGCAGGCCTGTGTGTTCGCCTCTGAGCCAGGCACCACGAAGAGCCAAAAGGAGGAAGAAATGGGGTTCCACTCTTGAGGAGCTTTCAGTCTCGTTAGGTACCCATGAGACAACTCGAGCATGACGTAGGGCAGCATCTAAGAAGGGCAGGAATGGTGTGTACTGAGAAATCAGTTCGGCTGAAGAGATCCATGTCCCTGAGGCCCTCCTATAACATGGTGGGAGAAGTCCTGCCATCTTAGAGGGGGCTGTGCAGTAGGCCGAGGCTCTCATTTTCCACAATGTGGATGGGCCACACCAAGTGAAAGGAAGGGCTGACACGCCCTTTTGTGCTCGTCGCTGCAACCCACTAACCTTAAGAGCTAATCTGCTCAGGATCTCAGAACACAAATGCCTGTCCTCTTGGAGCCACCATTTATCCCCCAATAACACTGCAGAAGGCTGGGTTGTAAGAAGCAGGTATCGGGAAAACCAGGTCCCACAGTCTCACAGGCCTGTCATCTGCCTGAAGCAACCACACAGCGAGATGGTTAAGACACAACCACGCGGTGGACACCTCAGGCAGGCTCTTGGTCGCCAACATCAGTCCTGACTGGTTAAACAAAAAGGAATGTATTGAGGGATAGTAACAGGGGCTCACAGAATCTCTGGGGTGGTGAGAGAATCAGGTTTGTACACCTGAACTGGGCTGTCAGACTGTTCCCACTGCTGGGCGTGAGCCCTGGGCATGAGCCCATGACCGATGCCAGGCACGGGGTGCTCCCAACTAGGATCTCTGCCTCTGCTACCCTGAAGGCCGGAAGTCTCTTCTGCAGGCTCTGCCACCCTCACTAGAATGGATTCTGTGCCATCCCTCTGCTTTCATTCTCTCCCAAAGCAGGCTCTCTCCTGGGAGCCCCATTACAGACTCACACCAGAGCTGCAAGTGTGTCTGAGAAAGCAAGTTTTTGCCTTCTGCCTTGGGAGACAAAATTTGCAAAATCATCCTAACATAGGGAGGCTATGCAGAGGCACCAGGCAGCCAAAAGGCATGGAAAAATGTTCATTTGTTCCATGAGCCTAAGGCAGAACATACACAGGGTTCCAGTTCCACGTTGTTGACCTCTCTACACACGGCCTCCGTGACATTTGAAATAAGGCATTTCTCATCCAGTAGAGCACAGTGACTCTTTTCTTGATCTTCCAAGGTCATGGGATGGTTGTGCAGGTTGGGTAACCCAAGGCAGCAGCAATAGCAGCAGGTAGGAGCCAGAAAGGAACACGTGGCTTACGAAGTGCCTCTTGACATACCCAATACCAGTGATGTTCTGTGCTGATGTCAGTCACTGAGGAAGATGCTGGATCGCAGTTCACATGCTCATTTGCCTGGTAAAACCACACACTAAAACAGGACTTCAGTGTCTTCTTCAAAGCTGAAACAGAAGGTCTCAGTGAGAACTATTGGTTGTATTAGTTTCTTGTGGCACCACAAGCCGGGGCACCTGTGTGGCTCATTCGGTTGAGTGTCCAACTCTTGATTTCAGTTCAGGTCACGATCTCGGGGTTGTGAGACTGAGTCCTTTAATGTTAGGCTCCATGCTCAGCGCAGAGTCTGTTTGTCCCTCTCCTTCTACTCCTCTCCCCTCTCCCTCCCTCACTCACTCTCTCTCTCTTAAATAAAATCTTAAGAAAAATGGCCACAAATTTGATGGCTTAAAATAATATACACTTATTCTCTCACAGTTTTAGAGACCAGAATTCTGAAATCGGTATCACTGGACCAAAATCAAGATTGTGGGCAGGGCCATGCCCGCTCCAGAGGTCCCAGGGGAAAACTCATTCCTTGTCTCTTCCAGCATCTGTGGCTACTAGCATTCCTTCCTTGGCTTGTGGCCACATCACTACAATTTCTGCCTCTGTCTTCACATTATCTTTTGTGTGTGTATAATCTCCCTCTGCCCTCCCTTTTATAAGGATAAATATGATTGCGTTTAGGTCCCACCTGGATAATTTAGGATAATTTCTTCATCTCAAGATCCTTAACTTAATCACATCTGTAAAGACCCTTTTTCAAAATAAGGTAACATTCACAAGTTCCAGAGATTACGACCTGGTATCTTTGGGGAACATTATTCAGCTTATTCCAGAAGTAGTTCAGGGCTGTAGGAGAAGATGGGACTAGAAGAATCAGGCAAGACTGGGGACAATGAACTATTGTGTGCCCTGTTGGTAGGGATGTAAATTAGTGCAGCCACTGTGGAAAACCTTATAGAGGGTCTTCAAAAAATTAAAAATAGAGCTACCCTATCATCCAGAAATTTCACTTCTGGGCATTTTCCAAAGAACATGAAAACAATAATTTGAAAAGATACATGCTTATATGTTTTTTGCAGCATGCCAAGATATGGAAGCAACCTAAGTGTCCATCAGTAGGTGAATGGATTAGAAGATGTGGCACGTGCACACGTGCCCACGCACACACACACATACACACACACATGTATTACTCAGCCATGATAAAGGATGAGATCTTACCATTTGCAACAACATGGGTGGACCTAGAGGGTCCATAATATGCTAACGAAGTAAGTCAGACAGAGAAAGACAAATACCATATGATTTCACTTATACAGGAATCTAAAAAACAAAACAAACAAGCACACACACACAAAAAAAAACAGAAACAAACTCAAATAGAACAAACTGGTGGTTGTCAGAGGGGAAGGAGATGGGGGTTTGGTAGAATAGGTGCAGGGGACTAAAAAGACAAACTTCTCTTTATAAAATAAGTCATGGACATGAAAAGTACAGCATAGGGAATATAATCAATAATATTGTATCCACTTTGTATGGTAACAGGTGATAAGTAGACTTACTGTAATGTATATAATTGTCAAACTGCCATGTTGTACACCTGAAACTAATATGATATTGTATGCCAACTATACTTCAGTTAAAATTTTTTTTAAAGAAGCTGAAAAATTATTATGTAGTCAAATCCTTCCCTAAATCCCCTCAGCCAACCTCTAGCATCCTCAGAATTTGGCAACACTAAATGACCCCTGCCTCTAGACTTTGTTCTTAGTGTGATTAATCCCTTTGACATGACGTTGGCTTCAAAGGCAGCATAAGTAAGACAATTTGGAAAGTAAAACAAAGGTTGTTAAGAACATCCCTTGACAAGTATAGACAGAAACCTAGGTTTGATCTCACATATTTGTTCAGTAGTGACTTTGAGCAGCTGATTTGTGCTGGCTCAGCTATGACTGATGACAAGCTAGCAGCAAGGGCCTGTCTAGGCTGCTGGGGTGGAATCCCACTCTCCCACTCCCAGTGGTTTGTCCTTGGGCAAGTTCCTCAGCTCTCTGTGCCTATTTTCAGGTCTCTAAAATCGGGGCATTAATAATACTTCCCTCATGAAGTTGCTATAAGGCTAAAATGAGGTAGCATGTATGAGGAATATCTGGCACACGGTAAGCCTCGATCAAAAGTTAGCCTTTGTTGTTGCTTTTGTAATTGTGGCTGTTATAGTTTTCATGGTATTGTACCTAAATCTTTTTATGAAAATATGGTATCTATAAGCCAAATCATATAAAAGGGGCCTTTACGGGGCACCTGGGTGGCTCAGTAGGTTGAGCATCTGACTCTTGATTTTGGCTCAGATCATGATCTCAGGGTCATGAGATCAACCCCTGCATCTGGCTCCACACTCAGCAGGGTGTCTGCTTGAAATTCTCTCTCTCCCTCTTCTCTGCCCCTCCCCACTGTACTCACTCTCTCTGTCTCTCAAAAATAGATAAATCTCTAGGTCATAAAAAATAATAAATAAATAAATAGTGCCTTTAAAACCATACGAAATGAGTTTACCAGGGACTATCTACTAAAGTAGAAATTTAAAAAGTATGTTGAACTGAATGAAAGGAAAATAAAAGCCCAAAGTTATAGTATCAAATGAGCCTCAAATAAATTAAGTGATGTTGTTGTTTGTATGTCATAAGAATGATTCAAACACAATGGCAAGAACTTTTCTCCACAAGAAAGGCTTTTATAGACCTCAGTATGTAGAATCTATCTTCTGGGCTAGAGATAGCTTCTTTCATAATTTTTTAAGCATATGTATTTTCATGCAGGATAGCAGGAGCAACTTTATTAATAACATTTATCAGTTAAATAGTAAATTACCCCAAATATCTTGGACTGTACATTTTTTTAAAGTAGACTCCACACCCAGCACGGAACCCAATGTGGGGCTTGAAATCACAAACCTGAGATCAGGACCTGAGGTTAGATCAAGAGTCGAACACTTTACTGACTGAGCCACACAGGCATCCCAGGACTGCACATTTTACCCTAATCAACTGGAGTCCATAAGCAAATATTTAACTTGTGTTTCTGTTTATATATTCTCAAAAGTATTTATTTATTTAATAGAGCCCATAATGTGGCTGGTAATTGAAAATGTTGACTGAACTAATTTCCTTTGTACAAAATGGAAGACTTACGAAATTTTATCATAACTGTGAGTCACAAAACCCCTTTTGAACAGATTAATGACCACTGATGGAAATAATCAGGGACTACAAGCAAGTTTTCAATTAGTCATTTCATTTATTCCCCCCCATTCTTATCCTATTATAGAGTCACAGTTTTTAAAATTCAGTACAAGATCTTTTATTTAACATTATTTTTGATTGTGGCATTTTCTGACACATTTAAAAAATTGCAACATAACAAAGGCTTCATTAAACTTTGATTAGCATAATCAACACAAAACATAGAACATATTCCTAAGATTTTTACTCTCCAGTGTTTAGAAAAGCAGCTTAGTAAGTTGAGAGACCGTGTGTGAAGAGACCATTTTAATATATTTTTGTCTATATTATGGTCTCTTAAAACATGATTTATAAAATCTTATTTTCTAGTGAGCTCAGATTTGTGAATAGAAGGAGTTAGGATCCCTCTAAAATCAGGTAAAAGATGTATCTACTTTAAGTACAGAGGATTTAGAAAAAGCAAAATTGGGCTCTTCTCAAGCTAATAATTTGGGGTAGGCATTTGGAGGGTCCCCCCCCCCGCTTTTTGAATAAAAGAGGACAAAAGGCTTTGATGCCTGGTAAGGGTAAGAAATCTCTGAGTGGTGTTTATGTTCCTAGAAGAGTTCTGCCTCTTCAAAAATTTAACATGAGTTTAAAATACACATTCTTGTCAAGCCTGGAGAATTGGTGATTAACAACCATTATATATTAGTGATTGTTTTCAGTTACATTTACATGTTTATATTCTTCTAAACATCAGTTCTCAGATATTCTATGTCCTTCCTTTATATCTTAGTTTGGATTCCTCCAGAAGCTGCCTGTGAGTCAAGGGTTTAAGAGTGAGTAGTTTATTTGGGAAGTAAAGGAAAACATGGGTAGGGGAGTAGAGAAGTTAGTCCATGAAGGGAAGTCATAAAAGGCTGGGTTATCCAGCAAGAGACAACTGTGGACCACTGGGGCCTAGTCCCACTGTGGAACTCTGGGAAAGGGTATAGAACATGACCCTTAGAGTCTTCTCACATTGGGAGTGAGGGAGCTGGGGTATTTATACACGAACAAGCCATAGTCTTTTGTTGAGGGTTGCTCATGGGACTGTCAAATTCCTTGGCACTACCAGGCCATCATACTGTGGGCCAAATCCTTGGCAGATACAGGCAGTTGGAGCACACTGAAATGGTAGTGCCTGAAGGCATAAGGATTGAGTACCAAGAGTATCTGGTACAGGTTACCACAGAGGATTTCTGAGGTAAATGAATTGTTGCATATAAAGAATTTAGAATAATGCCTGCCACAGAGTAAGGATTCAATGTTAGTTCAGTTGTTTTGATAACATTTACTACTTTTCTTTTTCTTTTAATATGTCATGAACCATTCTTTCTTGTTGCCCAAGGGCTTCTGTTTCTCTACCCGCACTTTATTTTTTATTTTTGGCTTAAACAACAGAAATTTATTTTCTCATAGTTTTCAGAGGCTGGAAGTTTGAGATCAAGGTGTTGGCAGAGTCCTTCTGAGGACCAAGTTGGAAGCATGTCTTCCTGGCCTCTCTCTCTGACTTGTACATGGCCATCTTGTCCTGTGTCTCTTCATATCATCTTCCTTCTGTACATATTTATATCTAAACTTCTTTATTTTTTATAAAGTCACCAGTCGTATTGGATTTGAGCCCACACTAATGAACTCATTTTAATGTAATTACTTCTTTAAGGATTCTATTTCCAAATAAAGTTACATTGTGAGATACTAAGGGTTAGGACTTCAACATATGAATTTGAGGGAGGACACAATTCAGTGTATAACACTGCTGGATCAAGTTGTTCATATACAGTCACTCTTAAAAAGCAGTTGTAAATCCATGTTTAAAGGAAGAAGAACAATTTTTTTTTTATTACCCGGTTATCTGCTTAGAGTCCCCTGATCACAAGAGGGGTGACCAGTGCATAAGAAATGGGGTTCCTTACGGAGTCACTGGCCTCTTTACAACCCTTGAAATGATCCCTTTACCTTGGGCCAGATGAAGTTTTCAGGCAGGGCTTCTTGCCCTACCCACATCCAAAGGAAAGCCCCAAGGATGAATACAGCTCCATTTGGGTGGTCCAATGATGGGTTACATTTGCTATTTTTATTTCTTCCTCAAATATTTTCTTGAATATCAGGTACTGGCAGTGCCCTGGCAAGGTCAGTGGGAGCAAAACAAGGTCCCTTCTGTCATAACAGAGATTATAGCCAAGGAAACAAGCAATGTGCCAGTCATGGCAACAGTGATGCAGCCTGGTCCAGGGTCACTTGCTATCCCAGACCTGGTGTACAGCCCAGTCAGCAGTACAGGTGTCCTCTTCCCTCTGCCCATCAGTGATGTTCCTATGACTTAAACAACAGAGCATGCTGCTGAGACTGTCTGCTCTTCCCAGATGCCTTTGGACCTCTTAGCCTGTGAGCCCATCTGCAGTCTTTGCTGCTGGAGCCACTTTGCCCAGGTGCGGGTGCAGAGAGCCAGAAGTGCCTGGGGCTTTCCTCCTGCCTCCTGCACCAACTCCCTCACAGGCCTAGCCAGTTAGATGGATGAGGATCAGAGTTATAGTAGTCCCAAGGAAGGATCAACTCGGAGCAGTATTTACAGTTGATCTTCATTATTCACAGATCCCATATTTGCAAATTTTCCTATGCACTGAAATTTATTTGTAACCCCAAAATGCATGTGTGTGGTGCTTTCACAGTCATTGGTGAACATGCACAGAATGAGGCAACACCCTGCCTCTTGTTTCAGCTCTCATGGTATAAACAAGTATCCTCTGGGCAGTCTATTTAGTGCCATGTTTTCCTCACTTTTGTGCTTTTCTTGTTGATTTCACCATTTAAAATGACCCCTAAGCATAGTGCTGCTGCGCTGTCTACTGTTCCCAAGCACAAGAAGGCTGTGATATGCTTTATGGAGAAAATACATGTGTTAGAGAAGCTTTGTTCAGGCATGAACTATGGTGCTTTGAGTTCAATGTTACTGAGTCAATTTATACATTAAATAAGGTTTTTAAACACATAAAAACAAGGTTGTGCATTGATCAGTTGCCAGAATGTGACCAGAGACTCACAGGAACCTAAACCTTGTACTTCCCCTAGGAGCAAGGATTCGGCAATATTCGCTCAGTGTTTGTGGTGACTTTATACAGAGAATGAGAACCCACTGTGCATTCCAGTCTCTCCGGTGTGTTTAGGCTGAGGCTGACCTCTCCCCATTATCTCTTTGGTATCTCCCACTCCTTTACCAGTTTCTCTTGAGAGCACTTCCTTAATAAATTCTTGTACGAGAATCAACATCTCAGGGTCTGCTTCTGGTAACCAGACCTGAAACAGAAGGGCATCACTCTTCTCTCTTTGTTCCTGGTGCCATTCCTTATCCCCTCGGACAGCTGGTTTCCATTTCTCCCCAGAGACCAGCTCTGTGTAGTGCAAGGTATTAGGAGGGCAGCAGGTCAGTCCACAAAATAAGGGCTTGTTACATGTCCATCTAGTCTAAAGTGTCATTGAAAGCCACTGTTTCCCTATTGATTTTCTGTCTGGATGACCTATCCACTGGTGTAGGTGGGGTGTTAAAGTCCTCTACTACTGTTGTATTACTGTCAATTTTTCCCTATGGTTCTTTTAATATTTGCTTTATATGCTTAGATGCTCCTTTGTTGGGTGCATAGATACTTAACATTGTTATGTCCTCCTGTTGGATGATCCCTTTGTCATTATGTAATACCCTTCTTTGTCTCTTCATTGCTGTCTTTGTTTTAAAATCTGTTTTGTCTGATGCAAGTATTGCTACCTGAGCTTTCTCTTTCTTCCGTTTGCCTGAAATATCTTTTTCTGTCCCTTCACTTTCAGTCTATATGTGTTTTTAGGTGTAAAACATGTCTCTTGTATCTCTGCCTGTACTTTAAATGCTGGTGTTCCCCTCTCTTTTTACTCCACATCCTTTTCCTGGGCCATCTTTTAGTGTGTCACTCCATGGTCACTTTTCTCCCTAATACACATATCCAAATCAGGCCACTCCTCTAGGTCCTAGACTCCTCTACCCAACTGCCTACCTGAGAGCTCTACCACAATCATACAGATCCTCAGGCTCCTTCTGCCTCATCCAAACTCCATTCCTTGCTGATACAGATCCCCACCACCTCTGTTGGGGCTTTACCTCCAGAGGCTACCCATTCTTCATCTTAGGCCAGGGTCCTTGAGTCTAAGCTCTATCATGGCCCTCATCCAACCAAGCCCATGAGGTGCTTAGTCCCACTCCCTCCCCCAGTGTGGTAGGAGGAACTTGTTCTAGGGTCAGGCCTCACAAGATCAGGATGGCAGAGATTGGGTTCTGGAGTGAGGAGGATCTGGAAGGCCAGGCACATTAGAGGGACGCTCTTTCCTTGAAATTTCTACATGCAAGGTAGGGAAGTAGGGGGGACCGAGCCCTCTAACTCTCCTGCCACCCTGGATGCTCGAATGAGCCCTTTCGTTGCAGTCATGTGAAAAGAAGATGGTCCCAAGTAATCCAGCCCCCTTAGAGGGACAATGGAAGGCCCACAGCTCAGTTGTCACAGGAAAGACTGTGAACAAGGCCTTTCTTGTTTTGCCTGGCCTGAAAAATAAAAACCTCTTTAGCCATCAAAACAATACAAAACAAACAACAACAAAAACTTTTCCCAGAGCAGTGGGGCCTAGTAGCACTATACAGTACTAAAGGAAGATTAGTTGAGGAATTCTTCCGAAAATAGGAAGAAAACAAAACAAAACAAAACAAAACTCCTCTAGGGGATTTTCTGGCCCTCTCTAGAGCTTGAAGGGACAACTTTTGATGCAAAAGAGAAGGAAAAAAGATATATTCTCCTCTGGCTGGGCACTCTGGATGGTATCTTTATCAGGGGCCAGATGATTCTCAAGTAGCCTCACCCAGACTAACGTTCAGGAAACACTGGCCCCAGGATAAGGGTCAGATGCTCAGGGTAGCATCCAAAGCCCTCCAACATCCAGCCCCTGCTCACTTCTTTGGCCTCTTGTCTTGACACTCTTTGCCTGAAAACATGCACCCCAGCAGCACAACAACCCCTCCCTCTGTTCTGCTTCTTTCTCCTGCCAACTCTTACACAATGGTTTTCTCCGTTTTAGCTCCATGTTGGGTTAGATACCACTTTTCTGGACCCTTCTAATGCCTTATACATAGGCCTATCATCGCCCTTATCTCAACCACGTCATAATTATTTATTTGGGTCTGTCTCTTTTAATAGATTGTGTGAACCTTGAGACTAGGGACTAGAGACGATTAACCTATGCAGCTCCAGGGTGGCTGCCCTAGAATACAGAAAGAAGGAAGCAAGAGAGGGTGGGAGGAAGAAAGAGAAGGACCATCATAGTTTCAGGCTCCAGAGAAGCAGGCACAAAGATGGGCTATAACATACAAGAAATTTATTAAAGAAAACACCTGCGAGGAATTCTCCTCAAGACTGCAACATCAACTCTTACTTGAATTTCTAGCCTGGCAGGAGATTGCAGACATTTTGATCGTACCAGTTCTTGCAAATTCTAGAGCTGTCCAAGGAGGTCATGGTTTGTTGACATTTGTATTTCCAGTCTTGTTCAGTCCTTGACACACAGCGGGTGCTTACTACATTTTTTGCCAGTAAATGAGAATTTAAGACCCCTAACCCAATATAGTGTTGCCTTCCATGATGTAGCAACATCATCAACATAGCTTGTGAGGATTTTTTCTCTCTCCTTTGTTTTGGTTTATTTGCAAAAATGCCCCCAAGCACCTGGTAACCAGTTAAACAAAGCATAGGACGTTTACAAAGTCTTTCCTTCCCCACTCTAATCCCACGCCCCGAGGTCACCAGTATTAAATTTGGTTTATATTCTTCCACACCATTCTTTATGCTCACACAAAAGTATACAAATGCATAGGTATTAGGGTTCTTGAGAGAAATAGAACCAATAAGATATATCTATATCTGCATATATATAAATACACTTATATCAGATACATATACACAGACAGAGGTGGTTTATTTTAAGAAATTGGCTCACCCAATTGCAGGAGCTGGCAAGTTTGCAATCTCCTGCCAGGCTAGAAATTCAAGTAAGAGTTGATGTTGCAGTCTTGAGCCCAAATTCCCCAGGGAAGCCAGGCAGTCTGGAAACTCAGGCAGGGTTTCTATGTTGCAGTTTTGAGGAGAATTCCTCCTCCTTCAGAGGAGGTTAGTCTTTTCCCTTAAGGCCTTCAACTGATTTGAGGCCCACCCACATTATAGAGGATAATCTACTTTACTCAGTGTCTACTGATTTAAATATTAACCACATCTTAAAAATATCTTCACAGTAAGATCTAGATGAGTTTGACTGAACAGGGCGCCATAGCCCTCCCAAATTGACCCATAAAATTAACCATCATAGCATATAAACAGATTACAGGGACTTTTTAGTTTGCCTTTCAGCCAAGTGGAATCAAACCATATGCTCTTCTATGCAACTTGCTATCTTACAATAGTATACCATGTTATTATTAAGAAGATAATATATTTATCTCATTGAGTTAATCCTTGTAGATCTTATTATTATATTGTTTTTAAGATTTTATCTATTGATTTTAGAGATAGAGAGAGTGAGTGGGGTAAGGAGTAGAGGGAGAGGGACAAGCAGACTCCATGCTGAGCACAGACCAGAAGTGATGCTCAATCCCACGACCCTGAGATCATGACCTGAGCCAAAATCAAGAATTGGACGCTTAACTGACTGAGCTACCCAGGTGCCCTGTCTTATTGTTTTAAAAAGTTGCATAATACTCAACCATTTGTCCTTGGAGGGGATTGTTTCTAGTTATGACCAATGCAAAAAACATCTTTATACATCTATACTTACATATTGGTACATTTATTTCTGGAGGCTATAGTCCTACAAATCGGGTAGCTGTGTCAAAAAGTATGCATGTCTTTGATTTTAATAGATCCTACCAAATTTCTTTTTAAATATGCTGTAGCAATTCTCCCTCTAGCCGGGAATTAAACCAAGTACACATTTCCATACATCATTGTCAAAATTAGTTCTACATTTCGCCTGATGGGTGGAAAATGGCATCCTGCTATTGTGTGTGTTTGAAATTTGTAACAGTGGTAAAATACACATATTGTAACAATATATACATGGCATATGTAACAATAATATATATATCATAAAATTTACCATCTGAAGCATTTTTTTTAAAGATTTTATTTGTTCACTCAAGATACAGAGAGAGAAAGCGAGCAAGCAAGCATGAATTGGGGGAGAGGGAGAAGCAGACTCGCTGCTGAGCAGGGAGCCCAACATGGGGCTCCATCCCAGGATCCAGAGATCATGACCTGAGCTGAAGGCAGGTACTTAACCAGCTGAGCTACCCAGGAACCTCCATCTGAAGCACTTTTAAGTGTGTAGTTCAGTGGTGTTCAGTACATTGTTGTGCAATCAAACTCCAGAACTATTTTCACCTGCAAAACTGAAACTCTTGTACCCATTAAACATTTACTCACCATTACTCCCTCCCACCAGCCCCTGGCAACCATTCTATTACCTGGCTCTATGAATTTAACTACTCTGGCTAGATACCTTAGGTAGATAGAATCATGTGTAGTATTTGTCTTTTTTTTTTTTTTTTTTTTTTTGTGACCAGCTTATTTCCCTTAGCATAATGTCTTCAAGATTCACCCATATTGTAGAATGAGTCAGAATTTCCCTCCCAAATAATATTCCATTGCAGGTATCTACTACATTTATCTGTTCATCTGTCAACAGGCACTTAGGTTGTTTCCATCTTTCAGCTATTTTGAATAATGATGCTATGAACACAGGTGTGCAAATATCTCTTTAAGACCCTGCTTTTAGGGGCGCCTGGGTGGCTCAGTGGGTTAAGCCGCTGCCTTCGGCTCAGGTCGTGATCTCAGGGTCCTGGGATCGAGTCCCGCATCGGGCTCTCTGCTCAGCAGGGAGCCTGCTTCCTCCTCTCTCTCTCTGCCTGCCTCTCTGCCTACTTGTGATCTCTGTCTGTCAAATCAATAAATAAAATCTTTAAAAAAAAAAAAAGACCCTGCTTTTAATTCTTTTGGGTATATCTATCCCCACAAGTGGAATTGCTGGATTATATGTAATTCTATTTTTAATTTTTTGAGGAACCACCATTCTATCCTCGGGTGGCTGTACCAATTTACATTCCCACCAACAGTGCATGAGGGTTCCAGTTTCTCCACATCCTTGCCAACACCCGTTCTTTTCTCTGCCTTTTTTTTTTTTTTAAGATTTTATTTATTTATTTATGAGAGAAAGAGTGTGTGCACACTGGGAGAGAAGCAGGTGGAGAGGGACAAGCAGAATCTATACTGAGTGTGGAGCCCGAGGTAGGGCTCAATCCCAGGACCCTGAGATCATGACCCGAGCAGAAATCAAGAGTCAGATCCTCAACCAACTGAGCCATCCAGGCGCCCCAACACCTGCTCTTTTCTGTTTCTTTGGTCATTTCCCTTGCCTATTTTAACTTTCATTTTAATATATAAACACATATATTTACTTAGATATTTATAATGCTATATTTATATATTTGCTATTTACATTTTCTTTTCTATGAATTTCCTCTTTCTAATTTATAATCTTCACCTTTTTTTCTGTTATGTGTCTTTTTCCAGTCAACATATAGAAGCCCTAAAATGTATGTATTCTAAAAGCCCTGTGTGTTGGGTTGAAATCTTAAATTGTCATTTTCTTTTGGTCATAAAGAGTTGATTATCAGCAATTTCATATAGTTTAACTGAATATTATGGATATTAATCCTTTATCTGCAATTTTGTTACAATGATTTTCTCACAGCCTTTACCCTTTGAATTTTTATGGTGTCTTCTTTTTTTTTTAAGATTTTATTTATTTACTTGACAGAGATCACAAGTAGGCAGAGAGACAGGCAGAGAGAGAGAGAGAGGAGGAAGCAGGCTCCCCGCCGAGCAGAGAGCCTGATGCGGGGCTCGATCCCAGGACCCTGAGATCATGACCTGAGCCAAAGGCAGAGGCTTAATCTGCTGAGCCACCCAGGCGCCCCTTTATGGTGTCTTCTACCCCTGGAGAATTTTAATTGTCTCTATTACCAAATTTGTTTCATTTCTTTTATGCCTTCTGAGTTTCTTGTATCATAAGAAGGTCTCTCTACCTGAATATCATATAAATATTCTCCTAAATTTATTTCTAGAATGTTCATTTATTACACCTTTGCATTTTTAATTCATCTGCAATTAAAGAAATAGGGGTCTAATGTCATATTTTCCATGTAATAACCAATTATTCTACCATTTATTAAATAAGTCATCACTGAATTGAAATGCCACTTTTATTGTACCCTGTATTAAGTTTCCCTAAAATCTATTTCTTTCTTCTCTATTCCATTCCACTGATTTGTCTATTCTTATACAATTCCCTACTCTTTTGATTACACTAGCTTTATACTGAGTTATATACATATTTTAAAGATTTTCTTTATACTGAGTTTTAATATCCATTAGGGCAAGACACCAGTGAGGTATTACTGGTCTTATTTTTCAAAGTTTTTATTAGCAGCGATCACAGAGTTGTTGAGCTATCATTCTTCACACAAATCTACAGATACCCCTCATCAACAGCTAAATCACTTACACATCTTAACACCTCCCTCAGCTCACAAAGGTAGTTGGGTTCCAGTTCCCCTTCGGAGACCAGTACCCAAAGCTTCAGCAAACGATTAGCTAGGAGGATGGAGCGGAGTGGGGGGAGGAAGAAGCAAGTCTCTCCAGAGGCCCTCAGCATAGACCTACAGGTTGCTCATAATTGTCCCCCACTGCCCTCAAGATGGATCTCCCAGGTAGAGGGGTAGTAAAGGACACTGGAAGGGCAACAAAAACAAACTCCCTACTTCAGAGTTTTAGTTAGGAATGGGCTGGTTCTTAACAAATATTTAAATGACCCCAAAATTGAAATAACAAGTCCTCTTCCTGTCAGTCAACAGCATCGCTTATCAAATAAAACCTGTGGAATCTCCAGTGTGGCAGTGGGATCTCAGCAAGTGGTAAGGGCACACTGCAAGCCAGTTAGCTGCATGCCCAGTCGACAGTTGTCCCCGAGTGCCTATGTCTGCAAGATGCCAGACCACCATGCGGATAAATCGAACACACCATGCCGGCTAACTCCAGTCTCCACACAAATTCCTGATGTAACTAAAGAAATGTACATGGTCCCACTTCCCCTGAAGTGAGGCCTACCTTGAACGGAAATCTTAAAAGTTCCTCTCTGATGGCCTTGCCCTAGCTCTGGGTGTCATTTCTGTGTTCTGTGTCTGCAGTGTGTACTAGCCATGTCACTCAAAGTCACTGGTGATAATTAGCCTCAATTCTTTTTGCAATAACATTATAAAATTGTAAAAGTAATCCATGAACTTGGTTTTTAAAAAAATGCTTCAAGGGGCACCTGGATGGCTCAGTTGGTTCAATGTCTGACTTAGTTTTTGGCTCTGGTCGTGATCTCAGGGTCATGGGATCAAGGCCCGCTCCGGTTCCACGCTCGGCACGGAGTCTACTTGTCCCCCTCCCTCTGCACCTCCTTTCCCCTCTCTCTCTCAAATAAATGAATAAATAAAAATATTAAAAACCCCTTCAAATAGTAAAAATGGGCACAGAGCATAAAAATGGATATAGAAAAAGAAAATGGATATAGAAAGTCTCTCATTCTCACACACCCCATCCCCCCAGTGTCCCCTTAACTCTTCTCATTTGTTACTTGCATGGAGAGAAACTTCCTGTAATGAACCAAGAATCCTGTCTGCGTAGATTTCTCATTATAAATTAATGCCCTGGTTTATTAAATTGCAAATTGGTTAAATTTCAGCCATGGGAAACCTGAAGGAATCAGGTGGGGGCATGGCCCTGCACACTGGCCATGGAAGGGGTGTCTGGCAGCCCGCTTGCAGAGGCAGCTCGTTGTTCAGGGCATGACAGGGGACAAGAAACAGGGCTGGCAGGATGGGTCCAGGAAGCCAGCCCCCTGCCTAGAGGCTGGGGCTTGGAGTAGGTCACCTCCTTACTGGGCAATTCTGCCTTGTGTGGATGCTGGGAGATAAACAGAGAAACCTCAAGAGCCCCAGGCAGAAAACAATCATTTAGGCTCCCCCCTCCTCCTGCTAGAAGTACTCAGGGAGGGAGACCACCAGAATGCCCTAACTTTCACCCTGCACTTTCATCAGGAGTGCTGGTGCAAACCACCATGGGCAAAACTGCTGCAGAATAGTTCCAAATTCAGTGTGTCTGATGGCTTCCTTTTGCCCTTCCAGATCCACTCAACCCTTTTCCACCCACTCTGTGCCCCAGCAAGCCTATCTCAATGGATTCCATCAATGGGCTCCTGTGTCCTCTGTCTTCCAGTAGCCTTTGGCCACCACTAAGAGATGGGGGGCTAGGAGGAGAGAGATCAGGGTATTTGTTTCCCTCAAATGCCTTCTTTCTGGGTCCTTGAGGGCTGGCTGGTTTCATTCCTGAGCCAAAAGCCATCACTCCTGTCAAGAGGCCCTCTTCACAGAATTCTCCCATGAGGTTCCAGTAACTGCTCCCTCCTTCTGCTCCTTCTGTCCTGTGGTTTCCCTGCACCCTGATATGCCTTTGTAAATAGTCTATTAAACTCATCTCAATTTACCCAATCTGAGGGTGCCATCTGTTTCCTGCCAGGACCTGGAATGATACAGATGGCTTGTCTGACAGGGCCTATTGAGGGAGAGTCCAAGGACTCCTTATTGTTCCAAGCATAGGTGGGGCAGGCTGCAGATAGAAAGAGGTTACTACAGACACCTGGAATGAAGCCAGGAACTTGAATACTTTGGAGGCAGGGACTCTGTCTTCTTGTCTTTTCAGCCCCAGTATTGGGCAGGAACTGTCGTCTTTTAGTAGGGGAATCTCTCAAAACAGGTTTTTTCCCTTTCTTCAGTTCAGGAATACATTTCTATCTTAGAAGGGTCCCCTTCTCTCTCTCTCTCTTTTTTTTAGAAGGGTCCCCTTCTCTAATGGTGATGTCTAAGAGTTTGCGCTTTGAATGATTTTCTGTTAAGATCAAAACGATCAGTGAATTCTTGAGCAGAAATTAGATGCCAACACTCAGAGAAGAACAGGCCCCAGGGTGGGGCTGAGTGGCTGAGGGTCTGCAACAGCGATAGAGGAAGAACATGCCCTCATAGGGAGGGATGGAGGGCTCTAGAGACCTCTTCTCCCATTCCACAACTTTGCTCAAGGCCAAAATTCTGGGCGAGGAAGAGGAGCTATCTAGCTTAAGAGAAGCAGAAGAAAAACAAGAGCTCCCACCACTGTGCAAAGGGCTTTCCATCTGCTCACTTTGCAGCACAGAAATATTCTAACAGTTGTTAGAAGTTGTTAGTTGTTAGAAGATTATGTATATGCAGCCTTTTATCGTTTTTTGAAAGCCAGTGTACACCATGATCACAACTCTCTTTTTTTTATTTTTTAAAAAGATTTTATTTATTTATTTATTTATTTATTTGTCAGAGAGAGGGCACAAGCAGGGGGAGCAGCAGACAGAGGGAGAAGCAGGGTCCCTGCTGAGCAAGGAGCCTGATGCAGGACTCCATCCCAGGCCCCTGGGATCATGACCTGAGCTGAAGGTAGACACTTAACTGACTGACCCATCCAGCCGTCCCTCTCATTTGTCTGTCTTGATAAAGACTAGAAGATGCATGAAAATATTTACTGTATTAGGGTTATAGAATAAATTTCCCTTTTTAAGCTTTATTGAGTTATAATTGATATGCAAAAATTTCATACATTTACTGTATACATCTTGTTGGGTTTGTACATATGCATACACCTATGATACCATCACCACAATCGAAATACTAAACATATCCATCACCTTCAAAAATGTTCCTATGTTCTGGGGTTCCTGGGTGGCTCAATTGATTAAACATCTGACTCTTGATTTTGGCTCACGTCATGATCTCAGGGTTATGAGATTGAGCCCCACATCAGCCCCGCATGGAGCTGCTTGAGATTCTCTCTCTCCCTCTCCATCTGCAGACCCCACTCCCACTCATGCACTCTTACTCTTTAGAAAGAAGAAGAAGAAGTAGTAGTAGTAGTAGTAGTTTCTTTAGTAGTTGTTCGTTGTGTTCTTTTGTGGTGTTTTTTGGTTCTTGGGTTGTTTTGTTTTGTTTACGAACACTTAATATGAGATCTATCCTCTTAATAAATTTAATTGTAGGTATTATATACAGTAATTATATAGTAGATTTGTAGAACTTACTCATCTTACATTTTGCATATTTTCTTCATTTGAAAACTGTTAAGCTCATAAAACTATTGTTAAAATAAAAGGGAGGAAAAAACATAAAGCAAGTATTTATATCGGATTGGACAAGGTATTTTCTTTTTAGCCTCCTTTTCCTCATCTATATAATGAGATAAACTGTTTTATATAGTCCATCCCAAATTTTACAGACTGTGGCTCTGAACTGTTAAAATGAGTCATTAAAATATGGATACAGAGAGAGATTTTGATTATTTTATCATTTCCATAAAAATCAAGAAATAGGTAGAATGATCTTGTCCCCATTGAGACTATGGTAACTGAAATTCTGTCTGTCCAGCCTGGTTTCCCATTTCTTCCTTTGTATTGCTTTGAAGATCCTATCCTTGATTCCATATGAACCTAGCATGGTGCCCTGCTTCCTCCTTGAGAGGCATTTGGTGGTCACATGGCCAAAGCAGAGCCAATCAGAACTTTCTCCCACATTTATACATGGATTGGGCAGCAAAGAAGGTCTTTTCCTCCTGAAGCTGTTAAATCTTCCTGCCCATTATTTGGGTGACTTTAGACAAATCATCTAACTTCTCTGCACCTCAATTTTCTCACATTAAATGAGGATGGTAATATAATCTTCCTCATAAGAACATGTGAGGAACAAATGATATAAGGTATGAGAAAGGTTGTTATAAACTTTAAAGTATATTGTAATATTAATTATTTTCATTTTTGAAACAAATTTTTTGAAATAAAATTTATTGAAAATTTCAATTTTATTGAAAATAAATCTGTTATTAAACATAAAGAAAATTATAGGACAAACTAGCCCATTATAAGATGTTGGTCAGTCAGAAGGCATTAAGTCTTTCAAGGGTGTTTCCATTTTTTTTTTTAAAGGAACCCATTATATAAGGGCACCTGGGTGGCTCAGTTGGTTAAGCATCTGCCTATGGCTCAGGTCGTGATCCCAGGGTCCTGGGATTGAGCCCCGCGTTGGGCTCTCTGCTCAGTGGGAGCCTGTTTCTCCCTCTCCCTGCCACTCCCCCTGCTTGTACTCTTGTTCTCTCTGTCAAATAAATAAATAAATAAATTTTTAAAGGAACCCATTATATAAAGTACAAAAACAAGCTACAACAATCTATACTGTCAGAAGTTAGGATAGTGGTTAACCTTGCCAGTGAGGCTAGTGATCACAGGGGACATGAAGGGGTCTTCTAAGGGGTGTTGGTTGTGTTGTGTTTCTTGACCTGAGTTCTGTTTGCAGAGGAGTATTGTTAGTGAAAATTCATTGGCACGAAAATTCATTGGCTTAAGATATGTGCTCTTTTCTGTGTATATGTTAAATAACAAGTTATAAAAACTTGAGGACTTCTATTTACAAGATGGAATAGACATACTTTTCTTTACTCTCCCCATAAGTACAACTAAAAACGCTGGACATTATATATGAATCAAACATAAAAAGATTCAGAGTGGAGTGAAGAAGTAAGACCTGCTAAGGACCTCAGTACTCAAGGAACAACATGGTTGTGAATTCTCTGGATTTTCTTTTCAACTCATATATTCCAGATTTGTAGCTCTAGAAGCTGACACCCAGAAATACAAACAAGTGCAGAAAAAGAAAGCCAACAAAACCTGTTCTTTCTGAGCCAAAAGATCAGGAAAGAACAGCATAGGAAGAGAAAACCTCTCAACAGTAACTGCTCTACTCCAGCTAAACACGCAGGAAAAGCTGTGGTCCCACTCCCACTCATACTATCAAAGGCCAAGTGGGGAACTCAGAATTCCACCCTTGCCAAGCTATAATGAGGTACCTCAACCTGCCCATTAAGATGGTATCAGAGGAGGCTACATATGAAGCCAGTTCTTTCTTCCTTGCTGGATGGTAATGAGGAAACCATATGAGGAACCTCTCTTCCACCCTGTGTCCATTCCACTGAAGTAGTATCAGAAGAAGCCTACTGGAGAGTCAGGACTTTCACCATTGCTCAATGATATTGAGGACACCATCTCCCTGAAGTGCCAGTGTAGACCTAGGGGGGAGCCTAAGCTTCCATCCCACCCAGCAGTTATAAGGAGTCCCCTCCTTTCTACCTCCCCTCCCAGTCCAAAAGAGACTGAGTAGACTTCAGTGCTGACCTGAAGCAGCCACCACAAAAATAATGAGCAATTACAAATATACTTTATGCAAATGAAAAAATTAAAACTCTCAGTAAAGAAATGGAAGACATAAAGAAAAATGAAGTGGAAATTTCAGAATGAAAAATAAAATAAACAAAATTTAATAACTCAGTGGATGGGCTCACCCGCAGAATAGAAGAGACAGAAGAAAGAATCTGTGAACTACAAGGTAGAGCGATAGAAATTATCCCAATCTGAACAACAGAAAGTACACTGAATAAACAAGCAGAGCCTCGGGGATATGTAAAGAACTCTCAAAAGTTAATACTTAAGAAACAAAACAAAACAATAATCCACTTAGGAAATGGATTACAAACATGAAGAGACATTTTACTGAAGAGGATATACAGATGGCAAATAAGCACACAAAAAGATGTTAACCTTTAGGGAAGTGCAAACTCATCAGAATAGCTGAAATTTAAAAATAGTGACATCAAATGCTGGCGAAGTTGCAGAGAAACTAGATCACTCATCTCTTGCTTGGGGGAGGGTGTGTAAAATGATACAGCCACCATGGAAAACAATTTGGCAGTTTCCTAAAAAACTAAATATACACCTACCTTATGACCTAACACTTGTACTTCTGGACATTTATATGAGAGAAATGAAAACTTATGTTCCTACAAAAACCTGTATGTTAATGTTTATAGTAGCTTTATTTGTAACAGCCCCAAACTGGAACAATTCAGATGTCAGAAGGTGAATGGTTAAACTGTAGTTTATCCATACCATGAAATATCACTCAGCAATAAAAAGGAATATGCTATCGATACACACGACAACCTGGGTGGATCGCCAGAGGATGGTGTTGAGTGAATAAAGCTCACTCAAAGGGCTACATACTGTATGATTACATTTATATAACTTTCTTGACCAAATCACAGAAATGGAAAACAGATTAGTAGTTGCCAGGGATTAAGGAGGAGTGGGATGGGAGGGAAATGGGTTAAGGCCATAAAAGGGCAACATGAGGGATCCTTGTGACAATAGAACTGTTTCATACCTTGACTGTATCAGTGTCAGTATCTTGGTTGTGATATTAAACTCTAGTTCTGTAAGATGTTACCATTGGGGGAAAGTGAGTAAAGGATACATGGAATCTCTGTATTACTTTTTTGCAACTGCATTTAAATTTATAATGATCTCAAAATAAAATGTTTTATGTTTTTAAATGAGGCAAAGGGACCCCCCAAGAGTAGCAAACCTATAGGACTGAGAAAAGACGTCTAATAGTATGATTTCAGGCTTGGTGGCAAATCAGTAGAAGAGGGGGATAGATGCACTTTTTGCCACCTTTGTTAAAGTCAATCCTGGCACCAAATATAGAGAGATATTAATACAGACGTACCTCGGAGATATTGCGGGTTTGGTTTCAGACCACTGCGGTAAGTCACAGTATCACAATAAAGTGAATCAAATGAAGTTTTTGGTTTGCCAGTGCATATGGAAGTTTTATTTACACTATACTGTATTCTATTAAGTATGCAATGATAGCATCATCTAAAAAAACAATGTACGTACATCAGTTAAACACTTTATGGCTAAAAAATGCTAACCATCATCTGACCTTTCAACCAATCACAATCTTTTTGCTGATGGAGGGTCTTGCTTCGATGGTGATGGCTGCTGACTTATCAGGGTGGTGGTTGCCGAAGGCTGGGGTGGCTGTGACAATTTCTTAAAATGAGAGAACAGTGAAATGTGCCTCATCAATTGACTCTTCCTCTTATGAATGATTTCTCTGTAGCATGTGATGCTGTTTGATAGTATTTTACCCATAGGAGAACTTCTTTCAAAATTGGAATCAGTCCTCTCAAACCCTACCACTGCTTTATCAACTAAGTTTATGTAATATTCTAAGTCCTTTGTTGTCATTTCAACGGTCTTCATAGCATCTTCACCAGGAGTAGATTCCATTTCAACAAACCATTTTTTTGCTCATCCATAAGAAGCAACACCTCATTCATTAAAGTTTTATTGTGAGATTGCGACAATGCAGCCCCATCTTCAGACCCTGCTTCTCATTCTGGTTCTCTTGCTGTTTCCACCACATCTGCAATTACTTTCTCCACTGAAGTCTTAAACCCCTCAAAATCATGGGGGTTGGAATCAACTTCTTCGAGACATCCCCCTCCCCATTAGTGTTGATATTTGGCCTCTTCCCATGAATCACAAATGTTGTTAGTGGAATCTAGAATGGTGAATCCTTTCCAGAAGTTTTGCAGATATACTTTTCTCAGACTCATCAGAGAGGAATCACTATCACTTTCGTAAATGATAAGACTTGAAAGTTGAAATGACTCCTTGATCCGCGGGTTGCCATATGGATGCTGTTCAAGCAGACATGAAAACAACATTAATCTTGTCCGTCTCCATCTGAGCTTTTGGGTGACCAGAGGCATTGTCAACGAGCAGTAGTATTTTGAAACTTTTTTCTGAGCAGTGAGTCTCAACAGTGGGTTTGGAATATTTGTAAACTGTGTTGTAAAAAGATGTGCTGTCATCCCGGCTTTGTTGTTCCATTTGTGGAGCACAGGCAGAGTAGATTTAGCCTCATTCTAATGGCCCTAGGATTTTCAGAATGGTATGTGAGCACTGACTTCAATTTAAAGTCACCAGCTACATTTGAAGCTTTGAAGCCAGGCACTGACTTCTCTCTGCCTATGAAAGTCCTAGATGGCATTTTCTTCCAGTAGAAGCCTCTTTCATCTACATTGAAAATCTGTTGCTTAGTGTAGCCACCTCCATTAATTACCTCAGCTGGATCTTCTGGATAAGTAGCTGCAGCTTCTACATCAGCACTTGCTGCTTCACCTAGCACTTTGATGTTAAGAAGATGGCTGCTTTCCCTAAACCTCATGAACCAACCTCTGCTACCCTCAAACTTTGCTCCTGCAGCTTCCTCACTCTCTCAGTCTTGAGAGAATTGCAGAGACTTGGGGTCTTACTCCGGATTAGGCTTTGGTTTAAGGGAATGTTGTGGCTGGTTTGATCTTTCCAGACCACTAAAGCTTACTCCTTATCAGCAGTGAAGTTGTTTTGCTTTCGTATCATTCTTGTGTTCACTGGACGAGCACTTACAATTTTGTTCAAGAACTTTTGCTTTGCACTCACAACATGGCTAACTTGTTTGCCACAAGAGACCTAGCTTTTGGCCTATCTCACCTTTCGACATACCTTCCTCCCAGAGCTTAATAATTTCTAGCCTTTGATTGATTTATTGTGTTTTTTTTAAGATTTTATTTCTTTATTTGAGAGAGACAGAGATACTAGAGAGAATAGGAACTGGGAGGAGCGGAAGAAACAGGCTCCCCACCAAGCAGGGATGCCAATGTGGGGCTTGATCCCAGGACTCTGGGATCATGACCTGAGCCGAAGGCAGATGCTTAACCAAATGAGCCACCCAAGTGCCCCTGATTGATTTATTCTTTTTAAAACATCTCTTTTTTAAATAAGTTCTACACACAACGTGGGGCATGAACTCTTGACTCTGAGATCTAGAGTTGCATATTCTACTGACTGAGCTAGCTGGGCACCCCTGTCCTTTGATTTAAAGTGAGAGATGTATAGGGGCACCTGGGTGGTTCAGTCATTAAGCGTCTGCCTTTGGCTTGGGTCATGATCCCAGGGTCCTGAGATGGAGCCCCACGTAGGGATCCCTGCTCAGTGGGGAGCCTGCTTCTCCCTCTCCCTCTGCCTGCCCCTCCCTCTGCTTGTGCTCTCTCCCCCTCTCTCTGTCAAATAAATAAATAAAATTTATTTTTTAAAGATTGTATTTATTTATTTGACAGAGAGAAAGAGAGACATCACAAGTAGGCAGAGCAACAGGCAGAGAGAGAGAGGGAAGCAGGCTTCCCGCTGAGCAGAGAGCCCGATGCGGGGCTTGATCCCAGGACCCTGAAATCATGACCTGAGCTGAAGGCAGAGGCTTAACCCACTGAGCCACCCAGGCGCCCCCCTCCCAAGATGTTTTTACAAGAAAAAGCAGAATAGAGCATACATCATGTTAAAAGGAGAAAAGTGAGGGTGTGTTTTCACATACATTAAAAACATCTCTGGCAGGTTATAGTGGCTGTTTAATTGGGGAGGAAGGGGACTGGGCAGCTGGGGCTGGCATTAGAGGGAGACCTTTATTTATGTATCTGGTTATAGCTTTTATTTCTGAGCCATTTAGAACCACCAGCTATATATAATGTTAAATGCCTGCATTTTAAAGTTAAAACATTTTAAGAGAGGCTTAGGCTCAACAGAGTTAGGGAAACACATGATCTTTGTAACATTACCCAGCCCACTTCCCACTGGCTCAGTTTTCTTTGCTGTGTGGGACCAGGCTGTCAGTATGGGAAGGACACCTTCCCCCCACCCAGGTTTAGATTTTGTAGCCTGAGAACTATCCTTTCTTGGAGCCACCACTTACCTTTCCTGCCCCAGCTCCCTGGGGAAAATTTAAGGGCTGTTTTCCCAGAGGCCACTAAGGCTTTCCAGCTGCACCAGGGCCCCTGCTGGCAGCTGAGATTCCCCTGGGACAAGACAATCTGAGGGTCCTGCTAACCACCAGGCCCTAACCATCTGGGAAAACTTGAATTCAAATAACCCAACCAGTCCTGTCCTACAGATCTGGATCCGACTTAAGCGGGGCTGAGAATGAACTGGGATGTATCAGCGCTACTTGTTTACATTTGGAGTCCCTTCTGACTGTTTAGTGCCTGTGGGCTACCGGTTGTTATGTGGTTTGGCTATCATCTCTGTCCCCAGCTACTTCTCTCACTTCAGTCCCCACCACCCCACTATTCTGGGCTTCCTCCCCTGATTCTACCTGTTGCTGCTGATTATCTTCCGATATCAGACAGGAGGCCATCAAGAAACAGATGGCATGCTCAAATTGGGTAATTTGAGAAGAGTTTAATAAGAGATTATTTATAAAAAGTGTGGGCAGGGTCTAGAGAAACCACAAGGGATAGGGCAATACCCAGGGGCAAGAAGAGGGATCAGCAGCAGAGAGGGATGGGTGGAGAGGGCCGGGCAGGAGCTGAGACTTGTGGTTAATTAAAGGAGGCAGCCAGCTCACTATGACTCATCAGGGAGGGAGTCTGGGAAATTAAAAACCCCAGCTTCAGTCTCCTTCCTTCCATCTCCTACAGGTATCCCATTTTACAAACCCAACGGAGGGCATAGGAGCCCAATGATTCTATCCATAGAGGTCAGCATCCCTGGCAGAGCATGGGGGGAAAGGTGGAGAGTGGATCTGGAGAGACAAATGGAATACGTCTAGCACCTCTCCCATAATATTTTGGAAAAATCATCACGGAAAAATTTTAAACATATAAAAAAAAGTAGAGAGAATAATAATATAATGAACACCATGTACCCATCATCCAATTTTAACAATTATCAAGGTAAAGCCAATCTCATTTTATCTGTATCCCCACTCACTCTGCCCTCTTATTATTTTTCAGCAAATGCCAGGCATCATATCATTTCTTCTTTCAATAATTCATATGCATCTCTAAAAGATAAGGATTCTCTTAAACCACAAAACCATTAGCAAAAATAATAAGTAAAATAATTCCTTAATATCCAGTCAGTGTCAGACTTCCAGTTGTCCAGTAAATATCATACATGGCTTTTTAAAAAACAATTTGTTTGCTTGAATCAAGATCCCAGTAAGGGGTAATCTTTACAACTGGTTGATGTCCTTTGAGTCTCTTTTAGATCTATAGCTTCCCCCTCCATCATTTTTCTTTTTCTTGTACCTTTTTTACTGAAGAACATGAGACATTTGTCCTGTAGTATATCCCACAGTCGGGATTTTGCTGTTTGTTTTCCCATATTCTAATTTAACATGCCCTCTCCTCTGTGTTTCCTATAAGCTTATAATTGGCTCCAGAGGCTTAATCAGATTCAGGTCCAATTTTTATTACTACTTCATAGACAGATGATGATGTATTCTTCCTTCAGGAAACACAAAAATTCTCACTGACAATTCTTATGATGCTAATAGCCATAATGATTGATGCTTACATCCATTAATTTATTAGAGATTACAAAATGATGATATGCAAACTTATTCCTGTTCTTGTGTTAGTAATTTTGCATCTTGGTTTGGTTTTTTTTTCTGATCATAATACTTCATGGAACTCACCAAGCCACCTGTGTTGCCCTAATGCATCCTTTTTAAAGGCTGCATAACTTTGGTGGCGTGGAAATACTATCATTTATTCAACCATTCTCCTTTTGGCAGGCTTTTGCTTGGCATCCGGTTTTGGTTTTTTTGTTTTTTTGTTTTTTTGGTTTTTTTTTTGCAACTATGAGCAATGCTGCAATGAAACATCCTTTTACACATACTCTTACTTCCTAGTACTTTTATTCCTACTGAATAAATTCCTTGGAGCAGAGTTCTTGGGGAGATGAAATTTGTTAATATTAACAGTTGTTACCAGATTATTTTCTGGAATGGCTGTAATACTTCAATGTCCACCAGCAATGTGCAAGAGTACTTTTTAATCTATATCCCCACCAGCTATAGGTACTAACCGCTTTTGTAATTTTTGCCAGATTATGGGTATAAACAATGTCTTGTTGCTTCCTTCTCTGGAGCCAGACTTCTGGGTTTATATTCTGATTCAGCCACTTACTATATGTATTACCTTGGTCAAATTAACTTCTCTAGGGGCGCCTGGGTGGCTCAGTGGGTTAAAGCCTCTGTCTTCCGCTCAGGTCATGCCCTCAGGGTCCTGGGATTGAGCCGCACATTGGGCTCTCTGCTCAGCAGGGAGCCTGCTTCCCCCCCACCCCGCCACCTGCCTCTCTGCCTGCTTATCATCTCTGTCTGTCAAATAAATAAATAAAATCTTTAAAAAAAATTAACTTCTCTGGATCTCAGTTTCCTTATCTGTAAAATGGGGATGATGATAATAACATGTTGTAACTTAACATGTTGTAAGGATTAAGTGAGTTAACATATGTGAAGTGCTTAGGACAGTGTCTGGTCTACTGCATATGCTTATTATTTTTCTGTCTATGTTAACTTTCTCCCTTTTCTTTCTTAGAGCTTTGTGGTATATCACGTCAATTCCTCTGCTGCCAGCACCTTAGCATCCTGAGTCCCCTGTTCTTTTATACTCCCACCATTGCAAAGCCCACTCTCCTCTCCTCTTACCTGGGCTGCCAGATGCAATCGTGTAGACAATGCCGTTAGGAATTCAGACTCTTTCCTCGGCAGGTCCCGAGCACTGATCAGAAATCTATGTGTCTTTGAGACCATTGCTTCTCCCCTCCCCCAAGCAGGAATTCTGAATTATCACTACACTTTCTGATCCTCTACCCCACTAACATTTTAGCAGACAACTCTGAAGCTCTTACCCATAACCTTACAGAGTAGATGTGTCAGACTGACTTGTTAAACACACATTTCAGTGTGTACAGTCTAGAAAGATAAAAGGCTCCTTTGCAGCCCTGGTTTTGGATGGGATTTCAGTTATACCAGTTAGAAGCGTTGATGCATCAGATAGATAGTGGCATTCTCTCACAGTGAAAAATAATTTCTTCAGATTGCTTTAAAATACTGTTTTGATGACACAGACCTAGTGGAATATACCCTTAGGACAAAACACTCTTAAAAAAATCTTAAACTGAAACACCTGGGTCGCTCAGTTGGTTAAGTGTCTGCCTTCCACTCAGGTCATGATCCTGGGGTTCCGGGGTCGAGTCCTCCATCAGGCTCCCTGCTCAGTGGGGAGTCTGCTTCTCCCTCTCCCTCTGCCTCTCCCCCTGCTTGTGCACTTGTGTGCGTGCTCTGTCTCTCTCTCTCTCTGACAAATAAATAAAAAAATCTTTTTAAAAATTCTTAAACTACTTTCAATAGTCTTAATGATATTAATATTGCTATTTTCATACACACACCACACACACAGTACAAGCCTAATTAATAATTATGCTAATGTTCTTAGAATGAAGATTTTTCACTAAACACAAAAGAAGCTAGTATGAAATCAAATAAATTAAGTATAAACACTTTAATTGTAAATTCAAATTGGAAATATCAACATAAACTCATGATTTAGGTTTTTTTTTAAATTACATATCTTAGCTTTGTATACTGACAAAGGCTTAGCTACAGTGGTGACGCAGTAGCATTCACAAACTAGTACTAGTAGTACCAGCATGGTGGCCTTTAAATACCATTTTCACCTGAAGAAAACAGGGCTTCTGGGGCATCTGCTTTACCCTCTCTCTCTGCCTACTTGTGATCTCTCTGTGTGTCAAATAAATAAAATCTTTAAAAAAAATTAAAGGAAACAGGACTTCTTAGAGAAATGGCTGATTCCACGTAGAGGTAGGAGGTGTACAAAATAAGCAAAGGAACTATCAGTGACAACTGAGGTTGTATCAGAAGGACGCAGAAACCAACTTGAGGGAACTCCCACTGGTTTAAATGAGATAATTTGAGTATTGAAAAAAATAAGTATTGCAAGTGATTGATAAACATCAGTTTTTTAAATTTATGAGTTCACAATGCTACTAAAAAATTACACAAAACCCCAGAAAGCTCATTTGTCATCATTGGAGGTTGCTAGAGCACCAATTCATTGTTTGGAAAAAGTGGTTTTTAAAATAAGGTTAAGAGGGCCTCCTGGGTGGCTCAGTGGGTTAAGCCTCTGCCTTTGACTCAGGTCATGGTCTCAGGGTCCTGGGATCAAGCCCTGCGTTGGGCTCTCCGCTCAGCAGGGACCCTGCTTCCTTCTCTCTGCCTGCCTCTCTGCCTACTTGTGATCTCTTTCTCTGTCAAATAAATAAATAAAATCTTTTAAAAAAATAAAAATAGGGGTGCCTGGGAGGCTCAGTGGGTTAAAGCCTCTGCCTTCAGCTCAGGTCATGATCCCAGGGTTCTGGGATCGAGTCCTGCATTGGGCTTTCTGCTCAGCAGGGAACCTGCTTCCTCCTCTCTCTCTGCCTGCCTCTCTGCCTACTTGTGATCTTTGTCTGTCAAATAAATAAATAAAATCTTAAAAAAATAATAAAAATAAATAAAAATAAAATAAGAGAAAGAATCAAACATTTATCCTGCCTTTTCTGTATGTTAACTGAATGTTTAGGTAACCAACTAGTTGATGAAGAATCTTCTTTTTAGAAGAATTCCAACTAATATGCAGAATAATGATAAAATAAGAATAATACCATTTTTCAGGTCTTAATAAAATGATGAATATTAGTGATGATCATCAATGGCTGCTAAAACCATTAGGGGAAAGATTGGTAGGAAACGTTATAATGGATGAATCAGGCTGACACCACCTAATCTTACTCATCAATTTTAGCATCACTACAAGAGAGACAAAACACATTATCTACCTCTTGATGTGATGTGATGGAATGGGAGGTACATACCATCACCTATTAAATATTTTGCCTATGAAAAACCATTAATCTAATCAAACATTTCTATATAAATACCAATTATCAGGAAACACAAGAAACAGAGAATGAGTTAAATGACACCTGGCAGAAGCCATCAACCAAATCCAGAATATAATACATCCTGCAGGATAAATGATCCAGTTGGTCCAAAAAATCAATGGTGTGGGGGGAAAAGGAAGTGGAGCTGTTAGAGAATAAAAGAAATGTAAGATCTATAATAACCAATACAATATATGAACCTAGCTTGGATCCTGATGTGAACAAACTACCTGAAAATGTTATCTTTGTGAGAACTGAGAGACTTTGAATATAGCCTGGGATGAGATGGTATTAAGGAATTATTGTTCATTTTCTAAATGTAATAGTGGTGTCATGTTAATATTATTTTCAATGTCCTCATTAGGTAGAGATGCTTACTGAACATTTATGGATAAAATTACATGGTCTGGGTTTCACTTTAAAATACTCCAACAGGGGGACCTGGGTGGCTCAGTGGGTTAAAGCCTCTGCCTTCAGCTCAGGTCGTGATCTCAGGGTCCTGGGATCGAGCCCCGCATTCGGGCTCTCTGCTCGGCAGGGAGCCTGCTTCTCTTCCTCTCTCTCTGCCCACTTATGATCTCTGTCAAATAAATAAATAAAATCTTTAAATAAAATAAAATACTCCAACACAAGATACTGGGGTGGTGGTTAAATAGAAAAAGATTGGCAAAATATTGTTAACTGTTGAAGCTGAGTGATGAGTACCTGGAGGGTCTATATATGATCATACCTGCTTTTATGTATGTTTAAAACTTTCCATAATACAAAGTTTTTAGGGGCACCTGACTGGCTCACTAGACAGTGCATGCGACTCTTGATCTCAGAGTCATAAGTTTGAGCCCCACACTGGACATAGAGATTATTTTAAAAAAATAAAATAAAATGCTTTAAAAAGTAAATATTCCTTAGGGGTGCCTGGGTGGCTCAGTGGGTTAGAGCCTCTGCCTTCACCTCAGGTCATGATCTCAGAGTCCTGTGATGGAGCCCCGAATCGGGCTCTCTGCTCAATGGGGAGCTTGCTTCCCCGTCTCACTCTCTGCCTGCTGCTCTGCCTACTTGTGATCTCTCTTTCTCTCTGTCAAATAAATAAATAAAATCTTAAAAAAAAAAAACAACTAAACATTCCTTAAAGACAAGGAAAAACCAAGAAAATGTCACAGATGGTAAACTAACGAGACATGACCAAATGCAGTGTGGTATCCTGAATCAGATTTTGTAAAAGAAAAAGGGAAATCCAAATTAATGTTTGGTGTTTAGTTAAAAGTATTGTACCAGGCATGCCTGGGTGGCTCCATTAGTTGAGTGTCCAACTCTTGGTTTTGGCTCAGGTCATGATCTCAGGGTCTTGGGATCGAGCTCCATGTAAGACTCCATGCACAGTGGGCAGTCTGCTTGAAGATTCTTTCCACATGCCCCCCCCAACAAATAAATAAATCTTTTAAAAACGTATTATACCAATGTTCATTTCTTATTTTTGATAAATGTACCAATGTCATCTTAGCCCATTCAGGCTCCTATAACAAAATACCACAGACTGAGTAGCTTATAAGCAACAGAAATTTATCTCTTACAGTTCTGGAGGCTGGAAATCCAAGATGAAGGCGCCATCCTGGTCAGGGCCCTCCTCCAAGTTCACAGCTGTTTTCTTCTCATTGTGTCCTCATGGCAGAGGGGGCTAGGGATCTTTCTGAAGATATATATGTATAATATAGCATTAATCCCATTCATGAGAGCTCCACCGTCATGGCTAAAACACCTTCAAATACCACCCAACTTTAGGGATTAGGATTTCAACATATGAATTTTGAGGGGCACAAACATTTGTACCATAGCAATGTTTATGTAAGATGTTAATATTAGAGAAAGTGGGTGAAGAGCATACGGGAATATTCTGTACTATCTCTGCAACTCTTCTGGAAATCTAAATTTATTTAAAAACTAAATGTGAGGGGTGTGTGGGTGGCTTAGTGGGTTAAGCCTCTGTCTTCGGCTCAATTCATGATCTCAGGGTCCTGGGATCGAGCCCTGCATGGGGCTCCCTGCTCAGCAGGGAGCCTGCTTCCCCGTCCCGCTCTGCCTGCCTCTCTGCCTACTTGTGATCTCTCTCTCTGTGTCAAATAAGTAAAATCTTTTTTTAAAAAAACTTTAAAAACACTAAATGTTAAAAGTCAGTAAATGTTATTAATCTCTACACACAAATTTTCTTAAAGTGAACTGATAACATCTAAGAAAAATACTTTTGTATTATTGGCTTTAAAGAGTCCTCCAAAGATGAGGCGAATAGCATATTTATACTACCTCCATGTTTTTTCACCTCTAGGATATCCAGAATTTGGTTGGCTATATTATGACTTCTATTTATATCAACATAATATATATATAACATTTATATGCTGTTCTCTTTCTATAGTTGTTTTAGCCTTTAATGGACCTAGTGATCACTCCTAGTCATTTATATTATTATATCTGTTGGTAGAAATTTATCAGACAGTTCTATCTTCAAGAAAGGCTCTTGAGATGGGCGCCTGGGTGGCTCAGTGGGTTAAGCCGCTGCCTTCGGCTCAGGTCATGATCTCAGGGTCCTGGGATCAAGTCCCGCATCAGGCTCTCTGCTCAGCAGGGAGCCTGCTTCCCTTCCTCTCTCTCTGCCTGCCTCTCTGCCTACTTGTGATCTCTGTCTGTCAAATAAACAAATAAAATCTTAAAAAAAAAAAAAAAGAAAGGCTCTTGAGAACTATAAAGCCATCTGTTTGTGCCATTATACTTGGATGACAGTCTGCTCACCACACATTCTCTTTCTCTGAAGACCTAGTAGGCATTACTCCTCCATCTTCTAATGTTGGATACTATTATAGAAAGGCTGGAAGCCAAATGATTTTTTTCCCATTCACAAGTAACTTGGTTTATTTGCAGGGATTCTCATGGGATTCCCTTTTTATTTCTGAAATCCATTAGCTTCATCAGGATATGTGTTGACAATAGTTGTTCTATATCAATTTTACCTGGAATAGGTTTGTTTTTCAAGCTAAAATTCAAGTCTTATTTCCGGAAACACTCTTGAATCATATATTTGAACATTTTTGTTGATGTTGCTATTCCATTTAATTTATTCTCTTATTCAGAAACACCAATCATACATGTGGTAGATTTTTGTTCCTTATATATGTCATTTTCTCTTTAATCCTTTTAAATTTTTTTTTAGAGAGAAAGCAAGAGCACTCATGAATAGGGGGGAGGAGCAGAGGGAGAGGGAGAGAATGAATCTAAAGCAGGCTCAACCCTCAGTGTGGAGCTGGATGCACAGCTCCATATCACGACCCTAAGACCTGAGCCGAAATCAAGGGCTGGACTCTTAATCAACTGAGCCACGGAGGTGCCCTAATCCTTTTAAACTTCTGAAAACTACTTGTTATATTCTCATTCATTTTGTTCACTTTTCTCAAATCTTCCTTTCATGCCCATGGCTTTTTTTTTTTTTCTTAAAGAAATATCTCTTTTTCTTTTTATGTTTATAACATGACCTTCATTTCTCCTTTATATGTTTTCTCCATTTCTTTTCTGAATTATGGTAGCTCATTTCTTATTTTTTTATCTTATTCTTTCTTGAGCTATTTTATCTGTGTTTAAGTTCCTTATTCACATTTTATGCTTTTATTAAGTTTTTTGCATTCCTGTATAAATATTTGGTCATGATTTTCTTTTTTTTCCTTGGTAAATTATTTCTGGTGTTTGCCCTTTGGCCTTCTTTTGGTTGTGCTCCTTTATTCTTGAGGACATTTTTGTACAGTTCCTATACTGGTTCCTTTTTGTTATTACTAATATTTCAGTGACGATTGATTGATTTTCCTAGACCACCATGTTGTGGAAGGCAGAAAGGACAAGGCTGAACAACAAAACCTCATCTTGTTTCAGAGTGTAGAGCCCCTCAAGGTGTAAGATAAGCTAGGTTAAAAAAAAAAAAAAAACACCTCACAGGATGAGTTCAATAGTAGAACAATGATGACAGAGGAAAGTGTTATTAAACTTAAATGTATATCAATATTACATTTAAATGTTTATCATATGTGCTCAATCTGAACAACGCAGAAAACAAAAATTGAAAAAAATGAACAGAGTTTCAAGAAATGTAGAACAATGATAAAAGGGCTAGTATTCATGTCATCTGAGCTCTAAAAGGAAAGGAGAAAAGTGTAGTACTGAAAAAAAATAATAGAAGACAGGGCACCTGGGTGGCTCAGTTGTTGGGCGTCTGACTTCAGCTCAAGTCATGATCCCAGGGTCCTGAGATCAAGCCCCGCAACAGGGTCCCTGCTTGGTGGGAAGCCTGCTTCTCCTTCTCCCTCTCCTTCTGCTTGTACTCCCTCTCTTGCTGTCTCTCTGTGTCAAATAAATACATAAAATCTTAAAAAACAATAATAGAAGACATAGTGACTGAAGACTTCTCCAATTTGGTGAAATACCTAAGCCTCCAGATTCAAGAAGCTTGATGAATCTCAATCAAGATAAATAAACAGGGGCACCTGGGTGGCTCAGTGGGTTAAAGCCTCTGCCTTCGGCTCGGGTCATGATCCCAGGGTCCTGGGATCGAGCCCTGCATAGGGCTCTCTGCTCAGCGGGGAGCCTGCTTCCCTTCCTCTCTCTGTCTGCCTCCCCGTCTACTTGTAATCTCTGTCTGTCAAATAAATAAATAAAATCTTGAAAAAAAAAAAGATAAATAAACAAACCAAAAAAACCCTATACCCAGATACATCATAATCAAACTGCTGAAAACTAAAGACAAAAAATCTTGAAAGCGAAGTAAAACAGTATATTACCTACAGGGGAACAACTATTTGCATGACTGCAGATTTCTTATCAGAAACCATGGAGATAAGAAGAAGGTGACACAAAGCTTCTGTTTTTGTTTTTGTTTTTAAGTCAACACAGGGGTACCTGGGTGGCTCAGTCAGTTAAGTGTCTGCCTTTGGCTCAGGTCATGATCTCAGGGTCCGGGGATTGAGTCCCATGTCAGGCTCCCTGCTCAGTGGAGAGTCTGCTTCTCCCTTTCCCTCAACCCTTCCCTACCCCCCTGCTTGTGCACTCTCTCTCTCTCTCTCTCTCTCAAATAAATAAATAAAATCTTTTTAAAAAGTCAACACAGAATTTTATATCCAAGGGCACCTGGGGACTCAGTCAGAGGAGCATGTGACTCTCCATCTTGGGGTTGTGAGTTCAAGCCCCATGTAGGGTGTAGAGATTACTTAAATAAATAAAACTTAAAAAAAAAAAGGATTTTACACCCAGTGAAAATACCCCTCAGGAATCAAGCTGAAACAATGACATGCTCAGGCAAACTAAAAGAAGTAATTGCCAGCATAACTGTTCTAAAAGAATTGCTAAAGGAAGTTCTTCAGATAGAGGAGGAATAATAACAGAAGGAAATTTGGACCATCAGGACTGAAGGAAGAACAATAGAAATGGTAAATATCTGGGTAAATAAAAAATAAAATAGACCAGTCTTCTTCTCTCAAAGTCTTTAAGTTTAATGATTCAGAGCAAGAATTATATAATTGTTTGGTGGGGTTTTCACTGTATGTAGACGTAGTATATAAGACAAGTATAACATAAAAGGAGGGTAAAGGGACCTATCTGATAGTAAGATTTACACATTCTAGAAGTAGTAAAATACTTTTTTTTAAAGATTTTATTTATTTATTTGAGAGAGAGAGCATGAGCGAGGGGAAGGGTCAAAGGGAAAGGGAGCAGCACACTCCCCACTGAGCAGGGAGCCCAATGCTGGGGCTTGATCCTAGGACCCTGGGATCATGTCCTGAGCTAAAGGCAGATGCTTAACCAGCTCAACCACCCAGGTGTCCTGAAGTATTAATTCAAAGTACTCAAAGAGTTGAGTATGTATATCGTAATTCCAAGAGCAACCACTTAACAAGCAAAACTATACAGAGTTCAAAAACATAATAGAATCAATGTGATACAATATATTAATAAAAGAAAGAACAAGAACCATATGATATTCTCAGTAGGTGCTGAAAAAGCATTTGACAAAGTAAAGCATCCTTTCTTGATCAAAACTCTTCAAAGTGTAGGAATAGAGAGTACATACCTCAATATCATCAAAGCCGTCTATGAAAAGCCCACAGCAAATATCATCCTCAATGGAGAAAAACTAAGAGCTTTTCCACTAAGGTCAGGAACATGGCAGGGATGTCCATTATCACCACTACTATTCAACATAGTACTAAAAGTCCTAGCCTCAGCAATCAGACAACAAAAAGAAATTAAAGGCTTCCAAATCGGCAAGGAAGAAGTCAAACTATCACTCTTTGCAGATGATATGATACTTCATGTGGAAAACCCCCAAGACTCCACTCCAAATCTGCTAGAACTCATACAAGAATTCAGTAAAGTGTTAGGATATAAAATAAATGAGCAGAAATCAGTTGCATTTCTATACACCAACAACAAAACAGAAGAAAGAGAAATTAAGAACTTGATCTCATTTATAATTGCACCCAAAACCATAAGATACCTAGGAATAAACCTAACCAAAGAGGCAAAGAATCTGTACTCAGAAAACTATAAAGTACCCATGAAAGAAATTGAGGAAGACACAAAGAAATGGAAAAATGTTTCATGTTCATGGATTGGAAGAACAAATATTGTGAAAATGTCTATGCTACCTAAAGCAATCTACATGTTTAATGCAATCCCTATCAAAATCCCATCCATTTTTTTCAAAGAAATGGAACAAATAATCCTAAAATTTATATGGAACCAGAAAAGACCTTGAATAGCCAGAGGAATGTTGAAAAAGAAAGCCAAAGTTGGTGGCATCATGATTCCAGACTTCAAGCTATATTACAAAGCTGTCATCATCAAGACAGTATGGTACTGGCACAAAAACAGACACATAGATCAATGGAACAGAATAGAGAGCCCAGAAATAGACCCTCAAGTCTATGGTCAACTAAACTTTGACAAAGCAGGAAAGAACGTCCAATGGAAAAAAGACAGTCTCTTCAACAAATGGTATTGGGAAAATTGGACAGCCACATGCAGAAAAATGAAACTGGACCATTTCCTTACACCACACACAAAAATAGACTCCAAATGTATGAAAGACCTCAATGTGAGAAAGGTATCCATCAAAATCCTTGAGAACACAGGTAGCAACCTCTTTGACCTCAGCTGAGGCAACTTCTTCCTAGAAACATCGACAAAGGCAAGGGAAGTAAGGGCAAGCATGAACTATTGGGACTTCATCAAGATCAAAAGCTTTTGCACAGCAAAGGAAACAGTCAACAAAACCAAAAGACAACTGACAGAATGGGAGAAGATATTTGCAAACAAGTATCAGATAAAGGGCTAGTATCCAAAATCTATAAAGAACTTACCAAACTCAACACCCAAAAAACAAATAATCCAGTCAAGAAATGGGCAGAGGACATGAACAGACATTTCTGCAAAGAGGACATTTAAATGGACAACAGACACATGGAAAAGTGCTCCACATCACTCGGCATCAGGAAAATACAAATCAAAACCACAATGAGATACCACCTCACACCAGTCAGAATAGCTAAAATTAACAAGTCAGAAAACAATAGATGCTGGCGAGGATGCAGAGAAAGGGGAACCCTCCTACACTGTTGGTGGGAATGCAAGCTGGTACAGTCACTCTGGAAAACAGCATGGAGGTTCCTCAAAAAGTTGAAAATAGAGCTACCCTATGACTCAGCAATTGCACTACTGGGTATTTACCCTGAAGATACAAATGTAGTGATCTGAAGGGGCACATGCACCCGAATGTTTATAGCAGCAATGTCCAGTCCACATTAGCCAAACTATGTAAAGAATCTAGATGTCCATCAACAGATGAATGGATAAAGAAGATATGGTATATATATACAATGGAATACTATGCAGCCATCAAAAGAAATGAAATCTTGCCATTTGCAAATACGTGGATGGAACTAGAGGGTATTATGCTGAGTGAAATAAATCAATCAGAGAAAGACAATTATCATATAATCTCTCCGATACAAGGAATTTGAGAGGCAAAGTGGGGGGCTTAGGGGGTAGGGAAGGAAAAAATGAAACAAGATGGGATCAGGAGGGAGACAAACCATAAGAGACTCTTAATCTCACAAAACAAACTGAGGGTTGCTGGGGCGTGGGGGGGTGGGCAGTATGGAGAGGGTGGTTGGGTTATGGACATTGGGGAGGGTATGTGCTATGGTGAGTGCTGTGAAGTGTCTAAGCCTGAAGATTCATAGACCTATAATCCTGAGGCAAATAATACATTATATGTTAAAAAAAAAGTGGTTGATCAGAGAAAACCTTGGTAATCAGAATTATGTCAACATTACAATAACACCATTAGAAAGGCTGCCATTTAGTTGCTAATTTAACTCAGTTATTGACTTTATAAGTGTATGGGTGATAGCTGTTGAGTATGGCTATATAAAGTGTAAGTTTTGTTTTTGGTGATAAACAACTTAACACAGCAATAAAAAATAATATTTTTAGGAAAACAAAAGAAACATAATAGATAGGGGTGCCTGGGTGGCTCAGTGGCTTAAAGCCTCTGCCCTCAGCTCAAATCATGATCCCAGCGTCCTGGGATCAAGCCCCACATCAGGCTCTCTGCTCAGCAGGGAGCTTGCTTCCCCCCCACCCCGCCCCCGCCTGCCTCTCTGTCTACTTGTGATCTCTGTCTGTCAAATAAATAAATAAAATCTTTTAAAAAAATAGATAAATTTAAATTAAAATGAAATGAAAAAATGTTCAAATAATGCAAAAGTTGTAGGAAATAGAAACAGAATGACAAAAAACAGAATGATCAAATGGATAATAAATAATAAAATAATAAATCTAAATGCAAGCATATTAACAACTGCACTAAATGTAAATGGTCTACACACACCAATAAAAAGACAAACTTTGAAAATAAGCAAAAACTGAGAGAACAAAAAAGGGGAAATTTCAGAATTATATTTGGAGATTTCAACACTGCTCCCAGAAACCAATAGAACTAGTAGAAAATCAGCAAAGATATGAAACTGAACAACACTCTCAATCAACTGCATCTAACTGATATTTATATAACAATCCCCTCCCAAACAAGAGCAGAATATGTTCAAGTGCACATGGAACATTCATCCAGAGAGATCACATCCAAGGTCATAAAACAAACCTTAATACACTGGAAAGAATTAATATCATAAAGTATGTTCTGTGTCTCCATTTGGAAATTAAACAACACATTCCTAAATAATTCATGGATCTCAAATGAAATTAGACGTTATTTTGAACTGAACAAAATGGAACTATAACATTTCAAAATTAGTGAGATACAACTGAAGAAGTACTTAGATGGATATTTGTAGTATCAGATGTTGATAATAGAAAAGAAAGAACTGAAATCAATAATCTAATCTTCCACCCTAAAAACAAAACAAAAAGCTCCTAGAAAAAAAGAGCAAAACAAACACAAGCAAGCAGAAGGAAGGAAATAATATAGATAAGAGCAGAAATCAATGAAATTGAAAACAAAAAAACAATAGAATGAAATCAATGAAAGAAAAAGCTGGTACTTTGAAAAGATCAATAAAATTGATCTCCTAAGACTGACAAGGAAATAGAAGAAACAAATTTTATCAATATCAAGAATGAAAGAGAGATGATCACTACAAATCTTGTAGACATTAAAAGGATAAAAAGGAATTTTATGAATAGTTTCATGAACAAAAATTTCACAACTTTAAATGGACAAATTCCTCAAAAAACAAAAACTGCCAAAAATCACTCAAGATAAAACAGATAATCTGAATAGTCCAATAACTTAAAGAAATCAAATTCAGGGGCACCTGGGTGGCTCATTTGGTTAAGCATCTGCCTTCTGCTCAGGTCATGATTTCAGACTCCTGGGATAGAGCCCCAAATCGGGCTCCTTGCTTAGTGGGAAGCCCACTTCTCCCTCTTCTACTCCCCCTACTTATGTTCCCTCTCTCGCTGTCTCTCTCTTTGTCAAATAAATAAGTAAAATCTTTAAAAAAAAAAAAAAAAAGAAGTCAAATTTATGGTTAAATACCTTTCCAAAAGGAAAGCTCCAGGTCCAGATAGTTTTACTAGCAAATTCTACCATGCATTTAAACAAAAAATAACACCACTTCTATACAATCTCTTTTGGAAAATAGAACACTTATAAATATATTTTATGAGGGCAGCATAACTGTGATACCATCACCAGGTAAGAAAAGAAAACATATTAATATCCCTTGAGACCATCAAGAAAACATTAGAAAATCAATATGTAAAGAATATATAAGATTAATAACCTGTAGCCAAGTTAAGTTTATCCCAGGAATGCCAGGCTCATTCAGTATGCAGAAATCCATGTAATCCATATCAATAGGCTATTGAAGAAAAATGATCATACCAAATGATACAAAAAAGTATTTGACAAGTCAACATACATTCATGAAAAAAGACAGAACTTGGGTCGCTTGGGTGGCTCTGCCTCCAGCTCAGGTCATGATCCCAGAGTACTGGGATCTAGCCCCGCATCAGGCTCCCTGCTTGGCAGGAAGCCCGCTTCTCCTTCTCCCACTCCCCCTGCTTGTGTTCCCTCTCTCGTTGTGTCTCTCTCTGTCAAATAAATAAATAAAATCTTAAAAAAAAAAGAACTCTCAGAAAACTTAGAAAGAAACTTTCTCAACTTGATAAAAGGCAACAACAAAAAAAACCTAGAGCAAATATTGTTGATAATGATGAAAGGTTGAACACTTTCTTTCTAAGATTGGGAAGAAGACAAGGAAATACACTCTCATCAGTCCAATTCAATCTCATACTGGAAATCCCAGCCAGCATGATAAGGTAGGAAATAGAAATGAAAGTATACATATTGAAAAGGAAGAAATAAAATTGCTTTTTTAGAAGCAACATGGTTATATACAGAGAAAATTAATCCACAAAGAATTCATTCACAAAATTTTTTTCTAAAATGTTTTTAGAAAGAATCCACAAGGGGTGCCTGGGTGGCTCAGTGGGTTAAAGCCTCTGCCTTTGGCTCAGGTCATGATCCCAGGGTCCTGGGATTGAGCCCCGCATTGGGCTCTCTGCTCAGCAGGGAGCCTGCTTCCCTCTTCTCTCTCTGCCTGCCTCTCTGCCTACTTGTGATCTCTGTCAAATAAATAAATAAAATCTTTAAAAAAAAAAGAATCCACAAAATATTTTTTCTAAAACTACTAAGGGAATTTAGCAAGATTGTAGAATACAAGGTCAACAACACAGTAATTTGGCAATAATATTTCTATATACTAGTGATTTGGAAATCAAGACTTTTTTAAATACCATTTATATAGCTCCAAAAAATGAAATATCTAGGTATAAATCTAACAAATCACATATAGGATCTGCATACTAAAAACTACAAAAAGCTGTTAGAAGAAATCAAAGATGTAAACAATGGGAGACGGGCTGTCTTCATTAATTGGAAGACTCAATATAGAAAAGATGTCAGTTCCCCCAATTGACCTATAAATACAAAATCAAAATCCCAGCATAAATGTTTTTAGATATAAAAAAAAACTGATTCTAAAACTCATATGGAGGGACACCTGGGGGGCTCAGTTGGTTAAGCCTCTGACTTGGGCTCAAGTCATGATCCCAGAGTCCTGGGATGGAGCCCCACATCTGGCTCCCTGCTCAGCAGAGAGTCTGCTTCTCCCTCTCCTTCTGCCCCTCCTCCAGCTTGTGTCCTCTTGCTCTCTCTCTCAAATAAATAAATAAAATCTTTTTTAAAAAATAAAAATTATATGGAAAAATAAACTAGAATAGCTAAGACAATTTTGAAAAAGAAGAATAGGGGAGCCTGGGTGGCTCAGTCAGTTAAGCATCCAACTCTTGATTTTAGTGTCAAGGTTGTGAGATTGAGTCCTATGTCAGGCTCTACGCTCCGCACAGAGTCTGCTTGTCCCTCTCCCTCTGCTCCTCCCACTGCTCTCGTGCTCTCTCTCCAAAATAATAAATAAATGAACAAATAAAGTCTTAAAAGAAAAAGAATAATAAACTGTAGGAACCACATTACCTGATTTTAAGACTTACTATATAACTTCAGTAATCAAAGCTGTGTAGTATTTTGCAGGGGGATAGACACATAGATTAAAAAACACATTGATCAGTGGAACAAAATAGAGAATCCAGAAATAAAATTCACAGAAATATGTACAGCTGATTTCCAACAAAGATGCAAAAGCAATCCAATAGAGGGAAAGTTACCTTTTTTTTTTTTTTAAGATTTTATTTCTTTATTTGACAGAGAGAGAGAGAGCACAAGTAGGCAGAGGGAGAGAGAGAAGCAGGCTCTCCGCTGAGTAGGGAGATGGACGGGGGGCTCTAGACCAGGACCCTGGAATCATGACCTGAGCCAAAGGCAGACGCTTAACCTACTGAGCCCTGGAAAGTTACCTTTTCAACACAGTGCTGAGACAATTGTACATCCTCAAGGAGAAAAAAAGAGTCTCAATCTAAACCTCACATCTTACACAAAAACTAACTCAAAATGGAACAAGGACTTAAATGGAAAACATAACTATAAAACATTAAGGAAAAAGTAGGAGAAAATCTTTGGGATGTAGGGCTAGTCAGAGAATTCATTGTCTTGACACCAAAAGCACAATCCATAAAAGAAAAAAAATTTAAATTGGACCTCATCAAAATTAAAACTTCTTCTCTGTGAAAGACCCTGGTAAGAGGATAAAAAGACAAGTTATAGCCTGGGAGGAAGTATTTGCAAACCACAAATCTGACAAAGGTTTTGTATTTAGAATATATAAAGAACTCTCAAAACTTAACAGAAACAAAACAGTCAGTGAGAAAACAGGCAAAAGGCATAAACAGACTTACACCAGAGAAGATATATAGATGTCAAGTAATCACATGAAAAGTACTCAGCATCATTAGCTATCAGAGAAATGCAAAACAAAGTCCCAGTGAGATACTACCACACATCTACTAGAATAGAAAAAGATAAAACAACAAATACTGACAGGACTGGGTGTTGCCAAGATGTAGAACAACTGGAACTTTTATACACAGAGTGAGAATGGAAAATATTACAGCCACTCTGGAAAACAGTGCAGCAGGTTTGTTTTTTTTTTTATAAAGTTAAACATATATTTGCCATATATCCCAGCTATCCGAGTTCTAAGTATTTGCCCTACAGCAGGGGTCACCAAACTAAAGCAAGCAGGTCAGATCAGGCCAGGTATCTGATTTTGTATGGCTGCAGGCTAAGAATGCTTTTTATACTTTCAAAGAGTTGTTTGTCAGTTTTTTGTTTGTTTTAAAGAATATGTTACAGAGACTATATGTGACCCACAAAACCTAAGATATTTACTATCTGGCACTTTACAGAAAATGTTTGCCAACCTCTGTCCTAGAGAAATGAAAACTTAGGCTCACACGAAAACTTGGACATTAACTTGTAATCTCCTCGATTCCTTTTGCCCCAAACTGGAAACAATCAAACACCCTTCCATTGGTGAATAGATTAACAAATTCTATGTGATACAACCATAATAATGAAATTCTACTTAGCAATAAAAAGGAATAAACTATTGTTACATGGAACAATTTAGATGAATCTCAGAGACATTATGGTGAGTGAAAGAAGTCAGTCCCAAAATATGATTCTATTTATATGACGTTCTCAAAAATACAAAATTATAGAGACAGAAAACAAATCAGTGGTGTTTAGAGTGAGAGGGTGACTATAATGGGGCAGCATGAGGGAGTTTTGGGGTTGATGGAACTATCCGATATCCTGATTGTTGTGGTAGTTACACAAGTCTATATATGAATTTAAATTATCAAAGAAAAATGTTTATTTTATCATATGACAACTTAAAAAGGAAAATAATTAAAATTCAAAATGGCCAAACATTTGCCAATGGGTAGCTTCTTTTAAAGTGGCTCATGAAAGAAAATGAAATTTTAAGTTGAGCTAATAGCAGTAATAATAGCAAAACAAAGACAAGAATGCTGATGCCATTCCAGGTAAAGTTTAGATGGTCTATTAAACTCTGTCATGTTGTCAGCCTTTACTATAGAGATTATACTATAAAATATTGCTTATGCTAGCACAAGGAAATGCTGCAGTGGCTACATGGTAAATGTCATGGATCTGGGGGCAAATAGAAGATTATTAGACATGCCACAAATAGTGCTCTTCTATAGTTGTCAATGCCTCTGGAATAGCATTACTAATTAAGCCATTTACAGCTTCATTGAGAATTTGGTACGGGTTACAACAGTCGGACACAAGTCATTTCTGGAGAGGATAAATAGTATTTTCAGTTTTCACAACCAATGGCTAAAATGTCACTGCAGAACAGTAACTGGCTCAGCATTCGTGGGCAGCACCACAGGGACTTGAGTTTCTCTGGGGTGAGCCTATCATGGGCCTTATAAGCTCAGGTACTTCTGTTAATGGAGCCCTGTGGTAATGAACACTCTAATATTACTTCTGGATGGTGCTAAACAGTAGCTCTAATCCCTCTTCATCCAGTTCAAGAGTTCTGACATGATATTGTCTTTCTTTGCGATCCAAGGGCATATCTCTCCATTTAGTCTCTCAGAGTCCATTTTAAAAAAATTAGTTGAAATGTAATCCCTTCTAGATGAGAGAACCAAGAGAAAGAAAACACAGATCATACATCTCAAAACCCATCATATGCTCTTTCCAATATACCTGATCGCTGCAAGTATAAAGAGAGGAAAAGAAATGTATTTTCTTTGATAGCCACCGAACTGCAAGGGAGGCTGGGAAACGTAGTCTAGTAATGTTTCCAGGAGAACGAATTAAGAGGTTTCGTGAACAGCCAGCCGGTCTTTGCCACAAGCAAATCGGTGTTGGTAGAGGACAAACTGAAGAGACACCTCTTGAACAACTCTCCTGGAAGGGTGTTCGTTAAGTAATCAGTGTCAGCCAAGAATGAGGACTGTGAGACAGAGCCACAGGACTTTGAGGTCAGACCTGTTTATATGTTGAGTCTTGCAGGAAGCAGATACTTGGACAGAGTTAGGAGCGAAGAGGTTTACTGGTAGGCTATGCCTGTGAAAGATAAAAGGGAAAGAATGCAGGCTGGACAGGGCCAGCTTTAAACTGCAGTACAGATCTGACAGTCTTAGCCAATACAATGGGGAGCGCCAAAGCAAAGATTGCCCATTACAGGAGTTCCACGTGGCACAGTCGTGATAAGAGCCAGCAACACCACCATACTCGGTTGTCTGGGAGCTACCAAGAAAGACAATGGCCTTGGCTTGAAAGCTGAGGCAGACTGATGTAAGCAAAATGGCAGAATAGGATACCCAGACAATCCTTCCTCCCACAGAGACACCAAAAACAATGCAAGAATGAATTTATGAGAAATCAAGAAACCACAAAAAAGGCTCCTGTACCTCCAGGCAAGCATGAAATCAGCTACATCAAAGGTCCGAGGAAATTCTGTGACCCTCTTCCCATAGTTTCTGCCCTGGCACAGTGCCATGTGATGGTGAGAAAACTCCCAGCTCCTTTCCTGGGAAGCGAAAGAGAAGGCTAGATTATACATTCAATGTTCTGACTTTTCAAGGGCACTACCTGAGGGACTGGCTTCTGTCTTGCCTGCCTCTGAGCACTGACAAGATCCAGCATACTTGAAATACCTGGGGGCCCACTGAGAACAAAAAAGAGCCAGACAATATGCTGCTACTCCTGGGAACCTGCAGTACAACAGACAGAGGCTGATACAGCTTGGTGGCCTCTCCCTCAAGGGGAAAGTGAATAGTGGAGCATGTGTCTAACATTCCAGCTTTTCGGGGGGTGTTCAAGGGACTGGTTTCTGTCTCGGAGCGCAGATGGGACCTAGTATACTCTAGACGCCTGAGAACCGCTAAGAACAAAAAAGATCAGTGCAGCCTGCTGCTGCCCCAGAGGGCCTATGGTACAGGAGAAAGACACTGATACAAGTTGGCACCCTCTTCCTCGGGAGAGAAAGAGAAGAGTGGAATATGCGTCTAACATTCTGGCTTATTGGGGAGCTGCCCAAAGAGTTGGTTTCTGTCTAGCACAACTTGGGGCACTGACAGGGCCTGACATACTCTAGATGCCTGGGGGGCCACTGGGAAATAAAAAGCTAGGCAGCATGCTGCTGTCTCAGAGGACTCACAGTACAGCAGACACCGCAGTAAGCAAGAGATTATGAGATTCTGAATGAAAGAAACAAGCAAATCCCTTTAATTAGAAATCTACATGCATGAGGAGCCTGGGTGACTCAGTTGGTTAAGCGTCTGACTTTGGCTCCGGTAGTGATCCGGGGTGCTGGGATCGAGCCCTGTCTCAGGCTTCCTGCTCAACTGGGAGTCTGCCTGTCCCTTCTGCTCTGTTCCTCCCCCTGCTTTTGTGTGCATGCTCTCTTTCTCTCTCTACTTCTCAAATAAATAATTAAATAAATCTTAAAAAGAGCTGGGGAGGGGGCGGAATCTACATGTACAAGTCTAGAGAAGGCACACCATAAAAAATGTTTGAGAGGCCCTCAGGATCTCTAGCCAGGCTGATTGGTGAAGGCCTTTCCCTATACAAATCCAGTCTGTAAACACTGGGAGAGGTGACTGTTTTTTCAAATATCAATAGATATCAACACAAAGTTATAAGGACATTAATAAACAGGGGGAAATCAAAGGGACAAAATAAACCTCCATAAATCAACACTAAAGAAATGGAGATACACAACTTACCTGTCAAAGAATTAAAAATAACCATCATAAAGATGCACAATGAACTCAGGAAAATTATTCATGAACAAAATGAGTACAAGAAAGAGATAGAAAATATAAAAAAGAACCAAACAGAATTTTGGAGATGAAGAATGCAATAACTGAGGAGAAGAGAGAGAAAGGAACAGAAAGCTTATTTTAAAAAATGATGGCTGAAAACTTCCCAAATTTGGGGAAGGAAATGGCATCCACATTCAAGAACCCTAATGGACACATTATCATCAAATTGTCAAAAGTCAAAGAGAGAATTTGGAAAGCAGCAAAATAAAAGTGAACTCATCATATCCAAGGAAACTCCTCATAAGACCATAAGCAGATTTTTTTTTTCAGCAGGAACCTTGCAGGCCAAAAAGGGATATATTCGAAGTGCTACAAAAAACTGCCAGCCATGAATACTATATCCATCAAAATTGTCCATCAGAAATGAAGGAGAAAGAAAGAGTCTCCCACATAAACTAAAACTGTGGGAGGTCATCAGCACTAAACCAGCCTTAAAAGAAATTGTGAAGAGAGTCCTTCAGGTTGAAATGAAAACACACTAAAGAACAACACAAAAACATATGAAAGTATAAATCTCACTAGTATAAGAGTAAATATATAAACAAGTATAGAATACTAAAATACTGTAACTATGGTACATAAATCATTTTAATTCTGGTTTAAAACTTTAAAGACAAAAGTATAATAAATAACTATAACCATAAAAATGTTATTGGATACACACTATAAAAGATACAATTTCTGACATCAATAACATTAAGTGGAGGGGGGAGAAGTGGAAGTGAGGAAGTTTTTTTTTTGGTTTGTTTATTTGACAGACAGAGCACAAGCGGGGGGAGCAGCAGAGGGAGAGGGAGAAGTAGGCTCCCCACTGAGCAGGGAGCCCAACGTGGGAGTGTAGAGTTTTTATATGTGATTGAAGTTAGCAGCTTTAAATAGATGCTTGCCACTGTAAGATGTTTTATGTAAGTCCCATGGTAACCAGAAAGAAAATACCTATAGAAGATACAAAAGAAAATAAGAAAGGAATCAAAGCATGTCACAACCCCCCCAGAAATCAATAAAACACAAGGAAAGACCTCAAGAAAACAAAAGAACAAAAGAGCTATAAGACAAACAGTAAACAATAATAAAAATGGCAATAGTAAGTCCTTCCCTATCAATAATCACTTTAAACATAAATGGATTATGGGGTGCCTGGGTGGCTCAGTCAGTTAAGTGTCCAACTCTTGGTTTTGGCTCAGGTGGTGATCTCAGGATCTTGAAATGGAGCCCCCTGTCTGGCTCCGTGCTCAGTGGGAGTCTGCTTGAAGATTCTCTCCCTCTGCCCCTCCCTCTCCTCATGCTCACACTCTCTCTCTCTCTCAAATAAATAAATCTTTTTTAAAAAATACATTACATAAAGGGGCACCTGGGTGGCTCAGTCGGTTAAGCAGCTACCTTCAGGTCAGGTCATGATCCGGGAGTCCTGGGATAGAGCCCCACATCGGGCTCCCTGCTCAGCAGAGAGCCTGCTTCTCCTTCTCTCTCTGTCTACTTGTACTCTCTATCTCTGTGTCAAATAAATAAACCTTTTAAAAAATTTTTTTTAATTACATAAAATAAAAAAGATTGTAAGAGACGTCTATAAACAATTATATTCCAACAAATTGGATAACCTAGAAAACATGGATTAATTCCTGAAACATACAAGCTAACAACACTGGGTCATGAAGAAAGAAAATCTGAACTGACCAATAATGAAGAAGAAGACTGAGTCAGTAACCAAAAACCTCCTAACAAAGAAAAGCCCGGACCACATGGCATCACTGGTAAATTCTACCAAATATTTAAAGAATTAATATCAATCCTTATCAAACTCTTCTAAAAAATTGTAGAGGGAACACTTCCAAACTTACTTTATGAGGCCAGCATTACCCTATTTCAAAGCCAAATAAGAACAGTACAATATGAGAAAATTGTAGGCCAATATCCCTCATGAACATACATGCAAAAATCCTCAACAAAATACTAGCAAACAAAATTTAACAGCACACTAAAAAGACCATACCCATGATCAAGTGGGATTTATCCCTGGGATGCAAGGATGATTCAGCACACACAAATCAATTAATGAGATATGCCACATTAACATAATGAAGGATAAAAATCATGTGATCATCTCAACAGAAGCAGAAAAAAACATTTAACAAAATTCAATATCCTTTCTTGATAAAACTCAACTAATTAGGTAGAGAAGTAATGTACCTCAACATAATAAAGACCATGTATGACAGGCACACAATTAACATCATACTCAATATGGAAAACTGCAAGTTTTTCCTCCAAGATTGGGAGCAAAGCAAGGATGCCCACTCTCACCACCTCTGTTCAATAGAATACTGGGAGTCTTTGACAGAGTAAAATTACTTCTGTTCACAGATGACACAATTTCATATGTAGAAAACCCTAAAGGTTACACACACACACACACACACACACACACACCCCTATTAGAACTAAGAAATGAGTTCTATGAAGTTCTATGAAGTTATTTCTCAAAGAAAATAAACAGAAAAATCAGTTGAACAAACTATCTGCAGAAGATTCTAAGAAAAATATCCCATTTACAACAGCATCAAAAAGAATAAACTACATGGGAATAGATTTAACCAAGATGAAAGACAACAAAACTGAAAACTACAAAACACTGATGAAAGAGATTGAAGAAGAAACATAAAAATGGAAAGAGGGCACCTGGGTGGCTCAGTGGGGTAAGCTTCTGCCTTCTACTCAGGTCATGATCTCAGGGTCCTGGTATGGAGCCCCGAGTTGGGCTCTCTGCTCAGCAGGGAGCCTGACTCCCCCTCTCTCTCTCTGCCTGCCTCTCTGCCTACTTGTGATCTGTCTGTCAAATAAATAAAATCTTTTTTAAAAAATGGAAAGATATTTCAAATTAATAAAAATAAGATATTGTGGGGGCACCTGGGTGGTTCAGCGGGTTGAGCCTCTGCCTTCGGCTCAGGTCATGGTCTCGGGGTCCTGGGATCAAGCCCCACGTCGGGCTCTCTGCTCGGCAGGGAGCCTGCTTCCCCCTTCTCTCTGCTTGCCTCTCTGCCTGCTTGTGATCTCTCTCTTTCTGTGTCAAATAAATAAAATAAAATCTTAAAAAAGAAAAATAAGATATTATGGGGGCACCTGGGTGGCTCAGTCGTTAAGCATCTGCCTTCAGCTCAAGTCATGATCCCGAAGTCCTGGGATCAAGCCCCACCTCAGGCTCCCTGCTCTGCGGGAAGCCTGCTTCTTCCTCTCCCACACCCTCTGCTTGTGTTACCCCTCTGGCTATCTCTCTCTCTGTCAAATAAAATCTTTTAAAAAAAGATATTGGGAGTTAGTCGATTGGAAGAATTAATATTGTTAAAATGGTCATACTACCCAAACCCACTTATAGAGCCAATGCAATTCCTATCAAAATTCCAATGGCATTTTTACAGAAACAAAAGTAAAACTGCCTAAAATTCATATGGAAGCACAAAGGACCCCAAATAGCCAAAGCAATCTCGGGAAGTAAAAATAAATCTGGAGGCCTCACACTTCCTAATTTCAAAGTATATTACAAAGCTACAGTAAACAAAACTGTTTTACTCTCTTATTTAAGAGATTAAAAACAGACACATAGATCAGTGGAATATAATCAAGAGCCCAGAAATAAATTCTCTCATATATGGTCAACTTATTTGATAAGGGAGCAAAGAATATACAATGAGAAAATGATAGTCTCTTCAATAAAGAGTGCTAGGAAAATTGGACATCTACATGCAAAAGAATGATACTGGATACTTACATCATGTTAATCAACTCAAAATGAATTAAAGATTTGAACGCAAGACCTGAAACTATGAAGAAAACAAGGGGAAATCTTCATGACATTGATCTTAGAAATGATTTCTTAGAAATGATATCAAAAGTATAGGCAAAGGGTGCCTGGGTGGCTCAGTCAGTTAAGCATCTGCCTTTGGCTGAGGTCATGATCTCAGGGTCCTGGGATTGAGCCCCACATCAAGCTCTGTGCTCAGTAGGGACCCTGCTTCTCCTTCTCCTGCTATTCCTCCCCCTGCTCATGCTCTCTCTCTCTCTCTTTAATAAATAAATTAAATCTTTAAAAAAAAGTGCAGGCAACACAAACAAAAATAGACAAGTGGGACTTCATCAAACTAAAAATCTTTTGCACAGCAAAGGAAACAATGAACAGAATGAAAAGTCAGCCTCCAGAATGCGAGGAAGTATTTGCAAACCATATCTCTGATAAAGAGTTAATATCTAAAATATATAAGTGAGTCATATGACGCAATAGCAAAAAAACAAATGATCCGAATTTAAAATAGGTGGAGGACTCAGATAACAAATGGCTAACAGGTGTGTGACAAGATGTTCAACGTCACTAATCATTATGGAAAAGTAAATAAAAACTTCAGTGAGATATTACCTCACACCTATCAGAATGGCCATTATAAAAATAAATAATGAAAAATAACAAGAGTTGGTGAGGATGTGGCGTAATTGGAACTCTTGTGCACACTGTTGGTGAGAATGTAAAACAGAGTAGCCACTATGGAAAGCAGTATGGCGGTTCCTGAAAAAATTAAAAGTAGAATTACATATGATCTAGCAATTCCACTTCTGGGTATTTATTTTTAAAAATTGAAATCAGGATCTCAAAGAAATATCTGCACTCCCATGTTTATTGAAACATTATCCACAATAGCCAAGAGGTGGGAACAACCTAAAAGCCCTTCAACAGATGAATGGATAAAGAAAAAAATGGTTCCCCCTTGGGATGGAAGATTATCCAACCACAAAAATGAAGGAAATACTGTCACATGCTACAACATGGGTGAACCTTGAGGAAGTTATGCTACGGAAATAAGCCAGTCACAGAAGACAAACACTGCATGATTCCACTTACATGAGGTATCTAAAGTGGTCAGGCTCATTGTAGCAGAAAGTAGAATGGTGATTGCCAAGGGCTGAGGAGAGGTAAAAGTGGGGGGTTGCTATTCACGTTTCAGTCATGGAAGGTGAAAAAGTTCTAGATATCTGCTGTACAACATGTACTTACAGTTAACAATGCTGTACTTTATACTTAAATATTTGTTAAGAAAGTAAATCTTATGTTACATTTATTTTTTTAACCACACACAAAAGGGAAGGCTGAGCAGAGCCTGAAGGCATAAACAGTGAAGACTACCAGTGAACTGCATTCCATGCAGTAAATGATAAGTTCCTTCTTGAGTACCAGCGTGGCATACCTCCATGGCCATTGCACCTTGTCCTACTCAACATTCTCAGTAAAGGTGACTGACATGAAGCCATAGAAAGGCACGTAGATAACTGACTTCTGCAGCTTACTCACGATGTGAAGAAAGCCTTAATGATAGGCAACGAAATAGCATTTGAAAACTATTTTGATGGCTATGACATTGCTGGATTGAATCCAAGAAGATGAAATCCTACAAGGATCAATGAAAAATCTTCCATTTATATAAATGCATTACATAAATGCTAATGATGAAAATATTTTTCATATGCAAGACTCTGAAAGTTTTGTGTGACCACCAGACCAAAAATGATAAAAGGATATGTGCCATGGCTAATTACAAAACCAGAAAAGACCATGGCCACACTAATGAAAGTGTAATGTTTAGAACACAGGAGGTGATATCCCATCTAAAGCAGGTGTTGCCTTCTGGGCCTCAGTATTTAAGAAGGATGCTGACAAATTAGATGGTGACCAGGATTTGGAAGGCAAAGAACAGTATAATATTAAGAAAAGATAAAGAAATATGCTCCATTTGTTATAAGCTATCTTAGCACCCTGTAGTTTTCCAGTGAGGAATTTATGTAAGACTGTAACATAATTTTTTAGTTGTACAGATGTTTTCCAATTTCTTTAACTTTTTATTTTAAGATAATTATAGATTCACAGGAAGTTGTAAAGATAGTACAGAGAGGTCCCATGAGCCCTTTACCCAGTTTTCCCCGATGATTACATTTATCATAACTGTAGCACAATACCAAAACTCAGGAAATCAACATTGGTACAGTGTGCTTATATAGTTCTTTGTCATGTTGTTACATGTGTAGATTTGTGTAACCATCACCATGGGTTTTATTGGTCTTTTCATAGAATGAGCTTTTTGGTTCACTGATGTACTCTCCTGTTTCTTTCTGTTTTCAACTTCTTTCGTTTCTGTCCTTATTTTTATTATTTCCTTTGTTCTACTTGCTCTGGGTTTACTTTGCTCTTTTTTCCCCACTTGAGCTGGGAGCTTAGATTATTGATTTAAGACTTTTCCTCTTTTCTAAGGTAGGCCTATAGCACCTCTACTACTGAGATTTCCCTCTCAGTGCTGGTTTAGTTGTGTCCCACAGATTTTTTTATTATGTTCAGTTAGCCACGGAATAGTACATCATTAGTTTTTTTGTTTTTTGTTTTTTAAAGATTTTATTTATTTATTTGACAGAGAGAGAGATCACAAGTAAGCAGAGAGAGAGGGGGAAGCAGGCTCTCTGCTGAGCAGAGAGCCTGAAGTGGGGCTTGATCCCAGGACCCTGAGATCATGACCTGAGCCAAAGGCAGAGGCTTAACCCACTGAGCCATCCAGGTGCCCCCATCATTAGTTTTTGATATACTGTTCAATGATTCATTAGTTGCATATAACACCCAGTGCTCATCACATCACGTATACCACAGATTTTGACAGTATATTTTTGTTGCTGTTTTCATTTAGTTCAAGGTATTTTTTAAAATTTCACTTGAGGGGCGTCTGGGTGGCACAGTCGGTTAAGTGTCCGATCTTAGTTTTGGCTCAGGTCCTGATCTCACAGGTTATGGGATCGAGCCCTGTATCAGGCTCCATGTTCAGCAGGGAATCTACTGGAGATCCTTTCTCTCTCTCTCTCTCTCCTTCTCTGTCTGACCCTCACCCCTGTTCTCTCTTTCTCTCTCTGTTTCTCTCTCTCTCTAAAATAAATAAATAAAATATTTAAAATAAAATAAAATATTCACTTGAGTCTTCCGTTTCAACACATGGATTATTTGGAAGTGTTGTGTTTTGTGTCTGAATATTTGAAAATTTTCCTATCATCTTTCAGATATTGATACCTAGTTTGATTACACTGTGATCAGAGACAGGATGTCAATTCTTCTAAATTTGTTGAGGTTCATTTTATGACCCAGGACATATTCTATCTTGGTATATGTTCCATGGGCACATGTGTATTCTTCTTTTATGAGGGTGTGTTCTATAAATGGTGATTAGATCCTATTATTTGATGGTAGTATTATATTTTTCTGTATCCTTGCTGATCTTCTGTCTGGTTGTTCGTTAATTGTTGAGAAGGGAGTGTTGAAGTCTCCAACTATAATTGTGGACTTGTCTATTTCTCCTTTAGGTTCTATCAGTTTTTGATTCTCATCAAATACATCTGCACATACACCTTTGGGAATGCTATGTGTTCATGGTGTATTGACCCTTTCATCATTATGTAATATCACTCTGTGCCTAGTAACTTTCTTTGCTCTACAGTCTACTTTATCTGATATCAATATTCCTGCTTTCTTTTGATTAATATTTGAACTATAGAACTTTCCCATTTTTTTCTTTTACTTTTAACCTACCCATATCATATTTGATATGTATTTTTTTAAAGATTTTATTTATTTATTTGACAGAGAGAGATCACAAGTAGGCAGAGAGGCAGGCAGAGAGAGAGAGAGAGAGAGAAGCGGGCTCCCTGCTGAGCAGAGCGCCCAATGTGGGACTCGATCCCAGGACCCTGAGATCATGACCCGAGCCGAAGGCGGCGGCTTAACCCACTGAGACACCCAGGTGCCCCTTGATATGTATTTTTTATAGACAACAAATAATTGAATCTTGTCTTTTTTATCCATTCTGTCACTCTTTGTCTTTAATTGGTATATTTAGGCCATTTAAATTCAATGTAATTATTGATATGAAAAAGCTTAAATCTATCTTTTTATTTAATTTTTTTGTTTTTCTCTTTATTTTCTGCTTTTAATTTCTCTGTTTTCTTTGTCCTGCCTTCCTCTGGGTTACTAGAATATTTTTAGAATTGTATTTTGATTTCTCAATGGTATTTTTTTTAAGATTTTATTTATTTATTTGACAGACAAAGATCACAAGTAGGCAAAGAGACAGGCAGAGAGAGAGGGGGAAGCAGGCTCCCTGCTGAGCAGAGAGCCCGATGCAGGACTCGATCCCAGGATCCTGGAATCATGACCTGAGCCGAAGGCAGAGGCCTTAACCCACTGAGCCACCCAGGTGCCCCCTCAGTAGTGTTTTTGAATTTATTTCCTTGTATAATTTTCTTATTGGTTTTTCTAGGTAATGCTAATATATATGTAAGTATATTTATTATCACAGTCTACCAGTGTCATCATTTTACCAGTTTGAGTGAAGTATAAAAACCTTACTTTTTGTGTCCCTTTACTCTTCCCAATTTATAATTGTCTTAAATATTTCCTTTACATACACTTTCAAATATTTATTTATTTGAGAAAGAGAGTGAGAGAGCATGAGCAGGGGTGGGGGTGGGCAGCAGGAGAAGGACAAGCTGAAACTCCTGGCTGAGCTGGGAGCCCAGTGCATGGCTTGATCCCAAGACCCTGAGATCATGACCTGAGCCAAAATCAGACACTTAACCAACTGAGCCACACAGGCAGCCCCTCCTTTATATACATTTGGAACCATATAAGACAATGTTGTAATTCTTGCTTCAACTATCAAATGTAAGGGCGCCTGGGTGGCTCAGTTGTTTGGTCAACTACCTTTGGCTCAGGTCATGGTCCCAGAGTCCTGAGATCAAGTCCTGAGTCGGGCTGCCTACACAGCAGGGAGTCTGCTTCTCCCTCTTACCCCCTCCCCTCTCATGCTCTCTCTTACCCTCTCTCTTTTTCTCTCAAATAAATAAATAAAATCTTTGGGAAAAAAACCTATCAAACATAATGTATGAGACTCAAAAGGAGAAGGAAAGTCTATTGTATCTACTCAGATTTTTGCCTTTCCTTTGTTCGTTCGTTCTTCTTGATGTTCCAAGATTTCTTCTTTTATCACTCACTTTGTGTTTAGGGATATTCCTTTAGCCATTCTTTAGGGTTGGTCTGCTGGCAACAAATTCTTTTGGTTTTCCTTCCCCTGAGAATGTCTTGTTTTTACCCTTAATTCCTGAAGTATATTTGCAGTGCATGTAGAATTGAGGGGTGACAGTTCTTTTCCTTAAGCACTTAAAAATGCTGTTCTGCTACTTCCTGTCCTCCATAGTTTCTAATGAAAATCCGTAGTTTAGTTTTTCCCCTATACATAATGTGTCATTTATCTCTAGCTGCTTTCAACAATTTTTTTTTTTTTTTGTCTTTAGTTTTCAGAAGTTCGACTATGACCTGTCTTGGTGTAGATTTCTTGAGATTTATCCTGTTTGAGATTCATTTAGCTTTTGAATCTGTAGGTCTTTAGCCTAACTTGAGAAAATTTGTCACCATTCTTTCTTTGAATACTTTCTCCCCCTCCTTTTGCGACTCTGATGACAAGAATTAGATATTTTGTTGTACTCCTATGTATCCCTGAAGCTCTATTCTTTTTTGTTCAGTCTCTTTCCCTCTCGTTGAACAACTGTATAATTTCTATGTTATATCTTTAAGGTCATGATTTTTTTCTTTCTCCTTTCCATCCTGCTGTGAGCCCTTTCAATGTAGTTTTTACTTCAGTTTATAATTTTTCAGGTCTAAAAATTCCACTTAATTATTCTTTCTATCTTTAATTCTTTGCTAAGACTTTCCATTTCTTTAATGAGACTCTACTTTTTCATTTGTTTCAAGCATGTTAATAATTACTAATTGAAGCATTCTCATGATGGCTGCTTTAAAATTCATGCCAGATAATTCTAATATCTTTGTCATTTTGGTGACATCTGTTATCTTTTTCAAGTGAGATCTTCATGGTTCTTGGTATAAGTGACTTTATATTGAAACCTGTTTTTTAATTTTTTAAAAAATTTTTTTATCTAACAGAGAGAGAGAGAGCACAAGCAGGGGGAGCGGCAGAGGGAGAAGGAGAATCAGGCTCCCCACTGGGCAGGGAGCCTGATGCAGGGCTCGATCCCAGGACTCTGGTATCATGACCTAAGCTGAAAGCAGACACTTAACTGACTGAGCCACCCAGATAATCCTACTGAAACCTATTTTATGAGATTTGGGATTTTATTTAAACTGTGTGTTTTAACAGGCCTCCTCTGGCACCACTTTGGTCAGAGAATGGAGTATGTCACCTTGTTACTGCCAGGTAGGCCTACACGTCCACATTCTCCACTCAGTTAATGTTGACTCTGGGGTGAGGAGGGGCCCTTTGTTACTTCTAGCAGGGATGGGAGTTGAGGCTCCCCATTAGGCCTCCACTGATACCATCTTGGCTGGGAGGGGGAAGAGGACCACAGTTTGAGGAATAACTTTCTCTGCCTCTCTTCTCATTGAATGTTCACATCATACGAAGTAAATAGCTGGTTTTCTGTGTAGAAGAAATATTAACATCTGAGCTCAGTGCATAGATGGCTAAGACATGAAAGAAAAATCCAGGTACCCTAAAATGCAGCATTCTCACCACCAGAAAAACTTGCCTCATATACTTCTCAATATTATGTTTCAATTCTATAGCTTAGGCAAAAAGACCTTTCTTAAACTGTGTTCTCTGTGATACCAGCCTCCCGCCAGGTGTTAAAAGGACTTCTGGCTGGAGGAAAAGGAATTCTGAGATCAACCAAATTTGGGAAGCCTGTAGCCTACACTTCTGAAACTTACAAAGGCCCATTAATTTCCTAAAGATTATAGGAGTACTGAAGTGAAGAAACCTGCTCAATTTTGTTCAACCTAAGCATATTTGACCCCCAAATCTTAAAATAACGTCTCAAAGGCCAGCAGAGCCCATGTGACCCTGTTAGGAAGTGCTGTTCACAGGAGCCTTGGCACTTTTTCCTCTCACAATGTATTATAGAAAGTATAATATCATGTTAGGGTTCAAAGCTTCTGTGGCCTCTCAGGAATACAATTAAATCCTCAAACTTGAATATGAGACTGCTTATCTTAGTTTGGACTCCCCCAGAAGAAAGACCCCAAGACGGATTTGAGCACAAATATAGGGGGCAAGGGAAAGGTGATCTTGGGAAGCATCTGTAGTAGAGTAGGAAAGTGAAATGGGGAAGAGAAGGAAGCCAAAAAAATGTGAGCTCTTGACCAGGCTACAGGTATGGGCAACCGAGGCTCTATCCCACTGGAGAACTCTGGGAGACAGCACAGAACACACTTTGAGGTTGTCAAATTACCCCCTCACAATAAAAAAAGGAAGCTGGGGTGTTTATCCTAAACTCTAATTCATCTTTGGCTGAGAGCTGCTCTCAGGGGCGTTGACTCGCTGGCATTTCCTGCTTGCCCTGCCCACAGCTGAAAGTACACAGGCTGAGTCACAGGTTGCTGTCAGAAGCCTTAGTCTTGGGTCGAAAGTGAATGCCAAGGGGCTATGAGTGGAGCACTGGCAGTGTTTGCCACATCTCTGAATTCTAAATGTGTTTTCCCTTGTCTCTTTTTGGCTCCAGTGTAAGTAAATAGACAACCTTATTAGTAAAATATTTTTAAGGATACTGAAACAAGCTATATAAATAGATTAAATATAGTATTTTTTTTTAAGGTCCAAGAAGCCTGAGAATGTCCAGGTTGGCTACATTGAGACGGGGCAGGCTCTAGCCTGATAGCTCAAACTGTCCCCTCACTCCCAGGAATGGCACAGATGCTCATGGGACAGACTCAGCTGTAGGGACTTGGGGTGCAGACCCAGTTTCTAGGATAAGAACAGTCCAATGTAGCAGACAGGTATGGCATCTGACAGCTATGGCAAAGCATAGCTGACCATGTGATCTACACAGCATTACAAAGGACACACTTGGAGGAACAAAATGTCCCTAAAGGTGCTCAGCGCATGTGAAGGGAATCTAGGCTTAGATGATTCTTAGAGAGCCAAGATGATAGTCATCTGTCTCCAGTATTTGGTGCCAATCACTGAGAAGGGATTCAAGCACAACTCTGGATTCTGTGAGGGGGCCTACCAAGACTAAGAGTCCTCAGCCTTAGAGGGTTTTAGGAACCAAAAACTTGTCCAAGGTGGGCCCTAAAAACAGAAGACAAGGGAGGAGGAATCAAGATGGCGGAGAAGTAGCAGGCTGAGACTACTTCAGGTTGCGGGAGATCAGCTAGATAGCTTATCTAAAGATTGCAAACACCTACAAATCCAACAGGAGATCGAAGAGAAGAACAGCAATTCTAGAAACAGAAAATCAACCACTTTCTGAAAGGTAGGACTGGCGGAGAAGTGAATCCAAAGCGACGGGAAGATAGACCGCGGGGGGAGGGGCCGGCTCCCGGCAAGCGGCGGAGCAACGGAGCACAAAATCAGGACTTTTAAAAGTCTGTTCCGCTGAGGGACATCGCTCCAGAGGCTGAACTGGGGTGAAGCCCACGCGGGGTCAGTGTGGCCTCAGGTCCCGCAGGGTCACAGAAGGATCGGGGTGTCCGAGTGTCGCAGAGCTTGCAGGTATTAGAACGGGGGAGCCGGCTACAGAGACGGAGCCGAGGAGTGAGCCCACAGCTCAGGGTTACCTTGAACCGGTCGCAGGCTCGGTGAGCTCGGAGCGCGGCCGGAGGCCAGGCAGACGGGAGTAATTGGGCGCTGTTCTCTGAGGGCACACTGAGGAGTGGGGCCCCGAGCTCTCAGCTCCTCCGGGCCGGAGACTGGGAGGCCGCCATCTTTATTCCCATCCTCCGGAACTCTACGAACAGCGCTCAGGGAACAAAAGCTCCCGAAAGCAAACCCGAGCGGATTACTCAGCCTGGCCCCTGGTAAGGGCGGTGCAACTCCGCCTGGGGCAAAGACACTTGAGAATCACTACAACAGGCCCCTCCCCCAGAAGGTCAACAAGAAACCCAGCCAGGACCAAGTTCACTTACGAGGAGTGCGGTTTCAATACCAAGGAGAGCCGCGGAATTCCAGAGGAGGAGAAAGCAAAGCACGGAACTCATGGCTTTCTCCCCATGATTCTTTAGCCTTGCAGTTAATTTAATTTTTTTTTTCTTTTTCAATTTTTTTTTCTCTTCTTCTGCTAAATTTTTTTAACTTTTACCCTTTTCTTTTTTAACGTTTTTTAACAAGTTTATCCAATATATATATATTTTTTTCCTTTTTATATTTTTTCATTATTGGTTTTCTTTTTTTATTTGTTTCTTTTTTCTTTTTTTTTTTTTTCTTTCTGAACCTCTTTTTATCCCCTTCCCCCCTCCCTCACGATTTGGGATCTCTTCTGATTTGGCTAAAGCATATTTTCCTGGGGTTGTTGCCACATTTTAGTATTTTACTTGTTCCTTCACATACTCTTATCTGGACAAAATGACAAGGCGGAAAAATTCACCACAAAAAAAAGAACAAGAGGCAGTACCAAAGGCTAGGGACCTAATCAATACAGACATTGGTAATATGTCAGATCTAGAGTTCAGAATGACGATTCTCAAGGTTCTAGCTGGGCTCGAAAAAGGCATGGAAGATATTAGAGAAACCCTCTTGGGAGATATAAAAGCCCTTTCTGGAGAAATAAAAGAACTAAAATCTAATCAAGTTGAAATAAAAAAAGCTATTAATGAGGTGCAATCAAAAATGGAGGCTCTCACTGCTAGGATAAATGAGGCAGAAGAGAGAATTAGCGATATAGAAGACCAAATGACAGAGAATAAAGAAGCTGAGCAAAAGAGGGACAAACAGCTACTGGACCACGAGGGCAGAATTCGAGAGATAAGTGACACCATAAGACGAAACAACATTAGAATAATTGGGATTCCAGAAGAAGAAGAAAGAGAGAGGGGAGCAGAAGGTATATTGGAGAGAATTATTGGAGAGAATTTCCCCAATATGGCAAAGGGAACAAGCATCAAAATCCAGGAGGTTCAGAGAACCCCCCCTCAAAATCAATAAGAAGAGTTCCACACCCCGTCACCTAATAGTAAAATTTACAAGTCTTAGTGACAAAGAGAAAATCCTGAAAGCAGCCCGGGAGAAGAAGTCTGTAACATACAATGGTAAAAATATTAGATTGGCAGCAGACTTATCCACAGAGACCTGGCAGGCCAGAAAGAGCTGGCATGAGATATTCAGAGTACTAAACGAGAAAAACATGCAGCCAAGAATACTATATCCAGCTAGGCTATCATTGAAAATAGAAGGAGAGATTAAAAGCTTCCAGGACAAACAAAAACTGAAAGAATTTGCAAACACCAAGCCAGCTCTACAGGAAATATTAAAAGGGGTCCTCTAAGCAAAGAGAGAGCCTAAAAGTAGTAGATCAGAAAGGAACAGAAACAATATACAATAGCAGTCACCTTACAGGCAATACAATGGCACTAAATTCATATCTCTCAATAGTTACCCTGAATGTTAATGGGCTAAATGCCCCAATCAAAAGACACAGGGTATCAGAATGGATAAAAAAACAAAACCCATCTATATGTTGCCTACAAGAAACTCACTTTAAACCCGAAGACACCTTCAGATTTAAAGTGAGGGGGTGGAAAAGAATTGACCATGCTAATGGACATCAGAAGAAAGCAGGAGTGGCAATCCTTCTATCAGATCAATTAGATTTTAAACCAAAGACTATAATAAGAGATGAAGAAGGACACTATATCATACTCAAAGGATCTGTCCAACAAGAAGATCTAACAATTGTAAATATCTATGCCCCTAACGTGGGAGCAGCCAACTATATAAGCCAATCAATAACAAAATCAAAGAAACACATCGACAATAATACAATAATAGTAGGGGACTTTAACACTCCCCTCACTGAAATGGACAGATCATCCAAGCAAAAGATCAACAAGGAAATAAAGGCCTTAAATGACACACTGGACCAGATGGACATCACAGATATATTCAGAACATTTCATCCCAAAGCAACAGAATACACATTCTTCTCTAGTGCCCATGGAACATTCTCCAGAATAGACCACATCCTCGGTCCTAAATCAGGTCTCAACCAGTATCAAAAGATTGGGATCATTCCCTGCATATTTTCAGACCATAATGCTCTGAAGCTAGAACTCAATCACAAGAGGAAATTTGGAAAGAACCCAAATACATGGAGACTAAACAGCATCCTTCTAAAGAATGAAGGGGTCAACCAGGAAATTAAAGAAGAATTGAAAAAATTCATGGAAACAAATGATAATGAAAATACAACGGTTCAAAATCTGTGGGACACAACAAAGATAGTCCTGAGAGGAAAATATATAGCGGTACAAGCCTTTCTCAAGAAACAAGAAAGGTCTCAGGTACACAACCTAACCCTACACCTAAAGGAGCTGGAGAAAGAACAAGAAAGAAACCCTAAACCCAGCAGGAGAAGAGAAATCATAAAGATCAGAGCAGAAATCAATGAAATAGAAACCAAAAAAACAATAGAACAAATCAACGAAACTAGGAGCTGGTTCTTTGAAAGAATTAATAAGATTGATAAACCCCTGGCCAGACTTATCAAAAAGAAAAGAGAAAGACCCAAATAAATAAAATCATGAATGAAAGAGGAGAGATCACAACTAACACCAAAGAAATACAGACAATTATAAGAACATATTATGAGCAACCCTATGCCAACAAATTTGACAATCTGGAAGAAATGGATGCATTCCTAGAGACATATAAACTACCACAACTGAACCAGGAAGAAATAGAAAGCCTGAACAGACCCCTTACCAGTAAGGAGATTGAAACAGTCATCAAAAATCTCCAAACAAACAAAAGCCCAGGGACAGACGGCTTCCCGGGGGAATTCTACCAAACATTTAAAGAAGAACTAATTCCTATTCTCCTGAGACTGTTCCAAAAAATAGAAATGGAAGGAAAACTTCCAAACTCATTTTATGAGGCCAGCATCACCTTGATCCCAAAACCAGACAAGGATCCCATCAAAAAAGAAAACTACAGACCAATATCCTTGATGAACACAGATGCAAAAATTCTCACCAAAATACTAGCCAATAGGATTCAACAGTACATTAAAAGGATTATTCACCACGACCAAGTGGGATTTATTCCAGGGCTGCAAGGTTGGTTCAACATCCGCAAATCAATCAATGTGATAAAACACATTAATAAAAGAAAGAACAGGAACCATATGATACTCTCAATAGATGCTGAAAAAGCATTTGACAAAGTACAGCATCCCTTCCTGATCAAAACTCTTCAAAGTGTAGGGATAGAGGGCACATACCTCAATATTATCAAAGCCATCTATGAAAAACCCATCGCAAATATCATTCTCAATGGAGAAAAACTGAAAGCTTTTCCGCTAAGGTCAGGAACACGGCAGGGTTGTCCGTTATCACCACTGCTATTCAACATAGTACTAGAAGTCCTAGCCTCAGCAATCAGACAACAAAAAGAAATTAAAGCCATCCAAATCGGCAAAGAAGAAGTCAAACTATCACTCTTCGCAGATGATATGATACTATATGTGGAAAACCCAAAAGACTCCACTCCAAAACTGCTAGAACTTGTACAGGAATTCAGTAAAGTGTCAGGATATAAAATCAATGCACAGAAATCAGTCGCATTTCTCTACACCAACAACAAGACAGAAGAAAGAGAAATTAAGGAGTCCATCCCATTTACAATTGCACCCAAAACTATAAGATACCTAGGAATAAACCTAACCAAAGAGACTAAGAATCTATACACAGAAAACTATAAAGTACTCATGAAAGAAATTGAGGAAGACACAAAGAAATGGAAAAATGTTCCATGCTCCTGGATTGGAAGAATAAATATTGTGAAAATGTCTATGCTACCTAAAGCGATCTACACATTTAATGCAATTCCTATCAAAGTACCATCCATTTTTTTCAAAGAAATGGAACAAATAATCCTAAAATTTATATGGAACCAGAAAAGACCGCGAATAGCCAAAGGAATATTGAAAAAGAAAGCCAAAGTTGGTGGCATCACAATTCCGGACTTCAAGCTCTATTACAAAGCTGTCATCATCAAGACAGCATGGTACTGGCACAAAAACAGACACATCGATCAATGGAACAGAATAGAGAGCCCAGAAATAGACCCTCAACTCTATGGTCAACTAATCTTCGACAAAGCAGGAAAGAATGTCCAATGGAAAAAAGACAGCCTCTTCAATAAATGGTGTTGGGAAAATTGGATAGCCACATGCAGAAAAATGAAATTGGATCATTTCCTTACACCACACAGAAAAATAGACTCAAAATGGATGAAGGACCTCAATGTGAGAAAGGAATCCATCAAAATCCTTGAGGAGAACACAGGCAGCAACCTCTTCGACCTCAGCCGCAGCAACATCTTCCTAGGAACATCGCCAAAGGCAAGGGAAGCAAGGGCAAAAATGAACTGTTGGGATTTCATCAAGATCAAAAGCTTTTGCACAGCAAAGGAAACAGTTAACAAAACCAAAAGACAACTGACAGAATGGGAGAAGATATTTGCAAACGACATACCAGATAAAGGGCTAGTGTCCAGAATCTATAAAGAACTTAGCAAACTCAACACCCAAAGAACAAATAATCCAATCAAGAAATGGGCAGAAGACATGAACAGGCATTTCTGCAAAGAAGACATCCAGATGGCCAACAGACACATGAAAAAGTGCTCCATATCACTCGGCATCAGGGAAATACAAATCAAAACCACAATGAGATACCACCTCACACCAGTCAGAATGGCTAAAATGAACAAGTCAGGAAATGACAGATGCTGGCGAGGATGTGGAGAAAGGGGAACCCTCCTACACTGTTGGTGGGAATGTAAGCTGGTGCAACCACTCTGGAAAACAGCATGGAGGTTCCTCAAAATGTTGAAAATAGAACTACCCTATGACCCAGCAATTGCACTGCTGGGTATTTTCCCTAAAGATACAAACGTAGTGATCCGAAGGGGCACGTGCACCCGAATGTTTATAGCAGCAATGTCTACAATAGCCAAACTATGGAAAGAACCTAGATGTCCATCAACAGACGAATGGATAAAGAAGATGTGGTATATATATACAATGGAATACTATGCAGCCATCGAAAGAAATGAAATCTTGCCATTTGCGACAATGTGGATGGAACTAGAGGGTATCATGCTTAGCGAAATAAGTCAATCAGAGAAAGACAACTATCATATGATCTCCCTGATATGAGGGAGAGGAGATGCAACATGGGGGGTTAATGGGGTAGGAGAAGAGTAAATGAAACAAGTTGGGATTGGGAGGGAGACAAACCATAAGTGACTCTTAATCTCACAAAAAAAACTGAGGGTTGCTGGGGGGAGGGGGGTTGGGGGGGTGGGGTTATGGACATTGGGTAGGGTATGTGCTATGGTGAGTGCTGTGAAGTGTGTAAACCTGGAGATTCACAGACCTGTACCCCTGGGGGAAAAAATATATGTTTATAAAAAATAAAATTAAAAAAAAACACACACACACAAAAAAACAGAAGACAAATCCAAGACCAGGAGAGGGCCAACAGAACTATAGCTTCCAGTTAAGAGAGACAAAAAGCCCAAGATCAAAATGACATAAACAGCCAGGATGCTTTGCCTTTGCCCTTGCCTTCACCTTCTGAGTTCCCGCACACGGGGCTGAGTTTCCCGAGACAGTCCAGCCTAAAGCCAGAATTTGTGCCCAAGTTTAAGGAAGGCTGCACCAACAGATGGACATCAAGCAGCCCTAGCAGTAGGGGATGAAGTTCTTTGAGACCCGGCAAGGCAGACATTTGCAGCCAGGTGGTTACATATTCTTGTCACCCAAGCCACCCATCCATCCCAACGCCTTCTTGGTGGTCTTGCACATCCTCTCTGCTCCCTGCCCCACTGACCACCACCCTAAGCCTTTGGAACACTTAAAAAATAGCAATCAGGATAATGCCCACTGGTCTTGAAAGGCGGCTAGCTTCTAGGATGGAAAATCATAGAAGCCAATCGTTTCTATGACAACATCCAGAGCGTATGTCCTATGTAACTCACAGAGACAGAATTTGTAGGTAATTTGAAAGGCCTCTGTTGTTTCATATTTAAAATCATCTCCTCAGGGCCCCTGGGTGGCTCAGTGGGTTAAAGCCTCTGCCTTCAGCTCAGGTCATGATCCCAGTGTCCTGGGATCAAGCCCCGCATCTGGCTCTCTGCTCAGCAAGGAGCCTGCTTCCTCCTCTCTCTCTGCCTGCCTCTCTGCCTACTTGTGATCTCTGTCAATTAAATTTTAAAAAATAAATAAATAAATCTTAAAATAAAAAATAAAAACAAAATCATCTCCTCACATTTGTCTGCTCTAATAGCGTTAATTGCCCTGTCTCCCCCTTTCCCTTCAAATGACACTGTACATGTCTATTTTGGTCGATTTCCGGTTAAATGAGCTTCTTTTCCTCTTTCTATTCTTGCTCCTTATTCATCTTTTCCTCTGCCCTCATTTATTTGCTGTTGTTTTGTACCCTGGTTTTGACCCCGGCCTGCTGTCCTTATGCCCCCACTCCCACCCACAACAAGATCTGGATGGGTTCAGTTCTAGTGACCGCATAGCCAGCAGTTCATTGCTTGCAGGATTTTCCCTACGCTTGTTTCCTTTTTGTTTTGTTTTGTTTTTAATCCTTCATTACCCGGCTTTCCCTGGCAAATGTCCAAGACAAAAACAGCATCATTTTCTTTTTTTTTTTTTTAAGATTTTATTTGTTTATTTGACAGAGAGAGGCACAGCAAGAGAGGGAACACAAGCAGGGGGAGTGGGAGAAGGAGAAACAGGCTTCCCGCTGAGTGGGGAGCCCAATACCAGGACCCTGGGAACATGACCCAAGCAGAAGGCAGATGCTTAACGACTGAGCCACCCAGGCGCCCTGAAAACAGCATCATTTTTTAAACGTTCTCTTTCCTAGTTCTCTTTCTCCACTTTGTCCCTGGCTTCCTGAAAGTATGCTTGAGTATCTGCTTTATGTCTTTGTTTATACCAATAACAAATACTTCATTTACTGTTTTGAATACATGGTGCTTCTCAGCTAATGGAGAACTTGTTTCTTCTTGGAAAACATTTGTTTCTCCTTTGAGAACACTCTATTAAAAGAAACAGGTAAACCTCTGATACTTCGATTGAAATATTTCTGCGTTCTCACTGCAGAATTCCAAAAATGTGGCATCACGCATATTTGGAGCCAGGCTTCTGATGAGATACCCTCCATCACCCACAGCTTCTTTATGAGTTTTTCCATCAAATGTAACTTCGGTTATTAAGATGTCCCAGGTGATTAGACTTGCCAGCGGCCTCCTAAGTACTCAGCTGAAGAAACCTGATATCGTAGGGAGAGGCTGTTCAGAGGAGATTACTCCGCAGTGGTAAAAGTCAGAGGCCTCGTGTCTGCAGAAGTTTGTTCACTTCTCAGAAGTCCTTTGACCGTGTGATGTGGGGAAGTCACTTGAAATCTCCTTGTATCCCTCCAGCTGCAATAAGGAGGCAACAATACCCCATTACAAAAGTTCTGTGAGAAAAACATTACAAAATACCAACAAAATGCTTTGAACTTCTTGTATATTTCACCACAGTAGATGTACCGAAGGGCTGTCCCTCTTCCTAGTCTGTCACTCTGGGGCAGAGAGCTGTTTAGAAGTGGTAAAACTAGCGGGAGGGCAGTCTTGGGGAGGGCTGGGAGGTACTGCTCCCGGTGAGCTTGCTCTGAGAGGGGCAAGGGCAGGACTGGGACTCATAAAAACCCCTGCCACCCAGGCCCAGCCCAGACATCCAGGCCTGTTTCCCTAGCTTCACATTATTTTGTACATCTGAGAGTTCCCGTTTTTTTCCAGAGGCTCTATATCCCTTATTGCTCAAGTAAACAGAGGGTCAGTGGAGGAGAGCAGTGATAGAGAGGCAGCATAACATGGTAGTTAAGACCATGGGCTCCAGTGGCAGATGCCCTGGTTTGATGCCTGGCTCTGCCATGTGATAGCTTCATGACCTTGGGTGAGTTACTTCTCTGTGTTTCAGTTTCCTTTAGACAGATTGAGAATAATGTTATGAAGGTTAAGCAAGTTGCTATTTGTAAAGGGCCTGCTTGAAACAGTGCCTGGTACATCATGAGCATGTTCAAGTTCCTGTTCAATAAAAACATGGTCCCGATTCTAATGTTTTAATGGTATAAAATCTTTCATGAAAATAATTGCATAAGATATAATGAAAAATTGTTTGAAAAGCCAGCCTTCTTGTGGCAATGTGGAAAATAAAGTGTAAGCAGAGCAAAACCAAATTCTTTAGGGACCACCGGGCAAGCCACCAAAATGATCCTGCTGGCAAGATTTCACACCGTGAAATAATAACTCACTGATAGTTGTGCTGTTTGTAACTGAAAGGAAGGACAAGAGGGAGGGAGGGAGGGGAAGGTGGAGGGTAAAAGAAAAAAAAGGAAGTCCTCTGAGAATTTGATCTCTTTTACAAATATAGATCCAAGAGATCTATAGATCAAATATAGATCCAAGAGAGTTCCTGTAGAAATTTGGGAAGTGCAACAGATTATATTTTCCTGGTAAGGCTGCGTTAATATATGTATCCCATCCACACGCTCTCCTTTTAGTGTGACATTGACAACCCTCCCGCTGCTATTTAACATGTACAACAAATTTTGATGCATATATACATAGTGAAATGATTACTGTAGCCAAACTAATTAACATATCTATCTCCTCACATAATTTCCATGGGGGGGGCAGTATGTGTGTGCAGGCATGGTGAGAGCACCTGAAATCTACTCTCTTAGCAAATTTCTAGCATATAATACACTATCACTAGCTATAGTCATCATACTGTATGTTAGATCCTACAAAACTGCAACTTCGCACCCTTTGACCAACATCTTCTCATTTTCCTCAAGTCCCACCCCTGGTGATTACTATTCTACTCTCTGCTTCCATTAATTCAACTTTTTAAGATTCCATACACAAGTGAGATCATGCAGTATGTCTGGCCTATTTCACTTAGCATGTTTTCCAGGTTTCTCCTTGTTGTCACAAATAGCAAGATCTCCTTTTTAAAGGCTGAATGATATTCCATTGTGTATGCATGTGTGCGTGTGTGTGTGGGTGTGGGTGTGTGTGTGCATACATACTACTCTCCATCCTTCAATGGACACTTAGGCTGTTTCCATATCTTGGTTATTGTGAATAATGTTGCATTGAACATGGGAGTACAGATATCTCTGTGAGATACTCATTTCATTTTCTTTAGATATATATACCCAGTAGTGGAATTACTGGATCATATGATAGCTCTATTTTTAATTTTTTGAGGAGCCTCCATATTGTTTTACATGGTGGGTGCACCAGCTTACATTCCCACTAACAGTGCACAAGGGTTCCTTTCTCTCCCCATCCACACCACCCAATTATCTTTTTTGATAATTGCCATTCTAATAGGCATGAGGTTATAACTCATTGTGTTCTTGATTTGCATTTCCCTGATGATTAGTAATGGGGAGCACCTTTTCAAATACATTAGTCGTTTGTATGTCTTCTTTGGGAAAATGTCTATGTAGGTCCTTTGCCCATTTTAATCAGGTTGTTGGGAGTTTTTTTGCTATTGAGTTGTATGAGTCCCTTATATTTTTTAGATATTAACCCATCATCAGATAGATGGTTCACAAACATTTTCTCCCCATCTGTAGGTTGCCTTTTCATTTTGTTGTTTCCTTTTCTGTGGAGAAGCTTTTTAGTTTGATGCTGTCCCGCTTGTAGATTTTTGCTTTTGTTGTCTGAACTTTTTTTTTTTTTTTTTTTTTTTTTTTGATAGAGAGATCACAAGCAGGCAGAGAGGCAGGCAGAGAGAGAGGAGGAAGCAGGCTCCCTGCTGAGCAGAGAGCCCGATGCGGGGCTCGATCCCAGGACTCCGAGATCATGACCTGAGCCGAAGGCAGCGGCTTAACCCACTGAGCCACCCAGGCGCCCCTGTTGTCTGAACTTTTGATGTTATATCCAAAAAAAATTATTGCCAGCCAATAGCAAAGAGCTTTTTTTTCTATATTTTCTTCTAGAAGTTTTAAGGTTTCAAGTCTTATGTTTAAGTTTTTAATCCATTTTGAGTTGATTATTGTGTATGGTGTAAGAGTCCAATTTCATTCTTTTTTTTTTTTGGAGATTTTATTTATTTATTTGACAGAGAGAGAGAGAGAGAGCACAAGCAGGGGGAGCAGGAGAGGGAGAAGCAGGCTCCCCACTGAGCAGGGATCCCAATTATGGGGTGGATCCCATCATGACCTGAGCTGAAGGCAGATCCTCAACTAACTGAGACACCCAGGTGCCACCCTCCAAATTCATTCTTTTGCATGTGAATATCTGATTTTTCCCACACCATTTTTGAAGAGACTAATCTTCCGCCATTGTATATTCTTGATACCCTTCTCAAAAGTTAGTTGTCTGTATATGCTATGGTTTATTTCTGGACTCTTGACTTTATCCCATTGGTCTATGTGTCTGTTTTCATGCCAGTGCCATATTATTTCTACTTGCTTTCTATTACACAGCCTTACAATGAACATAATTCTACACATACATGTCTGATTATTTCTTTAAGATAAATTCCTAGAGATAGAATTGTAGGATCAAAGAGTCAGAATTTTATGTCTTTTGACAAACAGTGCTATGTTGCCCTCTAGAAAGATTATAACAATTTACATGTATACCAGCAAAACGCAAGAGTCATATAGTTGCTAATACTCAGAGTTATTATTTTTTTAACTTAGCTAATCTTATAAGCCAAAAATTGTGGGTCATTTTTCTTTTAACTTGCAGCTTTTATTTATTTATTTTTTTAAGATTTTAGTTATTTATTCGAGAGAGAGAAACAGAGACAGAGCATGAACCTGAGCAGGGACAAAAGACAGAGGGAGAGGGAGAAGCAGAGTCCCTGCTGAGCAGGGAGCTTGACACAGGGCTTGGTCTCAGAATCCTGAGATCATGACCTGAGCCGAAGGCAGATGCTTAACTGTCTGAGCCACCCAGGCATCACACCCTTTAAAGTTGCACCCTTTAAAGTTGAACATGTGTTTGGTTTGTTTGGGTTTGGGTTTTGGCCACTTCTCTTTATTCAGGAATCGCCTGTTCCTGTTTTTCCTTTTTTTATTAATGGATGTGCACTTTTTCGTTGATTTGTATGAACTCTTTATGTGATAAAAATATTAACCCATTGTCTATCATATATACTGTGATTACTTTTCTTAAGTGCTCCTTTGTCTCTTAATGCTATTATTGGTGGTGATGGTTTTTATTTCTCCAAATTTTCTAAATAGGAAATAGCTTCACACCTAGTGAGAATAATAATTTTTAAAGGGTCTGATATTAGCATGCACCATATATTCAAAAAGACCCGGAGAAAGGTTGCCTTGGGTGATGCTCTTTGTAATTTTCTGTATTTCCCAGATTTACTAAAATGAGTAACATTTATAATCTTAAAAAATATTCTAAAGAATGTTTTTATTTCTTTAAGTGCAAAGAAATTTGTGTGGTCTATATGAGTGGAATGCCAGAAGCAAGAAAGAGGATGGGAGGGAAGCAAGGTGAAGGGTGAAGTAAAAAATGAAAATGGGAACCAGACCAGCAAAACTTTGGATTCCGTGTCTAGGTTGCAGTCTGTTGAAGGCTTTTTGGCAGGAGTGTGCCCTGATAAGATCTGTATTTCAGGAGAGCTCTGGTTACAGTGGGAAAGATAAATTAGATTTGGGGGTTAAGAAGACATTGGTGATGGTATCAGTTGTTTGTTGCTACAATAATACTGTGTAACAAAGAACCATGGAACCTCAGTGATATATAACAGTGCTTATTGCTCACATGTCTGCAGTCAGCTGGAGGCCAGCTAGGCAACCCTGCTAGTCTTGGCAAGGCTCATTCACATGCCTGAGAGTGTTTGCCTATTGGCTGATTTAGGCTGGCCTTGTCTTGGCCCATAGATGTTTTCATAGCTGTTTGTATAGCTAGCAGGCTTGGAAGATAGAGATGGTATTCCCTCCAGAGCAAAGGGCAAGAACGCTCGCTTACCATCTCTTATAAAAGATTCAAATTCCCTAACCTAGAGTTTTTCTTCCATAATGCCATCCACTGTAAGTGTAGACATCCACATCACCACATCACCCATCACCCTCGTCAGACTTGAGAGGCAAAGAGAACTGGTGCAAATACACTCATGCTAATGTGGCTTGCTGTGCCATGAATAACAAAATCCTTTGTCTTTGACCCAGAAGTCACATGTCTCTTGCCAGCATCCAAGAAACTGTGGCAAGTTAATAAGGTAAAATCTCAGACTGTTTAGTTCTCTTTTTTTCAATTTTTTTCAGATTTATTGAGATATAATTGACATATGGCATTGTGTAAGTTTAAAGTGTCTAGCATAATGACTTGACATACATATATTACAAAATGATTACCACACAATAAGTTTAATTAGTCATATGGTTATTAAAAAAAAAAAAAAAAAACGGGCTCCTGGGTGGCTCAGTGGGTTGAGGCTTCTGTCTTCGGCTCAGGTCATGATCCCAGGGTCCTAGGATCGAGTCCCGCATCTGGCTCTCTGCTCAGCGGGGAGCCTGCTTCTCCCTCTCTCTCTCTGCCTGCCCCTCTGCCTACTTATGATCTCTGTCTGTCAAATAAACAAATAAAACCTTTAAAAGAAATAAAATGAAAATTAAAAGAAAAAACTTTTTTTTTCCTTGTCACGAGAACTTTTAGGATCTACTCTCTTAGCAACTTTCCAATATACCATACAGTAGCATTAACAATAGTCATCATATTGTATATTATATGCCCAGTGTTTATTCATTTTATAACTGAAAATTTGTACCTTTTGACCACCATCATCCAATTCCCCCACCCTCACCCCTCTACCTTTGATAACCATAAATCTGATCTCATTTTCTGTGAGCTGGATTTTTTTGTTTGCTGTTGTTGTTTTAGATTCTACATATAAATGAAATCATACAGTATTTGTCTTTCATCTCTGACTTAGTTCACTTAGCATAATGCCTTCAAGGTCCATTCATGTTGTCACAAATGGCAGGATTTCTTTCATTTTTTTTGCTGACTAGCATTCTGTTGTATACATACCTCATTTTCTTTATCTATCTCAGACTCTTCACATAGAACTTCACAGTTCTTGACAGCAGTCACTTCTCCCTCTCTCTTTTAATTTTTTTTTTTTTTAGAGAGAGAGAGGTGGGGAGGGGCAGAGGGAGAGGGAGAATCCTAACCAGGCTCCACAGCCAGCAAGGAGCCCAGTGCCGGGCTCAATCTCACAACCCTGAGGTCATGACCTGAGCCAAAATCAAGAACCAGATGCCTAGCCAACTGAGCCAGCCAGGTGCCCCAGTCGCTTCTGCCTCTTAACCATTGGATATATGAGGACCTTTCATAGCCATGCTCCCAGTGCTAGGTAGAGGGCTTCTATTTAATTGGAACTTCAGAAATATTTGTCAAATGAATAAATTAATCATTTTTATTTATTCCTTATTCCCAATAAATAGATTTGAAAATACCATTATACTTGACATGGTCATCAATCTTCTGTCATTGTTATTCCAAGTAAGCTTTTTCCTCCAGTATTTGTTAAGACAGTGGTACCACAGCACTGGGGTAGGAGGTATGGTAATTTTTAAAAGTATTTTGGGATGGTGGCTGATGCAGGGTTTATGTCCAACACAGTTATCCATGGGCTCTCAGGGATATTGTTTCCACTTTTCTGAAATTCATTTATATATGAACTTCATTCCTTTATGAAAATTTTACCTACAGACTTTAGAAAAAATTTTCTCACATTTCCCTGTACACTTACTAGCCAGATTCCCAACCATGCCCAGCTGAGTGGGTAAGCCCAAAAGGAAGATGGGCAAAATAAAAATAGGTAATTGACTGGCTCAAAGCAAGAGAAATGGATAAAGGTTAGGACAACTTGTCCGTTCAACTGTTATTATGCAAGTTTTCTGCAGCTGTCCACTCAGCTGCTAAAGTCTGGGTTAAAAGTTCGAAAAGGAAAGCTCTACATGCACATATTTTTCAATGTAAAAAAAAATTCAAATATTAGAAACTCAAATATTTTCATACATTAAAAAATCCAGTGATGAATCTTAATAAATCTATATGCAGGGCAGAAGAAATTCAGCTCAGATCTCAACATCATTCATGTTTAAACTGTATCAATTAAAACTTCAGCCACAGCACACTTCATAGAGCCTGTCTCCTTCCATTGACTCCGGTGACATTTTCTGGACTAAACGTGAGTCATAACTTGTGACATTGCACAGACAGCATCTGTGAGGTGGGGCGTTTCACTTCTCACTTTGGCTCCTGTTTGCCTTATGGTGATTGGAAAGCAGAGATATAAGAGGAAGGCAAACGTGAGAATAAGGTTCTCCTAATTTTCATTCAAAGGCTCTGGACTAAGAAATATTGAAAGATTTGTTTTGTGTGTTTTTTCTAATGCAACACATGAGACTCTGAACTTCAATAAGAAAAAAATGGAAATGATACTTAATGCCACAGAACTGTGCATTTCAAAATGGTAAAAATGCTAAATTTTATGTATATGTTACCACAGTAAAAAATGTAACAGATTAAAACCCAGAAAGTGTGTTTACTTTATGTAAACTAAATTCATTTGGATGTTTTAAAACTAGCCACCTTGAAAGTTATCAGGAACCAAGTCATCATCTGAAAACTGGTAAATAAAGGGAAAGAATCAAACATATATCCTGATTTTCGTGTAGAAACTGTATCTCTAGATAACCAAATAGTACACCAGGGAGGCATCTCTTTGTCAAATTCTTGCAACTAATAAATGGAAATAAAATGATGGAATTAGATTATCACCATTTGCAAGGCTCAATAAATTAATTGACTTAGGCAGTGAGAATCAACAGCTGCTAATATTGCAAAAAGAGACAGAACCAGACACTATGTCTCTGCTGATGAAAGAACTCAGCACTGCTTGTAATCTTGCAAAGGAAATCTGACCTAAGTCTGGTCAATCCTCTGGATCTAGCGATTTTCAAGAAAAGCTGAGGACAGAATGCATGTTGAAATGTTACACAAATGTGCCGTCAGCAAAATTCAAACTGTAGGTCAAATTGCCCATGTTCTTCAACAGGCAAATTATAAGGAAAAGAAAGGGATGAAGAGGGAAATTGTAAATGAAAAGAGATTTAAAAGATGAATCAATAATTGTTTAAAGAGCAAGCCTCAACTAGAGTGTCTGAAGATGCACCCTTACATAAGGAAACCATGAAGATGTATGAGGAAATGATTACTATAAAGATCAGGATTGTAGACATGGAGGGACTTCTGGAGTGGCTGTGACAAAGTACTACTTCTTCACCTGGATGGTCGTTATGAAGATGTGACCTTATAATAATTAACTATTCTACATGCCTGGGGCGCCTGGGTGGCTCACTTGGTGAAGTGTCTCCCTTTGGCTCAGGTCAAGTCCCACATCCGTCTCACTGCTTGGCGGGGAGTCTGCTTCTCCCTCTGACCCTCCCCCTCTCACACTCTCTTGCTTTCTCTCATTCTCTCAAATAAATAAATAAAATCTTAAAAAAAAATAATTATTCTACATGCCTGTGTGCTTTTCTGTGTTTTATTTTGTAATAAATATATACTTAAGTGGGGGTATCCAGAATGAACTCTAGTAGTATGTCACCCAGGACTGCCATGTGGATGTGGCCAGCTGGTCGGAGACAAAATGATGAGAGAACTGGTGAGCTCCCAGAGGCCCCCTCAAGGCCAAGCATTTGCCCAGCTCCATGTGGGTGGGTGGCAACTGAATCATACTATGTGATTGGGCTGAGACAGCATTTTGAATTCCTGGCAGAAATGGATTGAAAACGGTTCATAAGTTGTTTTGAGCAAACTGCATTTCAGTTCCTTGAGCAGTTTAGTTCTCTGGGCATCGTAGCTCAGGCCAGCCAATTGCACTTAGAATTGCACCTTCAAGACTGTGCAGTTTGAGGGCTGTAAGTGAGGAAGTACTAGCTTTAGAGGCCCCATTTTATTATACAGAAATGCTATAGCATCCTTTTCCCCCCATCCTGCCCCACCACTGTAGCAACCTTATCAGCAATGCACTTAAAGCTGTATTTAAGGCTGCAGCTAGCTCTTTTTCCACGGAGAAATCTGGAGAAGGCAAACAAACAAATATATTTTTAAAATAAAATTAAAATAAGATAAAACCTAATCAATTAATTTTTTTAAAAAGGAAGAAAGAAATCTGGAGATAGTAAGGAGCTTATTATTACATAGATTATACCCAAAAGCCCAAATGTAAGTTCCCAAGGGGAAGGCAGCATAAAATGTCAGAGCAGGCAAAACAATATGTTCTACCAAAGGTTGGATTAACAGTGTGATACCAACAAACACCTGTGAAACTCCTAAAATCCTCAAATCTGACAATTCAAATTGCTGGTGAGGATGTGAAACAACAGAAATTCTCGTTCACTGCTGGTGAGAATGCAAAAATGATACAACCACTTTGGAAAACCATTTGGCATTTTTGTATAAAGCTAAACGTAGTCTTACCATACAAATGAATAATGATCCTAAGATCAGGAATAAGACAAAGATGTCTGCACTCACTACTTCTATTCAACATTGTACTAGAGGTCTAGCCAGGACAATTATGAAAGAAGTAAAAAGTTATTCATATGGGAAAGGAAAAAGTAAAATTATCTTTATTTGCAAATGCCATGATCTTGTAAATAGAAAATATTCAAAATCCATTAAAAAACTATTAGAACCAATAAACAAGTTCAGCAGGATTGCAGGATACAAGATCAATATACAAAAATCAGTTGGTTCTATAAACTAGCAATGAACACTCTGAAATTTTAGTAAAAAATAATTACAATTACAATAGCATCAAAAAAATAAAATACTTAAGGATAAATTTAATAAAAGTAGTGCAAAACTTATACACTGAAAATCACAGAACATAGTGGGAAAAAAATTAAATATCTAAATAAATGGAAACTTACCACATGTTTATGGGTCAGATAGTTAATACCCCACAAAGTCATCTACAAATCCAAAGCAATATCAAAATCCCAGCTTGATTTTTTGCAACAACCGACAAGCTAATCCTAGAATTCATTTGGAAAGGCAAGAGACCCACAATAGCCAAGACATTCTTGAAAAAGAAGAACAAAGTTAGAAGACTCACACTTTATTTTACAACTTGCTACAAAATTATCGTAATCAAGACCATGTGATACTGGCAAAAAGATAGACATATAGGTCAATGCAATTGAATTGACAGTCCAGAAGTAAACCCTTTAATTTACAGTCAAATCATTTTCAACAAAGGTGCCAAGACTAATGGGGAATGAAGAGTTTTCTCAACAAATGGTGCTGGAACCAGATATCCATGTGCAAAAGAATGAAGTTGGAGCCTTACCTCACACCATACAGAGGAATTAATTCAAAATGGATTAAATGAGGCACCTGGGTGGCTCAGTCACCTTCAGCTCTGGTCATGATCCCAGGTTCCTAGGGTTGAGCCCCACTTCGGGCTCCTGCTCAGCGGGGAGCCTGATTCTCCCTCTCCCACTCCTCCTGCTTGTATTCCCTCTCTCGCTGACTCTCTATCAAATAAAAAAAATCTTTTTTGAGGGGCGCCTGGGTGGCTCAGTGGGTTAAAGCCTCTGCCTTCAGCTCGGGTCATGATCCCAGGGTCCTGGGATTGAGTCCCGCATCGGGCTCTCTGCTCAGCGGGGAGCCTGCTTCCTCCTCTCTCTCTGCCTGCCTCTCTGCCTACTTGTGATCTCGCTGTCTGTCAAATAAATAAAATCTTTAAAAAAAAAAAAATCTTTTTTGAAAAATGTATTAAATATCTAAATGTGAAAGTTGAATCTAAAGGTTTAGATTTTGAATTCTTAACTTTTAGAAGAAATTACAGAAGTAAATCTTCAAGACCTTGGGTTAGGCATTTTTAGATACAACACCAAAAACACAGCAACAAAAGGAAAAAAAATAGATAAGCTTGACTACATCAAAATTAAAATCTTTTATGCTGCAAACAATTCTATCAAGAAAGTGAGAAGACAAGGATAGGAGAAAATTTTGGAAAAGTATATATTTAAAAAGGGTCTTATATCCAGAATATACACGTGCACACACACACACGTCACTCTGTAAGAAGACAAGTCAATTTAAAAATGGACAAAGGATCTGAATAGACATTTCTTAAAAGATGTTTGCATGCCAATAAAAATGTGAAAAGATATCTCAGTAAAACTGGGGAAGGGGAAAAATGTGAAAAGATGCACGGGATCATTAGTCATTAGGAAAATGCAAATCAAAACCACTCTCTACCCACTGGGTTGATTATAATCAAAAAGACACATGATAATAAGTATTGATGAGGATGTGGAGAAATTGAAATCCTATGCAGCTACTTTGGAAAACAGTTTAGTAGTTCCTCAAAATGTCACGTACCTGTCACCATATGACCCAGACATTCCACCCCTAGGTATATACACAAGAGAAATGAAAACATATGTCCACACAAAACTTGTACAGGAACGTTCTTTGCAACATTATTCATAATAGTCAAAAAGTGGAAACAACCCTGTATTAGCTTCCTAGGACTGCACTAACAAATTACCACAAACTGGGTGGCTTAAAACAACAGAAATGTAGGGGCGCCTGGGTGGCTCAGTCGGTTAAGTGTCTGCCTTCGGCTCAGGTCACGATCCTGGAGTCCCAGGAATGAGCCCCACATCAGGCTTCCCACTCAGAGGGGAGTCTGTTTCTCCCTCTGTCCCTCCCCCTACTCATGTTTGTTCTCTCTCAAACAAATAAAATCTTTAAAACAAAAGAAAACACCACCAACAACAGAAATGTATTCTCTCAGATTCTTCGAGGCCAAAAGCCTGGGGTCAAAGTGCATGTAGGACTGCACTACCTCTGAAATTTCCAGAAGAGGATCCTTCCTTGCCTCTTCTAGCTTCTGTTCCTTGGCTTTTGTGGCTGCAAAGCTCCGATCTCTGCCTCAATCTTTACAGGTCATTCTCCTCCTCTCTCCTCTCTGTGTTTCTTTATAAAGACACTTATCACCGGATTTAGGACTCACCAGAATGATCTCCTCTTGAGATCCTTAACTTAAATACATCTGCACAGAACCTTTTTCCAAAGAAGGTCACATTCACAGGTGTTGGGGGTTATAACAGAGATGGACACATCTTTTTGGAGGCCACCATTCAACCCACGACAAACCCAAAGGTCTATCAGCTGATGAATGGATGAACAAAATATGGTTCATCCATGCAATGGAATATTATTTGTTGATAAAAAGTACTGACACATGCTACAACATGGGGGAAACTTGAAACATTATACTAAAGCAAAGAAGCCAGACAAAGGCCACGTGTTGTGCAATTACATTTATATGAAATGTCCAGAATAAGCAAATCAATAGAAACAGAAAGTAGATCAGTGGTTATCTAGGGTTGTGGGCATCTTAGGGGGAATGGAGAGTGACTGCTAATGAGAATAGGATCTCTTTTTGGTATGATGAAAGTGTTCTAAAGTTATATTGTGGTAACAGTTGCACAACTCTGTGAATATACTAAAAGCCATTGTACTGAGCACTTTAAATAGGTGAATTGTATTGGATGTAAATTATATTTAAATATTTATATATTTATATAAATTATATATATGTATATAAATTATATATATATAATTTATATATTTATAACATATATATTTATATAAATTATATTTATATATATATAAATTATATATATAATTATATCTCCGTGACACTGTTACAAGTGAGAAATTAAAAAATTATTATTGAAGGCAATGGATTAAAATATATCAAATATGCTAAAATTTTCAGGCTCAAAATTATTTTTTTAAAGCTGTTTGGTCACTTGTAGACCATGTTGGCAAATAAAGGTAAGGAACTAAGCATTTATTCTGCCTTTCCTATATGAACTGTACGTCAGAGTATCAAAACGGTTGGTAAGAGAAAGTTCTTTATTATAGAAAAATCCCCACTACAATTAAAGTAGAAGAAAGGACAGAATTAGAATCTCACCAGTTTGCAAGCCCTAGTGAAATAATGGATCAAGGCAATGTTTTCCATTAAGTGAAACTTTGATGGGAACTTTGAAAGAGGGGCTAACAGGATCTAAATCCAGTGATTAATCTTAGCATCGCTAAAAATGGGCCAGCCGGACATTACAGGCCTCCTGATGCAATGCAATAGAAAGCACACAGTACCACTCACAAAGTATTCTTGCCAATAAAATCAAACCTGAATTTGATCAAGACTCTAAATCTAACTTATAGGAAATACAGGGTTTAAAGGAATATATTAAATGACACTAGATGGATGCAATCGGCCAGATACTGACTGGGAAATTGTCCAGGACACGTGTCCATTTTTTGGGGCAAACAAATAGCAAGGATATAAGACGGAGAGGCTATCTATCCAAAAGACTTAAGAGACCTATTAACTACGTGTAACAAGGAACCTGATTTGGTTCCTAGTTTGAGGAGACCAACTGTAAAAAAATAATTTATGAGATAATGTGGAAGATCTTGAGCACTGGATATAAATGATATTAAGAAATTATTGTCAGTATTTTTATTTTGTCAATATTTAATATCATCAAAATTTTAGTGGCAATTGTGGTTATTTTGAAAAAAAGTTTTTATCTTTTAGAGATACATACTGAAATATTTACAGGTGAAAAGATATAATGTCTGGGATTTGCTTTAAGATAGTCTCATGGTGGGGTGAGGGAAGTAGCTGGGAATATAGATGAAACAAGATTGGCCACCTGTCCCTAGTTATTGAAACCAGGGGATAGGTACATGCTGGTTCATATACTGTACTACTTAGTATATATATGCTTGGAAATATTCCAGAGTAAAAAGGTTTGTCTTTTTTTTTTTTTTTTCATTAAGCTCCACTCTCAGCATGGAGCCCAACACAGGGCTTGAACTCGCAACCCTAAGATCAGGCCTGAGCTGAGATCAAGAGCCAGGCACTTAACCAACTAAGCCACCTAGGCCCCTAAAAAGGTTTTGTTGTTGTTGTTGTTGTTGTTTAAATATTCTTTGGAACGTTGAGTTGAGCCCTGAGTATGTTTTTCCATGTAAATCAATATGTGTTTGCCTAGTAAAATATATGGGAATTCCCTTTTGCCTCATCTGACTAAAGCAGATCATTTGCAGGACAGAGAGGCATGCTTTGAAATCCAGTCTTCGTTTGAGTTCAGGCCTCAGTATGCACTCATGGTGTTGGATTCTTAAGCTTTATGAAGCTCAATTTCTTCATTGGTTAAACAGGCATAATAATAATCACTCCACTCTCCTGGGGTGGTTTGAGGATTAAATAAAATAGAGAACACAAAGGTACTGGCACAGTACCTGGCAGTGCTCTGTAAATATTAGGGGCAGCTGATTCTTAACTGCTTTGGCTCTCTATTCTGGGTTGACTTGGCTCAACTGGGAACTTCCACTCTGTCTGCTGTTAGCTGAGACTATAGTCATCTGGTGGTTGAATTGGGCTGGAACAACCAAACTGGCTCATACATAGGGCAGGCAGTTGAGCTAAGTGTTGAATAGGAGCCCAGCTAGGGCTATTGTCCACAGCACCTGCACAAGGCCTCTCCATGACACTTGGGCTTCTCGCTTCATGGTTCTGAGAGGAAGTGTCCCAAGAGCAAAATGAAAGCTGCTCAGCAAATTTTTCAAGGGTCTAGAACTGGCACAGTGTCACTTGCCCTACATTCTATGGGTTGAAGAGTCACAAGGCCTTCCCGGATACAGTGGGAGGGGAAATAAACTGAACCTCTTCCTGGGGGAGGGGGCGAAGAACTTGTAGCCAACTTTAATCCATGACACCAAGTGTCCCTGTTTCCCTATTACATGGTCTGCAGATAAAGATCTAGATTTTAAAGAAACACACCAAAACATACTCTGTATGTGTCTCTGGAAGATGTTCGCCCTGGACCACCCTGGCTGACATTTTTCCTGCTGCTCAGCTGAGGAAGCCAGGGCCCGGGGATTCAGAAGGGAAGGCCGTGGTCACTAACCTGAGGCTGGATGGGAGGAAACACCCGGGCAGGACTAAATCTTCACCGTGGAAACACCTTGGCAATATCTCAAAATCTCAAAAATAATTTATGAGACCAAATTAGGTCATCTATTTTTAATTATTGTGGTTATTAATTTGACAAATTGTAATTCAATACTGTTCTCATACGCAGTAATTTTTGAGACTTCAGGAACTATTAGTATTCTTTTCTAAGGTATTACATCCTTAATCCTTTAGACTTAAGGCATAACAGCTTTCCACATTGCTCCTTCTCTTACCTTTTAACCAACAGTTGCTGGCTTTCACATCTTCTCAGACGTTTGTAGAAAACACAGTCCAGGAGAGGTGTTTTTGTTTGTTTGTTTGTTTGTTTGTTTTACTGTGCATTGCACAAACACAGAGTCCTCTCTTTTGGGTAAGAAACATCTGCTAGAGCTCAACAATGCAAAATTAGAGACAAGCTTATGCAATATGAGTTTTACATGAAGACAAAGCTTTGCTTTTAATTGGAACATTTACAGTAAACAAATGAATGATAAAGACACCAAGTCGCCTCTATAAATAAGGAAGTGAAGAACCCAGCCATGCTGAACGCTGTGTTTATTTTCCACTGGAAGAGGATGTAAACTACTAATCACAGGCATGCCACAGTTTAATTTCTACACAACAAGACCCCTTCCTGGTTTTCTATTAAAAAAAAAATGATGGCAGTTTTGCTCAATAAGTCTTTGTATAGAATTCTTTTTTTTTTTTCAAAGATTTTATTTATTTATCTGACAGAGAGAGATCACAAGCAGAGGGAGTGGCAGAGGCAGAGGGAGAAGCAAGCTCCCTCCTAAGCAGGGAGCCCCATGCAGGGCTCGATCCCAGGACCCCAGGATCATGACCTGAGCTGAAGGCAGACCCTTAACTGACTGAACCACCCAGGTGCCCCTCTTTGTATACAATTCTTAAGTGCTATTAATTTTTCATAGGTTATCCAAATAAAGTGGTCTTTAAAAAAAACTTTAGGTGCTTCTAAGCTTAGATTCATTTTGCTGTTGAAAAGATCCCAGCTGACAGCTGTGATATAAATGCATGAAGAAGGAAATAAACACTGGCTCTTTGACCATGACCTGGAAGTTATGTCAGAAGAATCTGGCATTCTATCAATTGGCCATAAAGCAAATATGGGCGAGTGGGAAGGAGATGGAGCAGCCACATATTTCTGGCCCTTTCTGAATTCTGAGCACATCAGAGCTATCTGTAGCTAGAGGCTCAGGATCATTTTGGTGGAGAAAGAATGGTTAAAAGCATTCCCTTAGATATAAACTGCCCCTGTATAAGCGAAGACCCCTACTGACATATTTGAGATTTCTGACTTCTTTGAGACTCTTTCTGACTTTTTTAAGCCCTTTCTGACTTCTTTCAAACACTGTCTGAGGAATTAGATACCCTTCCTGATTTGTCTGGAACCCTTCCTAACCTGTTTGAGACCCCTCCTGACGTGTTTGAAATTCCTAACTTGTTTCAGCCCCATCCTTTCAGGTGCGAGATCCTTCCTGACGTAGTTGAGATAGCTCCTGACTCGATTGAGATACTGCCTGAGGTACTTGAGACCCAACCTGATGTATCTGAGACTAGTCTTGAGGACTTTGACATGCTTCCTGACATGTTTGAGATGATTTCCAACATATTTAAGATTCTCCCTATCTGTCTGAGATCCTTCCAGACATATTTAAAATTCTGCCTGACAACTTAGGGACCCAGTATGACTTGTTTGAGACTCTTCCAGACTTGTTCAAGACCTTTCCCCGTGTGTTTAAGACCATTCCTGATGTATTGAGACTACTTCTGTCTGAGATTCTTACTTAGGTATTTAAAAATTCTTCTGAACTATTTTAGACACTTTCTAACTTGTTTGAGATGATTCCTGCTGTGTCTGAGACCCTACTGGACATAGACCAGGCCCTTCTTGACATGTTTGAGACCCTTCATATCTTGTTTGAAAGCCTTTCTGACTGTGTGAGAAACTTCTTAACATGTTTGAGATTCTTCCTAAATTGTTTGAGACCCTGACTGATTTATTTGAGAAACTTCATGATGTATTCAAGCCTCTTCGTGACATGTTTCAGACCTTTCTTGGCTTTTTGGAGACTTCTTGACATGTTAGAGAACTTGGTTGACTATTTGAGATTCTCTTTCTATGAGTCTCTCTCTTCTTGACTTATTGAGACTCTTCCTGACCAAGGCCCTTCCTGAGGTAGTGAAAATGCTTCCTCACAACTTTGAGATGGTTCCTTCCTCCCGTGTTTGAGACTATCCCTGACTTGTTGGAAAACATTCATGACACATTTGAGACACTTGCAAACATATACAACCCCTTTCTGACTTGGTTGCAACCATTTCTAACTCTTTGAGTCTCTTTTTGACATATTTGAGATACTTCTTTGAGGTGTTAGAGATACTAATGTAATTAATGCCTTCCCGTATGTTTGAGACCCTTCCTGATATATCTGAGACTTGTGCTGATGACTGATACTTTTTCTGGCTCGTTTGAGATTGTACCCAAAGTATTTGAGACTCTTCCTGTCTGAGACATATCTAAAAGTCTTTCTGCTTACTTTGACTTGTTCAAGATGCCCCCTAGTATATATCTGAGATCCTTCCTGTGAGACTCTTCCTTATGACTTTGAGACATTCCCTGACTTGTTTGACAGCCTTTCTGACTCTGATATCATTCCTAAATTGTTTTAGTCTTCTGATTCTTCTTCTCTGAGACCCTTCCTGACTTAATGTCAATGCCTATTGAATATGAGATCCTGATGGGTTTGAGAACCTTTGACATATTTGAGACCATTGCTGACATGTTTGAAACTCTATCAAACTTGTTGAGACTCTTCCCAACTGGCTTGAGAACTTTTTTATTTGATACTCTTCCTTTCAGCTTGAGACCCTTCTGGACTTACTTGGGACTGTTCCTGACTTGTTTCCAATTTCTCTTGATTTTTTTGGAGACCCTTCCTGACTACTTTAAGACTGTCCCTGACTTGTTTTAAGACACCCTACATTTTGAGCCTCTTCCTAATGTATTTTAAACTCTTCTTGACTCTTTGAGCCATATCCTGTTATGCTTGAGATACTTCAAGAGTTATTTAAGCTTTTGCTATTGTATTTGAACAATTCCTGCATGGTTAAGACCTTTTATGACATGTTAAGGGACTTCCAGTCTTGTTTGAGATGCTTCCTAATCCATTTGAGACTCTTTCAGACATGTTGAGAGACTCCTTGATTTGTTTGCAACCCCTCCTAATATATTTGAGACTCATCCTGACTTGTTTGAAATTCTTCTTGACATCTTTGAGACTATTTGAGACCCTTCCAGATGTATTTTAAACCCTGCCTGAGGAATTTGAGACTCTTCCTGACAAGTTTAAGACTATTCCCTACTAGTCTGAGACTCTTCCATATGTATTTGAAAACCTTTCTGACTTATTTGAAACTCTTCCCGAACTAAGACCATTCCTGAAGTATGCGAGACTCTTTCTGGCTCTGAGACCCTTAGTGATGTATTTTAAGCTCTTCTTGACTACATTCAGATACTGACTTTTTGGAAGACACTCTGACACATTTGAGACCCTGCCTGCATATTTGAGAAACTCCCTTACAGGTTGGAAGCCCTACTTGATAATTTTGAGAGACTTCCTGACTGTTGGAGACTCTGTTGACTTTAGCACCCTTCTTCACTTGTTTCACAGCCTTTTTGACCCTTAGAAAGCCTTCCACATGTGTTTGAGACCCTTCCTGACTAGTTGAGATCCTTTCTGAGGTATTTGAGAATTTTCCTGATATATTTGACACTGTTACTAACTTGTTTGAGATCTTTGCTAACATATTAGAGACTTCTTCTCAGTTTGAAATGCATTCTGACATTTAAAACTCTATTTGATACTGTCCAGACTTGTTTGAAACTTACATATTTGAGAACCTTCATAATGGGTTTGAAACTTTTGCTTAATATTTGAGTAATTTTGTCATGTTTTAGAACTTTTCTGAGGTGTTTGAGATATTTAATGATGTATATGAACTATTCCTGTATGGTTGAGACCCTTCTGGAGGTACCTGAGGCATTCTCAGTCTTATTTGAAACCCTTTCTAACATATTTGAGACTCTTCCTCAAGGACTGAGAGACTTCCTGGTGTATTTCAAACCCTTCCTGAGATACCTGAAACTTGTCCTGACTCGTTTGGGCCCTTCCTGACATATTTGAAACTATCTGAAATTCTTTCAGATGCATTTTAATCTTCTCCTAACAAATTTGAGACCCTTTCTGACAACTGTAAAATCCTTTCTTAATTGTTTGAGACTCTCCCTAATGTATTTGAAACCCATTTTGACATGCTTGAGACTCTTTCTGTCTACAACACTTCCTCGTGTTTGATACCACTCCTGAAGTATTGGAGACTCTTCCCGTGTCTGAGACCCTTCCCAGTGAAGGTAAAACTCTTCCTGACTACCTTCAGATAGACTCTTCTGTCTAAGACAATCCCTTCCTCACAAGTTTGAGACTGTGTCTTACTACTATGTGACCCTTCTTGACCAGATGAGACACTTCTAATGACTTTGAGATTTTTCTCATTTACTCCACAGCATTTCTGACTTACTAAGACCCTTCTGACATATTTGAGACATTTCCTTAGAAAATTCCTTACATATTTAGGACTCTTCTGGACTCTTCCCTTGTGACTTTCTTGAGATACTACCTGCCATGCTTGAGACCATTCCTCACCTGTTTGAGACTCTTTCTGAGAAAGAAGAAATTCTCCTTGTATTTGAGACTCTTCCTGTCAGGGTAAGACACCTCCTAACATCTCTCTCTCTCTCTCTCTCTCTCTCTCTCTCATTTATTTATTTATTTTAATGTATTCTTACTTCCTAACATCTTTGATACCCTTCCTGAGTTGTGTCAGAGCTTCTTGATGTATGTGAAACTCTCTGAGACCATTCCTGACATATTTAAGAACCTTCCTGACCTACTTAAGATTTTTGTCTAAATGTCTGAGACACTTTATGACTTGCTTCAGAAATGTACAGACATGTTTGAGCCCCTTATGGATGTTTTTGAGACCTTTTATCTCTGTTGAAACTTTCACTGGTGTCTTTAAAGCTCTTCCTAATGACATTGAGAGATTCCAGAAATACATTCTTAATGTATCTGAGACTCTTTCTCTTCGTGTAATACTTCCTGACATGTTTGAGTCCCTTATGAACATGTTTTTTTTAACTTCTCTTGTTGTAGTTGAGATTCTTCCTGAGGTATTTGATGTCCTTGTTGACTTTTGGTATCATTCCTAACTTGGTGATACTTTCTCATATCTGAGAAACTTCTTCATTTGAGACACTTACTAACTTATTAATAACTTTTTAAACTACATTAATAAACTTTCTGACTTGTTTGAGATATTTCCTCATGTATTTGAGACTCTTCCTCTCTGTTCCAAACACTTCCTAACAAGTTTAAGACTCCTCCTTATGTGTTTGAGGCCATGTTTCACACTATATTTTACAATGTTCCTTGTGTATTTAAGACTCCCCTTGAAAAGTTTGAGACTTGGGGTGCCTGGGTATTTCAGTCAGTTAAGCATCTACCTTTGGCTCAGGTCATAATCCCAGGGTCCTGGGATCAAGCCTCACATTGGGCTCCCTGCTCAGCGGGGAGACTGCTTCTCCTTCTGCCTGCCACTCCCCCTGCTTTTGTCCTCTCTCTCTCTCTCTCTCTCTGTGAAATAAATAAATAAGGTCTTTTAAAAAAGAAAGAAAAGAAAAGTTTGAGACTCTTCATTAGGTATTTGAAACCTTCTCTGACATGCTTGAGACACTTCTCAACTCAAGAACCTTATTGAAATGTTTGAGACCCTTCCTTTTTGTCTGAGACCCTTACTGACAAAATTAAAGCTCTTTCTGACTACTTTGAATACTTAGAGTCCAATTTGAGAGAATTGTTGATACATTTCAGACTTTCCCCCTTTCTTGCAAATACTTCCTGTCTTGTTTGAGACACATCCTAACATCTTTGAAACGATTCCTAGTGTATTTGGCATCCCTACTGTATTTAGATCCCTAGGGCTGCCTTTTGAAAGAACCACAAATCTAATGACTTAAAACAACAGAAATTCTCTCATAGTTCAGGAGACCAGAAGTCTGAAATCAAGGTGTGAGCAAGATTGGTTTGTTTTGAAGCCTCTGAGGGAGAATATGTTCCATGTCTGTCTCCTAGCTTCTGTGATTTCTGGCACTCTTTGGCATTCCTTGGCTTGTGGACCTATCACTCCAATCTCTGGCTCCATCTTTACATGGCATTCACTTCTCTATATGTCTTCACATAGCCTTCCTATAAGGACACCAATCATTGGATTTAAAGCCCACCCTAATTTAGTGTGGCCTAATCTTAACTAATTACATCTGAAATGACTCTATTTCCAAATAAGATCTCATCCTAAGGTTCCAGGTGTACTTGAATGGAGGTGGGTGGGGAAAGTATAATTAAGATTCTTCCTGACTGAGAACCTTCAAGACATACTGTAAACTCTAATGCATTTGAGACACTTCCTGACTTGTTTGAGATGCTTCCTGGTTTTTTGAGACTTTTCCTAATGTATTTGAAGCCCTCTCTAACTTGCAATTCTTCTATTTGAGACTCTTCCTGACTTTTCTGAGATTGTTCCTGCCATGTTTACTATTCTTATTGACATATTTGTGAATCTTCCTAATTGGTTGAGCTATTTCCTGACTGTTTGAGACTGTTCCTGGCATATTTGAGATACTTTGTGTCTCTTTGAGAGCATTCTTGTTGGATTTGGAAAACTTCTGACCCGTTTAACACTCTTCTTGACATGTTTGAGAGATTTCATGAATTGTCTGAAACTCTTGAAGATGTATAGGAGATCTTTTCTGACTTTTTTGTGTCCCTTCTCAACCTGTTTGAGACCCTTCCTGACATGTTTGAAACATCTGAGATGTATTTGAGACACTTCCTGCTCTTTGAAACACCTTACTGACTTCTTTATAGTCACTTACCACTTCTTTATAGTTTGTCCTTACCACTTTGAGAAACTTCTTGACTTGTTTGAGATGCTTCCTGATGTACATTAGACTCTTCTTCTCTGTTCTGGATACTTCCTGGCAAATTTGAGACTTTCTGGAGTAGTTGAAACCCTTCTTGCCATATGTGAGTACCTAGCTCATGTATTTAAGACTCTTCCTGACATATTTGAAAGCTTTCATGACTTGTATGAGACTCTCCATGACATATTAGACAGGTTATCAAACTTGCTTGAGAGACTTCTTGATTTATTTGAAATCTTGCTTGACATGTTTGAGACCTTTCTGCTCTTTTTCTTAGTTTGAGATGCTTACTGATTTGTTTAAAAAGTTCTTCTTGACTACTTTGAGAACGTTTCAGATTTGAGATTCATAATATATTCGATACTCTTTCCCTCTGTTTGCAACACTTCTCGATATGTTTGCTACTCTACCTGTTATATTAGATTCCGAATTGTGACCATTCCTGACCTGGTATGACTCTCTCAGTTGTATCTGAGATACTCCTTTCTGTTTGGGACCCTTACTGACTTATCCATAACTCTCTCTAACTACGTTGAGAATGTTCCTGACTTGTTTGAGATGTTTCCTCATGTATTTAAGAATCTTCCCCCGTTCCGGAAACTTTCTGACTAGTTTAAGACCCTTCCTGACATGTTTGAGACTCCTCCTCCTGTGTTTAAGACTCTCTCTGCCATATTCAGGGAGCTTCCTCATGTATCTAAGACTGTTTGGGACATATTTGGGAGCTTTCAGGGCTTATCTGAGTCCCTGTGGTATAGATGAGACCTTTTTTTGACATGCTTCAACATTTCTTAACTTGAGTCCCTTACTGAAATGTTTGAGACCATTCCAGATTTATTTGAGATACTTTTCTGAGACCCTTGCTCAAACAGAACCTTATAAAGGTTTTTACAAAACCTTGTAAAGCTCTTCCTGACATCTTTGAGATTCTTCCAATATGGTTTGAGAGAATTTATGATGTGTTTCAGATGCTTCCTCTCTCTTTGCAACACTTCCTGTCATTTTTGAGACTCTTCCTGGTATTTGAGACTCTTCCTGACTATGACTTTTCCTGACATGTTTGAAACTCTTCCAGTTTTTTGAGACTCCTCCTGATGATTTTGAGGCCCTACCCAAAGTAAAAGTCTCTACAAAGGACTCTTTTGAACTGTTTAAGACCCTTTCTGACATGTGTGAGGCTGTTCCTGAAGTATCTGAGATTCTTCCTGTCTGTTTCAGACCCATTATGGCTTGTTAGACACTTTCTGACATGTGTGAGACTACTTTGAAACTGGTTCTGACTTGTTTAAGATAATTCCTCAAATGTTTAAGACATTTCCTCTCAGGGGGGCACCTGGGTGGCTCACTTGGTTAAACATCTGCCTTCAGCTCAGGTCATGATCGCAGGGTCCTGGGACTGAGCCCTATGACAGGCTCCCTGGTCACTGGGGAATCTGCTTCTCCCTCTCTCTCCCTCTGACCCTCCCCCACTGCTCTTGTGCTTGTGCTCTCTCTCTTTCTCAAATAAATAAATGAAATCTTAAAAAAAAAAAAAAAAGGACATTTCCTCTCTATCTGTGACACTTTCTGACTTGAGACTCTTCCAGATATTTTTGGCAGCCCTCTAATGTATTTGAGACTCTTCCTGACCTTGTCTGTCTGAGACCCTTTGAGACACATTTGAACTCTACCTGATGAATTTGGGACCCTTCTTGAAAAGGTTGAGACTTTGACTTGTGTGAGATGCTTCCTGATTTTTTGACACATCCTGAAATATGTAAAGCTTTTCCTAACTTACTTGCAACTCTTCCTGATCGTTTGAGAACTTTTCTGACATGTTTGAGACCATTCCTGACATATTACTACTCTTCCTGATGTATTTGAGACTTTTCTTGAATTTGAGACTGTTTTTTGACATTTTGGAGATCCTTCTTGTCTCTTTGAGACCATTCCTGATGGATTTGAGAAACTTCTTTACGTATTTAAGTCTCTTCTGCCCATGTTTAAGGCCCTTCATAATGTGTGTGATTCTTTCTTACATATATGAGACTTTCCTGACTTGCTTGACATGCTTCCCAACTCACATGAGTCCCTTACTGGAATGCTTTAAGACCCTTCCAGATGTATTTGAGACTCTTACTGACCTTTAATGACAAATGTAATGCTCTTCCTAACTACTTTAAGATCCTTCCAGTCTGATTTGAGAAGATTCATGATGTATTTCAGATCCTTCTTCTCTTTTGGGAATATTTCCTGTCATGTTTGAGATATGTCTTGTTTGAGACTCTTCCTGATGATGTTGAGGTCACCCCCGAAACCCCACAATTTGTTTGAAAGCCTTTCTGACATGCAGGACTCTTCTTGATATATTTGAGACACTTCCTGACATATGTGTGACACTTCCTGCAGTATTCGAGACTCTTCCTCTATGTTTGAGTCATGTCCTGGCTTGTTGGAGGTGATTCCTGACTTGTTTGAGACTCTTCCTGGTATGTTTGAGTCTGTTCCTGACCCATTTGCTATTCTTTCTGATATACTGGAGAACCTTCTTAATGTCTTTGAGACATCTCCTGACTGATTGAGACCATTCATGACATTTTTGAGACTTTTCCTCTTTGTTGTCTTTGTTGTCTGACAAATAAATAAATAAAATATTTAAATAAATAAATAAAATAAAATAAAACTGTTTCTTGTATTTTTGAGGCCCTTCTTAACAGATTTAAGATCTTTCCTGTTTATTTATGCTTCCTTTAGGTTTGAGTCCCCTTGTAATGTATTTAATGTAATGTATTTAAGATGTTTATCTCAGTTTGGAGCCCTTACTGATATTTTAAAAATTTTAATTGAAGTATAGTTGACATATAATATTATATTAATTAGAGGTGCATAGCAAAGTGATTCAACAATTAAATACATTACAAAATGTTCACCACAATAAGTATAGTTACCTTCTGTCACCATACAAAGCTATTAAAATACTATTGACTATATTCCCTATGCTGTACTTTTCATCTCCATGACTTATTTATTTCATAACTGGAAATTTGTACCTCATAATCCCCTTGACCTGTTTCTCCTATTCTCTCCCTTCCCTCCCCTCTGGCAACTACCAATTTGTTCTCTATATTTATGTGTCAGTTTCTTATTTGTTTGTTCATTTATTTTGTTGTATAGATTCTACATGTAAGTGAAATCATATGACATTTGTCTTTGTCTGTCTCACTTATTTCATTTAGCATAATACCCTCTAGGTCTATCCATGTTGTCACAAGTGGCCAGATTTCAGTTCTTTTTTATGGCTGAGTAATATTCCATTGTTAAATATACCACATCTTCTTTATCCATTCATCTGTCAATGAATCCTTAGGTTCCTTTCATATTTTAGCTACTATAAATAATGCTGCAATAAACATAGGGGTGCATATATCTTTTCAAATTAGTGTCTTCATTTGAAGAGATAAATAACCAGAAGTGGAACTACTGGGTCATATGGTATTTCTCCCCACTGACATATTTTTAAATTTTCCTGACTATGCTGAGAACATACTAACTTGTTTGAGATGATTTCTGATGTATTTCAGACACTTCTTTCTTTGAGAGCATTTATAATATATTTGCAACTCTTCCTGATGTATTTGAACCTTTCCTGTACGATAAAGATGCTTCTTATTTTATCTATGACCCTTCCAAAGGTGATTAAAACTCTTCCTTGCTGGGGCACCTGAATCACTCAGTTAGTTAAGCATCTGCCTTCGGCTCAGGTCATGATCCCAGAGTCCCGGGGTCGAGCCCCGCTCCGGGCTCCCTGCTCAGTGAGAAGTCTGCTTTTCCCTCTCCCTCTGCTCCTCCCATCAGTTGTGCTTTCTCTTGCTCACTTGCTCTCTCAAATAAAATCTTTAAAAATTAAAAAATAAATAAAACTCTTCCTTGCTATATGACCCAGTAATTTAGCTCCTAGGTATATACTCCAGGAGAAATGAAAACTTATATTCACACAAAACTTGTACTCAAATGTTCTTAGTGTCATTATTCATAATAGCCAGAAAGTGGAAACAACCCAAATGTCCATCAACTGATGAATGGATAAGTAAAATGTTGCATAACTATACAATGGAATATTATTAAGCCATAAAAAGGACTAATGTATTGACACATTCTATAGCATGGATGGATCTTGAAAAGATTATGCTAAGGGAAAGAAACCAGATAAAAAAGGCCATATGCTATATGACTCTATTTATATGAAATGTCAGCATATGCAAACCCATAGAGACAAAAATTAGATCAGTCATTGCCACTACTGGGGATAGGAAGGAATGGCTAGTGACTGCTGATGGGTATTGGGTTTATTTTTAGGATGATGAAAATATTCTGGAATTAGATAGTGGTGATGGTTAACCGTTGTATATATACTAAAAGCCACTGAATTTTATACTTCAAAATGGTGAGTTTTACTGTATGTGAATTATATATCAATAAGATATTGTGTGCAAAAAATAAACTCTTTCCAATGAATTTCAAGATATTTCCTGATATATTTAAGACCTGTTCTGACTTTTTAAGATGTTTAAGAACATGTTTAACACATGGAGACTCTTCCAAATGTATTTTCCTTTTTAAGATTATAAATGACTTTATTTTTTTCTAGCTTTATTGATATAATTGACATATAACATTGTGTAACATTAAGGTATACATTGTGATGACTCAATACACATATATGTTGTGAAATGATCACTACAAGGTTAGTTAACACCTCTACCACCTGACCTAATTACCTTTTCTGTGTGTGTGGTGAGATCATTTAAGATTTACTCTCTTAGCAACTTTCAAATATATAATAAATTATTGTTAACTATACTCACCATGAGGCATGTTAGATCCCCTGAAATTGCTCATTTTATAACTGGAAGTTTATATATATCCTTTGACTAATATCCCATTTCTTCCATCATTGCCCCTCTACCAACCCCTAGCAATAACTATTCTCCTCTCTGTTTATATCAGTTTAGCTTTTTAGATTCCATGTGTGAGATCATTCAGTATTTGACTTTCTCTGACTCATTTCACTGAGCATAATGCCCTCAGGATCCATCCATGTTGTCACAAATGACGGGATTTCCTTCCCTTTTAATGGCTGAATAATATTCAGTTTGTGTGTGTGTGTGTGTCTGTGTGTGTGTGTGTGTCAATCATATGTCCTTTATCCATTTGTCTGTCAGTGGGCATTTAGATTGTTTCCATGTGAATAATGCAACAACAAACATGGAAATGCAGCCATCTCTTTGAGATCCTGATTTCATTTTCTTTGGATATATACCCATAAGTGAGATTGCTAGATCATATGGTCATTCTATTTTTAATTTTTTGAGGAACATCAAATACTTCCAATTGAGTATTATTGTTTCCCTTCTCAAATAATAATTGACTGTCTATGCATGATTTTATTCCTGGGCTCTTGATTCTATTCTATCAGTCTGTGTGTCTATTTTAATACTTAGAACCATACTATTTTGATTACTATAGATTTGTAACATATTTTGAAATCAAGTGTGAAACCTCCAGCTTTGTTCTTTCTCAAGATTGCGTTGGTTATTCAAAGTCTATTTTGGTTCTATATGAATTTTAGGATTGTTTTTTTCTACTTCTGCAAAAAATGCCATTGGAATTTTATAGGGATTGCTCTGAATCTACGGATTGCACTGAATCCACGGATTGTTTTGGGCATTTTAACAATATTAATTCTTCCAATTCAGGAACAGAGGATATCTTCCTATTTATTCATATTTCTAAATTTCTTTCATCCAAGTCTTATAATTTTTATTTTATAGATTTTTCACCTCCTTGGTTAAGTTTATTCCTAACTATTGTATTATTTTTAATGCTACTGTAAATGAGATTGTTTTCTTTATTTCTTTTTAAGATATTTTGTTGTTAGCATACAGAAACACAACTGATTACTTATGTTTATTTTGTATCCTGCAACTTTATTGAATTTGTTTATTAGTTCTAGCAGTTTCTTGGTGGTCTTTGGGATTGTCTTTATATAAGATGTCAACTGCAAAGATAATTTTACCCCCATTTCCAATTTGGGTGCTTTTTTTTTTTTTCCATATTGTTCCAGCTAGGACTTCCAGTACTATGTTGAATAGGAGTGCCAAAAGTGGGCACCCTTGTCTTGTTCCTGATCTTGAAGGGAAAGCTTTCAACCTTTCACCTTTAAGTATGTTAGCTATGGGTTTGTCATGTATGTCCTTCATTATGTTGATGTGTATTCCTTCTATGTGTAATTTGTTGAAAATTTTTAGCATAAAAGGATGTAAAGTTTTTCCTCAAATGCTTTTCCTGAATGTATTGAGGTATCCATGTGATTTTTATCATTCATTAAGGTGTGTTGGGTCCCCCCAAAATTGGGTACCCCAATAATGGGTCCGTGATTAAAGGAGCGAGACTGATACAAAGTGAAGGTCAAGCAAAGCTTTATTTCGTGCCAAGCATCAGGAATCAGACCGACCGTCAAACAGACCGGTCGGGGCCGCCCCTACAGAGAGGACGACCCCCTCCCTGCTTTCCAGACTAACTTTTATAGAACAAAGGCCATGTGTTTGGGCCTGGCCACACACAGGTGGCCAGTGAGATTGTAACACACACACAAGAAACTCCACAGTGATGCTAGGCGACCAATTGAATTACAGTTTACCCTAGTAGACATTTGATTTAGCCTATCACACCTTGGTTAGGATTGGCGCCAAAAGGCTCCCAAAGGGCGGGGGCCCATACTCCTTGGTAGCTAGGAGACAGTATGCGCCCCCACTGATTGACTACCTCCACCTGGCCTGACCCACCCTTGTATTTGGACTTTGTTACCTGGGACTGGTTTCCGGACTTGCTTTTAAGTAAGTTCCCCTGAGGGGGGCAAGGTCAATTTAAGCTTTACAGCAAAATGGCAGTTCAACCGGGGTGGGGCCGCTCTGGCTGAATAGGCCCTTACATGTGGTATATCACATTAATTGAATTGCATATATTGAACCAGCCTTGTATCCCAGGGATTAATCCCATGTGATCATGGTGTGTTATCCTTTAATGTGCTGCTGAATTCAGTTTTCTAGAATTTGTTGAGAATTTTTGCATCTGAATTCACCATGGATAGTTACCTATAGCTTTCTTTTTTTGTAGGCTCCATAGCTGTCTTATGTATTAAGGTGGCTTCATAAAATGAGTTTGGAAGTGTTCTCTCCTCATCAATTTTTTTGAAGAGTTTGATAAGTATTGGCGTTAACTTTTCTTTGTATATTTGGTAGAATTCACCAGTAAAACCATCTGGTCCTAGGATTTTCTTTGTTAGGAGGTTTTTCATTACTAATTCAATCCCCTTATTCATTATTGGTCTATTCATATTTTCTCTTCATGATCCAGTCTTGATAGGTTATGTTTCTAAGGACTTTGTCCATTTCTTCTAGGTTATCTAACTTTGGGGCATATGATTATTCAAAATAGTCTCTGATGATTCATTGTATTTTTGTGGTATCAGTTATAATGTCTTCCCTATTGCTGATTTTATTTATTTGAGTTTTCTTTTCTTTTTGGTTAGTATAGTTAAAGGTTTGTCAAATTTGTTTATCTCTTCAAGAAAAAAAAAACAATTCTTAAGTTTTGTATTTTCTATTGGTGTTTGTGTGTGTGTCTCTATTTCATCAATTTCTGCTCTGATCGGTTTTATTTCCTTCCTTCTGCTAACTTTGGGCTACTTTGATTTCTTTCTCTAGTTCCTTGAGATGTAAAATTAGGTTGATTATTTGAGATTGTTCTTTTTTCTTAATGTAGGTGTCTATTGCAATAAACTTCCATCTTAGAACTCCTTTTGCTTCATTCCATGAGTTTGGCGTATTGTATTTTCATGTTCGCTTGTTTCAAGATTTTTGTAATTTCCCTTTTGATTTTTTCTTTGATCTATTGGCTTTTCAGCAGTGTCTTTAATTTCCACATATTTGTAAATTTTTCTCAAAGGAGCAGAACTTCAGTATTTATCATTTAACCCTACAGGTACCTGTTACAGAGGCTAAGTTCCAGATGAGTGCAGTTGAGAGGTTGAGGGCCTCTGTATTCCACATAGTCCCAAGGGCTTGGGTGAAGGATTTGCTTCAGGTGTCATGCACTGAGAATACCGGGGCCATGATCATTCTGCCCTAGCTTGCTCATAGGGCAGAGTTTTCATAAGGGGGAGAGAAACTAAGACCAGAGGCTACCACCTGCTCAGTGCCCAGCTCCTAAAGCAGGCTTATCATTCAGAAAGTATTCCACTGTCCCTGCCCCCAGCTCTGGAGCCATGACTCATAAATTTTTCCCTGAAGATAAGCAGGCTCTGAGAGCTCTGAAGTTCTTCCCAAAGAAACTAACTTTATTTGAAGCATTAGTATGAGGAAAGTCAAGCCTCCAAAATCTTTAAAAAACAATGGAAGTTTTGGGGAAAGCAACCAGGAGACCGGCAGTTTCATTAGAGATATAAGCTAAACCATAGGCTAGCTTGTTTATAGGGAGAACCAGGGAAAGTGACAGCTGAAATAGTCCTCTTAGGGTCAGAAAAAACCTCAAAACACTGACCTCAAACCCTCTCTCTTCAAAAGAGCCTGAATTTAAAAGATTCAGTCTCTGGGACCATTTATGCCCCCAGGGTATTGTTAAAAGCAATAGAGCAATCATCCAACAATTAGTGGAGCTTAACAGCTGGGTGTGACCAGGGAATGAGAGGAAAAGAGCCCTACTAAAACCACCTTCATCCCAGGCTGACTGCTTATGACCGAGACTTTGCCCTCTGAGGAGCAATATCGAAGGCTTCACGTTGTAGAGGAAATTGACTCCACTAAAATAATCCAGGCAATCACCAAGCAAATAAACAAACAACAATAACAAGCTCCAGGGGAAAGGGCACTGGTACCAGAGTTACTACAATATATTATATAAAATGTCCAATTTTCAACAAAAAATTACAAGACATGCAAAGAACTGCGAAAGTATCATTCAAACAGGGGAAGAAAGAAGGCAACACAAACTGCCTGTGAGGGCAACCAAATGTCAGCTTTAATAGACAAAGACTTCAAAGAAGCCATTGCAAATATATTCAAAGAACAAGTATGCTTAAAGAAGCTATGATGACTGTAATAGACTGAATGTGTCCTCTCCCAATATTCATAGGTTGAAATCTAATCCCCAATATGATAGCATTTAGAGGTGGGGCATTTGGGAGGTGATTAGGTCATGAGGTTGGAGCTCTCAAGAATGGGATTACTGCCCTTATTAAACAAAGACCCCAGAAAGCTCCATCACCCATTCTGCAATGTGAGGACGCAATGATAAGACTGCTGTCTATGAACCAGGAAGCAAGCCCTCACTCAATCTGCCATTACTTTGATCTTGGGCTTCTCAGCTTCCAGAACTGTGAGAAATAAATGTTTGTTGTTTAAGCCATTGAGTCTGTGGTATTTTTCTTATAGGAGCCCTAACCAACCAAGAGCTAGAAACTTTGGGGGTCCAGGAATAAGGGGATCTCCACAATATTGTGAGATTTACTTCTAGAAGATCAACTTGTTTCCCACAGTAAATATTGGAGAAAAATTCCCTGGTGCTTTTGTTAAAGGGAAAGAAAGAGGAAGCATTTTTTTTTAAGATTTTATTTATTTATTTGACAAACAGATCACAAGTAGGCAAAGAGGCAGGCAGAGAGAGAGAGGAGGAAGCAGGCTCCCCGCTGAGCAGAGAGCCTGATGCGGGGCTCAATCCCAGGACCCTGAGATCATGACCTGAGCTGAAGGCAGAGGCCTTAACCCACTGAGCCACCCAGGTGCCCCAGCATTTTGAAATCTACTACCACACTCTGCACTTCTTAACAAGGCCTGCCCTGAGGGAAAACTAGTTAACTAGAGCCTAACCTGCTGGGATATTATTAGAGCCCAATGACCTAAGAGGGAAGGGAAAAAAATAAATCCAGCCCACTCTAGCCATCCTGTTCCACCTCTGGTAGAAGTAAAAAAAAAAAAAAAAAAAAAAAGAGAGAGAGAGAGAGAGGAAGGAAGGAAGAAAGAAAGAAAGAAAGAAAGAAAGAAAGAAACTCCTGTGAACTTCACACTCCAGAGACATAGGTCACTCAAAGACTGAGATCTAATCGTAGGATTATACAATGCTTCCCCTCCTCCAATACCTCACCACTAAATTACTAAGGCCTGTTTGCCACAGTTCCTTTTACTTAGTACATCATGTCCGGCTATTTAAAAAAAATTACAAGGCATACCAAAAGGTAAATACCACAGTTTGAACTGATAGAATAAACATTAGAACCAGACATGACAAGGATATTGGAATTATCAGACAAGGAATTTAAACAACTATGATTAAATGCTAAGGGCTCTAATGGATAAGGTAGACAGCATGTAAGAACAGATGAGCAATGAAAGCATAGAGATGGGAATCCTAAGGGGGAAAGAAATGCTAGACAATTAAAAAAAAAAAAAACCCACTCTTACAGAAATGAAGAATGCCTTTCTTGGGCTTATTAGGAGACTGGACATGGCTAAGGAAAGAATATCTGAACTAGAAGATATATCAGTAGAATCCTTAAAAACTCTAAATCAAAGTGAACAAAGACCGGGGGAAAAAAACCAGGAAGGAATATCCAAGGACTGTAGGACAACCACAAAAATTATAACATAGGCATAATGAGAATGCCATAAGGAAAAGAGAAAAAGGAACAGAAGAAATATTTGAAACAATAATGGCTGAGAATTTCCCCAAAGTTAATGTCAGACACCAAACCACAAATACAACAAGCTCAGAGATGTGAAGCAGGATAAATGCCCAAAAACCTACACCTAGACATATCATTTTCAAACTACATAAAATTAAAAATAAAGGAAAAACCTGAAAGAAGTCAGACATAAACAAGATCAAACAAAAAAACCTTACCTATGGAAGAACAAAGATAAGAATTAGATCTGACTACTCCTCAGAACAGGCAAGCAAGAAGAGAGTAAAGTGAAATATTTAAAGCATTGAGAGGAAAAAACACTAGCCTAGAATTATGTACCCTACAAAATGATCCTGCAAAAGTGAAGGAGAAATAAAGACTTTCTCAGATAAACAGAAATTGAGAGCATTTGTTGCCAGTAGTCCTGCCTGGTGAGAAATGTTAAAAGTTCTTTGAAGAGGGCACCTGGGTAGCTCAGTTGGTTAAGCATCTGCCTTTGGTTCAGGTCATGATCCCAGGGTCCTGGGATCCTAAGCAAGGAGCCTTCTTCTCCCTCTCCTCGCTGCTGGTGCACTGTCACTATCTCTGTCTCTCTCTGTCTCTCAAATAAGTAAATAAAATCTTTTTAAAAAAAGTTCTTTGAAGAGAAGGAAAATAATATAGGTCAGAAACTCGATCTACATAAAGTAAGGGAAAATGTCAAAGAAAGAATAAGTGAAGATAAAATAAAAACTTTTCTTTTTCTTATTCCTAATTGATCTAACAAATAAGTTTCTTCAAAATAATGGCAACAACATATTTGATTATGCATGCTTATGTATATGTCATATATTTAGATATATGCTTATGTAAGCTTACATGTAAGTGAAATGAATGACTGCAATGATATAAGGGATGGGAGGAAGGAATTGGGATTATTTTGTTACACAAGGTAGTTGCACTGCCTGTGCAGTGGTATAGTGTTATTTGAAAGTGCACTTGAATTAGCTGTAAATGTATATTGCAAACTCTGGCAACCAGTAAAAAAAAAAGTATTTAAAAAAAGGTATGACCTATATGCTAAGAAAGGAAAGAAAATGGAGTTATACAAAACACTCAATTAAAATCATAGGCAGAAAAATGGTAGAAGCCAAAAATAGGAATAAAGAAAAAGGCAATAGTAACAAACATGGTGGATATTAATCCAACTATATCAACAATCACTTTGAATGTCAGTGGTCTACATGTACCAATTAAAAGACCTAGATTGTGAGGTACCTGGGTGGCTCAGTTGTTAAGCATCTGCCTTTGGCTCAGGTCATGGGATCGAGCCCCGCATTGAGCTCCCTGCTCAGTGGGAAGCCTGCTTCTCCCTCTCCCTTTCCCCCAGCTTGTGTTACCGTCTCTCACTCTCTCTCTCTCTCTCTGTCAAAAAAATAAATAAAATCTTTTAAAAAATAAAACAAAATAAAGACATGGATTGTCAGAGTGGATCAAAACCAAAACCCAACTATATGGTGTCTATACAAAACCCATTTTAGGAGCACCCGGCTGGCTCAGTTAGTAGAGTGTGTGACTCTTGACCTCAGGGTTCTGAGGTTGAGCCCCATGTTGGGTGTAGAGAATACTTAAAAATAATAATACTGATTAAAAAGTAAAAATAAAGAAACCCACTTTAAATGCAAAGGCACATAAAGATTAAAAGTAAATGGATGGAGGAGAATGTACCACATTAACAGTAATCAGAAGAAAGCAGGAAGGGCACCTGGCTCTCTCAGTCAGAAAAGCTTGCCACTCTCCATCTGGGGGATCATGAGTTCAAGCCCCACGCTGGGTGTAGAGATTAAATAAATAAACTTTTTAAAAAAAGAAAGCAGGAAATAGTTATATTAATTTCAGACAGAGTATACTTCAAAGCAAGGAGCATTATTAAGAATAAAGAAGGGCATTACACAATGATAAAGGGGCCAATTCTTCAAAAAGATGTAACAATCCTTAACATATATGTGCCTAACAAGAGAGTATCAAACTATGTGAGGCCAAAACTAATAGAACTCCAAAGAGAAATAGATGAATCCACTATCATAGTTGAAGCCTTCAACTGTATCAGAAATGGACAGATTCAGATTGCAGAAAATCAATAAGAACATAGTTGAATTCAACTATTCCATGAATCAGCTGGATATAATTGACATCCATAGAATATCCGACAACAGCCAAATACATGTTCTCCTCAAACTCACACAGATCATTCAGCAAGGCAGACACATTGTGGACTATAAAACACACCTTAACAAATTTAAAGAATAGAAATCATGCATTGTCTGCTCTCAGACAACAATGGAGTTAAACTAGAATCAATAACAGGAAGATAATTGTAAAATTATAGGTGGAGATTAACCAACATTCTTCTAAATAGCATGTGTATCAAAGAAGAAATCTCAAGAGAAATCTTTAAACATCTTTAACTAAATGAAAATGAAAACACAACTTATCAAAATTTGTGGATGCAGCAAAAACAGTGTTTAGAGGGAAATTTATAGCATTAAATGCATATATTGGAAAAGAATACAAAATAACTGAAATAAAAAATTCACTACAGGAGTTCAGTAGTAGCTTTGAACAAGGAGAAGTTTAGTGAATGTAAAGACAGATCAATGGAGATATGCAATCTGAAGAACAAAGAGAAAATAAAATGAAGAAAAAGGAACAAAATTTCAGAAACATAGTCCACCATTAAGCATACCAACATCAATATAATGAGAACACCAGGAGGAGAAAAGAACCAAAAAAAATATTCCAAAAAAAAAAAAAAAATGATGTCTGGGGGCTCCTGGGTGGCTCAGTTGGTTAAGCATCTGACTTTGGCTCAGATCACGATCCCAGGATCCTGGGATCAAGTTCCGGTTCAGGCTCCCTGTTCATTGGGGAATCTGCTTCTTCTCCCTCTGCCTCCTGCTCCCCTGCTTGTGCATGCTCTCTCTCTGTCAAATAAATAAATAAAATCTTTAAAAACAAAAACAAAAAAATAATGTCTGAAAAATTTCTAAGTTTGATAGAAATCCTTTACATTCAGGAAGCTCAGCAAACTCCAGGTAGGATAAATGTTGATCTCTTTGAAGATCCACAAACAGGAGTATCACAGTAAAAGTACTGAAAGCCAAAGACAAGAATAAAACCTCGAGAGCAACATGAGAAAAATACCTCATATTTACAGGAAAACCTCAATAAGATTAACAGCTAACTTCTCGGCAGAAACGATAGAAGCAAAAAAGCAGTGGATAACATTCTCTAAGTGCTCAAAGGGGAAAAAAAAAACTGTCTACTAAGAGTCCTATGTCTAGTAAAGGTAGATAAATTCAAAATATTCAGCATGTTCAAAGCTGGATATAGTGCAAAAATGATGAAATAAAGACATTCTCAGGGGCACCTGGGTGGCTCAGTGGGTTAAGCCTCTGCCTTTGGCTCAGGTCCTGGGATCTCAGGGTCCTGGGATTGAGCCCCCATTGGGCTCTCTGCTCAGTGGGGAGCCTGCTTCCCCCTCTCTCTCTGCCTGATGCCCTGCCTGTTTGTGATCTCTCTCTCTCTCTGTCAAATAAATAAAAATCTTAAAAAAAAAAAAAAGACATTCCCAGATAAGCAGAAGCTAAGAGAATTTATTGCTAGAACACCCACCTTACAAGAAATGTCAAAGGACACTCTTCAGGTTCAAAGTAAGTGACCCCAGCCATTCGCATCCACACAAACAAAACTGGAAGACCAGCAAAAGTAATTATGTAATTATACAAAATGGGATAAATGCATACTTTTTCTTTCTTCTCTTAACTGATTTTAAAAGTAATTATATAAAGTAATATGTACATAGTAATATTATTGGGCCTATAACATATAAAACTGAAATATATTTTCTGATAACAGCACAAAGGAAGTGGGTAGTCATCAAGGTGTATTGGACAAAGGAAATGACTCAATATGATAACAAAAATCCATAGGAACAGATGAAGAGAATTAGAAATGATAAATAGGGGTGCCTGGGTGGCTCAGTGGGTTAAGCCACTGCCTTCGGCTCAGGTCATGATCCCAGAGTCCTGGGATCGAGTCCCGCATTGGGCTCTCTGCTCAGCAGGGAGCCTGCTTCCCACTCTCTCTCTCTGCCTACTTGTGATCTCTCTGTCAAATAAATAAATAAATAAAATCTTTAAAAAAAAAAAGAAATGATAAATAAGAAGGCTAATATACTCATATATTGGGGCGCCTGGGTGGCTCAGACATTAAGCGTCTGCCTTTGGCTCGGGTCATGGTGCTAAGGTCCTGGGATTGAGCCCCACGTCAAGCTCCCTGCTCAGCCAGAGGCCTGCTTCTCCCTCTCCCACTCCCCCTGCTTCTGTTCCCTCTCTTGCTGTGTCTTTCTCTGTAAAATAAATAAAATCTTTTATATATATATATCTCTATATATACTCATATAACTGTGATTATAATAATATAATGACATAAATATATATTGGTCTCCTTTCTTCTCTCATCTTTAAAAGACATAACATTATATAAAGTAATAACTAAGGGCACCTGGGTGGCTCAATCATTAAATATCTGCCTTCACATTATATGTTTATAAAAATTTTTTTTTAATTATTAAAAAAAAAAATCTGCCTTTAGCTCAACACCACATCGGGCTCCCTGCTCAGCGGGAAGCCTGCTTCTCCCTCTCCCACTTTCCCTGCTTGTGTTCCCTCTCTTGCTGGGTCTCTCTCTGTGAAACAAATAAATAAAATCTTTAAGAAAAAGTAATAATTACAGCAATGTATCGTTGGGTTTATTACATATATAAGATGTAATGTATATAATAAAAATACCACAAAAAGGGAGAAAGGGTTATATAGGAGTAAAATTTCTATATCTCACTAACTTATTTTCATAAGTTAATATAAAGCTGAAATAAATCCTGATAAGATGTATAGGGAAATCTCTAGAGCAGATCCTAAGGAAATAACTAAAAACTGTAGTGAAAAAAAATCATAAAATAATTAAGATGTTACATTAGAAAATATTCACTTAATGCAAAAGAAAGAAGTAACAAGGAATAAATGAACAAGAGATATGACACATGGAGAAAACAAAAGGTATAATGGCAGCCATGATTCTAGCTAGCTATAATATTAATAACATTGAATGTGAATGGGTTAAACAATCCAATAAAAAGCAGATTGTCACGCTGGATAAAAATACAAGATCCAGGGGATCCACTGCGTGGTTCAGTGGGTTAAGCATCTGCCTTTGGCTCAGGTCATGATCTCAGGGTCCTGGGATCAAGCCCTGCATCAGGCTCTCTGCTCAGCAGGGAGCCTGCTTCCCCCGCCACAACCAACCCCACCCGCCGCCTGCCTCTCTGCCTACTTGTGATCTCTATCCATCAAATAAATAAATAAAATCTTTTAAAAAAATACAAAATCCAATTATCTGCTGTCACAATTTAGATTCAAAGACAAATACATTCAAAATAAGAGTATGGAAAAAGATACCTAGTGCAAACAGCAACCACAAGAAAGCTGGAGTGGCTATATTAATATCAAATAAATGGGCTTTAAAATTTTTTTAAGATTTTATTCTATTTACCTGAGAGAGAGACAGAGAGAGAGCAAGAGTTGGAGGAGGAGCAGAGGGAGAGGGAGAAGCAGACTCCCCACCAAGCAGGATGCCCAACGTGGGGCTCAATGCTAAGACCCTGGGATCATGACCTGAGTGAGACAAAGGCAGATGCCTAACCAACTGAGCCACCCAGGTGCCCTAAAAATGTATATTTTACAATGATAAAGGGTTAATATATCTGGAAAGTATAACAATTATAAACATATATATGTACCTAACAGTCCAAGAAATTGACAAACATTAAGGGGGAAATATTCAAGTTAACAATAATAGTTGAAGACTTCAATAGCTCCCATTAAATAATGGATAAAACAGGGGCACTAGGGGTGGCTCAGTCAGTTCAGCATCTGCCTTCAGTTCAGATTAAGATCTCAGGGTCCTGGGATCCACCCTTGCCTTGGGCTCCCTGCTCAGTGGGGAGTCTACTTCTCCTTCTCCTTCTGCCCCTCTCTCTGCTTATGCTCTCTCTCTCAAATAAATAAAATCTTTAATAAATAAGTAAATAAATAATGGATAGAACAGTTAGGGAGAAGATCTAACTGGCAGATAATCAATAAGGAAATAGAGGACTTGAGCAGCACAATAGAGATGAATGCTACAACATGGATGAACCTTGAAAACATTAAGGTAAACGAAAGAAGCCAGTCAAAAAAGACCACACGCTACATACATGGTTCAGTTCACATGAAAGTCCAGAATAGGAAATGAGATTAGTGGTTGCTTAGGGCTGGGGCAGGGGGCAGGGAATAAGGGAATAAGTGATAGGAAAAGCATATAAAATTTCTCCTTGAAGCAATGAAAATGTTCTAAAATTGACTGTGAAGATGGTTATACACATATGTGGATATAGTAAAAACCATTTAATTATATACCTTAAATGGGTGGATTGTATAGTATGTGTATTATATCTCAATGAACCTGTTTTAAAAATAGTTTTAAAAAATGACTTTCTGACCTGTTTAGAGCATTTCATGATTTATTCCAGACTCTTCTGATGTATTTCAGATCATTCTGACTTGCTTGAGACATTTCCCAACTTCTGTGAGACGACTCTTGACATGTTCAGACCCTTCCAGCCGTAAATGAGAATCTTCTTTCTGCTTGAGAACCTTCCGAACTTGAGTGAGATCTTTATGGATTTGTTTTATCCCACCTTACATGATTGAGAAAGTTCCTAACTAGTGTAAGATTCTTCCAGACATGTTAAAGTCTTTTCCTGACTATATGTGATGTTCTCTGCCTGGTTGAGATACTTCCTGAAATGTTAACGTTTCCTTCTCATTATTTAAGACCCTTCCTCACTTGTCTGACACCCTTCCTGACCATTTGAGACTCTTCCTGATGACTTTGAGACCCTTCCTATCATATTTTACACCCTGCTTGGCTTGTTTGACACTCATTCTTACCTGCAAGATACTCTTGCTGAAATGTTTGAGGCCTGTCCTGACCGAGTAAGATTCTTCCTCTTAACATGTATACCCTTCCTGACTTTCTTAAGACCTTTCCAGAGGTATTAGATAGGTTTCCTGACATATTTGACTCCTCTGGACATGTCTAAGATACTTCATGATGTGTTTGAAGCCCTCCTTGAGGTATGTGAGACTTCCTGATAACTTTGAGACCCTTCTTCTCATCTTTGAGAACTTTTCGGACTTGTGTGATACACTTCATGACATGTTTGAGATACCTGACATGTTTGAGACTTTTTATGGTGTATTTGAGATTCTCCCTTTGTTTCAGTTCCTTCTTGGCTTATTTGAAACTCTTACTGACTTGTTTCAAAAACTTCTTGAATTTAAGACTTTGTTGCTGCTTAAAATCAATCCTGGTGACTTGGAGATGCTTTCTACCCCATTGGAGAGCCTTCTTATTGCATTTAAAACAATTTACTTGCTTGACACTCTCTGACATGGTTGAGACTAACATGTTTGACTTGATGACCTGTTTGAGCCACTTTCTCACTTATTTGGGACCATTCCTGATTGAGACTTCCTAATGATGTTAAGTCGCCTTCTGCCATGTGCACAATCATTTCTGACTTGTTTGCTACCCCCCATGACTTTTTTGAGACCCTCTATGACATATTAAAGACTGTGTCTGTCAGTGTGAGATCCTTTCAAAGGTCATTAAAACATTTCCTTATGAGTTTGTGACCCTTCCTTACGTATTTGTATCTCTTACTGACAGCTTAAGACATTTCTTAACATATTTGAGACCCTTCCTGATGTATTTGAGACCCATCTTGTATGAGTCCCTTCCTGGTGTATCTAAAACTCTCCCTGATGACTTTGAGACCCTTCCTAACATATTTGAGACCTTTTATAACGTGTGTGAGGGACTTACTAATGCCCTTGAGACCATTCATAATTTTTTGAGATTCTTCCAGATTATTTGGGGCCCTTTGTGACATATCTGAAACTTCATATCTGGACTGAGACTTTTTCTGATGTATTTGACCCTCTTCTGACTATTCAAAACATTCCTTTCTGTTTTAGACACTTCCTTATTATTTAGTACACTTCTTAACTTATTTGAGACTCTTCAAGAAGTACTTGAGATTTTTCTTGACTTGTTTGAGACTCCTTCTGACATATTTGAGACTATTTCTCACTCGCTTGAGACCTTTCCTGAGGTGTCTAAGACTCCTCCTTACTATTTGAGAGTCTTCTGGTCTGACTGAGACACTTTTTGACATGTTTGAGATCCTTCCTTCTTTTTTTGTCACAAATAAGACTTTTTATTTGTCACCATTAAAAGCCTGAATTTTAAACAGATTTTCAGACTGGTGGCTCATATCCATCAGCTTGTTCAACTTTAGCACCTGCCTCATTCTCAGTAGTTTTTCAAGACTCTACTGTCACCATGAAACTCCTTGAGTTTTCCCAGTTCAAACTTGGGCTTCTTCATCATTTTTACTTTTCTAACAAAGATGCCATAGAATGGATAAATACACTGGCAAACATTTTCTTTGTTTTTCCAATACTATCTAGAATCAATTTATTGGCCACTGTTTTTAAGTCATTTGCTCCTCTAGGGTCATGATTTACTTTATCTTCTGGATTTGGCAAATGTGTTGGTGCTAGGTATAAGAGCTGTTCCAAATCCGATTGTTGCAATTTTTAGTAAAACCAACACAGAGTAAATGAAGCAAATAACCTTCAGTAGTCTTGACATTAACATGAGCTTCAATTGTGGGCTGCCATTTTTTGACTATGGAGCACATTTTGTCACAGATAAGATCCATGCCATGGAAGTAAGTCAGGCAGTCTTTGCCCCGAATACCTTCAGTGGTTAGCTTTAATTTTCTACATGCAACTTCACCATTCTTCAGTCAGCAAGGTTCACTTCAAAAACGCTACCCTTGAGGCCATCAGATGCAGTTTTGGTTCCTTGAGTTCTTGTCATGAGTGTTTTTCCAATATTTATTATTAATTGAACATGCTGGTGCTTTCACATCATACCAATCTTTCTTAGAAATTGGATCACTTTCTTCTTGGCTCCCTTTTTGCTACCTTTTATAAATCACTTGATCTTGCCAACTGCCATGGTTCTGCTTGGAACACTTCCTTCTTTTTCTGAGACTCTTTCTGACTTCCCATCTTGACGTGTTTTTGACCCTTTCCTACCTATTTCAGAGAGTCTTCCTGACTTATTTGACCCTCTTCCTGACATGAGTGTCTTCCTGATCTATGTGAGACTCATCCTTACGCATATAAGGACATTGAGACTTTTCCTGACATCTTTGAGACCCTTTTTGTTTTGTTTGAGACTCTTTCTGATAACAATGAGACCCTTCCTAACTTCTTTGAGACCCTTGCTGAAATGTTTGCAACCCTTTCTGGTGTTTTTTAAGACCCATTGTGTTGTATTTGAGTCCCTTCCTGATTTACTTCTAAGTGCTGAATCAGTCCTGATGCAGTCTTAAGAGGAGGCAAAAAGACCTTTAGCCTCAGACTTGAAAGGATTTTTCTTCAAGCACTTAGTCAAAAAAATGCCTGTAGGGGTGCCTGGGTGGCTCAGTGGGTTAAGCCTCTGCCTTCGGCTCAGGTCATGATCTCAGAGTCCTGGGATCGACTCCCACATCGGGCTCTCTGCTTGGCAGGGAGCCCGCTTCCTCCTCTCTCTCTCTCTCTCTCTGCTTGCTTCTTTGCCAACTTGTGATCTCTCTCTGTCAAATAAATAAATAAAATATTTTTTTTTAAAAAATGCCGGTAACCATATATCAAGAAAAATCCATCAATGCTTTTTTCAGCCCTCAACAGCAAATGGACAACGGGAACTTTTATTGGTCATTTTTCTAGGCTTTTAATGAAAATGTTCTTTTTTTAAAGAAAGATTTATTTATCTGACAGAGAGAGCACACACAAGCAAGGGGGCAGCAGGCAGAGGGAGAGGGAGTTGATTCCCCACTGAGCAGAGAGCCTGACGCAGGACTCCACCCCAGGACCCTGGGATCATGACCTGAGCTGAAAGCAGATACTTAACTGACTGAGCAACCCAGGTGCCCCTAATGAAAATTTTCTATAATTCTGCTTAAGTATCGGTGATTTTCATTAGAACATAGTTTTAGCTGTTGTCTCAGAGAGCCAAAATAATAATAATGTTTTACATAACAGAAAGCAGTTCATTTCTCTCTCATGTTAATACCTGAGCATGGGTAGTCCAGGGCTGCTCTGTCAGCACCATGGTGGTTCTCAGGCTCCTCTCTCTTAGGGAACTGCCATGCCTGGGTGGAGCTTTGTCCATATGGTCCAGGATGGTTCATTAGCACATACCTTTTCCAGCCAACAGGAAGCAGGAAGAGATGTGGGGGCAGCAAACTCTGCCCTTTCAAGGACATGACCCACAACTTGCACATATCAGTTCTGCTCAAGTATGGTTAACCATAATGCAGTCACATGACCATACCTAGCTGTAACAGAAGCTGGGTAATGTAGTCTCTATTCTGGGAAACTATTTTACCTTCTTAAGTTCAGCGTTTCTATTACCACAAAAAAAAAAAAAAAGGTATTTTGGGGAACAATTAAAAGTCTATTCACAGCCTCTTGTTTTGAAACGTGGAAATTTCTAATTTGGCCAAGAAAATCAAGTCCCTCCTCTAAGCAAGAGGAAAAAAGGATTTTCCCCCTTTTCTTTTCCTTAACTTGGTAGGTCCTGAGAAGAATAGCTTCTAATTCTAAACCATGAAAGTCGAAGGGGAAAAGGTTGCCTAAAAGGGAGTGTTTATTTGTAATTTTTTAAAAAAGTGCCTTGGGCTATTACACTAGTACCTAAAGACCAGCCTGAATTTTGTAATTGAACATCTATGCATGCAGCAAAAGCATAAAACATTTTGAGAGGCAAAGTATCAGATCACCATCTGGACCATAAATAATTTATGTATTTTAGATACTCAGAAATCACATGGGTCAGGAACAAATACTATACTAAATCTCAGGGAGAAAAAAAAATTCTCTAAACATTATATTTGTGAATTCAATTTAAAGCCTAATGACAGTTCTGCGAATTGGATTAAAATGCAGGAAAGAGCCCTAGTGTTTATGTGAAACTAAATGAACATTATTCTTGGTTTTTAAAAATATACAAAAGAACAGCTGATCAAGCTTAAATCTCTACAATCTGGTCATGGAGAGCAGCTGGAATTGGATTCCATATCCAGTGCACTATCTTTGAGATAAAACTCTTATCAGATCCTGACCTAACAGTGACTTTACACGCTGGGCCACAAGTTTATGAAATATGGTCAGTGCTTTAGCTATTTTCGAGAGAGTTTGTTGAGGTGCCTATTCCAGTATACCACAATAGAGACAGAACATGGCAGAGAGTTCAGAGGTTGGTCCTCATTGGAGCAGCAGGCTGCCCCAGATCCTGTGGGTGGAGCATGGGTGGGGGCAGGGGACAGGGTCAAACTGGACATTGTTCTATGCAGGCCATCAAGTAATTGGGTAAGGCCCACCCACATTACAGAGGGCAGTGTATTTTACTCAGAGTCCACCAATTCAAATGTTAACCCCATCCAAAAATTCCCTCAGAGAAACACTCAGAATAATGTTTGACCAAATATGTTGGCACCCCATGGCCCAGCCAAGTTGACACATACAGTTAATCATCACAGGAACGTGAGGGCGGGTTGAAGAAAGACCTTGAATGCTAGGCTAGTATTTAGGCTGTGAGAACCTCTAAAGATTTAAAGGCCAGAGGACTGGAATGAGGAAGCCTGGAGGCAAAGAGAGAATTTAGGAGACTATCCAGGCAAGAGGGAAGGCAGGACAATTACAGCAAGCCTGGAGGGGATGAAACAGAGGCAAGCAATACGGATCTTACAAGACTTGGCAATTGACCAGTCCTGGGGGGAGGGGTGGTGAAGGAAAGTATGCACAGAATGACTCTGTGATTTCAAATGTAGGTAACTAGGAGGCTGGTGAAGTCACGGAGAGAAATGGGGGAACTGGGGGAGAGAAGATGCCTGTCTCCCTGGGGACTGCTCTGATTGAAGGGCTTAGGGCATGTTCAGGTTATCAGTATGTAACAAACCACCCTGAAATGGTGACCTACAACAAATACTTTATTTTGCTCACAAATCTGAAGGTGACTGGGCTCACAGAGCAATTCTCACTCCGCACAATGATGCATTGTATTAACTTTGTGTTGGTAACAGTAAATTAATTCTTCACAGAAGATTTATTAAGTGGAGGGTGAAGGTAAACATCGATAGCATCTTTTCTGCACATTACCTACTGAACTTGTTTTTTAAAAATTGATTGCCATTTTTATCTACTGACACTGATTAATTTTAGATCCTACTTCGTTGCCCTAAAAGAGAGGAAGAAAATGATCTACTGTTTGCGCCTCTCCTGTGCCCAGCAAGTATTCTGAGTTAGAGTAAGAAAAGTCTAACCCGTGCTTTAAAATTAGAACTCAGTTAAGTGAATTTTAGATGTCCCTTTGATCTTAGTTCTATTGGATTTCATTTGTTAAATGTTTTAGAACCAGATTGAATTTTTTTTTTTTAAGATTTTATTTGCTAGAGAGAGAGCTCGAGAGCTAGCAAGAGCGTAAGCAGGGGGAGCAGCTGGCAGAGGGAGAAGCAGGCTCCTGGCTGAGCAGGGAGCCCACTGTGGGACTTGATCCCAGGACACTGGGATCATGACCTGAGCCTAAGGCAGACGCTTAACCGACTGAGCCACCCAGGCGCCCCCAGTTTGAAAATACTTAAAACAACTTTACTCAGGCATAATTTACTACCATAAAATTCACCCAGTTTTAAATGGCAATTCAGCGATGTGGAGTGTATTTATTGAGTGGTGCAGCCATCACCATAATACAGTTTTAGAACATTTGTATTATCCTAGGCCCAGGCAACCTTTGACTCTCTAGATTTACCTTTTCTGGACTTTTTATATAAATGGAATCATACGGCATATTCTCTTGAGTCTGGCTTTTTTCACTTAACATGATGTTTTTAAGATTTGGGCATGTTGTAGTCTATGTCAGGACTTCGTTCCTGTTTGATAACAAAATAATATTCCATTGTATGAGTATACCACAATTTGTTTATCCATTCATCAGTGGGTGGATATTTGGGTTGTTTTCAACTGGTGGCTATTGTGAATAATACTGTTATGAATATCTGCATGAGAGTATTTTGAGGACATACACTTCCATTTCTTCCTAAGAGAGGAATTGCTGAGGATGGTAAATTTTTGTTTAACTATTTAAGAAACTGCCAAACTATTTAACAGGTTGTTGTATCGTTTTTTTTTTCATACCCTCCGGCCATGTATGACGGTTCCCATTTCTCCACCTTCTTGCCTGTATTTCATACTATCATTTTGGTCCTAGCCATCCTAGTGGATGTGAAGTGGTATCTCATTATGGTTTTGATTTGCATTTCCCTCAGAACAATGATGTTGAACATCATTTGATGTGTTTATTAGCCATTTGTACTTCCTCTTTGGTGAAATGTCTATCCCAGTCCTTTGCTCATTTTCAATTGGGTTATCTTTTGAAAATTGAGTCGTAAGTGTTTTTACTTCCAGGCTGAAATTTAAGAGAATCCATACAACATTTTGGAAAAACAATATGGCATTATGTTTCAAATACCCTAGAATTTATTTATTTTTGCTTATCCTGCCAAGTGGGCATCATGGTGAATGCTATGATGCATTACCCAGATTTTATCTCTTATTGTCTAACTTCAAGAGTATGGCCAGCAGACAGTCCTTAGATGTCCACCCTCCAGGGTCTACCTCAGCTGCATAAAATCACCAGGGCAGCCCACACTCGGTGACTGATCATTGCAGGGGTATAAAGGTGCGGCCATTTCTGCCCATCTTTGGAGGATTCTACAGGACTGTTCTAACTGCAGGGCTCCCTTTAGGGTCAGCCAAGTATGCCATCAGGCCTGCATTGAAACTTGACTTCTTCCTCTACCCAATCCTACTTTCTTCCCCTCCCAATACCCGCAGGTGTTGATTCCAAGGGCACTTTTTCCAGCTTTATTGAAATATAATTGACATATAGCATTGTATAAATTTAAGGTGTACAGTGTGTTGATTTGATATATTTTTTAAGATTATATTTTTAAGTAATCTCTGCACCCAGTGTGGAGCTCAAACTCATAACGCTGAGATCGAGAGTCATATGCTCTACCAACTGAGCAAGCCAGGCTCCTGATACATTTATATATTGTAAAATGGTTACCACCATAGCATTAGCTAACATCTCCATCCCATCACATAATTACCTCTTTTTTTTTTTTTAAGATTTTATTTATTTGACAGAGAGAGATCACGAGTAGGCAGAGAGGCAGGCAGAGAGAGAAAGGAAAGCAGGCTCCCTGCGGAGCAGAGAGCCTGACGCGGGGCTCGATCCCAGGACCCTGGGATCATGACCTGAGCTGAAGGCAGAGGCTTTAACCCACTGAGCCACCCAGGTGCCCCTAATTACCTCTTTTTAATGGCGAAAACATTTAAGGTTTATTGTCTTAGCAACTCTCAAGTATATAATAAAGTATTTTTAGCTATAATCACTCTTCTGTACATTGGATCCCCAGAACCTGTTAATATTATAACTGGATATTTGCACCCTTTGACCGATATCTCCCCATTTCCTACACCTCCAGCCCCTGGTAACTACCACTCCACTCTGTTTCCCTTAGTTCAGCTTTTTCAGAATCCGTATATAAGTGACATCATTCAATATTTGTCTTTCTCTGTCTGACTTATTTCACTTAGCATCATGACCACGAGTTTCATCCAAGTTGTTGCGAATGACTGGATTTCCTTCTTTTTAAAAATATTTTATTTATTTATTTGACACAGAAAGAGAGAGAGGGAACACAAGCAGGGGAAGTGAAAGAGGGAGAAGCAGGCTTCCTGCTGAGCAGGGAGCCTGATGCAGGGCTCCATCCCAGGACCTGGGATCATGACCTGAGCCAAAGGTAGATGCTTAAAGTCTGAGCCACTTGGGTGCCCCTTTTCTTCTTTATCAAAGCTGAATAATATGCCTGTGTCAAACGCTTAACCGACTGAACCACCCAGGCACCCCTCACTGTGATTTTGATTCACATTTCCCTGGTGATTAGTGTTGTCAAGCACCTTCCCCTGTATCTGTTGGCCATTTGTATGATTTCCTTCAAAACATCTCTATTCTGGTTCTTTACCCATTTTTAGTTTAACTTTTTTTTTTTTTTTTTGGCTATTGAGTTATATAAGTTCTTTATATCTTTTGGATATTAGCACCTTATCAGATATATGATTCATAAATATTTCCTCTCATCCTGTAGGTTACCTGTGCATTTTGTTGATTGTTTCTTTTGCTATGCAGAAGCTTTTGAATTTGATGTAGTCCCGTATGTCTATTTTTTATTTTGTTTGTTTGTGCTTTTGGTGTCATGTCCAGGAAAGCACTGCATAGACCAATGTCAAGGAGTTGTTTTCCCATGTTTTGTTCTAGAAGATTTACAGTTTCAGATCTCATGCTTAAGTCTATAATCCATTTCATGTTAATTTTTGTGAGGGGTCCAATATAATTCTTCTGCATATGGTTATCCAGTTTTCCCCACACCATTCATCAAAGAGACTATCCTTTCCCCAATTAATATTTTTGGCTCCCTTGTCAAATATTAGTGTGCAAGTTTATTTCTGGGCTCCTGATGCTGTTCCATTGGTCAGTGTGTCTGTTTTTATGCCAGTACCACATTGTTTTGATTTCTACAGCTTTATAGTATAGTTTGAAATCAGGAAATGCGATGCCTCCAGCTTTGTTCTTCCTTCTCAGAATTGCCTTAACTATTAGGGGTCTTTTGTGGTTCCATACAAATTTTAAGATTGTTTGTTCTAGTCCTGTGAAAAATGCCACTGGAATTTTTATAGGGATTGTATTGAATCTGTAGATAGCTTTGACTAGTGTGAACATTTTAACAATATATTAATATTTCTAATTCATGAGCACAGAGTATCTTTACATTTACTTGAGTCTTCTTCAATTTCTTTTATCAAAGTCTTATAGTTTCCAGTTTACAGATCTTTCACCTCCTTGCTTTAATATATTACCAAGTATTTTATTGGTTCTGATGCTATTGTGAATGGGATTGTTTTCTTTATTTCTTTCAGATGCTTTGTTGTTAGTGTATAGAAACACAACTGTTTTCTGTATGTTGATTTTGTATCCTGCAACTTTACTGAATCTTTTGATTAGTTCTAGCAGTCTTGGGGGGCATCTTTAGGATTTTCTGTATATAAGACCATATCATCTGCAAACAAAGACAATTTTACTTCTTCCTTTCCATTTTGGATGCCTTTTATTTCTTTTTCTTGACTCATTGCTAAGAGGGGATTTTTTTTTTTTTGTAGATTTTATTTATTTATCTGACGGACAGAAATCACAAGTAGTCAGAGAGGCAGGCAGAGAGAGGGGAAGGGAAGCAGGCTCCACGATGAGCAGAGAGCCCAATGTGGGGCTCGATCCCAGGACTCTGGGATCATGACCTGAGCCGAAGGCAGAGGCTTTAACCCACTGAGCCACCCAGGTGCCCCCTTTTTTTTTAAGATTTATTTCTTTATCTTTAGAGAGAGCACATGGGGGGAGGGACAGTGGGAGAAGGAGAGAGAGTCTTAAACAGACTCCACACTGACAGTGTAGCCCACACCTGAGAAGAAACGAAGAGTCAGACACCCAATGGACTGTGCCACCCAGGGACCCCACTAAGAACACTTTTTTTTTTTTAAGATTTTATTTATTTGACAGAGAGAGACACAGCAAGAGGGGAAACACAAGCAAGGAGAATAGGAGAGGGAGAACTAGGCTTCCTGGCTGAGCAAGGAGCCCGATGTGGGGCTGGATCCCAGGACTCTAGGATTGTGACCTGAGCCGAAGGCAGACGCTTAACAACTGAGCCACCCAGGGGCCCCTAAGAACACTTCTTTTTTTTTTTTTTTTTAAGATTTTATTTATTTATTTGACAGAGAGAGATCACAAGTAGGCAGAGAGGCAGGCAGAGAGAGAGGAGGAAACATGCTCCCTGCTGAGCAGAGAGCCCGATTTGGGGCTCGATCCCAGGACTCTGGGATCATGACCTGAGCCGAAGGCAGAGGCTTTAAACCACTGAGCCAACCAGGTGTCCCCCCACAAGAACACTTCTTAATAAATATCCTGCAGTAACTATAAACTCTATCTCAGAGTCAGTTTCCTGGGGAACCCAAACTACCACAGGCAACTTCCATTTTAATTCCCCAAAGATTGGTACACTCACATACAGAGCCATGCACATATATTATCACTTGTTGACTGGCCCAGATGTGGGCACCTGACCCAGGATGGACCCCTGAGAGTCTTTCCCCAGGGGTATTGAACTTGGGAATTGGAGAGTCTAAGTTGCTAACCCCTCTGTGGTAAAAACCTGGAAAATAGGAGGGTAGGAAAGAGTAACACGGGCATTTCTGGTTGTTCATGCCTCACATGTTTCCTAGGGAACCTAGAATCATGATGAAGCCTTGCTGAACACCTGGAGATGCGGGCCCTTGGAAGGTTTTTTTATGTTAATGATTGATGATTTTGTTATGTACACCTGGAGCAATGGACCATTCTGTTCTAGCTTGTCGGTATTGCTTTGCACAAACATCAAGATTGATGACGCGCACCAAATGGGAACCAGCTGCCAGATGGGCTTTGAGAGAGGATAAAAGCAGCATGAATGTCCACTTTCTGGGCTACGTGGCCAAGGAGGAAGCTGGCACGCTTACCTATCTGAAATATGCATTCTACCATCAGGACAGCCATGCACCTGTCTTCTCTAAACTCTACAGTGAACCCAGCAAGTCTCCTGCAGTCTTTTGATTTTAGAGCCAGACCTGAGAATAACAAATGGCAGCCTAGAGACAGTATTATCTCTGCCTTGACACTCATTTTTCCTCCCAAAGCTCATCTACCACAAGAGTTGAGAATACATCTAACTGCCCCAGAATCATCTTAGTTACACACATCTATATTAACCCACAGGCGAATTTTGAACCTTGGACCTCTTTGAACATCTTTCTAGTCAAATAAAGTTTATTCAAAAAAGATAGAGACAGTGCCCACAAATATCCAAGTCATGGGGCACCTGGGTGGTTCAGTGGGTTAAGCCTCTGCCTTCGGCTCAGGTCATGATCTCAGGGTCCTGGGATCGAGCCCCAGGGTTGGGCTCTCTGCTCGGCGGGGAGCCTGCTTACCCCCCGCCCCCCTGCCTGCTCCTTTGTCTACTTGTGATCTCTCTCTCTGTCAAGTAAATGAATAAAATCTTAAAAAAAAATCCAAGCCATACATCAGTGAATTCTTCTTGAAACATGGTTTGCTTTCTCTAATCATAAAAGTAGTAAATATTCACTGTTAAAAAAAAAGTCCTTATGAAATACAGAAAAATACAAAGGAGAAAAAAATAAAAGACAACTATAATCCTACCACTCAGGGACCACTATTTCAAATATATTGGTTAATGATTTTAATTGTTTCTCCTTGCACACATATAGATATGCACATATTACCTCTACAAAACTGGAATCCCACGATGCATACTGTTTTGAAACCTGCCTCTCTCATTCAACACCTTATCATTTCTATGCTCCATTAGAAAGAAACCTCAGGGGCACTTAGGTGGCTCATTGGTTTAAAGCCTCTGCCTTCAGCTCAGGTCATGATCCCAGGGTCCTGGGATAGAACCCCACATCGGGCTCTCAGCTCAGCAGGGAGCCTGCTTCCTCCTCTCTCTCTGCCTGCCTCTCTGCCTACTTGTGATCTCTCACTGTCAAATAAATAAATAAAATTAAAAAAAAAAGTTGTGAATGTCACAATTTATTAAAAAAAAAAAAGAAAGAAAGAAAGAAAGAAACCTAACAACCTACTTAATCACATCCTTGCTTCCAGACATCTCAGCTGCCTCCCAGTATTGGTTAGTATCAAAAATCCTGCTAAGAACCCTAATCCTTGTACACTTTTCAGTTTATTTTTGTTACTCAGATGACCCCAGGTCCTCCAGCCTACAGAGTTAATCTTTTCCTTTAATATCTAAATAAAATGCTAAGGACTCCATTCCAGAAGCCAAGGCAAGCCCAGCACCTCCCTCAAAGTCACCTAAGGGCCTCCAGGGGGTTCCATTTCTCCTGGTCACCTCCCACTCCATTTTCCTGTTTATCCCTCCAAACATTTCACCTTATTGGGCACTTTACCCTCTGCACTCTTTCAATATGACTCTCTCCCCTCTTCCTTCATCGGCCCAAAGTGCCACTAGACCATGGCAGTCATGGGTGGCTGACTTTAACTGAAGTTTGGGGGAAATGAAAGTCAGTCACAACACAGCAAGAAATAACTTCAAATTCACACCAGATATTACTGTCTCTAGAAAGTTACTGGTCATTCTCCACTATATGGGGACTTTTTATTTGTGATGTTTCTTCATGGACCCTGAGCCCTGCCATGTTCCTGGGACCTTCTGCTCTCTCCATTGACCATGTTATGTCTTCTCTTTTTCCTCTGTACCTACACTGTTCACTTCCTCACTCTAGTAGCCCCCAAAATTCTAAATGCCTCCTACTTTAGTATTATTTAATCCCTCACACATCCCAAGAAACCATTTCCTCCTTAAAACATTTTCTTCATTTGGCTTCCAAGACACTACATTCTTCTGGTTTCCTTCCTTCCTTACTGACCACTCCCCAGCTTCCTTTACTGGTTCATTGCCCTCCTCCTGACTTCTAAACACCAAGGTGTCCCAGGACTGAGATTTTTTACCTCTTTTCTAACTTTACTCATTCCTGAATGATCACATCCAGTCAAATGGGAATATAAGTACTGTCTATACACTAATGATTCTCAAGTGTATATCTTCTGCTCTGACCTCTAGCCTCAGATGCCTAATTGCCTACCCAGCTTCTTCACTTGGATGCCTAATATGCATCTCGAAGTTAATCTTTCCAAAACTAAATTTTGCATTACTCCTAAATCTGTTCCTCACCTGGCAGTCCCCATCTCAGTGCATGCCAGCTCCATTCTTCCACTTGCTCAGGCCAAAAGCTTGGAATCATCCTTGACTCTTGTTGTTCTCTCACAACTCATATTTTTCCTGGTAGGAAATCCTGTCAGCGCTGACTTCAAAGTATACGCTGGCTCTGACTGCCCCTCACCTCCTCTACTGCTAACCTATCCCGTTCCCAGACTCCTGATAGCCTCCTTCATGGACCTCTGCATTTGATCCCAACTGGTCTCTCTGCTTCCACTCTTGTCCATCTACAATTTACTTGCCATAAATATCCTTTCAGTACTTACGCCAGCAAAAGTCACATTCCAGTTCAGAACTTTCCAGTGGCTTCCCATATGACTTCACCCAAATCAAAAGCCCTTATGGTTTGTAACCTGGCTCCCTCTCCAACTTCAGCTACTACCACCCTCCCGACTTGCCCACTGTGGTACAGCCACACTGGTCTCCCTTGTGTCCCTTAAATACAGAAACTCTTTCTTGTCCTGGGGCCTGTACACTCATCATTCCCCTTCCTGAGATGTTCTGACTCCAGATCACAGAATACTATCCTGCCTCTGTTCATGCATGTTGCTGAGCAAATGGCACCTCCTCAGGGAAGCCTTCCTTGACCACCTTATCTAAAAAGAGCACCCATATCATTCTGTAATCCTTGACACTGCTATATTTTCCCTCAGGGTGCTTTACCTGACATTTGATTACATTGTTCATTTTTGTATTGTCTCTTCCCCCCATGAGGGCAGGAACGGGTCTGTTTTGTTTATTGCTGTATTCCCATAATCTGGACTAGGAATTTGACACAGAGGAGGAGCTCCACACATTCTTATTAAGTCTCTTAGTTTACATTATGCCGTTCCAAGTTCTTCCCCAATTAGAACATACCATCAAGGTTCCTACAGGTGCTTTCTTTAACACAAGACACAGCCACCTCTAACATGAAGTTTGCTCACCTCTGGAATGCAGTTACACTTTTCTATATATTGGAGCACTGGCTTCAGATAAACTCACACAAGTGGAATTACTAGGTCATGAGCCAGATTTCCAAATTATCCTCTAGAGAGATCAACACTAATCACTCTCCCATCAGCAGTACTCTCTCTATTCCAGCGTATTCTGGGCCTCCAGGCAAATGGTGATGACGATGGTGATGATGCTGCTGATGATTTATGTCCCCCTTACTCTTTTTTTTTTTTAAAGGATTTTATTTATTTGAGAGAGACAGAGACAGCAACAGAGATAGTGACAGCACAAGCAGGGAGGAGAGGGAGGGAGAAGCAGCCTGCCCCCCAACAGGGAGCTCAGCGTGGGGCTTGATCCCAGGACCCTGGGATCATGACCCGAGTCAAAGGCAGATGCTTAACCAACTGAGCCACCCAGGCGCCCCTCCCCACTTTGTTAACTAGAAAATAAGCAGATCTCTGTAGGGGCAGGGAAACTGCTGAGTTATGCCCCTTTTGGGGGTGCATGGAGTATGCTAACTTCAGGGAGTAAAGATGTTCTCTGCTAGCTTCCTCATCTGAAATTATGTCCTCATCAACAACTTAAATTTTTTTTTTAATCATGATGCGAAGTCATGTTAGTTCATTAATTCATTTCACCATTACTTTTGAGTATCCGTTTTATATGTAAGCTCTAAACATTTGCCAAACTGAAGAATAGCCCTTGAAATAATGGGATTTACAACCATCATGGTGTTTACAGTGTACAAAGTGCTTTCACTTCCACTATCTCATTTGGACTATAAAAGCCAAGTGGGTACAATTCTGCTCATTTTAAGGTGAGGGAAGGAGAAGCACAGAGGGGAAGGGCTTGCCATAGGTTACATATTACATATGAGTCAGAGCCACAACCAGGAATCCTCTGAGCGCCTCCATGCCACCCCCTCCACTGGACAATATCCTGCCGGGCCCAGTACCACCCAAAGCGGGAGTACTTAGGCATAGTAAAAAAGACAGCATTCTTATGCATTTTAAATCCTGAGTTGAGGGACATCAAAATGGAAGAGTAATTTCAAAATGGCTTCTGTGTGTGATGCCATGTCAGCCATCTTGGCAGTGGGTGCTGTGCTGAATTACACTATGCCAACTCGGCTAAGGCAGGGAACCCCAGTTTCCTAGAAGCCCCTCCTTTGTATGATTCTGGGTTAGAATTCGCCAAAAGAGGAACCTGTGTGGGAATTGTAGGGCAGAAGGCGAGCAGCAGTCACTACATGTGGCACATTTCCCGTCAGATACAGCGCCGGTCAGAGACAGAGGTGCCCGGCTGATCCCAGCTTCTCGGCTCTCGCCGGCTCCACCTCCAGCTCCCGTTTCCTACTGTTGGCTCTGCCAGCCGACAGCTGCCTCAGGCCCTCCGCCAGGGACTTGTCTGTAGTCCCACACCCACTGTAGCAGGAGTTACACAGAGGCCACCGCTTCCACAAACCCCTCCACGAACCACCCCTTCACTGCCCGCCTTGGACAGCCAGATGCACATGGCTTCTTGAACTTTCCTGAAAGCTCTGAGAACTCCAACTGCACCATCGCTTTCGGTGGCAGCTAATGACTTTCCAATCCTCCATCTCCTCCTTCCAGACGTTCACTTCCCCAGCACTTCCCACATCTGTGAGAGGTTTTATTCCTAGAATACTCATGGTGGCTCTGCTTCCCTGTCTGAATCCCGACTGATGTAATACTTACAGATTCTGCTTTCCTTGAAACGAAAAATAACATAAGAAATGTTCCAGATTGTAAGGCAGAATTCCACCTTCTATTTAGAATCCATATATCACAGATGCTAATTTATAGACCGTGGGTGTGAAGGGAAAAAAGGAAGGGAGATTATTAAGTGAACTAGTGGAGGATGAATAATGTATGCCTTACATCTAGACCGAAGTGAGAAAGGAAATGAGAAAGAAGAACTGAGAAGATTTACTTTCTCTATCTTGTTCTTTTAAGACAAATGGATGGAAGAGGGGAAGAAATTGGAAGTGGTATTATTTTTGTAGTCAGAAAATTTTCAGTTAAGCTTTACCATATTTCTGTAAGACGCAGTCAAAGAATTAGTCCAGTCTCTATCCTTTAAAGAACCATCCTTTGTGAATTGAAAGAGAAGGGAGTGAGTCTTAACTAGTAAATCTGGGTGTGGTTTTTTTTTTAACCATCAAATTTTAAATTACATATGAACAGGAACAAAGACAATGTCCAAGGATACTTAAACATTATACAATCCCAGCAGGATGCTATCCTCCCAATAGTGCTGAGAAATCCAGTGAAGGCTTTAATGTTAAATAAATATGTCAAAGATCCTCTCCCTTCTCCTACCAATTCTAGCTCCCTCTCTTTCTAACAATTACAGAAAGGAAGTTTTTAAAACAGTTTCCAATAGAGAACAATTTTGAAAGTCAACATTCTCTTCATAGGAGACAGCAGGTAGGTAGAATAAACATTCTGTGGCATTGTTCCTTCAGAAATCCAACTTGCTCATCCCCCTTCCGTCCTCATGCTGTAAACAGGTCCTTTAAAACATGCCCGCCCCAGGTGGCTGGTCACTTTATCAAATAAAAGTTGGCAGACTTTGCCAATTTCCTTTCCCTCCTCTGAATTAATAAGCCTGGCTCACAGAGCAGTAAAATTTTATTTCCACTGAGCAAATATAGATTGCTTTCTCCTTGGCTGCTGTTTAAAAATCTTCTCACTCTCGTGTCCAAAGTGTGCACCTATTCCTGCAGCACTAATGCTGACGAGTGGCCAGAGGAGAGGAAATGTTGCAAGTCGTCCTCAGCCCATGGATTCCTCCTCTGACCCTGGAAGAGCCACAAAACTACCAGCTCACTCTCCAGGACATAAAGAAGGGGTCTTTTCTACTCCCTAGAGCCCTGGAGACCCAAACTCTTGGCTCCACATGGGGTGTCACCTCCAACTTGTGAAGTGTTAAAAAAACAAAACTCAACCAAGTAGATTTGAAGACTACTTGGTTTTACTGAGATCCAAAAATCAGGCAACATCCCATCTAACAAGTGGAGAGATAGAAAATTGCACAAAATGGAGGGTTTTTATAGGCTGGCTGTGGTGGGGCAAGGAAGTATTAGCAAAAGAAAAGGAGGATTGTTTCAGGCCAGGACGACTTCTTTTTGCGGGGAAGGGCTTGGCAGGGTTTTTCTCATGCAAATTCCTTCACTAGTGCTGATCCGGAAATTTCAGATTGACTGTTAAAAGACTACATTCCTGGGTGCCTGGCTGGCTCATTCCGAAGAGCTTGCCTACTGTTGACCAAGGGGTCCTGAGTTTGAGCCCCACGTTGGGCGTAGAGATTACTTTAGGGGAAAAAAAGAACCACATTCCTGGGAAAGGTTGAAACTGAGTCTTGGTTTGCTGTCATGGAGGGTAAATAACTCCATTTTGGGCTTGTTGTTTCATGGGTTTATAGCTGCAAGCCTGTAATCGATTCCTGGGGCCCACTGTGACAATTACCATAAACCCTGTGACTTCAAACAACAGAAATTTAAACTCTTCTAGTCTGGAGGCCAGAAATCCAAAATCAAGGTGTCCACAGGGCCATACACCTTCTGGCTTCTGGTGGGCACTAACATTCCCTTGGGTCCCTTGGCTTGTGGCCACATCAATCCAATCTTTCCGTCCATGGTTGCACCTTCAGCTCGGCATGTCCGTGTCTCCTCTTCTACCTGTCTTCTTCTCTTCTGTCTGTCTCTAATCTCTCTGTGCCTCTTTTCTAAGGATACTTGTCCTTGGAAGTTAGCACCCACTCAGAAAATCCAGGGTGAGCTCTGCATCTTGAGGCCCTTAATTTCATCTGCAAAGATCTTTTTACCAAACAAGGTCACATTCACAGGTTCCAGGGTTTAGGACATGGACACGTCTTTTGGGGGCCACCATTCAACCCACTACAAGACCTTATCTCCCTGGACTCAGAAGTCTTTCTTTGCCTGACGGTTTTTAGTTTTTAAACCTGTCTCCACAGTGCTATACTCATGAACATGCCCTATTTTATTCAGAAAGCATCCTTAACAGCACAAAGGGCTGCATTTTTTTAAAGATTTTATTTATTTATTTGTCACAGAGAGATATCACAAGTAGGCAGAGAGGCAGACAGAGAGACAGAGGGAAGCAGGCTCCCCGCTGAGCAGATAGCCCGATGTGGGGCTCTGTCCCAGGTCCCTGAGATCATGACCTGAGCCAAAGGCAGAGGCTTAACCCACTGAGCCACCCAGGTGCCCCAAGGGCTGCATTTTGCTCAAGAATCCCATTAAAAGGATTCATCCCAAGTTTCTTCTCTCAGTCCTGGAATCTCTACATCTTCTCCTCCATCCACTCCAACCTTCACTCAACTTTGCTGGCTCCAGTCTTGCAGTTTCTGTGACTAGAAATCCTCTCTCCCCTTCGTATACAGAACAGTGAGCCCTAGTCTGATAACTCCAAATTTTCATCACCCTCCTCAAACAAAGGACCCTCTAGTTACCATAATCCACTTTCTGGTGGAGAAGGGAAAGGTGTTCAATAAGTTTTGTCCTCTTTGGGATTTTTTTTTTTTAAGTTTGGTTTAATGAGGTGAAAGTCACATAATATGAAATGAACCATCTTTAAATATATAATTCAGTGGCACTTAGTACATTTACAACTGTGTAGCCAATCACCTATATCTAATTCTGATGCATTTTTCTTTACCCCAAATTAAAACAGTCATTTCCATATCCTCCCTCCCAAGCCTTAGGCAATTACTAATCTACTTTCTGTTTGTTTAGAGCTGCCTATTCTAGATGTTACATGTAAATGGAATCATACAATGTGTGGTCCTTTGTGTCTGGCTTTTTCATTTAGTATTAAGTTTCCAAGGTTCATTCATATGGTAGCATGTATCAATACTTGATTCCTTTTTAAGGCTAAATAAAATGCCATTATATGGACATGCCACACTCTTCTTTATTCATTCATCTGTTGATGGTTAGGTTTGTTTTTTAGCATTCCTTATTGCAGAGTTTCATTCATTGGTTTCACAAATATTTACTGAGTGATAACTATGTGCTAGGCACAGTTCAAGGAGCAGGGCATATAGTACTTGACAAAACAGAACAAAAATCTCTGCCTTCATGAAGCTTATGTTCTGGTGGGGGAGGCCTTATAAATAAGACAAACAACTGAAATATTTAGTATGCTAAATAGAAGTGCTAAACAGGGAACAATGGCTTAAAGGTGCCACAAGAGGAAATTTCTGGGGGTGACTAGTCATTTTCTGTTTCTTTTTCTTTTTTCTTTCTTTCTTTCCTTTTTTTTTTTTTTTTTTTTTTTTTTTGACAGAGATAGAGAAAGTGAGAGAGAAAGAGAGAGCACAAGCAGGGGGAGATGGAGAAGCAGACTCTGAGCAGGGAGCCAGACGAGGGGCTCTATCCCAGGACCCTGGGATCAGCACCTGAGCCAAAGGCACCCCTACTGTTTCTTTTTATAGATTTTTATTTATTTATTTATTTATTCATTTGACATACAGAGATCACAAGTAGGCAGAGAGGCAGGCGGGGTGGGGGGGGGAAGAAGGCTCCCCGCTGAACAGAGAGCCCCGATGTGGGGCTGGATCCCAGGACCCTGGGATCATGACCTGAGCCAAAGGCAGAGGCTTTAACCCACTAAGCCACCCAGGCGCCCCACCCCTACTGTTTCTTGATCTAGGTGCTACATGGGCATGCTCAGTTAGTGAAAATTAAGTGAACTTGGACTTAAGATTTGTGCACTGGGGGCACCTGGCTGACTCCATAGGTAGAGCATGCAAATCTTGATCTTGGGGTCATAAGTTCAAGCCCCACGTTGGGCATAGTGTTTACTTAAAAAAAAAAAAAAAGGTGTTCTTTTCTGTATATATGTTACACATCAGTAAAAAAAAATCTTTTAAGCCCCTGTGCTTCCATTTCCTTTAAAAGGTGGCTTATTAAACCTATCTCTGGTTCTGACTCTAACAAAATGAATGTGTCAGACCAGATGGTTTTGCTCCCTAGGGGATCCAGCTGAATCCCTGACTCTTCCTGGGTGGGTGTAGGATGTTACCAGATCATGATGTTGTTTTCAGCTTTCTGCCATTCACTTATATCCTTTGGATTTCTGGATCATTCCAGTTGTCAATCAAACCACAGCTGTAAGTGGACAGCCAGGGTTTACAATGATCATGTTGGCAATTTCAGCTTATTACCTTCCTTTAAAGCTCATTTCCGCCATTATCTTGAGTCCAATTTGGCTCTTAACAGGAACAAAATTATTTTTAGGGAAAGAATAGCTGTGGAATCACAGGCCTGGAGGAGGACAGAAACAACCTATAATGAAAGGTAATTATGTTTACAGAGGAGAGGGTCACCCTTGGTTATCAATTAAAGAAAATGGTTGAGATTTCTATGCAGTACAACTCAACCTAAATCAAGAAGCAGTCCCTAGTGGGCAGTTAAATGGAAATGATTTGAGGGAAAGATGGGCGAATAATAAAAATTGGCCTTAAGTAGGGTCCATACCTCCTACACCTATATAACAATTTAGAATTTTTTTCTAAATTTTTTTTTCTAAATTTTCTAAAATTTTTTCTAAATTTTCTAAATTTCTAAATTTCAGCCAGAATTCTGTGGACACAGGCACAGGGGAATTTGATTTGCCCACAATGTGATGAAAGATACTCCCTTCATTATGTGAGTTGTTATTATGGCTCAATTATAACTTAGATGAGTTTGGGATGTAAAGGTAACAGTGACATATACTGAGAGGCTGTTGGACAAGTTGGGAACATGTCCTTGAGAATTATTTTTGAGAGAAGAAAAGAAGGGGAGGACATTGAGTCTTAGATAAGTCAGAACCAAAGGAGACATAACCTGAGCAGAAACCAAGAGTCAGACCCTCTACCGACTGTACCACCCAGGAGCTCCTATTAATGCAAATAGGAAGGAAGTTGACCAAGACAGTCAAGAAGGGATGGGTATGATTTAGTTAAGAGAGGAGACTGCAGAAACACTGATCTCACAGCAAAGGTAGAGAGAAATGTTGATGGAGAGATATCTGAGTGTGTAATTCAGAGAACTGCTAGCTCCAGGGACAGGGCTGCCAAAAAATTTAATTCTGGCCTAGAGTCAGTGCCAAAAGGGGTGAGATGTCTCTACCCACCAGCTCTAAGAACTAGTCATACAGCCTAAGGGGAAAAGAGGTCAGAAATGAAAATGTCTGACATGCATATTAAATTGTGTTAAACTGTATTTGGGGACTAGGCAAAGCTCCAGTAATTCACAGACCAAGAAGATATAGCTTACAGATCAAACTTCCTCACCTTTTGGTAAGACAGATGCATCAGTGATGAAAACAAGACAGGTGGAGTCCTGAATGAGACTGTGGGGCTGCAGCCTATAGAGGACATAGACCTTTAATTCCTTAGGTCACATGGTAGAAGAGACAAGAGGATACCATAATGGTCTATTCCCTAAGACACAGATGCCTACAAAAATTCTTTTCTCGGGTTCTCACTAACATATGGGCTCCATTTTGATAAATTGTGTTATGAAATTATAACCTAAATACCTTAAGTAGAAAGTGAGACAAAAGGTAAATATCATACATCATGTTCCTATGTGATCCTTGTAGACATTTATTTCACCTGCTAGGGCTCAGTCAACTAATAAAATCCTTGTATTCATACAGTGCTTTATTGTGAACAAAGTACTCTAGTGTTGTATTTCACTGGATTATTTCCTCAAGTCCTGTGAGGACAGATGCCCTAAAGGCCCAAGCCTATGAGAAATAAGGAGTGCAAGAAGGAAGTCACTCTGGAAACTCCCACCTTTGCCTACTAAGGTCAGTGCAGTACCCTGAGGCTGTTATCAATCCAGGTTCAAAGATCAAGGAGGTAGAGTGGTTACTGGAACCCAAAAAGGAAAGTCTCATACAGAGAAAGAAAGGGCTGCCTTGAGAAGAGCTGTGACCTTTTCTCAGGGAGCACAACCAAACTGAGGGGACCCTGTAGACAGAAAGCTAAGGAAATAGACCCCTAGCTTAATTCTATCCCCTTCCCTTGATCTCTTGCTGGGGTTCCCCATTGGCCAAACCCAAGCAGAGGAACAGAAACTGGAATAGAGGAGAATGGAGAGTGGGTCTGAAGGGGCAAAAAAAACCTCTGGCGTGACTTGAGCCACCAGCATTTTCTCCATTAATTGATCCCTTCTTCATCTATGATTTTCTTCCTTATATTCATTCTTTTTTTCTTTTTCTTTTCTTTCTTTTCTTTTTTTTTTTTTTTTTAAGAGGGAGTGGGGAGGGACAGAGGGAGAGAGAGAGAATCCTAAGCAGACTCCACACCCAGTGTGGAGCCCAACACATGGCTCAGTCCCACAACACTGAGATCATCACCTGAGTTGAAATCAAGAGTCAGACGTTTAATGGACTGAGCCACCCAGGCGCCCTTTCGTTATAGTCATTGTTCTATACCACATCATCCTATCGTTTAAAACCCTCACAAGCCTTGGAAATAAGGGGTACTTTTCCCTATTTTACTATTTTTTTTTCATAGCTCATTTTTTTGGGAAAGATTTATCTATTCATTTTAAAGAGAGAGTACACCCATGTGAAAAGGAGGGGCAGAGGGAAAGGGAGAGAGAACCTCAAGCAGACTCCATGCGGAGCGGGGAGCCCAACGTAGTGAGCCTAACGCCAGGAGCCCAACACAAGCCTCAATCTCATGAGCCTGAGATCACTACCTGAGCCAAAACCAAGAGTCAGACGCTCAACCGACTGAGCCATACAGACACGCCACCCCTTTCCCTATTTTAGAGGTGAAAAGTGGTAACAAAGAGAGATTAAGTGACTTTGCCAAGGTCACTCAATTAATAAGTAAGAGGGCCATGATGTGAATCAAGTTTGCTGATGCCAGAGCTCGCTGTCTTAGTCACCACCCTCTCCTGCCTCCACCACACCACGAAGCCTTCACATGATGAAGGCAGTGGTAAGAATAACATGGGATGGCCCAGGGTATGCTCTTGCATTACAGGAGGTGTTGCTCTTGTCAGCCTTTGAAAGCCTTGAAACCAAAACAGATTGTCTTCAGGGACCTCCAGAAACAGGGGCATTGAGGAAACTGGCCAGTGGCTTTGGCAGGGAATAACTACAAGAGGGGAAAAGGAAACCAAGCTGAGAACAAGGAGAGACCCAGGTACCAGAGGCTTACCTGCCCCAAGGGGCAGAGGAGAACCAGGGCAATTCCCTAGGAACAGCCCATGATGCCACAACAGGGCAGAAGGCTGAGGTGCCCAGGCCAGCAAAGGTGAGGACTCTGGGCAAGCTGCCACGGGCCACCAGGCAAACCCGTCTGGTTTCATCAAAAGTAGAACTGAACTAATTGGAAACATAACTACAGATAGTCCCCAACTTATAATGGCCCAACATGCAATTATTTTTACTTCACAATGGGGCAAAAGTGATACATAGTCCGTAGACACAGTCCTTGGAATTTTGAAGTTTTTTTTTTTTAATCTTTTCCTAGGCTAGCAAGATGGGGTAAAATACTCTCTCATGATGCTGAGCAGTTAGCCTCATCTCCCAGTCAGCCGAGCAATCACGAGGGTGAACAGCTAATACACTTACTGTTCTATACCCTTGCAGCCATTCTAGCTTTCACTTTCAGTACAGTATCCCATTAATTACATGAGATATTGGGCACTTCCTTATAAACAAGCCTTTGTGGCAGGTGATCTTGCCCAACTGGAGGCTAATGGAAGTGTTCTGAGCACATGTAAGCTACGCTAGGCTAAGCTGTGATGTAGGGTAGGTTAGGAGTAGTAAATGCATTTCTGATTGAAGGTACTTTCAGCTTACACTCAAGTTTATCAGGATGTAACTCCACCGTAAGTTGAAAAAGATCTGCATACCTCAAAGATACTCTGCAGGTGTTTTAGCAAAACCCGAGGGGAATCAGGGCTTTAGCCCAACTCCAATGAATGAATCCATCTCGGGGGTGGGTACAGCCAGCTAAGGGCAAGAGACATTCAGTGTAATAACTGGCTTTCCACAGGGGTCAGTCCTCTCCTTACACCCAAATTAGAATTTTACCTTGACCTACTGAGTGACGGAAGAGAAAATCGTGTTCACCCATTTTGCATGATTTTTCCCACAACTCCAAGAGGGGAGGAGTGCCAAGCTCATGTTTATTTATATAGTCCTGGGAAATGTGTTTTACATATGTCTGCTTATTTAAGTACCAATCAACCTGTGAGCATATACAGGTTCTCTTGTACATGGAGGAATTCAAGGCTCACAGCTTAGGTTATTTCCCAGAGTCACACTTGTTAGTGGGGAACCTGAGTTTCCAAGTCGGGGCCCTCAGATGCCAGCACCTGTGCTATTTATTTAAAGCAAACTTAATATATTCTGAATATAATATACTCTGACATTCAGAAAGTGAAATTCAATGGAGGGTAGTCCACCAGGAGAAGAAGCAAAGGGACACCAACGTGACATAGGGAAGGGCAGGGGCTATGCAAATCTGGCAATACCTCGAGATCTTAACTGAAAACAGACTGAGCATGAGCCATAAAATGTAGCCACATGGCTTTGAAGAGGTCTGCCACAACAAGAGTTCTTTTATTTTATTGTATAATGTGCATATCATTTTTAAAACTGTTTATTATGAAGGGATGCCTGGGTGGCTCAGTTGGTTAAGCGGCTACCTTTGGCTAGGGTAATGATCCCAGGGTCCTGGGATCAAGTCCCACATCAGGCTTCTTGCTTAGCGGGGAGCCTGCTTCTCCCTCTGCCTCTGCCTGCCACTCCGCCTGCTTGTGCTCTCCCTCTCTGACAAATAAATAATAAAAAAAAAAAATCGAAACTGGTTTTTATGAAAATTTCCAAATAAACACAGAAGTAAAGAACACAACAAACCCCCATGTGCCTCTCCCCAGCTCTGATAGCCTTTCACATTTCTCACCATTGCTATCACCTGTGAGAACCTCATGACCATCATGGACAGCCACCCCCCCGCAAGACAATGCTAAGCACACAACAAACAACTGTGCGTGCGTTTCCACGGCGTTTGTGGACTCCCTGAGATGAATTTTTGGATCTCCTGGGACACATGGCTTCTCGGTTAGGAGCTCTGGGCTGCAAGGATGCAGTAACATTGCGGTATACCGAAACCCCACTCCCATCCAATCCTTCAGCAGGTTCTGTTGACCCGCCAACTCTATCTCCAATAGGTCTGCTTCTCTCATTCTCTGCTGCCATCATCTCCTGCCTGGACTCCTGTAAGAGCCTCCTAACTGGGCTCCCTGCTCCATTCTTGCCCATCCTCCAATCCATTCTCCACACACCAGCCAGAAACATGAATCAGACTGCATCATTTACCTGCTTGAAGCACTTCTGAAGAGTTCTCCTTTCTCCCAGAATGAAACCTAAAGCACTTATCCCTGGGCTGCAGGACACTGAGAGCTTTTGTACCCCCTGCTCTTGGCTCACAGTCCCCTCATCTGCACTCACTACTCTCCAGTCTCCTTAGTCCTTGTAGAGGAGCAAAAATAATTTTCCATCTGCCCTTCTAGGTTCTTGGCTGAGACCCCCGTGGGATAAAAGACAGACTCACAGATGTAAAACAAATGGAAGTTTACTTGTATACTTGCTCGTATACGTGTATGTGAAAGAGACCCAGGAAAATGGAGTCACTCCTCAAAATATCTCAAGTGTCCACCTTAAATAACATCTCCAGCTAAAGACAAAAGAAGTTGAGGGTGGGAGTCAGTTCTGGGAGGTTATCAGTCAAAGCAGAGGTATGACTGCTATGCCAGTTTAAGTCACTGCCTTCTCCACTGATAAGAGTTTCTAGAGATTTAGTCATCCTCCTTTGCCTGGCAAAGAGAGGGAGACACCCTTACAAATGGAGATTTCCCTTTGCCTTTAAATGTAAATGCCTCTTTTGAAAGGGTAGCTTCTACTCAAAGCTTTTCCTGGGTCTGCTGTTTCTTAAAAATAACTAGCTCAAGATAATCCTTACGGCCAGAGACAATATTTGGGGGTGGCAAATTGTGTCCCCTTTGCCTTCCAACAAACTGGAATTATATTTATGGATTCACTTGATCAGTGGACCTCTTCCAAGTAGGATATAAGCTCAGGACAGGAGTTCCCTGATTTCTTAACTCTCAGAACATCCCGCACCCACAGCAGTGCCTGTTATTAGGAGGGCACTCAATAACTATTTGTGCATATTATTAAACTTGCCTAGGGGTGCCTGGCTGGCTCACTTGAAGGAGTGTGCAACTCTTGGTCTCAGGGTCCTGACTTCAAGCAACACACTGGGCGTGGAGCCTACTTAAAAATAAGTAAACATACAAACAAATAAACTTGCCTTCTGTCAAGATTAGACCTGATGAAAACCTTAAGACATTGTATCAAGTCAAGCTTCCTGGACAAAGGAAAATGGTGAAGAACCTGAAGATGTAGAAGGAACTAAGGTAGTTTTATTCAGCAACTTAGACTGTCATAACTAAATACCGTAGACCGAGTGGCTTAAACAACAAAAATTTGGGGCAGCTGGCTGGCTCAGTTGGTAGAACATGTGACTCTTGATCTCAGGGCTCTGAGTTCAAGCTTCATGTTGGGCATGTAGCCTATGAAAGAAAGAAAGAGAGGAAGGAAGGAAGGAAGGAAGGAAGGAAGGAAGGAAGGAAGGAAAGGAAGGAAAAGAAACCACAAGAATTTATTTTCTCCCAGTTCTGGAAGCCGGGATTCTGAAATCAGGATGGCAACATGGTCAGGTTCTAGTGAGGACTCTCTTTCTGGCTTATAGATGACTGCCTTCTCACTGTGTCCTCACATAGCAAAGAGAGAGAGTGCACAAGCTCCCTGATGTCTCTTATAAGGGCACCAATCCCATCGCAAAGGCCCCACCTGCATGACACCATCTAATCCTAATTCCCTCCTAAAGGCCCCATCTCCAAATGCCATTGCATTAGGGGTTAGGGCTTTATCTTGCCCCTGTATTTCATATAAACTGGCAGTAGAATCTAGAAGCTTTCTCAGACTTAGGTTTGGTTTGGGGGCAAGAATACTCCATGTGTGATGTTATAAATCTCCATCAAGAGGTACATAGTATCTCCTTTTTTTGTATGTAGTGACCATTGATGATTGAAGTCCAGGATCCATTACTTTATTAACTATTTGGAAAACAGTAATAATCTAATTCAAAAGTTCTCTAACTTTTTAGACCCAGAATTCTTAATAGTTATTGAGGATTCCAAAGAGGTTTTCTTTATGTAGGTTATATCTATTGATATTTACCATATGCAATATTAAAACTGAGAAATTGTGGGGGACCTGGGTGACTCAGTTGATCAAGTGTCTGACTCTTGATGTTGGCTCAGGTCATGGAATTGAGCCCCCAGTCAGGCTCTGTGTACAGCTGGAAGTCTGCTTAAGATTCTCCCTCTCTCAGGGCGCCTGGGTGGCTCAGTGGGTTAAGCCTCTGCCTTCAGCTCAGATCATGATCTCGGGGTCCTGAGATCAAGCCCCGCATCAGGCTCTCTGCTCAGCGGGGAGCCTGCTTCCCCACCCCTCTTTCTGCCTGCCTCTCTGCCTACTTGTGATCTCTTCTGTCAAATAAATAAATATATATATATATAAAATAAATAAATAAAATCTTTAAAAAAAAAAAAAGAGATTCTCCCTCTCTCTCCCTCTCCCCCTCCCCACCTCACACACTCTTTCTAAAATAAATAAAATAAATCTTTAAAAAAAACTGAGAAAATTTAGAATATATTTTAGAATATATATCATATATTCTAAATAGAATATATATTATTATATATGAACTATAATATTAGTTCATTTAAAAGTAACAAAAACAGGGGTGTCTGAGTGGATCACTTGGTTAAGCATCCAACTTGATTTCTGCTAAGGTCATGAGATTGAGCCCCACATGGGGCTCTGCACTGGGTGTAGAGCCTGTTTAAGATTCTCTGTCTCCTTCTCCCTCTACCCCTCCACTGCCACTGCATGCTCGAACTCTCTCTCTAAAATAAATAAATAAATCCTTAAAATAACAAAAACAAGCAGAGCATAAATAACATATTTTATGTAAAACAACCATATTTTCCAAGACAAAAACAATTAGTGCGAAAAGTAGCACTATACATTTGTATAAATCTCTTTAATGTCTGGCTTAATGAAAGACAGCTGGATTCTCATGTTTTCTTCTATATTCAATCTGTTGTAATACATTGCTTTGGTTGAAGTAAATGAAGAATACCTAGTATCACATAGATATGTAGTTAGAAAAGGGAAAAGCATTTTAATAACCTCTACAAATAATTGTAGATATTCTTTTTGGGAAAGAAGTGGTAGTTTCGTAAAGATTAATAGTCTGATATGGAATCTGAAATCACACCAGTGTACTTTTTGTAGTCTGTTTCATTAAAATCTGTCTCGTACTTTGAATGGATCTTTTTACCCATCCATGATTTTGTAACATCATGCATTAGTCACTTCAAAAATATTGGTTCATTGAGTTATGCAAATATTGCAAATGTTGACACATCCCATTACACAATATCTTAAAAAATCCCATTTGTTAATATCACCACCAATCTCATCAGAAAAATCTTTAAATATTGGGAAGATATTAAACTCACAGTGGTGGATACAAGTTTTCCAGAATTTCAATTTTCACTTGAAAGCTTGAATTTTATCATTGGCAATAAATACTGTTGTTTTCCTTGATGTGACAAGGCTTATGTCTTAATTTTCAAGAAAATATCTGCCCAGTACTCCTGGCTGAATAACCACTTTGCCTGTCAGTTGTTCTTTTCCTTTTCCTCTAGTCCATTTTTCTTTTGTTTTGCTTTGTTTTCTTTTCCTTTTTTTTTCCCCCCCCAGCTTTACTGGAATATAACTGGCATAGAACATTGTATAAGTTTGGGTTATTTGACACACTTACATATTTTTTTAAAAGATTTTATTTTTTTAATAATATTTTATTTATTATTTATCCACAAGCAGGGGGAGTGACAGGCAGAGGGAAAAGCAGGCTCCCACTGAGAAGGGAGCCCCATGTAGGGCTTGATCCCAGGACCCTGGGACCATGCCTGGAGTTAAAGGCAGACACCTAACCAAATAAGCCACCCAGGCACCGGAACACACTTATGTATTGTAATCTGATTACCACTATAGCTTTAGCAAACACTTCCACAATGTCCTATAATTAAATTTCTTTCTTGTGATGAGAAAATTTAAGTTCTACTCTCTTAGCAACATTCAAGTATATACTACAGTGTTATTTATATTCACAATGCTGCATACTAGATCCCCAGAACTTGTTCATCTTCTAACTGGAAGTTTGTACTGTTTGACCAACATCTCCCCATTTCTCCCATTCCCCAGCCCCTGGTAACCACCATTCTACTCTCTGTTTCTACAAATTCAGATTTTTTTTAAAAATCCACATATTAAAAAAAAAAAATCCACATATGAGTAAGATCATACAGTATTTGTCTTTCTCTGTCTGCCTTATTTCATTCAGCTTACTGCACTTACTGTCTATCCATCCATGTTACGTCAAATAGTAGGATTTCCTTCTTTTTCATGCCTGAATAGTATTCTATTGTATACATATACCAGACCTTCTTTTTCCATTCATCCATTGATGGACTCTTCGGTTGTTTCCATATGTTGATTATTATGAACAATGCCACAATGACCATGGGACTACAGATATCTCTTCGAGCTCTCATTTTCATTTCTTTTGACATATACCCAGAAGTGGAATTGCTAGGTCATATGTTAATTTTAGCTTTTATTTTATTCATTTAATTTTTTAAGATTTTATTTATCTATTTGAGAGAGAGAAAATGTGAGAGAGAGAACGTGAGAGAGAGCACAAGCACAGGGAGGGGTAGAGGGAGAAGCAGACTCACTGCTGAGCAGGGATCCTGATGCAGGATTCCATCCCAGGACCCCGGGATCATGACTTGAATTAAAGGCAGTAATGTAACCCACTGAACCACCCAGGCGTCCTATTTTTTTTTTTTTTTAAGTGAGCTCTACACCCAAAGTGGGGCTTGAACCCATAATCCCCAGATCAAGAGTTGCATGCACTGCCAACTGAGCCAGCCAGCCCCCGCCCTTTCCCTTGGAGTTTTATTTATTATTTATTTTTATTTTTTAAAAAGATTTTATTTATTTATTTGACAGACGGAGATCACAAGTAGGCAGAGAAGCAGGCAGAGAGAGAGGAGGAAGCAGGCTCCCTGCTGAGCAGAGAGCCGGATGCGGGGCTCGATCCCAGGACCCTGAAATCATGACCCAAGCCGAAGGCAGAGGCTTTAACCCACTGAGCCACCCAGGCGCCCTGGAGTTTTATTTTTAATGTCAGTGATTCTTCTGGGTAAAAATAGTATTCCACAAGAAAAGTGGCTGGTTCAGCGCTCCACTAAAATAATTGCTTTTCAAGGTAGTTCTTATACTTAACTGCTGTGCAGAAGTGTTTTATGCATATTTCCCATTCTGTCATACAGAATTTTATAAAGACATGTACTCAAAGATTGAGATTTTATAAAATTATTAATTTTATTGCTTCAACAAGGACACTCGTAAGTGGAACCGGCAATTTTTTACAGTGAATGTGGCAGTGAGTGCTAGCATAGTCAGCACCACTTACCTCATGCTGGGGGACCAGCGGTTTTAGCCACCACTGCTTTTGCACCATCAGTGAAATGTCAAACTAGTGAAAAAGGTAAAGAACATCATTGTATTATTATAAAATTAGTTTTTACTTCATGAACCCCTGAAAGAATCCAGAGGCCCACACTCTGAGAGCCAGTTCTAATTCTATCATTTCCTCCTCATTTTAAAATTAGAATACTGTCATAGAGGGAAACTTGCCCTCACTCACTATTTGGTTACCCTGAGGTCAGTTTGTAGAAGAAAAGGCAAGTTAAATTTTTATTTTTTCCCTCAATTTGCTAGTTTTTGTGGGGTTTTTTTTTTTAAATGGTTCTCTAGCATTCTACAAAGGTGATCAGGGAGAATCTGTTTATTTCATTATGAACTTACACATTTAATATATTTGATATATGTTTCTATCAGTTGCAGCTATTACTTTTATTCATACTTAACTATTCCCATCATTTGCTAATGGGAGCCTCTTCACATTGGCTACTGAGTTGTTTTTTTTTTTTTTTTAAGATTTTTTAAATTTATTTGACAGAGAGAGAGACAGCGAGAGAGGGAACACAAGCAGGGGGTGTGGGAGAGGGAGAAGCAGGCTTCCCTCTGAGCAGGGAGCCTGATGCAGGGCTTGATTCCTGGACCCTGGGATCATGACCTGAAATGAAGGCAGACACTTAACCGACTGAGCCACCCAGGCACCCCGGCTACTAAGTTCTTTTGATGTGACCCAAATATTCTTTGAAACCTATCTTGCCTTTTTTTTTCAGTGTTTTATTTTTCTTTTCTTTTTTTTTTTTTTTTTAAGATTTTATTTCTTTATTTGAGAGAGAGACAGAGCATTAGCAGCGGGGAGGAGGCAGAGGGAGAGGGAGAAGCACACTCTCTACTGAGCAGGGAACCCAGTGTGGGTTTTGATCCCAGGACCCTGAGATCATGACCTGAGCCGAAGGCAGACACTTAACTGACTGAGCCACCCAGGCGCCCCACTTCCTTGACTTCTTATATGACAGGATATACCATGGTCATACTGTATTTTTCCTGATTCAGACCTAGAATCACTCTTCTAAGGAGCTCTGATTTCTTTCATTAGAAAATGACATTCAAAGACCACAGTCTGGGTGCGAGGAAGGCTATGCCAGTTATTGGTATATTACCTCTCAGATCCAAATTCACCCTTTTAGACTGCTCTGTGAAAATGAATCTGGGCCCTTTAAGTCTTTTTTCCTTTGCCAGTAGACACTGAATCTTTGTCAGCAGAGGGCGCTGGAGAAACATTGCAGGAGGAAAGGGATTTGCTTCGGGGTTCCATTGTGCTCTCTCAGCAGGCTCCTGTGGTATGACTGGCACTGTGTGACACCAGGCTTCTGCAAAATGGACAGCTTATCAAGTGCCCAGCTCCTGCTGTGTGCAGTTCCCAGCAGGACTCAGTAATGAATGGCCAGAGCACCCCAGTGGGTAGACTTCTGCCTTGTTCCAGAGGGCAGATTTCCAGCAATTTCCAGGGGACTATTTTCCAGAAATCTCCAGAGGATAGAGTTGCAGCACCAGTGGGGCAGGCACCACAACTTGTGTGCCATTCAGTGAGCCGTGATGGTGACATTTCCAACACAGTACGAATCTCAGGCCTGGGGGTGGAAGGGGGACTCTTCACTGGGTGCTTCATCTCAGCCCTGTTGGTAGTGATTGCACCTTATGTCTGCTATTTCTATATTTAGAGTGATCTTTATTTATTACTAGCCAATCTCTTGTTACTCTAATCTCCTTCTATAATTAATCATTCTTGATATTAAACTTTCCCTGTTCAAGTTACTGGGTGACTTCCCTCTCGTTGGACCCAGACTAATACAACTGCTCAGTGTTAACTGAGTTGGTAATTTTTGCTATGTGTTTCCATTGGCAATAACTAGGAAATGTGTATTATTTTAAAGAGAAAATACATCCTAAATTCATACTGGTAGTTTATATTAACAGGATTAAAGAACTTGATTTTGTATTTTGTCTGGTCTATGCTGAAAATCTTCATTTGTAAAGACATTAGCATAATTAATTATAAGCTTTATCCTACTAAATATATATTTAATTTAAATAAATAACTAGTATTGGGGTGAGTGAGTGGCTCAGTTGGTTAAGTGTCTGACTCTTGATCTTTGCTTAGATCTTGATCTCAGGGTTATGAGTTTTGTTTTGTTCTGTTTTGTTTTTGACAGACAGAGATCACAAGTAGGCGGAGAGGCAGGCGGAGAGAGAGGAGGAAGCAGGCTCCCCGCTGAGCAGAGAGCCCAACACTGGGCTTGATCTCAGGACTCTGGGATCATGACCTAAGCGGAAGGCAGAGGCTTTAACCCACTGAGCCACCCAGGTGCCCCAGGGTTGTGAGTTTAACCCCCACATTGGGCTCCACACTAGGCATGGTACCTACTTAAAAAAAAAACATAATATGGAACTAGTATATATTATTAATAAAAATGTAATTAATATATTTAAATTAAATATATTTAAGAAAAATATATAGTATCAGAAAAACAAAAACAATATATTACTTTCAGTTTAAGATTTTATTTTATATTTCCTTTTTATCCTTTGGGTATATCCCATAGAAATGTAGAGTCAAGTTACTGTCTTTTATTTATTTGTTTTAAAGATTTTATTTATTTATTCTAGAGAGAGATAGGGAGAGAGTTCACAAGCAGGGAGAGGCAGAAGGACAAGCAGATTCCAAGCTGAGCTCAGAGCCCAACAGGAGGCTTGATCCCATGACCTTGAGATCATGACCTCAGCCAAAATCCAGAGTCGGTCGCTCAACTGACTGAGCCACCCAGGCACCCCTCAAATTATTGTCTTTTAAAGTTAACTTGAAATAATTTGTTGTCATATAATTAAACCTTTAGCTCTACACACAGATCCATTTGTTTCATTTTGCTTTTGATTTTTAGATAATGCTTTAAAATTTTTTAAATTAATTTTGCTTTATAATTATGTAAATATTGACATGGTTCTAAAGTTTAATCTATAATTTAAAGTATTTTCAGAAAAATCTAGGTTCTGTCCCTGTACTCTATTCCCTTCTCCTTCATAGGTAATGTATTTATTTTATAGTCTGTCCTTACATTGTCCTTTCAAAATATAAATATATATGTATTCGCATCCTTCCCCGTTTCTTAGATAAATTGGAATAAGCTATGTTCTTTTATTTTTCCATTTTGCTTTTTTTTAAAAGATTTTATTTATTTATTTGGGGGGGCAGGAAGAGAGAGAGAGAGAGCACAAGATGAGATAGAGGCAGAGGGGGAGAGAGAAGCAGGCTCCCCGCTGAGCAGGATTCCTGATGTGGGACTCAATCCCAGGGCCCTGGGATCAGGACCTGAGCCGAAGGCAGATGCTTACCGGAGTGAGTCACTCAGATGGCCCCCACTTTGCTTTTTTTTGGTTTACACTTTACACTTTACACTTAAATAGTATCTCATTGTGTAGATAGATCTAAATTTATTCTATGAGGCCCCCAACAGACATTTGTATTATTTCCAGCCTTTTGCTACTATAATTAATTCTGTAATAAATATTTGTTCTTTCATCTTTTTATTTAGTACCCTTAGGATAGATTCCTAAAAGTAGAAATACCAATAGAAAATGGTGTCAAACTTTTGGATTTTTGTTAATCTGGTAGGAGAGAGAAGGTACCTCAACATATTGTAATTTGCATTTCTGTTATGAGCAAGACCAACCTCTTTCCATATGGTCAAGAGTCGTTTGCATTTATTTCTCTTAAATTGATTGTTCATGTCTTTAGACTGTTTTCTAGAATTTTTTAGTCTTTTTTTCTATATTTAAAATTTTTTTTTAAGATTTTATTTATTTATTTGACAGTGAGAGATCACAAGTAGGCAGAGAGGCAGGCAGAGAGAGAGGGGAAAGCAGGCTCTCTTCTGAGCAGAAAGCCTGATGTGGAGCTTGATCCCAGGACCCTGGGATCAGGACCTGAGCCGAAGGCAGAGGCTTAACCCACTGAGCCACCCAGGCACCCCTTAAATTTTTTTTTTTTTTTGAGATAGCACGCATATGCGTGGACAAGCAGGATGGGGAGGGCAGAGGAAGAGGGAGAGAGAGAATCTTTTTTTTTTTTCCCCTTTATTTAGAGAGAGAGAGAGAGCGCAAGCTGGTGGCGGGACAGAGGGCAAGGGAGAAGCAGGCTCCCTGATAAGCAGGGAGCCCGACTCTGGCTCAATCCTAGGACCCTGGAATCATGACCCGAGCCGAAAGCAGACACTTAACTGAGTCACCCAGGTGTCCCTTGACTTTCGTATTTTGAGTCATCATTGTGAAAGTTTGACTCTCTCTCAGATTGTCAGGCAGCCTTGCTACCTAATCATGGTCCTCAGATCTGCAATGTTGGCATTACCTGTATTCTTTTAGAAATGCAGAATCTCCAGCCTCACTCAGACCTATTGAATGAGACTCTGCATTTTAACAAGATCACATTAGTTAGTTAATTTGCATACTAAAATCTGAGAAGCACAGTTTTCAGGAATTTCACCCACATTTTCTTCTAGAACTGGTGAGGTGGATGAATGGTTCTTAATTGGAAGCCATTGGTGAGCTCTTATCCACAGCTGTGAAAAAAAACTAGGAAAAAAAATGAGGCCAACTCCAGCAAAGGATGTACACTGAAGGCTTTCTGGACCACCGATTTTTATTAAATACAGACACGGGAATCATCTATTAAAATGGTCTTTTAAAGTCTATCTTTTGCAGTGCTAGGATTATTTGACTGACCTGTTGATCCATCATTTTATACACACCTAGGAACGACAATACATTAGTGAAAATTGGGCTTTGGTTATTTTCCAAATGAATAGCACTATCTCCTGCTGTTAAGCCTTTTGTGATTTTCATGACCGTGAACTTTGCAGAGGAAAAAATAAACCTCTTTAAGGCTGGCTGCATTGCACAAGCAAATTCTGTTCCTCTGCCACAAACTTCAAAGATGGTCGTATGAACTGTGCTAAATAAACTGGTGGGTAGAAGATTCCATACAAAGATTCTTGTCAGGCCTTTGCATCTAGCACCACGTAGCTGTTTGTCAGTAATTTTCATTTCTGCCAGAATGTTATTTAATCTCCTTTGCTAATAGGTTATGTAGAACTTAATAAGAATGAACATACTGGAGGGTTAGATCCTGACTCAGCTGTTTGTAACAGCTTTTTGCATTTTTCATTGTCTCGGAATGCGAAAAGGTTTTGCAGGAATGATTAAAGGAGGAATCAGCCACTATAGTATGGCGCTGTCATTCATTTTTAATACATGGGCTTGGATTCAAGAGGCACCGAGAATTCCAAACACTCTTAGAGAGAAAAATAACTGCTTTGAAATACAGAACTGGGCCTGTCGACAAGAGGAACGTGCTGAGATAAATTTGAAAAATGATTTCTTGCTCTAGTTCTCTTTTGACTTTTCTAGTATTTCTGAAGCAAAGTTCTTAAACTTCGTGTATCATTTTATTTTATTTTATTTTACTATTTTCTTCCACTCTTTCCCTTTAGTATATAATTTTAAACATAGATTTTAGGTTCAGAGAAAGGTAGGTTTAGAAATCCTGTGTGGCAAAACACTTCATAAACTATAAAATACCATCTTTATTTTGGTTATTGTAGTGGAATGATGGTTCATCTTTCAGATTTATAAAAGGCAGGGAGGGGCGCCTGGGTGGTTCATTTGGTTGGGCATCTGCCTTCAGCTCGGGTCATGATCCCAGAGTCCTGGGATCTACCCCTCACATTGGGCTCCCTGCTCAGCAGGAAGCCTGCCCTTCTCTCTCTCCCTCTGCCTGCTGTTCCCCCTACTTGTGCTCTCTCTCTCTGTCAAATAAATAAAATCTTAAAAAAAAAAAGGGCAGGGAATGTAATATTCCAAATTGTAAAGATTTCTTAGTCAATGAGCTTCCCTAAATAAAATAGCAGCTTTCCACAACCTCATGAAAGACATGACACGTCTGGCTTTGCCTTACCTGGTGGCCTATGCTTGTAGGAAATGTTTCCATGAACTGTTTTTCCGTAGTCATAGCATCGGCTTCTGCACACAGCTGAAATATGTAATTAAAATATTCAGTTGCTAGTTGTTCTCATAAATTGCTAGTGGGAGCCTAAACTGGTATAACCCTAGAGGTTAATTTTGCAAAATTAATCAAAATTACTAATATGTAGAGAATAAAGAGCCCAGAAACAAACCCATGCTTATATGGTCAATTAATCTGCAAAAGGAGGCAAGAACATACAATAAATGGGAACAAGACAGTCTCTTCAACAAATGGTGCTGGGAAAACTGGACAGCCACATGCAAAAGAATGAAACTGGACTGCTTTCTTATGTCATATACAAAATAAACTCAAAATGCATTAAAGATCTAAATAGGAGGGACGCCTGGGTGGCTCAGTTGGTTGGACGACTGCCTTCGGCTCAGGTCATGATCCCGGAGTCCTGGGATCGAGTCCCGCATCGGGCTCCCAGCTCCATGGGGAGTCCGCTTCTCCCTCTGACCTTCTCCTCGCTCATGCTCTCTCTCACTGCCTCTCTCTCAAATAAATAAATAAAATATAAAAAAAAAAAAAATCTAAATAGGAGACCTGAGGGGCACCTGAGTGGCTCAGTGGGTTGGGCCTCTGCCTTCAGCTCAGGTCATGATCTCAGGGTCCTGGGATCAAGCCCCACATTGGGCTCTCTGCTCAGCAGGGAGCCTGCTTCCCCCTATCTCTGCTTGCCTCTCTGCCTACTCGTGATATCTCTCTCTCTGTCAAATAAATAAAAAAAAATATAAAATCTTTAAAGTAAATAAATAAATAAATAAATATGAGACCCAAAACTGTAAAATCGCTTGTAGAGAACATAGGCAATAATGTCTTTGACATCAGCTGTAGCAAAATTTTTGTATGGGCTGCATTTTTTTAGATTTATTTTTTAGTTAATCTATATACCCGACTTGGGGCTTGAACTCACAACCCCGAAATTAAGAGTCACATGCTCTTCCAACTGAGCCAGCCAGGCGCCCACAACATTTTTCTGGATATGTCCTCTCAGGTAAGGGAAACAAAAGCAAAAATAGACTATTGGGACTATACCGAAATGAAAAAATTTTACACTGCAAAGGAAACCAATAACAAGACAAAAACACAACCTACTGAATGGGAGAAGATATTTGAAAATGGTATATCTGATACATTGTTAATATCCAAAGTATATAAAGAACTTATACAACCCAACACCAAAAAACCCAAACAATCCAATTGAAAAATGGGTAGAGTACTTGAATAGACGTTTTCCCCAAAAACACCTACGGATGGCCTATAGACACAAGAAAAGATGCTCAGTATCACTCACCATCAGAGAAATGCAAATCAAAACCACAATGAGTTATCACCATACCTGGCTAGAATAAAAAAAAAAAAAAAAACTAGAAATAACAATTGTTGACAAGGACTTGGAGAAAAAGGAACTCTTGTGCACTGTTGGTGGGAATGCAAATTGGTGCAACCACTGTGGAAAACAGTATGGAGGATGGAGGTTCCTCAAAAAATTAAAAATGGGGGTGCCTGGATGGCTCAGTTGTTAAGCGACTGCCTTCAGCTCAGGTCATGATCCCAGAGTCCTGGGATCAAGCCCCACATCAGGCTCCCTGCTCAGTGGAGAGCTGCTTCTCCCTCTCCCACTCCCCATGGTTGTGTTTGTTCCCTCTCTCTCTCTCTCTCTGTCAAATGAATAAATAAAATCTTTAAAAAAATAAAAATAGAACTACCATATGATCCAGTAATTCCACTACTGGGTATTTAACCCAAAGAATATGAGAACACTAATTCAAAAGCTATATATACCCCTATGTTTATTTATAATAACTGAACTATGGAAGCAACCCGAGTGTCTGTCTGTAGATGAATGGATAAGAGGTGGTATGTATGTATTTATGTATGTACGGTGTGTGTGTGTGTGTGTGTGTGTGTGTGTGTAATATTACTCAGCCGTAAAAAAGAACGAGATCTTGTCATTAGCAACAACATGGATGGACCTAGAGGGTTTAATGCTAAGTGAGATATGTTGGTCAGCAAAAGGCAAATACCATATGATTTCACTCATATGTTCAGTTTAAAAAGCAAAACAAAGGAACATACTAAGGAAAAAAAGATACAAACAAACAAGTGAAAAAAAACAGACTCAAATACAGAGAGCAAACTGGTGGTTGCCAGATGAGAAGTTGGTGGGGCGATGGATGAGATAGGTAATGGAAAAAAATTGCAAATACATAAATCATTTGACCCACCAATTCCACTTCTAGAAACTTTTACCACAGAAATATTTCCACGTGTGAACTAATATAAGTACAAATCTATTTTGAACACCAAAGATTAAAAACAACTCAAATACCCATCAATGGGAGACTAGTTACATAAATATGGGACATCCACAGAATAGCATAAAACTACAAAAAAAAAATGAAGATGCCCTCTGCATGTTGATAATGGAAATATACCAAAGATCTCTTGTTAACAAGAAAAAAAAAACAAGGAGCAGACCAATATAGTATGCTACCACTCAAGTAAAAGGGGAACATTACATATACATGCAAAAATATAAAAGAGAGAATACATATACCTAAAGAAAAAACATATACACAAAAAGCGAACAATATTGCTATGGGGAGGAAAACGGGATATTTTTTAGGACGGGGATGTGAAGGTCACTTTGTATTATACACTCGTTTATACTTTGAATTTACAACTATGTGAGTTTATTACTTATTCTAAATGTTTAAAAAGTCACTATATACATTCGTACTTCTCTATTTCCTTTTAAAGCACAGCTGCCTGTAGGTTCTGGAGGAGTCTGATCAGTCAGCTGTGTTGCCACCCTTTGCTCCTTACTGGCTAGAAAATTTCTCTATCAGAGTCACTGCTCTGGGTTATGTGTGACCCTGCCAGTAGCCTACCTCTTCCCATAGCTCTAGACACTTTGACCCACACAGGCTCAGCCTGACCCCAGCCGTAGGACCAAATACTGCCCTTGTATAAGAAGGCTATAGGAGACCCATAGCACCATGCTGGTATCCAGCACTAAGTTGACCCCACTGCTATTTGACTCTTACGTGAGGATCAATGAGGAGATGCCCACATTGTTCCTGGCCTATAGTCACCTTCCTTGTCTTTGTCCAACTCTCAAGTGTTGATAATTTGTACCCTGTAAGGTTGGGTCCTGCTAGGCTTTTATCAGTCCCTGTCCCAGGGACTGCCCTTCTTGCATCAGCTGGTAGGTGTCCCTTAAATAGACTTCCTGCCTACCAGTCTGCTCACCTCAGTCTCTGATCATTGCCTTTCCTGGAATCTTGGTCACCAAGTTCTGCCCTCTTGTTAAGAAACCCTATTCCTCTGTTTTCATGTTTTGTCCTCCCATGCTGATCATTTTATGCACTGTTCTCCATCAAACTGTTAATATGGTTACTATTATTACTGTGTTAAACCTGCTGGAATAAATTGTGTCTTTGTGCCTAGAGCTAGGGCACAAAGTTCAAGGTGCAGCCCATCCCATCCCATCCCAGTCTATGCCATCCTATTGCCCAAAATCAAATAAGCCGGACACTGGAAGCAGGTCCACTGTTAAAAACATGCATCTCTGGGGCACCTGGGTGGCTACAGCAGTTAAGCATCCAACTCTTGGTTTTGGCTCAGGTCATGATCTCAGGGTGGCGGGATTGAGCCTAGGCTCTGTGCTCAGTGCTCAGCACTGAGTCTGCTCAAGATTCTCTCTCCCTCTCCCTGTGCCACTCCCCTCTTCCCCTCAAATCAATCAATAAATAAAATATTTTTTAAAAATGTACATCTCTTACTAGAGGGTCTTCTGTGCCTCCTGGGAAATTTAGTCTGCTTGTAGTTTTACTTAAATATCTATAATCAGTTACTCATTGGTAACACACACATTTAATAGAGGCTTAAGATCTCAACTTTTAAAGACAATGCCAAGAAATAGATTAACTATAATCTTACCATCACAAGAGATTGGTAGAAGCCAAGGAAGGCATTATCGTGGCTTAGAACAGTGGTTCTAAACTTTTGTGTGCTTAGGATGGAGGACTTGTTAAAGCAGAGTGTTGAGCCCCACCTCTAGAGGTTCTAATTCAGTATGTCTTGAGTAGGGCCAAGAATTGGCACTTTAAGGAAGTTCCCAGGCGGTGCTGATGCTACTGGTTGAGGTAGAGTGGTTAAGATGGGAAATCTGAGGTATAGAAGGATTATGGGACTTGCTTCAGATCATATAGCTAATAAATAATGGGACCAGAATTTTCAACCCACGTGTTTTTACTCCAGAATCATCAGTACATTCTTATATTCTTTTTGGTAAAAAAAAAAAAGTGATATAAACAATCTTAAAATCCAATACAAAACAGGATCATTTTCAGAGGATTGCTATGATTTAGCATTATTGAATGTATTGATTTTGGGGGGCAACATCTATTTATTCAGCAGCCTGACATTCTCCACTAAGTGCTAATGCTATTAACCATTAAACATGTTTCCTCAAGTGTTTTAATTATTTTCACTTCAGAAGAAAAATATTTATTGAGCATCTGGTATGGTAATCAAGAATAGGAATTGTCAAAACTGTGATTAATAAACAATGGACTTCAGAAAAGCCTTTACTCCACTAAGAAGAAGCACCCATAATTTAAAATTTTCCTAGTTGGATTTTTAATAGTGTAATGCAAAGCTATAGTTTCATTGGCAAGGATTCTGTTGAAAAAATGTTCTTTGGTAACTTTTCTACACTTTTCACAGTGGAATCATTATGCATTTGAAAAATTTGGAGTAAGAAATGCAAACAAGTCGGCAGTTGTCCTTACCCTTGAAATCATGTTTCTAGCTGGGTACTTACTGTATCAATTACATGATTAAAAATAGTAAACTATAATTCCTTCCCCTTAAAAACTGCCAAAGTTATGGTACTACCATAAGCAGAGAAAAAATTTTTAAAGTATCTTTTGCTAACATGTGAGCAAATGAGTCATCCATGCAGATAACATGAAAAAAAAATAATTATCTCTTATGTTTTAAGACTGTCCTTTATCTATTGATTTATTACATGTAATTCCAACTGACTTCCTCACACTTGCAGCTAAGAAATGGCCAATTATTAATCCACATCTGCTGCAGCACTTTATCTCTACCTTTCTAACAAAGGCTTCAGAATCCTTTGGACTGAAAACCAGCAAGCTTGGAAAGCATTGGGAAATGCTCTTGAAACACCAGAGAACTAACTATAGGGAGGCTTTCTGTGTGTGCTGGCTTTGTTCCATTCCAACAATGGGAGCAGCAATAACATGTAACAAGTATGCTTTTTGGTGAGATGATGATTCTGAACTATTCAAAGTAATTTTCCCAATAGAGTGATCTATTGTAATACCAATTACATGTTTGTGCTCCGATTTTCATCGTACTATATAATTTGGTTTAGTAATGCTTAGAACATTAGACCTAAATGAAACTGCAAAACTAACAGAATGATTTATTACTGGATAGGTCATTGGAATAAAGATTAGACAATTTAGAACATTCATGGAATTTCACCCTCATTGTCGTTCAGGGCACCAAAATAAAATTTGCAAATAAAATTTGTGGGTCAGTACCATAAAATAGTAGACAAAATTCTAGGAGTTCCAGAAATCTGCAGTGAGGGCCCCTATATATAGAATGAAACTCCACATGGCTGAACAAAGAACTTCTGCACAAAGAACTACCAGAAAGTTGTATCAGTTGATTCCCAGAGTTAACACAGGACCAGCGATCTTCAGGTTCTTATCAGCCTGAGAGATCTTGATCCTAGAAATGTCAAACCTTAAGACTTTGGTTAATCTAGCCCTGCAGGGAAAGCTACTCTAGACCTGCCCTAAAAATTCTTGAAAAGGAGGCTTGAAGGAATCAAGATGACCTACAAATAACATAACTGCCTGCCGGGACAAAGTCCAACAGTATTTAAAGTAATATCGCAAATTCTAGATACACCTTTGTAAGATTCATAATACCTGACATCCAATCAGAAATTATCTAATCTGCAAGGAAACAGAAAATATGACCATAAGGAAAGAAAAATAGACAATAGAAACAGACACAGTAATTATGAAATGCTGGAGATAATAGACAAGGATGATAAAACAGCTATTATAAATAGTCTCAATATAGTAAAGTAAAAATAAGAAGCTTCTAACAGAAGAGAATGAAAATAGAAGGGGAAGATATGGAAAAAAGAGCAAAGTGGAAATTCTAGATGTGAAAAACACAGTACCTGAATTTATAATTTCACTGGATGGGCTTAACAGAAGAGTAAACACCACAGAAGAAAAGATAAGAGATCTTGAAGACATACCAACAGAAACTAGCCAAAATGAAGCACAGAGAAAAATGGCTAGGAAAATAATACACAGAGCCTCAATAATCGATAGGAAAATATCAAATGGTTTAACATATGTACAAATTTGAATCCCAGGAGAGGAGAAAGGAGGGAGACACAAAAATATTTGAAGAAATAATGACCAAAATTTTTCCAAAAATGATTTTTAAAATCTGATAAACCTAAGGGACACCTGGCTGGCTCAGTCAATAGAACGTGTGAGTCTTGATCTCAGGGTTGTGAGTTCAAACCCCACATTGAGTGTAGAGATTACTTAAAAATAAATCTTTTAAAAAAACCCTGATAAACCTCAATAGGTGAATGGATAAATAAACTGTGGTACATCTACACAATGGACCATTTATTCAGTGGTATAAAATGTTAATTATCAGGGGCACTTGTGTGGCTCAGTTGGTTGAGTGTCTGCTTTTGGCTCAGGTCACAATTCCATGGTCCTGGGATCGAGCCCCACATCAGGCTCCCTGCTCAGTAGTGAGTCTGTTTCTCCCTTTTCCTCTGCTCTCTGCCTGCTTGTGTTTACTCTCTCTCTCCCTCTCTTAAATAAATACATAAAATCTTAAAAAAAAAAAAAGTAGTTATCAAGCCAGGAAAAGACAAGAAGGTGTCTGAAATGCATATTACTAAGTGAAATCTGAGAATGCTATATACTGCATGATTCCAACTATATGACAGTCTGGAAAAGACACAAATGTGGGGGGGGGTGCCTGCGTGGCTTATTGGGTTAAAGCGTCTGCCTTTGGCCCAGGTCATGATCTCAGGGTCCTGGGATTGAGCCCCACATCACACTCTCTGCTCAGGGGGGAACCTGCTTCCTCCTCTCTCTCTGCCTGTCTCTCTGCCTACTTGTGATCTGTCTGTCAAATAAATGAATAAATAATCTTAAAAGAAAAAGATTAAAAAAAAAGACACAAATGTGGAAATGTGGGGACAGTAAAAAGATCAGTGGTTGCCAGATAGGCACAAGGGGTGAAAGGAGCACAGAAGATTTTTAAGGCAGTGAAAATACTTTGTACGATATTATAATGATGAATGGATGTCATTATTCATTTGTTCAAACCCATTGAATGTACCAAGAGTGGACTCTAATGTAAACTATAAACTTTGAGTAATTATGATATGTCAATGTAGGTTAATTCTTGATTAAAAAGATACATATACATATGTATCTTCTTACAAAAGATACATATACATTCTGGTAAGTGACATTGATAATGGGAGAAACTGCGTATATGGGAAATCTTTGTACCTTCAATTTTATTGAAAAGCTAAAACTGCTCTTAAAAAAAAATGAAGTCTTTTTAAAAATCCTATAAACCCACAGGTCCAAATAACACAATGAATCTCAACCAAGATAAACACAAAGAAAACCACATCAAGACACATCAAAATCAAATTGTTAAAAAAAGAGTGATAAGTGGGCACCTAGCTGGCTCAGTCAGAAGAGCATGTGACTCTTAATCTCAGGGTCCTGAGTTTGAGCCCCACGTGGGATATAGAGATTACTTAAATAAATTAAACCTTTAAAAAAAAAGAGTGATAAAGAGAAATAGTGGCAATTCTCCAAAAGGAAACTTCCTACTTCATGAAATATTAAATAAAGTTTAATTATATCACCTAAAAAGAGGGAGAGGAAACCTTAAAAGCAGTTAGAGAAGAAAGACACATTATGTACAGATATACAAGGGAAAAAATCACGATAGACTTTTCATCAGAGACTATAAAAGACATGCATGCAGGTCTCGACGGAGCTGGAAGGAATTTTTTAAAAGTCAACTTATAATTCTCTACCCAGAAAACATATCCTTCACAAATGAAGGTGAAAAAGAGAGTTTTCAGGCAAACTATAAGGCACCAGCACATCTGCCCTACAAGAAACGTTAAAAGAAGCTCTTCCAGGAGCGCCTGGGTTTTTCAGTCAGTTAAGCATCTGCCTTTGGCTCAGGTCATGATCTCAGGGTCCTGGGATTGACCCCTGAAGTAGGGCTCCCTCCTCAGCAGGGAGTATGCTTGTCCCTCTCCCTCTGCCCCTCCCCCTGCTCATTCTTTCTCTCTCTCAAATAAATAAAGTCTTTAAAAAAAAAAAAAAAAAGAAAGATAGAAAGAAAAGAAAAAGAAGTTCTTCCAGCAGAGGGATATGATACCAGAAAGAAACTTAGATCTACACAAGGAATGAAGAGTGCTGAAATGGCATATATGCAGTTAAATATAATAAAGTCACTTTTTCCAATTTTCTTTCTTTTTTTTTAAGATTTTATTTATTTATTTGACAGACAGAGATCACAAGTAGGCAGAGGAGCAGGCAGAGAGAGAGGAGGAAGCAGGCTCCCCACTGAGCAGAGAGTGTGATGTGGGGCTCAATCCCAGGACCCTGGGATCATGACCTGAGCCGAAGGCAGAGGCTTAACCCACTGAGCCACACAGGTGCCCCACTTTCCCAATTTTCTTACTATTTTACAAGATAATTGTTTAGAGGAAGATTAGTAATGATGTACTGTAGGGTTTGTAACATATGTGAAAATCAACACATAGGTCAGGAGGGGAGAAAGGGAAGTACACTGTTGCATGGTTCTTACACTATATGTGAAAAGGTATCACATTATCTGAAGACAAATTGGGATAAGGTGAAGACAAATTCTGTAAACCCTAGAGCAACCACCTCAAAACAAAGAGGTATAGAGAATAAGTCAATAGTGGAAATGAAATGGAATACAAAAGTAATCAATCCAAAAGAAGACAGGAAAAGCGGGGGGGGAAGAACAAAGAACATATAGACAATCAAAATAAAGAGCAAATGTTACATTTAAAGTTAATCAATCATACTGATACATTAAATGTAAATCATCTAAATATTCCAATTAAAAAGGAGAAATTAGGGGGGCCTGAGTGGCTCAGTTGGTTAAGTGTCTAACTCTTGGTCTCAGCTCGGGTGTCAATCTCAAGGTTGTGAGTTTGAGACCCGAGTTGGGCTCCACACTGGGCATGGAGCCTACTTTAAAAAAAAAAAGGCAGAAATTAACCTCAAACTAAAAACCTTTTTTGCACAGTGAAGAAAACCATCACTGAAACAAAGAGGGAACCTACTCAATGGGGGAACGTATTTGCAACATACATCCAATAATGGGTTAATATCCAAATTATATAAAGAATTTATACAACTTAATATAAAAAACACAACTAACTTGATTAAAAAATGGGCACAGGACTTAAATAGACATTTTTTCCAAAGAAGACATACAGATGGACAACAGGCACACAAAAAGATGCTCTCAACATCACTAATCATCAGGAAAATGTAAATCAAAACCAAATGCAGTATCTACACACACCTGTCAGTCTGGCTATTGTCAAAAAGACAAAAACTAACAACTGTTGTTGGGGATGTGGAAAAAGGAGAACCCTTATACACTGTTGGTAGGAATGTAAATTGGTGCAGCCACTGTGGGAAACTGTAGAGGTTCCTCAAAAAATTAAAAATAGAGCTACCATATGACCTAGCAATTCCACAATGGGTATTTATCTGAAAACAAAAACAAAAAAACCCACCAGTCTGAAGAGATACCTTGTCTCCTGTGTTCATTGCAGCATTTACAATAGCCAAGATATAGAAGCAAACTAAGTAACCACGAATAGATTAATGAACAAAGATGTGGTGTACACACACACACACACACACACACACACACACACACACAATGGAGTATTACTGAGCCATAAAAAAGAAGATCTTGCCATTTGTGACAACATGGATGGACCTAGAGAGTATTATGTTAAGTGAAATAGGTCAGACAGAGAAACACAAATACCATATGATTTCAGTTATATGTAGAATCTAAAAAACAAGACAAGCAAAACAAAAACAGACTCACAGATACAGGAAACAAAGTGGGGAGAGGTTGGGGGGATAGGCAAAATAGGTAAAGAGGATTAAGAAGTATAATCTTCCAGTTACAAGATAAAGAAGTCATGGGGGTATAATGTACAACATACAGAAGGTAGTCAATACTATTGTAATAACTTTGTATGATGACAGATTGTAACTAGACTTACTGTGGGGATCATTTTGTAATGTAAAAAATATTAAATCACAATGATGTACACCTAAAATTAATAGGATATTGCATGTCAATTATACCTTAATTAAAAAACAGCAGAGGGGTGCCTGGGTGGCTCAGTTGTTAAGCATCTGCCTTTGGCTCAGGTCATGATCCCAGGGTCCTGGAATCCAGCCCCACATCGGGCTCCTGCTTAGTGGGGAGCTGGCTTCTCCCTCTCCCACTCACCCTGCTTGTATTCCCTCTCTTGCTGTGTCTCTCTGTGTCAAATAAATAAATAAAAACTTTATTTAAAAAACAGCAGAAATTATCAGACAGGCTTTAAAGAAATTAAAAGCAAGAACCAAGAAAAGTGAAAGAAGTAGATAAAGCCAAAATTATAATTGGAGATTTCAACATATTCCCCATAGTAATTGAAAGAAAAGCAGACAGAAAATCAATGGGAGTAAAGAACACAACACAATCGTTCAACTTGACCTAACTGACATTTAAAAATACTCCATACAGCTACAGAATACACATTTTTTTTCAAGTGCACATGGAACATTTAGCAAAATAGACCATGCTATGTTATAAAACAAGTCTTAATAAATTTAAGAGGATTATATCATACAGAACATTCTCCTTACCCACAATAGAACTAAATTACAAACCAATCTGAGAAAGATACTTGAAAAGTGCCTAAATAGTTGGAAATTAAACAACACATTTCTGAATAACACAGGAGTCAAAGAAGAAATCACAAGGATATTTTATATCTTTTTAAAAATAGATTTTATTTATTTATTTAACAGAGAGAGAGAGAGAGAATGAGAGAGCATAAGCAGGGCGAGTAGCAGAGGGAGAGGGAGAAGCAGGCTCCCTGCTGAGCAGGGAGCCTGATGTGGGACTCGATCCCAGGACCCTGGGCTCGTGACCTGAGTTGAAGGCAGGTGCTTAGCAGACTGAGCCACCCAAGTGCCACAGAAATAATATAATTTTAAATACTTACATTAGAAAAGATATCTACAACCAGTGAGCTAAGCTTCCACCATAAGAAGCTCAAAGAAGAACATATTAGGGGCAAAGTAATCAAAAGGAAGAGAAAGTAAAGATAGGAACAGAAATCAATAAAACAGAAAATGAGCAAGCAGTAAAGAAAAATCCATGAAACCAAAAGCCGATTCTTTGAAAATGTCAATAAAATTGATAAACCTCTAGCTAGATTGATCAAGAAGAAGAAAGAAGATACAAATCCTCAGTATCAACAGGAATAGAAGGTGAATCATTATAGATCATAGAGAATATATACATTATATATAATATAATAATATATGTATAAATATATATAATATTATAAAATAACTTCATATCAACAAGTTCAAGAACTAGATGAAATGGACAAATTCCTTGAAAGACAAAAATTATCAGAATGGGCTCAACAAGAAATAGAAAAGAAGAAAAGCCCTATATCAATTACAAAAATTGAATCCACAAATAATAACCATTCGAAAAAGAAAACTGTGTGTCCAGATGGCTTCACTGAATACTACCAAACACATAAGGAAGATACAATCCAATTCTACTAAATCTTTCAAAACATAGAAAAGAACACTTCCTAACTCAATTTATGAGGAGAGCATTAGCCTGATGATCAGACCTGGTAAAGACATTACAAGAAAATAAAACTACAAACTCGTATTCTTCATAAACATAGACACAAAAATCCTTAATAAAATATTAATAATGCAAATCCAGCAATATATAAAAAGGATGATACATGTGACATGTGACCAACCGTTATTCATCTAAGGATTATAGATTGGTTTGGCATTTGAAAATCAATCAATAAAATTGGCTATATTAACAAACTAAAAAAAAAATCATATGATCACCTCAATACAACAAAAACCAAAATATTACATAGACAAATTGAAGACCTAAATAAATGGAGAGAGATACCATGTTCATGGACTGGAATGTTCAATATGTTAAAGTATCAAGTCTCCCCAGATTAATCTACAAATTCAATGCAAATTCCATCAAATAAAAATCCCACCAGTTTCTCTCTCTCTCTCTCTCTCTTTTTTTAAAGAAAGTGACAAACTGTTTCTAAATTTTACATGGAAATGCAAAGGAACTAGAATAGCCTAAATAATTTTGAAAAAAAAAAAAAGAATAATGTTGGAGGATTTACGTTACCTGATTTCAGTACTTAGTAATCACTTAGATATTCATATGGGAAAAAATGCAGCTCTACCTAAGTTTTCACCATATACAAAAAAAAATTAGCTCAAAAGAGGTCATAGACCTAAATGTAAAACCTAAAATATAAAATTTTTATAAGGAAACATAGAAAATTTATATGATCTTGAACTAAGGAGAGATTTCTTAGGGTACAAGAAATGTGAACTATACAAGAAAAATTAATAAATTGCACCTAATCAAAATTAAAAACTACTGTCCATTGAAAATCACTAATTAGAAAGTGAAAAAACATGCCAAAGACTGAGAACAACTATTCTCATTACATATATCTGACAAAAGATTTGTATACAAACTTTATTTTTTTATTTTTATTTTATTTTATTTTTTTTCAAACTTTATTTTTTTAAAGGTTTTATTTATTTATTTGACAGAACGAGAGAGACAGCAAGAGAGGGAACACAAGCAGGGGAAGTGGGAGAAGGAGAAGCAGGCTGCCCCCCACAGCAGGAGCTCAGTGTGGGGGTCAGTCCCAGGACCTTGGGATCATGACCTGAGCCAAAGGCAGATGCCTAACGACTGAGCCACCCAGGCGCCCCTGTGTACAAACTCTTAAGAGAATCAGGTAAACAATCCCCTAAAATATAGGCAAAATATTTGAGCAGATACTTCAGAAAAGATAAGCAAGTGGCCTATAAATACATGAAAAATCACATGTTCAACATCATTAGTTCATGGAAAAATGAAAATAAAGATTCAAAGTTAAACATACACTTACCATACAACCCAGCAATTCCACTCTTAAGTTTTTACCCCAAAGAAGTGAAAACAAAGACTTATGCACAAATGTGAATACCAACTTTCTTTGTAGTAGCCAAAAATTAGAACAACACTAAAGGTATCAATAGAAAAATGGATATACAAATTATGGTATACCCATATGAACTTATACTACTCAGCAATAAAAATGAACCAACTATACACACAACATAGATGAATGTTAGAAACATTATCGTGAGTAATAAAAGCCAGACATACTAGATTATTTCATTCATGCAAAATTCTAGAATGAGCAAAACTAATCCATAGTAAGAAAAAGCAGGCCCCAGAAAACCATGGGGCCAGGGGTGAAGGTAGGCATTGGCTAAAAAGATGAACAAGGAAACTTTTTGAAGGGATAGAAATGTTTTATATCAGAGGTTGGCAAACTACACTCCCATGGGCCAGATCTGGCCCACAGTCTATTTCTGTATGGTCAGTGAGCTAAGAATGTCTTTTTTATTTGTCTTTAATCATTGAAAAAACTCAAAAGAAACCCGTGAACATTACCTGGAATTTGAATTTCAGTGTCCATCATCAACAAACTCTACAATAGCAGAAGTAGTTGAGTAGTTAAAGGAGACATTGTATGGTCTTGAGACCTAACGTGTTTACTATCTGACCCTTTATAGAAAAAAATGTGCTGACCCCTCGACTAAGCCAAAAAATGCCATGCAGTTCCACCTTGCTAATTAGAATATACTCTTTCTGAGCCCTGAGCTGCCACATAAGAAGTCCATTGAAACTACTGAAACTACTATACTAGGGTAACCCAAACTACAAAGGAGAACCCAAGGCAGACACTCTGGTAGATAATCCAAGCTGAGCCTAGACTTTGAAATATCCTATCCCAGGTACCAGACATATAAATGAAAAGCCTCCAGGTGATTCTTTTCTCCAGCTGTTCAAGTCATACCCAGACATCTCAGTCCCGCAGCTAAAGCCCCAGGCATGATATAGCAGAAACAAGCCAACCTCACTGTGTCCTTCTTGACTCCCTAATACAATTGTAATAGAATACCAGTTGTTTTATACCACTAAATTTGGGGTGGTTCGTTATACAGCAACGCATAACCGGAATAGATAATACCTACATTAATAAGAACAGGATGGATAATTATGAATCTAGTTTTAAAGCAAGCACATACACACACATGCACACATACAAACTCACTCACACAAGAAACGACCAGTAAATCTTTTTAAAGATTTTTCCCATTTAGGTTATTACCTCTTAGAGAATGCATTTGCCAGAAAATTCCAACAAAAAAACATCAAAAACATTCAAAGCTCTAGAGGGCTGCCACTGTGAGTCATCATGACGCAGTCTGGGTAGAACTGGCAAAGACTGCCTTTTTATTTTTATGAAAAGGGATATGTTTATTTCAGAAATGCAGGATTGGTATGCAGTTTGAAAATAAAAGCTAGTCACCATATTAATAAAACAAGGAGCAGAATTATAAGTATCTCAAGATGCATTAAAAGCATTTAATATAACATCCATTCATAATACAAATTCTTAGAAAACTCCAAATAGAAATGGGCATCCTTGGGGCCCCTGGGTGGCTTAGTTGATTAAGCATCCAACTCTTGATCTTAGCTTGGGTCTTGATCTCAGGCACTTGAGTTCAAGACCCTTGTTGGGCTCTATGGTGGGTGTGGAGCCTACTTTAAAAAAGGAGGGGCGCCTGGGTGACTCAGCCGGTTAGGTGTCTGCCTTTGGCTCAGGTCATGATTCAGGGGTCCTGGGATCGAGTCCCACATCAGGTTGCCTGTTTAGCAGGGTGCGTGCTTCTCCCTCTCCCTCTGCTTCTCTCTCTCTCCTCTCTGTCAAATAAATCAATAAAATCTTAAAAAAAAAAAAAAGGTTTTCCTTAAAAAAAAAAAAAGTAGATATAGGCTTCCTTAGAGTGACACATACTAAAACCTTTCAGCAGCCATCATACACAATGATAAAATATTTAAGGCTGGGAAATGGAAACAAGATGAGGCTGTCCACTCTCACTGTTTAACCTCCATTGTAGTATAGCCAGTACAATAGGGCAAGAAAGAATAAATGAGAATACATCATGTCTAGCAAAAAAGAAATAAAACTGTCACCACTTGTTAGCATCATGATTTTGTATGTGCAAAGTTGTGTATGTGGAAGGTCAGCAAAGTGCAGCACAAAATGTCAAAACAAAATCAATCGCATTTTTATATGCCATCAAGAAATAATTGGGAAAAAAATTAGAAAATGAAACTTTAAGAGGAATCATTTATATTAGCATTAAAGAGCACTAAATACATACAAAAAATCTACCATAGTTATACCAGAACTCCACGAAGAAAGCTATAAAATACTATTAATATTTACTGATCTAGAGAGGCGCCTGGGTAGCTTAGTTGGTTAAGCATTTTACTCTTGATTTCAGCTCAGGTCATGATCTCAGGGTTGTGAGATCAAGCCCTGAGCTGGGCTCCACACTGGGCTGCTTAGGATTCTCTCTCTCCCTTTCTCCCTCTGCCCCTCTGCCCCTCTTCTTTCTCTCTCTCTCTCTCTCTCTCTGTCTCCCTCTGTACCTCTCTAAAAACATATATATGTGTATATGTATATTATATATACATATATATATATATTATTGATAGAAATACAAGAAAACCTAGATTGGAAGATTTAATATTGCAAAGATCTCAATTTTCCACAACTCACCTAAACTTGAGCATCTGTATGGTATTGTATCTATAAGAGCAGATTGTCTAGTTTATCCTTTCTTCCTAATATGGATTTTAATATTTAAAGTTACTAATGCCATTATTGAGAATATTAAGATGCTTTCATGTTGAAATTATTAAAGTGATATTTGGAATAATGAATGACACAAATAACTCCCAGACACCTTTTTTTCTTTTTTAAAAAAGTATAAAATTTATAAACAAGTATCGTGGAAAGTCTTCAGAGGCATTCTTCTGGGAAACTCAAGGTTGGAGGGCCATAAATACAGCATCAGTAAGTCCTAGAAGGTGACCTACTACAAGACTCTGATGCTCACCACCTACCAACAACCCTACAGAACTCCTGTCCCCAATAAATGAAAAGGAACTTGAACTACTCTGGTATCATTTTCTTCCTAATTGTTCAAAAGCTAAAGATGACTGTTAAAATAGATCTTTATATCTGGTATGGAGAGTTTGCCAAGGTTGTCTGATTTGGAACCCAAATACAGCTTAAGCACTTAGGGCAGAGCTCCAAATGTATGGACTTGGCTTCTCCCCCTTGCCAAAATTGCATCACGCCCTTTTCAAACCATCTTTATTCTGTTTTCCCAGCAGTATAGGTCACACACAAGGTGCTGTTGGCTTTTGTAATCAGAACACAAAGGTACCATCCTGCCATAGGAGGGAGCCCCTCTGGTGCAGAAGGTTAGCTGAGCCCAAGTCTTGGCAAGGAGCCCCTTCCTGTTGTCATGGCAGATCGGCCTGCTGGCCTGGAAAACAGCCTTCCTTGAGTAGCAATAGAAATAGTCACCAGCCCACCATAACTCCCAAAGCAAAGCTCCATGGCAGAGTTTGGCCCATTTCTCCCCCTGGCCCCACCCCCAGTGCACTCCAAAACAGTAGGATGAACTATGCTTTCTTGGGCAGAAGGGTCTAGGTTAGCTTAGGAATAACCCTGACAAACAATGGAGATGCCTCCACTCCTGTTCCCCCACTACACCCCCATCAGCCTCTCATTTGCCATAAGAATAACCTTTTTTCCTGCCTTCCTATGGATTGTTTAAACATTTTTAGGATCCCATCTTGAGGGACACCTTGCTGGCTCAGTCGGTAGAGCATCTGACTCTTGATCTCAGGGTTGTGAGTTTGAGCCTCACACTGGGTATAGAGACTACTAAGAAAAAAAGTCCCATTTAGATTTATGTATAGTGTTCTTGAGTGTATCTCTTCATATATCTTTTTAGTGGTTGCTCTAAGTATTACATTATATATACATACCTTATCAGTCTACTATTGTCAACATTTTACCAGTTCCAGTGAAGTGTAAAAACCTTACTTCCAAAAAAAAAAAAAGAAAGAAACCATACTTCTTTTTCCAACTCTTCACCCTCCCCCATATATAATATAATTGTTTTAAATATTTCCTTTACTTGGAGAACTACATTAGCCAGTGTTATGATTCTGTTTCAACCATCAAACATGTATTTGCTCTGCCATTTTTTTTTTTCTCTCTGATGGGTCAAGATTTCTCCTTTTATAGTTTTCTTTATATTTAGAGAACTTCCTTTAACCATTCAGAAGGGTAGGCCTGCTGGCAACAAATTCTCTTAGTTTTTGTCATCAGAAAATGTCTTGATTTCCCCTTCATTCCTGAAGGATATTTTTGCTAGCTATACAATTCTGCATTGAAAGCTCTTTTCTTTCAGCACTTGAAAAATGTTGTGCCATTTTTTTCTGGCCTCCCCAGTTTCTGATGAGAAAAAAATCTGCTTTTTTTTTTTGGAAGATTTTATTTATTTATTTGAGAGAGAGCACAAGCAGGAGGAAGGAGCAGACTCCCCTGTGCATGCGAGACTTGATCTCAGGACCCTGGGATCATGACCTGAGATGAAGGCAGACATTCAACCAACTGAGCCACCCAGGCACCCCGGCCCCCCAAATCTGCTACTATTCTAATTGTTTTTCCCCTACAGGTAGTATCATTTCTCTGGCTTTTCTCAAGATTTTTTTTCTTTGTTCTAGTGTTTAGAAGTCTGATTATGATATATCTTGGCACGGATTTCTTTAAATTTATCCTATCTAGGGGTTTGCTCAGATTCTAGAATCTGTACGTTTATATCTTTTGCCAAATTTTGGAAATTTTTAGCCACTATTTCAACTCCACCTTCTTACTCCTCTCTGTGATCCAAATATTCATTTTATGTTAGAGTCTTACATGTCCTTCAAGTTTTGTTCATTTTATTTTTCAGTCTGTTTTCTGTGTGTAGTTCAGATTGGGGATTCTCTATGCTAGTGTCAAATTCTCTTATTCTTTCCTCTGTCTTCCATATTCTGCTTTTGAGTCTATGCATTGAGGTTTTTTTTTTTTAATTTCCCTTATTGCAATTTCTAGTTGTAAAATTTCCATTTAATTCTTCTGTATATTTTGGATTTCTTTGCTGAGATTTTTTTTTTTTTCATTTCTTTCAGGCATGTTTGCAATTATCCACTGAAGCATTTTTATGACGGCTGCTTTAAGTCCTTGTCAGCTCATTCTACCACTTCTGTCACCTTGGTTAATTGTCTTTTCCAAACCCAGATCTCCCTGGCTCTTGATTTGACGACTCCTTTGTGATTAAAACCAGGACGTTTGGGGCATGATGTTATAAGATTCCAAATGTTAATGAAATCTTGTGATTTAGCAGACCATCACTAAGTGAGTACACTGTCTTCTCACTGCTGCCTAATAGGGGTGAAAGTTTGCGTAATCTCAACCTTTGATGACTGCTGCTTGGGGGTTTTGTTCCTTATGACTGTCGGATAGGAGCGGGAGTTCAGGCTGCCTGGGAGGCCACCACTGGAACTACCCTGGCTGGGAAGTGCTTCATTGCTGCCTTTGCTGTGGTGTGGGGAGTGAGAAGATAGCTCCATAAGCACTGAGCGGTGGTGAAAAGCCTGGTTCTCCACTATGTCTGCTCCCACACCACCCCAGAAAGGAAGAGGAGGGGCATATTGCTCTGCTCCTGCCTGGTGGGGAGGAGTGGAAGTGCAGGTTCCCATGTTGTTTTCCACCAGCACGCGCTGGTGGAGGGCTGTTTCCTGTCTAGCAGGGATGTGAAGTGCCTTCCTTCCCACTCAGCCTGGATGGGGAAGGGACGATTTGGGGCACCTCCTGATCATCTGGCAAGAGTGGAAGTCTGGGTTTCCCACTTGGCTTCTGCTGGCCGACTGGGGCCACATTTTTCTCCTGTGGTGTTTGGCCAGAGTAAAGCCATTATTGATGAAAAGTTTTCTGTCTTGCTAGGCTGTTGTTTTCCTGGTCTTTTGGCTAGAAAGAGCAGGCTTTTCTTGGGTCTGTTTTCTTGTGGTTGTTAATTGTTGTTGTCTGTGCCGGTGGATGTTTCTGGGTTGCTGACTTCTCCAGCACGAGGTCGGGGAGATGTGAGACACAAGGGAAACTCTGGTAATTTACCACTATGTTGTTGCTTGGTCCTGAGGTCCCTAATTGATCTGATGTTTTCTCTCCACCTTTCAGTCTTCTTATGCTTATTTTACATATGGAAATCTAGGGATAAGTACATTTACTCCATCTTCCTGAAAGTGCAAGTCCTGAGGTTTCCCTCTTTTTTTTTTTTGGAAGATTTTTAATATTTATTTATTTATTCACTTGAGAGAGAGAGAGAGAGAGAGCAGAGGGAGGGCCATAGGGAGAGGGATAAGCAGATTCCCTGCTGAATGTGGGGACCATGAGATCATGACTTGAGCTGAGCCAACCAGGTGCCCCCCAAAGTTTCCTTTTTTGATGTTTAGCCACAACCAGGAAATTATTGCTCCACTGCTCTATATTTGGGTTTGGTGGGCTTCTTTTATTGTAGGAAAATCCAGGTATGAACGGGGAACAGTCTTAGAAAATGAATTACTAGATTTTTAAAATTCTTGAAAAGATAACCCTGCCAAAATTTTTCTGTCTGCTTGCTGTCAAGATGATGTAAGACAACACAGATCCACTGTTTTGGGGTAGGAGAAGGTGAAGAACCCAAGTCTGGGGGTTTCTTTTCTTTTTAAGAATTTATTTATTTATTTTGAGAGAGAGATGGAGAGAGAGAGAGATTGAGTGGGGCGGTGGACAGAGAGAGAGAAGGAGAGAAAGAATCCTCAGCAGACTCCCCTGAGTGTAGAGCCCCACAAGGGGCTTGATCCCACAACCCTGAGTCCATGACCTGAACTGAAATCAAGAGTTGGATGCTTAACCATCTGAGCCACCCAGGACCCATCCAAGTCTGGGTATTTCTTTGCATGTTTTTATTGAAGTATAATTGATATACAAAAATCTGCATATATTTAAAATGTACAATTTGAAAAATATACGTAGTTTTACATGTAATATATAGTCATATAAGTATAATATATAGTTATATTTTTTATATATATATATATATCTTCTCCATGAAATCATTACCACAATCAGTATGGTGAACATATCTATCATGTTCAAATTTTCCTGGTGCCCCTTTGTAATTCCTCCAGCCCCCTTCCCATACCACCCCAGCCCCAGGCAACTGCTGATCTCCATTCAGTCATTATAGGTTATTTTATATATTTTAGAATTTTATATAAATGGAATCGTACAGTATATACTCATTATTGTCTGACTTCTTTCACACAGCATGATTGGTTTACCATTTACCCATGTTGCTGCATGTATCAATAATTTATCCCCTTTGTTTTGAGTTGTATTCCCTTGTATGGATATACCACAATTTTTTATCTATTCACATGTTGAAGAACATCTAAGTTGTTTCCAATTTTTGGCTATAACAAAGCTGTTATGAACATTCTTTATAGGTGTTTGTGTGGATATACACTATCTTTTCTCTTGCGTAAACACATAGGAATAGAGTAGCTGGATCATAAGGTTGATGTACATTTAACTTTTATGAAACCACCCAATATTCTACAAAGTGCTTGTACCATTTCACATTTCCACCAGCAGTGTATGAGAGTTCCATTCCTCTGCATCCTTGCCAATACTTGGTATAGTCAGTCTTTTTAATTTTTCCATTTCTAATAGCCATATAATGGTATCTCATGGTTTCAATTTGCATCTCCCTAATGATAGTAATGATATTGAGCATACTTTCAAGTGCTTTTTCTTTTTCTTTCTTTTTTTTTTTTTTGCCGTCCACACATCTTTTTTGGTGAAGTATCTGTTCAAATAATTTTCCCAAGTTTTATTAGGTTGTTTTTTCTCTTATTATTGAGTTTTGAGAGTTTTTTATATATCTTAGATCCAAATCTCTTTTAAAATATATGCTTTGTAATTAAAAATAGAATTATCATATGACCCAGTAATTCTACTTCTGGGTGTGGACTCAAAAAAAAAAAACTGAAAGTAGAAACTCAAAGAGATATTTATAAAGCCATATTCATAGTAGTATTCACAATCACCAAAAGATGGAAGCAACGCATCTCTTTTGATGGATACATGATGCACAAAATGTGGTATATCCATACAATGGAATATTATTCAGCCACAAAAAGAGGGAAATATTGACATGTGCTACAACATGGATGAATCTTGAGGACATTATGCTGAGTGAAATATGCTAGTCACAAAAAGACATATACTGTATGATTCCACTTGTATGAAGTACCTAGAGTGATTAAATTCACAGAGACAGAAGGTAGAATGGTGATTGATAGGGGTTATGGGGAGGGGAGAATGAATTTTTTAGTGAGTACAGTTTCAGTTTTGCAAGATGAAAAGAATTCCAGAGGTTGGTTGTACAACTATAAATGTACTTAACACTATTAAACTGTACACTGTACAAATCAAATCTAAAAAAATTAAAATAAATAAACTACACATTTAAAAATGGTTAGGATGTAAAAAGTTAAGGAAATATAACTAAAAAGTTTAAAGTGGTTTAGATGGTACACTTTATGTTACATGAATTTTGCCACAATTTAAAAAATTTAAATGTGTATTTTTAAATGTCTTTAAGGATTATTTATTTATTTATTTTAGAGGGAGAGAGAGTGTGCATGCAAGTGGGGAGAGAGGCAGAGGAAGAGAAAGAGAGAACCTCAAGTAGACTCCACATTGACCATAGAGCCCAGTGCAGGGCTTGATCTCACAACCCATGAGATCATTACCTGAGCTGAAACCAAGAATCAGATGCTTAATAAACTGAGCCACCCAGGCACCCCATGTATTTTTTTAAATTAAATTTTTAAAGCAAATGTGGGTCTCAAACCCACAACCCCAAGATCAAGAGTCACATGCTCTACCAGCTGAGCCGGCCAGGTACCCCTAAATGTGTATGTTTTATAAATTTTTTTCTGAGTCTATGGCTTGTTTTGTCAGTCTCATGTCTTTTTTGTTTCTTTGTTTTATTTATTTAAGCAATCTCTACACCCAACATGGGGCTTGAACCCATAACTCTGAGATCGAGAGTTGCACACTCCTCCAACTGAGCCAGCCAGGTGCCCTGACATTCTCTAATGTCTTTTTTTTTTTTTCTCTAATGTCTTTAAAAGGACCAAGGTTTTTAATTTTCATGAAGTCCAATTTATCATTTGGGGAAGGATTATACTTTTAGTGTTATATCTAAGACATCTTTGCCCCACCAGAGGTCATTTTCCTGCCTCTTCATATGCCTGGTAATCTTTGATTGGATGCCAGACATTGTGAATTTTACTTTGTTGGTTGCTGGATATTTCTGTGTTCCCATAAATATTCTTAAGCTTTGTTCTGGGATGCAGCTCAGCTACTTATAAATAGTTTAATCCTTTTGGGTCTTGCTCTCATGATTTGTTAGGTGGGTCTGGAGTAATGATCAGTTTAGGGATAATTATTCCCCATTACTGAGGCAAGACCTTCCTGAGTACTTGAATTTTTTTTTTTAAGATTTTATTTATTTATTTGACAGATAGAGATCACAAGTAGGCAGAGAGGCAGGCGGAGAGAGAGGAGGAAGTAGGCTCCCTGCCGAGCAGAGAGCCCGATGTGGGGCTCGATCCCAGGACCCTGAGATCATGAACTGTGCCGAAGGCAGAGGCTTTAACCCACTGAGCCACCCAGGCGCCCCCTGAGTACTTGAATTTCTTATAGGCAGCATATAGTTGTTTCTTTTTTTCCACATTAGTTAAGTATTATTTATATAAAATTATGAGACCAAAAATACATTTTTATAATTAGTAAGTTTATGTTGTACTGGTGTATCATCACCTCCATGTGTTTTATCAATAATAAAATATTTTCTTTCTTTTTTTTTTTAAAGATTTTATTTATTTATTTGACAGACAGAGATCACAAGTAGACAGAGAGGCAGGCAGAGAGAGAGAAGGAAGCAGGCTCCCTGATGAGCAGAGAGCCCGATGTGGGACTCGATCCCAGGACCCTGAGATCATGACCTGAGCCGAAGGCAGCAGCTTAACCCACTGAGCCACCCAGGTGCCCGATAATAAAATATTTTGAAAGGAAAAAGTTTTATGTTTTAGTATAGCACTTGTTTCCTGCTGTTCCTTTGTTTATTTGTTTGTTTTTAATTATTTTTATTAACATATAATGTATTATTTGCCTCAGGGGTACAGGTCTGTGAATCATCAGGCTTACACATTTCACAGCACTCATCATAGCACATACCCTCCCCAATGTCCATAACCCAACCACCCTCTCCCTAACCCCCACCCCCCAGCAACCCTGAGTTTGTTTTGTGATATTAAGAGTCTCTTATGGTTTGCCTCCCTTTGAGAGACAGAGTGAGGTGTTGTGGGGGGTAGGGAAGGAAAAAATGAAACATATAGTTGTCTCTTAAGGTGTTTAAGTCATTTACATGTAATGTAATTTTTAAATGGCTAGGTTTGAGTCCATCATCTTATTTGTTTCTATCTGACCCATCTGCTCTTTGTTTCTTTTTTCCCATTTTTCTCCTTTTTTTGTTGTTGTTCATATTGAACATTTTGTATGATTCCATTTCATCACCTTTGTTGGTTAATAGCAGAAGAGACAGTCAAAGATTCAAAGCACAGGAAGGATTGATTGTGTTGTTGCTGCCTTAAAGATGGAGGAAGCCATGTGTCAGGGAACATAAGTGGCCTCTAGGAATGGAGAGTAGCCCCCAGTGGTCAGTTAGCTAGGAAATGTAGACCTCAGTTCAACAAGCACAAGGAGCTGAAGTCTGTCAACAAGAATTAACTTGGAAGTGGATATTTCCCCAGAACTACCACACAAGAATTTTGTGTTGCCAACAACTTGATTTCAACTTGTGACACCCTGAACAGAGAACCTAGCTATGCTGTGCCTGACTTCTGATTTATAGACTATGTGCTAATAAGTGGGTGTTGTTCTATGCTGTCAAATTTGTGGTAACTTATTATGCAGCAATAGAAAATAACTATAGATTGTTTTTAAATTTTAATGATTGTCTTAGGGTTTATAGTGCACGTATTTAACTCACCAGTTTACTTTTAAGTGATATTATACCTGCTTCATTTATAGTATAAGGGCCTTACAATAGTATACTTCCATTTCTCTCCTCTTGGTCCTTATGCTATTGTTGCCATGTCCTTAACTTTTACATAGGTTATGAACTTCGTAATACATTGTGCTTATTTTTGCTTAACCAGTCAATTATCTTTTAATGAGATTTACATCATTAAAACATTTTACATATTTATTCATGTAGTTAACCTTTTCTGGTGCTCTTCATTTCTTTGTGTAGATCCAGACTTCCATCTGGTATCACTTTTCTTCTGCCTGAAGGATCTCCTTTAACATTTCTTGTACAGCACGTGTGCTAGTGATGAATTCTTTCAACTTTTGTATGTTTGAAAATGACTTCATATTGCTTTACCTTACGAAAGGTATTTTCCCAGGTATAGAATTCTAGTGTTTTTATGTTTGTTACTTATATTTGTTGAGTTTCTAGGACCTGTAGGTTTATAATTGTCATGAAGTTTAGAATGTTCTGTCCATTATTTCTTCATATTTTTTTGTCCTCCCGCCTCCCCTTTCAGGGGCTCTAATTACCATATACTAGACCACTTGAAGTTGTCAAATAGCTCACTGGTGCTCTTTTACTTTTTCAAAAGTCCTTTGTTCTCTATGTGTTTAATTTTGGATAGTTTCATTACTATGTCTTCAAATGAATTTTTTTCTTCCTCCAAAATCGTAAAGAGCACCTACCAAAAAATCCTACAGCTAACATTATACTTAATGGTGAAATAATGAATGTTTTCTCCTTAAAAGCAGAAACAGGTAAAAATGCCATTCTCTCCACTGCTATTTAACAGTGTACTAGAAACCTGACTCAGTGTAGCCAAGGCAAGAAAAATTAAAGGCCTACAGACCAGAAAGAAAACAGTAAAACTATTTTCTTTGTAGATGACACAATTATTTACTTAGAAAACCTTAAAGAAGATACACGACTACAACCTAACTTTTCAATGTCACAGAATACAAAGTTAATTTTTGAAACTCAATTATATTTTTATATGTTATTAGCAAGTGATTACAAAATAAGATTTTATATGAAGTTCATGTAAAATAGCATCAGAAAACAGAAAATACTTGGGAATAAATTTAACATATGCAAGACCACTGCACTAGAAAACAATTTTTTTTTTATCTTAAGTAAGCTATATGCTCAACTTGGGACTTGAATTCACCACCCCAAGATCAAGAGTTGCATGCTCTACTGACTGAGCCAGCTGGGTGCTCCAAAAACTTGAAAGAAAAACTAAATAGAGGGGGGAAATAGAGCATATCCCTGGATTGGAAGACTCAATATTGTTAATCTGTCAATTCTACCTACACAGATCTATAGATTCAATGCAATCTTTATCTAAATACTAGCAGTTATTTTTGTAGATATTGAATATCTAGTTCTAAAGTTATGGAGGGGCGCCTGGGTGGCTCAGTGGGTTAAAGCCTCTGCCTTCAGCTCAGGTCATGATCCCAGGGTCCTGGGATCGAGCCCCGCATCTGGCTCTCTGCTCAGCAGGGAGCCTGCTTCCCTCTCTCTCTCTGCCTGCCTCTCTGCCTACTTGTGATCTCTCTCTCTGTCAAAACAAAAAAAATTAAAGTTATGAAAATATAAAGACCTAGACTACCCAAAGTATTTTAAAAAGAACAAAGTTTAAGAACTTGCACTACCTGGCTTCAAGGTTAATTGTAAAGCCACACTAATCAAGAGAGTATGGTATGTAAATCGATGGTGTGAGAGAGCTAGAAATAGACCCATACGTATATAGTCATTTGATTTTTTACAGAAGCCCCAAAGCAATCCAATAAGGAAAAAGAAGTTTATGCAGTAGATGATGCATAGTAACTGTCTATCCGTATGTAAAAATACAAATGTTAACTTCTACCTCACGCCATAAAAAATTAATCTGAGATAGATCATACACCTGAACCTAAGTGGTTAACATATATATATATATATATTTTTTTTTAAGATTTTATTTATTCATTTGAGAGAGAGAGACAGAGAGAGCACACAAGCAGGGGGAGAGGCAGAGGGAGAGGGAAAAGCAGACTCCCCAAGCCAGCCGGGAGCACATTGTGGGGCTCCAACCTAAGACTTGGAGATCAGAGATCATGACCTGAGCCGAAGGCAGATGCCTAACCATCTGAACCACCCAGGCGCCCCTAAACTGTATATTTTTAAAGGAACCTTTAGAAGAATATTTTCATGATTTGAGATAGGTAAAGTTTGCTTAGCAGGTCACAGAAAGCAGTGTCATAAAAGAAAATATTGATCACTTAGATTTCATCAAAATTAGAAACTCTGCTCATCAAGACACCACTAAGAATATACAAAGACAATCTATATACTAGGAGAAAAAATATTCAGGAAACATATATCTGACAAAGGACTGCTATGGAAGAAATATAAATAACTCTATAACTCAGTAGTAAAAAGACAAAGAACCCAACTTAAAACAGGCAACGGCTTGAAAAGGTGTTTCTCAAAAGAAAATAAATAGCCAATTATCACATGAAAAAGTGATCAAGATCATTAGTCATCAGAGAAATAAAAATTAAATCCACAATGAAATACTGAAGAGGGGCCGCCAAGCAAACGGACAAGGACGAATTCTTGAGACGTTTTCTGTGCAAAAAGGTGCCTTTATTATAGGATGGGCTTTATTATAGCACGGGCAGGGACAGGACCCTTGGGCAGAAAGAGCTGCACTGGGATTGTGAGGAATGACTGATGATATGCTTTTTAGTTAGTGGGGCTTAGGGATAATATAAATCTCTAAGGAATTTGCACATGTTAAAAGCAAGGTCTCCAAGACCTTGGAGGGCTAACAATTGTTAAGATAACATTGCTTTTAGTCTCTAATAAAACATCAACATTAAAGCAGTCATGAGTTCCCTGAGAAATGTCACACTCTGCACTTCTCAAGGATTTATCAGTGGGCTGCAAGTTGTAAGATTTAATTTTTGCTACATTTCTCTTGCCTTTGTTCTCCTCATCAATAGCACTATACATCTTTTAGAATGTCTAAATTCAGGGCGCCTGGCTGGCTCATTTGGTGGAGAATGGGACTCTTGATCTTGGAGTTGTGAGTTTGAGCCCCACATTGGGTGTAGAGCTTACTTTAAAAATAAAATAAAATTAGAGCACCTGGGTGGCTCAGTTGGTTAACCTTCTGCCTTCTGCTCAGGTCGTGATCCCAGGGCCCTGGGATCCAGCCCTGCGTTGGGCTCCCTGCTCAGCAGGGGAATCTGCTTTTCCTGCTGCCTCTGTTGGTGCTCTCTCGCTCTCTCTCTCTCACTTACTTTCTCTCTCAAAGAAATAAAAGCTTAAAAAAAAAAAAAACTTAACTTTAATCTTAAAAAAAGAATGGCTAAATTTAAATGACCAACATCCTGTAGGTTGGTGAAGATGTAGAATAACTAACTGGAATTCTTTTTTTTTTAATTTATTTTTATTTTTTTATTGTGTTATGTTAGTCACCATAAAATACATCATTAGTTTTTGATGCAGTGTTCCAAGATTCATTGTTTATGCACCATACCCAGTGCTCCATGCAATACATGCCACCACCAGGCCCACCCATCCTCCCACCACCTGTTCCTCTCCAAAACCCTCAGTTTGTTTCTGAGTCCACAGTCTCTCATGCTTCATGTCCCTGTCTGATTTACCCCAATTCACTTTTCCTTTCCTTTTCCTAATGTCCTCCATGTTATTCCTTATGCTCCACGAGTAAGTGAGACCATATGATAATTGACTCTCTCTGCTTGACTTATTTCACTCAGCATAATCTCCTCCAGTCCCATCCATGTTGATGGAAAAGTTGGGTAATCATCCTTTCTGGTGGCTGAGTAATATTCCATTGTATATATGGACCACATCTTCTTTATCCATTCATCTGTTGAAGGGCATCTGAGCTCTTTCCACAGTTTGGTGACTGTGGCCATTGCTGCTATGAACATTGGGGTACATATGGCCTTTCTTTTCACTACATCTGTATCTTTGGGGTAACTAACCAGAATTCTTAAACCTTGTCAGTGAGAATGTAAAACTGTATAACAATTTTCAAAAAAGATGTGGCAATTTCTTATAAAACTACACATTTACTGCCCAGTAACCCATCAATTCCATTCCTATTTACCTCAAAGAAATGAAACATATTTACACAAAGACTTCTACATGACTCTTCATAACAGCTTTATTTATAATAGCCAGAATGAGGAAATATCAATAGGACAATTGATGATCCCAGGTGTCCCATCAATAGGGGAATGGATAAACAAAATCTTGCATATTCATGCAATGAAATATTACTCAGAAGGAATGAGCTACTGATACATGCAACAGCATGAAGAATCTCAAAAACGTAAAGCTGAAAGAAGCCTAACACAAGAGTACATACTGTATGATTTTATTTGTATGATATCCTAAAAACAAACAAACAAACAAACAAACAAAAAACAACTTAAGGGGCGCCTGGGTGGCTCAGTTAAGCATCTAACTCTTGATTTCAGCTCAGGTCACGATTTCAGCGTTGTGAGATGGAGCTGACCATTGGGCTCTGTGCTGTGTGTAGAGCCTGATTAAGATTCTCTCTCTGGGGATGCCTGGGTGGCTCAGTAGGTTAAGGGTCTACCTTCAACTGAGGTCATGATCCTGGGATCCAGTCCTGCATAGGGAATCCCTGCTCAGCAGGGAGTCTGCTTCTCCCTCTGCCTGCCTTTTTTTTTTTTTTTTTTTTAGTGCAAAATGGTGGTTTTATTAAAGCACCGGGACAGGATCCGTGCACAGAAAGAGTGGCATCAGTGTTGTGGGGGGAACTGATACACCCTTGGAAGGTGGGGGAGGTAAGGAAAGGGAAGGGTTTCAAAAGAACTTTCCCATGCTAAAGAAGACCTACAAGATACTGGAGACCTTGCCATTGTCAGGTGAGGTGGTTTGACCTTCTAGCAGGGAATGAACATGAAGATGGTTGGAACAGGCATTCTTTTTTTTTTCAAGGAGACTTGAGTTCCCCGCCTGCTGCTCCCCCTGCTTGTGCTCTCTCTCTCTCTCTCTGACAAATAAATAAATAAATAAATAAAGATTCTCTTTCTCCCTCTCTCTCTGCCCCTCCTCTCACCTCCCTCTCTTAAAAAAAAATTAAACTGTGTGATATTCTAGAATGAACAGAACTAATCTACAGTGGAAAAAGTAAGAGCAGTGGTTGCCTCTGGCAGATAGGGTTGGGTAATGACAGAGAAAGAACATGAGGAAACTTTCATGAGTGAAAGAAGTGTTATATGTCCTTTTTTCTTCCCCTCACTCTTTGCCTTCTTTTTTATTGGATTTGACTTTTTCTAATTGATTCTTTGTGTATTCTGGATACAATCCTTTGTCAGCTATCATGTTGAAAATATAAAAATATCATCTCTATGTTAACTAACTAGAATTTATTTATTTATTTTTATTTATTTATTTTTTAAGGTTTTATTGGAACATCTTCACACTCGTCTGCTTACATCTTGTCTGTGGCTGCTTTTGAGTTCCTTTTTAAAAGATTTTATTTATTTATTTGCGAGAGAGAAAAAGAGAGCTTGAGCAGGGAGAGGGAGAAGCAGACTCCACACTGAGCAGGGAGCCTGATGCAGGGCTCAGTCCCAGGACCCTGAGATCATGACCTGAGCCAAAGGCAGACACTTAACTGGCTGAGCCACCCAGGTGCCTCACTAACAAGAATTCAAATAAAAATTTGAAGGAAAAAAGAATTGTCTCCTTATTTGTGGCTTATGGTTTCACTTTTTCCTGTATGTCTTTTGATTAACATTAGGTCTTAGTTTAAGTGTATTCAAATGTGTAAGCTTTTCTTTACAGTTTGTACTTTTTTTCATCTTACTTAAGAATTTACCACTATCACAAGATCATAAAGACAGTTCTCTTACATTATGTCCTAAAAAGTTTTCCAGACCTTTTTTTCTCTGCAGGTATATAATTTGTGTAGTAAGAAAACAGGCTGACATCATGGGTACTGGCTTCATGATATTTAGCAATATATTTTCAACATACTTTCATGTGAATAAATGTATCAGTAGTGTTGTGGGTGGGGTTTCCCAGGAAACGGACTCAGATAGAGATTTGGGTACAGGAAGTTTATTAGGTAAGGCTTTTGGGATCAACATGTATGGGGGAAGGGAGCGAAGCGGGATCAGAGGGAAGAGGAAGGGTACAGAGGCAACAAGGGCTCCAACTTCATAGTTGAGAGGGCCTCGAAAGTCCCAAATTGAAGAGGGTTGCCTTTTATACTCCCATGTTGTTAGATGTGGCTGCCTCCAGCGAGGCTGTTTGGACAGTGGCTAAGGCAGCTGACTTCAACGGAATACAATTCCTGGAGATGGCTGCCAGATGAAGGCGGCCAACCGGTAGTATTCCCCATAGCCGGTCCCGTCCTGAAGGAGTATCAGAGCAGCACATCACAGAATCCACCATAGTTAGGGACAGTTCTGACTCTAACTAGCAGAAAGCCCGGACAAACCTTCCTTAATAAACAGGAGTCTGTCTTGCTTAACAGAAGGTCTCCTGTAGATAATCGTTGCCATCAACAGCATCTGTCCTTTTTATCTGGAAAGCAAAAACGTTCTCAGAAGTCCCCAGAAGACTTTCCCTGCAAATTAATTAGCCAGAGCTGGATCACAAGTACATCTCTAGGTGCAGGGGAAGTTGGGAAAGTGGGAACAGGATTGTCACGAGTTTGTGCTTGGATCCCTGGACATTGCTGCTCTGAACAGTCTCCGGGTTCTGTTAGCATCAAGAAAAAAGGGAAAGGATTTTAGTCAGGCACTTAACAAAGCCTGCCACAAACAGAACTCTACAGAGTTATCTGGAATAACTGCATATGGATATAACTTACTGAAAGTCTCTGTTTTGCTACACGTTTGGTTGTTTTCAGCTTTTTGCTATTATTCACTGTGCTGCAATAAACATCCTTGTAATTTTTCTCTGCCCATATCCTCAATTATCACTCCGGAATGAAATGCAACATACGTAACTGTTCAGAGGAGGGAATGTGCTTTTAAAGAATCTTGATGCAGATTACCAAGGTGTACCTTTGAAAGGCCTCCAAGTCTTTTAGAAGGCCATTCATTGTACCTTTATGATTTTGTCTTCCGTCAGCAGTGAAGGAAGAGGCCTATCCTTACTGACACTGGATATTAACATTCTCGTTAATTTGCATCAGTTTTATATTTTTAAAAAGTACCTCATTTTAGTTTGCATTTTCTATTGATTTTTATTGTCCATATTTGCTAATTTTTGCATTGTGGTCCAAAAACTGTCCTTTGGGCCTCTTGGGTTTTTTTGGAAAGTATTGAGATGTAATCAGTGTTTGGCTCTTGTGCTGTGGGGGTTGATTCCAGAATGCCTGAGCTTTTTGCTGGTCAAGGCATGAATATACTGATTAACAGTGTTTCCATTTAATGCTGCTGAGGAAGGATTTCAACCTAGTTTGTTAGAATTATATATTGATAGCAATGAGAGTGATAATTTGCAGGTGGTCTTGGTGTTAGGGACCACCCGCCCCAGGGCTCTGCTGCTGAGTCTGGGTACATTTCAGGAAAATGGCTACGTGTTAGGAATACCTAAATATATATTCATAATTAGTATTCACAGCAGCAGCAGAAGAGCTACGCATGAGTACTTTGTAACATGAATATTTTTATGACCTATAAATTGTACTCTGTATAAATGCCAAAAGTATTTTTAAAATATCACTCAGAAAGGTAAAAGGAGAAAAAAATCATTTTGCTAATTAATCCAATGAAGAATGATGACATATGAATTTAGAAACATATGCCATAGCTATCTTAATGAGAAACATGGCATGGCTGTTTTAAAAACATTTACTGAATATATAGTTCATGAATAATAGATCTCTTACTCCAGTAGATATTTTCTTAGTGAAAAAGGGTTAACAGCTATTTTTATAGCAAAAATAAAACCAGAGTGCTACAGATCCAACAAAATGACTTGAATATTTTATTATCTCTAAATATATGAATATATTGTACTAAAAATTTCTGGGATAATTTTTATTGCATTTTTTTATGACTTGTGTAATCATTATTGCACTTTATAATTTTTGCATACATTATAGTTCTTGTATGTAAGTAATAAATATTTAGTAGCTCAGAAAAATATCCTATAAGTCCACATGCACTTCAGGTTAAAGATTCAGAAAAATAAATTTAAATAGTCAAAAATGATATTTACTATCACTTCTAAATTAGTAAGAGTTGTCTTTGAAATACAGAGTAATGACATAAGCTAACTTAGTAAGCATTATGTGAAAATACATGGCCACTACAAGAATATACTTAAGTACATCTGTCAAAATAGTAAAGATGAAAAAGAATTAGACTACCCAGTTCTGATAAGAATACAGAGAAAACTCTATACTTACTAAGTAGAAATATCATGCAGTGTAGCTCTTTTGTGAACCAATTTAGCAGTACATAAACAGCGCATAAAAATTATTCATAATTTTGACTTAATAAATATGTGAGTCTAGTAGTCTGAGATAATAATCCTACACCCAGGGGCACCTGGGTGGTGCAGTCTGTTGAGCTTGACTCTGGGTTTTGGCTCAGGTCATGATCTCCGGGTCATGGGATCCAGCCCCGCATCGGGCTCCGTGCTTGGGACTCTGTCTCTGTGCTTGGGACTCTGTCTCATTCTCCCTCTGCCCCTCCCATCCCCCCTCTCTCTAAAAAACAATAAAGAAATAAGTCTTCAAAAACAAATCCTACATCAATGGCACCTGGGTAGCTCAGTTGGTTAGGTGACTGCCTTTGGCTCAGGTCATGATCCCAGGGTCTTGGGATCGAGCTCTGCATCTGGCTTTTTGCTCGGCAGGGAGCCTGCTTCTCCCTCTACCTGCTACTCCACCTGCTTGTGCTCTCTCTCCCTCTCAACTAAACAAACAAATAAATCTTTAAAAAAAATCCTACGTCAAGAGAAACCCGTATACACAAAGATATTTGTTGCAGTGCTATTTATAATGATGAAGATGATAAACAATGTAGACATCCAAAAATTGGAGAATTAATAATTAATGAAGCCATTAAAAATATTATTTAAACTATCGTATGTCTATATAATGAAGTTTAATGAATCTGTAAAATGGAGTGAGGAAGATCTCTGTGTGTTCCTTTTAGGTGATCTGTACAATATGGTGTTGACCGAAAGAAAGCAAGTTGCAGAAAAGTTGTAGTGTAGGGAATATATTTTGGGACTATAAATATAGGTATGTATTTTTTCATAGTTTTGAAAAGAAAAACAATGGAAAGATAAAGCAAGGACAAATGAAGGTGGTTTCCTAAAGGAGAAGGCAGCAAATGTAGAAAGCACAAAGATGGCAGCTAGACCTCTCTGAATAGATCTTGTTTTATAATTTTGTTTTGAGTAAAAGATGGCCCCCAAAGATTCCCACCTCCTAGTATTTACATTCTTGTGAAGTTCCCTTGCCATTGCAGCAGGGTTGGTCTGTGTGACCAGTAGAATTTGGCAGAAGTGATAGTATGTAACTTCCAAGATTAGACTCTAAAGGACAATGTGGCTTCTGTTTTATTCTTTTTCTCTTGGATCACTTGTTCTGGGGGAAGCCAGTTGCCTGGTTGAGCAGTCCCACATGGTGAGGATCTGAGCTCTGCCAACAGTCACGTGGGTGAACCATCTTGGAAGCAGATGTCCAGTCCCAGTTAAACCCCGAGATGACTGCAGCCCTAGCTGACATCTTGACTGTATTTCATGAGAAACCCTGAACTAGAACCACCCAGCTAACGCCATTCCAGATTTCTGACACTCAGAATCTGTGAGATAATAAATACTTGTTATTTTAAGTTCGATTTTATTTGCCAGGCAGCAACTATAAAATTGTTTAAAATAACCATAAAATTGTTTAAAATAATTTAAAAACTGAGTATCATTCTTACAAATTGAAGATAAACTGAAGCAAATGAACCCAAGCATATATCAAGTTGGTGGCAAAACTACACAGAGAATAATTATTCCACGGGGATTGCAAACACAGTATTTTTACAGTACATCCCTAGTGACCTAGCTTCTAAGGACAATAAGAACTGCAAATAAATCTGAAATGGCATTCAGTGGTCTAATTGTCAACAATAACATTGATATTGTTACTCTGACGCTCCTCTATACGGTAGAATCAAGCGAATAAGTCATTATGTTAATGTCATTAAGAACCAAGATTTTACACATGGGAGAAAAGAGATACAAACACAGAATTAAAGAAATTAAGTAAAAATCCTTTAATCTTTCATTTGGATTGGAAATAGCAGTATGAATGTATAGTTTATTTTTCTTTTTCTAAGAAATATGTCTTTCCTAGCTCGGTGTACTGAAAAGGCCTAAAAGAAATGACAACATAATAGCAGTAAATACCCAGCGTCCAGATTATGGTGACTAAATATAATTTAAAACAAACAAACAAACAAAAAACACAGAGCTTCTTAGGGAAGAGCTAATTTCAGTTCTGAGGCTGGAAATATATAAAAGATGAACCTAGAATATCTTAACTAGAAATTAAGGACTACAAGGGTTGTATTAAAGGATTAAGGAACCAACTTTTTAAGGGGTTCTCACTGGCCCGAGATAGAACACTTTAAGCATGAAAAAGCATAATGACTACAAAGTAGTGTATGTATTTATACATCAAATATTTTAGAACTACATGAGTTCACCCTGATACTAAAAAATAAAACCTTGAACGGCCTGGGTGATTCAGTCGTGATCCCAGAGTCCTGGCTCAGGCTCCCTGCTCTGGGAGGAGTCTATTTCTCCCTCATCCTCTGCCCCTCTCCCGCCTTGTGCTCTCTCTCTTTCTCAAAAAATAAAGAAAATCTTAAAAAAAAAAAAAAAAACCACCTCACTGGTCACTTTTTGGAGGCTGCTAGGACACTAACTTATTAATCATAAAATTGAGAAAGGAAAAAAAAAATTAAACACCTATTCTGCCTGCCTGTATTTCAGAGCATTCGGAATTGATGAGAAAGTTTAAGAAGTTAAAAAAAAAGTTAAAGTTAAAAAAAGAATTAAAGAAAAAAAGAATTCAAGCTCTGTAAGGAAAATCACCATTTATGAAGGAATAGCTCAGGTTATGGAAAGGCTTCAATATGTTGATCTGAGTGGTGGTTATGTGGATGCATACTATAAAAATATTCCTCAAGCTGTTTACTTAGTTTTTGTGCGTTTTATTGTTGGTAAAGTACAGCTCAGTTTAATAATTTTACCTCAATTTAAAAAAATGACCATAGTGCCTTCCAATGAAGGGTAATAGATGTACACGGCTCACTATGAAATACCCTTGCCAAAAAAATTGAACCTGAATCTAGCCATGGCTGCAGATGTAACTGTGGGCTTCCAGAAAGTAAAGGGGACAAAGGAGCATGTTAAATCATACCAACAGGATTCAACCAGACAAACTGAGAATCTGGGACATTCTACAGGGCAAATGATATTGTTCCTCTGGTGAATAAAAATGGTATACAGGAATGGGGAAAGGGGAAGAAAGGATTCTAGATGAAGAGAGAATTAAGAGCTATGCTAACAAAAACAATACTTGGCCATTGTTTGGGTCTTGATTCAGACAAACCACCTGTAAAAAGCCGTTTTTGAGACAACCAGGAAAACTTGAACCCAGACTAGGTATTCGAATATATTAAGGAATCAATGTTAATTTTATTAGGTGTGATAATGGTACTGTGTTCATAAAGTCTGTATCCTGTTAGACACTTAAGTATTTATGGGTGAAATTATGTCATTTCCTTTAAAGTAAGTCCCAGGAGGGGGCGGGGGTAACTACGGAGGGAAATAAATGAAGCAAGAAAGCCAAAGTAGGGCGCCTGGGTGGCTCAGTTGGTTAAGCAACTGCCTTCGGCTCAGTTCATGATCCCGGAGAGCCAGGACTGAGTCCCGCATTGGGCTCTCAGCTCCATGGGGAGTCTCGTTCTCCCTCTGACCTTCTCTGTCATGCTCTCTCACTGTCTCTCTCTCTCAAATAAATAAATAAAATCTTAAAAAAAAAAAGAAAGCCAAAGTAGTAGTAACTCTTACAGCTGAGTGACAGAGGAACTGGGATTTATTAAACTATTCTCTATTTTTCCGCATGTTATTAAGTTATTGAGCTTGAAACTCACTCTTCTATACTCTGCCTTTTGATGGGTGGGGGTGGGAAGCGAGCGTTCTCATTTCAGCTTGGCCCCTGGCTTCCTGCTAGACTCCGGCTATAGGGGGCGATAGAGGGAGACTGCGAGGCGGGAGGAGGACGTAGCGACTTAAACTCCTTTCTGTTCTTCCTTGTTCCCTCCTGTCAGCTTCCTGCTGCTGTCAGCATTCCCCCAGAACATTTCTTCACCGCCGCCCCAGCAGCGCCTTTCGTTGTCTGCAGCCGAATCCGGTTTGTCGTTTGCCAGGATTCACAGAGCCAGACTCATCCCACCCCTATCAGCAACACCAGCATGAGGTGAGTAGCACCCCCTCCTCAGGGGTCTGGGTCCCAGTTCCACGGAGCCCTTCCTCCAAGCTTCAAAGTTGTAACAATTCCATTCTCTCTCCTTTGTACCTCAGCTCTGGGGCTGGTAGCCGCTTCCTGCGCTGACTTTCTTGACGATCCCTCAGACCTCTCTTTTCACCGCTCGAGTTAGCTCCTTAACAACTTTATGCCTAGTTAACGTTTTGTTTGTTTTGCTTTTTAAATAGTAAATCCCGTCTGTTCAAATTAACTAATGCGCTTTCTACCTCCCGATTGGTCCCCGGTGAGAGGTACCCGGACTCCCATCAGTCGTGGGTTGAGGGCTGCGTTCGGGGGGCTCCTCCCCCAGCATTCCTGGTCTGCCACATGGGTAGCAAAGCCAACTTCAGCAGCTGAGCAGGTTCCAGTGGCAAGTAATACAGGCGCTACGAATTGGAAGTTGCGCCAGTGTGCACTAAAGTGATAAAGAAGGTGGGGGTGGCTCGGCGATTTTGCTGCACAGCCACATGCCCTTTATAAAACATTAATTTCTAATTACGGAAGCGTTAATTGTCCTTGAAGGACAGTTAGGAAGAAAAAACTGAAGTCCTCTCTGTCACCAGCCCCAGTTCTGATTCCCTTCTCTTCCCTCCTACCCGAGGCAGCCAGTGTTAACGGCTTAGCATTTACATGTGTTTTTCTACATATATATGCTTATTAAAACATATATGGCATTAGGTGTAGGTTTAACTTTTTTTGCATAGTAATACGTATCTTTTTGCAAGTTGCTTTATTCACTAAACAGTTTGTCTTGTATGTCACTCCATATGATGACGTATAGACCCACCTTATTCGTTTCTTTCTTTTGTTTTTAAGATTTTTATTTATTGGGGCACCTGAGTGGCTCAGCTGTTTAAACGGCTTCCTTCAGCCCAGGTCATGATCTCAGGGTCCTGGGATCGAGCTCTGCATCAGGCTCCCTGCTCAGCAGGAGCCTGCTTCTCCCTCTCCCTGTTTTCTCTTCTCTCTACCTGTCTCTGTCAAATAAATACATAAAATCTTAAAAAACCCTCTTATTAAAAAAAAAAGATTTTTATTTATATGAGAGGGGGAAGGGCAGAGGGAAAAGCCGACTCCCTTCTGAGCAGGGAGTCTGAGGCAAGGCTCCATCCCAGGATCCAGAGATCATGACCTGAGCCGAAAGTCAGGCAGTTAACTGTCTGAGCCACCCAGGCGCCCCATCTCATTCTTTTCACCTGCTTCGTAATATTCCTTATTAAGGGTGCATATGTCCTTGTTTATTTCCCTCTTGCCCTGTGTTCACTCTTACCCACATTCTATGATTAATGTTCATGTCCCTGCATCTTTGTACCTGTTCAGGAGTGTTTATTTCTAGAGTCGAGACGGTAGAAGAAATGTTGGGTCAGACAGAATGTGTATTTGCAATTTGCATTAGATGTTAAAAATATGTCCTCCAAAAGGTGGTTGCAGTTTACAAGCTGTGGTATTGTGATTGGTAATAAGAAATATAAATTTGGCCTCCCTTTCGTTTCTCGCATACAGCTCCTAAAACCCTTGGAATTTCCGAAGTGAGGAGAGCAACAAAGGTGTCTTTTGTTATGTTAATGAGTGACATTTGGGCTGCACCTAAGGATGGGGGCTGGTTGCCAGGGGAACCAAGTATGAATAAAGGGTTGGAACTTTCAGTCCCACCCCCTGACCTCCCCGGAGGGGAGAGGGGTTGGAGGTTGAATCAATCACCAATGGCCAATGATTAAATCAATCATGACTTTGTAATGAAGCCTCCATAAAACCCCAAAGAACGGGGTTCGTAGAGCTTTCAGGTTGTTGAACACGTGGAGTTTTGGGCACAGTGGCAGGCCTGGAGAGGGCATGGAAGCCCCTCGTCCTTTCCCCATACCTTGCCCTGTGGATCTCTTCCATCTAGCTGTTTCTGGGTTATATCCTTTTATAACAAACCGGTGATCTAGTAAGTAAGATGTTACTCCGAGTTCTGTGAGCCGCTCTAGCAAATTAATCGAACCCCAGGAGATGGTCATTGGAACCTCCAGTCTATAGCTGGTCAGTCAGAAGCAGGGGAACAGCCTGTCTTGCAACTGGCATCTGAAGTTGGTGTAGGGTGGCTGGGGGCAGGGGAACAGCCTTGTAGGACTGAACTCTTTAACCTGGGCAGTCTGGTGCCATCTCCGGGTAGGTGGTATTGGAATTGAGTTGAATTCTTGGGACTCAAACTGCTGGTGTCAGGAATTGCTTGCTATTGTGTGGAAAGCCCTTCCCCCCAGCTTTGGATTTGGGTCCGGGAACCCAAAAGGGTTGGTGTTCAGTGAATTGGGATTTGTAGACTGTCCCTGGCTCACAGAAGCATGTGGTTTGGGAAAAGAAAGGATAAAAGGAAGAAGGGTGGTGGTGAAGCTCTTGATTCCTGGGTGTCCATGTGGTCACCCAAGGAACGGAGCAGCAACTGTGCTGTGTTCAGTTACTAAACAAGGACTCAGCTCCTGGGCAGTTGGAATAAGGAAGTGCATACTAATGAGAAAAAGGCAAAATATTCAATCCCTTGGTCATTGTTATCTGTAATAGCTAAACTAAAAGGGAACGCTCAGTTGGACTTTGATGCTAGTCCAGATTCTGATTTCAGTGAGTCTGATCTTTGGCCATTAGCCTCAAAGCCGTCCCCCAAGGTAAAAGCCACTGTGGGGGAAGGGTAAAACCAGGAAACTTTTGAAACTAGGGGGCTGTAGTGTGAAAGAGTTGTTTTCATTTTGTCTGTCAGTATCCTCGGCTTCCTGAGGAAGCTTCACTGAAGGGGTTTGGGGGAGAAACTGATTGGGGGCGGTGTCTCTGCTCTGAATTCTTCTGGGTGGAAGAGTGTGTTTGGGTGGCCGTGGGACCCACTGGTCACTATGGAACAATCCCAGGTGTCTGTTAGTGATCCAGACATTCCCAAGGTGGTGGACTGCATGAAAGCCACCCTAAACCTTGTTAATCCTTAGAAAGGGGACTATCCTTAACCTGCACCAATGCCAAGTGGAACCCCGATGAAGCCAGCTGCTAGGCTTCCTATGCAAGGCATCTGGGACTGGCTTTATGATGACGGAGATATTAACCCGGCCAGTATGCCCATTACCCAGGTCAGGGTAAATGTTGTGGCTGAGGGGGTCCCTTTCAGAGGAGTGCCCCGTGTAACCTCATTGTGGCAAAACCAAAAAACAGCTCGGGAAGCCTCATCAAATTTCTTGTCTCAGTTTCTCTTCAGGTCCCTTACCGATGCTAATAGAAACCGTAGGTTAATTAACAAGCCAATGGGCAAAGTCAGGGGATACTGCCGAACTAGGTGGAAAATTTTGAAGTTACTAAGAAATACGGTAAATAAAGTGAATATTGATAGGAGTGAAACAATGAGGAAACATAAAGGGGACTTGTCCCAGCCGGGTGGACATTTTTAGGTGATTAGTAAGAAATGGGTGAACTGGGTTTTTTTGTTTTTTGTTTAGTACATATAAATTGTGTAAGTTTTTAAAAAAAGAAATGGGATGAATAAAACACTGATGGGATAAAGACAAAGGCTTTAATATAGCACTACCTAATGTTGGTCAGGCCAAATGGACCCCTGTTGCTCCCCCAACATTAAAGGGCCCCAAACAATTCTGCATTATTTACCCCCGTTTAGAGAAAGTTTACAAGCCGGAAGGCAAACATTACAATGAAGTACCAGACTATCAACTGTGTGGCTGAGCAGTTTGGCAGATTAATCAAGATAAAGATTGACAAAAGGGTTAGGGTCCCTTGGCTTGACCCTCTCACTGGGGACCCAGAGCCTTTGTAGCACAAGAGTGCGTAAAGTGGTCAGAGAAGTTTCCCTGAGTCCTTGATCTGGGAGTCCCATAAACTATGGTACCAGAACCCATTGGTAAAGCCCTGACTCCTGCCACAGTTAGACTGACAGAATGTCAAAACATAGGATTGAAAGGATTATGAAAGTTGGAATGCTGAAGCCAATACTCTCTAAAGAAATCATGTTGACTTTACCTGAATGCTCTGTGGGGATGGATATTAAATGTGGCTGAGGAACACTTCCCTTACCCTATATAACCTGATGATGAAGTCCTGACAAGAGGTTTCAGCTAGGAACGTGAGTTGATGGAATCAAAGTTTGCAGGAGGATTTGTATGTTTGAATAGACTTTATGGGAAAGGGTTGCATTTCTTTTACCTGATGGTTAAAAGGCAAAATAACTAGGGATTTACAAGGGGTGGACATTGTATCTGATGGGAATCCTTCCCCTACCTAGTAACAGAAGGCATATATATATATGCCCTTCGAGCAATAAATATTAAGTAGACCTGCTAAATGGGAACCAGTAAGATGCCTGAGCCCACGCAGTGGAGGGTGTAAACTGGAATGCTGGTCGAGACCAATTCTTGGCAATAGTGCTTGTAGAGTGTAGACTGGAGCTTATGGTAAGAGCCTGTGAGCGCCTCCCAGTGACCACTACTGGGACTTTGGGGAAGGGAGTTTTTTTGAAAGGCATTTGCTACCTTGCTGTGGGGTATTAATTGAAGGTGAGGGACATACATGATCTTGATACCTGAAATAACCACAATGTCTAGAATGATGTTGGAAAAACACCTTAACGGGGGTGGCAGTGCCTGGGGAATGCCAGCAGAAGCTTCCTCAGGAGCAGGAAGCCCCTTTTCCCCTGGGACTGACTCAGGAATGGTATGGGGAGCTTGCTGGGTTCTCTCATCACTTAGTCAATACCTATAAACAGCTCCCGACTGACAGATAAAGAGCTGCTTGAAATGTGGACAGAAGTTCCACGGTTGGGGGTGGGGGGTAGAATGGACATCATCTTGCTTGGAAGGCCTCCATTCTGATTGAAAAAGGTAAAAAACCCATCAGCTCAGTGGTCTGAACTGCATGCTGTTTCACTAGCCGTGATGGAAGAACTGAACGGTGATAAAAAGCCTGTATGTTTGACTTTTTACTGACTAATGGGCAGTGGCCAGTAGGCTGGGCTTCTGGTCAGGAGGAGGGCGGCAGAAACGTGGCCCATTAAATAGATGCCCACGCAGGGCCTAGCCCTGTGGAAATTTCAGGGGTGCATTAAGGTAGGACATGTCAACGCCCATCAGAAGACCTCCCTTCTGGGTTTGGAAGGTGGTTTGAACAAACACATCCGCACGTGCTCCCTGGAGGTGGCCGCCTAGGTCCATGAGATGAGTGGACACTGGGGGTCTGCAGCCATGCAGAGATGGGCTGGTTCCAGACCTGTTCCTCTGGCACCTTCTGAGGCACAGAATGTTAGTAAGAATTGTTCTGTTTTGGCAAAGGAGACAGAGACTGCAGATGGCCTTGTGGCAGATTTTTTGGTGGGAGAGACCTTAACGTAGCTGGCGAGTGAGCCTGATGGCTGGCAGCAGGGAGTGGGGGGCACCACTAATGGGTCCTGACAGCAGGAGTCACTGACTCTAGACTGGCTTTGCTTTCCCGGTGGGAGAGGCAGACACTCCCATGCTGGGAAAGAACCAGAACTGAGGATAGGGCGCTACTTTGTACAGGGCATCCACACTTCTTCAGACTTCAGACCGGGGAATGTATTTTACAGCTGATAATGACCAACACTTGTCAGGGACATCCTCCTCAAAGTACTAGTTAGACAGAGAATGAAGAGGGCGATTAAACAGTGGTTGTTGGCGAGCCTGGGTGGCTCAGTGGGTTAAGCCTCTGCCCTCGGCTTGGGTTGTGATCTCAGGATCCCGGGATTAAGCCCCGCATAGGGCTCTCTGCTCTGCGGGGAGCCTGTTTCCCTCTCTCTCTCTGCCTGCCTCTCTGCCTGCTTGTGATCTCTCTCTCTATGTCAAATAAATAAATTAAAAATCTTTAAAGAAAAAAAAAGCTGTGGTTGTCTAAAAGTGGGGGGTCAGTGTGGGCGAGGGGGAGAGACACACATGAAGGGGCCTGGCTTACAGGCCTGCGCCAGTGTGTTCCCACACACAGCGCGAACACGAGGAGGCTAACCCACTGGATAGATTCCTCTGTTTTTCTGGTGGATCTGGGGAAGAGGGGGTGTGGAAGGTGCTAGTATTCTTTTCCACACCGCCTCAGCTTTTTTTTCCCTCTACTCGATGCAGTGGTCACAGGACCCAGGACTACGGGGGCTGAATCGATTCCTAAGCAAGAAACTGCAACTGCTTATTTTTAACCTTTGTGTCTGAATTCCTAAGGGCCCAATGGGGCAGGATGGGCCTTCACCCCTTCTGGTGAAATTGGGGCTAACAGGGAACACTCAGCTGGTGGTAAAGATAGCCCACCAGTTCTGCATGTGGGGAACCTCACCTTATCTGACTAGAACTGCACTGAGGGGGAGGGACTTGCTAGACTAGTTTTGCGGCCTGCAGTCTGCACCAGCGCAGTGACCAAACCTAAAGTCCCTTCCAGAAGTGGGAAGGTTTGGGTATAAATGAAGAGGAAGAAAAATAGTAGCTGGGGGGTAAGGGAATGAATACGGGGGTTATATATAATGAGGGAAATCCAATATTACATTGACATCACCAAAGAGGCTTCGAACAGGTGCTGTTCCTTCTTAGCTTGAGTATACCAGATGCCTGAGAGAGTGAAGCCGTGTAGTGCACTCTTGTTTTTGGAACCCGACAGGATGGCATGGAAGCCTACAAACCTGAGTGGCCAGCCGTCTGCGAGGAGGACTACTCGTCCTCCGTATGATGCTGGACTGGATAGTTATTAATGACTGGATGATATCTCTTTTGACTTTTATGATTGTTTTGCTATGAGGGATCCATATCCGAAGACCAGGGTGGACTGTGATATTGTGGTTTATAGTAAGACATATATTGGGTCTTCGTTTTGGGAGTAAGGAAACTCCTAAAACCTTTGGAATTTCCTCAGTGTTGAGAGCCTTGAAGGTGTCTTTTGTTATGTTCATGAGTGACTTTGGACTGCACCTAAGGAATGGGGCTGGTTGCCTTGGGAACCAACCTTGTGATTAGAAGGTTGGAAATTTCAGTCCCACCCCTCTGATGGGTGTGTGTGGGGGGTTATTGAATCAATCACCATTGGCCACTGATTTAAACTAAAAGGATGGGGTTCAGAGAGCTTTGAGGTTGGTGAGCAGGTGGAGATGTGGGTAGAGTGGCGCACCTGGAGAGGGCATGGAAACTTCTCATCCTTTTCCCATACCTCCCCCTGTGCCTCTCTTCCATTCGAATGGCTGTTCTGAATTATATCGTTCTATAATAAACCAGTGATCTAGTAAGTAAAATGTTTCGCTGAATTCTGTGACCTGCTCGAGCAGATGAATTGAACCCAAGGAGTAGGTCATTGGAACCTAGCCGGTCAGTTCGAAGGACAGGTCAACATAGACTTGCAACTGGTGTTTGAATTGACTTACCAAGAAGGGGATCATTGGAACCTCCTATCTATCTATAGCCTTTGGTCAGAAGCATAAGTAACAACCGGCTTTTGTGACTGGTGTCTGAGGAGAGGTGTGTGTGGGGTTGAGGGTGGAGGAGGGCTGGTGGCAGTCTTGTAGGACTGAATCCTTAACCTGTAGAATCTGATACTCGATTCCAGGTGTAGTTAGTGTCAGAATTGAGTTGAATTCTCAGGTACCCTATTGGTGTCTGAGAATTGTTCGTCATTGTGGGGAACCCTGGCCCCCACACATTGGAAATTGTGTTTCAGAATATCTTGAAGACAAGTGACCTAGGAGGGTGCCAGTGCTCTTACTACAGGATGTAACATAGCTGCCTTATCCTACATTTCCCATCTGGCCCTGCTCTGTGCTCCTTTAGCAGAAGATAACACGAGTGAGAGCTGTTCACCCTAACCATGCCACAAAGCAGCAGACACCTTCTGCACCCTACTCCCTAAGGGGCCACCAAGGTGGAAGTACAGTCCTCAAGCTGGAGGTACCAATACCCTCAGGGAGTCTGAATTCAGAGTGGCTGCAGTGTCTGCTATCCAGCTGAGAGTGGAGTCTCATGGAGACTGTTGGATGGGACTTGTTTCCAAGCCCACGTGACAACCCCTAGCAACTCTTGGAAATAATTAAGTGCATTTTGTGGGGGCTCTGAGGGCCTTGCATGAGTAAGGTGGGGCGGCAGTTAGGTTATATCTAGCTTTTCTTTTATGCAACCAACAGTGGACCTGGTGCCTGTGGGTGTGGGAGTTATGGAGAGAAAGCTACATAGAATCTCTCTCAGTTATCCATCCGCCTGTATCTAGGGCTGGGATCCCATGATGCGCTTTCTAAAGATGTGAAATCTGCAAATATTAACTACCTCATAGATATCTGAAAAGAAACTTTTTTCGGGGATAGGAGGGAGTCAGCAAGGCCAAGGATCTGAGGTGGGAATGTGCTTTATCATGTTCAAGGAACGATAAGGAGGCTGGTTGGTACAGAGAGTGTGAGGGGGGCAAAAAGGAAAGGATGTGAGAGAGATAATGATAGGGACTGGAGACTCGCTCTGCTTTTCCAGATCGCTTCCTGCCCAAGGGTTGTTTTAAATCTCATAGCTTTTTCAGGCTAGGTCTTGATTTCTTTGGTGATTCAGTTCCCTCAAAACCTCAGTAGTCCTCTGATCTTTTTGTTTTAGGCGTTGCCCACGTTCTCTTCCTAGACGTGGTTGTGGCGTCTGCCTTACGTATCTGTCTCCTTGTTCCTGGGCTGTTCCCTTTTGAGATTTAACACAGCAGGCTTAGATGAGAAGGGCACCACCACCTTCTGTCTGATTGTCACTTTAGGGCAGAGTGCCCCTGTTTAAGGAGTTTTAAAAGCCTTTGTGTCAAGAGCTCAGGCGGTCCCACAGGGTAACACTGAATGTGAGGAACCAAATGACAGACCACCAGAGTGGTCGGTCACTGCTGTGGAAAAGCCACTTCTAAACTACAGGTAAGCAGTTTTAGAGAAAGCCATGGAAGCTGGCGGCTGGATCCTAGCGGGGAAGCTACAAAGGTTCGCCCTCCCCCAGACCAGGGAGATGGATAAGAAATGGCCTTGTGGCAATCTCCCATAAGATAGGGGCGAGAAGCAACACTATAACAGCTACCTGTGCTTAACTCCCTTTATTCCAGGAGGCATCACAGAGGATTCGGCCATAAGTTGGGTCGGACTGCAGATCCATTGTTTATGGGGCCTAGGTGGGGATATGCAGGGGCACCAGATGTCATGAGGGAGCTGTTCCCCTCCACCTTTGTCACACAAAGCCCTTTTCAGTCTTGTCTTATTATTTGGGATACAGAAGCAGTCAGCTCTCCCTTCCTTCCTCTCTTCCTCCCTTCCTTCCTTTTTTCAAGATACTGAGATAGAACAGAGGGGAAGAGAGAATCTCAAGTAGACTCCATGCCCAGCAGGGAGCTGGATGTGGGGCTCAATCTCACAAACCTGAAATCTCAACCTGAGCCAAAATCAAGAGTCAGAGGCTCAAGAGCCACCCAGGCTCTCTAGCAGTCAGCTTTTCTAGTCTTGCATCCCCAAATTTCTTACTTCGTTTCTGTAACTTAAGCAGCCCATTCTTGCCTGAGCTTTTGTCTTTCTTGTAACACCTTGCTGACTTTAGCAAGTAACCATCAATTCACACTCCTGACATCGCATACCATCCTCCTTTCTGAAAGCTGTAGGCTCTGGAGGCACTTAGTGCGACATTCTTTTATTACAGGTAACATCTGCTGTTTAACAAGACAAGACTCTCCATCATTCTATCCTCCAATATCATTTTCCTCCTTGTGCACTGGTGCAAACAACAAAACTTTCGTTATTGCTGATCTTAACCCAACTGGGTGGGTGAACAGGTCACTGGGACAGCCCTCCCTGCTGTCATTCAGAAACCTGGGCTGACTGAGGCTTTGCTTGCTTCTACACGTGGCTACCAAGGTCATCCTTAGGACTAAGGTGTGGAGCTGTCTCTGTTAACAGCTAGCTGCAAGGGGAGAAAAGTATACATTAGTATGTTTGCGAGGTTTACACGGACAGGCTGGAAATGGTATGTGAAATTCGTGCTCTCATTCTTGCATGTGGCCACACCTGACTGCAAGGGAGGCTGGGAAATGTGTGCCCAGGAAGAAGAGGAGAGCATGGAGTAGGTGAGCAGCTAGCAGTCTCTATGGAATAGTTGTACTGGCAGTGTGGGTGGTGAGAAGTGGCTGAATTCTGGATTTATATAGAATGTAGCGACCTCAGGGGCATCTGGGTGGCTCAGTCAGTTAAGCGTCTGCTTTCAGCTCAAGTCAGGGCCCAGGGTCTTGGGATTGAGCCCCACGTCAGGCTCCCTGCTCAGTAGAGAGTCTGTTCTTCCCTCTCCCCCTGCCTACCGCTCCCCTTGCTTGTGCCCTCTCTCTGTCGCATAAATAAAAATAAAACATTAAAAATAAAAGAAGATAGACACCTCAGAATTTGTTGATGCCATGGTTTTGGGCCTGAAACGTTGGAAGAATAGAGTTGCTGTATGTGAGGATGGGAAAGGCTATCGAGAACTCCGTTTTAGACATGTGATTTTTGAGGTACCCACATGGAGACATTAAATAGGCAGTTGGAGATGCGGGTTTATAGTTCAAAGGAGTGGCCAGGACTGAATATATAAACGTGAGGGGGAGGGCTTGGTACATAGATGGTATTTAAAGCTATTAAACTGCACTAATTACAAAACTATATACAGTAATACTGAATTTCATTGATTCTACAAAGTACATTTTTTTACATCTTAAGATCTTTGAAACTGGAATGCATCTTACAACACTAAATATAGTCTTCAATTATTATGATTGATAGTGTTTTCTTTGTTAGTATCATTTAAAATAGTGATGTCTTGCAACTGATGACACCCCAGATTCAATGAAACCATAATAATAAGAGTAAAAATGATGATGCTATTGAATATTTACTGTGCATCAGACACTGTGCTAAGCCACTTCCATGATTATCTTTACATGTAGTATAGGAATGTTAAGCGCTCAGGTGCTGGGACATGACTGCATAGATCTGTATTCTGGCTCCGAGTTTATAGACCATATGACCTTGGTGAAATGCTTACTCTGTGCCCTACTTTCCTCATCTCTAAAATGGGATGATAATAGTACCTGACTTACAGGTTTATTATGAGGATTGAAGGACTTAGTACACGTGTAGTTCTTAGAAGAGTGCTTAACACTGTAACTGCTAAATTGTTCACATTATTAACAAAATTAACATTTTGTTAAAACTGTGAAGAATATATGTATGTATGTAAAAATTCAGATCACGAAATCTTGCCATTTATAACGACATGGTTGGAGCTAGAGAGTATTATGCTTAGCAGAATAAGTCAGAGAAAGACAAATACCATATGATTTCACTCGTATGTGTAATTTAAGAAACAAAACAAACGAGCAAAGGGAAAAAGAGAGGCAAACCAAGAAATAGACTCTTAACTATAGAGAACACACTGATGGATACCAGAAGGGAGGGGTGTAGGGGATGGGTGACATGGTGATGGGGATTAAGGAGGGCCCATGTGATGAGCACTGGGTATTGTATGGAAGTGTGGGATCACTGTATTGTATACCTGAAAGTAATATAACATTACATTAAGTAACTGGAATTTAAATTAAAAAAAAAAAGAAAGAAAATAGGGCACCTGGGTGGCTCAATGGATTAAGCCGCTGCCTTTGGCTCAGGTCATGATCTCAGGGTCTTGGGATTGAGTCCCATATCGGGCTCTTTGCTCACCAGGAAGCCTGCTTCCCCCTCTCTCTCTGCCTGCCTCTCTGCCTACTTGTGATCTCTCTCTGTCAAGTAAATAAATAAAATCTTTAAAAAAAAAATGTTTCAAGCAAAAAAAAAAAAAATTCATCAAGCTATCCTCTTTAATGCATTCTGCCCACATTACTGTGAATACTGTATACCTCGATAAAAGAAGAAAACAAACCAAAACAGAAAAGTTTGAAGAAAAAGAGATCATCTGTCTTCTAAATAAGAAAAAAAAGTTACATGTATTCATTGAAGTATTTTTGTCTGAAATTAATATGGTTGCTCTAGCTTTCTTTACATTATTGTCAGCACAGCACATTTTTTATGGTCCCCTTTCTTTTAATTTATTTGTGTCTTTCTATTTAAATTGGGTTTCTTGGGGCACCTGGGTAGCTCAGTCAGTTGTGTCCGACTCTTGATCTTAGTTCAGTTCTTGATCTCAGGATCGTGAGTCCCTAAGTCCTGCATTGGGCCCCATGCTGGGTGTGGAAGCTACTTTAAAAAAGAACAAGGTGGGTTTCTTATAGACTACAAATAGTTGGGTCTTGTTTTTTTAGTCCACTCTGACAGTTTCTTTTACTTGGTGTATTTAAGCCATTGATATTTATCGATCTAGTTGGATTAATATTTGCCATATTCCTGTTTTCCATTCATTGTCCTCATTCTTTGGTTTTTGGTTTTTGCCTTGACCCATTTTCTTTCTTTCTTTCTTTCTTTTTGGAATGAGCTATAATTGATATACTATATTATTCTCAGGTGTGCAACATGATTTGCTATTTGTGTATATTGTGAAATGATCACGATGCATCTAGCCAACATCCATCACTATATATAGTTAATTTTTTTCTTGTGATGAGAACTTTTAAGATTTACTCTAGCAACCTTCAAATATCCAACATAGTATTATTAACTATAATATCTATGCTGTAAGCTATGTCCCCATGACATTTATTTTATAATTGGAAGTTTATACCTTTTTTAAAAAAAATATTTTATTTATTTATTTGATAGAGAGAGATCACAAGTAGGCAGAGAGGCAGGCAGAGAGAGAAGGAAGAAGCAGGCTCCCTGCCGAGCAGAGAGCCCGATGCGGGCCTCTATCCCAGGACCCTGAGATCATGACCTGAGCCAAAGGCAGAGGCTTTAACCCACTGAGCCACCCAGGCGTCCCGGAAGTTTATACCTTTTGATACCCTTCACCTATTTTGTCCGGCCCCTCCAGCCCCCACCCTCCCAACAGTCACCAATCTATTCTCTATATCTATGGGTTTGTGGGCTTTTTGTTTGTTTTTTAAGATTCCACATAGAAGTGAGATCATATGTATTTATCTTTTTCTGTCTGACTTGTTTCATTTATGCCATCAAGGTCCATCAATGATGTTGTCATAAAATGGCAAGATTTCACTTAAGATTTTATTTATTTGAGAGAGAGAGTCTAGGAAGAGGGAGAGAGGGAGGAACAGACTCCCCACTGAGCAGGGAGCCTGATATAGACTTGATCCCAGGACCCTAGGATCATGACCTGAACTGAAGGCAGACACTTAACCGACTGAGCTACCCACGTGCCCCAATTCCATTCTTTTTTATGGCTGAATAATACTCCTGTGTATGTGTATCACATTTTCTTTTATTCATCCATTGATGGACACTTAGGTTGTTTCCGTATCTTTGCTGCAGGGAAAGTGGGACTGCTGTATTCTCTGGTTTTAACCAAACATTTTGTGTTAGTCTGTTCCCTTTCCTCTCTTTGCATATCAGTTACACTTCTTTTTTTAGTGGTTGCCCTAGAGTGTGCAATATACTTTTGCCACTAGTCCATATCCACTTTCAAGTAACACTCTATCACATCATGGAGAGTACAAATACCTTTTAACAGAATATTTCCAGTTCCTCCCTTCTGTTCCTTATAACATTGCTGTCATTTATATCACTTACAGCTTATTAAGTGTTGTTATTGCTAACATTGTCTCTATTGCTATTTTGAACAAACTTATCTGTTAGATCCATTTAGAATAAAAAATAAAATATTTTATTTGACCTTCATTTATTTCTTCTCTGGTGTTCTTCCTTTCTTTGTGTCAGTCTGAGTTTCTGACCTGGATTATTTTCCTTTTCTCTGAGGCACTTCTTCTAACATTTCTTGCAAGTCAGTCTACTGGCAACAAATCCCCTTGATTTTTGTCTGGGAATGTCCTTCTCTTTGGTAAGATAATTGGCTGGATATAAAATTCTATGTTGGTGGTTTCTCTCAACACTTTAAATATTTCACTCTTCACTCTTTTCTCTTCTTGTTTGCTTGGTTTCTGAAGGGAAATCCAGTGTCATTCTTAACTGTTGCTCCTCTGTAGGTAGGGTGTTTTCTCCCCTCTGGGTTCTTTCAAGATTTTTTCTTTATCTTTGGTTTTCTACACTTTGAGTAGGCCATGTCTAGGACTATACTTATTGACATTTATCAAGCACAGTTTTCTCTAAGCTTCCTGGATCTGTGGTTTGTGTCATTAATATTGGAAAATTCTCAGCCATTATTACTTCAAATATTCCTTCTGTTCCCTTTTCTCCGCCCCCCTTTCTGTTATTCCTATTATGCATATGTTACATCTTTTGTAATTTCCCCACAATTCTTGGATATTCTGTTCTTTTTCATTCTTCTTTTTTCTCTCTTTGGATTTCCGTTTTGGAAGCTTAGGTTAACATATATTCAGGTTCATTTATTCTTTCCTTGGCCATGTCTGATCTACCAATAAGCCTATCAAAGGCATTCTTCATTTCTCTTATAATGTCTTTGTTTCTAGCATTTCCTGCCGATTCTTTGTTTCCAGCTCTATGCTTATTATTACTTACCTGTTCTTACATGTCCACTTTTCCCACTAGAGCTCTTAGCATATTAATCATAGACTTTTATTTTTTTTATTATTATTATTTTTTAGATTTTATTTATTTATTTGACAGACGGAGATTACAAATAGGCAGAGAGGCAGTCAGAGAGAGGAGGAAGCAGGTTCCCCGCTGAGCAGAGAGCCCAATGTGGGGCTCGATCCCAGGACCCTGGGATCACGACCTGAGCCGAAGGCAGAGGCTTTAACCCACTGAGCCACCCAGGCGCCCCAATCATAGACTTTTAAAATTCCTGGTTTTATAATTCCCACATCTCTTACATATCTGAGTTTGGTTCTGATGCTTGCTCTGTCTCCTCTTTTGGTATGTCTTGTAATTTTTGGTTGAAAGTTGGGCATGATGTGTTGGGGAAAGGAACTGTGATAAATGGCCCTTAGTGGTATGGTCACGTGATGGGGAGGAGAAACAGTCTGTAGCCCTATAATTGGGTCTCATTCTTCAGTGAGCCTGGGCCCCTGAACTGTAACCTTCACAAGTACTTCTCGTTTCTTTCTTTTCCCTCCAGTTTAGGTGAGACAGAAAGGCTAGAGGGGGCTGGGGCTGGAGCTGAGTATTCCCCCCAAAAAGGCTAGAGAGGCTCTCCCCCTACCCCCTTAGGCTTACTTTCTCCTACCCCTATTGACAAACAAGAGGGCTATTTCTCTTGAAAACATGGTGGAACTCCTAGAGGTAAAATTGAACTGGACCTTCCTGAACACATGTGTGTGCATGCGTACACACACACACACACACACACACATTCATTCACTCCCAGAGTTCTGAACTCTAGCTTGTCCACATGGAGCCTCTGGTGATTCATCATTGCAGTTTATGTTTTTTTAACCCAGGACTGGCTCTTCAGTTTTAGGCTTCCATTCTAAGGCTTCTGCTATAATAAACTGTGACTGTCTGTATTTACCTGTCTCTTGATTTGGGGGGTCAGCAGTTAGCTCTGTGACCTCAAATTTCTGATTATCTGATAGGAATTATTGATTTTCAATCTATTCAGCTTCCCTTGTAAGGATGGCATTGATGAATTTCAAGATCCTTACATGTTGGACCAGAACTGGAAGTCAGCATTTTCTTATAACAACAAAAGATTAAAAAAAAAAAGGCAAATGCACATCGTGCATCAGTAAAGGACTGGCTGTTGATTTGTTTACTTATTTATTTTTAAGATTTATTTATTTACTTTAGAGAGAAAAGGCATGAGCAGGAAGGACACAGGGAGAGGGCAAGAGAATTTCAAGCAGACTCCACACCCAGCACAGATCCTGACGTGGGGCTCCATCTTACAACCCTGAGATCATGACCTGAGCTGAAACCAAGAGTTGGATGCTTAACCAACTGCACCACCCAGGTGCCCCAAGGACTGGCTATTTAAATTACACTGCATCCACCCGCCAGAATACCATGTACTCAAAAATGTCAGCTCTAAGATGTCCTGATACAGAAAGATTTGCAAGATACATTTTTTAAAGATTTTATTTATTTTAGAGGGAGAGAGAGAGAGCAAGAGAGAGTGAGTTGGGGGGCAGAGCAGAGGGAGAGGGACAAGCAGACTCAGTACTAAGTGCAGAGCCTGATGGCAGGCTTGATCTCAAGACTCGGAGATCATGACCTCAGCTGAAACCAGGAGTTGGCTACTCACCTAACTGAGCCACCCACATGCCCCATTTGCAAGATATCTTAAGTGACAGAATGCAAGGTACAGAAAATAAATAGCATGAATGAATGTTCTCTGAAGTGATTAAACGTTTGTTTTTAAAAAAGGATATGTATCTATATCCAGTATTCTTCAAAATAAGTAAAGGAAATAAAATTTTTAAAGATTAGTGGAAAATAGACCAAAATTTCAACAATCACATTTTAGCATTATAAGGGTTGTTTTTGTTTCTCAATTTTCCAAACTTTCTAAATTCGTTTACATTATTTCTCTAATTATTTTTTTAAAGATTTTTATTTATTTATTTGACAGAAAGAGAGAGATCACAAGTAGGCAGAGAGTTAGGCAGAGAGAGAGGGGGAAGCAGGCTCCCAGCTGAGCAGAGAGCCCGATGTGGGGCTTGATCCCAGAACCCCAAGATCATGACCTGAGCAAAGGCAGATGCTCAACCCACTGAGCCACCCAGGTGCCCCTATTTCTCTAATTTTTTAAAGGAGTATTCACGTGAAAAAAATCTGGAGGGTAATACACCAAAATGATACTGGTCATTGGTTTTGGTAATGGGAGTAAGGAAAATTTTTCCCATTTGCCAGACATTTTGTAATGTTATATCACATATGCAATAATGGTTTTTTGTTTGTGACACACACGCAGATTTTATTTTGTTTAAGCACCTGGTGTCCATGTTAGGCTTGAAACAGGCTGATTATACCACCTGTTACATTAGCATTCCTAGCACACATTGAAAAGCTATTATAAATCACTATTTTGATATATAGTCCCATGTTTGTTGAAGGACTTGATAAAGCAGAAAAGAGTGGCTGATTTGGAAACAGTATAGTTTTTTTTTTCTCCAAGTCCTTGAGCAAACCGAGTGAACAATGCAGCCACAAACAGCACATTCTGTAAACCTCTACTTGACTCTGCAAACCCCAAAACAGAGCAGGAACAGTCATGTCCTCTGCATTACCTAGATCAACCCAAGAAGAAGCAAGAAGTCCTGAAATGAGCCCAAAAATAAAAAGAGGGGAGAAATTGATGCGATATAGTTGACAAGTCATTTGCATTTTTTATTTAAAAAAAAGTAAATTTTATCTTAAAAAAAAAAAAGGAGGCAAAATGCATACCTAAGAGCCAAGAAAGAATAGCTGTTTCTAGCAGACAAAAATGTAATGCTTAGAAGACAAATAAAAATGAAAACAAAAACTGGAAACCTTACCAAATTTGGTTGAAAGAAACCTCTTCGTGTTTGTGAAAAGTTTGAATTGCAGAGTATATTTAGAGAAATAACACTTTATTATATCTTACATGTATAAAGTAATTATATGTATAGATTATATTATACGTATAGAACATATACGGGGGCACCTGGGTGGCTTAGTCGGTTGAAGATCCCACTTGAGATTTCCGCTCAGGTCATGATCTCATAGATTGTGGGGTGGAGCCCTGTATTGGGCTCCCTGCTCAGTAAATGACCAAGCCTACATTTCTCCTGTCTTTGGTCTTCATCTAAGGTTCTTGGCTTATAGCTAGCTCCCCAAATCCTTGGAATTTCCTGAGCAGTAGAGCAGTGGGAACATCTTTTACATCTTTTGTCATAATATTTGGACTTTTGTCCACAGTTCCTGAAACTTTTTATGACCTCAGAGCCATAAAGTGGAATGGGTGTCTTCTTATGCATAACAAGCTCCTCTTCTGCTACCACTGGGTATATGTTAATGAGGTGACTTCTGGAGAGTACCTAAGGATGGGGGGTGGTTGCCAGGAGAACCAACTACATGATTGGAGGGTTAGAACTTTCAGTTATTCCCACCCCCTAATCTCCAGGGAGTAGAGATGGACTAGAAATTAAACAGATCACCAGTGGTCATTGATTAAGTTAATCAATCCCATCTATACAGTGAAGCCTCCATAAAAACCCTAAAGGGAGAGGCTTTAGAGAGCTCCCAGGCTGGTGAACAAATGGAGATATGGGAGGATGGCACACTTAGATACGCTGTGGACTCTCCTTGCCTCTTACTTGTACTGATCCCTATGCATCTCTTCATCTAGCTGTTGTTGAGTTTTTTGTCCTTTTATAATGAGTCAATAATCTAGTAAGTAAAATGTTTCTCAGAGTTCTGCGACTTGCTCTAGCAAATTAATCGAACCCATGGCTGGTGTCCTGGGAACCTTTGATTTAGAGCCATTTGGACAGAAGCACCAGTGACATCCTGGATTTGTAGTTGACATCTAAAGTGGGGTGAGGGGGGACAGTCTTGTAGGACTGAGCCCTTAATCTGTAACCCAAGGTTGGGGAGGGGGTCATTGGACCCTCCAGTCTATAGCTGGTTTGTCAGAAGCACAGGTAACAACCTGGAATTGTGATTGCCATCTGAAGTGAAGGGCACTTTTGGTGGGACTGGTCCCTTAACCTGTAGAATGTGATGCTATCTCTGGATGGATCGTGTCAGAATTAAGTTGAATTATAGGATACCCAGCTGGTGTCAAAGAATCATTAATTGGTGATGGGGAAACCACCTCCCTCCCACAAACATGTTGAAATTGGTGATCAGAACCTTGGACTGAATAGTGATTACTTTTTTTCTGGCATAAGCAGTAAATAGTTCCACATTAGAGTGGACTTTGAAGAAACTCTAACAAAAGGAAAAATTGGTTGAAAAATTGCGTTATTACAAAATTTCCAGGCTGGCCAAGAAAAAATAGGGAGAGTGTGCTAAGGCAGAAAGCAGGATGGAGCTGAGGTTTTACCAGGCTGCAACCATGTGGAGAGAATGTAGTAAGACTTTGACTTGGTGTTTGAATTACCAAATGGTTGGTCTGGGTGACTGCAGTGCAATTTTTTTTTAAGATTTTATTTGCTTATTTATTTGTCAGAGAGAGAGAGGAAGAGAGAGCACAAGCAGGCAGAGTGGCAGGCAGAGTGGCAGGCAGAGGCAGAGAGAGATGCAGACTCCCTGCCGAGCAAGGAGCCCGATGCAGGACTCCAGGACCCTGAGATCATGACCTGAGCTGAAGGCCGCAGCTTAACCCACTGAGCCACCCAGGCATCCTTGCAGTGCAGTTTTGATTATAAAAATGGTTGAAGGGACGCCTGGGTGGCTCAGTGGGTTGAGCCTCTGCTTTCGGCTCAGGTCATGATCTCAGGGTCCTGGGATCGAGCCCCACATCGGGCTGTCTGCTGAGCAGGGAGTCTGCTTCCCCCTCTCTCTCTGCCTGTCTCTCTGCCTACTTGTGATCTCTCTCTCTCTGTTAAGTAAATAAATAAAATTTTTTTTTAAAAAATGGTTGAGATAATCTGGTGGACTTTGCAGGTTCACATTTTAAATCATGAGCCTTATATTTTAGCTAGATAAGACCTGGAACATTTGGACTCCTTGGGACAGACACACAGAGCTGAGCTATATACCACTCTTAAGGAGCTCTGAGTTCAAGAGAACTAGCAGTGGGCCATGAGTGAGGCATAATCAGCAGCCCTAGTTCATGCTGATGTTACTTGCTTATGCCATAAACATAACAGGATGACCCAGGCTTCTAAGGAGGCATAGTTGTCATTCTCCAACTGAGAAAGTGAATATTTCTTAAACCTAGATGACATAAGTCAGACTAGTAGTAAAAATAAAAGGATCAGATTATTATGTCCCATGGTAGTTTATATAAAATACGTAAAACACAACCCTTCAAATTTTAAATAAAACCTGGGAGATTCTAAAACCCTAGAATAAAAGCAGTGAGACATCCCCTGGAGTCTGCATACAGGTCCTTGCCTGGAATAGGTAAGTTTCAGAGAGATTCTCCCACAGCAGGACAGACTACTTTTCTTTTTCTTTTAAAGGTGTATTTACCCATTTATTTTTTGGAGAGAGAGTGAGCATGAGTTTTCATGAGTTGGGGAAAGGGCAGAGGAAGAGCGAGGGGGCTGGATTTCACATTGCTGTAATCATGACCTGCCAGAAAACAAGTCAGTCTCTATTTTTTTTTTAAGATTTTTTTTTTAAGATTTTATTTATTTATTTGACAGACAGAGATCACAAGTAGGCAGAGAGGCAGGCAGAGAGAGAGAGAGGAGGAAGCAGGCTCCCTGCAGAGCAGAGAGCCCAATGCGGGGCTCGATCCTAGGACCCTGGGATTGAGACCTGAGCCGAAGGCAGAGGCTTTAACCCACTGAGCCACCCAGGCACCCCAACAAGTCAGTCTCTTAAACGACTAAGCCACCTAGGTGACCCTTACCACATTTTTATATGAAAGATAGTAAGTCACTGGGGACTTTTCCTCATTCCTTTCAAATCACAAAGCCTTCTCTAGGAGACCTATTACCAGTTTTATATTAGTTTAGCCATTAACCCCAAAGATCTTTTAACAAGTATGAAATAGTCAATCCCTTGTCTCTAGAATTTGGGAATGTGTGGCCCTGAAAGTATTAACTAGTTATCAGTTTATCCAAGAAGTTCTCTGTTCCTTTTTTGTTCTAATTGAAGTACAGTTGGTATACAGTGTTCTTTTACTTTCGGGTGTACAACACAGTGATTGGACAACTCTATAGATGTGCTGTGCTCACTACAAGTGTAGCTATAATCCGTCACCATACAACACAATACCGTTGACTGTATTCCCTGTGCTGTACCTTTCGTCCCGTACTTTCTACTTTTTCCTTCCATAACTGGAAGACTGTACCTCTCACTCCCTTTCACCTTTTTTTCCCCCACCCTCAACCCCCTCCCCTCTGGCAACCACCAGTTTGTTCTCCATATTTATGGGTCTGTTTCTGCTTTGTTTTGGTTTTTAGGTAACATATAAGTGAAATCCTATGGCATTTGTTTTTCTCTGACTTATTTTCACTTTGTGTCTGTTCCTTAAGATAAGTGTCCTAGTAAACAATGAGTATACTTATTAAGCATTTCTGGTTGGACAAATAAGAATGCAGTGGGAAATTTTATGAGGAAATGTGATATGATAGGGCTTTGCTCTACCAAGATAGAACCAGGAAGTAAAACATTATAGTTTTAAAGCTAAAGGAGGACGGGTGTTAGAAACGAGAAACCAAGGGGTTCATGGGTAGCTCAGTCAGTTAAGGGTTGGACTCTTAATGTTTGCTCAGGTCTTGACCTCAGGGTCTTGAGATTGAACCCCACCTGGGGCTCCTCGCTCCGTGGGGACTCTGCTTGGGATTCTCTCTCCCTCTTCCTTAGACCCTCCCCCTGCCCTTGTGCAGGCGTAGTTCTCTCTCAAATAAATAAATCTTTTTTAAAAAGAGTAAGAAACCAAAACGAAGGAAGTAAGAAGGAAGCCCTGGACGATACGGACTTTAAGGAGCTTGCACTATGGCATTGAACCTATTCTTTCAACTTGAAACTGTTCAGTGCCTAGCCCATTAACTGAGTGGAAGGTGTCAAAGTGGGCCGTCCTGTAGGCCACACCCACCTTGGGAGCCACAGTGCTCACAGTAGCTTCACAGAGCATAGGAAAAGAGTGAGTTGCTGGTGAGTTTGACCTGATAGATGAGTTTCCCCCTAGAACTGCTCGTGGGAGTGTTCTTTATAGGCTAAACCATATAAAAGTGAATTTTTTCCCACTCTTTAAAGCTTTATGGTAGAATATATATATAATCTAAAAGTAATCATTTTAACCATCCTTAAGGGTACCGGTCATTGGCTTTGAGTGCATTTCACAGTGTCGTGCAGCCATCAGCAGTTTTCACTGCCAGAACTAAATTTTCATCATCCCCAACAGAAACACTTTACCTTACCCTGTAAATAATGATTCCCCATTCCCTCCTCCCCCAGCCCCTGGTAACCTCTTTTCTGCTGGCTATCCATGAATTTGTCTGTTTGATGTACGTTATGAAGTGGAATTATACAATATGTGACCTTTTGTGTCTGGCTTCTTTCATTTAGCATAATGTTTCAGGGTCCATTCACGTTATAGACTGTGTTGGAATTTCATTCCTTTTGAAGTCTGAATAATATTCCATTGTGTACTACATCTCGTTTTTCCACTCATCTGTTAAGGAACATTTCAACTGTTTCCACATTATGGCTGTTGTGAATAGTGCTGCCATGAACGAGGATGAACAAGAATCTGAGTCCCTGCTTTCAATTCTCGTTCTATATTGGGTCTATAGTTAGGAGTGGAATTGCTGGTCCATAGGGTGATTTTATGTTTAGGTTGTGGGGAACTGCCAAACTTTTCTATAGCAGCTGCCTCATTTTACATTCCCACTAGCAGAACACAAGTGTTCCAATTTCTCCATATCCTTGCCAGCACTTTCTATTTTCCCTTTTCTTTTTTTTAATTATAGCCATTCTAATGGGTGTGAAGTGGTATCTCATTGTGGTTTTGATTTGCATTTCCCTCAAGACTGGTGATGTTGAGCATGTTTTCATGTGCTTATTGCAAAAAGAGCCTGCTGGGATTTTGATAGGGATTGGGTTGATTCTGAGGATCAATTTGGGGGGTGTGCTGCTATCTTAACAAAATTAAGTCTTCTAATCCTTGACCATGGGCTGTTTTTCAATTTATTTTGGTCATCTTTAATTAATTCTAATGTTGTTTTGTAGTTTTCATTGTACAAATCTTGGATTTCTTTTGTTAAATTCTTTTGTTAAATTCTTTCATTACTGTTTTATGCTTTTTGAAAATGTCATGATGTAATAGAATTGTTTTCTTAACTTTATTTTCAGATTGTTTATTGCTAGTATATAAAAATACATGGGGGCACCTGGGTGGCTCAGTGGGTTAAGCTCTGCCTTCGTTCCGCTCAGGTCATAGTCTCAGGGTCCTGGGATTGAGCCCCACATCAGGCTCTCGGCTCAGCAGGGAGTCTGCTTCTGTCTGCCTCTCTGCCTACTTGTGATCTCTCTTCTCTGTCAAATAAATAAATAAATAAAATCTTTAAAAAAAATAAAAATATAATCTTCTTTATTATTGATCTTAAATCCTGCAAACTTTGCCAAACTCATTTATTAGCTCTAATAGTTTTCTATAGTAGATTTCCCAGGAGTTTATATATATAAGATCATGTCATCTGCAAATAGAGGGTAGAGGTGATTTAATTGTTTTCTTACCTGTGTGTCTTTTCTTTTTCTTGCTGTGGTTTGAACCACAAGTGCAATGTTGAACAGAATTGGTGAGGGTGGACATCCTTATTTTTTTTTTCTTTAAATATTCTTTATTCATTTATTTGACAGAGAGAGAAATCACAAATAGGCAGATGTAGGCAGAGAGGTAGGCAGAGAGGTAGGCATAGAGAGAGGGAGAAGCAGGGATGTGGGGCTCTATCCCAGGACCCCGGGACCAGGACCTGAGCCAAAGGCAGAGGCTCAACCCACTGAGCCACCCAGGCGCCCCAACATCCTTATTAAAGGCGCACTTTTGATAGGGTTAAAAGACCGGTTGTTCAACACTTTCCAATCCTGTCTGGTGATCATGGGCAAATCACTTATTCTGTTTATCTAAAATTAGTGATAGCAATATAAGTTTTGGCTACCTCACAGGGTTCTGAGGATTAAGTAAAATCATGCGGTTAACAAACCTACAGTATACAGATGGTAGTGTCTGCTATTTAGGGGCTCATACGCTAATGGAGAAGAAAAGCCATTCATGGAAATACTTACAAAAACAAGGTAAGATGTGCTATGAATTATTCGGGCTATGAATTTTTTCTTGGATACCTTGTTAGATAATTTGGGGCAAAAACATGAGTTTAGTAACATAGAGCAATGATTTTAAAATTTAAGATACTAGTAATGTACTGTCATGCCCAATTAGTTTGGATTCCATTTTAACAACGCTGTTATAGATTAACATAGCATAACTAAATCTAACTCTCTTCCATACAAAATATAGCAATCTTATTTTATAAGGGTCTGCTACAATTTTGCATTTAGTGTCCAAAAGCATTTTTTTTTTAAGTCAAAAGGAAACGTGGTAGAATAGGAACCGCATTTCTTTCCTCATTTGGTCTCAGAAGTAGACTATATAGAATTGATCGAAGCACACCATTTCTTTGAAATTAGCCTGATAACCTTTACTTTGGAATATAAACATGTAGAAAATAGGCCATGACATACATGGTGCATGTCGTGGGTTCTTAAGGCCTTTGTCGATTCTAACACTTTTTTAAAAAAATTGTGTTATGAGGGGCGCCTGGGTGGCTCAGTGGGTTAAGCCGCTGCCTTCGGCTCAGGTCATGATCTCAGGGTCCTGGGATCGAGCCTCGCATCGGGCTCTCTGCTCAGCAGGGAGCCTGCTTCCCTTCCTCTCTCTTTGCCTGCCTCTCTGCCTACTTGTGATCTCTCTCTGTCAAATAAATAAATAAATAAAATCTTTAAAAAAAATTGTGTTACGTTAGTTGTATTGATTTGGCAAAAGAACCTAATCTTGCTGTTCAGTACTGTTTTGTCGCTGTGCCTTCCATGGCACTTTATAGTACTTTCTTTGCTGTTCTAAGGGCTCCTATGCTCAAAGGGTGGTCGGTCACAGTAAGGTTGTGAGGAAGCCCAGGCGCTTTCAGGTACTGATGCTGCAGGATCAAGTGAATGACTTTCTCAGAGCACTTGCTTTACAGAGTGGGGGGGTTCCCCCAAGCCCCCACGTACCCCCCGCCAACCCCGTAGGAGATAGCCACACCTTCCCTCTATCGGCAAGGAGCAGGTGGCCAGGCCCTGGAGACCTGGCACTGCTGCCACCCCCAAGGTACCCGCCCAACGGGCCTGGCTGGCTCACGGGCCAAGTGACGCGGGTCAGCTCTGCCCCCGGGACCCCCACGCACCGCGGGTGAGACCGCCCAGCGCGTGGTCTCAAGATCTTGTCTTTCCGCTGCCCCTCCCCCCACAATCCCGGAAAAGGGGGGAGATTGGTGACGTCATCATCCGGGTACTCGCCGCCGGGGCCACGGTTCACAATGGAACAAAAACAAGCGGCCCAAGTCAAACTCTGAGCGACGCAGCTGCGGTTTGCGCGATTAACCCTTGCCTGGCCACACACTGCCAAATCTCCCAGCTCCTTCTCCGCCGTGGTATGCCAGATCCTTCCGGATCTCCCTTCCCCCACTTTTCCTTGTCCTCGTGTCACCTCTGTTCTCACATCGCTCCTGATATGAGGGGTTTGGAACGTAGCGCGACCCCCGAGGGGCCGGCGGAAAGACACCGTACTGCGTGAACAATCTGTACCGCATTGTGTTCCCCTCCCCCACTCCAGTTCTCCGAGTTCCAAGCGCCTCGCGCCTGGGCTTCCCAGGTAGCACGCGCAACTCTCCCTGGCTCGACGGCCCGGGGTGTCGGAGAAGGGAGCAGAAGGAGCAGCTGAGCAAGAAGGTGGGGTAGGGGGGAGGAGGAGACGAAGGAGGAGGGCCAGGGGGCGGCCCCTGTGAGGGGCGGGGCTAGATGGGGGCGGGGGATCCTCACGGCTTTGGGCGGCGCTGGGGTTAGTGGGAGTCTGCGCCGCCGCGCTGCTGCCTTCGCCGCCACCAGTGTTGCTGCCGCCGCCGCTACCGCCGCTGCCAGTGGCCGAGCGTTTTTTTTTTTTCTTTTCTTTTTTTTTCTTTTCTTTTTTTTTTTTTTTGGTTTGCCGGATCCGCCATATTGGCGAGGACGGGCGTCCGCGGCTGCGGAAGCTAGTCTCCGCCGTTGTCGGAGCCGCAACCTCATAGCACCCGGCCCGTCCGGGCCTCTGCCGCGCGGAGCCCCTCCCCGCGTTGCTCAGCTCACAGGCCTCGCGGGAGCCCGCCGCTGCCGCCTCTCTCCCGGGAGGCGGCCGCCTCAGCCCTCGGTGCTCCGGTCGGCGCCGGGAGCGAGGAGTGAGCCGCAGCAAAGCGACCAGGCCCGGAGCGGGGACAGAGGCGGCGACCACGAGAAGGTGAAGCCGCCACTGCAGGAGGAGGAGCGGGAGGAGGTGACGCAGGAGAAACGCACCGCCCGGAGCCCGTCTGAGCTCAGTTAGAGCCCCGGCCCGAGGGGAGAAGAGGGAAGAGGCCGCCGCCGCCGGCTGAGGAGGAGGAGGCGGCCGCGGCCACCGCTGCTGCAGGGCGGGCGCGGTGAGCAGCGAATTCCGGCGCCCCCGTGCAGCTTCCTGGTCTTGACGCCCGCAGCCTCTCGACACACTTTGTCGCCAGTCACCCCCGGGCCTGGGATGCACCCAGGGTCGGCCTTGTCCTGGGACTGAGTCTTGCAGCTGCCTGCTGCTTCCGCGTGCCCTGCTTCTGAGGAGAAAACGCCCGGGTCGTGCGGTGAGTAGCCCGCCGCGCCGGGACGAGGCGTTTCTCCGGGGCCAACAGCTGGATCTGAGGGGAGGAGGGCGAGGGGGGTGTGCGAACCCACAGTTCCTCTTTCGGCCGGCCGCTGACTGGGCCGGGGGCTCCCTGGCCCCCCCTCCCCACCCACCACCCGCCCCGAGGTGGGCGAGCGCGCGCGGCGCGAGTGGGGGCGCGGGACTCCGCTCGGTGCCGAGCCGGCGTCCCGGGAGCGTGGCTGTGTGTTTTGGACTGTAAGGGAAAATGGCTGACGGCTTCGTCCCTCCCCCTCCTCCCCCTTCCAGTCCTGTCTGGGGCCGAGTAGGAGGATGGAGTCTCGGCGCCCGGCGTGCAGCCCCCGCATCGGCGCCCGGGGGCCGGGTCGGCGGCGGGGGGCTAGTCGCCCCCGGCCCTCGGCCTTGAAACGGGGCTCTCGGCAGCTCTCCTCCCCAGTCTCGTTCCACTTGACACCAAACGCCATTACTGAGGTGGAGTGATTTGGAGCAGCAGAGCTAGGCCTCCGCTCGGCTACGCCTGGCTATCAGGCCCGACGACTTGTCCGCCTCCCCCCCACCCTCCCGCGATAACCGTCAGCTTCTTCTCGGCCCTCTGGACCGAGAGCCTGAGCCGGGTTATCGGTCCCCCACACCTCCGTCGTCCCCTTTCATTTGCTGAGGGCCAAAGCCGCGAAAGCTGTTTTGATGCAGAAATCGCCTCCCACCTAGCTTGGACCCACCACCTTTCTATTTTTAACTGTTTATCTGCAAAAATATTAGCCTCTGCGAGCTTGGTGATAATGAACCCTCCAGGTTCCTGTGGTACGAGGCTTCGGGTTCCAGAAATTGTTTATTTTTCATTCATTGTGAAATACTAAGAGTTACGGAGCAGGTGTATACGTTGTTTTGTAATCTTTGTAGGGACTTCTGTGGGGACTAGAACTTATATGGGAATTTTTTAAGATTTCCAATGGAACCCGCTTAAACTATGCATATATTTTTTTTTTTTTTGAAAGTTACATGGTTATACCTTAATTGGATTTTCCACCGTGCAGTTTACAGGTGTGTGTAATTTCTTCGGATTGTCTTAGAATTGAACTGAGCGAGTTGTGGTTTTAAATATTCGTGCCTTATTTTGGGTGAGGGAAATATTTGTAGCCGTCTTTTACCTGGAAACTCATGAGCCTCCTAAATCTACATAACGTTTGTATACCTTCACTTCTGAGGAAGAATCTGGGCTGTATTTATTGATTAGGAAACTTTTCAGCAGGTACTTAACCCTCTCTTGGAGCTCATTATCTACTCCAAGTGATTATATAGTAATGACTCGTTGGCTTTCTTAATCCGTACACTTGAATTTAAAAATAGAGACTGCAGACTCTCCTTTAGATCTCCCTGCTCTACTGATTCAGTGGGCTGCCATTTTGGTTTCAGCAAATGCCTCTCAAGTTCTTAAAGATGAAGCTTTATTGTTCCAGTGTCTGCATAGAGGGAAAAATAGAAGTATTTGAAATTGGTGTTCCCAAATGTGAACTCAAAAAATGTTTGTTATGTTTTGTTTTCTTTATTTTAAAAATAAGACATTTGGAGTATACGGATATTTTCCCCCTACCCTTTTTCCTGTATTTTTTTATATGGACATTTAACTTGGAATTTTTAATGTGTTATTTTAATGTTCTCATGCCATTTCTTCCTTTTGTTTGCTGACCTTGGTAGTTTCTGAGAGGAAAAATTTCTGGAGGGATTGAATAACGGCAAGAACAGTACATGTGAGAATCTAAATTCTTCAGAAAGTTCCTTTGAAGGGCAGAGTTTACCTTTCACCAAATTATTATAATCCCTTGTTGGTGTTCCATACTTCTCTTGCTTTATTGATGGAATGCTCAAGTAGGATTTACTCTGGATCTTTTTTTCTTCCAGGATCTTGAAATAAATATTCTGACATCTCAAGAAGATGAGGGATTTCGTCGATGTCTCTTCAAAGATAATTTTTTTTTCAGATGGTATTAATAATGCTGTTTATAGCTTTTGAAAATGGATATTTGTCATGAATTTGTTAGTCAAGTTCTTGATTAGTTGGACACAAGCAAGCATTCTTTCAGTTTACTTTTATAAGGTTAACTTTAATGAAGTTTTTATATTTCATTTCTAGAATTTTTAATATTGGAACCAATCATTGTTTAAATTAGGTTAAGGGAGGTTGTTTGAAATATATGGGGGGTGTGTTACAGATCAGTCTTCTTGTAACTCTTTTGGGCACTTTGGGAAAGGATCTTATTCTGTAGTTCTTGAGTTAGTTGGGTTTTTCGTGGGGTTGTTTTGTTTTGTTCTGTTTTGTGTTTGAATTCTAAAATAATGTGATGGTTTCATAATAGCCTGCATTATATATATATCCTCTCTTGCTGGTATGCTTTCTGAATCTTGATACTTTTTTCCCCCCCCCTAAAAATTGAGAGGGGGGAGATTTTAGTTTCCCTTCCTTTTTTGTTCTTGGGTTTTTTGGGGGGGGGGGGGGTTGAGTTGTATTTTTGAAAGCTGCCCTGTTTGTTGCTAAGTTCTTGTCTTAGTATAGGGTCTAACGTTAATGTTTGGGAAAGGGGTTAATGCGTTGACCCTCAAACCTGACTGCACTTTAGAATCACTGAAGGGAGTTTAGGTGGGGGGAAGAAAAATACTGATGGCTGGATCTCACTCTCTGATACTGATTAGGTCTGATAGGGGTCCTGGGCAAAGGTTTATGTTAAAACCACTGTGGATGATTTTCATACATTCAGAGTTGAATACCACTGTTAATGCTCTTAGCATGTTCTTATTGAACTTCCAAGCATATAAATAAGAAGATGGATTTTTTTTTTCCTCAAATGTTTTCAGTTACCAGCATAAATAATGTCTCCATCATATAGGTGAGGGATTGAGGTCTGTCAACCAGTGGTGTTTCAGCTACGGTGCCACATTAAAGAAATGAGACTGATCACTATTTTTAAAAAACATTTGGAACTTTCATCTGTTTCCTGAACTAGAGTAGCTTTAGATGAAAATTTTAATAAAAATATGACAATTATCTGCAACTTGGGAAATAAGTTAGTTAGCCAGGGAGGTGCTAAAAGCTTTGCAGCAAGTAGGTTCTTCCTCTTCCATATGTCTCCCAACATGTTCTGGTTGATAGTTTAGTTGGTGGGTGTGTTTATGACTAAAATAATGTTAGGCAACATAACGTTCCTAAAAGATGTAAAATCCAGGCATTTGTCTCCCAGTAATTTATTTAAATCGTCTCATAAATGAACGTTTAGTATCATGTGAGCTTCTATTATCTCAATTTGAAAATACTGAGTTTTATTTAGCTTGGTTTAAAATCAGTGTAATTTTTACAAAACGTTTTCAAAACTAGAGGTCTCATTTTACGTTTTCATAGTATCAGTTTAATGGGATAAAGGAAATAGCATTAAGCGCCTTTATTTGGTGTTTATTTCTCTTAATTCTCTTGGTCCGTTGTGTTAAATTCTGTATTGAGGCTGGGGAGAGCCTGCTAATGCGGAATCTAGGAAATTTCTTAATGCGGCACAAGATCTCAAAGATCTTTCTATTAATGGTCATTGTAATCTTATTTTCTATGGTATAAAGTATGAAAAGGAAAAGAAGACTTTATGGAACCTTTGATACTTATATTTATTGGTATTTGAATTAATCATTCAATTATTACTGTTGAATATAAAGTAATGACCAATGTAATATACTTTTAAGGAATAAGAAGTGAAAAAGTACACTGTTAAGATACTTTTCCTAAATTTATTCTTCATACATGCATATTCTAGTCTTGTGGGCTTCAGTATGCATGTACACACTACACGTGTATTCTACAAGGTTTTTAGTTCTATTTCTAGCTACTGTCTAACAGTGATTTTCTACCTCAGCTGTGTATCAGAATCACCTGTAGAGCTTTTCCAAAAATCTTTTCCCCCAAAAAAGGGGGGGTATTTTCCTAGGTCTTATGCTCTGGAAATTATGATTGAGATTTATTTTGGGGTAGAAATAACTTGAGGAAAAGGGAAGATCTGAGATTTTTTGAGTTTTGTGTCCTATCATTAGGCAGTAATATTCTCACTTGAGTTTAGTTTTGCCACTCACACTGTCAAAAATTCCAGGGGCGCCTGGGTGGCTCAGTCGTTTAAGTGGCTGCTTTCCGCTCAGGTCATGATCCCAGGAGTCTGATCCCAGTCCCCGCATCTGGTTCCCTGCTCAGTGGAGAGCCTGCTTCTCCCTTAACCTCTGCCTGCTGCTCTGTCTACTTGTGCTTCTCTATCTCTGTCAAATAAATAAAAATAAAATTAAAAAAAAAAATTCCAGACACAAGGTAGCAAAAAGTTTAGAAGCTAGATTAATAGTTGGGAGAGACCAGGATTCCAGAGTTTCATGTATACACACAGACACACACACCCCAAAATTCATTATCTCTTACTGAGCACCTTCTTGGGAGTCATTTATTGGGCATCTGCTATATGCCAGGTCCTTTTCTAGAGATTGCTATTGTATAGAAGCTTATGTTGTATGAAGTGAAGAGCATTGGACTGACTGTCTAAAGTCTTTCTTAGCTCTGATTTTGTCATTCTTTATTGTGCCTCATAGATGGGGAGACTGAATTTTGTTATAAAAATATACCTAACTATGGTATAATCCAATGGAATTTTCCTTTTACCTTTCAGTTTCTTTTAAATAGAATTTCATTCTGATCTCCAGTCTTCTCCAGTGAGTACAAATGTCAAGTACAGTATGCAAATTCTTGCATATTGAGTTTAAGAATAGCTGTACTTGTAATGCTTTTAATTTTTGGCCAGGAATTAACATACTGTGCTGTTCAGCCCTTCCTCCTGCCATTCCTTTTTTGTATTGGTGCTCTGTCAGTTACCTCTACGCTATTGGTGTTTTTTGTTTGTTTGTTTCACTTATTTTGTTCAGATGCTTTGGTTTTTGTCCTCCAAATTTTAGATTTGTGGCATTCATCTTATCAGACTCAAGATCCTGTCACTGATATATATCTAGTACCTAGAAAGTGCCTGGCACATAGGTACTCAGTAATTATTTGTTGGGTGAATAGTCAAATCACCATATTCTTTGTATGATTTCTCTATTTTATTCTTTTTTTCTAATTCTCTCTATTACTTGGAGTTACTTAACTTGACCTGATAAATGTCTTTTATTTTTTATTCATTTTATTTATTTATTTTAAAAGATTTTATCTATTTGAGTGAGAGAGAGCATGAGCAGGGAGGAGGGGGAGAGGGTGAGGGAGAAGCAGACTCCCCACTGAGCAGGGACCCTTATGTGGGACTCCATCCCAGGACTCTAGGATCATGACCTGATCCGAAGGCAGAAGCTTAACTGAGACTGAGCCACCTAGGTGCCCTGATAGTTGTTTTATGATGAGTAGTCCTGGAGGGAGTCTTTGACCTCAAACTCCTTGTTTTTCAGATGAAGAACATGGCTTAAAAAGCTGCTGAAGTAACTTGACTAAGGTAGTGTACATAGACTGCGTTCTGCATGAAGCTCTTTTCATATTTAATAAGGCACAGTAACTCTTCTTTGATTTCTGTTACCTTTGTAGTCACTGGCTTAAATTCACACTTAAATTTCTCTCTGATGATGGTTAATGGGTAATAAGGTCAGCAGTTCTGTCCTTTACCTTCGTGTATTACGGAGCATATAGAATAATAATATTCTTTACAGTAACTGCCTGAATGGCAAAATCTGGAGGAATATCTGACTCCCAATACCTAGAACTGCATACAAAATTGATGTATCATCACGTATGGGCTTCTTTCAGTTTATCCTTCTGTAACTGATCAATCATAGAAGTTTTGAACACTTCAGACCCATATTGATTGGCCAGCCATTACTAGAGGAATTGTTTTCCTTGGCACGAGTTTGAGCTGGTTGTCTTGGATCCCATCCTTGGTTGCAGAGCCTATGAAGTAAGAAGAGAAGAAAATTTAGATGGAAAGAAAAAAAAAAAGGGAGTAGGAGAAGACGACTCCCTTTCCTATCCTATTTATGCCAATTTCCTTCCTACTGACTTTGGTGTTTTTATTCTGAGTTTAGGTTGTTAGATCTCTCTTGTGGTCTTTTCTCTCATTTGGTTACTTCTAAGAACTGAGTATGTCTACTCAGTTAGACTGCAGAAAGCATGGAAATTATTACATGGCATTAGACCCATGTTGTACCTAACAGAGTATTTTGCCCCTGATCAAGGTAGTGTATAAAGATTTGGTTGTTTTTCTTGATAATACCTCCCGAATTCAAATCAGGGATCAGCAAACTTCTCGGTAAAAAGCCAGATCAGAAATGTTTCAGGTTTTGTGTGCTAAGAGGAGGAATTAAGAATATTGGGTCAATTTTCTGTGGGTGAAATTCAAAATATGATGGTGCAATTATTTGTAATTTGGGTCTAATGAGAATAGAATGGGAGGGCTCATAAATACTTTTTTTTCCCCCTAATGGAGGATTTAAAGTTAGTGTTCCCTGTCATTAAATTGGTTGTAAATATTCCTGTGTGAAATGCATTCTCAGCTTGTGGGCTGTATAAAAACAGGAGGTTGGATTTGGTCTGTGAACATAATTTGCCAGCCCTGGTTTAGGGCAAGGTTCTAAAACCTGGAGGGTTTGTTAAAGCAGATTTCTAGACCCTGCCCCCTGAGTTTGATTCAGTATGTATGGGATGGGGCTCAAGAGTGTATATTTCTAACAAGTTCCCAAGTATGGAACTACCTTTGGAGAATTACTGGCTTAGAGATGAATTCCAGCATATTTTACCTTTCTTCAGGCTTATCATTTTGTCTTAATTTTACTTGAATCCTTTGTATTTCGTACTTGATTTTAAATTCTGCACTTATATATTAAATGGTTATTATACTCTAGGTATTGTGCCAGATAACAGAGATATAAGGTGGGCAAAACAGAATTGTTCCTGTCCTATATACTGGTTAGAGTGAGTTCAAAAATCAGTTTCTGGGGCACCTGGGTGACCCAGGTGGTTAAAAGTATCTGATTTTGGCTTAGGTCATGATCCTGGGGGGCCTAGAATTGAGCCTTGAGTTGGGCTCCCCACTCAGCGGGGATTTGGCTTGTCCCTCTGCCCCTCCCTCTGCTCACATTCACACACACATACTTTCTCTCAAATAAATAAATAAGATCTTTTTTTTTTTTTTTTAAGATTTTATTTGTTTATTTGACAGAGATCACAAATAGGGAAGCAGGCTCCCTGCAGAGCAGGGAGCCTGATGCGGGGCTCGATATGGGGCTCGATCCCACGATCCTGGGATCATGACCTGAGCTGAAGGCAGAGGCTCTAACCCACTGAGCAACCTGGGTGCCCCTAAATAAAGTCTTTTTTTAAAAATCAGTTTCCACAAACCCTTTAGAGCTAGAGTCTATGAAACAAAAAGCACCATTTTGAAAGCAGGACGGTGGTATTTGATACTCATTAAAGGAAAGCTAAATTGGAAGGAAACATTACAAAATAATTCATTAATTTGATGTTTTAGGGGATAATGTTTTGTATAAATGAATTTTTCAGATTACCAAAGCTTATTTGTTTTTTAAGTATTTTATTTATTTATTTGACAGAGATCACAAGTAGGCAGAGAGGCAGGTAGAGAGAGAGAGAGGAAGGGAAGCCGGCTTCCTGCTGAGCACAGAGCCTGATGCGGGGCTCAATCCCAGGACCCTGGGATCATGACCTGAGCTGAAGGCAGAGGCTTTAACCCACTGAGCCACCCAGGCGCCCTGAAGCTTATTTTTATTTTTTAAAGATTTTATTTATTTATTTGATGGAGAGAGGGAGAGAGAAAGAGCACGAGCAGGGGAGTGGCAGAGGGAAAAGCAGCCACCTTGCTGAGCAGGGAACCCGATGTGGGGCTTGATCTCCGACCATTGGGATCATGACCTAAGCCAAAGGCAGATGCTTCACTGACTGAGCCACCCAGACACCCCTCCCCCACCAAGCCTACTTTTGAATACTTAAACCAATCTGTTATTTGATGGAAGGCTTTCTAAAGATGCTATATACTTTATAATTTTTCATCTGATTATGAAATTAATGTATTCTGTTAAAATGTTTGGGTAGCACGTAGGAATAAAAGGAAAAAGAAAATGCAAACCCCTCCTCCAATAATTCCATCATGTAGAAGCAACCATATTATTTAGATGTGTGTTAAATTAAAAGTTCTCATCAGTTACGTAATTCACCAAGTCATGTATCCTCATGTCTGCTGTCCTCTGCCTCCACTTAACTCCTGTCTCAGGCCTTGAGTGTGTGCCATTTGTTCATCCTGTGTAGGAGACAGTTTTCATGTCCCTCTTCCCTCGCCTGCTCCCCTTTCAGCTACTGCATTTGTAAACACTGCTGCAAACTTTCATTAAGAAGTTGATTTTCAGGGGCGCCTGGGTGGCTCAGTGGGTTAAAGCCTCTGCCTTCGGCTCAGGTCATGATCCTCAGGGTCCTGGGATCGAGCCCCACGTCCGGCTCTCTGCTCTGCAGGGAGCCTGCTTCCTCCTCTCTTTCTGCCTGCTTCTCTGCCTACTTGTGATCTCTGTCTGTCAAATAAATAAATAAATTAAAAAAAAAAGTTGATTTTCATATAACTTTGTAACTCAATTTCCCACCATTTTTTTCTTTATCCCCCCATCTTTCATTTGCTTGACTCTCCCAATTCTCCATACACTCTTTATTCTTTCACACTTCTGTTATTTTATTTCTTCAATATCCTTTTTAGGAGTTTCCTATTCTTTGTATCAGCTGGAGGCTCCAAACTTAATACCCTTGAGATAGGGAACTGATTAGGGATATAAGTCTTTAACATTACTGGGTAGGTTGTGCTCATTTGTTATGTTGGTTGACTTTGTTCAGTGGTGGATGAAGTAACACTGACACAGGAAATTAAGTATGGCAAATGTGTAGTGAAGCTTATATGTGAAAGGTGAGGTGTAATTAGGGATTTTATAATAGGTGGAGAAAGGTCTAGGAACATGTGAATCTATTGTTTGGCTTTAGAATATTTAATTTCTATCACATTTTCAGGGATGTGTTCTGTATGAAAGCGAAAGGTACTGCTTAGGCTCTTGTGAAAGTGATTGCAGAAAAATTCATTTACTCATATTTAATCAGTATGTTTACAGCTGTTTATTATATCCTTTGTAGATACAAATCAGTTATCCAAAGTTCTTGTTAGTTGTTGACTTGGAGTGTGTTGAGCTGGGGTGAAAGGGATTGTAAGTCCAGGCTGAGGGTGGGAGGAGGAACCTAATGTATTCCCTGCAGGTGTATTCCTTGTCTGACTGGATGTCATTATCTGAGCCATATAAATGTCAGCTGTCTCAAATTGCTCCTACTCAGGCATTACCTGAGTTATTCTCAGTGCATCATGGGAAGAAGAATCATCAGTGAAAGGAGAAATGGCAAGATTCTCTGGCTTCTGTTCATCTACACAGCTACAGGAATCGTGTCCCTCATCTCTTCCTGCTTTCTCCAAATACTCCTCAGAATTGGGGCACTTAACTGGCTCAGTTGGTGGAACATGCACCTCTTGATCTCAGGGTCATTAGTTCAAGCCCCGTGTTGCATGTAGAACTTACTTAAAAATTAAAAAATACTGCCCATAATATACCATGGAAGCTCTATCCAAACGAGGTCATTCTGACATAATTCCAGGCTGCTTTTCCAAGGTGATTTCTTGTTCTCCCATCTAATCAATCCATACTTGCTGTGGATGGCCAAGCCTTTCCTATTCCCTTTACTTCTTTGAGCTCCATCTCTCCCCTTTATGGCTAGCCTCCGATGTCTAGCTCACAAGCTATATTCATGAAGTATTTTCTTTTTTTTTTTTTTTTTAAGATCTTATTTATTTGACAGAGATCACAAGTAGGTAGAGAAACAGGCAGGTTGAGGGGGGAAGCAGGCTCCCCACTGAGCAGAGAGCCCCATGTGGGGCTCCAACCCAGGACCCCGAGATCATGACCTGAGCTGAAGGCAGAGGCTTAAGAGCCACCCAGGCACCCCTGAAGTATTTTCTTTAGTTGGAAATTGGTCTTTACTTTCTCTGAATTCTGGTAGCATTTTTCCTGTGCTTTTCTTTTGGTCTTAACTTACTTTACTTTTTTGTGTTTCTTCAGATAAAGCCCCTGGAAGGTGGCTCTGGAAGTTCCGGAGGCTCTGTTAAATCTGAACTGTCTTTTGTAGGTGGTCCAAACCTCCCTCAGCCTGATTGAGAGAGTGGTATAGTAGGTAGTAAAGAGCTCTAATCTCAGTCAGAGGCGTAGATTACAGTTGTAATTTCTTTACCAACTAGTGAGCAAGTTACTTAACCTCCATGAAATCGTAAAGTGAAGGCTTTGGATTGGGTGATTGCTTTCTTAAAACAATTGAATTCATTAATACCATACTGGTGCAAGGGACACAAAGGTGATTAATTCTTACTTACAAGCTTTATTGTCTAGCAAGTTAGGCAATTAATTATACATGTGGTAAGTGCTATGTTACATAGAGGTGAGAAAAATGTAGTAGTAGAAGAGATGAAGAAATCATTGTAATTTGAGGTTGAGTGAGGTTTGCTGATCTTTAGAAGTGTGCTCTTTTGGTGGCCCTGTGAATTAGAGCAGGGACTTCTGGGCAGAGGGAGCAACTTGAGATCAGGGTTGGTTTGTTGGTTTTTGTTTTGTTTTAGGGTGCGTATGTGCGCACACAGGGAGGGACACAGGGGAGTGGATGTTGGGGGGAAGGGCAGAGAGAAGGGGAGAGAGTATCAAGCAGGCTCCACAGAGTGTGGAGATCTCAAGACCCTGAGATCACAACCTGAGCTGAAACTGAGAGATGCTTAACCAACTGAGCCACCCAGCCACCCCAAGATCAGGGTTTTTAATCTTAACAGTATTGACACTGGGAGCCAGATGATTCTTTGTGGTATGGGGTGCTGTCCTATTCCTTTCTGGCCTCTACCAACAAGGTGCCAGTAGTACCTCCTCCCCTCCCCCCATTTTGATAACTAAAAATATTTCCAGACATTGCCAGCTGTGTCCTGGAAACAAAATTTGAGAACCACTACTTGAAATGGAGGAATGGAAGTGAAACTGCAGTGTTTTAGAGAAAAGTTAGTAGTAGACTATAGAAGGAGCATTGGAGATAATTGGGAGGGAAGGGATTGTGGGAGGTGAGGCTAGATCACAAGGGACGAATTTGGGTGCCACATTAGGGCACTTCTGTTTTGTTTTTAGGGTAATGAGATGGACATAAGTGAGAGATGATTGGGTTTGTGTTTTTGAAAGATAATTTTGATGGCACTGTGGCAGACATGTCAGAGGAGAGTTGGGGAGCAGAGAGAATTTGAGGCAGTATTTTTAACACTGGCTGAGAGAAGGTAAGAGAATGGTTGAGGGAATGGAGTAAAGGAAGTGAGCTACCTGGGACTCCCCTTGAATGAGGGAGTTCCTGCTAATTTGACTTTGGCTTCCATCATTGAAGGGAGTGTTGAACTGGAAAGCAAAGCACCTTTATTGTCTTTCCCTTCTTCAGCTCTTCCCCCATTCCCAGTTTCATCTCTCCACTTGAGAGCTTCTGACTGTTGATATGTCTTGAAAGGTCATAGAGTGGAATCTGGGTTATAGAATGACTGTTTTCCCAGTGTGGCTCTGTTACTTAAACATTGGATTATCAGAGCACATGGCTTTCTTACCTCCTCCCTCCCTTAAAATGTGGGGGACTAGAATCTGGTATCCAGAGACTGTTAACTGTTGGCTCGCCATGGTTTGTATAGGCATTATTTTACAGCTTTTAAATTAGGTTGATACACAGAGGTAGAATAATAATCTTACTATTTAAATAATTGCATTAATTCCATCGCTCCTAGTTTGGAGGTGTTTTTTTTTGTGTTTCAAAACAGCATTCGTATTTGAACTGAAAATGGTGTAGTCAGTGGAAGGGTACTGGACTTCAATTAAAAGGGCTGTGTTTTAGTTCTAGTTATCCTGCTGTTAATCACTTAGTTCTTGGGTCCTCATTACTCTTATCTTTAAAAGAGATGACTTAAGCTACCACCTTTTTTTTTTTTTTTTGAGTTAATAAATTTTATCTTTATCCATAGAGATGTATGGATTCCAGAGAAGAAAGATTTTCAAGTAAAGGAAAATGGGAAAGGTTAAAAAAAGAGTTAATAGATTTAGGAGTTGTTGGATTTGGGTTGAGAAGTAAGGAAGAGATAAGAAAATAATTTGAATGTTTCCTTTAACTTGTTTTTCCTTTCTGTGTCTGTGTGTCTGGATTTTTCTGGAGGGCTTTGTTTTACTTAGATTCTTATGGGCTAATTGTGCTTGGTCAACAGCTTGTAGTGTGAATTTAGGGAGCACAGAGTTGGTAGCCAGGATATAATTTCTTTGCTGGCAGAGCAGCCTAAAGTTTGGTTAAGTTTTCATCTGAAGTCTAGCTTAAGCTTTAAGGACAAACTGCTGTTAAAAAATGATGTAGCCAGCCAGGGAAAATAATATTTGGGAGAAGTTTTTTTTTAATTGAGAATGAAGTATGCAGATAAATATAGTAGCAGTGGTTTGTCTGGTGCAGATGGTTTCAGAGAAAATGTTGATACCTTATTTTTCATCACTACAAGAGAAGTAGCAAAAGAAATTCATTATTTTTTTTAATTCATTATTTTCATTGTATATCATTAGGCCAATCATTCTCAAATTTACTGCTCTTAGGACCCCTTTATAATTATTGAGGCCTCAAAGAGCTTTTGTTTATGTCAAGTTAGTATCCTTTGATGTTTACTATTTTGGAAGGTAAAATGGAAAAAAAAATTTTTTTTAAGATTTTATTTATTTATTTGACAGATAGAGATCACAAGTAGGCAGAGAGGCAGGTCGAGAGAGAGGAGGAGGAAGCAGGCTCCCTGCCAAGCAGAGAGCCCGATATGGGGCTCCATGCAGGGCTCGATCCCAGGACCCTGGGATCATGACCTGAGCCGAAGGCAGAGGCTTTAACCTACTGAGCCACCCAGGTGCCCCCAAAATGGGAAAAAATTTTAAACCTGTGTATGTGTTTGAAAGTAAAACTAATTGCATGGTTTTTTTAAAAAAAAATTTATTTATTTGAGAGAAGCAGGTGAGAACAAGAGGTGTGTTGCAGAGGGAGAGAGAGAAGCAGGCTCTCCACTGAGCAGGGAGCCCAACATGGGGCTCCATCCCAGGACCAGAGCTAAAGGCAGATGCTTGACCAACTAGACCACCCAGGCGCCCCAAACCCATTGTATGTTAATGTAAAATATACTTTCATGAAAAATAGCTTTTCCAAGAAAACAAAAATCAGTAAGCAGCATTGCATTCTCCTATATTTTTGCAAGCATCTCATGTTTGGTGTAATAGAAGGAAGCTAGTTTCTACCTTTAATCTCTTGTGGTAGCATACATCATGTAGCCTTTGCCAGAACTCCACTGTACGCTGAAGAGAGAATGACTCTAACAGAAGCAAGTGAAATCTTATTATTATGAAAACAGTTTTACTTTTCAGATCTCCTGAAAGGGTCTCAGTGGACCACACTTTGTGAACCAGTGCCTTAGACTCCCAAAGGAAGTTTGACATTATTTTTCAAGTGGCTTGCATAATATAAATTTTTATTTTTTAAATTTTATTTATTTATTCATTCGTTCTTTTTTTTTTAAGATTTTATTTATTTATTTAACAGAGAGACACAGAGAGAGGGAACACAAACAGGGGGAGCTGGAGAGGGAGAGGGAGAAGCAGGCTTCCTGCTGGGCAGGGAGCCCAAGTGCTGGCCTTGATCCCAGGACCCTGAGATCATGACCTGAGCTGAAGGCAGCCGCCTAACAACTGAGCCACCCAGGTGTCCTAAATTTATATTTTTTAAATTGAGGTATAAGTTGCATATAGTGAAGACCACAAGTCTTAAATGTGTAGCTTGATTTTTTTTTAACAAATGTACACATCTGTGCAACAACCACTTAGATCAGTCTATCATTTCTAGCATCCCAGAAGACTCCTTTATGCCTCTCCCGAAAAGAAACCCCAATACTCTGTCTTTATTTTTCATTTTCGGGGGGGGGGGTGAACTCATGATGTCGTGGGGCTTGAACTCAACAATGTTGTGATCAAGACCTGAGCTGAGATTGAGTCATGCTCAACCAACTGAGCCACCCAGGTGCCCTCTTATTCTGTCTTTCAGTTAATTAATTATACCTGTTTCTGAGCTTCATATAAATGGAATAATATAATAAAGCCTTTTGTGTTTGGCTTCTTTTGCCCCACATGATTAATTTGTTTTTCATTACTGTGTAGTCATTGTGTGAAAGACACCATGATTGACTTATCCATTCTACTGTTTGTGGACATTTAGATTGTTTATAAAGTTTTCCCTGATTATAAAGAAAGTTGTCATGATCCTTTCAATAAGTGTCTTTCGGTATACACCCAGAAGTGGTATTGCTAGGTTATAGTATATGCAGATACATATACTATATACTTTGCTTTTGGTAGATACTGCCAAACAGATTTCCCAAGTTGGTATACCAGTTTAAAATCCCACCACTGTAGTTCCTATTGCTCTTTCTTTCTTTTTTTTTTTTTCCTATTGCTCTAACTTCATAACACTTAGTATTGTCAGTCCTTTTAATGTTAGCTGGTTTAGTAGAGGTTTAGGAATCTCCAGTTGTGGTCTAAATACTCATTTGCTTTTATCTAATGATGTTTAGAACCTTTTCATATGTGTACTGGTATTTCGGCTCTTTAACTCTTGCTTACCTGTAAAAATCTGAAGTTTGGCTAGTAGACAGCTTGAAGCCTCTTTGTGGCTCAAAATCACTAGTCAAGTGAATTCTTGAAAATATGAGGTATTTTTTAATGAACTTAATTGATACTGGAAATGAGGTTAAGCATTGCCCTTAATTGAAAGAAAGTTATGCATGTTTGGCTTTAGAGTATGTCTGGAAAGATGTTTGCTTTTAAGAGAGCCACTACTTTAGATTAAAATATGGCCAAATATTACCAAGAAGATAGGAAATAACAAGTGTTGGTGAGGATGTGGAGAAAAGGGAACTGTTATGCACTGTTCGGAATGTAAATTGGTGCAGCCATTATGGAAAACAGTATGGAGTTTCCTCAAAAGATTAAAAATAGAAATGCCATGTGACCCAGTAAGTCCAGTACTGGGTATTAATCTGAGAAAAATGAAAATGCTAACTCAGATACATTTATGCACCTCCATGTTTCTTGCAGCACTATTTACAATAGCCAAAATATAGAAAGACTCTAAAGTGTCCATCAGTGAAGAAATGGATAAAGAAAATGTGTATTACATTGTGTGTGTATATACAATGGAATGTTACTCAGACATAAGAATGAATCTTGGGGCGCCTAGGTGGCTCAGTGGGTTAAGCCTCTCTGCCTTCGACTCAGGTCATGATCTCAGGGTCTTGGGATCGAGCCCTTTATCGGGCTCTCTGCTCAGCAGGGAGCCTGCTTCCCCCCACTCTCTCTGCCTGCCTCTCTGCCTACTTGTGATCTCTGTCAAATAAATAAAATCTTAAAAAAAAAAATGAATCTTGCCATTGGTGACCATGTGTATGGACCTGGAGGGCATTATGCCAACTGAAATCAGTCAAGGACAAATACCGTGCGATCTCGTATATATGGAATCAGAAAAACAAAAATCAGCCTGAGAGAAATGGAGAAAAGGTTGATGGCTGGCAGAAGTGGGGGGTGGGGAAGAGATTAATGGATGAAATGGGGGTCAAAGAGAAAAAAGTGGGGGACCCTTGGCTGGCTCAGTAGAGCATGTGACTCCTGATCTTGGGGTTGTGTGAGTTCAAACCCCATGTTGGGCCTGGAGCCTAGCCCCCCAAAAATAAGTAAAATAAAAACAAAATCAAATGTGTTCAATGTCCATAGAGAGAAAGTAATAAACCAGGAAGCTTTCTCGATTCTGCATTGGTTCCACTGTTCAGGAATTCTGTGCATTCCAATAAATATCTAAGCTTAGCTATGGTTCTTTTTTGTGTGAAATTCACACTTGTGAAATGCATTTTAAAACATTTACTTGCTGTCCTCCTTTGGTAAATTCTGGAGGAGCTAAAACAGTTGTTACGATTCTGTCATAAGGGTCTGGTAGGGAGTTTGGTATCAGTAATGTCACCAGGGAAAATTGTCTTTTTCATAGATTTTTTCCCCCCATCCTGGTTTTAATAATTTAACCAGATTTCACCTGTATAAACATGTCTTAAGGAATGGGCAAGGATATAGATAATCCTTGAATACCTGTAAGAGTATATGATTTATTTTAACATGATTGCATATGTTTTACTTATCAGTGAGCTTTTTGTATAGGCCAGATTTTCTTTGTCGAAATGTAACACCTAATGCCAGAGAAAGGAGAAATGAGGTTATGAAGGCTGCCACTCAGTGGTACTTGAGGTGATTGGTGCTAGTCTTTTGATCCACTTATTCTGAACTGTTAACATTGGCTGCATTATCCTATTCCATACTGCTGCTTTTGCCTTTTCTTCTCTGTCCCTATATACACTTAGTTGACTTGCTACTCCCGTTACTCTTCAAGATGCAGCTCAAATGTTGTTCTTCTGAGAAGCTTTTGTTGATCTTCTCTGCCCTTGGATAACTTACTTCCCCATTTTCCAAACTTATTTTTTAAATTTTTATTTCTTGAAGATTTTATTTATTTTAGAGAAAGAGAGTGGGTGCACGAATAAAGGGAGGGGCAGAGGGATAGAATCTTCATGCGGACCCCAAAGATAGGCACGGAGTCCAGCGTGGGGCTGGATCTCACAACCCTGAGATCATGATCTGAGCCGAAACCAAGAGTCGGATGCTTAACTGACCACCCAGGTGCCCCTTAGGTTTTTATTTAAATTCCAGTTGGTGAACATAACAGCGTAATATGAGTTTCAGATGTACAGTATAGTTATTCAGCACCTCCATATAACACCTGGTTCTTCATAAGAAATTCACTGCTTAATTCCCATCACCTATTTCACCCATCCCCCCACCCAAACTTTTTATTTAGGAAAAATCAAATATACAAAGATGCAGATAAACTCCCATCACCTGGCTTCATTTTATGGCTATTCTTTTTTGTAAAACTGTCTGAATATTAGGAAACGAAGACACAGATACTAAGGAATTTGTCCAGCTTGGATGTGTAGGTAAGTGGCAGAACAGGAATTCAAGCTGAGGTGGTTTATCTTCAGTCTGTGCTCTTAACCACTACAGTATATAATGTCTGAGTGAATGAGCTCTGTTATCTGTTAGCACTTGTTCCTTATTAATCTGGCCACCTTTTGACTTGCATCTGCCAACAGCACCCAGGCACTATTTGTTCTTTCATAAAATATAGCCAGAAGGGACCTTAGCATGCAGGTTTCCCATTTTAAAGATGAGGTTCCTTTGCTTGTAGCCCTTCTGCTTTTCATTTCATTTGTAATATGTCAAAAAATAATTGCTGACCTCTGGCCTCTTTGTTTAATAATAGTGTCTGAATATAGTAAGGGGGATGAGGGCCAAAATTGAATTGTAATGTTTTATATTCTGTATACTACATTTAAAATATTTATGTTGAGTTTGCATTTTTGCTTCAATGTTATAGACTTAAAATTCTCATTTTCGGTAACTTGGTATTGTGGCTTCCACTTTCAATACTTTCTTTTGATTTGAGTATTGGCCTTCATGGTGTACTGCAGTGCTGCTTTGAACCTTTAAGATTGTACATACAGACTTGAAAGGTTACTTTTCCTGTTAGATATCTTTTAATGGCATCTACATGTATAAAACTATCACAAAAACACCAGTGTCCATCAGCTAATGAATGCATAAATGTGTATTATACAGTGGAATATTTTTCAACAATAAAAGGAAATGAAGTACAGATACATGCTACAACTTAGTTGAACCTTGAAAAACAATTACGATAACTGAAAAAAGCTAGTCACAAAAGACTCCATATTGTATGGGTACCATTTTTATATGAAATGTCAGGAATAGTCACTTCTAGGGACCCCTGGATGGCTTAGTCAGTTGAATGTCTGCCTTCAGCTCAGGTGATGGTCCCAGGGTCCTGGGGTTGAGCTCTGCATCGGGCTCCCTGCTCTGTGGGGAGCCTACTTCTCCCTCTGCCTCTCCACCTGACTTGTGCTCTCTCTCTTTCTCTCTAATAAATGAAATAAAATCTTAGAAAGAAAAGAATAGGTCAGTTCTATAAAGACAAAAAGTAGATTAGCTTGGGGCTGGGGGTGAGGAGAGAATGGGGAATGACTGCTACTAATGGGTATGGGTTTCTTTCTGGGGTGATGAAAGTGTTCTAAAATTGATTGTGGTGATAGGTATACAGCTTTGAATAAACTGAAAAGAATTGAATTGGAACACTTTAGATGGGTGATTTATATGGTGTATGTGGATTAGATCTTGTGGCTGTTCTTTAAAAAACCATTCTGTGTAACTTAAAATATAGTGAAGATCATCTGATTGAAAGGAATTCCAAATTCCTTTGCTTCCTTTTCAAATTCTTTATATTTGTGACTTAATCTAGTTGTGCAAGATTCAGACAAAAAGAATACCCACAGGATGCACATTGAATATGGTGATTATTGATAATCTATTTGCCTTTCTTAAAATGTTGACCAAATGAAAAGAGGTCCTTACTTCCGGTGTGATAGATTAGCATTTCCTGATTGAATTAGTGACTTTCAAGTATTAACTAATTTTGATAAAGATTTGTTAAAAGCTACTAATAGATAACTTTGAGTTGTTAATCTTGTAATTTAACAAAGAGTAGACTGATAAGTAGTATACCATCTGTGACATTTGGTATGTGACTTTGTCTAATATTTCAAGTCAACATTGCTCACTTAGTAATAGGTTGATTTGTTTAGGGACTAGAATTTAATGGGACCTCACACCCTTTTGTGTAAGGATTTAGTAAATAAAAGAGTATGTAAGTAGAAGTATCTCTCTCTCTTGAAAAGCAGTCTGGGTGATAGCGCTGTAAGTCTCAGTATTTTGAAGGATTGTAATACTAATTTTCTGTTTTAGTAGACAGAACCATAACCAGTAGGTAGGTATGAGTGACAAGGGAAATAAGAGTTCTGATAGAAGAGAGACCTTCCTGCTGACAGCAGTGGGCTTAACAGTGTTGTAACAGGAAATCTTCAAGGGCAGGTAAGAGGTTGAATTTTCTACATTTGGAGCAGTTAATTTCTGAATCTTAATGGTCTTCCAAGCCACTCCTCCTCTATTCCCTGCAAAGTCCTAGCCTTCAAAGTATGTTTGGTGCCCTTTTTGTGCTCAAGTTAAAACAGATGTTTTCTTGTTAAAGAAAGCAGACTTGTTTTAAAATTAGTACATGTATTTTGAACTGCCTCCTAATCGAAAACTGCCATACCATTTTTTATTTTTTAATTTTTTAAAAGGTTTTACTTACTTTTGAGAGAGAGTGTGCACGAACCAGGGGGAGAGGCAAGGGAAGGAGGGGGACAAGCAGACTTCCCACTGAACAGGGAACCCATCCTGGGGGCTCAGTCCCAGGACCCTGAGAACATGAATTGAGCCGAAGGCAACCACTTAACCAAGCTGACTGAGCCACCCAGGTACTCAAGAACTGCCACACCATTTCAGTACTTACGTTAGCTTTGTATTTTTCACACGTTGTTGCTTAATTGTACCGTTTGATTTGTGGGACACTGAGAACAACAGAAGCCGACTTGTTGGTGCCAAGGACAAATGATGTCATAGCACACCATGTATACACAGTGATGTAATTAAGTAGGAGGGCTGAGTCCCCCACATGGCATATGATGGTGGTAAAATAGCTGTGTAAAATTCACAAGAACTCATGCCTTAGCAGTCAGTAATATGCTGCCATCTGTCACTTTATATTATTATTAATAGTTTTGTTTGTAGTTTGTTTTGTAGGAGGGCAAGAAGCATAAGGAGTTTAATTCTTAATTTCATATTTACTATGTTTAAACAGTGCTAAAATAGAAAGTAGTTTTTAAAAATGCTGTTAAGGTAGAACCAAAATTGGCGAACTTAGGCAGCTTGGTATTGTTGATAGAAATCCAGTGCTTAGAGTCAGGTGACTGGAACTGGGATTCCAATCCATACTTATTAGGTTATTTATTGAATGAAAAATGTGCTTATATTTCTCCCTAAATGTGTGGTTCTTTTGTTCATTCTTTTATTCAACAGATAGTTTGTAAGTCGTGTAGCACCACATGATTTTGATGTCTTATTACTGGTTTCTTTACTCTCCTGTTGTAAAATTTTCTTTAGAGCCAGCACAAATTCTGATAGGAATACTGTGCTATGAGTTGTCTTACAAATATTGAGATAATCTTCGATTGGAAACTTTTTTAAAAGTAGGACAAAATTTTCAATATGGTAGGATTCTGTGTTGAAGCAACAGAATAATAAAAGCCGCTGTATTTGTATAAAACAGTTGAGGCTGTCCATTTATTTTAAAAATCAACCTGAGCAATTGTGATACATACATCAGGAGCATAGAATCCTGGTAATTTTATAGTTGGGAGAATGCTTCCCCCCCCCGAACTGATCTAGAGATCATATTTGTCGGGAGTCTGGGAAGGTTCAAAAATAAGAATTGTCAGGGGTACATAATGAACTAGTTGGCATTTTAGGGGAGAAGAGACTGGCACTTGTTAGAACACTTAGTATTTATTGGGTACCTCCTCTTTCGAAGGTACTTCACATACATTCTCCCATTCAAGCTTCTCAATAATCTCTGAAGGTGTTAGCTAATTTGGGGGGGGGGGGTTATAACTTTGAGATTAAACACTACCTGTTACAGGCATGTCTGTTACATTATAGTTGCTGAAAGACTTCATGGTCTGCAAAATCAGGCACCAAAACTGTATTTATAGGGGAAAAACAGGGCTAAGAGTAAAGGGATCACTCAAAAGCTATGTAACTTTATAGTTAGAGCACTAATAGAAACAATAAAAATTCTAATAAAATAAACACAGTTAAAAACATCTTGAATTCCTGACAAGCGATAGTAAATATAGGACTTATTAAAAACTGGTAACCTAATGGAACCCTTCCATATAGGGAATTGTTGAGGTTATGGAGTTAGCACATGGGGGAAATAAAATGCACAAAGATCAGAGAGAACAGTGTAAGTACTTCCAAGGCAGAGCATGTAGCCAGCCTGAGTCAAGAGGAATATGGGGTATGACCCATAGTCATACTGCTGCTGTTACTTGGTGCAAGGCATCAGTGTATTGAAGGGAAAATTGCTTCTGAATTAACATGACTTGCAAGTGTGTTTGCTGGCATTTGCCAGTGAGCTAAATCCCATTAACATAGCTGCATGTTTCGTAGCAAAGTAGACTTTGACAGGTCTTTTTCACTTCAAAATCCATACTCATGTTCCACCTTCAGTACTGCATTGTAAATAGTTGTCTTTAAAATGTCTTCCCTCCAATGGAATGTTGTTAGGAAGAGGAATTAATTAATACTTCACTGGATACCTTCTGGCATTTGAAGATGATCATTACCTGATTTAATCACCACAACTATAGCCTTGATGTTTGGGAAGTTTGCTCAAGATCACACAGTAGGTATCAGAGTAGAAATTTAAATTCATTGTTTCTGCTTATACATTTGCTTTTGTATACTATATTGCTGCTGGCAAAATAATTTTATTTTGGCCTTTAACAAGTTTTTCCAACACACTTAATGGTATTGGTGAAGTCATTTCTATTCCTCGCCTCTGGTGTCTTAGAGCACTGAAATAGGCACAAATAGTGATGGAGCATAGCAAAGGGATGAGCAGAGGCAATGGTACCAACTTGTCTGGATTTGAAATCCAGTTTTGCTAACTTTGTTCTCCCTATTAACTATTTCAAATTAGTAAATGATAACCTGGCTCATGGTAAATGCTTAGTAAATGTTCACTTGTCCATCACCCCTACCCCATTGCTTCTCTAATGTTCTGGTTCCTTTTTTGCTTTTAATCCATACTATTCTATTTCTCTCCTTCTTCCCCATCTATTCATATCATTGATTTGAAATAGATTAAATATAGATTGTGTTTAACTGAATATTGATGTTTTTAACACTTCCTAAGTTTTCATTGATGTTTTGGAAATATTTGTAACTTTTTTAAAAAAAGATTTTATTTATTTATATGAGAGAGAGTGAGCAAGAGAGAGCACAAGCTCGGGATGGGGCAGAGAGAGAGGAAAAAGCAGACTTCCCCCTCAGCAGGGAGCTGGGTATGGGTCTAGATCCCAGGACCCTAGGATCATGACCTGAGCTGAAGGCAGACGCTTAACTGACTGAGCCACCCAGGCATGAGATGTTTTTGGTGTGGGTGGCTTATTGTTTATGCAGGGCTGGACAGTTTTAAAAACTAGGGATGTGTGAGGATTTGTAATGTTTCAGTTTTCAAGGTACAAGCTATGGATCTGAATACATGGGTGTGCTGTTTTAGTCTCATTTTGTGTGCCTAAGTTTCTTGCATTTATTAATGTATAAATACAGTGTATAAATATACTAAGAAAAAAAAACAAAAAAACCAACACCCTGTGGTATATTTCAGTGACATGATTGTGCCTTTGTTTTATTTTGTCTTTAAGGAGAATTCAGAATTTTCAGTATTTGTAGATGACACAATTATATAGGAATATCAATTGAGGAACTAGTAAATGCTTTCAATATGATCACTGTCCCCAAATAAATTAATTTACTTTGGTTGAGTTCTAGTTTTATTTCTCTGTGTTCTCCTTTAAATTTATTGAGACTTGATTTACAGCCTAGTTAGTATGTGGTCCATTCTGGAGAATGTTCATGTGCACTCAAGAAGAGTATGTATTCTGTTGTTGGTAGTGTGTTCTACGTATGTCTGTGTTGTATAGTTGTTTTGTAGTGTTACTAAAATCTTTTCTATCCTTGATCTTTTCTTAGTTGTTCCATCCATTATTGAAAGTGGAGGGGAGAACTATATTCTCTATTTCCCTCTCCTTTTGTCATTTTTTGCTTCATATATTTTGGGGCTTGTAGTTTGCATATATGTATTTATAGTTGATAAATCTTGATGAATGGACCCTTTTATTATAAAATGTTCTTTTTATCTTAAGTAATAATATTTTTGTCTTAAAGTCTCTTTTTTGTGATAAATATATAGACACTTCACCTTTCTTATAATTGCTGTCTTGCGTGATGCATATTTTTCCATTCTTTTACCTTTTTTTTTTAAGATTTTATTTATTTATTTGGCAGAGATCACAAGTAGGCAGAGAGGCAGGCAGAGAAAGAGAGAGAGAGAGAGGAGGAAGCAGGCTCCCCGCTGAGCAGAGGGCCCGATGTGGGGCTTGATCCCAGGACCCTGGGATCATGACCTGAGCCGAAGGCAGAGGCTTTAACCCACTGAGCCACCCAGGCACCCCCATTCTTTTACTTTTTATTAAAGTAACCTCTCTGTCCAACGTGGGGCTCAAACTCATGATGCCAAGATCAAGAGTTGCATACGCTACCAACTGGCGTAGCCAGGTGCTCCTCCATCCTTTTGCTTTTAACCAATTTGTATCCTTGGAACTAAAATTCTCCTGTTGATGACATGTGGTTGGATCTTCCTTTTTAAATCCAGTCTGTCTCTGTGATTTGATTGAATTTTATTTCTATTGAGTTTTATGACATTTAATGTCATTGATCTAGCTGGATTTACATCTTCCATTTTACTTTGTTTTCTGTATCTCATGTCTTGTTTTTCTTTTATGATTTCTTTTGCCATAAGTGGGTATTTCCTAATATATTTTAATTCCTTTTAATGATTTTTTTCACTACTTTTTTTACATTTTCTTTTAGTAGATTTATTGAGATTTACATATCTTACAGTTCATCTAAAGTATACAATTCAGTGTTTTTGGTGTATCGTTCTAAAAAATTGTGTTAAAATACATCACAAAATTTGCTATTTTAACCCTTTTAAGTGCATAGCTTAGTGGCATCACTTATAGTCACAGTGGTGTACAACCATCACCACTATCTATTTCCAAAACTTCCAGTAATTCTCTATCCTTCCATTCCTTCTGCTCAACCCCGGGTAACCTCTGCTTTCTGTCACTGTGAATTTACCTATGCTAAATAGACTAGTGGAATCAGCTTATTTGTCCTTTTGTAACTGCCTTATTTCACTTAGCGTAGTGTTTTCAAGGCTCATCCATATTGTAGCATGTATCAGAACTATATTCTTTTTTATGAAGATAATCTGTTGTATGGGTATAACATTTTGTTACTTTATGTGTTGACAGACATTTGGGTGTTTCCTACATTTTGGCTAATGCAGCTAAAAACATTTGTGTACAAGTTTTTGGTGTGGGCCTGTTTTTTTTCTCATTTATAATGTAAAATTTACCATTTTAACCATTTTTAAGTGTACAGTTCTGTGGTTATAAATGCATGTATGTTGCTGTGCAGCTGTCATCACCATCCATCTCCATTTCATTTGCCCCAACTGAAACTGTCCAATAAATACTAACTCGTCAAATTCCTTTCCCCCAAGTCCTTGATAACCACCATCTTACTTAAAATATTTACAAAATATTTACAATATTTGCCCTTTTGTGACAGGCTTATTTCACTCAGTGTAGTGTCTTCAGGGTTCATGCATGTTATAGTATGTCTCGACTTCCTTTTTGTTTTTATTATTTTTAAAAATTTATATGAAAGGGAGAATGAGCACAAGTGTGTAGAGGGGCAGGTGAAGATAGGGAAGGACAGGTGGGCTCCTCACTGAGTACAGAGCCCAAGATTATGACCTGAGCCAAAGTTGGGGGCTTAATTGACTGGGCCACCCAGGTGCTCCTTGACTTCCTTTTAAAAACTGAATAATACTCCATTGTATATATCACATTTTATTCATCTGTAGATGGACACTTGAATAACTTCGACCTTTTGGCTGCTGTGAATAGTGCTGCTATGAAAATGTACAAATAATCTTACTGAACCTCTGCTTTCAACCCTTTCGGGTATATACGCAAAAGGGGAATTGCTGCCTAATATACTAATTCTATGTTTAGTTTTTTGGGAAACTGCCATACTATTTTCCACAGACCCTGCACCATTTTACACTACCACTAGCAGTGCACAAGGATTCTCTGCCCTCCACATCCTCACCAAAACTATCTTCCATTTTTTTAATTATAATCATCCTAGTCGATGGGAGGAATCTATCTTACTGGGGCTTTGATTTGCATTTTCCTGGTGGCTATGATGTACTGAGCGTCTTTTACTTACTGGCTATTTATACATCTTCTTTGGAGAAATGCCTATTCAGATGCTTTTCTCATTTTTAAATTGGTTGTCTTTCTTATTACTGAGTTGTAGGGGTTTTTTTGGTGTATGCTAAATATAGATCCCTTATTAGATTAATGATTTGTAGTGGGTGTTTTCTCCCCTCTCATTCTCTGGGTTGTCTTTTCACTGTCTTGTATTAAATGCCTTTTGGAGCACAAAAGTTTTTAATTTTGGTGAAGTCCATTTTATCTGTTTGTTGCTTCTGCTGTCATACCTGTAAGAATCCATTGCTAAAATGCTAGGTCATGAAGATTTATCCCTGTTTCTTTGAAGAGTTTTTAAAGATGTTGATTTTATGTTTAGGTCATTTCATTTTGTGTTAATTCATTCTGTTATAGGGAAATATTTCTGTATACAATAGACCCAATTATGCATTACGTACACTTGGTTTCATACAATACTTTTTTAAAAAATCACTTGAGCAGAAAGGAGAAAAATGCATTTATACTGTTTTTATATTTATCAGTTCTCTTTCATTGGGGATTGGGTCTGCCAACCTCTTTATGCTCTTATGCTGGAAGTTGATCTCTGACTTCAGTTTTGAAACAATTTTGGTTAACAAGTTTTTTTTTCTTTCACTACTGTGGATATGTCATCCCACTGCTTTCTGGCCTCCATATTGTCTGATGAGAAATCAGCCAACAGTGTTACTGAGGAACCTTTCTATGTGATGATTTGCTTCTTCCTGCTTTCTCATTTCTTTTTGTATTTGGCTTTTGACATTTTGATTATGTTTCTCAATCTGGTCTCTCTGAATTTATCCTACTTGGATTTTGCTGAAATTCTTGGATGTATAGATTAACGTTTTTCACTGAGTTTGGGGGGAGTTTGGACCATAATTTCTTCAAATATCTTTTCATTTCTCTTTCCGGCCTGCATTATGCATATGTTGGTATGCTTAATTATGTTCCACATGTCTCTGAAACTCATTTTTTTCTCTCTGTTCTACAGCTTGCTTATTAGTCTATTGATCTTTTAGTTTGCGGATTCTTTTTTCTGATAGCTTGTATCTTCTGCTGAACCACTTCATTTAATTTTTTGATTTCAGTTATTGACTAAAAATTCTGACTCATTTTCATTTGGTTCTCTTTTTAAAAATTTATCTTTCATCTCTTTATAGTCTCTTTTTAAACGTCATCTTTTCCTTTACTTTTTTTGTTTTGTTTTGTTCTAAGATTTTATTTATTTATTTATTCGGGAGAGAGTGCGTGCATACATAGAGCAGAGGGGCAGAGGCGGGGAGCCCAACATGGGGATTGATCCCAGGACCTGGAAATCGATCTGAAGGCAGATGCTTAACCAGCTAAGCCACCCAGATACCCATTTGCTTCATTTACTACTTTTAAGCCCGCTTTTCTTTAGTTCTTTGAACATACTCGTAATGGCTGTTTTGAAGCCTTTGCTAAGTCTGACATGTCGACCCTCTCAAAGCCAGTTTCTTTAGCCTGCCCCTTCCCCTGTGTATAGGCCACAGTCTCCCATCATTGCACATCCTGTAAATTTTGGGGGGGGATCACTGGATCTTTAATCTACCATAGCAGTTTTGGATACTGATTCCCCACTACCATCCATACCTAGGGACTTGTTACTTGCTTGTCTGTCGAGCAGCTGGCTATAATGGAATCATTTTCCTTGCAATGTGCAGCCTGTGATTTTACTCTTCAGAGGGTAGAGGCTTAGCATAACTGTTAAGCTGTCTCCCTCTGTTGGTATCACATGCAAATGTTAGTCTCCCCTAATTGTTGGCTGCTGGCTTGATTGTTTTAGGTGATACCCTGGGATTTAATTGCCACACAGACTGATCCAATTCAGTTTTTCTCCTTTGTAGGGGATAATCCTGGAGTTCAGTCTTTGAGGTCTGTTTTAACCTCCCTCAAGGGAGGCCCTTAGCTATCTCTTTACCTCATTCTTCTTAGGTAAACTGCTAGCTGGTTTCAAGTTTATCTTCTTGCTCTCAAGAGATAAACCAGCCTCTTTTTTTTTTTTTTTTAAGATTTTATTTTTATTTATTTGAGAGAGAGCAAGCATGAGCAGGGAGAGGGGCAGAGAGAGCCTGATGTGTGCTCTATCCCAGGACTCTGGAATCATGACCTGAGCTGAAGGCAGATGCTTAACCAGCTGAGCCACCCAGGTGCGCAGCCAGTCTCTTGATTGGTTACTGCCTTGGTTTACATTGTTTTTAATGCACGCTCAGATTTGAACTTTCCTGTACTCTCTTCCAAATGAAGTCAATTCCCTTTTAGAGAAATTTGAAACTTTCTTATGGCCTGCCTCTCCCCCTGGGCAAATCTTTACAACATTGCTTCAGAATGGGGCTGGAGTGGGTGTGGGAGGGTGAAGCAATGGCTTAATTCTGTCAGTGAGGCCCTCCCTTCATGAGTAGGATGTAGATAGGAGCAGCGGCCTTTGGTGCTCTCACCTTGTGTCTCCCAGTGTGGAACCTCCATCCTATGTGTGACATGGAATGAGGGCTGTTAGGAGCCTGCAGAACCTGGGGTCAAACTTCTGCTCCACAAGTAGGGCTTGGATAGAAGAAAGGAGCCCCAGGCATCTCAACTGCTTGGGCCTGTGAGAGAGCCCTGCAAGTCAAAGTTGGGGATGATGAGAAATGCTAGCTGCTTTCCCTCTCCTGGGGAGATAACCTTGACTGTGAGGTTGGAGGAGAGAGCCCTGTGTCCTTGGCTGCACCCACCCAGAATGGAGCTTCTGTCCTGCTGAGCTGGCCCAAAATGCCACAGGCTGACTGTTTACTGAGATACAGATTTTCTTTTTCCTTTTTCTTTCTTTGGTAGATTTTCTTCAATGAGTGTTTCTTGATTTACTGTATACCCTTAGGACAATTTCTGGGTACTTCAAAAAATTTTTTTAAGTAATTTTCACTTGTTACTGTTGTTTCACTGGAGAGAGTATCCACAGAGCTTCTGATGCCAGCATTCCAGAAGTCATTTTTAATTTAAAATTGCCTTTTAACTTAAGTTGCCTACAGCCACTTAAAAACTCATGTTTGAGAATGCCTTGGAAAAGATGCTGGAGTTTATTGAAGCTTTAATGTGTGTGTACAAGCTTCCAGTACCCTAATTGTGTACATAGGACTTGACAGACAACTTAGTATGAAGAAGTTTTGAATAAGCATGTTTAACCAATTATGGAGCATTTCTAAATGAATACATTTTTGTTGCAATAAAAAAACTTAGAATGCAGGATGCAGTTCTGTTGTGATGACCTAATAGGAAGTTATCCATTGGAAGCAGTAGCGAGTGTATATGGTGACTTTATTTTAAAAATTTTCAAAATGTATTTTTATTGAAGTATAGTTGATCCACAGTGTTACATTAGTATATGGTGTTTTAGTGACAAAAATTAAGGCCTGTGTGTGTTTAATAGTGGTTGGTAATAGAATATGAGCATTTAGCTAAAGTAATGTTTTGGGTTTAACAAAGATTAATTAGACATCTTCATTTGCATTAGCCTGAGTTAGTGATTGGCTGTGAAGCTGTCTAGAGCTAGCATCACATTTGGGGTCTGGGGAACCTGTGCTTAATGTAGCTGCCTTGATTGGTTTTGTGTCTAATATAATTGTGAGAAGAGTGAGCCCTGTGTCAATGATAATGGCAGTGCTGGTGTAGCTAGGAAAAGAAAAGTCCTTTGCTCTTGAGCAAGGACTACATTTTAAAATTGCCTAGGGATATTTAGGTTTGTAGCTATAGACTCAGCTATTGAAATAACTTACTGCATTTTAAACTCCTGAAACCTGAAATCTCATGTCACACTGAACAGTAGTTCTTTATAATGTGGTTTTTTTTATTATGCTGTATTTCTTAGGAATATAGTGATAGCATTTTAGAAGTAAATTCTGTGGTATATAGCTATTAACAATGTTGTAGAAGAATGACATGGGAAATTTTTAAATGAAGCGAAAAACCCAGTTTTATAAAATGTTTTTGGATCAAAAACATTTTGATGGAGTTTATCTTGGAGTTGGGGATATGGTGAGATTAATAGTAGATTTTTTTCCTTATTTTCTAATGTTAATACATGGCATGGTTAAAACCGTAGAATCGTGGAGCTTGTGCTACCTGGGGTGGAATCCTGGCTCTCCCATTTTCACTGCCTATTTATTCACTCTGTCCTAGTTTCTTTACTCCTGAAATGGGGCTAATAATAGGCTTGTTCTGAGGATTAAATAAGTTATACGTATAACTTGCTTAGAATAGTGCCTGACACAAAGTAAACACTCAAACGGTAACTATTATTATCGCTATTAATAAGAGAATTTTTATTTAAAATCTGAGGTATGTCAGCCGGGCTGTGGTAGTGTTGAAGTTGGGAAATTAGAGACGAAAAATAATTAGGGCTGATTGAGAATGACCTTGAATAGTGCTTATGTAAAATGTGGAGAGGAGGAAGCCACTAAAAATTTCAGAGAATGAAAGTGTTGGATTAATTTACCATTGATATACTAAACAGATTGGTATCGTGGAGATCAGGCAGTATGCTGTTAAAATTGGAGTCTCTTAATGTGCAGTGGGAGTGGAAAAGATAATTTGGGACACATTAGAAAAGAGGAATTGTTGGAGACAAGAAGGGAGAGGGTTTGACTTTGATGTTATTTTTATTGCCCCCCCCCCACCTCAGTTTTGTTTTGAGTACCTACCTGTTGTGTGCCAATGAATCCTTGGGATATAAGGATGACCAGAGTTCATAAAACTTCTACCCTTAGGGAACTTTTGTTTTTGTAGGGAGAGTGATCATCATACAGATGCTTTAAGAAAAGTGCAGCTGGCTCTCAGAGCCTCGGGGTTATTTGATGAGTTCTGAGTCAGGTGAGTTGAGCGCTGGTGAATCAGTATGGGAAAACTAAGCCGAATGCTCTTTCAGAGACTTGAGTCCACATGGAGGAGGAGTACATTAGAAGGAACAAGAAGGTATATTGAACTGGAGTTAGAACGGGGTGGGGTGGGGAGGGCAGTTGCAAGATGAGACTGGAGTTGGGTATTCATGGACCTTGTTAGTATTTTGGTCTTCATCCTGGTCTTTGAAGATTTTTTTTTTTAATTTTTTTTTTTTTTTTTAAGATTTTATTTATTTATTTGCCAGAGAGAGAGAGAGAGAGAGCACAGGCAGACAGAATGGCAGGCAGAGGCAGAGGGAGAAGCAGGCTCCCTGATGAGCAAGGAGCCCGATGTGGGACTCGATCCCAGGACGCCAGGATCATGACCTGAGCCGAAGGCAGCCGCTTAACCAACTGAGCCACCCAGGCGTCCCTGGTCTTTGAAGATTTTTAAGCAGGGCCATGATATGTAGTTGGCATTTTAATAAGAGTCATAGTGTTCATTTCTAATGCCAAAAAGATAAAACATAATTGGAGGCTTGACAATAACCATGATTTTAGGAGAAAGATCATAATCCCTTATCCTTGTCCCCCCAACCCTTTTTCCCCCAATCTTAATTCTCTCCCTTCAGAGAAAACATCTTGAAAGCTTTGGAGAACCTTCATGATTTTATGGAGGAGCCAATGGCTTTAGAGTCTAACACATGTTAGTAACTGCCATGTTGGACAAGCTCAAGTTACTTAATGTTTTAGCTTCTGTTCATGTCTGTTAAATTGGATTAATAGTCATATGGAATAGGTGTCATGGTGATGGCATGAGGTTATACAAATAAAACACCCACTGTTGTGCCTGATGCATAAGTTTGGTAGAGTAATGTAGAAATTAGGATGGAACTGTAAGGGATCCTGTGGTATTGTGATTTAAAATACATATTTAGTCTTTCTTCCAGTTTCTGGCACAGAGCTCAAAAACCCTAGGAATTAACTAAGTGGTAAGAGCCAAAAGGGACATTTTACATTTTGTTAATGAGGTGACTTTTGGAAAGCCCCTAAGGATGGAGGCTGGTTGCCAGGGGGAACCGAAATCGTGATTAGAGTGTTGGAATTTTCAGCCCCTTCCCTTCCCCCTTCCTTGGGGTGTGGGGAGAGACTAGAGATTGACTTTAACCTTCAGTAGCCAATAATTTAATCAGTCATGCTTATGTAATAAAGCCTCCATAAAACTCCAAAAAGATGAGGTTTTGAGGGCTTCTGGATTGGTAAACACGTGGAGATTTGGGGACAATGGTGAGCCCAGAAAGAACATGGAAACTTCTTGCCCTTTCCCCATATGTTGTCTCATGCATCTCCTCCATCTAGCCGTTTCTGAGTTACATCCTTTAATAATAAACCATAATGTAATAAGTAAATGATTTTCTGAATTCTGTGAACCACTCTCGCAAATTAATCAAACCCAAGGCATAGGGGTCATTGGAGCCTCCAGTCTATAGCCAGTTAGTGAGAAGCGTAGGTGACTGCTTGGATTGGTGACTGAGGTGGGGGAGAGGGCGATCTTGTAGGACTGGCTGAGCCCTTAACCTGTGGGATCTGGTGGTGTCTCCAGGTAGATAATGTCAGAATTCAGAATGTCAGGACACCCAGCTAGAGTATGAGAATTGCTTGTGAGGGGAAAAAACGCACGTTGTAACTGGGTGTAGAATTGTAGAGTCACAGAATAAACTTTGAATGGAATGGAATCAAGTCTACAAAAGAAAATATTTCTTGGATCTTATGACTACTGAAACCTATTTTGCCTTTACCCACTTGAGTGGTTCTAGGTCTAGTGTCTGAATATAATTGGTTTGAGGTTGTGTGACAAATAATCATACATAGTTAAATAATTAGTTAAAGCAAATAAAATAGCAACGATAACAAGTAAGGTTACCTAAAAATTAGAATCTGGATTATTCCCAGTAACTATTTTTACTCACATTTCAGTGTTTCTTAGAAGGGTTATTAAAAAAAATCCTGTAAGTCCAACTGTTGGTGCAGGTAATGAACTCCACATACTGTTTGTTTTTCTCTTGTGTCTTTTTTTTTTTTTTTTTTTTTTTTTTTAGTTTTTGGGTTTTCTAGTTTCTGTGTGTCCTTGGAAGTGTCTAAAACCTGCAATAGCTGTATGTGTCTTTTCTCCTGTAGTAGGAAAACTTCTATGTAGGACAGGATACTTTTTCTTCCAGATAACAGTGCATAAGAATTTTGCCTTTAAGCATATCGAATCTGTCATCGTGATAGAAATCCCAGTTTAAAATTCAAAAAGGTCAGGTTGCCTGGGTGGCTCAGTGGGTTAAGTGCCAGACTCTTGATCTCTGCTTGGGTTATGATCTCAAGGATGTGAAGTTGAGCTCTTTGTCAGGCTCCACACTTGGGATCCTGTCTCCCTCTTTCCCCTTCCCACCTCGTGCATGCTCTCTCAAATAAATCTTTAAAAAAAAAAAAAAAAAAAAAGGAAAGATCTTACTGAAATAAAATTCAGGGGGCGCCTGTGTGGCTCAGTTGGTTGGGCATCTGCCTTCGGCTCAGGTCATGATCCCGGGGTCTTGTGGTCCCAGGTTCCTGCTCAGCAGGAAGCCTGCTTCTCCCTCTCCCTCTGCCTGCCACTCCTCCTGCTGTGCTATCTCTGTCAAATAAATAAAGTCTTTTTTTTTTTTAATATTTTATTTATTTATTTGACAGAGAGATCACAAGCAGGCAGAGAGGCAGGCAGAGAGAGAGAGGAGGAAGCAGGCTCTCCGCTGAGCAGAGAGCCCGATGCGGGGCTCGATCCCAGGACCCTGAGATCATGACCTGAGCTGAAGGCAGCGGCTTAACCCACTGAGCCACCCAGGCGCCCAGTAAAATCTTTTTTAAAAATAAAATTCAGAAAAGTCTAAAATACTCTTGGCCTAAAAAAGAATGATTTTCATACTCTAAAATCTTTAATTAAAAAAAATACTTTTGGAGAAATTCACTTCTGCAGACTTTAAAGTGAATATAAATGGTTGACACTTAATGGAATACTAGGTTATTTAAACAAAACAAAACACAATGCCAGCCTTTAACCAGGTAAAGGTGATGCGTCTCCCATCTTGGAAGATACTGAGATTCTAAGTTTGAGTACAAAAAATGCTGTCCTCTAAAAAACCATCTAATGTTGCCATTGTGATTATATGTTGTATTGCAGAAAATCCAACATAATTTCTGGTAAAACCTGAGAGAAAGGGAGAAGCAGTGACCTGCAGTACCTTCCCCCCCCCCCCCCAAAATAAAACTTGATGCTTTTTATGCAAAGCTTGAAACTTCATACAGTAAATTTTCACACTGGATTTGTTGAATTTGAGCATTCCTTTAGGAAATGGTTATTTGTTAAATTTTAAATGATTTGAATAATTTTTTAGTTGAGTATATTGCAGCTTTGACTGGGTAGAAAGCTTGTTCTGGCCTTGCTGAGTATGCCTAAATGTCTCCTGGAAAACAAGCTATGTAGAGTCTTGGGACTGCTTCTTGAAATCAAGTAAAACAGTGTAATTCCCATCTGTTTCCTCCACTTGAATGGGATTTATTAAGAAAGGTAGCAGTGTTATTCTTGGATAACTTAGTTGTAGCATATCTTTGATAAACTTTTTCCCATTCAAAGCTTTCCAAGTTATATTTGAAAACGTTATTTTTCCAATTATGACCTCAGATACTCAAGAACCCTACATAGTACATTATAGAAAGGGAAAAGAAAACATTCTGAGAATTACTGTGTTTGGTATTTGCAAAACACCTTTGTTAAAATAATCCTCATGGGATTTTTGTGGGTGGCATTATCTCAGTTTTAAACACCTGTGAAAATAGAGTGGCCATTAACTGACCTTTAAGAAAGGCAGCTTGTTAAATGGCAGATGTGGGATTTTGAAATAAAAGTTAAGTTTTAAAAATCCAGAAAGTATTTTTAATTGTTCCATACCTTTTTCTTGCTCTTAATCTTTCAGTCCTAGCATACCAAGGAAAAGGTATCCGTTCTTATGTGGTGGGAGAGAGACGGCTGTTAAAAATAACAACATAGAGGGGTGCCTGGGTGGCTCAGTGGGTTAAAGCCTCTGCCTTCGGCTCAGGTCATGATCTCAGAGTGCTGGGATCCAGCCCTGCATTGTGCTCTCTGCTCAGCGGAGAGCCTGCTTCCTCCTCTCTCTCTGCCTGCTTCTCTGCCTACTTGTGATCTCCGTCTGTCAAATAAATAAATAAAATCTTAAAAAAAAAAAACAAAAAAAAAAACAGTAGAGAGACTGTACTATGCTGAGACCTGACATACCTGCTCAGCAGTACTGGAAATCTTGAAGTGTGGAGAACTTGACAGAGTTAGAAGAAAACTAGAAACCAAGGGACAGAAAGGTGAGAATCACAGTAAGAGGAGATAGGGATGGCAGGCAGCTTGAGGCCTTGTTAATGGGATATTCTGCAAGAAGCAGATGATGATTTAGTTCTGTGGTCAGAGTAAAAGGTATATTGTTTGGCAGAGAGGTTGCTTTTCCATTTACCTTAAAGTTATTTTTTTTTAAAGATTTTGTTTATTCATTTGGCAGAGAGAGATCACAAGCAGGCAGAGAGGCAGGCAGAGAGAGAGAGGGGCGGGGAAGCAGGCTCCCCACTGAGCAGAGAGCCTGATGCAGGGCTTGATCCCTACCCTGAGACCATGACCTGAGCCAAAGGCAGAGGCCCAACCAACTGAGCCACCCAGGTGCCCCTAAAGTTACTTTGTTTAAAGGGATAGTTCTTAGTAATCTGCAGAATACTTTCATTTAGAATAATTTATTTCCAGACTTTTGCCAGATAGTTTTGATTTGCCTATAGATGGAGGGTTTAGGGGGATACATACAGATAGAAGGATGTTGAGTATAAAACAACATGAGGATATAATTTTAAGATATTTTAACTGAAATGGTCTCCAAATGTCAAAGGACTGTAAAGCAAGAGAGCTTGTATATATACACACAATTTTATTGTGAGAAAATATATACAACCTTAAATTTAATCATTTTAGCCATTTTTAAGTGTACAGTTCATTGGCCGTTAAGTACATTCATATTGTGCAACCATCACCGTCATCGTCATCCATCACCATTCATCTTCAGCACTTTTTTTTATCTTCCCAGGCTGAAACTGTGCCCGTTGTTAACCCATTCTTCCCTCCCTGTAACCTCTGTAACCACCTTTCTACTTTCTGTATTAGTATAGGCACCTCATATTAAGTGTAATCATAGAATATTTGTTTTTTGTGACTGGCTTATTTTACTTAGCGCAGTGTCCTCAAGGTTTATCCATGTTGTAGCATGTGCTAGAATTTCCTTCCTTTTTAACACTAGAGAATATCTCATTGTATGTGCATACCACATTTTGTTTATTCATTCTTTCGTCCTTGGATTGCTTCCTGGAAAGACTTTTTAAAGAGATAGTATTGGTGTAGTGGACCAGGTAATTGTTAACTTTCTGCTTGTGCTTTGGTCACGTTACTTTTTACTTTATTTTTTCTTTAGATTATTTATTTGTCAGAGAGAGAGAGCGTGCACACAAGCAGGCAGAGTGGCAGGCAGAGGCAGAGAGAGAAGCAGGCTCCCTGCTGACCAGGAAGACTGATGTGGGCTTAAAGCAGCGTAACTGACCGAGCCACCCAGGTGTCCCTCAGGTTACTTTTTAGATGCTGGGTTTTTAATTTTAGAAAAACACCACATTTTGTGTAAACAGTAAAAATTTACTTAGAAAAAAAAAACCCTGGCTTTAATTTTTTGGTGTGCTTCAGGTTTTGTCTTCTTTCCTAGATTTTCCCCATACTTGAGAATATATTATGCTACTACTTCTACTGCCCCGTAAGATTGTGACTCACTTCCTCTCAGTAGGTGGTAGCCAGGTGGAGGTTGTGTTTAAGGGGGGGTGGGAGGCTCTGAGGTTATACTACTGAGTACATGTCCGTTGTCTTCTTTGTGAATAACTGGCTCTAAGTTCAAGATCCCTAAGTTTTGCTTCAATTCCACACTTGGAGAGTGAACTATTCAGTGGATGTTTTCACCTATTTCAGTATTCAAAACTAGTCCTCACTGACATCACTACTACCTGCCACCATCCCCTTTGAAAAGAAGTAGAAAGGAAAGGAAACCTGGTGTCATCCAGGATTGTATAAACCAAGGAAGCTCAGAGGTTCAAGTAGTGGTGCCACTTGTAACTCATGCTGAGAAGAGGGCACACAATAGCAAGAAGCAGTTACTCGATTTGCCATAGTAGAGCATCAGTGATCTATGAAGCAAACATTCTCCCTGCCAAATGTACATATTCACAAAGCTTTGTCTGTAGTTTCAGGGGAGTTACTCTTGAAATCCATCCGTAGTCCTCAGTTAAGACCCACTGGCTTAAAGCAGTTTTGGTAGCTTAGACCCAGCCAGATGATGAGGGAAAATGGAAAAGGTGAAAAGGGAGGCAGAGATATTTCAGATTTTTGGGAAAAGGGAAGGATAGAGATTGGTGCTTTTTCAGTAAGGGAGACTAAAGCATTTTTTTTTTAAGATTTTATTTATTTATTTGTTAGAGACAGAGGGAGAGAGAGCGAGCAAGCACAGGCAGACAGAGAGGCAGGCAGAGGCAGAGGGAGAAGCAGGCTCCCCGCCGAGCAAGGAGCCCGATGCGGGACTCGATCCCAGGACGCTGGGATCATGACCCGAGCCGAAGGCAGCCGCTTAACCAACTGAGCCACCCACGGGTCCCAGACTAAAGCATTTTTATAGACAAATAACAAGGCATCCAGGAAAAGAGCGAGAGGATCATCCTTTGAGGGAAGCATACAAGTGGATCATGAACCCAGGTTGGGAAGCAAAGGGAAGAAATGGAAAAAATTTGAAGTGGAGAAAATCAGGTTGAATTGATGAGCTGATAAATTTAAGTGGCAGGGAAAGAAAGGTACTCAAATAATTTGCCAGCAGACCCAGAATGACTAAAGAAAATTATTAGCTAGTTTCTCCAGGTTTTTAAAATTGTTTACTTCATGTGGATTTTTTTTGTAATGTAGGGTGTATGAAACTGGGAAAAAAAAGTGAAAGGCTGCTCAATCATGTTCCCTTTTGTATTTTCATTTTATGTATTAAACATTTTTCTGTGTGTGTTTTTAGCCTCACTAGTACTTGATATTATCAGTCTTAAGCTTCGTTGTTGTTACACAAATCTAACAAGTGAAACAAAATCTTGTTAGGGACATATCTCTGGGTTAAGCGATTTTATTTGTTTATTTATTTTTAAAGATGTATTGATTTTAGGGGTGCCTGGGTGGCTCAGTTAACGTGTCTGACTTCAGCTCAGGTTCTGATCTTAGAATTGTGGCATCGAGCCCCTCGACCCTGAGATCATTACCTGAGCCAAAGTCAAGAGTCAGACATTTGACTGACTGAACCACCCAGGTGCCCCAAGTGATTATGTTTAAATAGGAGGTAAACATGGACTGTTATGGACTAAATGGAAAGTATGCTCGCCTTATAATGAAATACTGTAACTCATCAGCTATGGCTCTCAATCTCATGGCACAATTCTCAATCACCAGGGGAGAATTTATGGAAAGTACTGATACCTAGGCTTCACGCGCAGATGCAGTAATTTGTTCAATCTGGAGAGGGGTGTGCACATCACTGTTTTTCCAAGCATCTCAGATGATTTTAGTATGCAGCTAAGGATGAGAGCCACTGGTAAAATGAATATATAGAATTGAGGGCTTGCTGGCATTCCCCTATATACCTTTGCTGGTCAGGTAACAAAGAATTCCATTGTTAAACAGTTGTGGTCTGTAGCCCTGTCATGCCTCTGGGAATGCCTGTGACCAAAACCTTGGCAAAAGTGAAGAGTCAGGATCACTTGACAGAATAGGTTCTTTTAAGAATAGTAGTATATAGTTTGAACTTTTTCCAATGAAAAATTCCCCCAAAGTTTTAAAGTTTCATTTAAACCTGTTACAAGCTTGTTAAAAAGCCATTTATAATGCCCTTGTACAATAGTGATACACGTTAGTTGTACAGTCTTTCCTGAAATGTTTTAAAAAATAGTATTTTGTTACCTGGCTTATGTCTTGAATATAATATTTTTACAGTGTATTGAAGGTGTTAGCAAATCCAAGACAGTTTTTTCCAATCCATGATTAAATCAGAATGACTACTATAAATACCTTGATAATAATGTCTTTGGAATCCCAAAAGAAAGTTGAAACATAAGGCTGTGGTTTGGTACAAGCTGATCTATAGTTACCAGTTTAAGTTGAATATGGTATTAATGAGGCTTTAGCTTTTCACTTTATGCTTTCATTATATAGCGACCTTCTCTTGACTAGATTCACTGGTACTACTAGGATTGAACAGTTTCTTAATTTAAATCTAAAACAAATGTACTTTTTTTTTCTTGTAGGTTATGCAATGGTCTCTGCAAGATGGTTTATTCTTGAATTGGAGCTTTTTAAGACTGACAAATGCTGGTACTTCATCTTCTATAAGTGGACTATAATTTCTTTTCTCAAGACAACTACATAAGCAGACAAAATTGCAAAGATCTGCCCTGTGTCGAGTATGACAGCCACGACTCGTGGCTCTCCGGTAGGAGGGAATGACAGCCAGGGCCAGGCTCCTGATGGACAGTCTCAGCCCCCCCTCCAACAGAATCAGGTAGGATGTTTAAGATACTAGTTAAAGCTACGTTGGTATGTCTACTATGATATCAAATAATGGAGCATGTTCTGGGGTGTGCCTGGGTGGCTCTGTCAGTTCGGTGTCTACTTGGCCTCAGGTTATGATCACAGAGTCCATGGGATCACAGAGTCCGTGGGATCCTGCATCATTGAATTCCCTGCTCAGAGGGGAGCCTGCTTCTCCCTCTCTTTCTGCCTGCCACTCTGCCTACTTGTGCTGTCTCTCTCTGACATACAAATAAAATCCTTACTTGTTTAAAGATTTTATTTATTTATTTGGCAGAGAGGCAGGCAGAAGGGGAGGGGGAAGCAGGCTCCCTGCTGAGCAGAGAGCCCGTTGTGGGCCTCGATCCCAGAACCCTGAGATAGTGACCTGAGCCAAAGGCAGAGGCTTAACCCACTGAGCCACCCAGGTGCCCCTTTCACCTACTTTTTAAAAAAAGATTTTATTTATTCATTAGATAGAGGAGGAGAGCACACAAGCAGAGGGAGATGGTCTCGTTCCTAAAACCCTGAGATCATGTCCCGAGCCAAAGGCAGACGTTCAATTGACTAAGCCACCCAGGTGCCCCTTAGCTACTTTTTCTAATATATACACTTGTATTGGGTAATACCCAAATCAGACATACACACTTAAATTTGTGATGTGCAGCTCAAACAACATTTACAGGTGAATTTATAGCTGAGGGGCAGGCACATGAATCACAGACATGCTGCTAACAGTTGGCGCATGTTTATGTGGAACTCTGTATGGATAAGTTTTAAGCAAAAATACTGTTATTGTAGGGTACTTAAGTTTGTCACTTGGGGATAAGTTCTTCTTGTCCAGTTACTATAGATTAGACAATCTATTATAGGAATGGTAGAAAAGAGATGTGCATGTGTGCTCTCTCCCTCTTTGCCCTCTCTTTTCCTTCTGCCATTTTAAAGAAGTGAGCAAGTCAGGTTTTAATTCTGTTTTTCCAAATAAATGTGTCACCTTTATTCGTTTTCCTCTCCAGTTCCCAAGTTTAAGCCATAAAATACTGAAGTAGTAGTCACAAGTAGCACACAGAATCATTAAGTCTTAGTGTCATAAATTTGTTACCTAGTATTCAGGTTTCATTAAACAGAGAGATTTGTGTTGGATGCCAGAGAATCTATTTTTAAGCCAGGAGCTAGAAGAGTTTCAGTATATTTCATTCTTTATTTATTTTTATTTTTTAAATATTTTTAATTTGAATTCAGTTAACATACAATGTAATAATTGGTGTCAGAGGTAGAGGCCAGTGATTCATCAGTCTTAAATTTTACTTACTTTTAAGATTCAAGTATAATTAACATACAGTATTATGTTAGTTTCACATGTGCAGTATAAACAGTTCTGTACCTTACTTGGTGCTCATCTGTTTCACCTATCCCCTACCTACCTTCTCTCTGGCAGCTACCAGTTCTCTATATTGGAGAGTCTGCTGGATGTTAACTATACTGAAATTAAAATTTTTTTTAAAAGTGTTTTTTGGGGGATGCCTGGGTGGCTCAGTTGGTTAAGCATCTGCCTTTGGCTCGGGTCATGATTCCAGGGTCCTGGGATCGAGTTCCACATTGGGCTTCTTGCTCAGGAGAGAGCCTGCTTCTCTGTCTGCCTTGCGCTGCCCCTGCTCATATTCTCTCTCTCTAGCAAATAAAAAAAAAAAAAAGTGGTTTTTGTTTGTCTCCATTTGTCCTTGTTTGTTTCTCAAATTCCATATAGTGAAATCATGGTATTTGTCTTTCTCTAACTTATTTCACTTAGCATTACACCCTCTCAAAACATCCTGTTGTTGAAAATAGCAAGATTTCATTCTTTTTATGGCTGAATAATACTCCATTGTATTTTCTGTTTTATACCTGTATTGTGCATGGAGTTCTGAGTTCTTTTTCAGTGTTTTGCTGCTTGCATGGCTTTAAACAAATACTAAACATTTGCTCTAATCTCAGTTTTATTTTAAGGTACACTTGATAATTTTTAGAGCTCTCAGGTTTGTGATACCTACCTGTTAATGCATCTGCATTACATTCTCATCCGTCTAATAGTGGTTGAGTGTTGCGGGTTTTTTTTGTTTGTTTTTTCTTTTTGAGAACACTCATGATTAAAACAAAACAAACTACATTCTTAGCTATCTGTAGAATCCTTCACTTTTGCCTGCTTACTCTCTACTTTTTAAAATTAGGATTTTAGTTACTTCACAAGATTTGACCCTTTGAACCAAGGAGTAATAACCATAACATTAATCATTATCCAATTTATGGATCCATTTTGGAATATACTTTTTACATATTGGCATAAAGGGAATTTCTAAGATCAATATAAAATTTCACTTGTATAATTTTTAAAGGAGAAAGGATATATAATTTCCACAGGAGGAAAATTTTGCCTCTGGTATGTAATAGAACTTGGTCTTGAATGAAACAACCTTGGCAAAGGTACTGTGGGCTGAAAACTCTTGGGTGTGGTTGTTAGGAGGGTACAAACTTTCTGGAATGTATTTTGGCAATATATATGCCAGTACCCCTTAAAGAGTTTATATTGTTGTTGTAATTATATTTCCAGGAACCTATCCTACAGAAAAACCGAAGTTCAACACAAAGATTTATATATTTTGGAAAACCTTTTTCGGGGTGCCTGGGTGGCCCAGTTGGTTGGGCGACTGCTTTCGGCTCAGGTCATGATCCCAGAGTCCCAGGATCGAGTCCCACATCAGGCTCCAAACTCCATGGGGAGTCTGTTTCTCCCTCCCACCTTCTCCCCTCTCATGCTCTCTCTCACTCTCTCAAATAAATAAAGAAAACCTTAAAAAAAAACAAAACCCTCTTTACAGCTCTGGGTTTGTTTTGTTTTATTATGTTTTGTTTTTTTAAGATTTTATTGTCAGAGCACAAGCAGTAGAGGAAGAGGGAACAGCAGACTTCCTGCTGAGTAGGGAGCCTGATGTAGGGCTCAGTCCTAGGACCCTGAGATCATGACCTGAGCCAAAGGCAGAGGCTTAACCCACTGAGCCACCCAGGTGCCCCAGAGCTCTGTTTATGTTGGCGATAAAAGTGGCAAAATACTAAATATCTCTTAATTAACTTATTTAATACTATGTAACCATTAGTCAATTTTTAAAAAACGATTCTTAATGATGTGGGAAAATACTCAAATGTTAAATGGAAAAGGGCATAGACTTAAGCAGATATAATCCCAGTTTTAAAATTTCGATGGAATTTTTGGCTCATAGAACAAAGGTTGCAAGGAAATAATTGAAAGTGTCAGCAGTGCTTGTCTGTTGTTGTGGGTATTACAGATGTTTTCATTATTGTATCTTTATTATTTCTAAATATATACCAGGGGAAAGGGTTTGTTAAAACCTTACATATTTTTTTAAAGATTTTATTTATTTATTTGATAGATCACAGGTAGAAAGGCAGGCAGATAGAGGAGGAAGCAAGCTCCCCGCTGAGCAGAGAGCCCCACATGGGACTCGATCTCAGGACCCGGAGATCATGACCTGCCCTGAAGGCAGAGGCTTAACCCACTGAGCCACCCAGGCACTCCCTGAGTTACATATTTTAAGTGCTAATATTTCTGTTGGGCTTCTAACACTTGAATTCTGTGCTATAGATTTCATTATTTTTCTTTTTTTATCTTTTCTTTTTTTTTTTTTTAAAGATTTTATTTATTTATTTGACAGACAGAGATCACAAATAGGGAGAGAGGCAGGCAGATAGAGAGGTGGAAGCAGGCTCCCTGCTGAGCAGAGATCCTGACGTGGGGCTTGATCCCCGGACCCTGGGATCATGACCTGAGCCGAAGGCAGAGGCTTTAACCTACTGAGCCACCCAGGTGCCCCTCATTATTTTTCTTGAGACTAGCTCTGTTCCGGATGATGTTCACTATCTTAAATAAAAGTTCACCATTTGGTTGCCAATTAGCTCTGTGAGTTCATGTATAAATTTTGTGAGGGCCCTACATCGGGCTCTTGCTCCACAGGGAGCCTGCTTCTCCATCTCTTTCCTGCCTGCCTCTCTGCCTACATGTGATCTCTCTCTCTCAAATAAATAAATAAAATCTTTAAAAAAAAAAAAAGATTTGTGAGTAGAACATATTAATGGTGATATACCCAGCTGTCTTGAGTACAAGCATTTACTGATGCTGAAATGATAGGAGAGGATCCCTTGTCTTCTATAAGGGCCATGAACCTACAATGGGTAGAAAATTCAAGAACACATGAGTAAAAATCAGGTTAAAATTTAGGTCAGTTTCAATTTAAAAGAGACAGTACCATCTGCTCTCGAAAGAAGATTGTGAGAGTCATAAAGTTCATTTACTTAGTTGCAGAAATATGTGCATCTAAAGGGGGAAAGAGAAGGATATTCTAAAAATGAAGTGAAAGTGAGTAAAATTAGACCTATTGAAAATAATGTGGCTTAGGGGTACCTCTGTAGCTCAGTCAGTTAAATATCTGCCTTTGGCTAGGTCATGATCCCAGAGTTCTGGGATTGAGCCCCCCATTGGGCTCCCTGCACACTGGAGAGCCTGCTTCTCCATCTTCCTGCCACTCCCCATGCTTGTGCCCTCATCTCTCCCTCTTTCTCTGTCAAATAAATAAAAGCTTTAAAAAAAAAAAAATTGACGTGGCTTACTTAGAAACCACAATCATGAAGTTTTAATAATTGTTTGGGTAGTAGTTTGAGACAAGGAGAAATGCCGAATAGAATAAAATCTGTTTGTCCCCTTCAAATTAAAAAATGAAAGTTATAATTCAGAACCTTCCATCTGTGAAATGTGAAATGCATTGTTTCATATTTGTACAATAATTCCTATTGTGGCAGGGCTCGTATAATGGGAAACCTGGATTCAAATCCTGACCATAGAGTTGGAACTGTGTGACCTTGGGCTAATTACTGACTGACTGAATTTGTTTAAATGGCTGTTCAATACTTCTTAGGGTGTTAACGATTAAATAAAATTATTTTAAAACAGCACAGAGAATACCTGAAACATTTTAAGTTTACAATGATTTTATCTTTAAAATTTTATTCTTTTACCCTAATCTGTGTTGGTGTTTGAATTATTAGATATTGTACATATGTTATAGAAACCTAAATCTGTAATATCTAATTTTTAATTAAGACTTCGTCGCCTGATTCTTCCAATGAAAATTCCCCGGCAACTCCCCCAGATGAACAAGGTCAAGGTGATGCCCCACCGCAGCTTGAAGATGAGGAACCTGCATTTCCGCATACTGACCTGGCAAAGTTGGATGACATGATCAATAGGTGAGTTTGATTTGTTTTGTTTTCTTAAAGTGTGTAATACACAGGAAATCCAACAGTTCTGCAGCATATTAATTAGTAGTAAGAAAAGAGAGTGGGCAGAAATACCACAGTAGCCACATTGCCTCCTTAAAGCCTTAACATCTTAGTGCTTACCAAGTGTTTTGTAACCCATGATTCTTAATCAGGAAGTAACAGTGTCAATAAAAGTTTTCAGATTAATGATGATGACCCAAGCTGGCTGGTGTGTTTCTGAAGTAGAACCATATATGTGATTTCCCTCTTTCAGAGTTTATGAAGATTTTTTTTCCTTTTTTGGTATGTTGGTGCTACCGTAGTTGGATGATTTTCTTAATTTTTTCATGGTCCTGAGGTAAGCCAGGTCATTAGAACATTGAGTTCCTCAGAGCCTGCCTCTTGTGAACCCTTGACTAGTCTAAGGCATTTAACCATCTTCTAAGGCATTTAACCATCTCAGCCCTTTGTTTTTCTTGATCTTCACCTCAGGGGCAAGTTCAGAGTGTAATTTTTTGTACTTGCAGTGGAAGACTCAGAGAGAGTGAAAGTTTAAGCTTGTGTACAGGGGAAATTAAGATTTAAAGAAGATAAGGAAAGAGTGGTGTAGGGGAATCCCCACATGGCTCTGGTCTCCACCAGGCTGTGGGCTCAACAAGTGAGTGCTAGGGAGGTGTGACAAATCCCCTCCCCCACCCTAAAAAGGAAAGTAGGAAAATACACATATAAGCATTTGTCTTACTAAATTTTCTTTTTCTTTTTCACTTTCTAAAAATATGTTAACGCTGTTAATGTATATAATAGAAGGGAAACTCCTTACATTTTTTTTCCCCAAAGAATTCGGATTACATAAGTAATAAAATTATGTACTATTAAACATGGAAATATTATGTTGATAAATTTCTGCAACATCCTTCTTCTTTACACATATCCCAACAAAAAATTACCTACAATAAGAAGTATGCTCTTCACATTATGTTTACTATCATTTGTATTGATTTTTTCTACAGATAGATTTTTACTACATCATTTTGTAACTAGCTTTCCTCACTTCATTTATCGTGAAAATTTTCCTGTTATTTTTAACTCACTGTTTTTAGTAGTATATTTGAAGGAACATATTAACTGTGATTCCAGTAGATACCTGTAATAATGGTATACAATGAATTGTAGTAAAAAAATCAGAAATCCTGTAAAGTTAATGTCCCTGACTATTCTTTTTCTATACAGAGACCTAGCAAAAGGTTTTACTGTTGCTTTTTCTTTCTGTCTGGTGACTGGAGGTTGTTAGTAAAGGGTACTTCTTATGCAGACTTGAGGACAAAGTTACATATCAGCAAATTCTCAGGGGAAGAAAAATACAAATTATATTTTAATGTGAATAAAAACAATGACAAATGTGGTATGCATTTGTTTTTAATAGATTACATAGTCATGGAGCACTTTTTCCTCAAAACCAGAGTTTTGGGAGCAGTGAGGAGGAAGGGATACAGGGAAGGACGGCCTCAGAGATGGTTGGGCTGCCATTGGGGCCAGAGAAAGCACCACTTGGGTACATGTTGCATCCTTGTTGGAGGGAGAAGGGTACCTGTGGAGGCAGAGCGACCTGGAGAGCCGCATCTCACTTAACTTCCAGGAAAAATAGACAAATTATGAATTGAGGCAGAATTCTGTTATTTTCCACCTAAATTTTCTCCTTTGCGAGGAAATGGAAGACTGCTGAGAGGTTCATTATAACAAATCCTGAAACAGCACTTTTCTATGAACTTGAACAATAGGTATCTATTTAATTGAGACTTGATTATTGTAGTTTTATGTTCTGTGATATTAAAATAATCCCCCCCGCTATCTTTTGACTGTTCTTTAAAAGAAAATTGTAGAGATGACAGATGGAGCTTAGTTTCACAAAGCAGATATTCTGCCAACCTTGTTTTAATATCTTAATGTTTTTTAATACTAATATTTAATATTTTCATGCTGAGATAATTATAATTAGTAACTCATTTATAGTGCTTTAGAGTACAACCAATAAACTGCTTTTTATATTATTAAAACTCTTAGGCCTCGATGGGTGGTTCCAGTTTTGCCGAAAGGGGAATTAGAAGTGCTTTTAGAAGCTGCTATTGATCTTAGTAAAAAAGGTAAGTTTAGATGTTCTTAACGCTTTTCATAATATGTGGTACTAATAGAGTTTCACTTCATCCCTGAAGACTTCGTTCTGTCATAAGCACTTACTGGATATTCCTGGACTAGACCACCTCACTAAGTTTTGCTGTGGCTTTTCATATATCCCTGGAGCAAGGGTTCAGAACCTTTGGACAACCTTCAGGGCATGTTCGTGAGCTTGCTGAAGTTCCACATAAAATTCGTGTATCTTCATTTTTAAACTAAACTGTCTAGTTTACATGTTGATTAATTTGTTTAATTAAAAAAAGATTTTTTTTTTCCCAAAAGATAAAAAGACTTGAAAGATGAGGTCTAGTGTTTTACCTTGTCTAGAAGTGAAAGCTTGATGTTGGAATTGATCATACTTTGTCTGCTCTAGGTATAGTTGAATTCTCTTGGCAAAGGACAACTATTATAATATTCTCTTTGTTTTTGAGGCATTGGAGATTAAGATAAATGGCAATAACATTTCAGTTGCTATAATAGGGTAGCCATGGATGTATTCTAACTATCATTAGGATTATCACAGTTGAAGTTGATTATTATAAAAATTAATCTGCTTACATCTGTCTCACTCCCTGGCAAGGGTGATATTTCCTTTGTCTTAGAATAATTACCTTCCTTCATTTAAAGAAAGTCTCCACACCTTTTTAATCTTGTAAAAATACATTTCCAGATTGCAGTTGCTTACCACCAAATTTCTTTTGTTTGTTTGCACATTTATTAATTGAGCAAATTTTTGAAGACTTTTGTACTAGGCATGTTCTAGGTCCTGACTGTATAATGATATGTAAGAACACGTAATGGTATTTCATTTAATATTCACTGACATTCGCTGGACATGTAGCCGCCCACCCCCATCTTTTTTTTCTGGGACAGTGGTTTATTTTGGGCAAGGTTCAGATTTTTAAATACAATACTGAGTTTAAAAGTCCTCTCTTCTGCACAGTTCAGAATCGCAGAGCACTTTATATAAAATTGAATAACTTTTCACTTTGTCCTCAAACGTTAAAGATTTTTAAGGGGCACCGGGGTGGCTCAGTTGGTTTAGCGTCTGACTTTTGATTTTTCGCTCAGATCATGATCTCAGGGTGGTGAGCTCAAGCCCTGATGAGTTGGGCTCCGCACTGAGTGTGGAATCTGCTTAAGATTCTCTTTCTCCCTCTGCACTCCTTGTACAACCCCGTGCTCACTCACACTCTTTATCTAACACCAAAAAATAATACTTACAAAAAAAGTTTTCTCTGTGTTTGGCCAGGGAGGGCATGTGGCTCAGTTGCATTTCTGAAATCAGATGAAATGAAGCAAAGCTATAAAGAAGCATAGATGTTGGGGCATTGAAAGACACTGAGACAAAACAATTTATCTTACTCAATGAAACACTTAGGTAGAGTAGTGTAAGGGTATTGGTGTCTAGCCAAAATAAGATTTTAAAAATAGTTGTGAAACATCATTTTCTAAGTTTTTATTTTCAGAGAGTAAAATGCAGTGAAGCATTTAGATTCCCTCTCAGTGGTACTGGTAACCATTTTACATTTACGTTCTAGTGTCCTAATTTGAAATGTTTTCAATTCACCTTATTTGGTTTGATGTACTTTTATACAATTAAGTAGTTTTAAAATTCATTTAAGATTTTGTTTCTGAATCAGTTACCTTTTAGACACATACGAACTTTGATAATACTTGTCTATTTATCTTTTTGACCTCTTAACAATAGATAATGGTATAAGTTTTTTCCAAAGCTAGTCTGAACTTCTTAGCTATTAGTGAAAAGTTTGTTTATTTTTATCATGTAATTGGGCATTTTGAGACAATCAGAAAAATGCTTTCTTTACATTAATTTTTCTTCCCTTTTCTTAGGCCTTGATGTTAAAAGTGAAGCTTGTCAGCGATTTTTCCGAGATGGGCTTACAATATCATTCACTAAAATCCTTACAGATGAGGCAGTGAGTGGCTGGAAGTTTGAAATTCATGTGAGTCTTGCATTTGACTTTAATCAGATTTTCATAGTGATGCCTGTGAATGTTTTCTCATATATCTGTAAAATATATATTTGGTTGTATATTTGATAAATTAATTGAATTAAAGGGTATAATACTGAGGCACTTTAAATATACTTGTTATAAATAATAATTTCTATCAAAGGAAGCATGATCTTTTGGAGTGTGAGGTTTAGAGTTAGAACTCTCCCGGATTCTCAAATACCTTGTGACCTTAGCCAAGTTACTGCGTTTCATTAATTGTGAGATGCACCACCGATTCATTTTATATACCACTAAGGAAGGAGAACACCCAAGATGGGCAATCTAGTATCTGGGACACAAAGGGTCAGTGTAGAGAAATAAACTTAACCACACAGAAAGAGATGCGAAAGAAACCTGTATGTCTCAACCATGGCATCTTAGAGGGATAAAAAGTCTCCTGAGAATTTAAACAACAGGCCACTATTCAAAGAGTTTTTGGTAATTTGAAATCAAATTATACTTTGGAAACAAAAAAATCCTTAAATGGTCTAAAGTTCATGGTATGCCCAAGTGATTGGCAGAAGCAGACAGTTTTTCTTTACAACACAACACCTTCAGTTGAAGAAACTACCATTGATAAATGAAATTTGAGAGAAAAAGTAAAACATGAATCTTAAATTGACGAAATGCTGTAGGTACTCCAAGTCTCTGTTCCCTATTCCACTCTGGAAATCTGGTCATAAGTTGTGAGGCAGATATTTTTGTGCTCTGTGGACTATTTTTCAAATACAACCATAGCACAAAAATCCCATCATCTTACTAACGTTGTAAGGGAAGAAATGGAAACTTTGGAGATGCTCTCAGACAATAACAAATCTATTCCATCTTGGATAATTAATATATTGTGTAGATTTTAGAATTGTTGCTTCTTGTGTACAAATTCCAAAGAGGGAAAAAAAAAAATAGCAGTTTGGATCTGGTCTATAGACACAGGGCAGTGCCTACTTCATTTCATAAGCCATTGCAAATGGCTTTTTAAAGTAAGTACTATATAAAAGATAGTAAATGTTAATTTGGCATTTTGGTATATCAGTTTGATCCCAGTATTAAACATTTGATCGGTATAAGAATATGGAGAGAACATAGTTAAAATACAGTTAAGATGGAAGATATTTCTATTTGGAGTTGCAGTGTTTTGATCTTACAAATGCCCTTTCCTCCTCATATAACAGAGGTGTATTATCAACAATACTCATCGTCTGGTGGAGCTATGTGTGGCCAAGTTGTCCCAAGACTGGTTTCCACTTCTAGAACTTCTCTCCATGGCCTTAAATCCTCATTGCAAATTCCATATCTACAATGGTACACGTCCATGTGAATCTGTTTCCTCAAGTGTTCAATTGCCTGAAGATGAACTCTTTGCGCGTTCTCCAGACCCTCGCTCACCAAAAGTGTGTTGGTTTGTTATTTTCATAATTAATACAGTTTTGCTCTGCCACAGAGCAATAAAAGATCTGACGTGAAGAAGGGATTTTGCATTATTTTGTGTTTTGGATTCTGTTTTCTTCCCCAGCTTTACTGAAGCATAACTGTCAAAATTGTTTTGAGTTGTGTTTTTTTGTTTGTTTCTTTTTTCTTTTTTTCTTTTGGCTTTCTCCATGTAGTTAGTTCCCATTGTCTTCTGCTCAGCCCTTTGGGAAATAGTCATAAATTAGGTTCTATGAAGCAGGCCATAATTTTCCTCATTAATAAGAATAGAATAGGAGGTGACTTTGATCCAAGGCCATGATCACTGACATTCTAATGTTTTGACTTCAGGATCAAGTATATATCCTACAAATGCCTGATACTGTGGCATTAAAGTAAAATTATAAAAATTCTAAATGAAAGCAAAATAGTATTCGAGAACTTGTACATTGGTGTGTAAAAATTCTAAATGAAAGCAAAATAGTAATGAAATATATATATGTGTGTGTGTATATATTTCATTACTATTTTGCTTTCATTTAGAATTTTTACACACCAATGTAAAAGTTCTCGAATGTAAATTATCTATATTGGCATAAATAGTATTCAGAATAAAAAAGCTATCCCTAAACTGTTCATCTTTTAATAAATATTAGATAATATATAGTTTTTAATTTTTAGAATTTAGGGAGATTTTTATTTCAGTTTTTTAAGATTTTTATTTATTTGAGAGGAAGAGTGAGCAAGAGCACACAAGCAGAAAGAGGGAGAAGCAGACTCCGCACTGAGTAGAGAGCCCAACCCAGGGCTCAATCCCGGGACTCCAGGTTTGTGACCTCAGCTGAAGGCATACGCTTAACCAACTGAGCCACCCAGATGCACCTTTAGGGAGACTTTTCAATATTGTGGGCCTTATAAAAAGGAAAACCCAGCCAGGAAAATTTGAATTTATACATAAAACTTTAGGTTTATTCTGTTAAAAGTGGAAATCCTCAAAATGTGTTAAACGATACGTTATAGCTGAAAAACATAGGACGATAAGCTTTAGACTTTTTTTAAAAATTTTGTGCACATATATGTATACATAACTATTGAGTATATTGGGCTGTTAGTCTCATTCAGGTTACTTGAGAAATGGAAATACAGAATTGCTGAATGCCCTAAGGGACTGGGAATTAAAATGCTCAGATTTTTAATTGTTTTGAATTAGCTTCTTAAGACCAAAGAAAAATGTAGGAAAATACTATAATGAACTTACATAGAAAAGTGTTGTTCATTTAGTGGAGAATTTAATTGATTTCGACATAAAATCCTATCAAAACTACCTTTAGCTTACATATTGTCTGTTTGAAAGCAGTTACCTTATACTTCCCATTTTCCCTTTGTCCTAGACATGTTTTTTTTTTTTGTTTTTGTTCTTGAGTAGCTGTAAAAGTTATTTTTGCTTAAGGACTTAGTAGCAAAATTACCCTTTTTTCTCCCCTTGGTTTTCCCTCAGTGGACTCTGAAATGGGGTCTTTTAGAAGAAACCAAGGTATAAAAGGTTGTCTTGGGTACATAAATTTTTAGATACATTTGATTCTAGATCTGTATATAATCTCTTCATTTGTTTTAAGTTTTTACATGTAAGCATGCTTTAATGCCACACACCATTGGCTGTTTCAGCTGCATTGTACCATTAATTACTGCTGTCCCTTGGGGAAGAGTTTGAAAAACGATCCATACTTAACTGCATTGTGTTTACCTCTAAGCTGAGAACTGGGGCACTCATGTGAGCCAGCAAAAGCATCAACCAGTATGTTCTAGTTAAGAGCAACAGATAAAATACCAGTGGTTAGCTTTTAATTGTGTGCTCTCAAGCTTTCAGATTATTGTATTAATAGGGAACATTTAATTATTTACAACTACAGTAAAAAATGAATTCAAGGGGCTCCTGGCTGGCTCAGTGGGTTAAGCGTGTGCCTTCAGCTCAGGTGATGATCCCAGGGTCCTGGTATGGAGCCCCGCATTGGGCTCCCTGCTTGGCAGAGAACCTGCTTCTCCCTCTCCCTCTGTCTGCTGTTCTGCCTACTTGTACTCTCTATCACTCCATCAAATGAATAAATAAAATCTTTTTTTAAAAAAATGAATTCAAACATTATCTTAGGTTACCAAATATCCTTTTCTTATTTTTCAAAGAGTTTTTTTTTTTAATCCCCCTAAACTTTAAAAAATAACTTTCAGATAATAAGATATTCTATAATGGGATCTCTGAAATAGAAACATGGCTTCTAATTCCTGTTCACCAGCTCTTTTGGTAAAACCAGCTGTGCCCTACTGATCTGATCTGTACTGCTGCTTATGCTTTTTTCTCACAGACAGGATTACTGTGAATAATATGTAATATTTTATTTCAAAGATGATTTTACATAATTTTCTGTTTTTGAATTTCCTATTTCTAGTTTGTTTCAATCAAGAAATTACTTCAGATGGTGTTTTTTCCCTTAAAAGTAGGAAGTCAGTCTTTTTCTTTAACTCTATTACAGGGTTGGCTGGTGGATCTTCTCAACAAGTTCGGCACTTTAAATGGGTTCCAGATTTTGCATGATCGTTTTATTAATGGATCAGCATTAAATGTTCAAATAATTGCAGCCCTTATAAAGTAAGTTTGTTTTCAAATGAATCTTCAGTGTGTTCTAGGAATTGCTACTTAATTCCTTGGTAAAAATTTTCTTTTTACAAGTATGGTTTCCTCTTTAACTGATAACTTGGATTTTTTTAAAAGTAATGTAAGTAAGTCTGAGTTTAGTCCTAGTTGATTGTAAGAAAGTGAGTATTACAAGAGTTTTTTTTTTTTCTTTCTTCTTTCAGACCATTTGGGCAATGCTACGAGTTTCTCACTCTTCATACAGTGAAAAAGTACTTTCTTCCAGTAATAGAAATGGTTCCACAGTTTTTAGAAAACTTAACTGATGAAGAGCTGAAAAAAGAAGCAAAGAATGAAGCCAAAAATGATGCCCTTTCAATGATTATTAAATCTTTGAAGAATTTGGCTTCAAGGGTTCCAGGACAAGAAGAAACTGTAAAAAATTTAGAAATATTTAGGTTAAAAATGATACTTAGGTAAGATGTTTTCCTCTTGAAATAAACTGTGAATATTTAGAATCCTATTTAACACTGAATTTCTCTTCTAGATTACTGCAAATTTCGTCTTTCAATGGAAAGATGAATGCACTGAATGAGGTTAATAAGGTGATATCTAGTGTGTCTTACTACACTCATCGACATGGTAACCCTGAGGAGGAAGAGTGGCTCACAGCTGAACGAATGGCAGTAAGTCCTTTGGTTCTTCTTTCATGAATAAAAATCTGCCTAAGGCAAAAATTAGAATGGCTTTACTTAACATAGTAATAATAACATTTTAAAGAAAACCTTGAGTTTGGGAGGTGTTGGGACTGATTTATGACTCTTAATTCTCAGAACTTTTTGTAATAACATAGCTTATTTGGTAGTGATATAGGTAGCTTCGCACATCTTTGATAAACTTATTGCTGAATGTAGGTATTCCAAAGTAATTATAAGCTTGTTGGGAGGGTTTGGTTGAAGTGGAGTAGATAAAGGTGATCTTGGGGATAGATTGGATAGTATCTGGTACCTGATGAATGAAGTGGCCTATTGTTCATTTCACTGATGCCACTTACAGATCTTAAAACAGGAAATACAATTACTGGAATAAGGTGTACATGAATTAATATTTTATTATTTTAAGAACCTCACTTAAGCACTTCTGTTCATACTATTCTAATGTTGAATGTTTAGGAAACTTTACCATAGATCCTGCCCTTTTTTTTGGAAGCTGTCATTTATTTTAGAGAGTTACACAAGTGGCGGTAGGGGCAGAAGGAGAAAGAGCGAGGGAGAGAGAGAATATCTCCAGCAGACTCCCCAATAAGTGTAGAGCCTGGCGTGGGGATCAGTCCCACAATCCATAAGATCATGACCTGAGCCAAGACCCAGCTGAGCCACCCATGCACCGCTTACCATAGATACTTCTCTGTTTTGTAGTTTTAAAATACATAAGTATGCCACTTAAAAAGTATTGGAGGAATAACTTAGTGCATAGTGTCTGACAGTACTGAACAGACATCTGTAACAGAACGGACATTGCTCTCATGGCAGCCTCAGTTTAATAGGGGAAACAATGATTAGGATGTGATAAAGAGTATGTGGAAGATGCATAGACATTGGCCCTGTGTTAGGAGTTAGGTGTAAAACATCTGATTTTGTATATGTGATTTGTGTGTCTAGTTTGTTGGGAGGCTGAACACTGCTTCTCAGAGTATGGTCTATGGTTGGCTTCTGGTCCTTGAACCATTGCCAGTGCTAGAGGAGTACAGAAAATGGCATCAAGTGTTTAGAAACTTCTGTAGCAATTTGACATTGCACCATACTTCCTGGGTTTTACAAACGTACCTGTAACAGATTAGAAATAAAAATGGACCTTTACCACCTGAGAAGTGTGCTTATCCAGCACATTTGGGAGCTTAATACTTTATTATTCTCATTAAGTTGAATACTGTAAAATTATACAATATGGGCTGTTACCTTTTTGTATCATGAGTCAGTTTTCTTCTATTGGTATAGAAAATAAATGCCAGTCAGCAACATAGCATAGTGTTGCAGAAATACAGGCTTGGGAAGCATGTAGCCTTATTTTCAGTTCCACTTCTAACACTTCTGAGCCTGTTTACTCTTCTATAATAGGGTAATATTTCCCTCATTGGGATTGTTTGGAAGATTAAAGTGCTACTGGATAAGCAGTAGTAGCTTAGTTGGTTAATAAATAAAGCAAAAAATTAAAAGGGCGTGTTTTCACCAAAATCACAACCAGTGTAAGGAAACCAAAGATTTGTTGCCCTCTCTGCCTGAACTGTGGTGCTTGCTGTACTTAAATAACACTTTTCTGTGTAAGTGCTGGAGTAGAATCTTTTTTTTAAAGACTTTATTTATTTGACAAAGAGAGAGGAACTCAAGGAGAGTGGGAGAGGGAGAAGCAGGCTTCTCATGGAGCGAGGAACCCATTGTGGGGCTCAGTCCCAGGACCCAGGGATCATAACCTGAGCCAAAGGCAGATGCTTAATGACTGAGCCACCCAGGCACCCCTGGAGTAGAATCTTTTTAATAATTGCACTATTTCTGATTCATGGAAACATTTCTGTATGTGCAAAATTAAGTTCTGAGTAATTATTGTTTTTTTTTCATAGTTTGAATTAAAACAGCACATAAACCTATTACGTTAGTCTATTTGTTTTTTTTTAATTCCTACTAATGTTTAAAGTGTGAATAATATTTCATACATATTTTTTAAAAAGCTCCTGTGTTTCAGTTTCTTCTTTAAAAGAAGTTTTTGAATTATGTTTAGGAATGGATACAGCAGAACAATATCTTATCCATAGTATTGCGAGATAGTCTGCATCAACCACAGTATGTAGAAAAGCTAGAGAAGATTCTTCGTTTTGTCATTAAAGAAAAAGCTCTGACATTACAAGATCTTGATAATATCTGGGCAGCACAGGTAAGAAGTTTCAGATGGTGACTCTTTGCTTTTTACAAGAAAGATACTAAAAACTAAATATAGTAGTTGTGAAACAGGATGAACGCTTATATTGTTTGACTTCTGGTACATTTAAAGGCTCATGATTTATAGAAATCTTATCAAGAATCTTTTTAAAATAGCCAGTAATACATATTTTTAAAGATTTGTGAAAGAAAAAAGATCTATGTAGTTATTTTAGAGAGAGCATGGGGAGGGACAGCAAGAGGGAAAGAGAGTCTTAAGCAGACTCCATGCTGAGTGCAGAGCCTGACACAGGGCTCAACCTCACAACCTGAGCCGAAACCAGGAGTCGGATGCTTAACTGACTGCCAACTAGGCACCGTGAAACAGCTAATAATATTTTAAATATATTCATCAGTTGCATATGTTTGGTACAGGTTAGCAATTTGTAGGTGGTTTGTTTTTTTGCTTTTTAGTATTCATTACAAAATTTTGACCGAAGTATTTTATTCACACAGTGTTCTATTAGTTTCTTCATAAACTTAATTCAAAAAAAAACTTTGGTGTCAGTAGGGTTAAATCACTAGATTTATTTATGTGGACTTGTAATAATACAAAGGATTTATAGCTTTTCTGAAAGAAAAGTTAAGTTTTTGGTTTCAGAGCTAGAAACTAGGTGATTCCTTTGATTACCTCAATGACAGGTTTCTACTGGGATCACTTGGAAGTATTGTTGAGTTTTAGATTACAAAGCAAGGAAACATTCAGTTTTCCTTTTGAGTGCTTAAGGTTCCAGTTTTGGAACAGTACCATTGGTGTGCCTTATTGTAATGTTAAAATTGGCCCGTTTAAATTCAGTAAATTCAGATAAAGGCTCACATGAATTCCCAAGTACACATTAACCATGTATATCAAGGAATTAATTTGTTAGGTTTTAAAGGCCAGTTCTAAAGCATTTTTTAAGTGTATGAATTTTGTTATGTTCTACCCTTAGATGAAGCTGGTGGGAATAGTTTAATTAATAGCTGTCAGCAGTCAATATACACAACTTTATCTGCTGTTCAAATTCTAATATGCTATGTTTTCTTTGGTTTTTCAATAGGCAGGGAAGCATGAAGCCATTGTGAAGAATGTGCATGATCTGCTGGCAAAGTTAGCATGGGATTTTTCTCCTGAACAACTTGATCATCTTTTTGATTGCTTTAAGGTAATAGCATAGTAAAGTAGTGCCACTTCATTTTAATAAAATTACCAAAGTTACCTTATTAGATCTGTGAGTTGCTCTTAGTCAATAAATACTTCAGTAGAAATTATTGAACAATTCCTGGTGTGAAGGAATTGGTTTTGTTTTGTTTTTTTTTTTAAGATTTTATTTATTTGACAGATACAGCGAGAGAGGGAACACAAGCAGGGGGCAGTGAAAGAGAGAGAAGCAGGCTCCATACGGGGCTCATTCACAGAACCCTGGGATCATGACCCGAACTAAAGGCAGCCACCTAATGACGTAGCATCCAGGCTCCCTCCAATGAGAACTTAATGTTCATTTTTATAATAATAGCCCTCATAAATACAGAATCTTTTTTAAACTCAGGTTGTGAGTTTGGATTCCTTTCCCCTAGCAGTTTGAATTTTTATTAATAGGTTCGGGTGCTCTGTAGGACTTCAGGGAAGGACGATTGGTTGCAATAAAAAATAAAGTGTCAATATCGGGATTACCCATATCTTGGTATCCTAGGGTGATGTGCACAGGCAAATGGAAGTGTAATTTATAAGGTAGCCCAAGAGTGCCCCTATAGCGATACCTGCATTGGTATCATTTTAAGGCCATATTGTGTTGTGGTCTCTTTATGGTTGCTAGTATTGGGTTTGTAAAAACCGTATGATTGGTAAATATGTGGATTAAGAACATAAGACTTTATGGCAATAGCAGTGCTCACAAGGGTTGAGGGGTGTTGTATTAACAACTGGCATTGGATGATAAAGGTATCTTGTTTAAAGTAACAGTTATGCTGACTGCTGTCGGGAACATAAGTTGCCACAACCATCTTGGAAATAGATTGGTATTTCTTGAAAAGTATAGAATTTTCGTGACTCATCAGTTTGACTTCTCAATATATCCTCTAGAGAAACTTATGCATATGTGTGCCCGGATAACACTTTAACATTTGCAGCAGAATTATTTGTAATAGCAAGCAAGAAAATGGCTATGTAGAATGGATAAATTGTGGAATGTTCCTACAGTGAAAGAGTTCACAACAGTGAGAAGGAGCAGATTTGAGCAATTCAACCACATGGATGAGTCTAATAAAGTTGAAGAAAGGAATAAAATCACACAATTCATATACCTTGATTGCATTAACATAAACTTCAGATTAAGACCCCAGCTAGCTTCTTGCTTACCATGTTATTTTTTGACCTGGGTAATTGTTACATAGGTGTTTACATTATGTACTGTAGTAATGGTATATATTTATACCTTTCTTGATGGGTATTTCCCAATAGAAGAAAAAAATGTGAATTACTGGCTTATACCTTAGACCAGGTAAATCTGCATTGCTTGGTATGGGGCCTGGGAGTCTGTATTTTAAGCAACATTCTCAGATGAATCTTAAGTATATTAAAGTTGTAAATAATTGCCTTATGGAAAAATTCAGTTTGAAATCTATCAAAGGCAGCTTAGGAAATAATAGAATCCGTTATCATGGGTACTCTAAAATTAATTGCCATTCAGTTTTAATCTTGAGATGACTTCCGAATTGGCACGTACATGATCAAGATGGCCATGATAGAAAAGAAGAAAGAGGTCAATTGCTGTTACAGCCCCCGAACCCTCCTCTTCTAAGGATAGTTTAAATATAATAACAGTCTAAGTACAAACATGGATTGCATTCTTTTTTTCCCTCCCCTTGGCTAAGTTGGTGTTTACTGAGCACTTGTTATTTGGTAACAAGCACTGTTTTCTGAAATACTGAAACTTTCTCCTAAAGATGATTCAGAGGAAGCATGAAGTCCAGATCACTTTGCAGTTCTTTATGGACTGGAACCAAATGATTTCAGACATGTTGATTAGTTTTTATATAGGTATTTGCATAGTCTAGTTTGAAGTAAGTTTTTGTTCTTAAAGCAGTTATACCATTGTACAGTCCCGTCAGGGTTTTCATATCCTTGCCAGCAGTTGTTTTTGTCAGAATTTTGGATTTGTGACAGTCTGCTTGGTGGGAAATGTCTCATTGTGGTATTGGTTCTTAGATCCTTGATTACTAATGAGGTTGAACACCTTTTTATATGTTGCTTTTCTTTATTTTTTTGTGAAAATCCTATTGAAGTTTTGTTCCTAATTTTTCCCTATTGGCTTATTTTTTTCTTAGTGGTTTGTAGGAGTTCTTGGCATTCTCAGTGGTAGTCCTTATCAGTTCAAGTGTTGCAAAGAATTTCTCCCAGTCTGTCGTTGGCCTTTTTCACTCTCCATATGGTGGCTTTGGATGAATAGGTGTTCTTAACTGATTTTTTCCTTAGTTGATTTTGTGTGTAATTATTTTAGTATACATCCCTCAGAGATGAGTACATGAAGAAAAAAATTGTATTATCATTATCGTACCTAAAAAAACCTAATAGTTCTGTAGTACGGTCAAATAGTGTTAAACTTCAGTTTTTTTCAGATCATTATTTTTGACACTTGTTTGAATCAGGATCCATACTTTGTGATTGGTTGTATCCGTCATTTAACTCTCTTTGAATCTACAGTTTCCCCCTTTTTCTTTTTCATTCTCCCTGCAATCTGTTTGTTGAAGAAGCTGTAATTAAGGATTGTTGTGTTGTTTTATATCAATAGTATAAAATACAGGCTTGTGGAGGTTTTTTTTTCTCTTTTGCTAGAATACATCGTAGGTGGTCATGTGCTCTTAATTCAGGAAGCATGTAATGCCTAGTTACTTTTCAGTTACCTTTCTTAAGATCTTTTTTTTTTAAGATTTTATTTATTTACCTGACAAAGATCACAAGTAGGCAGAGAGAGAGAGGAGGAAGCAGGCTCCCCGCTGAGCAGAGCGCCTGATGTGGGGCTTGATCTCAGGACCCTGGGATCATGACCTGAGCCGAAGGCAGAGCCTTTAACCCACTGAGCCACCCAGGCGCCCCACTTAAGATCTTCTTAATTGTAATATCTAATATTTCAGTTTTTTTCATGTATCCTTAGACGTTTTTATATTTTTCGTAATTTTGAGGGGTCTATGAGGAATTACAAGTATGTACTAAAGTTGTCTTCAAAGAGAGCCCTTATTTATCAAATTTTAAATGTGTAATAATCCCATTGAAAGAATCTCCTGTAATTAACATAGTCATCCTTCTTTTGTTTGCTGTTAGGTTGATTTCACTTTATTTTCTAATAAACACTCATTAGCAGCTTTATACCTACATTTCTCATATTGTTTAGCAAAACATCCCTGGCCTTTACCCGTTGCATGCCACCATCAGACACACCCCACCCCAGGCGCATTGTATAAACTGGGCATTTGTAAAAATACCATTTTCAGAGGTTTTTTCCCCCCATTGTGGAGATTTTAAATGAGTGTTGTATCTTCTAAATTGAAATGTAATAGCACCATATTTCTGCATATTAGAAATTGTTTTTATTGGTTAAGAACAAACTTTGTTAGACTATCTTGTTTTCATATAATTAGTGCACAGTGTGCACAGCTGATGAGAGATCATCAGCTTTTAAAATTTATTATGAAAATCTTTGTATATATCAGGTTGTCATTGCCATCTTTTAATACAATTTTTCTTTGTTTTTTTTTTTTTTTAAGATTTTATTGATTTGAGCAAGATCACAAGAGCAGGGTGGGGTAGGGGCAGAGGGACACTGGGGCTGAATGCCATGACCCTGGGATCATGACCTGAAGTCAGATCATGAGTAGAAGTCAGATGCTTAACTGACTGAGCCACCTAGGCACCCCTCAGTATAATTTTAAAGTCACAAATAACAGACTGAATCTCAGGCAGTGGTTTTCAGCGAGTCAATTCCGCACCTCTCACCCCCACTATCAGAGATAATTTGGCAGGAAATGGACATAGTTTCTGTTGTCACAGCTGGGAGGAAGAGTTGCTACTAGCTTCTACTGGGTAGGGGCTAGGGCTGCCACTAAACATCCTACTGTGCATGGGACAGCCCCAACAACAAAAATTTCTCCAGCTTAAAATGTTAGTACCAAGGTTGAAAAACCCTGATGTTAAGTATTTAACTATAAAATACAGAGGGTGGTTTTGGTTTTGTTTTGTTTGGTTTTTTTTTGGTCTTCATGTTTAATTCTGCCCTATCTTATCTCAATTATCACTAGAATAATTCTGTGCTCAGGTGTGTTTTTCCCATGAATATAGTTAATTCCATGATGCCTGATTTAATCACTGATGGGTAAATTTGTTGTTTTCATGTCATTTTAATTTTTTTTCTAGGCCAGTTGGACAAATGCAAGTAAAAAGCAGCGTGAAAAGCTACTTGAGCTGATACGTCGCCTTGCAGAAGATGATAAAGATGGTGTGATGGCGCACAAAGTGTTGAACCTACTGTGGAATCTGGCCCACAGTGATGATGTACCTGTAGACATCATGGACCTGGCTCTCAGTGCCCACATAAAAATACTAGATTATAGTTGCTCACAGGTAAGGTGAACCTTCATTCTCAGGATGGCTTAAATCTAGAATAGTTCTACATCTTTTGATGTTAGTTTAGAAATGATCTTCAAGAATTGACTCACTTCCTTTGTGTAAGTCTGCCTTCCTCATGTTAGGTCTCTATGTCAAAATTTTGTGTATCATCTGAAAAGCATTTTAGTCTCCTTCGGAGAAAGACAGTATTTAAAAAAAGAAAACCAGGTTATATAGTAATAATATTGTCAAATGCGTGGTGCTAAAATTACCAGTTTCAAATAGATCTTAAGATAATAAAGCTGATGAGGGGCTTAAGAGGTAAGAGATTTGAGTTTTCTTTACTCACAGGGAAATTAAGAAAAATTAATAGAATTTTCTAAATGGTAAAACATTTTGAGCCTTGCCTGTGAGCAAATCACACAACAGCTTCCCTGCATTCTAACTTGTATCATGTTAACTATTAACTTATGGTAAAATGAAAATTGTTGATTAAATAATTTTCCACTTGTTTAAACTGTTTGCTACACTGATGAACTGAAATTTAGGTGAGAGCTAATAAGCTCAAGTAGGTGTATGTGATTCAGATCCCATTCAGATTTTTTTTTTAACTACATTTGCTTGTGACAATTTATTAAATATTTAGTATATCAAATACTAATAAGAACCTTCAGTTTAAATTATTTCATTAAACGGAGACATACACACACACACAAAAAGTAATCCAAACTTAAACTTCTTAAGTGCAGAAACCTGCATTTCTGATTACTGTTGATTTAGGGGAAGGAGTAAATAAGGTATGAGGAGTGATCATATTTGAAGTAATTTTGAGTTTGTAATACTTTTATGTGTCCATCTTTTTGTGTATATGTCCATATGTCCTTAGTTTTATTTTCGGTGAAACTCTTTTTAGCTTAGTTGCCATACCATTATTTTCTTGGTTAAATAGAAATTTTTGGTATCCCTCACTATGCTAAAACAGTCCCATGTAGAATAACAGTTGGGGTTTTGTGTTACTGCTAAATTTTATTATATGATAAAATTCTTTGAAACATTGGATAGTGCTGTTTTACTTTTTATCGTTTTGATAGTAAATGTGAAATAAAAATGTATTCACTGCTTTTTAAGACTGCTAAGCTCTTTTCTGCCATTATTACATGCTTGTGATAATCTTATAAGAAGCCCTATTTTATCATTGGAGATGGAGTTTTCCTGTGTATGACCTATCTAAAATTTTTTTTTGTTTAAGGACCGTGACACACAAAAGATCCAGTGGATAGATCGCTTTATAGAAGAACTTCGTACAAATGACAAATGGGTAATTCCTGCACTGAAACAAATTAGAGAAATTTGTAGTTTGTTCGGTGAAGCCCCTCAAAATTTGAGGTAAGGCTTTTAACAGAAAGTTTGAATATTTCTGTTTTTACATTTTACTGGAAAAAATAGCACTGTAACTTGGTAAAAGCAGATTTTTCAAAAGAAAGTGGGAAGTTTATAGGCTAAGAGAAAGGTTAATTTAGAACAAAAGACATATCCACATCCTTGATTTTACTGATGAAAAAGTAAGCCACAATTAAGTGATAAATACCAGAATCAGCAACACTCTGTATTACTCATGAAAGATGATGAGATATGGTTTAAAATATTTGATTGATTTTAAATTTCTGTTAGTGGTATGTATGTATGTATATATGTATATATTTATAAATAGTGGTCTTTAAATATAATCATCTTAACAGCCAAATTCTGGTTAGTAGAATAATTTATCCTGGTATTTTCTAAGAGTTGGAATAGTTAACGTGGAAAGTTAAAAATAATGTTCAGAGAGAGTGAGAGAGTGCTAGGTGTAGTACCAAGCATATTTATAGTGCAGTCAGGATTCCTGGGTATGACCATTGTGTCTAAACAGTCGTATCTTGTAAAGATTTACTAATTGAAAGAAACATGTTTTTCTTATGTGTAAAATTAGATGATTGACAAAGATCTTTGCAGCTCTAGATTATTGTGATTATGCCTAAGACAGAAAAGGCCATATATATTTTGGTTTCAGTGGTTGAACTTTGTCTCAGTTTTTTCCAAAGGCTTGAAAAAATACAAAATTTGAAAAGCTGTAGGGATAAACAGTGGAGAAAATCCAGACATGTATCTTACTAATAGTAACATTTATTTGAGAGACATATTTTTATTTTTGGGCCACTGTACATAATGCCTTTTTGCCTTTCTCAAATGAATTAATTTGTCTGTTGTAGAAAGAGTAGTTTACATACTCTTTAACGGTACAGTGGCTTCATCTCCACTAGAATAGTAATGGCTCTGAGAGGTTAATTGCTTTCAGTGAAGGTAGCAGAACAGGTTGGAAAGGAACTAGATGTCTTTCTGGTGATACCTGTTGGCAAATACATGTACAAACCAAGTGTCCCAGAATGTACCTTGAAAGGCTAATAAATAAAAGTTTACAGAAAGCATTTTCTTTGATCAAATTCTTCACTATTATGACATAATGTTTGTGATGCTAGTCCCGTAAGAGAGTTAAGTTCCTGTTTTATAATTCTGGACATAATCGTGTTAACATACACAAGTGCTTTACTATTTCTGTGGTATAGGAGTAGAGATTAGTCATTGAAGTAGATGCCCATGTTGAGATTGGGGAATATTAACGTATAGTTTCCATGTAAATAATAATGGAATAAATGTCTGATTTTTGAGGCATTATTTTCTTTTAAATCACTTGATACTGTTATTAAAGTAACAGCCAAGAGTATAATTCTATCATGAGGAAAACCATTTAAATATTTTTAACTAGTAGCTAAGAATTTAGATTGTATAGGCTCTTTTGAATGCAACGGAGTTTAATTGCCTAATTATATTGTTAAGTTCTTCTCGTTTCAGTCAAACTCAGCGAAGTCCCCATGTATTTTACCGCCATGACTTAATCAATCAACTTCAGCACAATCATGCCCTAGTTACTTTGGTAGCAGAAAACCTTGCAACTTATATGGAAAGCATGAGGCTGTATGCTAGAGGTATGTATTATAAGCTCACATGAAATAAGGGAAATAACAGCCAACCTCCCAGCATTTTTTTCATCAGTTACTTCACAAATGGACACCACAAGTATTTGAAAGATGGACGATAATGGGTTTTATTAACTGTGTTCCTTTGTTAGTTTCTGTTCCATTTTTACTCTGAATTTTTACCCACCGTAAATTCCGAGCCAGCATTTCACAGCTCTTTCTTTAGTGCTTGCCTTCCCCACTCTCCTATTAATTTGATTTCTCTTTCTTCTCCAGGAGTTCTGCCTGCCTGTACTGTGTCATTGCTTGTTACCTTCTTTGGAATGTACTTGATTTATTCTCAACCTTTGTTTCCTTACTACCATCACCTTCATTTTTTCATGAAAACTTGTGTTGTCTAAGTCTGTTCTTGCTTATGTTATAGTCCCTTTATAATCCTAAATCCTTATTTCGTAAGTCTTTCAGACTTTGTGAATTAGAAAATTCACAAGAACAATGATGTGAAACTACAAGAATCCATATGTTTATGTTGGTTTTCAAAGTGTAAATTCGTTTAAACATGTTAGGGTAGAGTTTCCTGAGGTTTCAGCAGCAAGTTTTTACGTTCCTACCATATGTAGAGCTCTATTTCAATACTCATTTTTGCCCTCTGGCAGTTGAGTTTATCTGTGCCTAGGGTAAGGATGGGTTTTCAGTGCAGATTCCATTTTGTAGGCCCAGCTTTGTTGCCATAGCCATAGAGAGAAAACTTTCTACTACCACTGCTAGAAATAGAATTGAACATAATGGTTCCTGAACATATACTACTGATTTTAACATTTTATAGTAGGTAAGAATCTGGAGGAGCCAATAGTTATATATTTAAAATAGTATTTCTAACACTCATTATTTGAAGAGCAGATTAGACCCTTGGCATTCTCGAATAAAATCCCGAGATGCTTATAAATCATAGGATTTGTTTAACACAGGGATAAATATCTATCTATATATATATATAGATATATCTCTCTCTATATATATATTCCCATCTAAAATTTACATAAACATAATGGAAAAATTAAGCAGCTCTTCAGATATGCCTCCTAATTGTATTGACTCCTTGTTTCTTCCATTTACCACCTCTGGGCCAGCTGAGTCCTCCAGAATGTAGAGCTAGGTAAGCAGTCTAAGCATCAGGTGGCTGATAAGCACCAGGCAGTGGTCTTGTACTGTTTCAGGCCTGAGTTCCTTCTGAGCAGCATGACAAGACAAATGGAGCAATAGAGGAACATAATCATGTAATTTATGTTCTGTACCAAATGCAACCAAAATTTAAGAGAAGTATAGGAGGTTTCTGTGTTATACACCCAAGTCGTTCCAGCATCTGGGCTCAGTTTAACATAATGCAGATTCTTTGTTACGGTCTCCTCTCTTGCTGGTACAAAGTCCTTACAAATGCCATTGCAGGCCTTCCCCCCAAAATGGGGCCATATAAATCATATGTGCTGCATTGCTGATTTTTATTTACTTCATTTGTATGTGATGTTTCAATTCTTTTCATTGCCAGAAGTTGAGTACTATGCTGTTGGGGTAGTCAGGAGTCGATGGTGCATGTGCAGTTCAGCCTCACTAGGGTCAGAAGCTTTGTTTTAGTCCGATTCTACATGAGTCATTCCTTCCTCTAAATTTTATTGTCAAAAGAAGTCTTCAGGTTTCGCTCCTTAAAAATCTGAGCTACCCAGGCAGCCCTAGTTTTCACTCCTTAAATTTTCTGTAGCTCCAAAAAGTGAGAGGTACGACTCTTCATACAAGTGAGATTGTCTAGATTTGAAAATGACCTCAAACATACTAAGTCAAGTTAAAGTATGCTGGGACAATGCCCGGCACATAGTAGTAAGCTCTTGGATTTTTGTTACTGACGGTTCCCTGAATTCGTTGACAACACCTTCTGTTTCTCCCAACTTTGCTAACTTTCCCTCCTTTAATACAATACTCTTCAGATTAATACCAAATGGTTAGTCCTCAGATCCTTAAATATGGAGAGAGGGGCTTGAGTACTTTTTAAAACTATTAAAATCCTTCTGTTATAATGAACTTTCTGGAGTATTACGTAATTTCTGTGGTAACATCAGACACCAGTTTCTGAACTTGAAATTCTAAAGTAAATTACAGCTTTTGTCTCTGTATAATAGAAGTAGTTCATAGATCTCATTAGGTATGAGACATTTGCAGGATGACATCAAGCTTCCATAATTTTACGATACTCTTAATTTCTGATAACTATTCTATCAGTATTACATATTTGTCCTGCCTATATTTCATCTCCACCAGCATCTTTAGTTTTGGAATAAAACTTTTTACAGTAGTGTGGTCAGTTGATTTTACCTCCTCTTTTAATATTACTTAGATAAAGTAATGAATTTATTAAAATTCTCTCTAATATTTATTCATGTGTTCATACTAGTGCTTTCAGATACTAGTGCATACAGGGATCCTTTAAAAGTTTCTTTGTGCATATAACAAAGTAGAAGACCACTTTTAATTTTCACTCACGTTTGCCTTATTGGTAGGGTAGTCATTGTATTATTGACTTGAACGCTTATTGATAGTTTTATTTACCATTTTTCCTGGTTTCTGAATAGAGTTGTAGGACTCATTTTCATTATATATCATATGTTTGCATTCTGTTTTCTAAGGACTACCACTTCCAGTGACCTCTTCCCAATCTCTTAGATCCAATACTGGACATTTTTAGGAACATTTTTTCACATAAAAGATTTCTTCCTGAGTATCATTAACCAACAGTGTGGTCTGTGTTAGGGCAAATCCTGGTCTACACTTTCTCAGCTTTGGCTCATTCCTACATATCAGTCATGAAAAACAGTTAAATCTGTGTGGGCTCTTTGTGATTAAAAAAAAATTGAGTATTCATTTTATAAATAGCTTACAGTTCTCTATAGTAACGGTTATTTTCTAAGGCTTGGTGTAAGGAAAGTACTTAAGATGGTACTCCAGTATCTTATTTTAGAAAGTTAGAAAGGGCTTAAGGAATTTTGTTAAAGGGTGCCTGGATGGCTTAGTCGGATGAGTATCAGACTCCTGATTTTGACTCAGATCTCAAGGGTCAGGAGATAAAGCCCCAAGTCAGGCTCTGCACTCAGCAGGGAGTCTGCTTGCCATTCTCTATCTTTGCCACCCCCCCCCCCCCCCCCCCCCCCAAAGGGGGGCTTTCCCCCCCCCCAGTTTTTTTTAAAAAAAAAAAAAAAAAAAAAGAGGAATCTTGTTGACCTGTCAAAACTAAACAGGAGTTGGCTCTCACTGGCCAAAATTAGGTCAAAATAAATAAAAATAACAACCCATTGAATAAAATACAGACCCCTAAGTCCATGCTGAAAGAAAGGGAAGTGTACCAACTAATACATGTAGAACATGTGATGATGATAAAAAAAAAAAATGGGATGAGGGGTTTAATTTTTTGAATGGTGGGAGTAAGATGCTCAGTTGACCTTATTTGTTTTTTTTTAAGACTTTTTTTTTTTTTTTTTTTAAGATTATTTGTTTTAGAGAGAGGGTCCAAGGGGGTGGTGGGAGAGAGAGCAAGAATCTCAAGCAGACTGTCCTCTGGGTGTGCTGCCCAACATGCGGCTCAATCTCAGAACCTTAAGATCATGACCTGAACCGAATTCGAGTTGGACACTTGTCCGACTGGGCCACCCAGGTGCCCCTCATTGGACCTTTTCCTTAACAAAACCATTTCACTGAAATTTTAAATAATCATTGAAAGTACCTGGGAGTTAATCTACAGGATACAGGAAATAGGGAAACAATTATTCAAGAAAATCTCTTGAGAAGAGCAGCAGGAGTTTGTAGCAGTGGAGCCACAACTTTTACTCCCTTCCCTCAGCTGCCAGTCTAGGGCTGTGGTTACACTATATGGCATTTCTTATCTTGCCCAGTTAAGTTTTGCAGAAGTTCTCTTCTAAGGCAGTCATGGTAAAACAGAGACTCCGTTATCCTGAAGTGTCTGCTCATAGGGCTGAAGCTTTACTTCAGGCGTGGTAGGCTGAGAATACTGAAGCTCCAATTACTTCCTTTGCAGCTAGCTATGTCATAAGATGGAAATTCTGTGCCTAGAGGGACAAATTGAGAAAATCAGGGGCTATTACTGTTTCCCACACACTAGTACCACTCATAGAGGCAGAGGTAATCATGCTGGGAGAAGCTGCTTGCTATGTTGTTACTGGGTCCTGTGCAGTGGCATAGAAGTTCTGCCCAGAGGGAGAGACAGGCTGTAAGGACAAAGAGCCCAGCAGTTAGGCTTGAAGGGATTGACCTTATTTGGACCAGAGCATACTATTCCTAAGAGTATTATTAAAAGCAGTGGAAATTTTGGTGAAGAGCAATTAAAAGGAAGCTTGTAGTTTCTCTGTACTCCTATTAACCCACGAAACAGCAGAGCAACCAAAAGTTAAACAGAGATATCTAGATAAAGAGAGCCAAGGTGAGCCCTCCTGGGAACATAGTCAACCCTAGGGGTCACAAATGTTCTGTACATGCATTAGATTGCTCCCACTCAGAAGCAATCAGAGCAAGACATGGACAAGATGAAAACATTCTTCAGTCCACACACCAATCCATCAACAAAGGTTGTAAACTTGACTGGCTCAAGGACTTAAATTTAACTTCTGACCAAACACTGGATGAATTACAAGCAACATGACCCAAGGGCAACTATTAAGAAGCCAGGCTTAAAAGTAAAATTCTTATCCCATTTAAAAGTAAAAGGAATAAAATATATCCCTTGTAGTCAAAAAGACTGTTTCATAGCTAAGACTACCCTTGTGAGTGATGAGGAAGAAAAAAATATCTCCAGTACTACTACTCCTTGACTGAATGTGGGACAAAAACTACTTAAACTGTGATGGTAGCCTTCAAGCCACACTCATACCGAGTGGTAACAGGTAATCTAACTAGTCAAGGGGACTTAATTAACAGCCTTTGACCAGTAAGGGGCTAATGCTGAACCAGTAACAATCTACAGGTAGCAAGGCTGAAAGGTAAAAACAAGGAAGAAAAACACTGGGGTGAAATAGACTTGACTTAGTTCAGCCTAGTCCCTAAACAACCTAACAAACAACACCAACCCAGGGAGTGAGTGGGTGGTAGCAATATTCAGGTTGCTACAATACATTTAAATATCGAGATTTCAACCAAAAAAATATAAAAAAGTCTCACCCATACATACAGAGACCACAGAAACTGCCTCTGAAAGGGCCCAGATTGTAGACTTTGTAGACAAAAACTTGAAAGCAGTTACTACAAATACGCTCAAGGACCTGTTGGAAATTTTGTCTGAAGAACTAAAGGGTAGTATCCTGACAGTTTTAGTTGATAATGGCAATAACAAGATAGAGTTTTTTCTAAAAAAGAAAATCAAATGGAAATTCTCAAGTTGAAAAAATGCAGTACCTAAAATGAAAAATTTGCCACAGGGGCTGAATAGTAGATTTTAGCTGGTGGAAGAATCAGTCTGTGAAGATTGATCAGTAGAAATTATGTAACCTGAAGAACAGTGAAGAAAGGATGAAGAAAAACTGAGAGAATCTTAGGGAAATATAGGACACCATTAAGATTACCAACTTACATGTAATAGGAGTACTGGAAGGATATGTGGGGGAGAGAAGGGAGCAGAAAAAGACATAATCACTGAAGACTTCTAGATTTCATTGAGAGACATTAACCTATTCAAGAAGCTTAAAGAACTCCAAGTAAGTTAAAGTTAGAGAGACCTAGATGCAGGCATATCATAGTTGTAAGAAACTTTTAAGGATGTTAAAAAAAAAAAAAAAGTTCACAAGGAAACATGAGTAAAATTAACAGTTGTGTCTTAGAACTTCAGAGGGCATTAAGATAATGTACACAAAGTGCTGGGGCAGTGGAGGGACCTAACAGCTAAGAATCTCATATTCAGTAAAACTATTTTTTAAAAATGAAGGCAAAATAAAGACCTTCCCAGTTAAATACTGAGAATTTATTGCAAGCAGATTTGCCATGCAAGACATACTGAAGAACATAATTAGGCTGACATTAAGTGACATGAGGTAGTAATTCAAAACTCCAGGGGAGGAATAAAAGAACTACAGGCATACCTTGTTTTATTGCTCTCTGAAGATAATTGCATATTTTACAAATTGAAAGTTTGTGACAAGTCTGCATCAAACAATTCTATCAGTGCTATTTTTCCAGTAACATTTGCTCACTTCACATCTCTGTCACATCTTGGTAATGCGCACAGTATTTCAAATTCTTCCGTTGTACTTGTTAAGGTGATGTATGATTGGTGATTATGACTTGACAAACGCTCAGATGATTGGCATTTTTTTTTTTAAAGATCTTATTTATTTGAGAGAGAGAAAGAGATCATAAGCTTGGGGGAGGGGGATAGAGGAAGAAGCAGACTCCCCACTGAGCGGGGAGCCTGATAAGGGATTCAGTCCAAGGGCCTTAGGATCATGACCTGAGCTGAAGGCAGACGCTTAACTGCCACCCAGGTGCCCTGATTAGCATTCTTTAGCAATAAAGTATTTTTAAATTAAGGTATTACATTGTTTTTTAAGACATAATGCTATTTCCTGCTTAGAATATGATACAGTGTAAATCTTTCATGTGCACTATAAAGCCAAAGACTTCATTTGACTCACTTTATTGCAATACTTGATTTGTTTTGGGGTCCTGGACCCAAACTTGCAATATCTCATCCCTATAGAAGTTTTGAACACTATAAACCCATAGTGCATACCTACCTAACAGGTTTCTATGGAATAGTCCAATCAGCAACAGCAGAGTGTACATTCTTAAGTGTAAATAGAATATTCTGCAGGACAGACCATATTCTAGGCCATCAGCAGACCTCATTAACCTAAAATACTGCAATCCTATAAGGTAGGGGTTTTATCCATAATTGAATTAAATTATAAATCAAAAGGGAAATTTGGGGATTTCACAAGTATATGTTAGGTATATGCTCCTGGCTAACCAATGGGTCAAAGAAATGACAACTGTGAAATGAGAGTAAACTGAGATGAGTGAAAACAAAATACCAAAACTTACGGAGAGTTGCTAAGTCAGTGCTCAGAGGGAAATTTATACCTCCAAATGTTTATTGTAAAGAAGAAAGTTAGCAGATCAGTAACCTTCAGAAACTAGAAAAGAGCAGACTAAATGCAAAGTAGGGAGGAAGGAAATAATGAATGTTGGAAGTGTAATCAAGTAAGTTAAGGGAGGAAAAAGAATATCAATGAAACTAAAAGGGGTTTTTTTGTTTTCTTTGTTTTTTTTTTTTTTAAGATCGGCAAAATTGACAAACCTTTAGGCTAAGAAAATGACTCAATTATGAAAATCAGAAGTAAGAGGGCATCACTACTGATCTTACAAAAACGTATGAGAATACCAAATTACGGAAATTGAAGAAGCAATAAAAAAGTTGTATAAACTTATATCAAGTAAAAAGATTGAATTAGTAACCAAGAAACTTAACACAAAGAAGTTCCAGGACCAAGTGGTTTCATTAGTGAATTTTGCTGAACATTTAAAGAATTATCACCAGTCTTTCAGAAATTCTTTCCAAAAAATTAAGGAACACTCCTTCTATGAAGTTGTTAACTACCCTGATAGCAAAATAATACAACGACATCAGAAGAAAACTGTAGACCAATATCCCTTATGAGTATAGATTCAGAATCATCAAAAATATCAAATTGGGCAACATAAAAAGTATTATGGGGTACCTGGCTGGCTCAGTTAAAAGAGCATGCAACTCTTGATCTTGGGGTTGTGAGTTCAACCCCCCACATTGGGCGTGGAGATTACTTAAAACCTTAGAAAAAAGGATTATGTATTGTTACTAATTGGAATGTATCTCTGGAACACAGTTGATTTGACACCTAAAAGTCCATTGTGATGCACCGTATTAATCCAGTAAAGGAACAAAACTGTGTGATCTTCTCAGTAGGTGAAAGGTATTTGACAAAATCTAACACCTTTCATTTTAAAATCATTCAACAAACTAGGAATAGAATGTAATTTTATCAGCCTGATAAAGGGCATCTCAAAGATCTCACAACTAATAACCTCATACTTAATGGTGAAAGTGGCTGCTTTCCCCTTTGGAACAGGTATAAGACAAGGATGTCCATCCTAGTCACTTCTAATTTAATCCGTTGTAGGTGCTAGCCTGAGCAACTAGGCAAGAAAAATAAATCCTCACTGGAAAAGAAGCAAAACTCTTAGCACAGAAAACAACATCTGTATATAGAAGTCCCTAAAATCTATTAAACCTAATAAATGAGTTGAACTAGATTGCAGGAATTAAGATTACAATGTCAGTTATATTTCTGTATGCTCAGCAGTGTGCAACCTTAAAAATTTTATAATTTTATTTACAGTAGCTTTATAAGGAATGAAATACTTAGGAATGAATTGAACAAAAGGAATATCAAACATTCCCTTCTTTTTGCTTTATTAAAGATCTTATTTTTTTGAGTACTCTCTACACCCAGTGCGGACCTCAAACACAAAACCCTGAGATCAAGAGTCTCAGGCCCCACTGACTAAGCCAGCCAGGCACTGCCAAAACTTGTACATTTTAAACTACAGGACAATATTGTTGAAAGAAGTTAAAGATCTAAATAAAGGGAAAGACATTCCATATCCACTGAATGGAACACTTAATATTGTTAAGGTACCCTGCAAGTTGATCTACAGATTAAACACAATCCCTATAAAAATCCAAACTTCTCTCTCTTTACAGAAATTGACAAGCTGATCCTAAAAATTACGGAAATGCAAGGGACCCTAGGACCCTAATAGCCAAAACAGACCTGATTTCAAAGCTTAATGCAAAATAACCATAATCAAGACAGTGTGGTACTGACATAAGAATAGATGTATGCATCAGTGAACTATAATTAATAATCTAGAAATAAATTGTTAAATTTATGCTTGACTTTTTTTTTTTTTTTTGAAGATTTTATTTATGACAGAGAGCAAGAGAGGGAATACAACAAGCACAGGGGAGCTGAAGAGGGCGAAGCAAGGGAGCCCGATATGGCACTCCATCCCAGGATGCTTGGGATCATTACCTGAGCTGAAGGCAGATGCTTAACGACTGAGCCACACAGGCGCCCCTAAATTTCTTTTAAGGTTTTATTTATTTGACAGAGAAATCAAAAGCAGGCAGAGGGGGAGGGGGAAACAGGCTCCCTGTTGAGTAGAGAGCCCAGTGTGGGGCCCTAGGACCCTGAGATATGACCTGAGCCTAAGGTAGAGGCTTAACCCACTGAGCCACCTGGGCGCCCTTAAATTTATGCTTGATTTCTTAAAAGGGTGTCAGGAGCGTTCAGTGGAAAGAAGTCTTTTTGGTAAGTGTTGCTAAAAAATTTATGTAAGTACATCTAAAAGAATAGTTTGATTCCCTGCCTCTTACCATCCACAAAGCTTAAAACATATCATAGACCTAAAAGTATGAAACTGTTAGGAAAAACATAGAAATAAATTTTTGTGGTTTTGGTTGAGGGGAAAATAACATTCTAAGAAGGTGAAAAAGTAGTATCTTGGGACTTAACTACTCGCAAATGGTACAGCCAAGAAAGTAAAATGACAGAAAAACAGGACAAAATAACTGTAAATCATATCTGTTACAAAGGACTTAAATCCAGAATATATAAGAACTCTTTCAACTCAAAAGACAGCCCAGTTAGGAAATGGACAGAGGATCTGTATAAACATTTCTCCTGAGATAACAAATGGCTAAGGCACACAAGAAGACGCTCAATATCATTAGTTATTAAGTTAATGGAAATCAAAACTACATTGAGATCCTATTTCACACCTAAGGATGACCAAAAAAATTTGACAAAAATGTTTACATGGCCTAGCCTATACTAAAAACCATTGAATTGTACATTTTAAATGTGTGAATTTTAGGGTATTTGAATCCTGTCTCAAGATAGATGCTTTTTCAAATGTGAACTTTTTCCCCATAATGGGTTACAAAATAGACTCTAAACAACTTGCATTCTATAATGTCAGGAACCAGTTTGTTAGCCTTAGCCACAGACACTTGAATTTAATTTATTCTCATCTCAGTTTTCGTACTAATTGAGTTTTGTGGGGTTTTTTTAAGATTTTATTTATTTGACACAGAAACGGAGGGAGAGAGCACAAGCAGGGGTAGTGGCAGGCAGAGGGAGAAGCAGACTCCCCATTGAGCAAGGAGCCCATTGCGGGCTCATGACCCTGGGATCACTGTAAGCAGAAGGCAGACACTCAACCGACTGAGCCATCCAGGTGTCCCTGAAGAATTGTTCTTGGCAGCACATTTAACAGATTGTTTTCTTTTGGTTTAAGTAGAAGAAAAATCTGTTTTCGTAGAGAAAATAAGAAATAGGTAGAGAATAAATAATTAGTAAACTTAGTAAAATTAAAAATTAGCAAATAGTAAATAAATAATTAGTAAAATAATTAGTAAACTTTAATTAGTAAACTAAGTAAACAGTGAATAAATAATTAGTAAAAAAGAATTAATGACTTTTTGACTGACTTAATTTCCTTTGGTTTAAGTCAGCATTGTTGCAGATATACATGTGTATAATGCATGATTTTTCTTAATTTGCAGATCATGAAGACTATGACCCCCAAACTGTGAGGCTGGGAAGTAGATACAGTCATGTTCAAGAAGTCCAGGAACGGCTTAACTTCCTTAGGTTTGTTTTAAATCATCAGTGTTGTTCTCTTTATGACAGATAAAGAGTGCTTAGTTAATGTGCTGTATAGTTAGATCATGTTAGGTGACCTTTTTGCCTGCCACCTTTTATATTCCCACATGGAAATGATTACCTAAAATTCAAAGGACATTTCCCTGTTTATGATTAAATACTTTTAAATTATTGGCTGAGTTTTTTCTTCTTTGCAGTATTTGAAGAGAGCACATTCTAAGATTTTGGATAGACTTCTTTCTTACTTGTTTTCGCTAAAAATAAGTGTATTTTTGAAGAATAAATTCCCATATTTTGATACAACCAGCAGGAGAGCTATACTCACCTTAATGGTATCCTAGTTAATAAGGAAATGGAGACAAGGGGCTGCTGGCTCTACACTTAAAGAGTTGCCTTGTTTATCCTTGCAGTGGCTGACAAAGGTGGTCTGAATGTGTCAATAACATTTTCTGCTGGTGATGAGGCAAAGAGGTTTATCCCCTTGAGCCATAGCTAAATGTAGTCCAAGGCTAAATTTGAATTTCCTCAGTGATAATTAGCCTTTAATGCTTATACACTTACAGATTTGAAATTGTTAAGAATTTTTGATGAGCGGTTTCATGTAAATTTAGAAACCACATACTGCAGAAATGCTTATTCAGTTCGTTAAGTGTGCCAGGGGAAATGCTCAGATTGTCAGTGCTTTGGGAAATCTATTGCATTTATTATTTTGACATGTTGGGGGATTTTTTTCTCCTGAGCTGTGTTAATTATGGACTTGTTTATTACTAAACTATGTGTTTATCTACTGGAAAACATTATGTAAATAGTTACATGATTTTAACTTTAGGAAAAACTCTGACCACCAGATTTTAAGAAATTTGGCATTTGTTGAAAATGAAATTATTTTTGTGTGTGTGTTTCAATTTTCAACCACCCAAGTAGAAGGACTTGCCTGTCTAGATAAAATCACTGCCATAGTGAGCCACTGTTATTGATTGGTATGTGTTGTATCCCTTAGGTTACATAGAACAGAAAAATGGTTATGATTCCTACTGTCTTTAAGTTTGGAGTCGCAGGAGCTATTTTACTCCATGGTCTGTTACACCTGTTTACATGAGCAACATGTAACACACTCAAGGGGAAAACACCTGACTTACTGCTTTACTTGTCCTGTATTAAATGGTTTATATTTAATCCTCATAGCCATGCAGAAGGCAGGTATTCTCCCCATTTGATTAAAAAGTAAGTGGAGGGAGCTCCTGGGTGGCTCGGCGTTAAAGCCTCTGCCTTCGGCTCAGGTAATGATCTCAGGGTCCTGGGATTGAGCCCCGCATCAGGGCTCTCTGCTCAGCAGGGAGCCTGCTTCCCTCTCACTCTCTGCCTGCCTCTCTGCCTACTTGTGATCTCTGTCAAATAAATAAACAAACTCTTAAGAAAAAGTGGAGATCAGCATAGCTTAAACCAGTTTCTTTGAAATTTCGCAGCCAATATGGACACCAGTTGTACCACTCAACTAGATCTATCTGACTCAAGGTCTATGCTTTTTATAGTAGACAGTGATTTTTGCAAATCTGTTTTGGAGCCTTAAGGCTTCTAAGGAACTTGCTCTGAGATTTTTGAACAAGCAGTGAAGATTTGATTTCTCATTTCTTCTTTCTTTCCTCCTCCTCCCAACAACTGGGACATCCCCACTTGTATTTTATACATTGGACTTCCAAATGGAATTTTTGCTTGAAGAAAGTTTAAAACAACAACAGACTTTGAAAAACAAATGTATGTCACCACAGAGGACATTTCATATTGTATCTGTAAATGAGAGGTAGCAGGGTTAGATGGGACTAGGTGCTAGAAAGCCTCTCATAACTCCACAGTTCTATTAAAGTATCAAAAACCCTAGGATTGAGATCCCAAAATGCTTGGAAGTAATTAGGGAACCCATTGACATGAAATACATGCACCTTACTCCGTAACTGGGCGTGGAGCCATCATTATGTTAGCTAGAAATTCTGTGCTAATTCCGAATAAAGTGAGGTGTTCTCTTTTCCTGTCATTCACAGATAGGTAGGTGGAGGAATGCTAAAAGAAATACAAAGTTAACAGAAGAGATAGCTGTAATGAAATTCACCTTCATTGTCTTAATAACCAATATTCACAAAACCAAAAAGAGCATCACTGAATAATTGATAAGCATCCTTCTAAATATGAACAGAAAAAGTTTAAGTCATACAGCAGTTATTCTGTTTAATGTGTCCAGGTACTGAGTGATGCGTATTTGACCATCAGAAAGCATTAAACTTAAGGAATTTTGACTTAAATTAGTAAATGAAATGTTTATGTGTGAAAGTCACTTGGAAACTACCTCATTTTCCAATGATGCCGTAGAAGCAGAATGGTAAAACTCAACCCATTACACATTAGTTTTGCAGTGGCTGGTTTCAAAGACCAAACTGTTTAAGTTCAGTAAACAAATCTTTTATTCAGTTTAGGCCCAGTTCCTGTCACATTGTAGGCATCCAATATATGCTTGTTAAATGAATGAATTAGTACCTAGTTGATTTTTTTCTTATTATTACTATTTTTAATTTTTACTATAGCATAAAAATTAATTTGGTAAGATATTAATAAGCACTGACATCTTTTTAACTGTAGTTAAAATACAATTGTGACAGATGGATTTTTATTACATATATTGATAGATTACCTTTCACCATAAAAATTAGGTAGATCTAATTGCTCATTTTTTATGTTTTTCCAAGATTTTTATTGAAGGATGGCCAACTGTGGCTATGTGCTCCTCAGGCAAAACAAATATGGAAATGCTTAGCAGAGAATGCAGTTTACCTTTGTGATCGTGAAGCCTGCTTTAAGTGGTATTCCAAGTTGATGGGGGATGAACCAGACTTGGATCCTGATATAAATAAAGACTTCTTTGAAAGTAATGTGCTTCAGCTTGATCCATCCCTATTAACTGAGAATGGAATGAAATGTTTTGAGCGATTCTTCAAAGCTGTGAATTGTCGAGAAGGAAAACTAGTAGCCAAAAGGAGAGCATATATGATGGATGATTTGGAGTTAATAGGATTAGACTATCTTTGGAGGGTAAGTGAAAAGTAGGAACTTGATAAACATTCTTTCCGATGAAATTTTTCAAATAGCGAAAGGGTGACAATTTTGCATCTAAATTACGTGTGTATGCTGCTCTGATGCTTGTCCCAGAAGGTAGTGATAGTTCATCTTATTGGGTCATTCGTCATTGGGTTTGTTTTTCTTCTCTCCCTTCCCTTCCCCCTCTGTCACTGATGATCCTTTTGTCTTGGCTTAGAATATATCCTTCTGGGTGTGTTTAGAAATACACTGACCGTACACATTTTTCATGCCTCTCCATGGAAGTTACTGTTCTTCTCTTTATTCATTTAGTGTAGATCCATTCTCCTTCGGTGTTAATGTTACACATGCAATGCTAAAACAGAACAGAGGAGAAGACTATTTAGAATGAACTACAAATGTATATTTCATTGGCAGTGTTTCAACCTGGGATGTTTTTAAACACCTGAGGAAGCGAAATACCATCTGTTTATTTTTTCACCTTTTTAATTTCAATATATATGTTTTTTAATTGAGATAAAATTGACACATTATATTAGTTTCAGGTGCACAACATAATGATTATTTGTACCTGTTGTGAAATGATCACCCCATCCATCACCACATGCCATTACAAATTTCTTTTTTGTTGTGATGAAAACTTTGAAGATTAACCGATGGCAGCTTCCAAGCATGTAGTATTAACTATAGTCACCATGGTGTACTTTACATCCTCAGTACTTATTTTATAAATGGAAGCTTGTGCCTTTTAATCACCCTCACCCATTTTGTCCATCCCTGCCTCTGGTAACCACCAGTCTGTTCTCTGTACCTATGAGATCAGTTTTTTAATTTGTTTGTTTTTTAGATACCACATACAAATAAATGAAATCGTATAGTATTTGTCTTACCCTAAATTTATTTCACTTAGCATAGTGCCCTCCGGGCCTGTCCATGTTGTGGCAATATAGTATCAGTATATTGTTTCTGTCTTCAAAAGTCTGACCTGTTCACAGCAGTTCATATTTTTTTAGTATATTTTTCTGCCAACCATGGACCGTTTACTGTGTCATTCAGTTATTCGGACTTTTTCATTAAGTACTCTAAAATGTAAAAGTAGTTGGAGGAGAGAGAGCCTGTTGTTTTTTTTCTTTGGGTTTTTGTTTTTTCTGCTCATTCCCCATATGCTTCACAGCCTTCCCTCTTCCCAGGCCTACAGAGGGTTCAGCCTTAAAACATTTCCTCAACCCCCTAGAGTTCTGCACATAGTTTGAAGACCACCAGTATAATTAAATGAGTGATAAAGATCTATAGAACTGGAGGGGAGTGTAGTGTAGCTCTTTGTCCTAAACTGTATTTCATGCATATTTTGTTTCTTTTTAGTAATTTGAATTCCTCCTTTAGTGTCTTACAACTTGGTTCCAAGGTGTGGATTTGCAGGGTTAATACTGGTCAAAGCATTTTTGTTCTTAGTAGTATGTGCCTTCCATTCTTAAATTGCTTTATTCAAAGACTTGAGTTTTATATTTTACTACTTTCTATGGTCTGTGGTTATTTTTTACTTGATTTTACTTGATTTACTTGAATATCAAATATAGCCTCAAATTATAACCGAGTAATGCATTGAAAATAACCAAGGGTGTGGTTTGAGTAGAAGTGTCCAGCTAAAATATTTCATGAAAGTTGCTTATATTTGAATCTTTTGAACCTAGGTTGTGATTCAAAGTAATGACGATATTGCCAGCAGAGCTATAGATCTTCTTAAAGAAATATATACAAACCTTGGTCCGAGGCTACAGGTCAATCAGGTGAGGATTGACATTCACTAAAACGTCCACAAGTTAGAATTCTGATTAAAGAACTCTTCACTGATAAGAATTTTTCCTTCAGTTCTGAATTAACTAAATTGTTCTGTTTCAACTCCTATTAAAAATACACCTAAAGAGGAATGCCTGGGTGGCTCAGTCAGTTGAGCATCTGACTCTTGATTTCAGGTTAGATCTTGACTTCAGGGTTGTGACTTTTAAAAATATATCTGTTGGGGCCCCTGGGTGGCTCAGTGGGTTAAAGCCTCTACCTTCGGCTCAGGTCATGATCCCAGGGTCCTGGAATCTAGCCCCATATCATATCGGGCTCTCTGCTCAGCAGGGAGCCTGCTTCTCTCTCTCTCTCTCTGCCTCCCTCTCTGCCTACTTGTGATCTCTGCCTGTCAAATAAATAAAATCTTTAAAAAAATATATATATATCTGTCGAAAATATTTAGTCTCCCCATTATACAAAATGCTAAATTAATCTTGTCTTGATAATTACGTGAGGTGATTATTTTGAGTATAATAGTGGCATGAATTTCTTCTCTTGGTTCTGCCACCTACTCCAAAGTCCATTTTTTAAATATCTAGTTCATATTACTTACCATACATAACTCTAGCTTCCTTTGACAAAACATAGTATGTTTTATTATCAGTATAGACTTCGGTTAAATAACTTGGCTGTCTTTAAATAATTAGTTGTTGCCATCTTTAATTGAATTAATGTTTTTACATGTATTTTTTTGTTGTTTTTATTTTAAAGTATCTTTTGACTGTCTTTATTTGGCCCATTATTTGTAGGTGGTAATCCATGAAGACTTCATTCAGTCTTGCTTTGATCGTTTGAAAGCCTCTTATGACACACTATGTGTTTTGGACGGTGACAAAGACAGTATTAATTGTGCAAGGCAGGAGGCTGTTCGAATGGTTCGTGTATTAACTGTGTTAAGGGAGTACATAAATGAATGTGACAGTGATTATCACGAGGAAAGAACAATTCTACCTATGTCAAGGTTTGTGAATAACTGTTCTTCTAATTAACTATTTGGTATTTTCCTAGACCTTTTTTTCCAGGATCTAGTTTTTGTTTGTTGTTGTTTTGTTAGGGATTTAAGTCTAGTTTCCTCTTTGTATTTTTTGTTGTTGCTCTTGCCATGACTTCAGTACCTATTAAGTGTTGGCTAAGGGTAATACGGAGTTGAAGTATTTTGATGCCATTCATTTATACAGTTAATTGCATAGTAAGATTGGAGAATAATTGGAAAAACTCTTAAGGACTGCTTTTGACAGGTAGCTGATAGAACAGGAAATACTTCAAAATTGTCTACTAACATTTCTTTTAAGGTCTCACCATTGAGTAATTCAAAGAGTATAATTTAGATATGTTTGTAGAATGAATGCAATCAGTATTTTAAAAGAGTTCTCATTGCTAACCATGAAATTATATAAAGTTGCTTCTTGAATATATTTTTATTTGTTGTATCTTAACCTGTGAGAAGATGTTATCAGGGGCGCCTGGGTGGCTCAGTCACTTAAACATCTGCCTATGGCTCAGGTCATGATCTCCGGGTCCTGAGATAAAGCCCCATTTTGAGCTCCCTGCTCAACTGGGAGTCTGATTCTCCTTTTGGCCCTCTCCCCACCCCCTCACTCTTGCTCTCTCTCGCTCACTTGCTCACTCTAATCTCAAATAAATAATTTTTTAAAAAATATATATATACTATCAATATAGTATGTGAACTCTGATATTAATTTTTCAGAAAAAATTTACATATTTGGATTTTTGTTAATATTCTCAAGCTAGTTTATTTTTCACATTTAAAAATAGTCATAGTGGGACACCTGGGTGGCTCATTCGGTTAAGCGACTGTCTTTGGCTCAGGTTGTGATCTAAAATAAGTCTCATTTTCTTTATGCACAGGTACAAGAATAACAGTGGAAAATGATTGTTGTATTTTCAAGATCCTAAAAATAACAAGTATCCTTAGCTCACTTTTCTCTTGTTAAATAAGAAAATACTCAATATTAAGTTCATAGAAGATAAGAAATTCTGCTGACTAAAATGTAATTTCCTTTTTCTTTCTTTTTCCCCCAGAGCTTTCCGTGGTAAACACCTCTCTTTTATAGTTCGATTTCCAAACCAGGGCAGACAAGTTGATGACTTGGACGTATGGTCTCATACAAATGATACGATCGGTTCAGTAAGACGATATATTCTCAATCGTATTAAAGCCAATGTAGCTCATACAAAAATTGAGCTCTTTGTGGGCGGTGAACTGATAGATCCTGCAGACGACAGAAAATTGATTGGACAATTAAACTTGAAAGATAAATCAGTAAGTATCTGTAATTACTAAACTTTTCAAGGTCAAACCTGCTGGCACCTGGGTGGCTCAGTGTGCTAAGCTGTCTGTCTTTGGCTCAGGTCATGATCAACTCCCTGCTTAATGGGAAGCCTGCTGGAAGGTCTGCTTCTCCTCCCTCTCCCTGCTGCTGACCTGCTTATGCTCTCTATCTCTGTCAAATAAATGAATAAAATGTTGTTTTTTTTGTTTTTTGTTTGTTTGTTTTGGTTTTGGGGTTTTTTTTTTTTTTGAGGAATAAAAGTCAAACCTGAGATTATTTTTCATTTCACTAGTTAACATTTTATTCAGTAAATGTTAATTGAGCATTTGTTATTTGTGAGGCTCTTTATTAGGTATTTGGATTGTAACAGTAAGGCTGGCATTATGGTACTTAAAATATAGTAGAAGTTTTGTGAAAACAACTATTTGGTTGTTAGGCAGCACCTACAAATGGTATTTCTGGAAGTATTGCCTCTAGTTTGTTTTTTGGTATGTTACTAACTTCTGTTTTGAATATTTTTTTCTTGTCTTTGATACTAACTTAGTATATTATTTTCAGCTAATTACAGCCAAACTTACACAGATAAGTTCCAATATGCCTTCAAGCCCTGATAGTTCTTCTGATTCCTCAACTGGGTCTCCTGGAAACCATGGTAATCATTACAGTGATGGTCCCAATCCAGAAGTGGAAAGCTGTTTACCTGGGGTGGTAAGTAGATGGTTTGAGCTACTATATGCAAGGCATTAAGAGACTAAAGAGATACAGTTTGAGAATAAAGAATAAAGAAATCGAGTTTGGCCTCATATTGACCACCTGCCCCTTATTCCTCCCACCCAGCCCCCGGATGAAGTAGAAAATTCATGTATATATTTTAACTCCCCCAAAACTTAACTACTTATAGCTTAGGGTTGACCAGAAGCCTTACTAATAACACAACCAGTTGATGAACACGTATTTTGTATGTTATATGTATACTCATATTTTTACTGTATTATATAGTATATATATTATACTGTATTTTTATAATAAAGCTACAGAACAGAAAATGTTAAAATCATAAGAGAAAATACATTTATAGTACTGTCTTGTATTTGTGGGAAAAATGTGGTAAGTGAATCTGTGAAGTTCAAACTCATGTTGTTGAAGGGCTGGCTATATATAAAATAGGTTTTTTTGTTGTTTTTCCTTGAGAAGTTTACATTTAATATGGCAAAATATATAACTATATAGTTAACCATCAACTTCAGAGTAGATCTGAAAGGTGATCGTATTTTGGTTGGAATTTAAAACATTGCCCTCTAAATACAGTATGGTTAGGTTTATATAAAATGAATCTGTTATGCAGCTGAATTAAAACTCTTCACTATTGGGGCACCTGGGTGGCTCAGTGGGTTAAGCCTCTGCCTTTGGCTCGGGTCATGGTCTCAGGGTCCTGGGATCGAGCCACGCATCGGGCTCTCTGCTCGGCGGTGAGCCTGCTTCCTCCTCTCTCTGCCTGCCTCTCTGCCTACTTGTGATCTCTCTCTCTCTCTCTCTCTCTCTGTCAAATAAATAAATAATAATAAAATCTTAAAAAAAACTTCACTATATAAACTTAGAAAAATAGCACTGTATCTTGATTCATACCACAGAAGTGAATCCTTTGTTCACAACTGTTTCTATAGGATGTGCAGTCTTTTTCAAGTTGTCCTTAACATATCTTGTACCTAAGGAAACCGTGATTCCTCCCTTCCCTCACCCTCTCCTTCCACCCCTCCCCAAAAGAATTTTAATGGCTATGATAATAACCAGCCACTCCAGTGTCAGAAGAATGGGCTTCTTAAAACAGTTGGATTAGGAATTTAACTGTTAGCAGGCATGATAGCTTTTGGCATATATGGAGTATAACTTATATGTATGAGAGAAATAATTAATAAAAGAGCTGCCTCACAGAAATTACTGGAGATAGCTTGGGTAATATATTCAGTCTGTATCCTGAAGGCTTTCTACAGGTGGGATGATGGGTAAGAGAGGCCATTTTAGAGAGAGTAGCAATGACAGAAGCAGAAGTGTAGAAATTACTTACTTAGCTGTTTTGGTGGGGGGGGCATGTAATTTACAGTTAAGTATGTTGTATATTTTGTATTCTAGATAATGTCACTGCATCCCAGATACATCTCTTTCCTTTGGCAAGTTGCAGACTTAGGCAGCAGCCTAAATATGCCTCCTCTTAGAGATGGAGCAAGAGTACTTATGAAGCTTATGCCACCAGGTAAGGTTTTTATATCTGTAATGTTGATTAAATACACGCTGGACCATAACAGGGTATATTAACAAATTCTCTGTCTAGATGGAATATGCTTTGTTATGTAGACCACATCAGGAGTTGGCAAACGACAGCTCACCAGCCAAATTCAGCCCACTGCCTGATTTTGTATAGCCTAAGAGCCAAGGATGGCTTTTACATTCTTAAATGGGGAGAGGGGGCGAATCAAGAGAATATTTTGTGCCTCATGAAAATTACATGAATATTTTTTTAAGGTTTTATTTATTTATTTGACAGATCACAAGTAGGCAGAGAGAGAGAGGAAGGGAAGCAGGCTCCCTGCTGAGCAGAGAGCCTGATGTGGGGCTCGATCCCAGGACCCTGGGATCATGACCTGAGCTGAAGGCAGAGGCTTTAACCTGCTGAGCCACCCAGGTGCCCCTGAAATTTTTATTTTAGTGTCCTAAACTTTTTTTTTTTTTTTTTTTTTTTTTTTTTTTTTTAAGATTTTATTTATTTATTTGTCAGAGAGAGAGAGGAGCGAGAGCAAGCACAGGCAGAGTGGCAGGCAGAGGAAGAGGGAGAAGCAGGCTCCCTGCTAAGCAAGGAGCCCAATGTGAGACTCGATCCCAGGACGCTGGGATCATGACCTGAGCTGAAGGCAGCTGCTTAACCAACTGAGCCACCCAGGCGTCCCAGTGTCCTAAACTTTTATTAGTGTGCAGTCCTGCTCATTTATTTACATACTAACTGTGGCTAGTTTTGTTTTAAAATAGCAGAGCTCAGTGGTTGTGGCCGACACCCTATGGCCCGCAAAGCCTTAAATCTGTCTGACCTCTCTCTGCACTGTATTATGGGCCATGTGTCATCTGTGGCACTGTTCCTCTTTTATTCCTTAGAAACAACCACTTCAACGTTCAGCTTTTTTCTCATATGTGTCTATACCATTATATCTATAAATAAACCTTGTCCAACTATGTCTTTGTCAATTTTAGATACCTACTGAGTTCCTATCGTGGGATGAAAACTTAAGTCTTATTCTCAAATTCTTCCCATTTTTGCTTAAATTCTTACCTAAAATTGATAATAAAATGTAAATTTACATTTCAAGAGTGTGTGAAAAGTAGTTCGCCTGGATTACTGACAACTTTTTTTTTTAACTGGATATAATAATGTCTCCTTTTTGTTCTCTTAGTTTTCTGTACACCTAACAGATTCATCCCATGTATCTTCTAATAACTTCGCAAAATAATTTCCCATTATTATTTGTATTAGATAATCTGTCAGATTTCACTGTTTTCTGGAGCTTTTCTTCTTCCTCCTCTCATCTGTTTGTTCTTTTCCTGCTGTACAGCTACTGTTGTAGGACTTCTATGTTCACCTTTTCCATAGCAGAGTCCCTGTTCTCAGGTTCTTAGGTCTTGGGCCTTTCTTGAAATTTTTTCTCCCCTCCTCCCACAAGGATGTTCTCCTTACCCTGCTTGAGCTGTAATACCCTAGTCTAGGCAGCCCTTTCACATAGAGTTTAAACAGCACTAATAAAAATAATTTGACTCTTCAGAAAGAGCTTGAACAGCCCACCAGGTAGTTGATTGTGGCTGAAGGCTGCCTTAGCAGATAATGAAAAGGCATGAGACCAATAGAAAGTGCTGACTTGGTAGTGCTGGGATAACACAGGGAGAAGTGGAGCTCTGAGACAGATGGGCTGCCATTAAAGTGTGCCCAGAACAAACACCCGTGAAGAGTCCTAAAAGGCTGGGAGTGCACCTGTCAGGATGAGCTCTGTGTGCAGGTGCTCACTTTTCATTTTCCTAACAAGTTAAAAGGGCCTCTTGCTGTACAGCTGCCAGGCCAAGGGGTTTTCGTTAGGTTGGTTTTGGTTTTCGAAAGTTGCACTTCTGCTGCTGTACTGGCACCTTCTGCATTATACTGACACTCTCTTATTTGCCACTTGAATATGAGCTAATTGGGGTTTTAGAAACGTGTAACAAGGTAACAGACTTGACTTACTTCCCTGAAGGTTGATACTGATAGGTGCTTTATTTTCTTCTGTTTCCTGCTTGTCTCTTATTTTTGAAGAGTACCTTTTTTCCTGTTAAAAACTAATTTTCGGGGGGCACCTGGGTGGCTCAGTGGGTTAAAGCCTCTGCCTTCGGCTCAGGTCATGATCTCAGGATCCTGGGATCGAGTCCCGCATCGGGATCTCTGCTCGGCAGGAAGCCTGCTTCCACCTTTCTCTCTCTGCCTGCCTCTCTGCCTACTTGTGATCTCTGCCTGTCAAATAAATAAGTAAAATCTTTAAAAAAAAAACAAAAACTTATTTTCAGTTCACCTGAGTGTTGTGTGACTGCCTCTGGCTCGGGTCATGATCCCCAGGGTCCTGGAATCGAGTTCCACATCAGGCTTCCCGCTCCATGGGCAGTCTGCCTCTCCCTCTGCCTCCCACTTACCCTGCTTGTGTTCTCACTTTTTCTCTGTCAAAATAAATAAACTCTTTTAAAAAATAGATAAAATAAAAAGTTAATTTCTTATTAAGTAATTTGAAACTTAGAGCAGTACAATCTCATTTACCCTTCCCCAGACTCAATAGTTGTTAACATTTTGCTATATTTGTTACGTCATTCTGTGGTAAGATTTTTTTCTGACCTTTGGAGAACAAGTTGTAGATACCCTTTTTATCCCTAAATACCTATTGCTTTATAGGAACAAGGACATTCTCTTCAAATTGCCACAGTATTAATCAAAATCAGAAAATACAGCATTGGGCACCTGGGTGGCTCAGTTGGTTAAGCAACTGCCTTCAGCTCAGGTCATGATCCCCAGAGACCTGGGATGGAGTCCCACATTGGGCTTCCAGCTCCGTGGGCAGTCTGCTTCTCCCTCTGACCTCCCTTCTCATGCTCTCTCTCTCCCAAATAAATAAAATTTTTTTAAAAAGGAAAATATAGCATTGATTAATTTATAGACCTTAGACATAATAACTAATTTTCCCCATAATAAACCTTAAAACAATGTTTTCTGGTTGAGAATCCAGTTCAGCTTCTTATATTGCATGATTCATGTGGTGTCTTTAATCTGGAGTTCCTCAGTCTTTCACTGTTACGAGTTTGATGGTTTTGAAAAGCACAGATGAGTTGTGGTGTGAATGTGTCTCCTTGGGTTTTGTCTGTTCCTGATGTTACATACAGATTGTACATTTCTCTCAGAATACCACTTACATGATGCTCTTTCTCAGCATTATACCAGGAGGCATACGTCCATTTGTCCTTCATTGGTGACATTATCCCAGATCACTTAATTGATGTCTGCAGGTTTCTCCTCTGTAAAGTTACTTTTCCTTCTTTGGAGAGATGTTTTGAGACTCTGTAACTCTTTTCTCATCAGACTTTTACTTACTGGTTTAACCATTCCTTGTGATTATTGCTTGAATCAGTTTTTCCTGTAATGGTTGCAAAATGGTGATTTTACTTAACTTGATCATTCTTTCTACATTTACTGGTTGGCAACCTTATTTGTGATGTGTTTTATATATATATAGCCCAAGATGTTTAAAGCTCATCTAGTACTTTAATCCTAGCCCTGGAATCAGCCATTACTCCTTTCTGTGAGAGAGGGTATTTAGAAACCAGAAACTTAGTACTACTGGGGTGTCTTGTTTCCAGGCCTTTTCATTAAACTGAGGAAGTAATACATATATATATATGTTTAAGATTTTATTTATTTAAGAGCAGAACCAGGGGAGAGGGAGCAGCAGACTCCCTGCTGAGCAGGGACCCTCATGGAAGGTTTAATCCCAGGACTCTGGGATCATGACCTGAGTCAAAAGCCCAACCGACTAAGCCACCCAGGTGTCCCTACCTAGAATATTTTTAAATCCAGCAAGACATTCTCAGATACAGCCTATGAATACGTTTATTTTTAGAGACTAATTTGGTTTATATGTTAGAAGTCTTGGACCTTAGTGGTTCTGCTTGTGGGATTTTTTTCCTGATGAAATAAATAATTGTGAAGATTTAGCTGCTAGAATCCTCAGTGTTTAAAAAAACAAAACAAAACAAAAACTGGGAAAAAACCTAAATGCCCAATAATAGAGATTAAACTCATAAAGTGACATAATGTTATTTTAATCACAAAAATAATACAGGGGATGAATATTTAATGACCTGAGAAGCTATTCACAAATGTTTGATTATAAGAAATTTATATTTTATTTAGTTAGGTGTCACTATCCCTTCAGAATAGGGAAAACCAATAGTTTTAATATAAACTGAAGATTTTTTTTTTTAAGATTTTTTTCATTTTGTTTTTAAGTAATCTCTATACTCAGCGTTGCTCCTCGAACTAATAACCCTAAGGTGAAGAGCCACATGCTCCACTGAGTCAGCCAGACAGCCCACAAACTGAAGATTTTTTGATAAGATAGTTCTAGGCTATTTCCAGGCCTATAAAATTAGCTTGCCATATTATGGCAATTACAGTAATTTTCAGTTACCTTTATTCTTCAAAAAAAAAGCTTTTAATTTTTTTTAAAGCCATCTTATTGATCAAGTGGTATTTTAATCATAGTGCATTTACCTTGGAAATAATTTGATGGTAATAAAGTACTTTCTAAAGTTGATTGACTATTCTTAAGTTCGAATGTTTGGTAACGCTGAATTGTATCATGTGGTTTTCAAAGTATTTATTTTCACTGTGATTTAAAAGGAAGGTGGGGGTGCCTGGGTGACTCAGTTGGTTAAGCATCCAGCTTTTGGTTTTGGCTCTGGTCATGAGATTGAGTTCCTGAGTTGCACATGGGGCTCTACATTCAGCATGGTGTCTGCTTGAGATTCTCCCTCTTGAGATTCTCCCTCTACCTCCCCCTCTCCATATAAATAAAATCTTTAAAGAAAGAAACTGGGTGGGGCGCCTGGGTGGCTCAGTGGGATAAAGCCTCTGCCTTCAGCTCAGGTCATGATCCCAGGGTCCTGGGATCGAGCCCCACATCGGGCTCTCTGCTCAGCAGGGAGCCTGCTTCCTCGGCTCTCTCTGCCTGCCTCTCTGCCTGCTTGTGATCTCTCTGTCAAATAAATAAAAATCTTTTTTAAAAAAAAAGAAAGAAACTGGTGTTTTAATACTGTGGGGGGGGGCGGAGGATAAAAAGAAAACCCTGTGCTTACTTTGAGGTAAACATTAATGACTGTAGGTTTCTCCTACTCAAAACTAGAGTGTTTCTATGAAAACTTTTGTAAGCCAAAATGGTGTAAAACCTTTAAAGAAGCAGTTACCACTGGTTTATATGGAAATTTTTTTAGAGTGTTCCCACACCCAGATAGTAACTTCTTGGGCTTTTCTGATACCTTAGGACACATCTTATTCTTTTTTTTTTTTTTTTTTTATAGTCATTTAAATACTTTATTACACAACTGTATTCACATAAATTAGTTCCCTGGGTTCTGGAGACCCATGAGGGAGCAGGACTCCCCGGGGACGGGGCAGCATGCTGCCCGCAGACCCCGGCGCCTGCTCCCTTCTCCCCGCACATTCTCGGGACACAGATGGCGGCCACACACGCAGGTGCCCGGTTCCCCTTGCATCCGACAGAGTGGGAGGCCTGGACCTGACCGCGCTGCCCTTCCCAGGTTCAGGACTGTGGCGGAGTCCAGGGGGCATCCAGCCCCCACAGAGAGCAAGGGGTGTACAGCGGCACCCCGTGGACACGTCCCTCGTGCCTGTGAACCAGGGAGTGAGGCTGGAGTTGAAAGTTGTGAAAACACGGGGGATTTGGGAACACATCTCGGGTTGATGATTTAACCGCGTTTTAAGTTATTGTTCAGATGCAGCTGACACCCTACACTGCGCTGGTTTCGGGCCCACAGTGCCCGGATCCGGGATTTGTCTACACCGCAGGACGACCCCAGCCAGCCTCGTGCCGTCCGCCAGCGGTGACGGGGTTTCCTTCTTGCGAGGAGAGCTCGTAAGATCCACCCTAGGTGGCTCGCGGACACGCCACGGAGCGTCCCGGTGCGGGCATAGGACACATCTTATTCTAATGGATGCACAAAATAAGAAAAAGCACAAAAGCTCACAGAGGCAGCCCAAAACTCTGGTGTCTTGATGCTGAATGTCACTCCCAGGGAAGGAGCTTTGCGGGGCCACTTTCTCTGCTTGGGGGTGCACACTGCCTCTTGAACAACTTTCTGCAAAATAAACACTGAATGCTATTTTTGCTTTTTGCCTCTTTTCATAAAAGCAAGAATCCTCTTTGGATTTCTTGTGGCTAATGGAAAACAGGTGCTATTATAGGTCTTTCATGACAGTGAAGTGGTGTTAGGCGAGGTGCCTATATTCCTTCTTTTTTTTCTTTCTGTGTCTTTCCTTTTACAATTCAGTTTCTAAGGTACCACTAAGCTCCTTTCAATAAAATAGAGCAGTTAATGCATAGTGTCATGAGGGTGAACAATAGAGAAGTTGGAAGGAAGAGCTTCTAATTTTTTATCTTTTGTTATCTCGATAAGGATGACTTCCTTTTGAAGTGTACTATATTTTTTAGATTTCCAGTGGTCGTGGAGGCATGTTGATTTGAGGTCTCTGACTGGGTGAAGACCGCCTCCTTCATGTTTGGGTTGACTGATAAGAAAGTCCTAGTTCGTAGTTATTCTTTTTTTTTTTTTTTTTTAAATCTAGATCCAGCTATTTCTTGTGAGGTATGAGCCTATAAGTCAAATGAATTGATAGTTATGCCGTACTGAAATAATCTTCAAAATACCAAAAGTGAAATTCTGTGAATGCATGGATTATGTTGTGTTTTAGACTGTGTCTCCTATTTTCTTACAGATAGCACAACAATAGAAAAGTTAAGAGCTATTTGTTTAGATCACGCCAAACTTGGAGAAAGCAGCCTTAGTCCATCTCTTGACTCGCTTTTCTTTGGTCCTTCAGCCTCACAAGTGCTATACCTAACAGAGGTTGGTTTTTTCCCTTTTGAATGTATTTCATGTTCTTTGAACTTGACCTTTTTATGTGGTAATCTGAAGAAGATGGATAACACTTATAATGAAATACTTTTTAGATGGTCAAGAATTTCTTAGCAATGATGATAGGGAAAATGGAAGTTATCTTTTTAAACCCTTTTAATACAGTCCTTTTCTTCTTCCAGGTAGTCTATGCCTTGTTAATGCCTGCTGGTGCACCTCTGGCTGATGATTCCTCTGATTTTCAATTTCACTTCTTGAAAAGTGGTGGCCTGCCCCTCGTCCTGAGCATGCTAACCAGAAATAACTTCCTACCAAATGCAGATATGGAAACTCGAAGGGGTGCTTACCTCAATGCTCTTAAAATAGCCAAACTGTTGCTAACTGCCATTGGCTATGGCCACGTTCGAGCTGTGGCAGAAGCTTGTCAGCCAGGTGTAGAAGGCGTGAATCCCATGACATCGGTAATATGCTTTTTAAAAAATGTCTTATTTATACTAATAAATGGTAATTTTTTAAAGTTTGAGTTCAGAGTTTATTCAGAATGTTTTGAGTTCCTTTCCAGTGGTATCTTATTTTAGAGGTTTCTGTCTCTTAAATTTGTATGAAAAGTGAAAATGCTTTTTACTGGCTATACTCTTAATTTAAGAGGACAGTTCCTCCCTACGCCTTTAAACCCTGTTTGGCTTTCAATTACTTTAAACCTGATAAAAACTCTGCATCTCTTACTAACTTGTACCTGGCAGATATATGAAGATACAGGTGGTAATAAGAAAGTTGTAATTGACTTAGCCTGTTGCCACTCTCTTCCCACCTTGCTAGGCTTAACCTCCACTTCTGAGCTTATTCCAACTGTGGACTCTGTCTTTGCCTTGGTGGCATCCTTGATCCATCTCACCAAAAGTTCTCAAGACATGCCATAATTCAGTGTCTACTTAGGAGAGGTCAAACTATGCACTTAATTCTGACTAAAATTTGAGGTCTTCTATATTCATCACAAGTGATTGTTTACTAAGTTTACGGATAGAAGAGAAGAGCTCTAGGAATTCTATTTTTTATAAATAGCTTAGGTCTTAATCTGGAAATTGGAATGTTGATTAGATATGTGATGTTATATTAAATATGTGATATGGAATAATACCACATATATTGTCATAATAGCAAATGTCAGTAGCTGTGACTGAAATTCCTTAACGTTTCTCCCTTTCAAAGAGGAAAATGATGAGCAGGGGAAATGGGAGCAGGGTCTGCCCAGAAGCACACATGTAAGAGGTGTGGAGTAATTTATTAGTCTTTAGGTAGGGGTTGGAGTCATCACTTCAGTTTATCACTTATGTCCACAAGTTACACTGTGCCCACATGTAGAGACACAAGTTGAATTAATCTAGAATGGGTATTTGCAGAGGGACATGTAGCACCTGGTTGCGTAAGAAAAAGTGGAGGCCCACATTGTTGGCAATACGGACTGCTTTTTGTTTAAGTCACTGCAGTTCTACCATGTGTATATATGGAAGGGAGGTCATTTGGAGGGAGTGGCAATGGTGGGGAGCATGTGGTTGGTTGGGTCTGGTTCTGTACAAATTACTGACTTCAAGCAAAATGGTTGTTTTTTCAGGTCAACCAAGTTACTCATGATCAAGCCGTGGTGCTACAAAGTGCCCTTCAGAGCATTCCTAATCCATCATCTGAATGCATGCTTAGAAATGTGTCCATTCGTCTTGCTCAGCAAATATCTGATGAGGTTAGTATTAAACTTTCTAAGCTGTCAAATCCTGCCATGTCTATTTCTATGTTTGACCCTCCGTTTAATTAAGAAATAACCCTTATCACAGCTCAAGGCTGAATTTTCCTAGGCCTACTCACTCTAATAACTGTCTCAGTCTAGAGTTCCCTTAACACGAATTTTGTCTGATACTAACGTTAGTACTTTCCGGTTTGAATCCTCTATGTACAGTAAACAACATCCTCTGAAAGTATATAATTCAGTCTTCACAAATGCAGGTATGTGTGAAACCACCATCATAATCAAGACACAGAACATTTCCATCATTCTGTATGTCCCTTTGCAGTCCCTTCCCTCTACCCCAGGTAACCAGTGATCTTTTGCCACTGTAGAATAGTTTTCATTTTCTAGAATTTTATACAGGTGGAATTCTACCTTGTGTGTTCCTATATATCTAGTTTCTCCCACTCTGAATAACGATGTTGAGAATTATCTGTGTTTTGTAAACCATTATTCCATTCCTTTTTGCTACCGAGTAGTATCCTGTTGTGAATACTTCACATCGTACACTTGGCAAAGGACATGTGGATTGTTTTCTTCTTCTGACTGTGAATGAAGCTTCTGTGACTTCTGTACAAGTGTTTGTGTGGACTTGGTTTTCATTTTTTATGGGTAAAAAAATGAGTAGAATGGTGGTGGGATCATCTTTGTAGTCTTTTTAAGATGCTTCTGAAAGTAATACAGGGCCAGATAATAACTTGGAGAGCATGCTTTGTGGTATTGCTGTTAAATGAAAAAAAAAGGGACAAAAGCAGTTGTTTTACAAGGAGAAACATTTTTTCTTTTCCAGTTATTATTTTACTCTAATACGCTATCATACCATTTTTATTGTGCATTGTCTTGCAGGCTTCAAGATATATGCCTGATATCTGTGTAATTAGAGCTATTCAGAAAATCATCTGGGCATCAGGATGTGGGGCATTACAGCTAGTATTTAGCCCAAATGAAGAAATCACTAAAATTTATGAGAAGGTAAGTGTTACCTCAAAAATATTTTCCTTTTAATAATTGTGTGTGAGGCTGAATCATTACATCTGCTATCTTTACCAGTCATTTGCATCTTCATGGCTGACAATTAAATGGTAGCTATAGGTAAGATGAGAATACAGTAAAATTTTACTTTTGAAATAAAGTACTTCAGAATCCTGCCGTAAAGCTGCTTTTTAAAATATGAGACGATGTTTTTCTACTTCTCACTAGACTCAGATATGATCTCCTGTTGAATTTGCTTTTTCCTATTCTCCCCATTTTTCTTCTTTCATTATCTTTCTGTCCTATGTAAATTTTAGTTTAGTTAACTGTCAGCTGTGGTGTCCTGACATTTTAAACATTTTTGTCTGTGAAAGCAGTCAAAGGAGGGGCGCCAGGGTGGCTCAGTGGGTTAAAGCCTCTGCCTGCAGCTCAGGTCATGATCTCGGGGTCCTGGGGTCGAGCCCCACCTCAGACTCTGCTCAGCAGAGAACCTGCTTCCTTCTCTCTCTCCCTCTCTCTCTCTCTTTTTCTCTCTCTCTCTCTGCCCGCCTCTCTGCCTACTTGTGATCTTTGTCTGTCAAATAAATAAATAAAATCTTAAAAAAAAATAAAAAATAAAGCAGTCAAAGGTAGAAACCATGTCAGCCAGTTAGGTATCATCTCTGACCTTCCCTTAGATGAAGCAAATTATTTACAGAAGTGAGGCTGTGTTTAACTCCTTCATTTCTTATTATATATACTTATCCCTCATAATATTTATAATATTTAGAAGAGGAAATTAAATTTTAGGAATTTAGGGCTTGGTAGACCTTCCATTTTATGGCCAATATAACCCTGTTTTTCCTTGGATATATTTTAGAATCCTGTAGCATCTGTCTGGTACAGTTCCTGGGCATCCAACTAAGTTTTTTTGTTTGTTTTAAGATTTTATTTATTAGAGAGCATCAGTTGGGGGAGGGATAGAGGGAGCGGGAAAAGCAGGCTCCCCACCAAGCACAGAGCCTGATACGGGGCTTAATCCCAGGAGCTGAAAATCTTGACCTGAGGTGAAATCAGACACTTAACTGACTGAGTCACCCAGGTGCCCCCATTCAGCTGGTATTTGAATGCTTGTTCTTTTTTAGGCATGTATTGTAATCATCACTTTTTTATAAAATCGGATTAGAATTTACTAGCTACCTATCCTAGCATATTTTAGGTTGTAAAACCTTCCTGAACAATTGTCTAAGAAATTTGTTTTAGAATACAGTGGCACTGTAGGTACACTACCTTGTGGAACTAGTCTTAAGTGCCTAACTCTTGCAGTGCTAGAGTGTGCCTTAAGAAAGGAGTGATAGTTTCAGAAAGAAGATCCCTAGGAGCCTGAAGGACAGAGTAACAAGTGATATTCTCAGTGAGTTCCTTCATCATTCCTTGGGATATAGCAAAATACTGGAATTAGACATCACTATTCATTTCCATACTATCTCCGTACTATAATCATTTCCATACTATTCTTAAATGGGTCTCAAGTTGCAGGTAGAGAGGCTGAGGCCAAATGGTTTAAGTGAATCTGTAAGTTTTAAGCACTAACTTGAAGTTGTGTGAGATTTTTCTTAAATGCAACTCTAGGTAACTTGCCTCTGACCATAATTTTACAGACCAACGCAGGCAATGAGCCAGACTTGGAAGATGAACAGGTTTGCTGTGAAGCATTGGAAGTGATGACGTTGTGTTTTGCCTTGATTCCAACAGCCTTGGATGCTCTTAGTAAAGAAAAGGCTTGGCAAACATTCATTATTGACTTACTACTGCACTGTCACAGCAAGTAAGTATCTTTATAATTGTAAGAAACTTGATCTTTTGTTACACAGAAATGAATTTATGCTGGTAGAATTTGTTCCAGAAATCAAGTGTTTTTTGTCTCTATAGCATGATAGTGTTTAAGAAAAAATTTTTAACCACATTTTGCATAGACCTAACTTTGGTTTTAGTCTCTGCAAAATGGCAACATCAAATCTCAAAGTAAAACTAATTTTTTCCCTAATTTCAGAACTTAGTTTCACTCAAGAGATAAATATTTTAGCCCATTTTAAAATTTTGGTTGGTAAGATTTCACTTAAACAGGACATTCGCCTCCTGTCTTGGATATGTAGATGCCAGGTTTTTTGGTTTGTTTGCTTCAAGAGAAATTGTTAATTCAGTATGAAATTCACAAGTCAGGGTTATGGTAAGAACTTTCGCATTTTATAATGAGACCAAAGAGCAAATAATTAAAGCTCTTGTTTTCAATTCAAGGTCATTTAATCAATGGCATAAGCTTTGTTTTGGACTTCTTTTTGTGCAAGTCGATCAGATTTGTAGAAAATGTTGGTTTCCATCCTCATGTCATTCTAATCCTGACCTTCATGGGCTAACTCTTTAAACTGGAGCTCTAATTAGTGTCACTGTTACATGTAATTAATCTGTCTTCCATATATCATGTGAAAAGAAAGAAGATGTTCACTTTGGTTATTTTTTCAGATGCCATTCATTCAACAATGACAGAAATCACTGATGAAATTAATGTAACGTCAAAATAAAGTTTGCTGAAATAAAACCTAGTGATAAAGCCTTTTTTTAAAAAAAGTACATTGATGGAATAGATATAACTTGCTCATTCCAGAGGATGCTGTAAAGTGACATAGTGGGAATGTCTACTATTTTAGAAGTTCCTTGGTAATTTCCTTGAAATTCAGAAAGTCCTTTGACAGGATTCCCCGCTCCCAGTAAGGTTGTGCTTGTTACCTCCTTGAAAAGAAGTGATCATCATGAGATAACCCAGTATGTGAAGAAAACAGGTTGAGTGAGTCTGGTTCTATTTGATAACAAGTCAGGGGGAAGGAGGAGGGGAAAGAGGATTATCTGAAGAGTTTTAGTGAAGTCAAACCCAGAGGTAGCAAATGTTTTATTCTATATTGATTCTCAAATCTTAAATTAGGAACTTTCTTCACTTTCTTGGCTGCACTTGGTTTTACGGGTTTTCTGCCCTCTAAAGACCTTTATGAACATTCCCCCCTTACAGGAAATTAGACCCAGTTCCCTCCTCCTTCCCCTGAAACTTCACACAAGGAAGTAAAGTTCTGTAGGCAGTACTTTATCTCAGTATGCCTCTGTTCTCTTAGAGTCAACAACAGATAGGGTCTTCTAAGAGCAAGATCTTTTTGAGCTTTAGGTATCTGATTTTCTTCTCTCAGACTGGCCCTCATCCTGCCCTGCAGGTTCAAAGGCCCTTATTTCCCGTTTGTAAGAATTTGACAGCAAACCTGACTTGAACATAATTTGTTGGCATTACCTTTCTGAAATCTGAATCCCCAAACACATCCAGCCCCAATAGTTTCAGGTGCAGGATTGTGACCCTGCGTACATGAGGCTGCCCCTCAGGTAGAGTTTATACTTGCATAATATTACTAACCAGTATACCTGTGTACAGTGCATATCCCGTGTTTGCTTTCTCCCTTAATTCTGTAGCAGCTCACTAGACCGCTGCTGGCTGAACTAAGGCTGAAGTTACAGGACAGTGTCCTGCCTCTTGAGTTCTGACTTTCTGCCACATGATTATACTCTATGTAATTATACTCTATGAGCAAATTAATGTGAGAGTCTACCATGTGCTTGACAAAGTCCAAAGTCAAATAAGATAGTTCTTGCACTCAAGGAGCTTGGAGAGAAATCCGTGTCATAGGCAAAGTACTCTAGGAATTAGAAGAGGAATAAGTTACTTTCTACCCAGAAAGAGCAGAAGTGAAGGTACTTTGCCGAATGTAACGTGAGCTCAGGTTTGGGTAAGATTTATATGTGCATACAAATGGAAGGTGGGCATTGGCGATGCACCCCCTCAACCTCAGTCCCCATTATGGTATTTTTACTTCTGTGTTGTTGGACTCCGTTCTTCCTCCTCCATACTGCTTCTGCCCTCGTCTAAACAACCAGCATCCATTGCCCAGACAACTGCAATATCCTTAATCTTCCCACCCCAGTGCTTCACCGCTAAGGTATTTTATTCTCATCCTGTGACCACACTGCAGACAGCATGATCTTTGCCAAGCATGATCCCATTGTTTTCCTGGTAACAAGTCTTTCCATGCCTTCCCAGTGCCTTTGAGTTAAGTCTAAACATTCAAATTTGGTTTATAAACACTCCACAATTTGACCCTTGCTGCTGCTTGAGTTTCAACTTCAATGCTACAATGTTTTCTGAAAAGTCTCCCAGACCTTTGTTTTGGTGAGGTCTGTTTCCATATCGTATCACTACACTTACTATAATCACTAACAGTTTGATCGAAATTCCGTTAGGTGGCTATGGTTTTTTTCCAGCCCCTCTAGCACCGTTTGCCTTATACTCTACCTATTTATTCAACTCCTTTATGTTACCTGACATTGATGAAGACATTTGAGTTTGCCACCCCGGCGTAGTGCTTTCAGAGAAAAGCTGAGTAGTCTGGTTTGATGTGTGAAAGAGGAGTACAGGATAATACTGTAAAGGAGATTAGTGGGAGTCAGTTTGCAGAAGGCCTTTGATGCTGAGACCTAAGTACTCGATTTTAATATGGTAGGCAGTTTTAGTAAATAATTTAGCGAGTACCTATTATGTATCAGCAGGCACTATCCCAGCTACTAGGGATATAGCAGTAATCAAAACAGAATGTCAGCCTTCTTGGAGTCTACAAACTAAAGGAGATGGGAGTATGAAGGAGCAAACATGTGGGAAAATATATAGTATGTTAGTGATAAATGCTATAGAGAGAAATGAAGGTGATAAGGAATAGTGGGGAGTCAGTAGAGTTTGGTTTTGACCTTTAAACAAACCTCTGAAAGAGGAGGGTAGTAATCCCTGTAGATAATGGAGGAAGCATGTTTCAGCAGAAGGAACAACAGATGTAAATGTCCTGAGGCATGAACGTGCCTGTATCTTAACAGCAAGGAGACGAGTGTGGCTTGAGCAGTGAGTGAGGGATAGGCAGCTGTAGGAGATGAGGTCAGAAAGTTAACAGGCAGCCTGCTTGGATTTTATGGATCATTCTAACAACATGGATTGTTTTTTTTACCAGGAGATAGGCATTCCGTTGTAGGGTTTTGAGCAGAGGAATGGTGTGCTCTGAGTTACATTTTGAGTTTATTCTGGTGGTTTTGTTGAGAATAAGTTCTAGAGTGTCAGAAAAAACTGTTAATCCAAATAGAAGATGACAGTGGCTGGAAGTATGGTAGTATTAGAAGTGGTAAGAAGTGAGATTTTGAATATGTCATAAAGATAGAGGCCACACGATTTGTTGTTGATAGGCATGTGTTTCTTTGAAAGCACTACGGAAATCTACATGTATGAGAGAGATTTCATCAGGAAATCACAAATACTTACTTTATAGATCCCTACTTTGAGCTGCATACCTGAGGTTTTAAAAAATAACTAGGACAATGTGAATGACATATACCTGTGAAAATCTAAAGTTATAGATTTTCTCCCCAAAAAACTTAGGTACTCCTGACTTTGGTTTACTTGGATTCCATCAGATTTTACCCACCGGCTTCTAAACACCATGTACAGGTTTCCAGAAAACTACACAAAATGCCGTCTGTCAAGTCCTTTACACTGAGCTATAAATTTGGTTCTAAGCTGTCAGCTAGCACAGACAAACATGGTAGTTTCCCATGAAATGTAGTTTGCAATGTCCGTAAGATACACAGGTGCTTAGCAGGTACTTGTTAAGCATCTCCCCATATGTCAGGCATTGTTCCAGGTGTCAGAAACCCTGGTGTCACCAAGGCCCTGCCCTGAAAGAGTTTACTTTCTAATGGAGTCGTAGATCACTGTTTATGAACAAACAGCATCTGTGCATGTGGTAATGGAACTGATTGTTAGCACCTGTTATACGTTGGTCACTATTCTAGGTTCTTGAGGCACAGCAGTAAATGGGTGATCTTTCTACCCTCTTGGACATTTGCTCTGGTCACATGTATATAATATATATATATATATTTTAAAGGATTCATAGTCATCAGGTAAAGTTCTCACTACTGGACCAGAGACAAGTTCTGCCCATGGGTCATCATAGAATATTGTATAATACAGTGGTTTTCGATCTTTAGTGCACATTCAAGTCACCTGAAGGATTCATTAAAACACGGGTTGTGGGTAGCACCCCCAGTATTTCTAATTCAGCAGGTCCGGAATGGGGCCTGATAATTTGCATTTTTAACAAGTTCCCAAATGATGCCAGTGCTGCTGATCTGGGGACCATGCTTTGGGAGCCACCAGAATAATAAAAGGGAAATTGCAGCATCATCCTTCCTATAATTGCAACAGAATTCCTACAGAGTTGTGTGCCCCAAAGCGCAATGAGTAAAAATTCTGTGGACGGCCCAAAAGATGTGTAAGGCTCACTGTAAGCCATCTTGTATTCAATAGAGCATTTCCAGCCTATTCTAAGAAAGGGATGTTACAGGGTATCCCTCAAACTCTTCTAGGACAATTTGAGGTTCCTGCCATACAGCCGATACATGTGTTCCAGGTTGTGGGCTTCAGGGGGCGTTACCTTGTATCCTTGTGTTTTTAACTTTTAATTCACCTTTATTCCACCCCATCCCTCCCTCCAAAGACAGGCCAGTGTTAGAATCTTTTTGGGTTTTTTGTTTGTTTGTTTTACTTCGTGCAAATAATATGTTAAATGTGAAACACTTTTGTTTCAGAACTGTTCGCCAGGTCGCACAAGAGCAGTTCTTTTTGATGTGCACCAGATGTTGCATGGGACACAGGCCTCTACTTTTCTTCATTACTCTGCTCTTCACCGTGTTGGGGGTGAGACATTTTTTAATATGCTTCTCAGTGTGATTAATTCTTTAAACAAGGCATTCAGGAATTTATGGTTTTAGCTTATATTCAAGTTAGAACAGCCTGTATTAAGTAAATATTCTTAACTTCCCATGTTATTTTACTCTGCTCTAGTTATCTCTAGTTTTTAAAAAAGTGGCTTCTTTGCATGGACATGTGAATTCATATTATTTTACTTTATTGTTTCAGAGCACAGCCAGAGAGAGAGCTAAGCATTCAGGCGACTACTTCACCCTTTTAAGACACCTTCTTAATTACGCTTACAATAGTAATATTAACATACCCAATGCTGAAGTTCTTCTCAATAATGAAATTGATTGGCTTAAGAGAATTAGGGTAAGTTACCTTTGAATACTATGTTTATTGTATCAATAGAGTGTTTTTTTAATTGATAGTTTGTAGTTTTGAGCATTTTGGTTAAGTGAAAAACACCAAAGAGTAATAAAAAGGACCAAAGAATATACTCTGTGATGGTGGGTCTTAGTAACTCATGATTCACGGAATGAATGCAAAACAAAATGCTTTGTTTTACTTGGAGCTTGAAATACTGATTTTTCAGCCTCTTACATTTTAGAATCTTGGGCCTTTTTGTAAATTTTCATCTTGTAAAACCTTTGAATTGTTCTCATCAAAAATCAGTGTGTATGGGTCGCCTGGGTGGCTCAGTGGGTTGAGCCTTTGCCTTCGGCTCAGGTCATGATCTCAGGGTCCTAGGACCAAGTTCGGCATCTGTCTCTCTGGTCAGTGAGGAGCCTGCTTCCCCTCCCTCCCCCCACCCCGCCCCACCTGCCTCTGCCTGCTTATGGTCTCTCTCTGTCAAATAAATAAGTAAAATCTTAAACAACAACAACAACAAATCAGTGTGTACAGACTAGCACTTAAGTCTTGATGTTAACACCGAATACTCTTTACTCAGAATTGTATGAGAATTTATTTCTGAAGAGATATGTAGCTTCTATATCCCTAAAAGTTCTGAAGATAATTTCATCTTGCTTAGAAGGGAGAGCTTTGGCAAGAAAAAGAGTCTTAACGATAGAGAACAAACAGATGGTTACCAGAGGGGAAGTGGGGGGAATAGGTGATGGGGGTAGTAAAGAGGGCCCTTGTCATGATGAGCACTGCATGATGTATGGAAGTGGTGAATCACTATATTGTACACCTGGAACTAATACTATACTGTATGTTAACTATACTGGATGATTGATTTTTAAAAATAAAAATAAATTTTAAAGAATGGAAAGGTTTGGGGGAATTACTTCATGTGTTTCTAGTTCTCTCATTGTGACTTCTCTCTCCCTCCTTACCTCCCTTCCATAAATTAGACATTTGTTATTTTTTCTTTGGCAGGATGATGTTAAAAGAACAGGTGAAACAGGTGTTGAAGAGACAATCTTAGAAGGTCACCTTGGGGTAACAAAAGAATTACTGGCCTTTCAAACCCCTGAGAAAAAGTATCATATTGGTTGTGAAAAAGGAGGTGCTAATCTCATTAAAGTAAGTTTTGTCCAAAACTAGATATCTTGACCTCCTCGATGCTTGTTACCAAATCTGTCTGGCTGATTTATAATATCATGTCTTTGGTGTATTATCTTGACCTTTTCTGCCTTCTTTTTAAGAATCTTTATAGAGGGGCACCTGGGTGGCTCAGTGGGTTAAGCCTCTGCCTTCAGCTCGGGTCATGATCTCAGGGTCCTGGCATCGAGCCCTGCATCGGGATCTCTGCTAGGCAGGGAGCCTGCTTCCCCCTCTCTCTCTGCCTGCCTCTCTGCCTACTTGTGATCACTCTCTCTCTCTGTCAAATAAATAAATAAAACCTTAAAAAAAAAAATCTTTATAGAGGTTGCAGTGATTTTTTTAAATACACTTTTTCTGAATTTTGTGTGTAAATAAAACTACGTATTTAATAAAGTAAATACACACGTGAATTTTATTTTTTTTTTTTAAGAAAATCTGAATTTTTCATTTCAGTCTTTTTAAAACAACACATATTTGTGAGATTACATCATGTTTATCCTATTTCTTTAATGACTTTCTTCACATGTGTGGTAACTCAAACAAAAAGTATCATTTTAGTACATGTTATTTTTATTTAAAATTAGTGTTGGCACACATATGATTAAAGGAGTAAACATGGGGCACCTGGGGGCCTAGTCAGCTGAGCATCTGCCTTCAGCTCAGCTCATGATCTCAGGGTCCTAGGATCAAGCCAAGCACCACATCAGGCTCCCTGCTTAGCCAGGAGCTTGCTTCTCCTTCTCCCTCTGCCCCACCTCCCCACTTGTACTTTCTCTCTTGCTCTGCTCTCTCTCAAATAAATAAAATCTCTTAAGAAAACAAAAGAGTAAACTTATTTAAAATGTTAAGTGCTACAGTCAACTTGCTCTTAATTACTTAATCAGAAAAACTTGGTATATTTGTTAGTTGTAGTAAATAGTGTTTTGAAGTAGAATCTTTTTATTAGAGAATCCAAGTAAGTTTTCTCAGATGTAATGATAGCTTTAATTCTGACAAGTAATTTAACGTTATTTCCTTCCAAGAGACATTTCTTTCTTCCTTAAAAAAGATAAATGTATACACACAACTTTGTCATAAACATTATAGAAATAGAACTATATATAACATAGACATATGTAATTGCTAATACGTAATCCTTTTTTTCAACTTTTGTAGGAATTAATTGATGATTTCATCTTCCCTGCATCCAATGTTTACCTGCAATATATGAGAAATGGAGAGCTGCCCGCTGAACAGGCAATTCCAGTCTGTAGCTCCCCAGCTACCATTAACGCTGGTTTTGAGTTACTTGTAGCATTAGCTGTTGGCTGCGTGAGGAATCTCAAACAGATAGTAGATTCTTTGACTGAAATGTATTATATTGGCACAGCAATAACTAGTAAGTATACTAAAATGCAGTGTTTTGACAGATAATTCTCTAATTTGTTCAAATTCTATTTTCCTAATTATTTTTTAGGTAAACATCTTCCGCTCGTGTTTTTCTTTCAGCAACTAGCTTAACATTTGTAGGAGATAGATACATAATTTCACACAATTACAAGCAAAGAGTTTTGATGCAGAAAAATTTTCATGTGTTTTTTAAATGTCTTCTGTAGGGGTCTGAGTATTTAGCAAAATAAATTTCTTCTCCATCAAACCTAGAATAAAACCCAAACCACAGTAATAAGTAGTCAAAATAAATGGTAGAGTTCAAATTTAAAACTCAAGTTGCATTCCTTGAAATTCCTTGAAATACCTTTCAGGCCCTTACTTAGAAGCTCTTTAATATTATTTTCATATGAGCCCAAAGAAAATCTGGTTTTAAAAGATGAGAATAAGAGAAGATAACATTCTAATGCAGTTTAAGTCCTCAGGTAATGCTCACACAAAAGCCCTTGAGATAGACTTAATTAGACTCCAGATCGTAGAGATCTGGAACTGAAGCTCCAAAAGGATGAGGGGACAGTATTAAATGACTGGAAAAGCAGAAATAAGGAATCTAAGAAATAATTTAAAAGAAAACCATGTTTATCCTCAAAGCTTAAGGATATAATTGATTACAGTAAACATTTAAAAGCATGAGATTTTTTGATATGTTGTATTTCAGAAGATAAGGACATTTTTAATAACATTTTAGGAGATTCTGATTAAACTGCTTAAAAGTTTAGACCATTAAAAAAAAAAAGTTTTACCATTAGCTATTTATTCTACCAAATCTATGTATAATAAGGTGGAGGTTAAAAAGAGTCTTTTGTTTGTTCAGAGTTCTTTGTTTTGTTTTTTAACAAATCCACACATTTATTCATTTAATTTTCAATAAGCTTAACCACCTTCAAGGGGTATGGTATCACACAGATTCTGTGTCCCTTGGCCTTGCAGGAAGCTTGCTTTGAAATTTGGCATGAACCATGCCACTGCTTCCATGGACATGGGTAACCTCTCCCCAGATTCATCCAGTTTTGTTCAGTCTGCCACTGGGAGGCACCGTGTTGTCCTTTGCTTTGTATATGGGAGCACATCTCTTGCCTATATAGAATTGTTTTATCTTGGGCAGTCATCACCTTCAATTTTAAGATGAGTTGTTCGCTCTGGTTTTGGAGGGCCCTGCTACTAGCCAGCAAAAAGTGGCCTTGGACCACAGCCCTCTAGATATATTTGCTGTTTCAGAAGTCTTATTCTGAGTATCCCTTTATAGGCTTGAAGATGGCAGAAACAGGCTGCTTGTTTTTGAGTAGAACATGGTAAAAATTTGAAGTACCTAAGAAGCTACATACTAAAAACATTTCCTGCCCATTTTAGTCCGCGGCTCCCCTTTGATAGCTGTAACTATTATTGTCAGTTTGTGTCTGTCCTTTGAGCATTACTGTATGGAAAATCCACATGCAAAGTTTTTTTTGGTATAGTTTTTGTTTTTAACCACAGATTGACATATGGTATACACAATGTCTTCACTTTGTTTTCCCCTTAATATATCTGCAGTTGTTCCCTATCGACACATACATATCTGCCTAATTCCATTTTTTGGCTATATACTTTTTAATTGAGTATACTATAATTTATTTAACCAGTCCCATAGACAGTGATAATATTTTACACTATTTCCTGGTTTATACTACCAGGTAGAGGGAGACATAGAGTGATTTACAATTCTAAAAGACTTCTCAAATTCACTATTTCATCAGCTCCTCAAAATAACATTGCAGTTATAGGCAAAGCAGGTGTCACTGTTATTACATTTATTACAAAGGAAACGGAAGCTTACCTAAGGTGAAAAGAGCTGGTAAACAACAGAACCTGGATATGAACCCACATGGTCCTAGGATGCTTTAAAACTGAGCAAGCTATATAGTATATAGGTGTATTTATATTAACATTACATGTCAGAATGAATATGAAGACACTTTAAAGAACCTACAAAACTCGAAAAAAATTAAAGTTCATAATGACTGAACAGTAAAACTAAAAGTAAAAGGAACACATAGAGGGGCGTCTGGGTGGCTCAGTGGGTTAAGTGTCTGCCTTCAGCTCAGGTCAGAATCCCAGAGTCCCAGGATTGAGTCCTCCATCAGCCTCCCTGCTTCTCACTCCTCATCACCCCCACCCCCCGACTTGTGCTCGCTCGCTTGCTCTCTAATAAAATCTTTAAAGAGTAAAAATTAAAAAAATAAAGCGAGCGCATAGAAATTAGCATTATTAGCATAGAAATTAGCAAGGAGATTGTTTCTGACATTTCCATAGAAGCAGTGCTAGGTAAGACACGGGGTTTCAAATGGTGGGGTAAGAAACCTTATAGTGATACAGGTTGCTACATCCCTTCAGTTTGTTGAGGGGGAAACTTGTACTCAATGTACTGCTTCATCTGGCTGGGAAAGTAGTGGAATTGTTGGGAATGTTCACTTACCAGCTTACTAGAGCTAAAAGTGGACAAAATGGTTGTGTTTGTACTACAAGAACCTTTTCCCTTCTCTCAGCTTGTGAAGCACTTACAGAGTGGGAATATCTGCCACCTGTTGGACCCCGCCCACCTAAAGGATTTGTGGGGCTGAAAAATGCTGGTGCTACTTGCTACATGAATTCTGTGATTCAGCAACTCTACATGATTCCGTCCATCAGGAACGGTATTCTTGCAATTGAAGGCACAGGTAGTGATGTAGATGATGATATGTCTGGGGATGAGAAGCAGGACAATGAGGTAAATTTTATTTAGCATTTCTGTTTTCTGTTTGAAATTCTGCTACCAGATACTATCATTCTCTCTTACCGAGTCTTATACTTTTGTTGGACTTGTTGATACATATTTGAAAATAAAGCTGGAGTCTCCCAGCATGGACTGCTATGTCTTGACATAATCTGGTGCTCACTAGCTGCCAGATTTTACACTGCAGTTCATTTTCATGGTGGTACATATGTTTTAAAGCAGCAGTTCACATACTCAGTTTTTTTGTGTTAAGTGTTTAATATAATTTGGAGTTTGCATAATCATAAGGATCTTCATTTTTATAACAATTTAAATTATATTTTCACTATCCTACCTGATATTTTTAAATATATCTCCATTAATTTATGCTAAGTTGTACTCTTTGCCAGTTTCATTATCTGTGCTTGCTTTTAGGTTACTTTTACATTTGCCTCAGATCATAGCTCTTCTTGCTTAAGCAACAAACCTCTCTCTACCTCAGATGTCATGCAGTCTTTTGACAAAATTTAGGCTCCTTACTGAGTATGCATTGCACAGTAAAGCTATGGAAAAGTTTGGTTGTAGTGGCGGACCAGATTTGACGTAACTATGGCACAGCTCTTTCAAGAAGAGAATATTGCAAGACTTAGTCATGGTCATGTTTATATCCATCCTGTATTTCTTTGTTTTTATTTTATCTTTTCCTGTTCATGGTGTTGGTGAGAACTGCAGAGAGAAGCCAGAATGTGTTCTAATTGTAAATTGTCTTTGGTGGTTCTTTCCTCCTTCCCTCTCTTCAGTCACCACAGCGATTTGCTCTGAGGTAGTTTAATACTTAAAGGGCTTCTGAAACATACCTGTCCCAGTTCTTCCCCAGATCCACTGAACCATATCATCGCAGGGGGTAGGGTCTGAGCATTGTATACCTTTTTATAAAAAGCTTCATAGTGGGGATGCTTTGCGCCTATACCCGGTTAAGAATCCCTCTTCAGGGGCGCCTGTGTGGCTCAGTTGGTTAAGCGACTGTCTTCGGCTCAGGTCATGATCCTGGAGTCCTGGGATCGAGTCCCACATCGGGCTCCTCACTTAGCAGGGAGTCTGCTTCTCCTGCTGACCTCTCTCCTCTCATGCTCTCTCTTTCTCTCTCAAATAAATAAATAAAATCTTTAAAAAAAAAAAAAAAAAAGAATCCCTCTTCAGAGTGGAAATTGAAATTCTAGTCCTATAGCCCATCCCATCTCTGGGATGTTGAGGGTAAGCACAAGGAGAGATAGCTAATTGTACTGCAAGTAAACAAGGCAGATCAAATATGATGTAATTTCAAATAAGGTATCCCATCTTCGCTTTCATGGTACCTTCTGCTCTGTGTTGTCTTGGCACACCACTGCACTTGTGGGGTTTTGTTAGTTCTTTGCTTTTGCCTGTGTTCTTGTTTCCATCCCTGGACAAAGTTTCTCATGGACAGGGACTAGATATTCTCTGTTTCTGTATCAGAGGCGCCTGGTACCACAGTTCTCTTTCCATCTCTATGAATTTAACTCTTCTAGGTACCTCATATAACTGGAATCATCCCATATTTGCCTTCCCCCCCACATATTTGCCTTTCTGTGACTGGCTTATTCCACTCAACATAATGTCCGCGGTTTAGCCATGTTGTAGCATACGTCCGAATTTTTTCCTTTTTAAGGCTGAGTAATATTCCACTGTGTGGACAAACCATGTTTTGTTTATTGATCATCAGTGGGCACTTGGGTGGCTGCCACATTTTGGCGATTGTGAATAGTACTCCTATGAAGGTGGGTGTACAAACCTCTCTTCAAGACCTTTCTTTCATTTCCTCTGGGCATATATCCAGAAATGGAATTGCTGGATCATACGGTTTTTAATTTTTAAGGAACTGATCCACAATGATTGCACTGTTTCACATTTTTACCGAGAGTGTACAGGGGTTCCAGTTTCCATTTTCATGAGGTCCAGTATGTCTCATTTTTCTTTTGTTAGCTGTGCCTTTGCTGTCCTAGCCAACAAATTACCACCTAATTCAATGTTGTGATATTTTTACCCTATGTTCTCTTCTAAAAATGTCATAATTTTACCTCTTGCTGTCAGGTCTTTGATCAGTATTGAGTTAATTTTTGTATATGGTGTTAGGGAGGAGTCCAACTTTATTCTTTTGCATGAGGATATCTAGTTTCTCCAGCATCATTTTTTGAAGAGTACTACTCTTAATATGCATATTTTATTGACTATTCGCACACCTGAGCACCTCCTAATCCTCCCCACAGCCACACATCCCCATGAGGAAACACTGAAGCTTAGAAACATGAAGGTTAAGCCTGGGTGGCTCAGTCAGCTCTGAGGTAGTTTAATGCTTACAGGGCTTCTGAAACCTTAAAAAGGTTAAGCATCTGCCTTTGGCTCAGATCACGATCCCAAGGTCCTGGATCTAGTCCCGCTTCAGGCTCCCTGCTCAGCCGGGAGTCTGTTTCTCCCCCTGCTTGTGCGTGTGCATGCTCTCTCTCTAGCTCACTCTCTCTCTGATTGAAATAAATAAGTAAATCTTGAAAGAAAGAAAGAAAGTGAAAGAAACAAAGTAGGTGACCTGCTCAAGGTTAGCCAGCTTCTCAGTGGCAGCACCTGCCCTGGGGTCCAGTTCAGTCTGTATTAAATACCTCAACTCTACTATGTTGCATTAATTACCTACCTTTCTAGTATACAGGCAGGGTTATTCCTTTATGACAACTCTTCTGTGAAATGGTGGGGATAAACACTTATATTATAAATTAAAATTTATAAATTGGAAGTTAAGTGCTTTGGAAATAAGAAATAGAAGTACAAATGATAAATCATTTGTTCAGTAACTGGCGTTTGTCTCAAAATACTTTCTTGTACTTTAAAGTTGGATTAACTTACTAATACTTTTTCATATCTAGAGCAATGTTGATCCCAGAGATGATGTATTTGGATATCCTCAACAATTTGAAGACAAACCAGCATTAAGTAAAACAGAAGATAGGAAGGAGTATAATATCGGTGTCCTAAGACACCTTCAAGTCATCTTTGGTCATTTAGCTGCTTCTCGTCTACAGTACTATGTGCCCAGAGGATTTTGGAAACAGTTCAGGTAATTTGGGAATAGATGGTAATAGGGATACTGCTTAAACCTTTGCGAACATCTCTGTACACTAATATTAAATTTCATCTTTATTTTAATATTTAAACAGTAGTACAAAAAATATATATAAAAACAGTAGTACAGTTGACCCTGAAGAACATGGGTTTGAATTGCTTGAGTCCACTTATACACGGAATTTCTTTTTCCCCCAATGAATACAGTAAAATACTTTAAATGGATTTTTTACCCCTGTGGTTTCTTAATAACATTTCCTTTTCCCCAGCTTACTTTATTGTGAGGATATAGAATATAATACATAACACATACAAAATATGTGTTAATTGCTTGTTTATTTTATAGGTAAAACCTGCAGCCAACAGTAGGTTCCTAGTTAAGTTTTGGAGCGTCAGAAGTTATAGGCAGGTTTTCTACCGCATGGGGGTCAGCACCCCACGTTATTCAGGAGTCTGCTGTAATAATCAAACTTTACTTCTTAGTGTTTTACTCTTATTGTCTTCAGAGTCAGAGGTAGAAAGTGTCGTAATTTGGAGAGGCAGCATTCTTCATAAGATGTTAATAATTTTTTGTTTTGGGGGCACCTCGGTGGCTCAGTCAGTTAAACATCTGCCTTCACCTCAGGTCACAATCCCGGGGTCCTGGGATCCAGCCCTGCATTGGGCTCCCTGCTCCGAGGGGAGTCTACTTCTCCCTCTCCCACTCCCATTCCCCCTGCTTGTGCTCTCTCACTGCCTGTCAAATAAGTTTTAAAAAAACTTTTTAAAAAATAATTTTTATTTTGAAAATTTCTCAAATTGAAAGAAGTAGGGAGAACCATGTATATTCATCCCCCAGCCTCAGCAGTTGTTGACTCGTGCCCAGTCTTGTTTAATCTACATTCCCATCTACTTTCCAGTTGTTTTGAATCAAATCTCACACATTGTCATCTATAAATATTGTAGTGTGTATCTTCGGTGCCTTTTTTTTTTTTTTTAAACCTAACCATGGTACTGTTACAGTGTCTTTTAAAAATCCTTAATATCCTTATTAGTGTTCGTATTTACTCAGTTTTCTCACAGTTGATTTTTACTACGTATTTTTTTGAAATTGGGATCCAAATGAAGTCCATATACCTCAAATGTTGCTATGACTCTCCTTGTAGTCTCATCATTTTTCTTGATGGGGCCTACCACTAAAAACAACATCCTTGGGACGCCTGGGTGGCTCAGTTGGTTAAGCCGCTTCCTTCGGCTCAGGTCATGATCCCAGGGTCCTGGGATCGAGTCCCGAATAGGGCTCCTTGCTCAGGGGGAGCCTGCTTCTCTCTCTGCCTCTTCCTGCTGCTCTGCCTACTTGTGTTCTCCTGCGCTCGCTCGCGTGCTCGCTCGCGTGCTCGCTCGCTCGCTCTCTCTCTGACAAGTAAATAAATAAATAAAATCTTTTAAAAAAAAAAATCCTTGCTGTTTTTGGGGAAAAGTAGGTAGTTTACAATGTAAAGTTTCCAACCATCTGGATTTTATTGATAGAATCCCTGTGGTATTTTTGTATTTTCTGTTTTCCTCAGTCTGCTGTATTTCCTATAAATAAGGAGTGAGATCTAGAGACTTGATGAGATCGAGGTGTTTTTCTTTTTTCTTTTTTTGAAATGATAGGCAAAGCTACTTTATAGACAGTAATGTTTACATCAGTGGGGAGAAGTATGTAATGTCTGTATCCCATGATCACAGCCATTGGTCATCACTGGCTAGAGTATTTCATCAGGATTACAGAATGGTGGTAGTCTCAATTTTTTTTCCTTAAATCATTCTTGCATTTACTAGCCAGAATAGATTTTACGTACAACTTTGCTATCCTAATATATAATTTTCTAGGAAAGATGGGATAAATAACTTTTTTTTTTTAATTAAAATTCTCAATTATATCTTGGTCTTGGGTTTTCTTTTATTTTACTTTTTTTTTTTTTTTTTCCAGATTTATTTATTTGACAGAGAGGGACACAGCAAGAGGGAACACAAGCAGGGGGAGTGGGAGAGGGAGAAGCAGGCTTCCCGCTGAGCAGGGAGCTCGATGCAGGGCTCGATCTCAGGACCCCAGGATCATGACTTGAGCCGAAGGCAGATGCTTAATGACGAAGCCACCCAGGCGCCTCTCTTTTACTTTTTTAAATCATTTCCTGTTACGTGTCATGCACTAAATACCACAGTTCAACCACTTAACTCTTTTTACTGTGTATGAAAAAGGCTCTAATCCTTCATAGCTGTGGGTTTTTAAATAAAACTCCGGGGAATTTCAAGGCCTCATCCTGTCAGCTGAGAGTCGGGGAAGCAGAGGGTCACCTGACACTGCCACCCGGGGCTACCTTCCCTGCTTCTGTCAGAGCAGCTTTCCTTTTCCCTATAAGGAAACTATTTAGATTGCTTTTGAATCCACTGTTTTATAGTATAATGGCATTCCTGTGACTCACCATATAAATTCCTCTGATTCCCCTAACTAGGCCCCTGCTTAATCCATACTACTGGCTTGCATGCACCACCTTCCTTCCCAGCTCTGCTTTTACTCTTGCTATCCCATCACCTGACACACCCCTCACTCTCTTCTCTGTTGCAGTTCTTTCTTTCCCCAGTTTGTCACATCTCTGCCATAAGGCTTTTATAACATTTCTGTTCTTCGTCTTCCAAATTACTCTCGTACTTTTTGTGTTTCTAGCTTAAAATTTGTCATTCAGTTATAAATAGTTTCTCTCTTACGATACAGTTGGATTTTTTATTTCAAAATGACTTCCTGTGCTACTGGAACTTCTAGTTTATCTAGACTAGCACTTCTGGATGAATCTCACTTTAGACACACAATATACTCCTGATATGTGTGGGTTAGTTGACCACATTCCCTACCGCATGCCCAATTTTTTATTTTGAAAAATTTGAAACCAGCGGAAAAGGTGACAAATTAGTACAGTGTGATCACCTTTTATGTTATACTCTAAAAAGTTTCAACAGTTAACATTGTGCCAGTCTTGCTTATATGTGTACAGTTGGCCCTTCAACAGTGTGGAGGTTAAGAGCATTGATTCCCCTCACAGTTGAAAATCCATGTATAACTTTTGGTGCTCTCGAAACTGAGGAGCCTGCTACTCTTGACTGGAAGCCTTACCGATAACATAACAGTTAACATTTTGTATGTTATATGTATTATATGCATATATTATATGTAAGAATATGTTCTTAAAATCGGGTAAACTGGAGAAAAGAAAATGTTAAAAATCTTAAGAAGGGCACCTGGGTGGCTCAGTCGTTAAGCGTTTGCCTTCAGCTCAGGTCATGATCCCAGGGTCCTGGGATCAAGCCCCGAATTGGGCTCCCTGCTCAGAAGGAAGCCTGCTTCTCCCTCTCCCACTCCCCCTGCTTGTGTTCCCTCTCTTGGTGTATCTCTGTCAAATAAATAAAGATCTTGGGGAAAAAAAGTCATAAGAGAAAGTACATTTACGGTACTGTACTGTATGGCGGGAATATCCATGTGTAAGTGGATCCACATAGTTCAAACCTGTGTTTAAGTGTCAACTGTACTTGGGTTTTGATTCTTTTAAACCAGTTTATTGTAAGTTGTAAAATAAACATGGTATTTTACCCCCACGCACCTACATGTGCTTTAGTATGTATCCTCTAAGAATAAAGACACTTTCTGCTTACATATAATACCATTATCACACTCAATGAAATTTAATGGTGATTTAATAATGCCTAATATGGGGGCATCTGGCTGCCTCAGTCAGTAGAGCATGCCACTCTTGATTTCAGGGTCCTGAGTTTGAGCCCCCACATTGGGTGTAGAGATTACTTAAAAAAGAAAAGGAGTGGAAAATAAATTACCTACCTTTGAATATTTTTTTTAAATAATGATGTCTAATACTCATCAGTGTATATTCTGATTTCCCAAAAATACTCTCTGTGACTTTTTTTTCCAATCCCAGACTGGTATCCTGAAAGGAATCAAAATAATTGGGTTGTTTTACCTCTTTAGTTTTCTTTAAAATAATCTCCCTAACTTGTCATGACTTATATGGTACTGAAATTTTTTAAGAGTCTAGGTTGGTTGTCTTGAAGAATGTCTCTCATTTTGATTTGTGTGGTTATTTCCTCATGATAAGATTCAGGTTAAATGTTTTCGGCAAGAAAGCCCACAGTAGGTGGTGTTACGTGCTTTTCGTTGCACTGCGTTGGGAAAATACACTGTATCAGTTTGTCTGATATTGGTGATATTAACTTGGTGTCTTACAGATCTGTTCATCTTTTCTCTTTTGTAATTAATGGTTGACTCCATGTTTGAAAGTATGGGGAATCAACCATAATTTGAAAATTAATAGAATGGATTGGTGTCATTTCCAGTAATGAACCAAGTTGGTTTTAACAAACAAGGACATGTGTTTTATTTTAAACTCACTATATCAAGTTAAGTTTAAAATATAATCAGAGGAGCACCTGGATGGCTCAGTCCGTTAAGTGTCTGACTTGTGATCTCAGCTCAGGTCTTGATCCCAGGGTCATGTGTTGAAGCCCCACATTGGTCCCCCCGCTGTTTATGGAGCCTACTTAAAAACAAGTTAAAAGATATTACATGATTGGAATGAGATTATTTCCTACATAGAAAAAGTGTTTAAAAAAATTTGATGTATGTCACTGTAAATACAAAATTAGATGTCATTGATAGTTTCCAGGAGTGCCTAGGATTTTAGTAGTCAGTCCTCACTTTTGTGGTATACACAATCGAAAGTTTATTTTCTAGAGATCTAACTTAAGTCCTCAGATTACTCAAAAGAGATCAACTCTAAAACAAGTCATAGCTTTTTCCTTTCACTTGGAAAAAGCGATTTAATTAAGAGTAAATAAATCATTGCACTGTATTTGTAACCTGAAATTTAAGCAACACGAAACAAAAAGTGATTATAACATTTACGTAAGAGTAAGATCCACTGTATAAAGCAGCCGCAGGTGCTGGAGCCATAGTAACCATCAACCACACCAGCAGTTTCATAGTGACTCATGGCATGGAGCTCCACTTGCACTATGAGCCTCACTGTGTCTCTCACCGTGCTCTACACATAAAGAGCATTTTTGCTTTTTTCCTACTAAAAAAAAAAAACTCAGTTTATATATTGTCATTTGTGGTTGTATTGCTTTATTTCCTGAGAAAATACTGTATTTTTTCCCATTCATTTCTTAGGCTTTGGGGTGAGCCTGTTAATCTGCGTGAACAGCATGATGCTTTAGAATTTTTTAATTCACTGGTGGATAGTTTAGATGAAGCTTTGAAAGCCTTGGGACATCCAGCTATGCTAAGTAAAGTCTTAGGAGGTTCCTTTGCTGATCAGAAAATTTGCCAGGGCTGCCCACATAGGTAAGTGTTGATTATATATTTAAAGTTGTACTGTTTATTTACTAAAAAAAAAATAAAATACTTATTAGTAGTTATGTACTAAAGTGGAGTATGCCACCAATTTAACTATATACCTGAGACTAGATGAATTATACACTGTGTACCTTACTGTTGTGGGTTTGGGTTTTGTGCGTGGTGGTGGTGGTGATGGTTAGTAGTGTTTTCATGGAGGTTTTTGTTTTCTGGTTTGGGGGGGGGTTTGATTTGGTCCCATAACCTTTGGCTCCTTCTCTTTCTTTTATGTATGATTATTACTGGGGAAATGAAATGGCATTTTGCATATATAGCTTATAGGTGTTACTCATAAATTCGCCCTTTATCCTAGAGCTAAAGTAATTAAAATATTAAAAATACATTAAGCTTAGAAGATGATAGACATGGAGTACAATTTCCTTATATGAGAGAAATACTAATTTTTAAAATAGCATTAATTTTCATTATCCTTAAAGTGTGTTTTCAACACAAAACATAGCAAGAGTTGACTGAACAAACTGTTTTTTACTTAAAAGAGAAATTGTTTAATTAAGAACTCTTAATTGAAAATAGTTAAGTGACTATTAAATTTCACTACTAGTAGATACATGTTTATGCCTAGTACATGGAAGTTTTACTTTGGAACTTCTCTTGCATGTTACTGATGACTGTTGGTTTGAAATCACTTTTCGCCAAAATATCACAGTACGATGCTATTTTCTATAAGCCCAAACGGTATTACATAGTCATGAGGTATGTGGCTCGTGGGAGTGCTTCATTTTTGATCAAAGGGAAATGATTGACAGAGAGGTAATGCTATATAAATGAGAAATTACCATGAGGTTAAACCATTCATTCAGAACAAGACCATGAAATTATTCACGTAGCCTGTACAGTAACTTTTGGTTGTTTTAAAAGACCTTTTGCATTAGGTGGACAACTAAACTGTCATTTTAACCTTTTGATTTTAATTACTGATAAAATAAGCCAACTTTTGGTCATTTATTCTAATCAGTCCTTCTTGGTTTGTTTTATTTAGACAATTTTCAAAGTCATTTGGAAATTACTGCTTTTCTTTGCTAATAAGTGACAATGTCTGGAAAGCATGATTGTAATTAAGATCCCAGAAGTTCAAACACTTTCTCCACAACTAAACGAGGCCTGTACACATTACATGCCAGAAGGTTACATAAAGAGTCCCAAGTCTGTCTGTCCTACAGGATTATTTGCTAGATCAGGAGTTCGCAAACAATGCACCACAGGTCAAATCCAGCCACACATCGGTTTTTATTTTTAAAAAAGTGTTACTGAAACATACTCTGGCTGCTTTCCCTATAACAGCAGAGTCATAGAGACGTCATGGCCCACAAAAAAGCTTGCAATAGGTACTACCTGGCTTTTTATAGAAAAAATTTTGCTGGCTTACTCTTATCTTCGAATGTCCTATTTTTTTTTTTTAAGCAGAGTCATAAGTTCTGACTTCTTTTTTCTCTTTTATGGGTTGTTCCCAGATCATAGTAGCAATAGTCTTAATACCTACTTAATATTCCATTCATGCCCTTACAAATACCTTTGTATACCTTTTTTCCCCCATAACTAAACTGAAAAGCCCCAAATATGAGGAACTTGTCTTCAGCATTGACTATCCCAGAGTACTTTCACACATGGAAGTCCCTCCGAATGTATTTGTTGAATGAATAAATTTGATGGTTGAGCGTGTATTCCCTACATCCCATGTTCTGAGTTTACGCATGTGTCTCATCAGAAATCTGAAATTTCCCTTGGTAGAAAATTGCCACAAGGTGGGATTCTGGCTCCTACTCAAATTGGTTATCTCCTGTTGACCAGTTGTTCAAACTTGTGCTATACTGAGGTTTCCATTACAGAAAAGAATGACCATTTAAAAAAAGCAGCCTATTAATAGTTTAAAATACCGTTTTCAGAAGTTGTGATGAATTCATGCTTTGGCCTTGGCATGAATTAGCCCAACTAGATGACAATGGAAGCAGCACAGTAGATGGTAAAGAGCTTAAGCCATGAAGCAAGACAGACCTGGCTTCAAAATGTAATTTTGCCTAGTAATCTTGACCATATTAACCTTTCCAAGTCCCAGTTCCCTCATCCTCTGAAGTGGAGGTGGTGGTAGTTTTCTAGCAGGTTTGTCATGAAGACAGAAAAACTGTGTATATATGGGCGTAAACAACCTAATGTAGTGCCCAGCACTAGGTAAGTGGCCAAATAAATGTGTCAGAATTTATTGGTGACCTTCCGTTTCTTTACAGGTTTCATGTCATATTATAAATATTGCAGATAATAGCTTTCATTAAGTCTATAAAAATGTTGAGAAAACTAAGAAATCCTTTTTGATGATTTCTTAATATCTTTAGATACGAGTGTGAAGAATCTTTTACGACTTTGAATGTAGACATTAGAAATCACCAAAATCTTCTTGATTCTTTGGAACAATATGTCAAAGGAGATTTATTAGAAGGTGCAAATGCATATCATTGTGAAAAATGCAATAAAAAGGTATGAATTATCCAGGTTATTTAAGTAACTATAGTTACATTTAATGGGTTTGAAAGTTCATTGCTTTTGTTTATGTATTTATCTATTTTTATTCCCTACCCTGCGTTGTTACAGTGGTAGCAGAAGGTAGTTAAGGTAACTTGGTACAAAGGTTTTTCAGGGCAAGAAGATTGAGAGAAAGTAGTGACAGCAGGGCTAGGGAAACCAGTAAATAAGAGCAAACATCTTAGAAGTCCTAATAGTTCACTATCACTTTCTGTTGTCTGAGCTCCACAGTCACTTGCCATTCATGCCCAACCAAACTGCTGTTGAACCCCAAAGCTGTAGCGCTGACAAGAAAACGTTTTCTCCTGTCACGTGCAGTTCCTTATAAGGACCAAGAAGTTTACTGAAACCTGCATTACTGGATTTGGTGCCATAAGATTTCTTCTACCAACGTGTTTTTAAACTAATGGGATCAGGTTTCTTGTTTTGTTTTTTGTTTTTTGTTTTTGGAGATTTTATTTATTTATTTGACAGAGATTACAAGTAGGAAGAGAGGCAGAGAGAGAGAGGAAGGGAAGCAGGCTCCCTGCTGAGCAGAGAGCCTGATGTGGGGCTTGATCCCAGGACTGTGGGATCATGACCTGAGCCACTGAGCCACCCAGGCACCCCAGGATCAGGTTTTTAGGCCCACTTGATAAAGTTTTATCTTTGGGCACTTAACACCTCTTAGGGAGAGACCGTCTACATAGACAATAAATAACGTCTGTCTTCCTGGGCTCCCAAATTCTCTCACCTCCAAGTCACCTGTATCGTTTTGACATTCACACACCACCTGAAGAGGTACTAAAGTCTAGAGGCTGAGATGTGAGCTGTAAAGCTGGACTGCCTCCCCACCCCCACTCCCCCACCACCAGCTCTGAGACTTGAGGCAAGTGACTCAGTCTCTCTGCTGCTCCTGCTCCTCCTCATTACTACTCAGGCAGTACTTAGCATATTACTTGGCACCTAATGGCCCAATAAATATTAGCTGCTATTGTATTTCTTCAGCTTGCTCCAAACAGCATACTTTCATTAGCCTAACAGTAAATGTCAAACAAGTAACAGTGGTAAGATAGCAATGACGATACAGAATCCAGGCAGTGAGTAATGTCAGTGTCACTAATATTCGCAATTTGTAACAAATGGCATCCGCTTTTTCCATATTGTTAGTTTTAGTTAGCATTTTTTGAAATGCCTACTGTGACAGAATTACCTTGATTATATTCATTGCGGTGTGTTTGTTTACACTTATGACCTCCAATTAGTCTTCATGAGAATTTAATAATATGGGTTTATAGTTTGTTTTGTGCAGTGGATTATAGAAGAACATCTAGTAACTTGCTCTGTTTATTTTAGGTTGATACTGTAAAGCGCTTGCTAATTAAAAAATTACCTCCCGTTCTTGCTATCCAACTGAAAAGATTCGATTATGACTGGGAAAGAGAATGTGCAATCAAATTCAATGATTATTTTGAATTTCCTCGAGAGCTGGACATGGAACCTTACACAGTCGCAGGTGTTGCAAAGCTGGAAGGAGATAATGTAAACCCAGAGAGTCAGTTGATACAGCAGAATGAGCAGTCTGAAAGTGAGACAGCAGGAAGCACAAAATACAGACTCGTGGGCGTGCTGGTACACAGTGGCCAAGCAAGTGGTGGACATTATTATTCTTACATCATTCAGAGGAATGGTGGAGATGGTGAGAGAAATCGCTGGTATAAATTTGACGATGGAGATGTAACAGAGTGTAAAATGGATGACGACGAAGAAATGAAAAACCAGTGTTTTGGCGGAGAGTATATGGGGGAGGTATTTGATCACATGATGAAGCGCATGTCCTACAGGCGCCAGAAAAGGTGGTGGAATGCTTACATACTTTTTTATGAACGATTGGATACTATAGACCAGGGTGATGAGTTGATAAGATACATATCTGAGCTTGCTATCACCACAAGACCCCATCAGATTATTATGCCATCAGCCATCGAGAGAAGTGTACGGAAGCAGAATGTGCAATTCATGCATAACCGAATGCAGTACAGTCTAGAATATTTTCAGTTCATGAAAAAACTGCTTACGTGTAACGGTGTTTACTTAAATCCTCCACCAGGTAAGTATCAAGAATTTAGCTTCTTAGTAAAAGCGTAACTCTTAGTTTACTTGCGAGATTTCTTAGAAGCATCAACATATTTGCATTTTTACTCTGGGCTTTTTTTTTTTTTTTTTTTTTTAAAGATTTTATTTACTTGACAGAGATCACAAGTAGGCAGAGAGGGGAGGGGAGAGAAGTGGGTTTTCCACCGAGCAGAGAACCCGATGCGGGGCTCAATCCAGACCATGATGTGAGCTGGGGGCAGAGGCTTTAACCCACTGAGCCACCCAGTCGCCCCTACTTTGGGCTGTTTCAAAGCCATATTTCATGTAACTGTTATGTTAAAATGTTGAGCAATATATATTGTCTTGCTGTTTGGAAACAGGAGCTTTTGTTTATTACAACAATTTGTTTCCGACTCAAGCATTAGTTTGAAACATGCTTTACTGAACTAAGAATTATTTCATAAGTTGCTGGTTGGGGGGTAGTTAGCAAAGGTAGGACTTCTAGAAATCAGTGGAAATGTAGACTTGTTTGAAAATGGAGCTTAGACATAGAAATTTTTTTTTTAATGTATCTGCCTATTTTTTATAGGGCAAGATCACCTGTTGCCTGAAGCAGAAGAAATCACTATGATTAGTATTCAGCTTGCTGCTAGATTCCTTTTTACCACAGGATTTCACACCAAGAAAATCGTCCGTGGCTCTGCCAGTGATTGGTACATTACTTTGGGTTTTCATTCCTAGTATCCTAGCATTTAATTTGATTCTTTAATATATTGTTTTATTTTTTTCCAACTCAACGACCATCTTATTTCAGCAGAAACTTTTTTTTTTTTAAGGATTTTATTTATTTATTTATGAGAGAGAGAGAGAGAGAGAGAGAGCGCATGAGAAGAGAAAAGTCAGCAGGAGAAGCAAACTCCCTGCTGAGCAGGGATCCTTATGTGGTACTTGATCCTGGGACTCCAGGATCATGACCTGAGCTGAAGGTGGTCACTTAACCAATTGAGCCACCCAGGCATCCCCAAAAACTCTTGATAGTAGTAGTGAGAGAGATCATATTAAAATAATTAACTTAGGCTAAACATGACCTTTCATTGTTCTGAAGCTGGCTTCTGTTTCTCTTACCTTGTATCCTATCTTTGATGTCCCAGTACAAAAGATTATAGGATAATACTTAAAAAGTCTGAGCTACTTAATCCAGAAATTAGTAGTTTTAACTTCCCTAGATTAAATTTTGCCATAGATTTTAAAATGTGACAAATAAAATGAGTGTCCTAAGTTTCAGATTGTGAGAGTATAGAGGCCATTATAATACCTTGATTGAACAATTTTTATGTACTCATCCAGTGGTTAGATGTTCAAGGAAGATTAGGGGAGGGACTGTCTTGTCATTGAATCTAGAAAGAGTTCTGTAATGAGTTTGTAGAGGACTAGACAAGCTTTCATCTCTGTATTGTCAGTCTTTGAGAAGAGCCCCAAGCTGTAGTCATCTGTCCTTTTAATGTTGGTACTAGAAGCAACCATTGCTGATTCTTTCCCTCCAGAAGTAAAAGAGGGTCTTTGATTTTTATTTGGTTCATAGAGACTCATATTTGTATTACATACAAAACACAGTAAATTGACATTGAAAAATTTTTTTTGTTTTGTCTTAGGTATGACGCATTGTGTATTCTCCTTCGTCACAGCAAGAATGTCCGTTTTTGGTTTGCTCACAATGTCCTTTTTAATGTTTCAAATCGCTTTTCTGAATACCTTCTGGAGTGCCCCAGTGCAGAAGTAAGGGGTGCATTTGCAAAACTTATAGTTTTTATTGCACATTTTTCCTTGCAAGATGGGCCATGTCCTTCACCTTTTGCATCTCCCGGACCTTCTAGTCAGGTAATTGCCTGGTTTTCTTTTTAGTGATTAAATGCTTACAAATCTCTTCCCTGGAAGTTGAAGTCACAAATACATGTACATCTTTTTGATACGTTTACCGAACAAATGTGTGTGCACACACACCAACACCATCTGTTATCTAGGAGTTCGGTAAAAGTACTTCGCAGCAATGAATAGCAATTATTAGCTCTTTAACAACCACAGAATTTTCTGTGTTCATTCAGTTACAAGCAGTGGCTTAATTGTACACATGATTATATAGATTATTTGTAAAGTTTTTTTTTTTTTAATGGACTTCCATTTATTAAGAATTAAAACATCATGATGAAGTCTCTAAATGAAATCTACCTCGGATCTTCATTCCCTTTTCTAAAAAGCAACCCTTTTTAATTGTTCATTGTGTGATTAGTCCTTCTAAAAATTTCTGCCTTATATTTATCGTGGTGGGTGTGGGTGTGTGGCGCCTTTTTTATGTATTATACTGTACCTATATCTTGTCACTGGAAAATAGCCAATGTTTTATCCTTTACAGGCATATGACAACTTAAGCCTAAGCGATCACCTACTAAGGGCAGTTCTCAATCTCTTGAGAAGGGAAGTTTCAGAGCATGGGCGTCATTTGCAGCAGTATTTCAATCTGTTTGTAATGTATGCCAATTTAGGTAAGAATTTAAATCGCTATAATTCTGTTTTAATGTATTAAGTGGCAAAGTCTTCTAAGTCAAATGATGAAACATTTTTTACTGCACTTTTCACCTTGTACTTTTATTTATGCATATCTCTGCAGTACATAGAGGCCAGAATCTGTCTCTTCTAGAAGAGAGGAAGTAGGGGAAAGGGCAGAGGGAGAGAGAGAACCCATGAGATCACAACCTGAGCCACAATCAAAGAGTTGGACATTTAACAGACTGAGCCTCCCAGTCACCCCCAGAATCTGTGTCTTAATCATGTTTTTTTATCTCCTAAAACAGTAATGCCAAATCTGTCTGGATTTGAAAATACTGACTCTTAGGCCCCATCCCACACCAACTGAATCAGAATTCTCAGAGCTACCACAAGGAATCCACATTTTCAAAAAGTCCCTGGGTGGTTGTGATACTCACCCAAGTTTGAGTTAAGGACTTGGTTTGAACTAAGTTTTTATTGAAGTCAACTAAATTAAAATTACAGATAATACACATATTCAGTTACCCTATTATTTGTTATTACCTCTGTTTAACATGTTCCTTCTCTATCCTTTCTAACATCATCTGATCAGTGATCCCAGAATACTTAACTTAAAAATGCGTTGTCTTCTACTTCTGTTGTTTTGTATTGTGTTCACATTTTTGTGTTGCTACCCAATGAGATTGCAGAGATCAGCGTTTTTTGCAGTGACACTCAATAAATGTTTGTTGAATGAAAAGATGGTATTATCAAAAATCCTTCCATTGTCATTTGGTGTCTGTTCATTGGCTTTGTATGGGGTGGTAAATTTCCTATGATAACAATTATTAAATTTCTTTTTCTGTTTTTTTTTCTTTATGTATTATTTAAGTAATCTCTGTGTCCAATGTAAGACTACGAACCCATAACCCTGAGATAAAGTCGCATGCTCTTCCAACTGAGCATTAGTAAGAAATTATAAAAATTTCTTACTAATCAGGTATCAGTGCACTGTTCCCAAATGATTAATTTACTGAGGCATTCCATTTAAAATCTTAAGTGCTGGGGCGCCTGGGTGGCTCAGTGGGTTAAGCCGCTGCCTTCGGCTCAGGTCATGATCTCGGAGTCCTGGGATCGAGCCCCGCATCGGGCTCTCTGCTCAGCTGGGAGCCTGCTTCCTCCCCCTCTCTCTCTGCCTGCCTCTCTGCCTGCTTGTGATCTCTCTGTCAAATAAATAAATAAAATCTTTAAAAAAATAAAAAAATAAAAAAAAATAAAATCTTAAGTGCTAATGAGTATTTGGCCAGATTTGAATAACTTCTTTAAAAGTTTAAAAGAGGGGCACCTTGGGCACCTGGGTGGCTCAGTCGTTAAGCATCTGCCTTTGGCTCAGGTCATTATCCCCAGCATCCTGGGATCAAGCCACATACCAGGCTCCCTGCTCTACGGGGAGCCTGCTTCTCCCTCTCCAGCTCCCCTGTGCTTGTGTTCCTTCTCTCGCTGTCTCTGTTATAAATAAATTTTTTTTTTAAGATTTTATTCATTTGACAGACACAGAGAGGGAACAGAAGCAGGGGGAGTGGGAGAGGGAGAAGCAGGCCCTCTGCCAAGCAGGGAGCCAGATGAGGGGTTCGATTCCAGGACCCTGGGATCACGACCTGAGCCGAAGGTAGACACCCAGTGACTGAGGCACCCAGGTGTCCCCAGAGCCATATACTTTAGTATGAAATTCTTAATACCACATATGCTTTGGGGTTCAGGATTGTGTGGATTTAAGAAAGGTAAGGCAGTATATATACCATGTGTTGTGCAACATCCCTATAACAGAGTCCAAGACAACACCTTATAATCATACACATTAATATTTCTACAGTAAAGCATGAGCAGTCACCCAGAGAGGTGATAAACGAAGACTATAAATAGCCTCTTAACAGTTCAGGCCAGCTTTTCCCACCAAACACATTTTGATACCAACTTTACAAAAGAATTCCTGTTTATATTTATGATAAGAGCTTTTTGAATCTCAGGATTTCAGATAAGGGATTGTGGGCCTATATTTATTATACTTCTTGGAATATGACACTAAAAAGGACAGTCTGTTGTCTAATGAGGTAGAGAAGCAAATAAAAAGATAACTGCCATGAAGTATGTTAATGGCTATAATAGGGAAAAATACAAAGTGGTACATGGTAGTATGTAGTAGGGATACCAGACCAGAATTGGGGCATACAGGGGACTTAATGGGGAAGTTGATGTGGGAATTTGTTGTTTGGGGTTGCTATCCAGAGTGAACAGCAGATGCAGAGACTTGGAGTAAACTCAGTGTGTGGAGGAAGTGAAAGTTACTCAGACTAGAAATGATCTCTGATCATGCTATCTGGCAAGCCTCATGAGGGATTCTAGACTTTATCCTAAGGTCAGCGATGAGCCACTGTAGAGTTTTTAATAGACATACCTCTAGAAAGATCACTCGGACTACAATGAAGAATGGATTGCAGGGAAAAAAGACTAGATATTATTAAAATGATTTATAGCAGAAAACCATTACGGCCAGTACTGGGGAACTGGCAATGAGGGGGATACAAGTGGACAGATTCTGATGCTTTTTATTAGAGGTAAAGTCAGTAGGATTTAGTGATTGTGTATTAAGAGGAGGGAAACCCAGAAGAGATATGAAGTGATGCCTAGTAGATAGTAGATAGCAGTGCCATGTACTGAGAGAGGAGAACACAGGAGGAAGAACATCGATAGGGGAGTAAAGTGATGAGTCAAGTTTGGACAAACTGAGTTTTGAGCCTGTCAGATACCCAAATAGTGATGTTTAGTATCTGGTAGAACACTTAAGGTGCTTGTCTTAGAAATACCTTAGTATCATCTGAACAAAAAGAGCTAGAACTTGAAGCCATTAGAGTGAGTTTGATCATGCAGGAAAAGCAAGCATACAGCACGAGACAGTGGCCTGGTGTGGGAACTTTGAAGCAACCATTTCTCAGAGACAGAGAAAGGATGACTTAGAAATGAGACCAAGGAGAAGAGGCTGGAAGGAAAGAGAGGAATCCAAGATGGAGAGGAAGCAGTTACGGTTTAGAACTATTCCTTAGCTTTACCCTGGGAAAGGGGGCAGAAACCAAACTGGCATGACTTGAGGAGTGGGGAAAATAAGAAAATAGAGATGACACCAAGTTTACGCATGTTTTTCAAGTAGCTCAGCTATGGAAGAAAGTAGAGAGGCAATATATAAAAGAATTTTTATTTCTCACTGAGTTTTCATCATCCTCCCTTATGATGAGGATTGCAGTCTAGGCCAGTACCCCACACTCTCAGGCCATACAAAGCGTTCATTTTCTTTATACTTGGTTTGACTGGAATGTCATCGAGTCTTTGACCGTTTTAAAACTTAAATCCAATTATACCACAGAGATTTTTGTTCTGGTTAAATCATTCTCTGAGTGTTAAATAAGAGTGGTCTTCTGGTTATAAAAATTACAGAAAAATATTTTAGACAACGGCTTTATTATGAAGTCCTTACCATCCTAATTCTTTTATCTTTTGTAATTCTTCTCCCCCTTTTCCCTCTTCTTCCTTCTTCATTGTAGGTGTGGCAGAGAAGACACAACTTCTGAAATTGAATGTACCTGCCACCTTTATGCTTGTGTCTTTAGATGAAGGTCCAGGTCCTCCAATCAAATATCAGTATGCTGAATTAGGCAAATTGTACTCCGTTGTGTCACAGCTGATCCGCTGTTGCAATGTCTCTTCAAGAATGCAGTCTTCAATCAATGGTAAAGTCAAATGCTCCATCCTTGATATTGGTTTTAAAATATTGCTGGCCATACATAATACCCAGTTAAAAGTGATTCTGAAGATATTTAAATATAAGACCCAGAGTCTGACAATCTATAATATTTTGGGTTCTGCATCTTTTCACATATTTAAAAGGGATTTTTTTCTGTCTGCTTGTTCCTGGGTACTTTACTGGATACTTTATGAAGTAGTTTAAAAACTAACTTTTCACCAAACTGAGGGTTGCTGGAAGGAGGGGTAGAAGGAAGGGAGTGGCTGGGTGATGGACATTGGGGAGGGTATGTGCTATGTTGAGTGCTGTGAATTGTGTAAGACTGATGATTCACAGACCTGTACCTCTGAAACAAATAATACATTATATGTTAATAAAAAATAAATAAGGTTAGATATTCCCAAAACAAACCAAAAAAAAAAAAAGATTAACTTTTCATATAGGTTATATGCCAGTGTTGGCATTTAAAGTTTGCATTTTATCATCTTAGTCTATCTGATCATTGTAATGCCTAAAACTACTTTCTTCATGGTACTTAGGAATATTGATTTAAAATGTTATTTTTCTAAAATACAAACTTCATACACTGTTTTCTATGGTGAAAGCTATATTATTTTATTATGGAGAAGCCTATTAGTTTTTCATTGATGACAAATCTGTATTCTAGGTAATCCTCCTCTTCCCAATCCTTTTGGTGATCCTAATTTATCACAACCTATAATGCCAATTCAGCAGAATGTGGCAGACATTTTATTTGTGAGAACAAGTTATGTGAAGAAAATCATTGAGGACTGCAGTAACTCAGAGGAAACTGTCAAATTGCTTCGTTTTTGCTGCTGGGAGAATCCTCAGTTCTCATCTACTGTCCTCAGTGAACTTCTCTGGCAGGTTAATAGGACAATAAACATTCATATGTCTCTCTAATTTGATTCATTATTCCTTTAAATAAGTTATTCATGGTGTCTTTTCCTGTTTTTAGGTTGCATATTCCTACACTTACGAACTCCGGCCCTATTTGGATCTGCTTTTGCAAATCTTACTGATTGAGGACTCCTGGCAGACTCACAGGTAGATCCTCTTTTTTACTTGCCCAACTTTTAAACTAACTGATACTGCCAGCCAGCGCTCCCCCCACCCCCTTTTTTTCATTTTTACCTCTCAGAGATCTAATAAAGGTTTTACCTTAAAAGCTTAAGAATTGGTAGAAAGTTCCCCCTTCCCTCATTTGATTTCACTTTTTTATTTTTTCATTGCCCACATTGCATACTTACTCCTAGGTATCAAATTTTTTTTTTAATTAAGAAAAACTAGCATAGGCTTTTGGTAAATATCTTAATTTCATTAATGATGTGCTAGGGTTATTTTAGGATTAAATTGCATTCATTTAAGAGTGAGTCATATGAGGTCACATTTGGTTTGGTTATCTAAAAATCGTCCTTAGGTAACTAAGTACAGTCAGTTCCCATTATTCATGTTAGCTATATTCTCTAAAGTCACTGTGAACACTGAATGAGGGAATGTAAAGCCATTGCTCCTGGGGAAATAACAGGGTTAGGTTCCTATAAGCCTCTGGTTGCATCTTTGTCAGCCAATCTATATATAACCTTTTTCTAAATGTGTGTTTCTTAATGTACATTGCCGACTCTTTAACAGTGAACTCACAATAACTTGTGTCTGAATAAAGCTTCTTTATTTTTTTTTAAAGATTTTATTTATTTATTTGACAGAGATCACAAGTAGGCAGGCAGGCAGAGAGAGAAAGAGGGAAGCAGGCTTCCCACTTAGCAGAGAGCCCTATGTGTGGAGCTCCATCCCAGGACCCCGAGATCAGGACCTGAGCCGAAGGCAGCGGCTTAACCCACTGAGCCACCCAGGCGCCCCTGAATAAAGCTTCTTTAATGCAATATTTTCTCTGCAAAGCCTTTTGGCACTGAAGAATACTAGGTAGCTCTTCACTACGCATTTGGGGGCCATTTTAAACCATGAAGTCAACAAAAAGCACAAACCGTGTAGGAAGGGTTTCACTAAATAGCAAAAAGGACACTCCTTAACAATGTAAGCTGAAAAAAGGCAAAGTGTCATTTTGTTCCACTTCAGCTGTGAACATACGTGTTGATCCAGATTTTTCCAAAAGCAGCATGCTGGTTTTCTGCCATTACAAATAAAGTTTAGTAAGTATGCAAAATCACAAATGCAGAATCTTTGAATAATGAACATCAACTTTAGTTTTTCATTATATGAGAATTTGAGTGCGATGGTTTTTTTTTTTTTTTTTAGCTGAGGTTATCCAGCATAACTGTCCTACTCAAGCTTCCTCCAGAATTCCTCCATCTTGTTCTTTGCCATAAAGTTTAATAAATGATCTCTGATCCCAAGAATTATAGATGATGGTGAAATACAGAATTCATTGACAACTCTGCCAGATTTTATAACTTCCCTCCCCATGTGGATGGTAGTACAATACTTGATTTTCAGAAATAGTTCAGAATTTATATATGTCTGTCAGTATAACTAAAACAGCAACCTGAGAACAAGTTCTGTAGTGACAAAATGCTTAAAACATAATTTTGATTGCAAATGTCAGAATTCATGAATATTTCCAAATTATCTCCAAAGTTATCATCATAGATTTAACATTAATTTTAACAATAATGTTGCAAAAATAGCATCAAGCCAAAAATCAATTTTCATGAGACAAAAAATGTAGTAGTTCCAAAACTGTAAGCATGTATTTTGAGCACCTTCCAGTACCCTTCTCAGTATGATTTATAGGATTTGACACTTTTCTTAAGAACTGTTTTTAGGGGACGCCTGGTTGGCTCAGTTGGTTGGGCCTCTGCCTTCGGCTCAGGTCGTGATCCCAGGGTCCTGGGATCGAGTCCCACATCAGGCTCCTTGCTCAGCGGGGAGCCTGCTTCTCCCTCTGCCTCTGTCTGCCTGTGCTCGCTCGCTCTCTCTCCCTCTGTCTCTGACAAATAAATAAATAAAATCTTTTTTAAAAAAAAAGAGAATTGTTTTTAGGGGGGCGCCTGGGTGGCTCAGATGGTTAAGCCTCTGCCTTCGGCTCAGGTCATGATCTCAGAGTCCTGGGATAGAGCCCCACATTGGGCTCCCTGCTTACAAGAATCCTGCTTCTCCCTTTTCCACTCCCCCTGCTTGTGTTCCCTCTCTTGCTGTCTCTGTCTCTCTCTCTGTCTCTCTCTCTCTCTGTCAAATAAACAAAATCCTCAAAAGGAAAAAAAAAAAAGTTGTTTTTAGGGGGCACCTGGGTGGATCAGTTGGTTAAATGTCTGATTTTTTTTTTTTTTTTTTTTTTAAGATTTTACTTATTTGACAGAGATCACAAGTGGACAGACAGGCAGAGAGAGAGGGGAAGCAGGCTCCTCGCCAAGCTGAGAGCCCGATGCAGGGCTCGATCCCAGGACCCTGAGATTGTGACCGGAGCCAAAGGCAGAGGCTTAACCCACTGAGCCATCTAGGTGCCCCCAAACATCTGATTCTTGATTTTGGCTCAGGTCATGATCCCAGGGTTGTGAGATTGAGCCCTGCATCAGGCTCTGTGCTAGGAATGGAGCCTGCTTAAGATTAGTTCTCTCCCTCTCCCTTGGCCCTTCCCTTCCCCAAAAAAAGAAAAGTTGTTTTTAATGGAGTCTAATTTCTACTCTTTTCACTTAAAAAATATTTAAGGACTTAGAGCATTAAAACAGTTGGTTACATTGTAGTTCTCTTCATTCATTACATAGCAAGCTGTAATGGTAAAGGCACATGTGCTAGATTAAATATGGACAATTGACTTTTGTGTAAAGGGATTAGTAAAGTATTGTTACTATGAGTCACTCGCCCAAGCTTGAAAAAACTTTCTCATAGTGAGCTTTTTGCTTCATTCGGTAAGCAGTGTTTGAATATTTATGGGGTATCTACCATGGTGCCTGGCACTACCAGGCATTGGGGAACAAGGCAGGCAAAGATGATGATATAGATAAAAATGGTATTTGAAAGCAGTTAAAACAAATGGGAAGAAAATGTGGTGTGGCAGAAAGAATGGCTTAATACTTCATTATCACTTGACAAAACTGAAGGCAAAAACAATATACACTAAAGTGTTTCCGATTAAACAGCAAGAAGCCTATATGATTGATTAGTCTGAAATTAGTAAACCTTGCAAAATTGCTGGAGTTGTGATTTCCAGACAGATTTTATGAATGTATATAATGCCAAAAAACAAACTTGGATTTTGATTTGGAACATTCTAATAAGTAAAATTTACGGTATATAAGGTTTTTTAATTTGTTTTCTAATTCCACACTACCCAGGTAATGTTTCTTTGTGGAGATAAAACTCACTTACAAAATTCACCATTTTAATCAATTTAAAGTATACATAGAGGGGTGCCTGGGTGGCTCAGAGGTTTAAGCCTCTGCCTTCAGCTCAGGTCATGATCCCAGGGTCCTGGGATTGAGCACCTCATCGGGCTCTCTGCTCAGCAGGGAGCCTGCTTCCTCCTCTCTCTGCCTGCCTCTCTGCCTACTTGTGATCTCTGTCTGTCAAATGAACAAATAAAATCTTTTAAAAAAATAAATAAATAAACATCTGTTTTCTGTTCTCTTGGATACACCTCAGTAGAATTACAGGCAGGTAAATTTTTTATTTATTATTTTTTGTAGTCAAATTATAAACTATTCATAATTTACCATTATATCCATTTTAAGTGTACAATTCAGTAGCATTAAGCATATTCATAATACTGTGTTACTGTCACCACCATCCATTTCCAGAGCTTTTTTCATTATCCCAAACTGAAATACTATACCCATTAAACCATAACTCCCCATTCCTCTGCTCCCCTACTCCTAGTAACTATTTTTTTTTTATTTTGCTATTTTAAGTAACTCATATAAGTTGAATGATACAGTATTTGTCCTCTTTCATCTGGCTAATTTTCATGCCTTCTAAGACTCATACAGGTTGGAAAGGTGCCTGGGTGTCTCAGTTGGTTAAGTGTCTAATTCTTAGTTTCTGTTTTAGGTCGTGATATCTCGGGGTCATGAGATCCAGACCCATGTAGGGCCCTGTGCACAGCAGGGAGTTCCCTGGAGGTTCTCTCCCTCTCACTTTGCCCCCGCCTTCCCATGCTCACTTGCTGCATACGTGTTGTAGCATGTGTCTCAATTTCATTCCTTTTCAAGGCCGAATAATATTCCACTGTATGTATATACCACATATTGTCTACTGGCAGGTGATGCTTTTAACACAAAGGAAACAGGTGCAATCTGTCCCTACATTCCTTTTTTTAAATTGCTTTTGGGGGAGAACAAAAAATCATTGATTATATATTATTGTTAGGCTTGGCAAGAACTGAAATGAAATCAATCATTGGCAAATCAACTGAATTGTAGTAATGGTGAAAATTGCTTTGCCGTATGGCTCATTATTAGAATTCAAGTTCGTTTTGTACTTCCAAATTATATCACCATTTCATAGTCGCTGATTACTTGCAGAAATGCAGTTTTATAAAAGGAACTGACTTGAAGGAAACTCCCAAGTACAGCAGTCAGAAACTAGTTGTTGTTTAACTTTAAGTCTGTATTACTCTTGCTGTCCTAAAATCACTTCTGGTAATGTCTTTGAATTACATACATAGCAAAATCATTTTGGACTGGTAACAAGTTGGTTAGAGCACAGACTGCTAGGTGGCTGTATGACCGTGGGCAAGCTGTTTAACCTGTCTGTACCCCTCTTCTCATGTGTTCAGAGGCTCAGTAACAGTACCTGCTGTCCAACATTAGATTACATGATACATCAGAGATCTTTTATTGAGTGGCACATAGTAGGCACTCAATAAATGTTGGCCTCTATTTGATTTTACAAGTTTTTTATATATTTGGTTCTTTTTCAGAATTCATAATGCACTTAAAGGAATCCCAGATGACCGAGATGGGCTGTTTGACACAATCCAGCGCTCTAAGAATCACTATCAAAAGAGAGCATACCAATGTATAAAATGTATGGTAGCTCTTTTTAGCAATTGTCCTGTTGCTTACCAGATTCTGCAGGTGAGGGTTTTTTCTTACAATTTTGTAAAAATCTGAATCAGAATTAGGGATTCCGTTTTAAAGACAAATATAATGAGATATTGGAGTTGTTATTTTAAGTTAACTTTAAGAAATATTCCAAAACCTTTTCCATACATGGTTTTATTTTCTTTTGAAGGGCAATGGAGATCTTAAAAGAAAGTGGACCTGGGCAGTAGAATGGCTTGGAGATGAACTTGAAAGACGACCATACACTGGCAACCCTCAGTACACTTACAACAACTGGTCTCCTCCAGTGCAGAGCAATGAAACATCAAATGGTTATTTCTTGGAGAGATCACATAGTGCTAGGATGACACTTGCAAAAGCTTGTGAACTCTGTCCAGAGGAGGTAAAAAAAAAAAAAAAAGAAAAGAAAAATGGAAGAAAGCACTTTGTTACTTCATAGGCCAGTGTTTATTAATGATAGTATCAAGGAATTTTGTCTAGGTTTTGTTTGCTTTAGTATTTACTATATGTAATCTTAAGTTAATGAGGGAGCCTTCTTTTATAGAGAAATTTCTGAAATTGCCTGACATGTAATCTTTCTGAAGAGACCCAAATCAGGTTTTTTCATCTGTTTCAGTTTATCTCAGTAAAAGGAAACTTGAGTCAGTTTTGTAGGTTTTTAAGTTTTTCAGATACAAAAAACTTCAATATGAATTTGCCTTGATTATTTAAAATTAGGAGCCAGATGACCAAGATGCCCCAGATGAGCATGAGTCACCTCCACCTGAAGATGCCCCATTATACCCCCATTCACCTGGATCTCAATATCAACAGGTAAAATCGGGTTGGTTTATGTTTTTATCCTCTAGACAATTCTTATGCTTTATTTAAAGAATGGTTGAATTTTTTGTTGGGACTGCAAAGTAACAGAGGGATTATCTGGACTACCTTTAGAGCATGAACAAAAGAGGAATAGCTGGGGCAGCTTCACAGTGTGATGTGTTTGAACTTCCCCTGTGGTGTCTTCCTAGTCAAATAGGTGCCTGTCTTTGTACACTCACTCAGTAAAACTATGTGGCAATTGATGTCAACATTAAATGATAATATTTAGTACAAAGGATTAGGACATTTCCTGTTAGGCTGAGTCTGCAGATGGATTCCAAAGACATTTTAAAGATGTGGCAATGAAGAAAATTGTTCTTGGTTACATAACCTAACCAAGACTTCAGTAACAATCAAAATTATTGAAAAATATCAAGGATTTGGTAGATTTCCATAAAAGTTCTGTATGATCAATAAATTTTAAAAATTTAGATAAAGAAACTTTCTAAAATAACTTTTCTTTCTAAAACCCAGAGGTGACCAATTCAGGTCTTTTGAGGCAGTGGTGCTCAAATTTGAACAAGCATCAGAATTCCCCAGTGGGCTTGTTCCAACACAGATTGCTGGGCCCCAGGCCAAGTTTCCGATTCTTTTAGGTGGGGGGGGGGGGGGCCAGAAAATCTGCATTTCTGACAAGTTCCCAGGTGATTGATGCTGCTGCTAGTCTGGAAGCCATACTTTCAGAACCATTATTTAAGGCATTCTCGCCTGGCTGGCTCAGTTGGTTAATGGTCCTACTTTTCTTCTCCCCCCCCACAAGATTTTATTTATTTATTTGACAGAGATCATAGGTAGGCAGAGAGAGAGGAGGAAGCAGGCTCCCCGCTGAGCAGAGAGCCCAATGCGGGGCTCTATCCCAGGACCTTGGGATCATGACCTGAGGTGAAGGCAGAGGCTTTAACCTACTGAGCCACCCAGGCGCCCCAAATGGTCCTACTCTTGATCTCAGCACAGGTCTTGATCTCAGGATTGTGAGTGCAGGCCCCAAGTTGGGCCCCAGATTGGGCATGGAGCCTTCGTGAGAAAGGGGCGGGATGGAAATAGAAGCATACTCAATAATTAGAAAATGCCCATTTAGCATATTTATTTTCATAATACAAATAATAGAAAGGCCTAAAATCTTCTTGACTGGTGGGAACGTACAGAAAAATGAGGGTTCACAGGTTTAAAAGGTTAGGAAATCAAATTCATAAGGAAGAAAGTTACTTTCCTCAGCCCTGAGAAAGCTCATGTATCAATCATGCCTAGCTCATCCATGTTTCTTTAACGTTGTCATTTCCATTAACACTGTTCTGTGTTCAAGGTTGTTGCTAATGCAGATCTCATATGACTGGTCAGTCATATTTGTCATTATCATATAGAAGCTTCCAGGTGCTTGGAAGAGTCAGAATAGATGGGTTCTAGTTCACAGATCATTTTGTGAGTGTTTTTGACAATAGACAATAACAAACTGTAATCCCTTGTTTGGTGGACTTACACCTAAATAATTTGGGGCACTCCACTTGTGATCTCTCTCTGTCAAATAAATAAAAATAAAAAAATAAAAATAAATAATTTGGGGCACTAAAAATCACTTTGGCTGAAGATTTATATAGCTCTACACTGGTTTTGTTTAGGGTTTGGGGCTAGGTTAGCTTTTTTCTTTTAGATTTTATTTATTTGTCAGAGCATAATCAGGGGGCGCAGTAGAGGAAGAGGAAATAGCAGGCTTTCTGCTGAGCAGGGAGCTTGATGTAGGGCTCAGTCCCAGGACCCTGAGATCATGACCTGAGCCAAAGGCAGACACTTAACCCATTGAGCCTCCCAGGCATCTGGAGCTTTTCTCTTTGAAATTATTTTTCTTTTCTTTCTCAGCATTAGCCCAAGGATATTTACTCTTTGTATGTCCCAGGAATAAAAGAAATGTTTACGTGTCCACACATTTCAGCCCATGATGCTATATGAAAACTTTTAACATTGATCTCTTGTCCCTTCCCAGAATAACCATGTGCATGGACAGCCGTATACAGGCCCAGCAGCACATCACATGAACAACCCTCAGAGAACTGGCCAACGAGCACAAGAAAATTACGAAGGCAGTGAAGAAGTATCCCCACCTCAGACGAAGGATCAGTGAAATGCACATAATTAACTAGTTCCATCAAGACTGTGCACCCAGGCCTTACAGTCCAACCTTTTTCTGTGTCTGGCTAATAATTTAAAACTAGAAAAACTATTCCTAATCAACATGGAGTGGAGAGTTTATTCACTGTCTTATCTGCAGAAATTTGCTGTCAATATATAACCCGCCTGCAGTGGAAAGTGTATAGTGTTTTGTAATAAATGGCCTGATGCTGATGTGTAAATGGCAAAGGTGTATATAGTATATTAATGTTTGACTGTTAATTCTTAAGCAAGAAACTTTTCTTGAGGAGACTCAGATCTACAAAAACTACAAAAGTTAATTTTCTTGTTCTTCCCACTGCACTCTGCAACCAGTGTTGACTGCCTCGTGGCAGTTGGATCTGCTCCTTTACAGAAACAAAAAAATAAACCAACAGCAACAAAACAGCCCATCCATGTCAACCACACCAATAGTTTCATGTTAATTCTTTGCCACGGGAGTCAGTTTTACTATGAGCAATGATATAAGGCTGGTAACCTTTAAATTATTTGGTTGATGTGGAAAATTGGTGATGTAATATTGTTTCTAGATCTTTTTCATTGCCTTTTTAATTCTGATGTTAGGTTAATCACTTTGAAGCTATAGTTATGCTGTAACATTTAGCATGGCTTCACACCAGGTTAGTGTAGCCAATGAGGAAAAATTACCCTAATGACAGCAGTTGTCCCAATGTGACAGCTGTATTGCTCAGAGCTTTTCCTTCTTACACCTAGAATATAAGTATAAAACAAGGGGAGAAATGTGAGAAACAGGCGGTTTTCAGTTACACATACGTTGCTTATGTCTAATGTTTGACAGTTCAATCTCTGGGTGGGATAAAGAAATTTAAATATCAGTAATGGGAATTTTTAAAGATTTAAAACAAATATGCAAAAATTTGCTATGCCAGGATGCTTGGAGCATAATAGAAGACTGTATTTGGTGTGCTTGTTTTGTTTCTTTGGTAGAGCTTATTAGATGAATCTTCTAGAACTTTCCTTCCGCTGGACCCCAGTGAAGTGGAAGTCACCAGAATCCCACAGTACTTGGAGCGCCACTGCACCAAGTTTGTCTGGCTGAGTTTCTGCTCAGGCACAGTTTTACTTGAAAGCAAGAATTGTCCTAGCTCCTTTTCCATTATTCCAAAATTTTGAATGTTCGAAGCAGGGTCTTGATTAAAAAGGAAACTACTAGTTAGTTAATCTAATTGAGGTATCATAATTTCAGCATAAACATTTAATTAAAGATAAGGAACTGATCAGTTAATACTGTATTTAAAAGAGAATTGGTAACTTGAATGTGTGTAATTTTTGGAACCTGTCTAAAAACCAAATACCCCTGCAAACAGATACAGTCCACCCTATTCTATTTAAGTATTTTGCTGTTTTATTTTATAGAAATTATTTTGCTGAATTCACAAATAGAATTTGATTTATGAAGAACTTTTTGTCCTGTGGTGTGTTTTTGTTTTTGGGTTGGTTTTCTATTTTTTGGTTGGTTCGTCACCCCCTCTTTTTTTTTTTTTTTTTTTTTTTGGGTTTTTTTTTTTTTTCTTTTTTGTTTTTTGGGGGTTTTTTTTTTTTGGTTTTTTTTTGTTTTTTTTTTTTTTTGTTTTGTTTTGGTTTTTTTTGAAGGACTGCATAATTCTGTGCATAGCATGCTTAGGCATGACACTGAATTCAGGAGTTCAGTCACATCGAGTTTTTGTGCACAGAAAGATTTGACCTTTGGCCCTTGACTAAAGATTTAGAGAAAACAGGATGTTGACACTGTAAAAGTTTCCTAACATAATCAATCTTGTACTTTTTGTATGTTTTTTATATACATGTATATTTAATGAGCACAAGCTTGGTTGTATTTTTTACAATTTAGTTAATAGGAAAATGTTTTGTCAAAAAGGCTATAGTTGGAACTGAACAAAGCAGAAACAAAATTGAGAATTGCTTTATTTTGTGATTAAAAGGGGCAGGTATTTAAGATAAAGCTTTGGGTATCTTATTTGCAGTACTCTATAGTCCATCTGTGCTTCTAGGTTTTCTGTAATACTAGGAAATTGTGACACCAGACAGATCCTGTTTTTACCTTAAGTATGTTACATCTGAGTTTAAGTTGGAGCAAAATCCTACACACTGTTTGCAATTCCAGTTGATAGTTTTAAATTAAAAGTTCCTCAATTCCAGGCTTCCTTAGCAATAAGCAAAATAGGTTAACTGTATTTGGACAATTTGCTATCCTTGGTGATTTTTGTATTTCCCGCTCCTTAACAAAATATGTGATGTACTTAATTTAAAAACTTTTTAATGACTTCCTAGACACAAAAAACTTGACATTTGAAAAGGCTGTGAATTTTTCTCCTTGGAGGGAGATCCCATCTTGGTTGCTTTGAATTGACAATTCCCCTTGTGCCAGGTGAGAGCTTTCGAATCCTTTTCCCTTCCATTTGAGGAAGAGCTGTCTATGTTGTGCTCAGGATCAAGGGAAAGTGAACAGGGAGATTTATTTTTGTTTGTGTGAGTTATTTTCTCTATTTAACTTCTTAAGCATTAACATATAAGTGGAAATTTTAAGGCGCATGTTACTGTAAGAGCAACATGGTGGTGTCGAGGTCTTTTTCTGAACATCAATGGCACATTTAAACTTCCAAGTCTTCAAAGTGCCTAAAGATAATTTAATTCTCCCTCAACTGATTTCTTGAGCCATATATATAATTCCTACTTCAAACCTTTGTTTCAGAATCACTAGTCTTCCTTTCAAAGAAGAACCCCCAGGATTCTAAATGGCATGAATACTTCATAGAAGACAGATTCTACTGTTAACATAAAGACTAAAGCTATTTTTGTTGTTAACTCTGTGAACAAGGGCTTTGCCCTGTTGGATCTAAGTATTTCCGTGCACAACTTGGTAAAAAACATATTGCTGCTGTTTTTAAGCCCTCCACCAACTAAATTTTCATGCTCAGCATTGTAGAGGCAGAAATAACATAAATCATACTTGGGGTATTTTGCCTTTCCTTGATTTTTCTCTCTGATAATTTCCCAACCTTGTGTCTTTTAGCTGTTATATATACAAATTTAGAATTATTAAAATGTTTTATATTTTTTTCATGATTAACTTTTATTAGTGAATGATAAGTATTTAATCCTAGTAGTGGTTAAAAAGATGAGGAGCCTTTTTTATTGAAATTACATTTGTAAATGAAAGCAACAGTCTGTGAATTTTCAGATGACTACAACAAAATGGTTCCTTTCACTTTTTCTTGGTATTTTTCCAGCTTCTGTTCTCCCATGAACTCTTACTTTGCTGAATTTTGTGGTTAATTTGGTGGATATATCCTGCCTTATTTAGAATTCTAACTGGATAAGAAAATTGCCTTTTCCTTATTAAGTGCCCAACTTTGGTCTCTAGCTGGAAGGTACTACATACTGCAAAGAAAAGAAAACAACCTCCTTCCCGCCCCACCCACCCCGTTTTTGTGTTACTGAAGAAAACAAAAAAACAAGACAAAAACATTCAGTACTGGTTTTATAGTAGTGCTCAACCAAAATTGGTCCTGCACCTACATGAGTGTTTAGTGTTTGAAAATAAGGTTTTGGGTGTCATACATCACTACAAAAAGTGCTAAATGTATTAAGAATTTGCTGCCGACTGTATTTATTTATAACAGTTATTTTACATTTGCAGAAATGTAGCGCTTTTCCTCCAGATTCATAGGTGTAAGAAAAAAGGGGGGAAAGGTGCACCATGTTTTAAACTTGGAAATGAGTGATTTTTTTTTTTTAATCCAGATTCCCCAAAGGAAATTTACCACCCAGATCACACACTTCTCAGCCTTTTACAAGCCAACAGACTGACTGAAGATTGTCCACAGTTCCTAAGATTTAGCACATATACAAAAATAAAACTTTATAAATTAAATTTCGGCTTTCCCTTTTATTTATTAAAATAAGATGTCTAAATGGAGGTAAATTAGAGGTGTAATAATAGATTTTATGGGAACTTAAAAAAGTGTTTACAAATAGAGGAATTTGGCCCTCTGTATCTCCAAAGTATATTCACATCTAAGCAGTGCAAAAATTGAGTTGTGATCTAATTGCTGACTTAACAGTCTAAAATGGAGATTTGGCAAACACTGGGGTGTTTCAAAGTTCATTTAAATATCAAGTGCAGCAGGTCACGTGTTTTGAGGGGAGTTACAGAAGTGAAAATTACCTCCAGCAGATTTCATCTATTCTGCTTTTTTAGTATCTGCAAAGCAATTCTTTGTTGCAGTGTTCAAAAGAAATAGGATTTCCACAAAAGCCTGTTGGTGTGTCCTTTGAGTTGGGGTACTGCTAAAGACCTGCGCAGCCCAGATTCTCAACATTTCTGAAAAACAAAACTGATAGTTAACTATTGTATATTTTGGAAAACTCCACTTAGATTAAACCATTTGAACTTTTAAGTATTCTTAGCTACATGAATACACCAAGTGGAATGAAACTGTGCATAGCCACCGATATTTTGAACTGTTTGAATTGAAATCTGACAATTCACAGGTCAGTAAACAAGTTAAATCTTTACTATCTATAAATTGAAAACTTTAAAGCCTGGAGTTACATAAAAGGTTTTCATAGCTCATTTTCTTTAGGGATACAAAGTCTCAAAGGAAACTTCTTCAACCACACTTAAACTTTTGTCCATAAAACAAAATGTCAGACCCATATAAAAATGACTTATTTGAAAGGCAATCATATTTAAATGTGCACGACTCCAGAGTATAGTGGGAATGCTTTTAACTGCCCCCTGGAGGTCATCTCCTTGTGCTCTATCAACATTAAAGTGAATATACCACATTTCAACCAAAGATGACATCTTGCTGCATGGTACCCCAGTAAGCAAAACTACAGACTGAAATTTTAGGGATATCAAAATGCAGGGAATCCCATTTTGTAGTAAATCATGGCAAATACCTTTGTTTTAATATCTGAAAGTGTAAGTTTTTAATTGTGTTGGGCTTTTCTCATGTGGCTTATTTTTCCATTAACCTAAGCAGAATAGAGAAACCCCGTTTTTTATGTGTAATTAATAATAAAGGTGGCCAACTTAGAAGTTTATGAAGAAAAAGTCTGATGGAACTGAACCTTTGAGGAGTCTTCAAACTATTCACGGAGTGCCCTGTATAAGCGATTCTCTTGACACAGTTCTATGTCCTTGCCTCCAGTTTTCTTGCCATGCACACTATAGTTAAAAGGCCAAGCAGACTTTCTGGCTCCTCCTGTAGCCTCCATCTGCCTGGCCTCATTTTGTGTCTGTCCAAGCATTTCCTGTGTGAGAACAAGCATAACCGTTGCTTTCCTTACCCTTGCTCACTATTCCTCCCCAAAAGTAGTTTGGTGGGGGTCACCTGCAAGATAGCAAGAATCACATTCATTTTCTGTTTTCAACTGTATAATGTTAAAATATTCAAAATGGATGCTTTGGATGGGAAGAGTTCCCAGGAGTCCTTTGGAGGGATTCCCTTGCGTAAGGATTTGGAAATGTATTCTTGAGGGTGTGGCTGTACAAGACCTGCCAATCTGTCAAGTTCTCGTAATTCCCCACTCACTAAAACATGGGGTACACCTTTGGAATTCAGAAGTAAAGATTACTTGGGGGTCTTAAATCTGGTGTCTCAGAGTGAAGGAAGGATTGCACCATGAAGGTTCGGAATCCCCTCACCTTTGGACCTAACTGCTGCTTGCACCATGGCTATTGGGAGGAGAAAGTGTTTATGCGGGGCGCCACGGAAACAGGTGGACACTCAGGACTCAGTGTGTGTTGAGGAAAAGCCCTTGGATAATCCATTTTCCTAAGATCTCTAGATGTTTAGGATATGTCCCTGACCTAGTTTTTTTATGTAAAGCAGTGTGTTCTGTTGGGTGAATAGGAAAAGAGCTTTTTCAAGCTGTGTGTTTAAAATCAGAAACCTAGGGGCACCTGAGTGGCTCAGTCATTAATCTTCTACCTCCGTCTCAGGTCACAATCCCAAGGTCCTGGGATTGAGTCCTACGTCAGGCTTCCTGCTCAGGAGGAAGCCGGCTTCTCCCTCTCCTCCTGCTTGTATTCCCTCTCTATCTCTTGTCAAATAAAATCTTAAAAAAAAAAAATCAGAAATCTAGACGGTGACTGCTCAAATTTGATGAGTATCTTTCCTTACTGAAAATATTCATCAGTAGGACTTTTTTTTAAAGATTTTATTTATTTATTTGACAGATCACAAGTAGGCAGAGAGGCGGGGGGTGGCGGGTGGGGAGGTGCCGGGGGCAGGCTCCCAGCTGAGCAGAGAGCCCAACGCAGGGGCTCGATCCCAGGACCCTGGGATCATGACCTGATGGGATCATGACCTGAGCCGAAGGCAGAGGCTTAATCCACTGAGCCACCCAGGCGTCCCATCAGTAGGACTATTAATTATTTCTTTCAGCCATCTACTTTCAGAGTGTCTTAAGCATTTAGCATAAATTTTTTCACCACAAAACAGGCCTTACACAGATTCCCAAAAGGCTGTTGTTCTAACATACCTTCCTTAGGACTTCTGACTTAGTCAAAGACTAAGACCATGAATGTGCTAAAGATTTGCAAGCTAAAGCTACCAAGTCAGGTTTGGTAGGGAGAAACAGACTCCCCCCTAAGCAGGGAGCCTGATGTGGGACTCGATCCCACCCTGGGATCTCGACCTGAGCCAAAGGCAGACGTTCAACCAACTGAGCCACCAAGGCACTGAGTCAGTTTGTTTGTTTGTTTTTAAGATTTTATTTATTTGACAGAGAGAGAGCATGCACACACACATGAGCAGGGGCAGAGGGAGAGGGAGAAGCAGGCTCCCTGCTGAGCAAGGAGCCTCATGTGGGACTCCATTCCAGGACCCTGGGATCACGGCCCCAGCCAAAGACAGACGCTTAACCAACTGAGCCACCCGGGCATCCCTCAGTCAGTTTTTGTTTTTAAGATTTTATTTATTAGTTATTCATTCATTCATTCATTCATTCATTCATTTATTATTTATTTATTTGACAGATCTCAAGTAGGCAGAGAGGCAGGCAGAGAGAGGGGGAAGCAGGCTCCCTGCTGAGCAGAGAGCCCGATTCAGAGCTCAATCCCAGGACCCCGAGGCCATGACCTGAGCCGAAGGCAGAGGCTTAACCACTGAGCCACCCAGGTCCCCCCCTGAGTCAGTTTTTAAATACCAAGGTCTTACCGTCTCTCATGACAGATTTTGACTTAAAATATACATACCAACTAACTTCTTAGGTTGCAGTTAGCCTTCTCCTTTGCCCCAAGGTTGGGCTTTTTAAAATTAAAAAGCAAAATCTAAAACTTTAGATTTGCAATAAAATGTGAACAGACTTGCCTTTCTAATATAGCCACCAAAGCATGGTTTAGTAGTTGTTGCTAGAAAAGCAAGTACTGGATAAGTTGGACGTTGAGTTATTGTTTAGCACATATTGACACAGCATTAAACACTTGAAACAGCTTCTTTTTTTGTTTAAGATTTTATTTATTTATTTAACAGAGAGGGAGAGACAGCGAGAGAGGGAACACGAGTAAGGGGAGTGGGAGAGGGAGAAGAAGGCTTCCCGCTGAGCCAGGAGCCTGATGCGGGACTCAATCTCAGAACCCTGGGATCATGACCTGAGCCAAAGGCAGACACTTAACGACTGAGCCACCCAGGTGCCTCTTGAAACAGGCTTCTAACGCTGAGGTTAGCAGATACTCCATTTGGACAAGGAAAAGAATCCAATATACTGTTCCAGAAAGTGCAGGCTGGAGAAGAATGTAGGGTTGCAAACACCTTACCACCCGTGATGAACTAGAAATGGCTACAGGATGTCCCCCTACTCGTTGTGTTTTTGTCTCTAGAAAAGCACAGTGCCAGGTAACCAAGAGTAACAATTTCGAGTGCTTTGGAGCAGTAATAATTTATCAATATTCAAATTACATTTAAGCTTTTAACTGCTGTTCTGCTATGAAGTATGATAGGCAATAGTCATTACAAAAATCAACCTGAGGCTGAAGAGTAATAATTTATATCCTAGGGAAACTGGTTTAACTCTAAAATGTTTATATTGAAAAAAATTTTTTTTAAGTCAGGAATGAACTGGAAATAAAAAGCTAGGACCAAAGGAAGATATAACTAAATAATGTCATGCCTGTATCTCCAACTAAATGCTGAAGTTTAAATGCAGTTGTTAAAACTTGGCCTTCTAAATTTGACTAACGAGGGACACCTGGGTAGCTCCATCAGTTAAGCACCCGCCTTCCGCTCAGGTCATGATCCCAGGACCCTGGGATTGAGCCCCAGATTGGGCTCACTGCTCAGGGGAAAGCCTCCTCCCTCTGCTTGCTGCTCTCCCTGCTTGTGCTCCCTTTCTCTCTTTCAAATAAATAAAATCTTTAAAAATAAATAAATAAATAAATTTGACTAGTGAGTCAGGGAAAAAAGTCAAGTAAGGTTGGGGTTTTTTGTGTTCTGAATTTGTTCACCAACGCATATATTAAGTCTGACATGCAGTGTTACATTTTGTGTCTAGATTAAGAGGAAATACAGGTGTCTAAAACACTAAATATAGTCTCATATTTTAAATGATCTTTTTTTTTAAAGATTTTATTTATTTATTTGAAACAGAGAGAGAGATCACAAGTATGCAGAGAGGCAGGCATAGAGAGAGAGGAGAAAGCAGGCTCCCGATGCAGGCCTTGATCCCAGGACCCTGAGATCATGACCTGAGCTGAAGGCAGAGGCTTAACCCACTGAGCCACCCATGCTCCCTTAAATGATCTTTAAATGAAGACCTACAGCAGGTCTTCCCCCCGCGTCTCATGTGCGCTCCCATCAAGGAACAGCTTTTGCCGTGAATCTGATGCGGGATTAACAATTTTGAAAACTGAAATTTTCTTAGCTCTGGTTTGAGAATGAGTACACTTACTAAGTTAAACACTGGTAGCTCAGATGAGGCTTTCTTGGAGACACTGCTTGCAATGAGAAGAAAAACAATGCTAACACTTAAGTCTTACTTTGTGTTTGGTTCTTAACTTTGATCTCCACTAGGAATGTTTTCTCTTATTAAAAAAATAAAAAGCTTGTTTATTCCTATTAACGCCCATCCTGGCCATTCTGATTAAAGACACACCTCCTTGTGAAGCTTTCTGAAGGGGTCTGAATTTAAACCGCCCACCACTAGCCTCAGAGCAGGAATTACTCTCCTGTGCATTTCCCTCTGCTAAGATGAGTTTCCATCAGGGGCGCCTGGGTGGGTCAGTGGGTTAAAGCTCTGCCTTCGGCTCAGGTCATGATCTCAGGGTCCTGGGATTGAGCCCCGCATCGGGCTCTCTGCTCAGCAGGGAGCCTGTTCCCTTCCCCTCTCTCTGCCTGCCTCTCTGCCTACTTGAGATCTGTCAAATAAATAAATCTTTAAAAAAACACACACAAGAGATGAGTTTCCATCAGACATGGGTTCTGCTGTAACACTCACTCGGGAATAATACTTAATGGGGAGACATGTTATAGGTGCTGAAGAAACTGGCCCTAAAGAAAGAGGGGAGGGTGGGTATCAGAACCAAAGCATAAATTCTATGTGTGAAGTGCACTTCTCACTTTTTTTTTTTTAAGGTTTATTTATTTGAGAAAGAGCAAGGGAGCACGAGCAGGGTGAGGGACAGAGGCAGAGGAAGAAGCAGACTTGGCACCAAGCAGGGAGCCCGATGCGGGGCTTGATCCCAGGACCCCAGGATCATGTCCTGAGCCAAAGGCAGGCACTTCACCAACTGAGCCACCCAGGCAGCCCTCAAACTCACATTCTTCTGATAATGACTTCAACTGTGATCTGTTACAGTTCCTCTCAATTTGAATATGGGGCATTGGGTCCCAACCTGGTCTCTGGAAAGCTCTGGAAGCTGGTCGCCAAGTGCAGAGCCATTCGTCTTGTGTAAAGTCATTTGTATTCAGTTTGGAGAAATACTAGTGTCGGGCATGTCTTCGCTGGGCTTTTTCAGATGTGCTCATGTCTTTTCTTATAAAAAAGCCAACTTTCTTGACAGTCGGTGTCAATTTCGCATTTAAAGAAAGGCAACTAATAAAATCTCTCTGCTTAGAATTAAAACGGAGGGGCTCCTGGGTGGTTTTTTGTTTTTTTTAAAGATTTTATTTATTTATTTGACAGAGAGAGGCAGGCAGAGAGAGAGGAGGAAGCAGGCTCCCTGCTGAGCAGAGAGCCCGATGCGGGGCTCGATCCCAGAACCCTGAGATCATGACCTGAGCCAAAGGCAGAGGCTTTGACACACTGAGCCACCGGGGTGCCCCATCCTGGGTGGTTTAGTAGCCTCAGGGATCGGGCCAGCATCAGGCTCCTGGCTCCCTGCTTAGCGGGGGATCTACTTCTCCCTCTTCCTTTGTCCCAGCTGCTGGCCTGCAGTCACGCATGCGCTCTCGCTCTCTCTCAAATAAACAAATCTTTTATTTTTTTAAAAGATTTTCTTTATTTATTTGACAGAGAGATCACATGTAGACAGAGAGGCAGACAGAGAGAGAGGGGGAAGCAGGCTCCCCACTGAGCAGAGAGCCCAGATGCTGGGCTTGATCCCAGGACCCTGGGATCATGACCTGAGCCGAAGGCAGAGGCTTAACCCCGAGCCACCCAGGCATCCCAATAAATAAATCTTTTAAAAACCCCAATAATATTAAATAAGAAGCAAGCACAAAGGGACAAAGTGTGCAGACTGGGTCAGCAGTCCCAAGGAGTGACTGTGTGCTGGTACATGTAAGGACTCCTGGCGGGCTTCAGTTGGTTCCCTTCAAAACACGGAAAGGATCACTCTGGGTGCCTGTGAGAGAAGAAAATTCCAGCTAACATGGGGACAATCAGAAGAAACTCTGGCCTACAACCTATAAAATCCAATGCTACCGTGAAAAAGATACTATTGTCAAGTTGAATTGCCCCCGGGCTGGCAGAATCAGAGCTCCAGATTGTCTGCGAAGGAAATGCATTTATATTGAAAAACCGTTCACAGACTGTGTGGTAATCTAAACTAGGAAAGTTTCAAACTTTGGCTTTAAAACTGCACGAGGATCACAGTCTATATGTTGTCAGATGAGTTTTGACCCACTTTTCACATCTAGAGACTTTAAAAAAAGACCTTTTTTGGTGTTCTTATTATAGTAATGATTTCTGCTAGACTGGAAGGGTTGAATCCCCATATGGACAGATACGCTGTTAGTTTTTTTGTTTTTTAAGCGAGTTAACATGGTTTTGGGCGCTGTATAGGGTGAATCATAACTTTTGCCTGGCGGTGGCGCTTCTAAACTGGTCCAGGGGCTGGCGCTGGACTGGCTGAATGAGGAACATCTGGGGAACTTTTTTAAAAACCCAATTTTCAGGGGCGCCTGGGTGGCTCAGTCCGTTAAGCCTCTGCCTTTAGCCCTGGTCGTGATCCTGGGGTCCTGGGGTCCTGGGGTCCAGCCCCGCGGTAGGCTCCCTGGAGTCTGCTCCTCCCTCTCCCTCTGCCCACCTCCACTCGTGTTCTCTCTTGCCCTGCTCCCTCTCTCACTCTCAAATAAATAAATAATCTTTTTAAAAAAATCTACAAACAAAACAAAATCAATTTCTGGGTCCCACTTCTGGAAACTGAGCATAGATGCAGTGTGTCCAGGAATCTGTAGCTTTTTTTTTTAGGACATGCAGTGGAGTTTGACAACCATTTCCATAGGACGCTGTTGTTCTTTAAAAAATGGAGGGTGGGGTTGCCAAACTTTAAAACTACAGATGAGTCAACAAATAGGACACCCACGAACCTCTTAGCTGGAACTGGCATGTCTGTCAAAAGCAATCAGGTATGATAACCACGTCCCGGTCGCGGCTCAGTGTGTATCCTTGGGACACAGCCTGGAGCGGAGCTCAGGTGCGCCGACGGGTGGCCAGCTGAGGCGGCAGCAGCCTGAGGCTGGCGGTTCCACTGGGACAACTGGAAGCCATACTTCTCCAGAAAAGGACCAGGAGGATGTTAAAGAATTCTAAGGAAAAAGAAAACAAAAAGTAAATTTGGGAACACTGATTGTGTGAGCAAAATGACCAGAATGTAGAATTTCCTGGCTAAGGTGTCTGGGGCCAAAGGAATGGGTGGTGTTTCTCCGGGAGTGACGATGGGGGTCTGAGTTAGAAACAGTGTTTTTTGTTTGTCTGTTTTGTTTTTTAAGATTTTATTTGACAGAGACACAGCAAGAGAGGGAACACAAGCTGGGGGTTTGGGAGAGGGAGAAGCAGGCTTCCCTTCCCGCTGAGCAAGGAGCCCCAAGTGGGGCTGGATCCCAAGACCCTGAGATCATGACCTTGAGCTGAAGGCGGACGCCTAACGACTGAGCCCCCCAGGCGCCCCTAGAAACAGTGTCCTGCACAGATGTGGGGGTAGGACAGGACTACCCTCCACCATTCGTGAAAACAAGAGTCCTAGTCCTCTGGTTTGTCTCCCCTGTGATTCGAGTCCCATGAGCAAGAGGAGGTTGGTTTCTATTGAATTTTCCTTTCTGAAAAAGGAAGCGCTGAGCCCCAGCTCTGCAACTAGGGAGCTCTGATTCCTCCAGCTTTTCCGCCTGCAGTCCCAGCGGCCCAACTCTGCAATATTCCCCGAACAAATAATGACAAATGAAATAGCACTTCGAGCCATCTGCTCGAGTTGATGCGTTTTGCCTCTGGTGTTTATAAACCTGCTTCAGTGAGAAGCAAAAACAAAGCCCTGAGTTTAGCAAAAAAGCATGGCTGGCTGAGCAGCCAGAAGCAATTTCCAACTCAGAAACACGACTTAATTTATTTTTATCCAGGATGTTTTGGGGCCGTGTGATTTGCTTTAGAGCAACGAATGCTGTATGCTCTGTACTGCTGGCCTCTGCTTTGGGAAGAAGAGCCAAGAAAATGTGCGGGTGTCACAACTTTGGGGTCGTGTTCTTACATCTCCGTGTGCCTTTGCTGCTGAAATGGGCAGGAAGAATCTTCGGGAACCTGTGCCTAACTAGTTCACCCGGTGGTTCCCGGTGGTGCTTGAGAGGGGACTTTCCTGGATGACCCGTGGCGGTCTGCTCTGGTGCTTTGTTTGCTTTGGAAAATTCCAGCGCGGATCTTCCTCTGTTGACGTGCTCAGCGCTCTCACGAGATAGCATTGTCCGTCGGGTGTCTTTGCTGTCGAATAGGACGACGCGAAGACTGGATTATCCAGTTCTCCGCGGGCAGGAGGGCTCCAAGCCTCATCACCCTGCGAAGAAGGTAGAAAGTCCTCGTGCTGGAGCGAAAGCTCTGCTCCGAGAGCTTGAAAAGGCTTTCCCGCGGTGGATCGGCAGGGAGAGAGAACCCCAAAATCTGTTTTCTTTGTCTTACGCTGGGGGTCAGACGAGTCAGGCCCACGGGAGCCCGAAGTTCAAAAGCACTGGGCGGCGCGCGGGGGCTCTTCCGGCGGCGGGTCCACTGTCACCGGCCCGCGGGGAACCGGGGGAGGTGGCCCCGCGCCGCCCGGGGAGGAACCTATACGGTCTTCTGTCTCGGAAGAGATCGACGGCCTGTCACAGCTGCGCGGGGACTGTTTTGTAAACGGTCCTACCCTCCTCCCTTCCCCAGGACAACTGCTGCGCCCCCAGGGGAGCGGCAGAAAGGAGATTAAAGATGTTTTTTGTTCACAAACGGGTTCCTCTCTGTCGGAGAAAACCCAAGGCTGGGCTTTGCGTTTGCACGGTGGGGGGTGCGGGACAGAGTTCAACAACAACAAAAAAGGGCTTGAAAGCCATTCATTCATAGAATAAACTCTTGGTAAGTGTGGGATTTTTTTTCCCCCCAATAGGTGATCTTTTTTTCTTCTGCATTTAGTTTACTACCAAAGCACAAAATCGAATGAAACTGCCCTAAATAAGAAAAGTGCGGCTTCTGGAGCTTTCGGGCCTTTACTAAATGTCAAGGGCAGCAATGCTGCTGCTTCCAGGGAAGGGCCTACTTCCAGGAGTTTTTCGGGTTTTAATTTTTTTTTTAACTTACTTTATTATTATTTTTTAAAGTAGGCTCCATTCGCAAGGTGGAGTTTTGAACTCACCACCCGGAGAGCAACAGTCACAAGCTCTACCACCTGAGTCAGCCAGGCGCACCCCACCCCACTCTGGGGTTTTTTAAAATCATCTTTTTAACGATGAAAACCCATTTGAGAATTGCGGCCTGGCAGACAATTCTGTTGAGTCCTCCTGGGTCAAAGCGCGCTCTTGCCTGAAAGGGCAGGCAGAAGGAAATGAATATGGAAGCATGTCCTCGATCATGTGATCTCTCCAAGTTTTTCTTTTTGTTTTTTAAGATTTTATTTATTTATTTGACAGAGAGAGACCACAAGTAGAGACAGAGAGGCAGGCGGGGGTTGGGAAGGGGGAAGGGAAGCAGGCGCCCCGCTGAGCAGAGAGCCCGATGCGGGGCTCGATCCCAGGACCCTGAGATCATGACGGGAGCCGAAGGCAGCAGCTTAACAAACTGAGCCACCCAGGCGCCCGTCTCCAAGTTTTCTGTACCCTGTCTGTTCTTCCTCCGCTGGCTCATTAATAACAGTTCCCAGCTTTGACGTCTTGCTAACCGCGTCCCACTCCACTGGCCCTGCTGGGAAGTCCCTTAGCCGGGAGCCGCAACGCAGGGGTAATGACATGAGTTCACAGTGCTCCCTCCGGGAATCGAACCCACACAGTTGGACTCCAGGGCATAAACGCCACACCTCAGCGTCAATCGGATCAAATTCTCTTTAAAGTTTTTTTTTTTAAGATTTCATTTATTTGTTAGAGAGAGAGTAGGAATGGGCACGAGAGAAAGAGAGAGAGAGAGAGAATGTGCACAGAGCCACCAAGATGCCTCCGATCAAATTCTTTGTCGTGGTTGTGGTCAGCTAGGGCTGACTGGAATGATTTAGTAAAAATAGATGTCTCAGCGGCACAATAATTTGACTTACAATCTAGCTGTAAAATCTGCCTGGTAACACAGAAGCCCTTGTTTTTGTAGTTTTTTTAAGGTCTTCAGAAACAGTGATTGCAGTAGGTTCACTCCAGGCTTCCTTAAGGACTTCTTGGGAAACCTGAGCACCCCGTGGACAGCAGCTGTTTCGAGCAGCGGCTGTTAACTCCACCTTAGAAAGCACCCCTGTTCCGATTGAAGCATACGGCTTACAGTGTACTAAGGACAGGCAGAAGTCTTCACAGGCTGGTCTCCTGTAAGGGATCGAAACAAGTCAGATGGATCAAGTGGGAAGCAATGAAGCCTCCTGCTGGTAGTAGATGGTTTTGTGCCCTTCTCTTTATCTGTACCCTCAGCCTGTCAATGAACTTTATTGATTTATTTTTTAAGTTTTATTTATTCATTTGACAGAGACACAGCGAGAGAGGGAACACAAGCAGGGCAAGCGGGAGGGAGAGGCAGACTCCCCGCTGAGCACGGAGCCCGATGCGGGGCTCCATCCCAGGACAGGACCTGAGCCCATGGCAGAGGCTTAAGGACTGAGCCACCCAGGTACCCCTGTCAGTGAATTTTAGGGTAAGGAATTAGAAAGCTGCCTCTAGGTAACCAGTTCTCAACTATGCCAGATATTACCATATTAGTAACTGGAAAGCAGCACCCGTCTCTCATTAGCATAAATCTCCTTGATTGCCCCTGCATTCTACCCTGGAAGAAAATACATTTTCCCCATGGGACTCAAAGCTGTTTTCACTGGGATTGAAAATAAATGCAACCCACAAGCATCATTTTCACCCCCATACTGGCTCTTGTGGGGGAAGATAAATGTTGCTCACCACTAAGAGATTTCTGCTACAAGAGGTTCTGATTTGACCAGTGATTAGCCAAAGGCCCCATGAATGCCTGATTAAGAAAACCTACATGGGCTGAAGTACATCAAAGGGCACAAACCTTCAGTTTTAAGAAGAGTAAGGTCAGGGGGGCCTGGCTGGCTCAGTTGGTAGAGCATGTGACTCTTGATCTCAGGGTTGTGAGCTCGAGCCCCTAGTTGTGTGTGGAGATTACTTAAAAATAAATTTAAAAAAAAGGTGGGGGGCACCTGGGTGGCTCAGTGGGTTAAGCCTCTGCCTTTGGCTCAGGTCATGATCTCGGGGTCCTGGGATGGAGCCCTGCATCGGGCTCTCTACTCAGCAGGGAGCCTGTTTCCCCCTCTCTCTCTGCCTGCCTCTCTGCCTACTTGTGATCTCTGTCAAATAAATAAATAAAATCTTAAAAAAATAATAATTAAAAAAAAAGAAGGTTGAAGGATCTAATGTATGGCATGGTAACTATAATTAATATATTATTGTAGACTTGAAAGTTGTTGAGAATAGATCTTAAACATACTCATCACACACACACACACACACACACACACACAGAGCCAACTATGTAACTATGTTTTAACTATGTTTTAACTATGTTTTAACTATGCGAGGCGATGGATGTGTCAACTATTTTGATCTTGGCAATCATTCTACAATATATATATATATATCAAATGATATTGTGCACTTTATATACAATTATAATTGGTCATTTATTAACTCAATAAAATTTTAAAGTTTATTTATTTTTAAGTAAATAAAACGACTGAGGGGATAACTGAGCCAGCCAGGTGTACCCAAAGATTCTTTTTTTTAATTTTTCATTTTTTTCTATTGATATATAATGTACTGTTTGTTTCAAGGGTACAGGTCTGTGATTCATCAGTCTTACAAAATTCACAGCACTCCCCGTAGCACATACCCTCCCCAATGTTTAATTTTTAATTTTTTAAGTAATCAATAAAGTTTTAAAAAAGCAAACTGGTAAGAATAAGTAAAGAAGGAAACAAAATAACCAGATGGGAAGCTCCCAGGGGTCTTAAGGAAGGGATCCAGGGAGGGTGGGTTTCTAAACACTGGGCCGCTCTCCAAACCTCCTATTCTGAGGATCTGTCTGGTCAACATGAGGCAGATGAGAGAAATCAAAACACCACAGTAAGATGCTCATAAAACTGAAATTGCTCCATTTAAAAGACAGTCCTATGAGATTATAGGATCTTTGGACCTTTTAAAATTCAAATGTCCATTCTTTTATGATGATGATACTAGTGGGTTGTTGTGGTTTTTTTTAATTCTCTAACTTGCCAAAACACAAAGTTGGCAAACCAATGTTGGTCTCCTTTAAAAAAAAAAAAAAGAAAAAAAGTGATTCAGATCTAAACACACAAGCAGATTGAAAGTGAAGGAATGGAAAAACATTTATCATGCAAATGGAAGTGAAATGAAAGCTGGGGTAGCCATACTTACATATCAGACAAAATTGACTTTACTTATTTATGACAGAGAGAGATAGTGAGAGAGGGAACACAAACACAGGGAAGCTGGAGAGGGAGAAGCAGGCTCCCCCACTGAGCAGGGAGCTGGACGTGAGACTCCATCCCAGGACCCCGGGATCATGACCTGAGCCAAAAGCAGACGCTTCAGGACAGAGCCACCCAGGCGCCCCAGACAAACTAGACTCTAAAATAAAGAATGTAGGGGTGCCTGGGTGGCTCAGAAGGTTAAAGCCTCTGCCTTTGGCTCAGGTCATGATCCCAGGGTCCTGGGATCGAGCCCCACATCGGGCTCTCTGCTCAGCAGGGAGACTGCTTCCCCTCCCCCTCTCTCTGCCTGCCTCTCTGCCTACTTGTGATCTCTGTCTGTCAAATAAATAAATAAAATCTAAAAAATAAAATAAAATAAAGACTGTAGGGGCACCTGGGTGGCTCAGTCAGTTAACTGACTCTTATCTCAGCTCCAGTCTTGATCTCAGGGTCCTTGATCTCAGGTTCAAGTTCCACGTTGGGTTCCATGCTGAGAATGGAGCCCACTTAACAAAAAATAAAATAAATAAAGACTGTAATGAGACAAAGAAGGACACTACATAAGCATAAGCATACCTATAAGAAGGTACAACAATTATAAATATTTATGCACCTGATATGGAAGCACCCAAATTCCATAAAGCAGCAATTAACAAACATAAAGGAAGAAACCAATCGTAATACAATAATAATAGGGGACTTTAATACCCCAGTTACACCAATGGATAGAACATCCAAACAGAAAATCAACAAGGAAAGAGTGGCTTTGAATGAGACATTGTACCAGATGGGTCTAGCAGATATATTCAGAACATTCCATCCTAAAACAGCAGAAAACACATTCAAGTGCACATGAAATATTCTCCAGAAATGATCACATTAAACCACAAAACAAGTCTCAACAAATTAAAAAAGACATAAATCAAATCATGCATCTTTTCCGAAGACTATGTTATGAAACCAGAAAGAAACCACAGGGAAATAACCTGGACAGAACACAAATATGTGGAGGTTAAATAACATGCTACTAAACAATGAATGGGTCAACAAAAACATCAGTGAGGAAATCAAAAAATATATAAAGATGGATAAAAATGGAAACACAGTGGTCCACAATCCTTGGGATGCAGCAAAAGCTGTTTGAAGCAATCCTACCTCAAGAAGCTAGAAAAATTTCACGAAAACGACCTAACCTTACAATAAAAAGAGTCAGGAAAAAAAAAAAAGAACAAAAGCCAAAACAAGTAGGACAAAGGAAATAATAAACATTAGAGCAGAAATAAATGAAATATAAACTAAAAAACAATGGAACAGATCAATGAAACCAGGAGGTGGTTCTTTGAGAAGATCGACAAAGTTGACAAACCTTTAGCCACGCTGATTAAAAAAAGAAAAAAGAGAAGGGGGGACTCAAAATCAGAAATGAACAGGAGAAATGACAACCAACATCACAGAAATACAAAGGATTATCAGAGTATATTATGAAAAATTATATGCAAACAAATTGGACAACCTAGAAGAAATGGATAAAGTCCTAGAAACATAACCTCCCAAAACTGAATCGGGAAGAAACAGAAAATATGAACAGACCGGTTACCAGCCATGAAACTGAATCAGTGATCAACAAACTTCCATCAAACAAAAGTCCAGGACCAGATGGCTTCACAGGGGAATTCTACCAAAATTTTATTTTTATTTTATTTTTATTGACTTATTTGAGAGAGAGAGAGAGAGAGAGAGTAGGAGAGCACAGGCAGGGGGAGCAGCAGAGGAAGAGGGAAAAGCAGACTCCCCACTGAGCAGGGAGCCTGATGTGGGGCTCAATCCCAGAACCCTGGGATCATGACCTGAGCCGAAGGCAGGCACTTAATGACTGAGATACCCAGGCGCCCCTCTACCAAACTTGTAGAGAACAGTTAACACCTATTCTTCAAAAACAATGCCAAAAAACAGATGAGGAAGGAGAGCTTCCAAATTCATTCTATGAGGCCAACATTACCCTGACTCCAAAACCAGACAAAGACCACAAAAGGGGTGTCTGGGTGGCTTAGTCGTTAAGTGTCTTAACTTAACGGCTTAGTCGTTAAGTCGTTAAGTGTTAGTCCTTAAGTGTCTGCCTTGGCTCAGGGTCCTGGTATTGAGCCCTGCGTGGGGCTCCCTGCTCAGCGGGAAGCCTGCTTCTCCCTCTCCCACTCCCCCTGCTTGTGTTCCCTCTTTTGCTCTGTCTCTTTCAAATAAATAAAATCTTGGGGGAAAAAAAAAGACACCACAAAAAAAAAGAAGAGAGAGAGAGAGAGAACAGGCCAATGTTGCTGAGGAACACAAATGCAAAAATTCTCAACAGAATATCAGCAAATTAAATCCAACAGTACATTTTAAAAAATCCTTCTCCACAATCAAGTGGATTTATTCCAGGGTTCCTTATACAAGGGTGGTTCAATATTCACAAATCAATCAACGTGATCCATCCCATCAACAAGAGAAACGATAAAAGCCACATGATCATTTCAGTAGGTGCAGAAAAAACGTTTGACAAAGTACTACAGCCATTCATGATAAAAAATTCTCAACAAAGTAGGGGTAGTAGGAACACACCTAATAATAAAGGCCATCTATGAAAAATCCACAGCTAACATCATCCTCAATGGTGAAAAACTGAGAGCTTTTCCGCTAATGTCAGGAACAAGACAAGGATGTCCACTCTCAACACTTTCATTCAACATAGTCCTGAAGTCCTAGCCTCAGCAGTCAGACAACAAAAAGAAATAAAAGGCATCTAAATTGCTAAGGAAAAAATAAAGCTTTCAGTATTTGCAGATGACATGATACAATATATAGAAAACCTTAAAGACTCCACCAAAAATCTACCAGAACTAATCAATGAATTCAGTTAAGCCACAGAATATAAAATCAATATACAAAAATCTATTGCATTTCTATACACTCATGATGAAGCAGAAAGAGAGATGAAGAAAACAACCTCATTTACAATTGCACCAAAAAGAATAAAATGTCTACAAATAAACTTTTTTTTTTAAAGGACTTTATTTATTTGACAGAGAGAGACACAGTGAGAGAGGGAACACAGGCAAGGGGATTGGGAGAGGGAGAAGCAGGGTTCATGCTGAGCAGGGAGCCCCATGAGGGACATGAAGAGGACATGACAAACAGATAATTCCATGCTCATGGATTGGGAAAGCCAATACTGTTAAAATGTCCATACCACCCAAAGCCACCCACATACTTAATGCAATCCCTGCCAAAACACCAAGAGCATTTTTCACAGAATGAGAACTAATCATCCTAATATTTGTATGGAACCACAAAAGACCCAGAAGGGCCAAACCAATCTTGAAAAAGAACAAAACTAAAGATATCACAATCCCAGATTTCAAGATACACTACAAAGATGTAGTGATCAAAACAGTGCAGTACTGGCAAAGAAACAGACACATAGATCAAAGGAATAGAACAGAGAGCCCAGAAATAAACCCAAGATTACATGGTCAATTAATCTACAACAAAGGAGGCAAGAATATGCAATGGGAAAAAGACGGTCTCTTCAACAAATGGTGTTGGGAAAACTTGACTGCAGCATGCAAAAGAATGAAATTGGACCAGTTTCTAACACTACAGACAAAAATAAACTCATAAGTGACTACACACTTAACAGTGAGACCTGAAACCATAACAATCCTAGAAGAAAGTACAGGCAGGAGTCTCTCTGACATCGGCTATAGCAACATTTGTCTACATGTGTCTCCTCAAGCAAAGGAAACAAAAGCAAAAGCAAAAACAAACGACTGGAACTACATCAAAATAAAAGGCTTCTTCACGGGCGAAGGAAACAGTCAACAAAAAGGCAAAAAACAAAAACAAAACAAACAAAAACAAAAAACCAAAAAGGCAACCTACTGAATGGGAGAAGATATTTGCAAATGACATATCTGATAAAGGGTTAGTATCCAAAATATATAAAGAACTTCCACAACTTAAAAGACCATTATTTATACTAAACCACCATTTTGGTAAGAAAACTATACATTCACATACACACATATGCACATACACACATACATATGTATTTCTTTTTTATAATTTATTTTTTTAAAAGATTTTATTTATTTATTTGACAGACAGAGATCACAGGCAGGCAGAGAGGCAGGCAGAGAGTGAGAGGGAAGCAGGCTCCCCGCTGAGCAGAGAGCCCGATGCGGGGCTCAATCCCAGGACCCTGAGACCATGACCTGAGCCAAAGGCAGAGGCTTTAACCCACTGAGCCACCCAGGCGCCCCACATATGTGTTTCTTATTCCTATAACATCTTTGGAAAAATTTTTAAAACACTGGGGGTGCCTGGGTGGCCCAGTTGGTTAAATGTCTGACTCTTGGTTTCAGCTCAGGTCACGATCTCAGGGTCACGGCATTGAGTCCCAAGTAGGGCCCACAGCGTGGGGAATCTGCTTGAGATGCTCTCTCTCCCTCTCCCCCAACTCTGCTCATGCTCTCTTTTGCCAATAAATAAATAAATCTTTAAAAAAATTTTTTTTTAAAAACTGGTAGAATTGGTGACCTCTGAGGGGGAAAAAATGTATGCACATGAACTAAGAACAGAAGCAACACATTTTTCAGTATAAACCCTTCATACCTTTAGCTTTTGCAACATGTCTATATCATTAACACAATAAGATTTAGAAACAAATTACTGTCACTGAGATGATAAAATTATTAAAAATAACAGAATTATACAGCATCAAGAGAAATCCAAATAATCCAATTTAAAAATGGCCAGAAGCCATGAACAGACATTTCTCCGAAGAAAGACATCCAGATGGCCGACAGACACATGAAAAGATCCTCAAGATCACTTGTGGCATCAGGGAAACATGAATCAAAACTACAATGAGCTACATCACCTCACACCTGTCAGAATGGCTAAAATCAACACCACAAGAAACAACAGGTGCTGGCGAGGCTGTGGAGAGAAAGAACATTTGTACACTGTTGCTGGGAATGCAAACTGGTGCAGCCACTGTGGAAAAGAGTATCATCGAGTCTCCTCTAAACCTTAAAAAGGTTGGGGCGCCTGGGGGGCTCAGTGGGTTAAAGCCTCTGCTTTCTGCTCAGGTCATGATCCTGGGGTCCTGGGATAGAGCCCCACATCGGGCTCTCTGCTCAGTGGGGAGCCTGCTTCCTCCTCTCTCTCTGCCTGCCTCTCTACCTACTTGTGATCTCTCTCTGTCAAATAAATAAATAAATAAATAAATAAATAAATAAATCTTTAAAAAAAAAAAAAAAGGCGGGGCACCTGGATGGCTCAGGGGGTTAAGCATCTGCCTTCAGCTCAGGTCATGATCCCAGGGTCCGTCCTGTAGGGGTTCTGCTTCTCCCTCTGCCTCTCCTCCCACTTGTTCTCTCAATCTCTCTCTCAAATAAATAAAAAAAAATCTTTTAAATAAATTTAAAAAAAATATATATATATATATATAAATAATAATTACCATAGGATCCACTAATTCCACTACTGGGTATTTACCCAAGGAAAACCAAAACACTAATTTGAAAGGATATATGCATTTTTTTTTTTACAGATTTTTAAAAAAGATTTATTTATTTGAGAGAGGGTGCACAAGTGGAGGGGCAAGGGTTAGAGGGAGAGGGAGAAGCAGGGAGCCTGATGTGGGGCTCGATCCCAGGACCCTGAGATCATGACCCGAGCCGAAGGCAGACGCTTGACCCACTGAGCCACCCAGGCACCTCAGGATATACGCACCGTTATGTGTACTGCAGCATTATTTACCATAGCCAAGATATAAAAGCAACCTATGTGTCCATCAGCGGACGAATGGATAGGAAAGTTGCGCTGTATGTACACATGATAGACTACAACTCAGCCATAACAAAGAAGGAAATCTTGCCATTTGCAACAACAGGGATGAATCTAGAGGGTATTATGCTAAGTGAAATCAGTCAGTGAGAAAAAGACAAATACCATAGGATCTCACTTATGTGGAATTTAAGAAATAATGAACAAAGAACAAAGAGAGACAAACCAAAAAACAGACTCCTAACTCTAGAGAACAAACAGATGGCCACCAGAGGGTAGGTGGGTGGGGAGGATGGATGAAATCAGTGATGGGCATGAAGGAGGGCACTTGTAATGAGCACTGAGTAATGGATCCAATTGTTCAATCACTATCCTGTGCACCAACAACTAATACAACACTGTATGTTAATTCTACTAGAATTGAAAAATAAAACTAATTTTTTTTTTTCAAACGGAACCCGGAAATCTGAGAGCAGCTCGTCATGCTAAGTCAGTTAGGAAATGACGGATTCAAAATGACCTGAGTTGGAATGGGGTTGCGATTTATAGTCAAAAGCAGGGTGGAACAGAGAGGACGAAGGTGGGTTTAATTTTCTGTAACTAGAAGACTTGACAGGTCAAAGGACCCCGGGCCAGTAAAATCTTACCTTGACCTGGTTTGTTCATGGATCCACAGGCCCTGGGAAGATGCCCTGCACGTGGATTTGGAGACAGAGCCCCCCACCTAGAGATTTCTGGGTGGATTAAGGGGAGATTGGCTACCTTTCCTAGAACTGGCCATTGCCATGTCCCCTCTCCCTTGGCAAAGGACCACGTTGGTCTGCTCCTCCAGGCGGGGTCTCTCCAGGCTCCCCACACCCTCCCCTGCCCCACAGACAGCCAGTCTCCCCTCTTCTTGCTTTGTATCAGGGCCTGAGCCCTGATGAGCCCGGAGGTTCCCTAGGGAAGGGTGGGGGGCCATGCTGGAAGATCTGTTCCCATCCGAGCATCAGCAGGGAGCACTGGACACAGAGGAACCCCCAGATGGGGGCAAGACAGAGAGGAAAGGTACATGTTTCTCTATTCAAAATCGCCAAAATGTGGAAACGGATCGAGCGCCTATTCACAGCGGGACGGATAAACAGAACGCACGAAGCACCACCATGTCCACACGATGGAGTACTCTTCGGCCACAAAAAGGGATGAGTTACCCGCTCGCACTAGGACACGGATAAACCTTGGAAACATCACGCTACGGGACAGAAGCCAACGACCAAACATTCTAGGATTCCAGTTGTATGAAATATCCAGAATAAGTGAATCCATAGCGACAGAAAGAGTAGTGGTTGCCTGGGGCTGGGAGAGGGGTGGGGCTGACTGCAAACGGCACCAGTTTCCTTTGGGAGTGACTGCAAACGGTAGCGGTTTCCTTTTGCGGTGATCAAAATGTTCAGGAACTAGATGAAGTGAATGGGTGCACGACCCCGGGACTGTAAGGAAGCCGAGTGAACTGTCCGCTTTAAGGTGATTAAAACAGTGACTTTTGTGTTTTGCTTATTTACAAACACACTCACACACTTGTGCCTTTCCTATCTGTCAACAAGTAAGTCTGGCACCCCTCCCCTACGGGTTCCACAGATACCCCCCTGTACCTTCTCCTTTAGCCAACCCTTCCCGCCACCTCTCCCAGACCCCCAACGCCCCAGTCAGTAGCTATTGTGAATGTGCCGCGTCCACAAGGGGGCGGGGGCAACAGCGACCCACACCCGAACTGGGGCTAGCCCAGGGGTCAGCTGTGGGGACAGATGGTCGTCATATTCATCACAGTGATTCTTCTCAACTGAATTCTTAGCTTCTGCCTCCTCACCCCAACCCTGTACTCAGACCTGGTAGGGGAGCTCAGGCCAACTCCTGGGGACCCCTGGGACCCTGAGGCCCAGCGGTCAAAGACAACACTTTGCTGAAAACCTGAGCTACTGCCAAGGCTCCCAGATCCTAGCCAGCCAATCTCAGGGTTGGGGGGGGGGGTGGAGGGCTGCCCCGCGGGGTGGGCCCTCCTCCCAGGGCATAGCCTGGCCTCCAAATAGGGGTGGTATGGACCCCATTGGGTGCCACCAACACAGGCCCTCCAGAGGCCCGGCCTTCTTCTCTAGCTGGTGTGGCCACCCTGGCTCGCGATCTTGCACTGGCACAAGCACCCCGGGATCACCTACTAAGCTCCCCCACCCAAGTCCCAGACACCCCAAATCAAAAGCAGAGGTGTTCTGTACGCTTTAGGAGCCTGACGGGTGGCCAAGTCCCCAAAGGAGGCCTAGTGCTAGGGAAGCTACTCCCCCCCCCCCCCCCCCCCCCCCGCAGACCTCAGCAGGGGTCCCGCCCTTTGCCCCCGGGAGGGAGCTCACGGGTAAGGAAAACTCTTTGGTTTACCTGAAAGAGTTCCCCGAACTTCAGTGAGGAAGCCGGCCCTCTCCCTGCCCCATCACGAGCAGTCGTTCAAAGCCGACCGGGGTCAGCGCCAGGCCCTGAGGCCTTGACCTGGGTTCCGCCGGCGTGGACCCGCGGTCCAGAGCACTTGAGCGCAGAGCACCGGAAGTGCCCGGGAGCGGGTCCAGCCGCGGGACGCCGCGGTCCCCTTGGCAACGAAGCGCACGCGGCCAGTGCTCGGGGATGAGGGTGTGGTGCCCTCTAGAGGGCACGGGGCCGCACGGCAGGGGACCGGGTCGACGCTAGGGGGCTCCTGCGCGCGCCGGAGGCAGGCAGGTTCGGGACCTAGGTGGAAGCAGTGGCTAGCCGCTTGTTCAAGGTCACAGGAGAGGCAGATCCGAGCCTTCCCCAGTCGGCCCTTTGGTACTCCGCGGCCGCTCGTAAAAGAAAGAAAACAAAAGCCCTCGCACACTCACACTCGCCCGGAGCTAATGAAGCTGAAATGAGGGGGCACCTGATTTGTTGAAGACCCTTGGCGGCGCCCCAGAAATGTATTCACCTGGTCCTGTGTGTTGGTAAATTTGCAGAAGTGAATAATTTGAATCTTGATTGGTTAAGGTAGCTCTCTTCTCGCTCTGTCAAACTTCCCCTCTGGTCCTGGAGGGACCGAGGGCCCTTGGGGGCTGGCTAAGGGGAAGTGGAGTTGGGAATACACTGAGTGTGCCTTTAATGAGAACTGTTTACATATGCAGTTATTACTGGCCCTCCCGGGGTAGGAATGACTTCCGGGAATAATCCCACTGCCCACCTGGCATCATGACACCAGAGCACTACAGCAGCTGGGGCGTGGGAGGAGGAGAAATGAGGTTTGAAATGTGCAGAGCCGGAAGCTGGTCTATGGGAAATTCTTCCAATCACCAAACGCCTAAAGTTGTGAGCAGAGCAAAACAGAAATTTGTCCTCCCAAGAATATCATCAATAATGCAGTGAATAGGGTGCCATGGTGGCTCAGTGGGTTAAGCCTCTGCCTTCGGCTCAGGTCATGATCTCAGGGTCCTGGAATGGAGGCCCACATCGGGCTCTCTGCTCAGCAGGGAGCCTGCTCCCCCCCCCCACTTGTGATCTCTCTCGGTCAAATAAATAAATAAAATCTTAAAAAAAAAAAGAAAGAAAAGGAAAATAAAAAATTTAAAAAATAATGCAGTGAGTATAATTCCAAACTCCCTGGAAAATGAAATTATTTTTCAGGTATGTCCATATGTAACCAATCGAAACGATTCTGACATGGAAAAATAAACTGTAACAAAATGTCAAATCATACCAAGGAGGAAGGGATAAATTTTGAATAGAGGTAATGTACGGGTTCTTGGTTTGTTTAATCATCTACTTAATGAAAAGAAGTGAAATATATGAACACAATGGGAAAATATTTAAATTTCTTGCTCATTTGACCAAAATACTGACATTGACAAAGATAACAGAAATCTTGTAACACCTCGACAAGGCATTGAGGTCAAGTTGGCTGATGAGTATTGTCAATTCAGGGTATTTAATATTGGTCCCTGAACTTGAATCCTTGATATGCCCTGAAAATGCACAGCTTTTATATAAAAGAAACATGATAGAGGTTTCCTCATATTTGACAGCAGTCCCCCAAATGTATACAGCATTACTAATAACAAATTGAGAAGCCGAAAGTTTTCTAAACTACCAGTAATGAAAACCAAATTTCCATCAACTACGCCAGAAGAAAAACAGAGTAAGTTATTTTCCTATCTTCTTGCTAGAAAATGCTATTACAAAATTATTGTCATACAAAAAGGTGCTCAAAGAGTCTGCAGCCAAAAATTATAGCAGAAAAGCTTGTAGAGGGTTGTCAGGCAGTTAACAAAACTTTATGTCAGTTTTCTGATTCATGTGAAATTTGAGGTGTTTCTCAGGCTTTAAAATGCTATTTGTTGGGGTGCCTGGGTGGCTCAGTGGGTTAAAGCCTCTGCCTTCGGCTCTGGTCATGATCCCAGGGTCCTGGGATCGAGCTCCGCATCGGGCTCTCCGCTCAGCGGGGAGCCTGCTTCCTCCTCTCTCTCTGCCTGCCTCTCTGCCTACTTGTGATCTCTGTCTGTCAAATAAATAAATAAAATCTTAAAAAAAAAAGAGAGAGGCACAAGACCCCTTCCCTGGAGACATTCGTGTGCTTTGGAGAGTTCTTATCACTATTCGGGCGCTGGTGAACATAAGTCTGACATCAGACTTCTGCTCCAAAAAATACGTAGAATCATAAAATGCCCATTGGTTTGTTAAAAGCTAGAGCTGATGAGAACTATTTTTACTCATTAAGCTAAATTTACTAACAAAGCTAATTTTCCTGGGGTGCCTGGCTGGCTTCAGTCGGTAGAGCATGGAACTCTTGATTTCGGGGTTGTGAGTTCAAGCCCCACGCTAGGTGTAGAGATTGTTGAAAAATAAAACCCTTTTTTTTGAAAGCTAAGGTTCCCATTGGTTTCACCAGTGCCTTCCATTCCTTTAATGTCACCCCCAAAGGAATTGCCAAGGACAGCTTTGGGCCATTATTTCGCCATTCCCCTCAAACAGAAGGAGTGGGTTTTTTTTCCTTCCTCGTTAGCCTCTTGCATATTTTTAGATTGTCATCATCTGTTATGAAAAGAAAATCAAACTTATTTTTTATCTAATATTTCACGAGCCAAACTTCTTTTGTTCTATTGACATTTGTAGAAAGAGGTTTCTTAAAAGTCTGCTGCTTGGAGTAAAGTAGCTGTAACCTGCAGAGAAGTACCTCGTCCACTGGAATGTCCAGTGATATCCTCCTTGGTAGGGAGCTTCTCGTCCCATGATGGTTTTTTCCTGTCAGGCGGTACTAGAAGGAAAAACATAAGAGGCATAAGGGTATGCCAGATGGTGAAAAATAGGTTTACGGCACCAAAATAGTGTTGTTTTTATTAAAAACTAGGCTAGTATTGAATGCCAGAAGGTGTGAAACCCAGCTCTGAGTAAGAATCTCCACATTTAGCATTAATCTTGGCCCATCTGAGCCTCCCACCAGGGGAAGCAGAGTGGGCCCACCAGCCTGCCTAGGGGCCTTGCTGCCAGGCTGCCCGCTTGGTATGCTGGAGATTCAAAGGAGAGCAGGTGGGTCTGTTTCCTGGGAGGGCCAGCTTGGGCCCCCACCCCTTCCTATCCTCACGCCCACCGCCATCTTGCCGGAAGTTCTCAGCTAGGTCCTCTCTGACTCACCCACTTTCTTTCATATTGGATTCTGAAATCCAAGAACCCACAAGACTTAAACCTTGACCTACAAGAAGTTCTAGGCTTCTTCAGCATCAACAAAGGTAACAGCTATTTCCAAAAATGTTCCCAGAACCCTTAGCAGGCCATGTCCCTCAAACACTCCATCTGAAGGGAAACCAACATCCGAGAGGATTGGGCTCCTCACCAGGAAAGTCCTTATTTACCTCCAACACTGTACACTGAGACAGTTAGCTTTTGCTACAAAACAATCCACCACCAAGCTTAGTGACTTAAGACACAATTTTTTTTTTTTTTAAAGAGAGAGAGCGATAGAGTGCACAAGTGAGTGGGGAGGGGCAGAAAGAGAGAGCACGAGAATCTTAAGCAGACTCCTCACTGAACACAGAGCCGGGCGCTGGGGGCTTGATCCCAGGACTCTGAGATCACGACCTGAGCCAAAATCAAGAGTCAGATAACTCACTGACTGAGCCACCCAGGAGCCCCAGCCAGCTCTCGATTTAGCTCTTGAGTCTGTGGACTGGCAATCTGGGCTTAGCTTCACAGATATCTGTGGTTCATGACCACATCAATAGTCTCCACCCCAGGGTGGCTGGGGCAGACTGGTGTGGGATGGCCTTGGCTGGTCAGATCGTCTTTCTCCCACATGGTCTCAGCATCCCCCAGCAGGAGAGCCTGGGTCTGTTCATAGGGAGCTGGCTGGGTTGCGGGAGAGCAAACAGAAACAGCAAAAACGCCCAAGGCTTCTGGAGAGATCTGGACCGTGTATGATGTTTGGTATTTGGATTGGTCAGAGCAAGTCCCAAGACCAAGTTCCAGGACTATACTTCTTGATGGGAGCAGCTGCTCTGCATTGAGGAGGGGACAGGTAGAGGGAGGGTAATAATTGTGACTATATGTTTTCCTTAAATATTTTATATGGCGGGGCGCCTGGCTGGCTCAGTCAGTAGAGCATGCAACTCTTCATCTCAGGATTGTGAGTTCAAGCCCCACATTGGGCATGGCGCTTACTTAAAAAAATTTTTTTTGGTATTGTGGTAATATATACATAACATCAAAATTGCCCTTTTACAAGGGTGCCTGGGTGGCTCAGTGGGTTAAAGCCTCTGCCTTTGGCTCAGGTCACGATCCCAGGGTCCTGGGATCGAGCCCCACATCGGGCTCTCTGCTCAGTGGGGAGCCTGCTTCCTGCTTCCCTTCCTCTCTTTCTGCCTACTTGCAATCTTTGCCTGTCAAATAAACAAATACAATTTTTTTAAAAAATTGCCCTTTTACCCATTTTTAGGTATGTGTTCAGTGGCATGAAATACATTCACATTGTGAAACCATCACCACCATCAATTTCCAGAACTTTTAAAAAATAGACTTTAAAAAAATGCTATCTGTTATTCATTTAGCATTTTTACAGTTAGTGTAGGGCCATTTCCTTCCACTGCCTCAAAAAAATCCTATGTTCTGCCTGTTAATCCCTCCCTCTCCCCCAGCCTCCTGCAACCGCCATCTTTTCACAGTCTCCATAGTTTTGCTTTTTCCAGAATGTCATATAGTTGGAAGTATACAGTACGTAGCCTTTTCAGATTGGCTTCTTTCACTCAGGAACATGCATCTAAGTTTCCTCCATGTCTTTACATGGCTTGACAGCTCGTTTCTTTTTAGTGCTGAATCACGTTTTACTGTTGTGGATGTATCACTGTTTAACCACTCACCTACGGAAAACATCTCGCTTGCCTCCAAGTTTTGGCAATTATGAACAAACTGCCATAAAACATCTGTGTGCAGGTTTTTGTGTGGACATAAGCTTTCAACACCTTTGGGTAAATACCGAGGAACACATTTGCTGGATTATATGGTAAGTCTATGTTTTGTGGGTTTTTTTTTTTCTTAACATTTTTTTTTTTAAAGTAGGGGCACCTGGGTGGCTTATTCAGTTAAGTGTCTGCCTTTAGCTCAGGTCATGATTCTAAGGTCTTGGAATCGAGCCCTGCTTCCGGCTCCCTGCTGCTCGGGGAGACTGTTTCTCCCTCTCCCTTGCCTGCTGCTCCCTCTACTTGTACTCTCTCTCTCTCTGTCAAATAAATAAAATCTTAAAGAAAAACATTGGTTTAAAAGTAATCTCTATACCCAATGTGCAGCTCGAACTCACGACCCCAGGATGGAGAGTCGCACACTCCACCATTGAGCCAGCCAGGCCCCCTGCCTATGTTCAGTTTCATAAGAAACTGTCAAACTACTTTCCAAAGTAGCTGTACCATTTTGCATTCCCACCAGCAATGAATGAGCATTTCTATTGCTCCACATTCTCCACATTCTCACGAGCTTTAGGGGTCGTTTGAGTCATCCCAAACTCAAACTCTGCTCAGTGACTGCTCCTTTTCCCCTTCCTCAGCCCCTGGTACCTCTAGTCTACTGTCTGTTTCTATGAGTTCAACTATTCTAGATACTTCCTTCAACTGGAATTGTGGCTTTTTTTTTTTTTTTATTATTGTGGCCATTTTGGAAAACAATCTTTCACCTACTCTTAGAATGGGAAGATGGACAAGGTTCCAAATTCTCCATCATCTACTTCCGTGGCACATGCAGGCGAGGCCATCTTTCCCAGAGTCACGTGTCCATGTAATCTCCAAGATGCCTGGTCTCCTAGGCTGTGGTGGTGGAAGATCTTATTCTGCCTGAAGCTCAGGTTTCAACTTGGACTTGGGAATGGTGGTCAGTGCCCCAGGCAACTTAGCACAGATTTGCTCCGGTCCCTTTCTCTGTCCTCCCCCATTTTAAAAAGATTTTATTCATTTATTTGGCAGAGAGAGAGAGAGTGAGCACAAGCAGTGGGAGCAGCAGGCAGAGGGAGAAGAAGGCTTCCTAGCTGAGCAGGGAGCCCCATGCGGGTCTCGATCCCAGAACCCTGGGATCATGACCTGAGCTGAAGGCAGACACTTAACCGACTGAGCCACCCAGGTGCCTCCCCAGTCTGTCCCTTTTGTGTCAGTTCCCTCACACTCCTCAGACCCCAGCTGGCTGGGTGGTGGGGGAATCAAGAGCCCCTCTAGAGGCCCAGACACCTGCACTTTCCACATCCATGTGCCTTCTCCCTGAGCTCAGCTAGTGGGCAGCAATGTGGCTGGCCTCCGCCGCCCCGGCACCCTGGGCACAAAGGGGTGGAGATCCCCAGGGAGGGAGCTACTAAGACGCCTCTCCTTTTCATTGACCTTCAAACCCCCTATGGTAACAGGGTAAAACCCCCAGCATAGGACAGGTGAGGTAGAAGGGAAAAGAGATGTGGAGAAAGGGAGGGAGAGGAAAAGCAGAACGATGGGTGTAGAGTGAGGAATGAACCTTGCTCAGACAAAGGGGTAGCCTTTGCCTTCAGCTCCTGGGAGGTGATCTCAGCCTGTGGAATGAATGTCTTGTCTGGTAAGAGTGTCTTTGGTTCCAAGGGGGCCTTGGACCCCACCAGAGAGTGTAATGATGTGATTTACGGTGGGGGCTTTGGGTCACACAGTCTCAGCTCTGTCCCCGGGGGTGAGGGGGTGGGGAATCAATCATGTGTATGTGAAACCCTGGACACCGAGGCTCAGGTGAGCGTCCCTGGTTGTGATACTCCTATGTATTGTCATACATAGTTTCTGGGAGGAGTTAATGCTGTCCATAATGTCACCAGGAGATGACAATTGGAAGCTCTGTGCTTGGACCTTTCTGGACTGTTCCCATATCTCTTCCCTTAACTTATTTGAATCCGTATCCTCTTGCTGTAATATACTAAAACTGTGAGCATAACAACTTTCAGTGAGTTCTGTGAGTCTTTCTAGCAAATAATCAAACCTGAAGGTGGTCTTGGGGACCCCTGAACTCTGCAGTTGGTGTGAGAAGTGAGGATGGTCTTGTAGACTGTTGCCTAGTTTTACAAGATGGAGAACACTATCATGTTAATACTAGATACAAAAACAATGGTCGTAACACCCTCAGTCAGATGGGGCACTGGGATGCTTCTGGAAGCTGACCAAGGAGAATCACAAGTTCAGTTCAAACTAGTATTGGTTGGTGACGATGATGCTGGAAAAACGACATTTGTGAAACGTCATTTGACTGGTGAATTGGAGACGTATGGGACACTGTTGGCGGTTGAGGCCCATTGCCTTGTGTTCCACACCAGCAGAGGACTGTTAAGTTCAATGTAGGGAATACAGGGGGTCAGGAGAAATTTGGTGGACCAAGAGATGGCTGTTATATATGAATTCTGTGCGCCATCGTGATGTCTGATGTAGCATCGAGCGTTACTTCCAAGGATGTGCCTCACTGGCAGAGAGATTTGGTACAAGTGTGTGAAAACGTCCCCATCACGTCCGGTAACATCGAAGTGGGTGTTAAGGACAGGAAAGTTAAAGCAAAATCCATCATCCTCCATCAAAAGAAGAATCTTCAGTACTGTGATGTTTCTGCTAAAAGTAACCACAAACTTTGAAAAGCTCTTCCTTTGGCTTGCTTGAAGACTAATTGGAGACTCTCACTTGAAGTTCATGGTCATGGCCTTTCTTGCCCCACCAGAGGTGAGTACGGACACAATTCTGGTAGTGCGGTATGAGGCTGGTAGAGGGCTCCCCTCAGCGTGCCCAGAAACACCATCTCTCCATGTGCCGGATAGCTCCATCCTTCTGTGGCTGGTGTACCATGTCATGGTGCCCACACCAACCACAGGTTGGCTGCTCTCTATGCACGTGCCTTCCGCCAATGAGACCATCTTTAAGTGCCTAATAGGAAGAACATTTGATTTCAAAATCCATTTGCATCATAATAAGAAATGTCAACATTTCATCTGTCCACTAAAGGAAGAGCTGCCAGATTCTCTAAATAGAATTCCAACTGTTGCACAATTTTGAATGGATGATTTTTAAAAAATGTTAATTGCTTACCTATGCTAACAAAGTTTCTCCTTGATGGTGACCATCAGGCTTTCAAGTGTTAATCACCCAAAAGTCTAGATCAGTGATTACGTGTGGCTGCTTCGAGCATTAAACCTCATATAAAAAGTTACATTGATGAAAGCAAACTGCAGTAGACTGATTAAAGGCCACCAGCCCCTCCCATGCTCCTTTGCACTGCTCAGTAGGTCCTCCACATCTTCCTCCCATCCAGGGGCCTGCTGTTTCTTCACCCACCCGAGAGTCTGGGCTGGCCTTGTAACCTGCTTCGGCCAATAGAAAGAGGTGGAAGTGACGGGACGCCCGCAGTTAAGTCAGGAAGCTTGAGGCTTCTGCCTTGATTCCCTTGGAAGGTTTGGGTTGCCATGTAAGAGTCCATTTAGCCTACTAGAACATGAGAAGCCATGGAGGAGAGGAGACCTGAGGTGTCCTAGTCCACAGCCAGACATGCAAGCGCAGCCATCTTGGATCTTCTAGCCTAGCTGACCCTCCCTCTTGAATGAGTCCAGTCGAGACCCTCAGAGGAAGTGTCCGGCCAAACCAGCACAATCATGACAAAGCATGGACTATCACCAGCACACTTGGGTTGGCTCGTTGTTACACGGCAAAAGCTAACTAAAACACAAGCTCAATTCATCGTTAAAAAAAATGAAAGGATAGGAGTGCCTGGGTGGCTTAGTCTATTAAACCTCCGACTCTTGATTTTGGCTCAGGCCATGATCTCAGGGTGGTGGAATTGAACCCCACCTCCGGCTCCGCATTCAGCCTGGAATCCGCTTGGATTCCCCTCTCTCCCTCTCCTTAGGCCCCTTCCCCTGCTCTCTCTCTAAATACATAAATAAATCTTTTTCTTTTCTTTTTTTTTTTAAGATTTTTATTTATTTATTTATTTGACAGAGAGAGATCACAAGTAGGCAGAGAGGCAGGCAGAAAGAGAGGGGGAAGCAGGCTCCCCGCTGAGCAGAGAGCCCAATGTGGGGCTCGATCCCAGGACTCTGGGATCATGACCTGAGCCGAAAGCAAAGGCTTTAACCCACTGAGCCACCCAGGGGCCCCTAAATACATAAATAAATCTTAAAAAAAAAAAAAGAAATTATAAGAACAGAAGGGGTAAGTGGGTAGGGAGAGAAATGAAACAAAATTGACCCTACCTTGATAACTGTTGTTGAAGCTGAGGATTTATTACAGACTCATCTTTTTTTTTATATATATGTGTGAAATTTTCCAAAGTATAAAGGAGAAAATGGAGGAGGAGGGCTGTGACGACTGTATTAGGAAACTGTATATGCACACTGGACATTTAACACCATTTATAACAGTTTACATTTCATTTTCTTTACATGATTACATAATCACACAATGAAATCATTTTTTTCCCCCACCAGGCCCCATTTCGACTCTCCAAATACTCTCCAGTTCACCCCTGAAAGTCATCGGGATATTATATAATATAGATTTTTTGGGTGTCTCATGAGGTGAACAAGGATGAGGAGCCTGGTCTGACCCCATATCCAACAACCTCGCGGAAGGCAGCTGGCGTCCCCAACAGGGCTCCAACAAGGCAGGCGCTCCAGCAGGGCGGGGCTCCAACAGGGCAGGCGCCCCTGCCCCCCCCCCCGCCACCGCATCCTTCCCCGAGTGGGAGGAGCCGATGAGAGGCCCGCCTCTCGGCCCGCCCGCTCAGCTCTCCAGCCCGCCCTCCTGCCCAGGGTCTGGCTCGGGTAGTGACTGTGCCCGGCCCGCTTGCCCGTTGGCGCGCGCCCCGTCCTCGGGGTGGGGGTGAGGGTGCTGGGAGGGGCCGGAAAAGGCGGGCCACCCTGAATTACGAACCGCTCCAAACCATCCGGGGAGGAGCCAAAAGCCTTTCTTAGACCGATGCGGCAGTCCTCCCATCCCCTCCCGAATCCTTCCGAGGGGACGGGTGGCGGGCACGCCGCTCTGGGCTTCCAGTCGCCCTGGGACGCCCCGGCTTTGGGGAGCGGGGAAACGCTGCATCTCTGAGTCACACTCTCCGGGCGACCCTCGACGGCTGTACACGCGCGCGCAGCCCCGAAGTGAAGGGGTGACTGGGCGCGGCGTCGAGGGCCGGGGGCGGGACCAGTGCTGTCCCCAGCGAGGCGCGGGGCGGCCGGGGAGGTGGAGGGCCCGGGTGGGGCCCGGCCGTGAGCGCCCCCCGAGGCCGTCTGGAACCCAACTTTCCACCGCCTTTTGGATCCCGTCCCGCTTCCGAATGACGTTGACAGATGCGGGCTCTCGGGCCTCGAAACCACGATCCCAGGAAGTCCTCTTTCCTTGCAAGGGCGCCCAGACCCCGCGGCGCGAGCGGGGAGGGAGGAAGGGAAGGAGGCGGGAGAAACGGGGTGCGGGGTGGAGGGGAGGTAGGCAGCGGTGAAGGAGGGAGAGGAATTGCATTGGCCGGTCGCATCCGCAGCGGATGATCGCGGCGGGGTGGGGCGGGGCGGGGGGGAGCCTCCCCTGGGACCCAGCGCTCCGCTTCCCCACGCCAGGCTGCAGACCAATGAGCCCACAGCACGCGGACCAGAACATAAACAAGGCTATTTTATTACTTCCTTTTTTAAAATTAAGTAATTAATTTATTTATTTATTTTGCTCACTAATTAATAAATAAATTCCTGCACCGGGGGAAAAAAAAATGCAAGCAAGCAGAATCCAAACATCCTCTTGGTTGCCATTTGGTTATGTAAGAAGGAAGAATTAAGGCTATTTGGCAGTAAAGAATTCCTCCAATGCCACGCTCCAAATCAGAGCCCCTGCAAGGCCTTAAAGGGGAAAGCGGGCACCAGCAGCAAGCAGGGAAAGTGGGGCAGAGTTCTGCCGGCAGCTCACTTAATGCTCCTGCTCCTAAGGGGACGATTGTCACATGTCGCAGAATCAGGCCCAGCTGAAAGCGACCAGTCCTTCGCACCACCTCCTAGTACCACCCCCGCCTCCCCATTCACTTTCTGACAGTGCCAGGGCTCCCAGGCCCCCACCCCCATCCACCGTGGCCAGGGTGCTGGGGGGCAGGAATACAAGCCTACCGATGTCCCCTCATCCAGGAGTTTAAGATTGGGAGGGAGAAAGTGTCTATGTAGAGCCAGAGGCCATGGGTGTAACAGGGGAGCTGTGGGAGGGAGCAGCCTTCGAGAAGAAAAGGCCAAGGGAAGGAGGGAGAGAGATCAAGGGAGGAAGGTGGAGACTGAGCATAAAATGCAGCCAGCACTGAGAGAGGCAGGCTGCAGGAATTCTGCGTATGCTCCCTGCTGCCTTCTGAGGCCCACTGCAGCAGCACAACCCCCCACCCCCCAAACACACACCGTCTTTGGTAACAATAATCCCTGTCTTCTGGTTCACCAGGCACCTGTGAATTATAACCTTCTGAAATTCAGTGAGCTCGAAATTTCTGTTGCTTGGACTCAGTGGGCTTCTAAATAATACGCCTTCCAATCAAAGCTTCCTTTCTCATTTTACTTTAAAAACATATATATTTTTTAAGATTTTATTTATTTATTTGACAGAGGGAGAGAGAGAGCACAAGAAGGAGGAGCAGCAGGCAGAGGGAGAGGGAGAAGCCGGCTCCCCACTGAGCTGGGACCCGGACATGGGGATCCAGGGGATCCGATCCCGGGGAGATTGGGGGCTGGACAAGTCGAAAGCCCAGCTCCTGGTTAAGTTTGCCAGCACCACTGCCAAACTCGGATAAACTCGCCACAAGAGAAGTCAGTAACTCCAGAGATGAGGTAGTTTGGAAGAGAGAAAGGGAGAGATTTATTTCGGTTGCTGGCAACTGGGGGCTGGAGACAGGCTCAAGTGACCTCCCCACCTGCAAGATGGAAACCCCGTTTTATAAAGAGAGGTCTGGGGGATAAGTTCGAGAGACAGCGGGCAGGGAGCACGTGATCCCGCGTGGGGGTGGGCCAGTGCTCAGCCCATGATCCTGGGCCAGGAAGGGGATGTGTGGGGTGTGGCCTTCTAGGCATTCCGTTGGTATCAGGACTTTTCTGGTCTGGTGGTTTGGAATGTTCCAGTCATTGCAAAACATCTTCGTCAATGCCTCAAGAAAGTGCGATAAGAAATAAGCACAATGGGTTTTAGCTAGAGCCTGAGTTAAGCGGCTTGTCTATTTCTGGTTTAATTGTTGGGGTCTATAGTTGAGCCACAGGGCTCCCTGACAAAACGGCATGTACCCAACATTATAGTATCACATGGACTAACTGCGGTGCCCAAAACCTCCTCTGCGCTCTGCCTATTTTTCCCTCCCCCCTAAGCTCTGGCAACCACCGATCCTTTCACTGTCTCCATAGTTTCGTCTTTTCCAGAATGTCATAGAGTTGGACTCATGCCGAATGTAGCCTTCTCAGACTGGCTTCCTTCACTTAGTAATTCAATTTTTTTTTATTAGTTTCAGAGGTAGAATTTAGTGATTCATCTGTTGTATAGACCAGCCAGTGCTCATTTCATCAATAATGCCCATCCCCCAGGGACCCCATCCTCCCCAACCCCCCTCCCTCAATCCGCTTCAATGGTAGACATTTCCTGTTTATATTTTCCCACCTTTCTCTCCTTTGGTGGACACGCTACATCATACCTTCCAACTGAGGGAAAAAGTTTATTTGGGGCCTCTCAATAAATTGGAATCAAATGTTTTTGCTTTGGGAAAAGGGAAAATGACAGCGACTAAATCCTGGAACCTAGAAATCCCAGCATTTCTCGTTGTAGTCATGGTCCAACTGGTCTAAAGCGTTCTCTGACTTCATTTTCCAGAGCAGGGATGTTTAAAGCCTGGGGAACACATGTTCTGAATGGTGCCTGCTTCACCCAAGGACTGGACATGCCCACGAACCTGGCATCCATGGAACCGTCCCTAAGGGCTGCCTCTCCTCACTCTGGGTGGCATGGTCCCATCTGCAGTAAGTAGAAGCCAATCATGTTCTGCTTCGAGGCAAAACCATGAGGGCCTGTTTCAGGAGCACTTGCAAAGACTCCTTGCCCTCTTTCCCTGGAAGTCAAGAGCAAGGTCAAGACTCTGTACCATTCTCCCATCACCTATAATAATGGCAGCAATAGCAGTGGCCATTTACAGGGTGCTAATTATATACCAGGCGCCTTGCTAAGTACTTCATACACATTTATTTAATCCTCCCAACCTAATGAGGTCGTATCCCCCATTTTATAACCGAAGAAGCTGAGTCACAGGAAAATTGTTACATGCTCAAGGTCACACAGCTTAGAAGTGGTCTACCCAGGATTTGAGTCCAGAAAGTCTAGTTGCAGGGTTCAACTGTGAACCACCGCACAGTGATGGGGGAAGATATTAGTTATATGTTGCTGTAAAATAAATGACTCCAAAACTCAGTGGCTTAAAATAATTGGGCAGTTATCATGGCACGCAATTCCTGAGGGTCAGGGATCTGGGTGTTCTGGCTCAGAGGGTCTTGGGGGGAAGGCTCTTCTCAAACTATACCCTCCCAAGACTTGAGTGAACATAGAGGATCTGCTTCTAAGCTCATTCGTGTGGCTGGTGGCTGGGGGCCCGAGTTCCTTGCCACATTGGCTTCTCCAAAGGGCTGCTCTGGACAAGGCTTCCCCAGTGTTACGTACGGAGGGGGAGAAAGAGACAGATACTGATAGATGAGCCACTCTACCATATATGACCTAGTCTTCCAATCACACATCATCACTTCTGCCTTCTTCTATTTATTAACCCAACCCACACCCAACAAGAGGATTACACAAAGGCTCGAATACCAGGAAGCAGAGATTACTGGATGCCATCTTGGAGGCTGGCTACCACAGCTAAGCAGGAAAAGGACCTTGCCCTCAGAAAATCCTAAAGCCTGCTTTAGAGGTGATACTGTGCAAATGTTTGTCACCACTCAACACACCCTCACCCTGTGTCCGACACATTTCACCAGGCACTATGGAGAGAGGTAGACTCATCTAGAACATGAGCTCTGTGGGGTCAGGCTCTCCATCTCAGGCAACATAAGGTTGTCAGGCTTCCATGAATATTTTTAATTGACACTAAAATAGTCAAAGATGCACTCACTGCCTTGGGAAGTTCACAACCTAGATTTAGAGCAATCTTAATTACATTTTATTTGCATACCTTTTGTGGTAAAATATACATCACATAAAATTTCCACTTGAACCATTTTTCGAATGTACCATTTAGTAGCATTAAGTACATTCACGATGTTGAGCGACCATCACTGCCACCCACCTCCAGAACTTTCTCACCATCCCAAATTGAAAAATCTGTGTCCATTAAACAATAATTCCCCATTTGTCACTCCCACCCCACCCCTGGCAACTACTTTCTGCTTTCTATGAGTCTGGTAAGCTCCGGGTTCCTGATACAAGGGGATTCCTACAATATTTGTCCTTTTGTGTCTGGCTTACTTTAGCCTAAAGTCTTCAACGTTCATCCATATTGTAGAACGTGTCAGAATTTCCTTCCTTTCTTTTTTATTTATTTATTTACTTATTTATTTATTTTTAAATTTCCTTCCTTTCTAAGGCTGAATAATATTCCATTGGATGCGTATGCCATATTTTGTGTATCCATTCATCCCATCACTGGACCTTTAGGTGGTTTCCACCTTTGGGCCATCGTGATCAATGCTGCTACTAACATGGGCGTGCAAATCTGTTTGAGTCCCAGCTTGCAATTCTTTTGGGGACATATCCTGAAATGGAATTATTGGATCATATGGTAAGCCTATGCTTCTTCTTTTTTTTTTATGTCTAATTGCTTGAGGAACCAAGCAATTATGTTATGTTATGTTCTTAACGACCTCGTGCTAATACACACTATTGTTTTGGGGGCCCCCGTGCTGAATCCTTTACACACATTATCTGAAACCGGTGCCGCGAGGAAGTATTATTACTCTCACTTTTCTTTTCTTACTTTTATTCGTTTTTTTTAACTTTTATTTATTTTTACTCTCACTTTTCTTTTTTTCTCTCTCTCTTTTTTAAGATTTTATTTATTTATTTGTCAGAGAGAGTGAGCACAGGCAGACAGAGTGGGAGGCAGAGGCAGAGGGAGAAGCAGGCTCCCTGCTGAGCAAGGAGCCCGATGTGGGACACTGGGATCATGACCCGAGCCGAAGGCAGCCGCTTAACCAACTGAGTCACCCAGGCGTCCCTTACTCTCACTTTTCAACCGATGAGTTCATTTGCTCAATATCACACAACCAGTTCGAAGACAAAGTCAACACTGGTGGATCGCTGAGCAAGGCAAATGGCTCCAAACCCAGCTGAAGAAAACACAGATTCAGTGCAAGAAACTCGAGGCCACAGAGTGTGGTTGTCTATGGGAAGTTTCCTAAAAGTAAGCAGTGAACCAAAATTTTGAGGATGTTCTGTGATCAGGCGTCCTGCCGCAGATCAGGGCACAAGCTTGCTTCAAACCCTGAGGGTCTGTGTGTGAGTCTCTTCTCTGCGCTTGCCAGGTGCTCTGTACAGCATCTCCATCCAGAGGGACTTTTGAGAACATCAGAGCGGAGAGGCTGGTACTAGAGCCTTAACCCCGGTTGAGCTGTCTCTTGTTCTGGGTCCGCTCGGAGTGGCTGTCTCGCCTAGAATGGGCTGCGTGTTGCTTCTAGAATCCAAAATGACACTTTGGGCGGCATCATTTGCCACCCTAAAATATGTCTCTTTGGCATAAGGAATCCTGATAGGCGGATTATTTTCAAGGAACTGCCAACAAGTGCCGCTCAGGGAACTCAGGAGCCGCCACCCTTTTGTAAGAGAGGTTTACAGGTGTCAGAGACATCTCCGTTCGCAAGTGTGTCTCTCTGGCTGTACCAGGAAGAGGGAGATGACTGAATCCCTAGATGCTCACCTATAGAGATGGCCGTGACTTTAATCTGTGTAACAACCTTACCCCTGTTGACCGTGCTTTTTCGGATCAGCTCCTGTAACTGACTCCCCACGCCCAGCAGCTTTTGTCTGTCATTGGAGGTGGTATTTAAGGGGCTGGCTTCTGCCATTTTGGGGAGTTACTCAGTTTTCCTGGGTGTCTCATGTATACGGGAGGCATGCATGTTATTAAACTTCTGTTTGTTTTTCTCCTGTTACTCTGTCCTGTACTACAAGGGGGTCTCAGTCGAGAGCCTAGAAGGAAAGAAGGGAACTTTATTCCACTGTTTCAACCGAAACACCGTGCCTTTTTCTTGACGGTTAAGTGGTACGAGGGGTTCCAACTGGTGTTTCACTTTGGAGCGGGCATCCCCCTGGCTCCCTAGAAACTTCTTCCAGGTGGTGGAAATTTCCGTAGGTGAACAGTGAATCCAGTTTTGAAATAGCGATCAGAAAGGCAAATGAAGAGAATGGCATTCAAAGCAGAATAAGGTCAGAGACTCCGTGACACAGAAAAGCCCAATCCAAATGATTTACCAAGTTGATGCGGGAAGAGAGAAGAGGCTGGTTCACTTGGAAGGCTCACCGATCACAGGATATAGTTGTCTTCGTGGCTCAGATTTATCACAGTGAAGGGACACGAAGCCCAATCAGCACAAGGAAAAGGTGCATGGGGCCAAGCCCAAGGGAGACCAGGCATAAGCTTCCAAGACTCCTTTTCTCTTGGGGTCACACAGGACGTGCCTAACTCCCCCCAGCAATGTGTAGTGATGACGTGCAAAAGGGTGTCTACCAGGGAATCCCGTTATGAACTGGCCACGCTGGGGGTGGGGGGTTGCTCAGGTAGGCACACTTTGCCTGGCATGTACCAACATTCTTACCTCCCAGAAAGAAAGCAAGAGTTCAGCACGAACCCCACTGTTTACGTAGAGTCTAAGCACAGTGAGCCATTCTCATCAGGTAGGGAATGGTGGGAACCCTCTCCAAATCCTGATTCCCAGGCACTAGTCAAGGGCCAGCCTGGGTAGCTGGCCTTTCTAGGGAGAAGCAGTCAGCCCTGCCATGTGAACTCCTTTTTGCACAACATGAATCCCACAGAACGCCTCAGACAGGTCCACGAGGGAGAGTCACGAGGGAGATGCACGAGGTGTTTGTCCCAGTCCTATTTATGAGGGCGGGGATGCCCAGGCACTCTGCGAGTTTGTCACTGGGACAGGGGTCATGGTTCAGGAGGGTGGAGGTGTATCTTGGCATATCCCACAGCGATCAGAAGCAATGGATTACACGTACACGTAGTAACAGGAACGGATCTGAAACACTTAATCCTTAGTGGAAAAAAAAAGGTAAGAACTAAGATGATATATACAAGCCAACACCATTAATGTAAATTCAAAATACATACAGGCACAGTTCATATAAATTTCAAAAACAGGAAATGTAACCTGGGAAGTTAGAAGTTTGGATACAAATTACCTTCGGAGAGGTAGTGACTAGAAAGGGGTACGAGGCGTTCCCAGAGCACTGGTCAGATTCTCTCTCTCTGCAGCTGGGAACCAGTTATAAAGGTATGCTCATTTTGTGAAAATGGAGCCAGCCGGGCCCTTAGGATTTGTGCATTTTTCCATGTGTTACATGGCTATACAATTCACATTAAAACAAAAAACACTATGGGAGGCCTGGGTGGCTCAGTCCGTTAAGCATCTTGTCTTTTGCTCAGGTCATGATCCTGGGGTCCTGGGATGGAGCCCCACGTCACTGGGCTCCCAGCTCAAGGGAGAGCCTGCATCTCCCTCTCCCTCTGCCCCCCCCATTCGTGCTTGCTCTCTCTAGAGCTCTCTGTCTTTCTCTCTCTGAAATAAATAAAATGTTAAAAAACAAAACAAAACATGTTTATGGAAATGATCCCATACAAAGGAAAAGATCTACATTAAAACGACTGTCTCTGGGGAAAGGGAGGGGGGCAGGACCAGAGAGAAGATGAATACACACGCGCACACACACACACATGCACACAACAGGCCTTATGGGGATCAGTGTTGTTAATCTGACACAAACAGAAGAAGATTGTTAATTCACCCTCCTGCACCTGGGGTTAAAAAAAAAAAAAAAAAGATCCTAAAAAGCTCGCCTTGTGAGCTCACTGTTCAGAGGGACTTGATTTCTTGGCAGTGTTTATGAGCCCATCTCTTGTCTACCCAGTTTCCTAAGAGATTAGGGACCCCCCCCACCCCAACATCGTCTCCAACCTGGAAGAGCTCTAGGGGTTACCTAGCCGTGCTGAGATCCCAGAGGGCCGCAGAGGCTGCTCTGGTCAAGGCTACCCTTGCTGAGTGACTTTACAGTTAAGAGGAAAGATGCATTCTCATCAAATCCCCGGAAAGACTTAAGAGAGCTTTGCAAGTTCTTCCAGGAGCGGCCTCCAAATACCCTTGGAGGGCTCATTAAAAGCCAAGGTGCTGGGCCGCACCCCTAGAGCTCTGATTCAATTGGTCTAAGGGGTAGGCCAGGAGAATTTGTATTTCTTTTTCTGTTTTTTTTTTAATTAAAGATTTTTATTTATTTATTTGACAGAGAGACACAGAGTGAGAGAGTGAACACAAGCAGGGCGAGTGGGAGAGGGAGAGGCAGGCTTCCCGCCAAGCAGGGAGCCTGATGCGGGGCTCAATTCCTGGACCTCCTCCCCGCCGAAGGTAGATGTTCAACAACTGAGTCACCCAGGCGCCTCAGAATTTGTATTTCTAACAAGGTCGCAAGTGCTGCTGTTGCTGGTGGTCCTGGAACCTCACTTTGAGAACCACAGATGCTACAGAGGAGGAAGAAACAGCTACCAGCCGTTTCTGATTAGCAAAGCTTTCCTCCCCCAGGGCTTCCCCAGGCTACAAAACAAACCTCAGCCCGGACTGTGCTCTAACCAGATGGTGTGACCCTGAGAAGTGGAGCTGATTGCATAGACAATGCGAGAAACTCGAGAAGCAAGGATCTGTAGTCTTGGAGACATCAACGGGCCACCTCGGCAACCAGCGCAACCAACCCTCCATCCAAAACAAGAGGTGGTAGTCTGAGCGTTTGGCTGAGCAATGTGGGCCATGGCCAAGTCTGCCAGAGTGGTATTTTCAGGGAAATGTGAGTACATGTCCAAGAAGGTCAGGGCGTGATGACCCCGCTCGAGCACAGAACATGTTGTGAAAGAGAATGGTCAGCAGGGAGTGTAGACCAGGGCTTCCTAACCTCGTCACACACAGAAAACGATAACATTTGCATCATTCATTTCAGAGGGTCAGTAAAAGGCTTGGTTAAAAAAAAGATAAACGATTCCATTTCCTTTACAATATATAATTGTGGTAATAAAAAAGGATTTGGTGATGATAGAAAACATAGAATTTGTATAAAATGCAAATAAAACTATAAGGAAGTGGGGCGCCTGGGTGGCTCAGTCGGTTAAGCGCCTGCCTTCAGCTCAGGTCATGATCCCAGGGTCCTGGGATCAAGCCCCACATTGAGCTCTCTGCTCCGCAGGTAGCCTGCTCTCCCTCTGCTCCTCCCCCTGGCCCATTCTTTCTCTCTCACTTGCAAATAAATAAAATCTTTAAAAAAAAAAATAAAAAAAAAATAAGGAAGTGTACAACTCAGTTCCTGGGGGGGACTTTGCAACGCATTCTCGGCACCTAGGGAGCCACGGCACCCTCGCCAGGAAGCTCTGCTCCTAGTGTCCCACCTGCCAGAGGCAAGAGCCAAGCTGACCGAGGGGTCCTCACGTGGTGGGGTATGGGTTCCTTACAGCTGTGTCACAAAACTCAGCTGCTTAAAACAACACTGAACACTCTACCATCTGCCAGTGTCTGTGGGTCCAGAGGCTGGGAGAGCCTCCCGGGGTGGTTCTGACTCGGGGTCTCCCATGAGGTTGCAGTTAAGACCGAACTGCTGTCTCTGAGGACTCCACTGGCCGGAGCATCCACTTCCAAGATGGTTGACTCACATGACTGGCAAGTCAACACTGGCTGTTGGCAGGAGACTTCAGTTCCTCATCACATGGACCTCTCTTTAGGGCTGTGGGAGTGTCTTCACAACATGGCAGCTGGCTCTCCCCAGAAAAAAAATGACCCATGGGGCACCTGGGTGGCTCAGTAGGTTGAGCCAGCCTCTGCCTTCGGCTCAGGTCATGATCCCAGGGTCCTGGGATCGAGCCCCGCATCGGGCTATCTGCTCTGCAGGGAGCCTGCTTCCCGCTCTCTCTCTGCCTGCCTCTCTGCCTACTTGTAATCTCTGCCTGTCAAATAAATAAATAAATAAATAAAATTTTTAAAAGAAAAAAAAAAAAAGAAAGGAAGGAAAGAAAAAAACGACCCAAGAGAGAGCAGGGTAGAAGCTACAGTTTCTCTTATGGCCTAACGTCAGAAGTCATGCATCAGAAGTCACGCACTGTCACTTCTGCAGCATCCTATTAGCTACACTGCCAGCCCTATTCACTGAGGGAGGGTTGTATACGAGAGAAGGGATACGCCGAGGCCAACATCTGGGGCCATCTTTGAGGCTCCTGCCACAGGCGGCCTCTGAGGGGTGCACTAGGGCTCTGCACACAAACGCCGGCCTGCAAGAAGGATTCCTCTGGGCGATCCTCCTTCCCGCACTCTGATTTTGTGCTCGCTTTATCAGTTAGGATTAGGTGTGGCTGTTAAACAGAACACCGAGTGCTTTAAACAAGATAGAAGTTTCTCTTTCATTTAAAAACAGTCCAGAGATAAGCAAACCGAGGCCGCCTGGGTGGCTCCACAGGCCTCTGGGAGCCGGGTTCTTTCTTTCTTTCTACACTGTCATCCTCACCGCAGGGCTTCCCTCCCTCAGGTCATGAGGCTGCTGGGAGTCCCACACCCACATTCTAGGTAGGAAGTAGGGGAACCGCAAAGGACCACTGAAGAGCTTTCCTAGAAACCCCACCCACCTGCTAACCACCTCAACGGTCATCCCTAGCTGCAAGGGAGTCTGGGAATGTCATTTTCTATCTGGCTTCTCTGGGTGCTGTTGGCGAGGGGGAAGAGGAGAAAGGGGAGTGGGTAGGCATGTTTGCAGCCGGGGCTCACTGGCACAAGAGCACAAGGCTCCAGGGGGCCCAGACAGACCAGGTTTGGCCACTTGGCCGCTGACAAAACCCAAAGGCAGAGAAATGAATGAAGGTGAAACAAGAAAGGACTTTATTTCAGTGAGGCCACCACCGGGCAGACTAGTGTCTCAAAGACGGTCTCTGAAGTGCCAAACATACTTCCAGGTTTATCTAAGGAAACGGTGGGGGGGGGGGCGGGGCCTGGTTGTTTCAGTCAGAAGAGCTCATGACTCTTCGTTCCAGGGTCGTAGGTTTGATCTCCACATAGGGTGTAAAGATTACTAAAAAAATAAACTTAAAAAAAAAAATGCAGGTCAAAGGTGGGTGGTTATGGGCCTGCGGGCAGTGAAGGTCAAACGGACCACTGTCTTGGAGTCAGCCAGGGGCGGATCTTGCTGGCTCAGGGCAGTCCTTGTTGCTTGAGGGGGTAGTTTCATTGCCCATCAGGGAATGCTTTGCCCTGGGGTCTTCCACCCAAGCCAAGAGACAGGCTGGAAAGAACCCAACCAGAGAGTCTGAGGTCAAAATGGTGGCAGCTGGGGCTCCTGGCTGGCTGGGTCCGTTAAAGCTTCTGACTCTTGATTTTGGCTCAGGTCATGATCTCAGTACAGGTCAGACTCTGTACTGAGTGTTGAGCCTGCTTGAGATTCTCACTCTTCCTCTGCACAACGCCCCCCCACCCGCCCCGGGGTGTTTGTGTGCATTTGTGAGCTCTCTCTCTCTCTAAAAATAAATAAATATGGGGCGTCTGGGTGGCTCAGTCCATTAGGCACCTGCTTTCGGCTCAGGTCATGATCCCAGGGTCCTGGGATCGAGCCCCGCATCAGGCTCTCTCCTCGGCAGGGAGCCTGCTTCCTCTCTTTCTCTGCCTGCCTCTCTGCCTACTTGTGATCTCTGCCGGTCAAATAAATAAATAAAATCTTAAAAGTAAATAAATAAAAATAAATAAATAAATAAATAAATAAATAAAATAAAATGGAGGCAGCTGAAGTCCTCTTTCACGCCTACCACTTTTGCTAAGCAAACTTCCCAGAAAATAATTTGGCCTCCTCGTTTCCTTTATTCAGAGTGGGGGGGATGGCTCTCAATGGGAAAAATGGGTATTTCTGGACCATGAAAATTTATGTTCAGTGTAAACAAACCTGTACTTCTTCTTTTTTTTTTTTTAATTTATTTGACAGAGAGAGAGAGATCACAAGTAGGCAGAGAGGCAGGCAGAGAGGGAAGCAGGCTCCCTGATGAGCAGAGAGCCCGATGCGGGGCTCCATCCCAGGACCCTAGGATCATGACCTGAGCCTAAGGCAGAGGCTTTAACCCACTGAGCCACCCAGGAGCCCCCAAACCTGTACTTCTTAAAGTTCATATACTGGAATCCAGCCAATGTATCTGCCTGGGAGCCTTTGGCTATTCCGGGGTCTAGGAATCTTTTTCAGGCTGGAAGTCCCGGAGCTTGGAGTCCCCCAGCCCTTCAGGTGCACTATCTTGCCAGCTCTCTTGGGTCAGGCCACTTTTCCCAGGGCACTGCCAGGAAGCAGAGCAACCCCATGGCTTGCAGAGTGGCTGACCTCTGTCCCTGCCTCTGCCCTGGGGAGTCCCTGTCCCCTCCCATCCGCTCTAGAGGATGCCCCTCCCTCCGGGGCACCCATCATGACTTCTCCAGTCAGCCCAGGCTTTCCTTAAACACCTGAAGCAGGACTTAATCCACCCAGCTTTTGCTAGTCTTGCCAAGGCCCTGAGGCGAGGGCCTACAGAGTCCTGGGCTGAGAGGAAAATACTGAGAGAGCTATACAATTATAGTCCAGTACATTCTCCTGCCTCAAGTGAGATGTGGGGGCCGACCCAGGAATGCTAAGGAGCTTAGCCTTTATCCTGCAGGCATCCGAAGCTACTGGAACTTTTTTCCAGAAGGAAGCAACATGACCAGCTGTGCATTTTAGGAAAACGATTTTGGGGGCAGTGGGGAGACAGAACCAGAGTGGGGAGATGTGAAAGCAAGGACACGAGTTGGGAGTGCCTGCCAGGTTCTCAGAGAGAAACAATCAGGCAGTCCAGACGAGATCTTTAAAAGGATTTGGGTGAGGGGTGCCTGGGTGGCTCCGTCAGTTAAGCCCCCTGACTCTTGGTTTCACCATTCCCATTTGACAGATAAGGGAAATGATGTCCCAAGAAGTTAGTTTGCTCCAGGACGCATGGCTGGGAAGTGAAAGATACAGACTGAGGCAGTTTACCTTCAGGCACTGGGCTCTGAATCATTATTACACTCTGCCACAGCTATGTGATGGTCCTAGAGGTGTCACTCGTGAGGTTGGCCAGTTCCTCTGCACCAAACTGTCCGACCCACAGCTTCTGGAAGGTGTTTTGCAGTGAAAACACCCGACTGCACCCTACCCCCTTGTCAATAACTGATTGGGCAGTGATCAGCCTCGGAGCTGAGAAAAATAAATCCACAGGTGGAATGGCAGCGTCCCAGAGTAGATGACCCCAGAGAAGGAGATTTTCTCACACTTAGTGATTGAAACCAGGGCATGCTGGGGGATTCATCAGTTAATCACGGGAGCAGAAGCTAAAAGGTCATGACGTGGGTAGGCCATGAGTAAGCAGAAGTTAGGAGGGAACAGAAAGGATGAATGAAATGAGTAAGCAGATGTAGTCATCAGGGAAATGTAGTCATCAGGGAAAGAAGAAAGACAGCAGATTGCCCAGGAGCAAGGGAGAAGCCACGAGAGGGGTCTCAGGAGCTTGCTGCCTGGGCTCCTTTCTGCCTCTCGTGGCCCAGCAAGACCCCAAGGCCTGTCTCTCTGATTGCCCCCCGTGGGACCTATAGTTGACTTCGCTGACGAGTAACTGTTTCCTATCACCTAAAAAGTCCCAATTCAGCTGAAGGTGTTGTCAGCAGAGACAGGGACAACAAGAAGAGGAGGGGCTACCGAAGATGTCCATGGGGGGTCGGAAAAGATCTGACATATTCTTAGAAATCTAGAAGGCCATCTGTATGCGTAGAGCTGTGCCCTTGCCCAGGAAAGGCCTGAAGGAGCCCTAATCTCGCAGCTCGGGCTGACCTTGAGACTCTGCAAGCAGGAAACAAAGGCTAGGGCAGAACTGTCAGCTACCGGGTTGGGTGTTGAAAGTGTGTCTTAACATACCCACAGAACCCACTGGCAATGACTGGGGGACCTCCTGCTTCCAGACACTTGAGGAAATCTCTGTCCATTCATAAGCTGACCACTAAGCTAGTGAGCAGGGACGTCAGTGGCCACCCATGACAAAGAACATACCCTGTAGAATCAGTTCAGAAACAAGAAACGAGGCTAAAGAGCAGCAACAACCAACCCTGGATGGAGGAAGACTCCGACTTCCGGGATTGTCACATTACATTACTTGAAGTGTCTAGGGCACCTGGGTGGCTCAGTCGGTAAAGCGTCTGCCTTCAGCTCAGGTCATGGTCCTGGAGTCCCGGGATCTTAATATTTCACGTGCTGAAAATATCTCATGAGAACAAGCTAAAGGACAACAGAATGCTACTACACACCAATGAGAATGGCCAAAACGAAAAAGACCAACAATGCCATGTGCCAGCAAGAATATGGAGCCATTGGCGCTTGCATACGTCACTGGTGGGGATGTCAAATGTTTTAGCAACTCTGGAAAATGGTCTGGCACTTCCTTAGCCATGTAAACATAGAATTACCATACGGCTCAGCTACTGTGCTCTTATTTACCCAAAAGCAATGGGTAAATGAGAAAGGAGACCGCACAAAGACACGTACACAAACATTCACCGCAGCTGTATTCCTAATAGCTTAAAAAAAAAGTGGAAATGGCAGAAATACCCATTAATAGGTGAATGGATAAGGGAGGTATGGTATATCCATACAATGGAATACTAGTCATCAATAAAAAAAGAAATGAACTATTCAGGCACACAACAGCATTGATAATCTCAAAATACACACTGAACGGGGCACCTGGGTGGCTCAGCCGTTAAGTGTCTGTCTTTCTCAGGTCATAATCCCAGGGTCCTGAGATAGAGCCCCTACATCAGGCTCCCTGCTCAGTGGGAAGCCTGCTTCTCCCTCTCCCACTCCCCCTGCTTGTGTTCCCTCTCTGGCTGTCTCTGTCAAATAAACAAATAAAATCTTAAAAAAAAATACATGCTGAACCAAAAACCAAGACACAAAAGGGTCCACACTGTAGGATTCCATTGATAGGGAACTATAGAAAGATCTATTCTCCAGTGACAGCAGGCAGATAAGTGGTTGCCTGGAAATGGGGGTGGCATTGGGAAGGGACACAACTGAACTTTTTTAGAGTAATAAAATTTTCTATACCTTGATTGTGATAGTGGTTACATTTCTGCATACATTTGTCAAAACTCATCAAAATGGTACACTTAAAACTGGCTCACTTGATTGTATGTAGCATCTACTTTAATAAAACTAGTTTATTTTTAATTTTTAAATTTTTTTATTTTTTAAAAGATTTTATTTATTCCTTTGACAGAGAGAGAGCGCGAGAGCGCGCGCGCAAGCACAAGCAGGGGGAGCAGCAGACGGAGAGAAAGACGCAGGCTCTCTGCCGAGCAGGGAGCCCGATGTGGGGTTCGATCCCAGGACCCCAGAATCATGACCTGAGCTGAAGGCAGACCATTAACAGACTGAGCCACCCAGGTACCCTAATAAAACTAGTTTTTAAAAATGAACACAGGGGCACCTGGGTGGCTCAGTCGGTTTAGTGGTTTAGTGTCTGACTAGTGATTTTGGCTAGGTCATAACCTCAGGGATTGAGGGATGCAGCCCCATGTAGGGGGTCCCCACTCAGCTGGGGGTCGCTGGGGATTCTCTCTCTCTCTCAACCTCTCCATCCGCCCCTCCCCTGCCTACAGGTGCCTAAGGGTGGGCTGCTCTCTCGCTCACTAAAATAAATAAATATGAAAAATTTAAAAAAAATGCAGAGGGGCACCTGGCTGGCTTAGTAGGTAAAACAGGTGGCACTTGATCTCAGGTAGTTGTCAGTTCAAACCCCACCGCGGGTGTAGAGATTGTTTAAAAAAAAGTTTTGAAAAAAAGGGAAGGAAATTATGAAATACCTCAGAGATGGCTGACGAGGATGGGTTCAAGGGCACAGGTGCTAGATCAGGCTCAGGAAGGGGCACTGCCACCCCCACCCCCCCTCCCCCCACACCCCCGGCCTCCGAATCAGCACCGGATAGGCAGATGAAGACACGCGAGTTGAGCAGAGTTCACCAGGCCTCGGTGGAGGAGGCCAGGGTTCGTGATCCTTCCACCGGACTGTGCTGTGGGAGCCTGGGGCCAGGGGAGAAGCAGGCAGCTTTGAACATGCTGTTAGGAAAGGCAGGAAGCCAGCCACCTGGTTCTAGTCCAAGGCTTGTCAGACACAACGCGGGAGCTCATTAATCAGTAATGAGGCCCATCGGTGTGTTTATGGATTTTACCCTAGCAACCTGGGGGCAATGCGGGGGAGAAGCATTTCAAATGCCAGTGCCCTCCTAGCCTCCTGGGCCGCTGCTCAGCCCCTGAGGCCTGGCCTGTGTCCCCCGCCGACCCCCCAACACCCACCCCAGCCGGGTGTTGTTTCTTGGGGCCTCTGCTCATGTGTCTCTCAGCTGCTGGGCACTTGGCCACCTCAGCCCCCCCATCCCCCATTTCCCCATCTCCCATCCCTTCCCCTCACCCCCAGTCCCCTTCTCTCCCCATCCCCCCCACCCCCACCCCAGCCAAGGCCCAGGCTGCGGGCGTGCGTTGCCTCTGCCAGTCCTCTCTGTTCAGGGAGGAGAAGAAGAGCCTCTGGAGACCTAGGTCTCTGTCTGCTCCCCACCTCTCAGTCATCTCCAGGGATTTCCGGGTGAGCGGACCTCCTCCCTCCTCCCAAGAAGGGAAACCCTCCCCGGAGGTGACTTTCAGCGGAGCACAGGCCCTTTTCCTGGTAATCCATTACCTTACATCCTGCTCTGCTGGAGTTTTTTCATCTTTAATTATCTTGTGATGACAAAATTACATGCTCTCTGGAAGACAAACAAGGTGGAAATGTATAATTCTCTGTGCTTCCACCTTCCAGAAATAACCCGTGCTCGCTCTGGTTTATATTCCTCAGGATGGATGCATGTATTCTTACCTATGAGAATGCATTAATTTTCTTTTTTATATTTTAGTTTTTATTGTACTGAAATATACATAATACCAGACGTTTTCAGAATGTAAAAATGTAAACATTTAAATTTTATACAATTTAAAATTTGAAATTTACCCTTTAAACCATTTTTTAAATTAAAAAGAACTTCAAGATTTTATTTATTTATTTGAGAGAGAGCTTGAGTAGGGGAAGGAGCAGAGGGAGAGGGGCAAGCACAGGGAGCTGGACGTGGGGCTTGATCCCAGAACCCTGAGATCAAGACCCGAACTGAAGTTAGAAGCTTAACTGACTGAGCCACCCAGGTGCCCCAATTTTGGCCATTTTTTAAAAAAGATTTTATTTATTTATTTGACAGAGCGAGAGAGTGAGCACAAGCAGGGGAGCAGCAGAGGGAGAGGGAGAAGCAGGCTCCCTGTTGAGCAGGAGCCTGATGTGGGTGAGACTCCATCCCAGGACTCCAGAATCATGACCTGAGCCCAAGGTAGACGCTTAACTGACTGAGCCACCCAGGTGCCCCCCATTTTGGCCATATTTAAGCATACAGTTCAGTGGCATTAAGCACATTCACATTGTTGTGGAACTGTCACCACCACCTATCTCCAGAACTTTCTTACCTTCCCGAACTGAAACTCTGTCCCAATTAAACACTAACTCCCCATTCTCCCCTCCCCCAGGCCCTAGCACCCAGAGACTTCGTGTCTCTGCAACTTTGGCTACTCCAGGGAGTTCATCTAAGTAGAATCATACAATATGTGTCCTTTTTTTTTTTTAAAGTTTTTATTTATTTAAGTTATCTCTCTGCCCAGTGTGGGGCTTGAACTCAAGATGCTGAGATCAAGAGTTGCAAGCTCCTTTGACTGAGCCAGCTGGGCTCCCCATATTTGTCCTTTTATGTCTGGTTTATTTCACTTGGCATATTTCAAATTTTTTTTTTAAGATTTTATTTGTTTATTTGACAGACAGAGATCACAAGTAGGCAGAGAAGCAGGCAGAGAGTGAGGAGGAGGCAGGCTTCCCGCCGAGCAGAGAACCCAATGAAGGGCTTGATCCCAGGACCCTGGGATCATGACCTGAGCCTAAGGCAGAGGCTCAACCCACTGAGTCACCCAGGCGCCCCTCAAATTTTTTGGAAAAGATTTTATGTGAGAGAGAGAGAGAGAGCACGTGCGCTTGCGAGTGCATAAGCGACGGGGAGGGGCAGAGGGATAGGGAGAAGCAGGCTCTCCACTGAGTTGGGAACCCAATGTGGGGCTCAATCCCAGGACCCCGGGATCATGACCTGAGCCAAAGGCAGACACTTAATCAACTGAACCACCCAGGACTCCCTGCATGTCCATAATCTATAATCGGATGCCCTCCTACGCCAAACCCCTCTGATATTCTGAACCCTTTAGTGCTTTTGCCTCTGTGCCTTCGTCCCACTCATTTTGCCTTTCTTCTAGCAGTTTCTATTGCCTAAAACTCTTTCTGTGCTTCTCTGCTTCGCCAATCCCTTCTTGGCCTTCCCCAACTAATCCAACTCTCCCCTTGCCCAGTGATTCCTGCTGGTTTTTCCACAACAGTGTTTTATTTACATAATTTACTTGATTTTTGTATATTATGACTTCCCAACTGATGGTAGGCACGCCTTGAAGATGTGGTTATATTGTCTCTGCATTCTCCTTACTCTAAGTTCAGTACTGGGCACACTGAGTTATGGAGGATCCTGAGAACCTGGCAAACAAGTTAGACTCAGTGTTAAAGGGGCTTCGGTAAGCATGACAGTGACAAAACCAAGACATATTTTATGCAAATCTGTGTTTCCCACGGCGGGGGTGGGGAGAAAACTAAAGTAAATGTCCTTCGATGTAAGCCATAAGAACTGTGATTTTCTTTCCACATTTGGTTAACACTCCCCCATCTCATCAATATACAGACAATATACACTTATCACACATCTGGGGTTGGTATTCAGAATTGGGACTAAAAAGTCTCTACAAGGGGCCTTGCGGCACAGGACTTGGATGGGAGCCAGGAGGGCAGAGGGAGAGGTGCTGGAAGAGATTTAAAAATCATTGGCGATTGTTATGAACAATTTCATGCCAATAAATTTGGAAAATTAAGTGAAAGAGACAGTCTTGTAGATGTAAAGTAACAAAATCAATTCAAAAAGAAATGGAACATCAGAATAAATCAATAGCCTCTTAAAAAGATGAAAGAGAAAGTAAAAATTCTCTCCCAGGGCCCACTCTACCCTCCACAAAAGAAAGAAAGAGAAGGAGAAAGGGAGGGAGGGAGGGGACCACCAGCTTCAGATACTTTTCATGGATGTGTTTTACACCATTTTCAGAAAATAGGAAATCATATAAACTGTTACATCAAATAAGAGGGGAAACTGCCCAGCTCATTTTATGGGGCTATTAGAATCTTTATCTTCGGGGCACCTGGGTGGCTCAGTCGTTAAGTGTCTGCCTTTGGCTCAGGTCATGATCCCAGGTTCCTGGGATCAAGCCTTACATCAAGCTCCTTGCTCTGTGGGAAGCCTGCTTCTCCCTCTCCCACTCCCCCTGCTTGTGTTCCCTCTCTCGCTCTTCTCTCTGTGTCAAATAAATAAATAAAAATCTTAAAAAAAAAAAGAATCTTAATCTCCAAACCAGATAAATACAATAACAAGATAAGGCAGAAATGGACTAAACTCATTTATGAGCACAAATTCCAAACTTTTGAATAAAATATTAGCAAGTTGAAAGCAGCAGTGTACCGGGCACTAAAACATCATGGCCAAGCAGAGTTATTGCAGGCATGCAAGGATGGTTCAACATCAGAAATCTATTATGGAATTCGTTGCTGATAGAAGAAAGAAGAGATTGAGGTCATCAAAAGACAGAGTTAAGTTCCATCTCTGTTCTGCCACTAACCGGCTGTACAACCTTTTACCTGTCTCCGGCCCACTTCCGATGGACCTCTCAGGAGGGGCTCTTCACTGAGAGGGGGAGCACAGCTTTGAGAAGCCACCTGTTCATCTCCCTGTGCCACTTTATTCACCTGTGAAATGAAGAAATAGTCTATCATTGTATAAGCTTCATGAAAGGCACATGATAGAGTCCAACAAAACAGAAAGGGAAGAATTGCCGCATGGCTGGGTACTGGTTGAGCAATTGAGTCCAAGGTGCTGGTGGGCTCCTAGGAGGAGATCAGGCCCACAGTGCCACCCTGTGGCTTGTTGGGAAATGCATAAAAGATATAGGTACCTCGGGGGCCAGCTGATTACAGACAAGAAGAAGCAAATTTGGACTAAATACAGTGGTGGATGATGGAAGTACGTGCTACCATCTGAAGTAGTTTTCTTTCTTTCCTTTTAATTGTTGGGTTTTTTTTTAAAGTTTATTTGTTTACTTAAATAATCTCTACACCCAGCATGGGGCTCGAACTCATGACCCTGATATCAAGAGTCACATGCTCTTCCGACTGAGCCAGCCAGATGTCCCTAAAGTTCGTTTTCAAAACAAAACAAAACTGAATCAGAGGCGTCTGGCTGGCTCAGTCTGTTGAGCATCAGCCTTTGGCTCAGGTCATGATCTCAGGGTCCTGGAATCGAGCTCCTCATCGGGCTCTCTGCTCAGTGTGAGCCTGCTCCCCCTGCTGGTACTCTGTGTCAAATAAATAAGTAAAATCTTAAAAAACAAAAACAAAAACCTGAATCTGATCAAGCCTCTAGATCTGTGTTATCCAAATACAGTAGTCAGTCATATATGGCTATTCATATTTAAATGGATTAAAATTAAATAAAATTAAAAATCTAATTCCTCAGTTGTTTTTTTTTTAAAGATTTTATTTTTTATTTGACAGACAGAGATAACAAGTAGGCAGAGAGGCAGGCAGAGAGAGAGAGAGGAGGAAGCAGGGGCTTGATCCCAGGACCCTGGGATCATGACCTGAGCCAAAGGCAGACGCTTAACCCACTGAGCCACCCAGGCGCCCCATAATTCCTCAGTTTTATGTTTTAAAACTAGCTAGCCACATCTCAAGTGCTCAGTACTCCCATGTGGTGAGTGGCTGCCATATTGGACAGTATAGATATAAAACATTTCTCATTATAGAAAGTTCTACTGGATAGCACTGGTTTAGCTCTATAGGGAATACAGAGGACAAAGGAACATGTCAAATCACACCATGAGGATGAACTAAAGCAACTTTCAGATGATGGGAAATTTTTTTAAAGATTTATTTATTTATTTATTTGAGAGAGAGACAGAAAGAGAGAGTAAGAGAGAGTATGAGCGGGGGGAGGGGCAGAGGGAGAAGCAGACTCCCCGCTAGCAGGGAGCCCAATGTGGAGCTTGATCCTGGGACTCCAGAATCATGACCCAAGCCAAAGGCAGACGCCTAACCGACTAAGCCACCCAGGTGCCCCACAGACTATGGAAAATTCTTACAGGCAAATTATCCAATTTCTTCAACAACAACAATAATAATAAGTTATGAGACAAAAATGAAATGGAGGGTAAATGTAGGGACAAACAGACTTAAGAAACATGCCATCAATCGGACTTGTTTACATCTTGATTCAAACAAACTCTTGATTTTGTATAAATCCAGTTGGGGAAATATGAGCACTGAGTAAATGGTTGATGGTATGAACTAACTATTGTTATGGGGGGTGATAATGGTATTGTAGTTATGTTCTTTTTTTTTTTTAGATTTTATTTATTTATTTGACAGATAGAGATCACAAGTAGGCAGAGAGGCAGGCAGATAGGCAGGAGGAAGCAGGCTCCCCGCTGAGCAGAGAGCCCGATGCGGGGCTCGATCCCAGGACCCTGGGATCATGACCTGAGCCGAAGGCAGAGGCTTTAACCCACTGAGCCACCCAGGTGCCCCTGTAGTTATGTTATTTTATAAAAGTCTTTAACTCTTGGGACACCTGGGTGGCTCAGTCAGTTGAGTGTCTGCCTTTGACTCAGGTCATGATCTTAGAGTCCTAGGATCAAGTTCCACATGGGGCTTCCTGCTCAGTAGGGAGTCTGCTTCTCCCACCGCCTGCTCTGCTTGATGCTCCCCCTGCTTGTTCTCTCTGTCTCTGACAAATAAATAAATAAAATCTTTTTTAAAAAGTCTTTAACTCTTAGGGGCACCGGCTAGCCCAGTTGGTGGAATATGTGACTCTTGATCTTGGGGTTATGAGTTTGAGCCCCATGTTGGGTGTAGAGATAACTAAAAAACAAAGTCTTGGGGCACTTGGGTGGCTCAGTGGGTTAAGCCTCTGCCTTCATCTCAGGTCATGATCTCAGGATCCTGGGATTGAGCCCTGCATCAGGCTCTCTGCTCAGCGGGGAGCTCGCTTCCCCCTCTCTCTCTGCCTGCCTCTCTGCCTACTTGTGATCTCTGTCTGCAAATAAATAAGTAAAATCTTAAAAAAAAAAAAAATAAAGTCTTTAAAAAAAGTCTTTTAGGGGCGCCTGGGTGGCTCAGTTGTTGAGCATCTGCCTTTGGCTCGAGTCATGAGCGTAGGGTCCTGGGATCGAGCCCTGCATTGGGCTCCCTTCTCAGTGGGAGGTTGGCTTCTCCCTCTCCTACTCCCTCTGTTTGTGTTCCCTCTCTCGTTGTGTCTCTCTCTGTCAAATAAATAAATAAAATCTTTCAAAAAAAATAAGTCTTTAACTTTTAGAGATACATTTTGAAAAATCTGGCCATGAAATGATATGCTGAGATTTGTTTCAAAACATTCTAGGGGTGGTGAAGGGAGTAAAGGAATAGAGGAGACAAGATTGGCCACGAATAGATAACTTTTATTTTTATTTATTTATTTTTTTAAAAAAGATTCTATTTATTTATTTGACAGAGAGAGAAATCACAAGTAGGCAGAGAGGCAGGCAGAGAAGGAGGGGGGAAGCAGGCTCCCCGCTGAGCAGGGAGCCCAATGTGGGGGTCGATCCCAGGACCCTGAGACCATGACCTGAGCTGAAGGCAGAGGCTTAACTCACTGAGCCACTCAGGTGCCCCAATAGATAACTTTTTAAAATTGGGTGATGAGTACTAAGGGTACCCAGATATCTGGTCAAACATTATTCTGGGTATGTCTGTGAATGTTTTGGATGAGATTAACACTTACATTGGTAGATTGAGAAAAGGAGATTGCCCACCCCAGTGTGGGTGGGCCTCATCCAATCAGTCGAAAGCCTGAGCAGAACAAAAAGGCTGAAAGAGGGAACTCCTCCTGCCTGACGGCCTTAAAACTGGGACATTGTTTTTCTCCCAATCTTTGGAAGTGTAGCTAAAGTATCAGCTCTTCCTGGGTCTCAGGACTGCTGTCATTCAGACTGAAACCACACTATCAGCTTTCTGGGTCTCCAGCTTGTTGACTGCAGACCTTGGGACTTATCAACCTCTATAATTGCATGAGCCAATTCTTTGTAATGAATCTCTTTATATACACACAATCCATTGGTTGTTTCCCTGGAGAACCCCGACAAATACACTCAATAAATAAACCGCATTACTGGATAAATACTCCTGTGGGCGCTGTGATGTTTCAGCACAGCCTGAGGCAATGTACAGACTTTTGTCCCTCCAAGTCACAAGTACGACCTCTCTTCTATAATTAGAATATCCGGTCCAAGATACCTCCTCATCCCCCCTGGCTCAAGCCTGCTTCTGGTTGGAATCTTCTAGCAGTAAGTAGGCGTGCCTGGCTTCCTGACTGTTTCTCCACCTTACACTTCCTTTCCCCTCCCCCCCACCTCTAGCTTATCAGAGGTGAGGTTGAGCCGGAGCAAGGAGTAGTGTCTCTCTAGACTTGTCACTCTTCTCTGAGTCTGGCCAGTGTCTAAGGCTGATTCTTTCTCCCCTGAGAGTTTTCGTGGGCTTTCCAAAGATTCTCACTCCTGTCAAGGTTGTGGATACAGAGGTGGGCCTCCCTCAGCCCTGGGCATTGGGTACTACCCTCCAGCTTCTTTGTGTTCTCGCCTCCTATCACCACCCCCCACCCCAGAAGTCCTCTTGGGCTGTCTCTAAGACAACCCCAAGGAGGCTGTCTCCTTTGGGGCCGAGAAAACACCCAGAAAACCTTTCTCTCAACAGGCTCTGGAAGGGTGGGCTGATGCAGTGTGACAGTGCTCCTTCTCTTGGCCACCATGGCAGTGAGCTTGCTGTCATTTGCCCTTTAGAAGTCTTGGGTACCCGAGAGACACCCAGGTGGCTCAGTCGGCCAAGCATCCAACTCTTGATTTTGGTTCAGGGTGTGATCTCAGGGTTGTGAGATCGAGCCCCACCTCAGACTCTCCCTCTGCTCCTCCCTCTGCTCCGGCTCTTTCTCTCAAAATAAACAAATCTTAAAAACAAACAAAACAAAAAGAAAATAAGTTTGGGTGGGAGCAAACCCTGGTCCAGAGCCTACGAGAGTGTTCTTGAGTGTGGAGCTGACACTACTCACTCTGGCCCTAGGCTTCTTGGTGGCTGGGTGGGGAATGAGTGCTGGGGGAACTCACGGTGGCATTCTGACATGTGTGCAAATGCCCTGGGGCCAACCCTTGACCGGTTTGGAACTTGGAGTCCGTGCATAAACTCAGTTTTTCTCCATCCCTCCTAGGCAGATGATTCTGAGGTGCCCATTATGTGGATCATCCAAAAGTCCCCAGTGATATCAGGGCCCAGTTAACCTACAGCACTGGTGAACCTTCCTTGGTTCACTCTTTCCTGCCAAACCCCTGCCCGCCCCCCTCCCCCGACCCCTGTCACTCCCATTCCCTGGGACCTCTCCACAAAATATATTATAAAGAAGCCCCTTTCTTAGGCTTTGCTTTTGAGGTGAGGAGACAGGCTCAGACGGACCCCTCATTCAGCTTTGGGTTAAAAGTCATCACCTCCCCCACATATCTCCTTCCTCACATAACCTGTCATTTTGGGGGGTAGATGGGATCTTAGATACAGCAAGTATTACCTACCTCTCCCTCAAATCTCTTCAACTATTTTCCCCTTCCTTCTCTCAGACCTTTCCTATCCTTGACTCCCAGAGTGGCTGGACGGGTCTGAGGACCATTTCCTTTGTAAATCTGTAGAGGTATATGCTAATTCGGCCTCTCACCCCAAGAGTTCATATCTCCCGTCCCTTAGTAGCTGTGCAGAAGTTTCCATTTTCATATTCTGTTACACACCAAACATTCAGCCCAGCGTTCCTTTTCTGGGAAATAATGGCATCTAGTTTTTTCTTTCAGGTCTGCAACATGATTTCCAGTTCTCCTACCATCCTGGTCGCAAACCACCACTCCCCCATCCCCAGGTCCTGTTCTTCTTCTTCTTTTTTTTTTTTTTTAAGATTTTATTTATTTATTTGACAGAGAGAGACACAGTGAGAGAGCGAACACAAGCAGGGGGAGTGGGAGAAGGAGAAGCAGGCTTCCTACCAAGCAAGGAGCCCGATGCGGGGCTTGATCCCAGGACCCTGAGATCATGACCTGAGCCGAAGGCAGACACTTAACACTGAGTCACCTAGGCACCCCCCCTCCCCAGGCAAGGTCCTGTTCTGACTGGCTTACTCACATCGATCTGAAACTAGGCCCACTCCCTGCCCACCGCTAGTGACAACAACGAGGCCTACACACTATGTAGCTATAAATGCAGCCCTGATGTGTTCGTGTTAGCAGCCATGTCCTCTGGCTACTTCGGCGGTAACTCCCCATTCCCATCTCTTAATGCCTTCTGGAAATTTCTACTTGGATGCCTGCAAACTCCTCAGATGAGCAAATCCGCAGCGGCTGGTTATGTCCTCCCACTGGCTGTTTCGTATTTGTGATCTTGGGCATGAAGTCATCCAACAGTGTCCTGGGCAAGTCACCTCAGAGACTTTCCTAAGGCTTCGGGTTCTCCTCTCCTGCCCTTCCCATCCGCCTGTCTCCAGACCCTCTGCAGAACCTCTGTGTTCTAAGGCTTGAACATCTCTCCGCCCTACTGCCTTCTCTGACCTCCCTCCCATCTCTAGTTTGTTTTCTTTAAGTCAAGTCAGATCTCATCCCTTTTCTGGGTTAGAAACTCTTCTGGACTTTTTGGCGGCCATGTGATCATCATTTTTTTTTAAGACTTTTTTTTTTATTTTAATAGAGAGCATACTTGTGTGCATGCATGAGCAGGGAAGGGCAGAGGGAGACAGGGTCTGAAGCAGGCTCTGCACTGGGTGTAGAGATCATATGGGGCTCAATCTCATGACCCTGACCTGAACCGAAATCAAGAGTCAGATGCTGGGGCACCTGGGTGGCTCAGTGGGTTAAGCCTCTGCCTTCAGCTCAGGTCATGATCTCAGGGTCCTGGGATTGAGCCCCGTGTTGGGCTCTTTGCTCAGTGGGGAGCCTGCTTCCCCCTCTCTCTCTGCCTGCCTCTCTGCCTACTTGTGATCTCTCTCTCTCTCTGTCAAATAAATAAATAAAATCTTAAAAAAAAAAGAGTCAGATGCTTAACTGACTGAGCTACCCAGGCGCCCCGTAAAACTAAAATTTTTACGGGGCACCTGGATGGCTCAGTCGGTTAGGCATCTACCTTTGGCTCGGGTCATGATCCCTGGGGTCCTGGGATTGAGTCCCGCATCGGGCTTCCTGCTCGGCGGGGAGTCTGCTTCTCCCCCTGCCCCTCACTCATTCTCTCTCTCTCAAATAAATAAATAAAATCTTTAAAAAATTTTTTTTAAATTTTTAACGAATCTCTATACCCAACGTGGGGCTCAAACTTATAACCCTGAGGTGAAGAGTCATGTGCTCCACAAACTGAACCAGCCTGGCACCCCTCGATCGGTAGCTTTAGATTCATGAGCAAGAGGTACAGGTCTTCACAAACTGGCCTTAATAACCTTCCTCAGGCTCTGTCCATGCCCACACATGAAGCCCATGCCTGAGGCTTTCCTCCCAGGTCAAAGCCTTGGGTCCAGTGGGACCGTGGTTTGAACCTCTGGGTCCCTCTTTAATTCTGCCACCGAATCCCTGAATTCCAGTCTCTGACAGTGACCTGGTGACTGAGGTTTTCCAGTCCTTTCCAGTTAGTTACACTTTCTGTTCTCCTCATTTTATTCTCATAGTGAGTCAGATTGCTCAATGACGACTATGTAAGTCTCACGATCATGCTGGCTACAGTCATGTGAGTACGTGCTCCCCGATGCCCTGGGAGCATCAAGGGACCATGGCCCTTTACAAGGCTGCACAGTGGCCTCCACGCTTCACTCTCAGTACCTGGCGTTGAGGGCAGGATTCTGGAACACTGCGATCTTCTCCACCCACACTTCTCAGTTGATGTCATCCTGAGACACTAACCTTGGGGCCTTTTCAAAGTGCCTGTGTGGGTCCGTGGATCTGCAGAGGCCCATGGACTGCCCTAGCCTATTCTGGGGTGATCGAGGGGACCTTGGTGCCACTGGAGTCATAATGGCCAAGTCCACAAGGTGGATGTCACCCAGACTGTGGATGGACCATCCCCCCCCACTTTAAAAAAATTAATCTCTGTGCCCAGTGTGGGGTTTGAACTCATGACCTCCAGATCAAGAGTTGCACACTCTTCTGACTGAGCCAGCCAGGCACCCCATGGATGGACAGCTCTTAATTCTGGACCCTATGGACCTCTAAGTGGCGAATCCCCAGAAATTCTTGTAAAATCTGATGATGGGTATTTGTAGTTCTGGGAAGAAGGTTCACAATTGTCAACAGATTTCCAAAGGGATTTGTGGCACAACTGCGGTTCAGAAAAGGAGAACAAGGGGGCCTTACAGAACTAGCATTTTGTTAGAATATGGTTCTTGCTGATTATAGTAGTAATCCATATTCATCATAAAATTGGAAAATTTAAAAAAGAAAGAGGGGCGCCTGGGCGGCTCAGTTGGTTAAACATCCGCCTTCGGCTCAGGTCATGATCCCAGGGTCTGGGATTGAGCCCCAAATGGGGCTTCCTGCTCAGCAGGAAGTCTGCTTCTCCCTCTCCCTCTTCCTCCCCCTGCTTGTGTTCCTTCTCTCGCTGTGTGTGTCTCTCTGTCAAGTACATACATAAAATCTTAAAAAAAAAAAAAAAGGCCACAAAGAAGATTCTAAAATCACCCTTGATTCTAGCATCCAGAGATAACCATGTAGGCATTTGGGTGTGTATCCCTCCAGCCCTTTCTCTGTGGAAACAGAAGCGCATATCATCCCACTAAATCTAGGCAAGAGGCTCCTTCGCAAACTGCTTTGTTCTACTTAAGAGGACGTTTTCTCAACTTACTGAATCCTTCTAGAACTTTAAGGACTTAAACGACATTATAATATCCGATCACTTGGGTGCCTTGTTTATTTTATATTGCTTTCTGGGTTTTGCGGGGTTTTTTGTTTTTGCTATAAATAATGTTGTATAAGCATCCTCTTACATACATTTAAAAATTTTTTTGGTTCTCTTTCAATACAATTCTAGAAGTGGAATTTTTTTTCCTCTTTTATTGATTTTTTAAAAAATTTAACTTCAAGGTGCCTGGATGGCTCAGTGGGTTAAAACCTCTGCCTTCAGCTCAGGTCATGATCTCAGGGTCCTGGGATCGAGCCCCGAATCGGGCTCTCTGCTCAGCAGGGAGCCTGCTTCCCCCTCTCTCTCTGCCTCTCTACCTACTTGTGATCTCTGTCTATCAAATAAATAAATAAAATCTTTTAAAAATTTTAACTTCAATTAATTAACATATAGCATATTCTTAGTTTTGGTGGTATAGGTTAGTGATTCATCAGTCTTATATAATACCCAGTGCTCATTACATCACGTGCTCTTCTTGACATCCATCACCCAGTTTCCCCATCCCCCCAACTCCCCTCCACCAACCCTCAGTTTGTTCCCTATGATTAAGAGTCTCTTATGGCTTGTCTCCCTCTCTGATTTTGTCTTGTTTTGTTTTCCCCCCTTCCACTATGATCTTCTGTTTTGTTTCTTAAATTCCACATATGGGTGAGATCATATGATAATTGTCTTTCTTTGCAGAAGTGGAATTTTTTATTTAAGTAATCTCTACACCCAATGTGGGGCTCGAACTCATGACCCAAGATCAAGAGTCACAGGTTCTTTCGACTGAGCCATCCAGGCACCCCTTAGAAGTGGAATTTTTATTTTTTATTTTGTTAAAGATTTTATTTAATTACTTATTTGACAGACAGAGATCACAAGTAGGCAGAGAGGCAGGCAGAGAGAGAGAAAGAGGGAAGCAGGCTCCCTGCTGAGCAGAGAGCCCCGATGCGGGGCTCGATCCCAGGACCCTGAGATCATGACCTGAGCCAAAGGCAGCGGCATAACCCACTGAGCACCTCAGGCACCCATAAACACTTGTATATAAGGATTTTGAATATTGACACATTATTCTCCATAAAGGTTGGTCGCAATTTATTCTTCCACAGCAGCTTGTGAGAACACTTATTCCCTTGCAGCCTCTTGTGATCAGTACTCATTGGGTGTTATCTTTTGGGGAGACTAGGAGGGGGATATTTGCGATTTGCTAGATGGAATACTGCATCTCAGGCTTTCCCGAGTCTCACGCGGAAGCTGGTCTGTGCTCTAGCTACGGGTTGCAGTCAACATTGCCTGAGAATTTTCTCCAGATTTTGGCAACCCTCTGACAGGTGCTATTCGACAGAAGATGACTCTGCTCTTTGCCTGACACATGGTGACAGCTTAATTTCCAGGCAGTGATGAGAGTCCGTGCAGCTGAATGACAGCAGGATAAAATATTTGGTGGCTCTTTCCAAAGATTCCATCTCGTCCCCAGCTTAAGTCAAAATTTCAATGTCCTGTGAATGTTTAAGAATTGTAGCTCATCACAAAGTCTGCCCCCACCCCAGCATCCCCCAATTTTCTGGATAATTTGAGGAGAAAATGAGCATGTCTGAATGAAAACCATTCGTAGTTAACAAACATCGGCATAAAGGTGTTTCTGGTTTTATGTAACAGACATGTTAGGGATTCCAGAAAGTTGTGAGTAACTGAAACCCTATTTCTAATTTCTCTAGGATTAACCCGAGGTGATTCTGTTTGTAAAGGAAGTAACATCTGTTGCAAATCTCCATTTTGGTCCAGCTGGAGCACTGACAGTCACTTAGTTGGCTTCCTGGGAGCCTAATGTGCAAACATTGTACTCAGAGCTGTGGGAGGGATGGGTTTTAGTCTTGGGTCTCAGTCCTGTCCCTCGGGGCTTTACTGAGGAGTGTGGCAGAGTCCCCGACAGGCTGGGTCTACTACTGTCCCTCCTTCCTGCTGGGGGCCCCATTGCTGTCACAACTGTTCCCACTATCTCCTCAGCCTTTGGATACCAGCAGCTAGAAGGGCACAGCTGAGGAAAAGCAGATAAATATGGAAAATGACCCCAGAGATCACCAACCCCCACAGTAGTGTCCCCAAACTGGCCACTAATGTTAACTGGCAGTTTCTGTTTTTACTTATTTTTTTAATTTTTTAAGTGTTTGGGACGCCTGGGTGGCTCAGTTGGTTAAGCAACTGCCTTCAGCTCAGTTCGTGATCCCAGGGTCCTGGGATCAAGTCCCACATCGGGCTCCTTGCTCAGCCGGGAGCCTGCTTCTCTCTCTGCCTCTGCCTGCCACTCTGCCTGCTTGTGCTCTCTCTCTCTCTCTCTCTCTCTCTGACAAATAAATAAATAAAATCTTTAAAAAAAATTTTTTTAAGGTTGTATTTATTTATTTTGAGAGAGAAAGTGAGAGAGAGCACAAGCGGAGGAGCGGCAGAGAGAGAGGGAGAAGCAGAATTCCTGCTGAGCAGGGAGCCTGCCCCTGGGGATTGATCCCAGGACCCTGGGATCATGACCTGAGCCGAAGGCAGATGCTTAACTGACTGAGCCACCCACGTGCCCCCAACAGTTTCTGTTTAAATTGAAAATTGTTCCTCCAGGGAAATTCCTGCCCTTCTCTGGTTTACAGTAAGGCTAAAGGTTTTGACAGATAGAGATAGCATGGAATGGACACAAGCAACTTGGTCCTGAACCAACACAGAATGTTCCTTAAATCCCCCATCAACTTTGCTTTTTTTCCTTTTTTTTTTTTTTAAAGATTTTATTTATTTATTTATTTTATTTATTTGACAGACAGAGATCACAAGTAGGCAGAGAGGCAGGCAGAGAGAGAGGGGGAAGCAGGCTCCCTGCAGAGCAGAGAGCCCGATGTGGGGCTCGATCCCAGGACCCCGAGATCATGACCTGAGCCGAAGGCAGAGGCTTTAACCCACTGAGCCACCCAGGCGCCCCTCAACTTTGCTTTTCAATACCTTAATGCAATGCAACCAACTCCAAGTTCATGATATAACTCCATGGAAGAAAGAAGCAAATGAGCAGGAGTTAGATGCAAATGAGACGTGTCCACAAAATGCCATTTTGTATTTTGTGGTCTGGAGCTTGGAATGCTTTTTCCCCGTGAAAACTAGAGCAGTGTTTAAAGTGGTCATTAGAATCCTAGGCTAGACCTCAAAATTCTATATAATTCATACTATGGTTGAAATACCCGTTCCTTATCATTAAAAATTAGTAGGAAACAAAATGTGATTTTGCAATAATATTTTAAAAACACAAATTGGGGGCGCCTGTGTGGCTCAGTCGTTAAGTGTCTGCCTTCGGCTCAGGTCATGATCCCAGGGTTCTGGGATCCAGCCCTGCATTGGGATCCCTGCTCAGCGGGAAGCCTGCTTCTCCCTCTCCCACTCCCCCTGCTTGTACTTCCTCTCTTGTTGTGTCCCTCTCTGTAAAATAAATAAAATCTTAAAAAATAAGTAAATGGATAAATAAATAAATAAATAAATAACAACACAAAGTAGGGGCACCTAGGTGTCTCAGTTGGTTAAGCATCTACTGCCTTCCTCTCAGGTCACTATCTCCGGCTCCTGGGACCGACCCTGCTTTGGGCCCCCTGCTCAGTGGGGAGCCTGCTTCTCCCTCTCCCTCTGCCCCTCCCCCTGCCCTCTCTTTCTCTTTCTAAAATAAATGAATAAATAAATAAATAAATCTTTTTAAAAAGTAAAAAATAAAAACATGAAGGAAAAACAATTTCAGAAACAGAATATAAGACAGGTTTTGTTCATCTGAAGCACTAGCCTTTAAAAAAACAAAACAAAACAGACTTACTAGAAAGTAGGGAAACAGCAGTTCACTTTGGAGAAGATTTCAACAGGTTCTTCTGGGAACTCTCAAAGGGCTTCAGACTTGAAGTCGCAGTTCTTATCTGTAATTTTACCTCACAACTGAAAGCTTTTCTTTTCTTTCTTTCTTTCTTTCTTTCTTTCTTTCTTTCTTTCTTTCTTTTCTTTCTCTTTCTTTCTTCTTTCTTTCTTTCTTTCTTTCTTTCTTTCTTTCTTTCTTTCTTTCTTTCTTTCTTTTCTTTTCTTTCAATACAGTCATAGCACTAAAACCACTCCAGTTTAACAACAGCTGTGCCTGGTGGGGAGAGGGTGTCTGGGATTGAAAGTGGAATTAAAAGGGGGAAAGATTTTACTGAAGTGACTTGTGTACTAGAGAGAGGCTCGAGGAGATAAGGTTCAAGGTGAAAGAGGACAGAACCGAACTTCGCCCGGCAAGGTGACAGATGGCAGTGAGGGAAAAGAATGGTGAGGGTTGGGGCGCCTGGGTGGCTCAGTGGGTTAAAGCCTCTGCCTTCAGCTCAGGTCATGATCCCAGGGTCCTGGGATTGAGCCCCACATCAGGCTCCCTGCTCGGTGGGAAGCCTGCTTCCCTTCCTCTCTCTCTGCCTGCCTCTCTGCCTACTTGTGATCTCTGTCTGTCAAATAAATAAATAAAATCTTAAAAAAAAAAAAAAGAGAATGGTGAGGGTAGAGAAAACTTGGATTCACCAGTGTCCTGGGCCTGCGGAGTGGTTCTGTCAGCACTGGAGAGCCTGGGAGCTGTATCTGGAGTATTGGATACGGATGGAAGGTACCATGTGTGTCCAGCCATTTACTTACGAGACCTGTTTTAATACCTGCTGTTTGAAACGAAGCACAGGTCTGCTCTGTAGTGCCAGGCTCTTGGAGCTCGTTGCCAAAGATGCCCCCCCCCCACCAGGGCACTGCTGTTCACGCCCTTGGATCCTGGCTGACCCTGAGACTTGCTTTTTGGCTAATAGAAAACGGTGGAATGACCCTGTGTGACTTCCAGGGCAAGATCCTAATAAGTCTGGTAGCTACCACCTGGGACTCCCGGAACATGTGCTCTGGGGGAAGCCAGACGCGCTGCCGGCTTCGAGAAGCCCACATGCTCCCACTGCTAGGGCGTATTAAGGAGGCCCACAGCTGCTTTCCAGCCACTCCAGCCCAGGTGCAGACATGTGAGTGAGGAAGATTCAGCCAAGTGCAGCCTTATCCACCATCTGACTGCAACCAAACTCAGAACCTCAAGAAAGAACTGTACCTCTGAGTTGGTTATCTCCCAGAACTCTGAGGAATAATAAATGCACGGTTGTTTTTTTCTTTAAAATTTTATTTATTTATTTATTTATTTTGAGAGAGAGAGAGAGAGAGAGAGAGAGAGAGCGAGCTTGAGCATGAGGAGGACAGAGGGAGGGGCGCCTGGGTGGCTCAGTTATGAGGTGTCTGCTTTCGGCTTGGGTCATGGTCCCGGGGTCCTGGGATCGAGCCCCACATCAGGCTCCCTGCTCGGCGGGAAGCCTGCTTCTCCCTCTCCCACTTCCCCTCCTTGTGTTCCTGCTCTTGCTGTCTCTCTCTCTGTCAAATAAATAAATAAAATCTTTGATATAATAATTGGTATTATTATTATTATTTCCCAGCATGCTCAGCTTTTAGACCTCAATTCATTTCTTCCTCAGTCTCACTCTTGGGCCCTTTGCTAGGTTAGAAGTCTAGTGACTACAATTAAGGAAAAGAAATTAACCTCTTGAATGAATAAAGGTAACATTAGCTCTCTGGAGCATTCTGGTGGGCGGCCTTGGTGGAACCCCAGAAGTATGTCTGGGCCAGTGTCCCACAGCTTACTGGAAAAGCAGCTTCCCATCTCTACAATTTCACTGCTATATGTTAAATCTCTTACGGATTTCTCTATGCTCTCAAAGATCTGGGTCCTTCTGGAGACAGAAAAGTTCGGGTGTTTTGCAGAGACTGGCTTAGGGAATTGAGTAAAGGAAGACCATTTGCACACACTGCTTGAGATTCCTCGTGCTGTTGAAATGACTTTAACAGAGCACTCACTTTTTTGGTGAGTTTTCCCTGGGTGGTTGTTTATGATGAGGCTGGTACACTCTTCGTTGAAGAATTACACAGATTAAGGCAATCAGGATGACAGAGTCATCGAGCTGGCTTTGAGATCCCAGTTTCACCAGTTCCTTCCCCTCGCAAGGACAAAGTATGTGGTCATGTTGGAGGAGCTGATACGACATAGAGAATTGGTCCGAGGGCTCAGTTCCGCTTCTAAGGCAGAAAATCAACAGGACTTGCTTCCCTCCTCCTACCTGGAATGCTGCTTTGAAACAGATGGCACTCGAAAACGTCTGCCCGATGAATGAATCTATGACTTAGAAGTCCTGAAACGGAGTAGCTTGGAGTCAGGTAGCCCACAGGGGATGCTGTAAACAGCCAGACTGAAAACAGCCCCATTCATGCTGTGATTGAGTTACACCCTTGCTAACTATACAAGGTTTTGTCCAGGCTGGAAACAGGCCAAACTATAGAATGTCATCAAGGACATCTTCAGGGGCAGGAAAAAAAAAAGAGTACCTAGGTTTCTAGACTTCATGGACACCGTGTATGTTAACATCAAACATTTCTGATCTTTTACCAGTTAAATCCCAGAGGATGTAACAAGACTTTCTTGTTTTGGAAGGTTTTGGTCGGAACCCTGTGTGGCACAAGCCCTGTTGTCAGCACTGCCAAGGGGCGTCGTGCGGGGGAGGGGGTGTCAGAAGGGACAAAGGTGTCTGTGAGCTGGGCTGTGGCAGCTGGTTTCTCTTGGGCTCCGGAAGGGCATCGAGAAGACGTAAGAGAAGGCAGGAGAAGGCAACAGTGGTTTGCCTCACTCCAGTCCTTCCCCTGCAGTGCCCAACTGGAGAACCAATGGTTGGTCGGAAGCAATAACGGTGAAGCAATAACGGTGACAGCGACCATGGGGAAGGCAGGAGCAGAACGAGAAGGGGCCTGATCCCATTTTCAGAGCTACCAGCTCTCGGGTCTTTCTTCAGAAACATTTCTGCTAAAGGGACTTGCCTTTATTTTCGTTCTGCTTTCCCAGCCAACTGGGGTTGGGGTCCCTCAAACTGGCGGATGTAGGAGACATGTTTTTACTGTATATTGAAACCCTGTGCTCCTGTGTGGTGACGCTGGGAGGCATGGCCTTTGGAAGGTGGTTAGGTCATGAGGGTGGTTAGGTCACTGAGCCCTGGGACCTCATGACGGGACTAGTGACCTTATAAAAGTGACTCCAGAGAGGTCCCTAGCCCCCTTCCACTCTGTGAGGACACACCAAGATGATCATCTAGGAACCAGAAAGTGGAACCTCACCAGACACCAAATCTGCCAGAGCCTTGACCTTGCACGGCCAGCCTCCAGCACCATGAGAAATACATTTATGTTATTCATAAACCACCCATCTGTGGCAGCCTGAATGGACTAAGACGGCTCTCCAGTTGTTCCTGTGATGAGGTCATGATATAATACAAGGAGGTTGTGATGGTTAATTAACTGCCAAGGAAAGATCCCTGCCTGCTATTAAAGTTAGGTTAATTGAAAAGCATAATTATCCAATAAACCTTTGGGGGGAAAGGACAAAAGGAAAGTTCAGCGTGTTCGCTGCTGACTAGTTTACATTTCTGGACACTAAATCTTCCAGGATCCTCCGAAAGTACTTCATTCAACATTTGTCAGAAGAATTTACCAAAGAAGAAGGCGATGACAGGGAGAGAAGATGACCTAACAGAGAGGAAAGGAAGTGAGACTGGGCCTTTATGCGAAATCTGCCCTTGCTGTTAGCACCACAAAACAGTAACAAGAGAACTGTGACTTTAAAGACACCTTTGAAGGCTCAGGGATATGGTTTAATGGCCTCAAGTTCTCACAGATCAGGATGTAAGAAGCCGGTATAGATTTATTTATTTATTTTAAAAAAGATTTTACTGGGCGCCTGGGTGGCTCAGTGGGTTAAAGCCTCTGCTTTCGGCTCAGGTCATGATCCCAGGGTCCTGGGATCCAGGCCCGCATCAGGCTCTCTGCTCAGCGGGGAGCCTGCTTCCCTTGTTCTCTCTCCCTCTGCCTGACTCTCTGCCTACTTGTGATCTCTGTCTGTCAAATAAATAAATAAAGTCTTTAAACAAAAAAAAAAAAGATTTTACTTATTTATTTGACAGAGAGAGAGAGACGCACAACAAGAGAGGGAACACAAGCAGGGGGAGTGGGAGAGGGAGAAGCAGGCTCCCCTCCTCCCCCACTGAGCAGGGAGCCCACCACAGCCTGGGATCCTGACCTGAGCAGAGCCCGAAGCCAGAGGCCTAACAACTGAGCCACCCAGGCGCCCCAAGAAGCAGGCACTTCAAAGAGAGGGCTCCCAGATAGAAAAACACCACGCTGCAAGTCAGAAGTGCTGACTGGTTTCTGTTTAAAAAAACACTTCTAATTTTGAAATATTATAGATTCACAGGGGTTGCATAACTCTAGTACAAAATGAAAGCGAGGAAGTGTGCAATGCACAGACCTCACTCAGATTTTACCAGTGTTGCAAGCACTCAGTTGTGTGTCTCTGTGTGTAGCTCCACGTAATGCTATCACATCTGTAGCTTTGTGTAAGCACCGAGACACTGAGCTCTCCCACCTCCACGATGGTCCTTTGGATTATCCCTTTATAGCCATACCCACTCCTTTCCCCTTCCCCTGGCAATAGTACACTGTTCTCCACCTCCAGAATCACGTTATTTTGTGAATGTCATACAAATGAGACCATGTAGTGTTATAAACTGTTGAGGTCGGCTTTTTTAAAATAAGGGTTTTTTTAAAAAAAGATTTTATTTATTTAGTTGAGAGAGAAAGAGTATGTGGGGAGGGGAAGAAGGGGAGGGAGATGGGAAGAATCTCAAGCAGACTCCCTGCTCAGTGTGGAGCCCGACATGGGGCTCGATCTCATGACCCTGAGATCATGACCTGAGCCAAAATCAGGAGTTGGACCCTTAACCAACTGAGCCACCCAGGCGCTCCAAGATTAGCTTTTTTTTTTTTTTTTTAAGATTTTATTTATTTCTTTGACAGAGAGAGAGAGAGATCGATCACAAGTAGACAGAGAGGCCGGCGGGGGGTGGGGGGGCAGGCTCCCTGCTGAGCAGAGAGCCCAATGTGGGACTCGATCCCAGGACCCTAAGATCATGACCTGAGCTGAAGGCAGAGGCTTAACCCACTGAGCCACTCAGGCGCCCCCCAAGATTGGCTTTTTAAAACAAGTTTACTTATTTATTTTTTAGTAATCGCTACACTGAGCATGGGACTCGAACTCAAGACTTGCATGATATACTGACTGAGCCAGTCAGGCACCCCTGGTGTCTCTTCTTATTAAGGACACCAATGCCATTATCAGGGCCCACCCTCATAACCTCTTCTGAACCCAATGACCTCCCAAGGGCCCCCCATCTCCAAATACCATCACATTGGGGGTTAAGGCTTCAACATATGAACTTGGTGGGGGGGGTCACAAATGTTCAGTGCATAAAAATTGCTCATTCCTTTTTTATTTTAATTTACTTATTTATTTAAAGATTTTATTTTTTCTATTTATTTGACAGATGGAGATCACAAGTAGGCAGAGAAGTAGGCAGAGAGAAAGGAGGAAGCAGGCTCCCCGCTGAGCAGAGAGCCTGATGCGGGGCTCGATCCCAAGACCCTGGGATCATGACCTGAGCTGAAGGCAGAGGCTTTAACCCACTGAGCCACCCAGGCGCCCCGTTCATTCCTTTTTTAATTAAAAAAGAAAGGTTTTAAGTAATCTCTATGCCCAATATGGGGCTTGAACTAGCAACTCTGAGATCAAGAGTCACATGCTCTGCTGACTCAGCCAGCCAGGTGCCTCTCATTCCTTTTTATTGTTGAGTCCTATTCCATGGTAGGATGTGCCATAGGTTAACCAGTTACCCACCGAAGGACATTTTGGATAGCTTTTAATCTTTGCTATTACAAATAAAGCTGCTATGAACGTTTGTGTAGAAGTTTACACGAGAAAATAAATTTTCATTTCTCTGGGATAAATGGCCTGAGTGCAAGTGCTGAGTCATACAGTAAATCCATTTTTAGTTTTAAAAGGACTTGCCCAGGGACACCTGGGTGGCTCAGTCGGTTAAGCATCTGCCTTTGGCTCACGTCATGATCTCAGGGTCCTGGGATGGAGCCCCTGCGTTGGGTTCCCCTCTCAGTGGGGAGTTTGCTACTTCCTCTGTACCCCCTCTTCCACTTGTTCTCTCTCTCTCAAATAAATAAATAAAATCTTTTAAAAAAATAAGAAATAAAAATAAAAGGACCTGCCCAACTGTTTGCTAGAATGGCTATATAATTTTACATTCCCATCAGCAATGTATGACAGATCTAGTGTCTCTACATCCTCTCCAGCATTTGGTACTATTGGTATTTTTTACTTTGGCCATTGTGACAGGTGTGTGGTGTTTTCTCATTGTGGCTTCAGTTTGTATCTCTGTAATGACTGATGACATTGAAATTCTTTCATGTGCTTGTTGGCCATCTGTATATCTTCTTCAGTGAAGTATCTGTTGATATCTTTTGCCCATTTTCTAACTGGATCATTACCATTGAGTTTTGAAAGTTCTTCACGTATTTTAGATATAAGTCCTTTGTTAGATGTGCGACTTGCAAATATTTTTTCTCAGTCATTCGCAGGGTCTTTGGCAGGGCAAAGTTTTTAACTTTGATGTGTTTTTTTTTTTTAAAGATTTTATTTATTTGACACAGAGACAGAGATCACAAGTAGGCAGAGAGTCAGGCAGAGAGAGAGAGAGGGGGAAGCAGGCTCCCCGCTGAGCAGAGAGCTCGATGTGGGGCTCGATCTCAGGACTCTGAGATCATGACCTGAGCCAAAGGCAGAGGCTTAACCCACTGAGCCACCCAGGTGCCTCATGATGTGGTTTTACTTTAAAGTTAAAAAAAGTAAGGGGCGCCTGGGTGGCTCAGTTGGTTAAGCAACTGCCTGTGGCTCAGGTCATGATCCTGGAGTCCTGGATTCGAGTCCCACATTGGGCTCCCTGCTCAGCAGGAAGTCTGCATCTCCCGCTGACCTCTCTCCTCTCATGCTCTCTCTCTTTCATTGTCGCTCTCTACCTCTCAAATAAATAAATAAAATATAAAAAAAATAAGATTGATCTAGCCTGCCCTGTATTCCATGCCAAATAAGGGCAAATACATAGTTCATCCAGCCATCTGTCCATCCAGGCAATGTCTATTGAGCACCTACTATGTTTCAGGTACTAGTGATCTGAAAAGGAATAAAATATGGTTGCCTCCAAGGGTTCATATTTTCATGGGAAGGCATGAGTTCCACCAGAGTGTGGTAAGGGATGTAAAGTAGGCTGTGGGAGCACAGGACAGAGCATTTGCTCTGGCCTGGGGAGGTGGGGAAGGCTGCTCCTTGCTTTTCTCCTTCACACAGCTTCTGAGGGACTGTCAGTTAGGAACCAGTTGAAATCCTAGCATTTTTCTAGCTCTATATAGGTCATAGTGTATCATGGAAAAACATTTCCATCCATTCTTTTCATCAAAATCACTGCTGGTTCATTTTCTAGAACATTCTTTCCACATCCCCGAATGACTAATACCAAAACTGAGATCCTGTGAGATTAGCTGAGAATTCACCCCTGACTGTGTTCATTTTACAAAAATAAAATGACACCTGTTAGTTCAATGGGTGGTCTTCGCCATGAAGCACAAGCATCAAGGAAAGGTGTAGCCGGGACTTGTTGCATAACAGTCCTTGGTCCTAATATAGCAACGTTCATCTGAGAAGCTTAAAGGACTTGACTCACATGACAAGCTGCCTCATTTTGCACTGACTCTTTGAGGAAGGCAAGACAAGATTTATTACACAGTGGCCTATATTCCAAATAGAGTATGATGTTCTCTACCCAGGTAAATGGAAAAGTATGTCCTGTGACTCATTCAGGAGGAACCTAGAGATCCTTCCATGAGAAGAGAGAATCGAACCATTGGTTTAGGCCACGGTTCTGCTCCAAGAATTCTTTTTAAAGTATAAGGCCTGATCTTGCTTATACAGAACTGAACAAATTATAACAAATGATGGAGGCTCAAAACTCGAGTGTTGTTTGTGTTTATGTCTAACCAATATTCATCTTGTCAGCTCTCCCTGGGTGATGCGCCCCTCCCCTCCTTCCATTCTCCTTCCTTCCTAGTCCTACTACAGTTTGGCCCAGAGACCGTTGACATTCAGCTGTCCAGCCTCAGTTTCTTTGTGCCCCAACGCATAACGGAACATAACTGTTATAGATTAAATGTTTGTGCCCCCCTCCCATTCACATGTTGAACCCTAATCCCCAAAGTGATGGTATTTGGAGGAGGTAAGTAGGTCCCAAGGGTGGCGCTCTCATGAATTGGGCCAGTGCCCTTATAAAAGAGGCCCAAATAACAATCTAGCCCGTTCCCGCATGTGAATACACAGCAAGAGGCCATCGTCTAGGAACCAGGAAGTGGGCTCTCACCAGACACCAAATCGGCCAGCATCTTGATCTTAGATTTCCAGCCTCGCAATACTGTGAGAAATATATGCCTGTTTTTTATAAGCTCTCCAGTCCATGGTATTCTGATATAGTAGCCTGAGCTAAGACAGCAGCAAGGACAGATTTATATCCCAAATATAGCTTTTCCTCTTGTCACTTCCCTGCTAAGGAATCTTTAGTTGCTCCTCAGTGCTTACAAAATAAAGTCCAAATGTTTCATTCTCCATGATCGGTCCCGATAGACCTTTTCCACTACCGTTTTTATTGTCCACTACTTTTCTTTCTTTCTTTCTTTTTTTTTTTTTTTTTTTACTTTTTAAAGACTATTTATTTGAGAGAGAGAGTGAAAGCGACAGAAATCACAGAGGGAGAGGAAGAAGCAGATTTACTGCTAAGCAGAGAGCCTGATGTGGGGCTTGACCCCAGGACCCTGAGATCATGAGCTGAGCTGAAGGCAGATGCTTAACCAACTGAGCCACCCAGGTGCCCCATTCTACTTTTCTTTTTTCTTTCTTTCTTTTTTTTTTTTTTAAGATTTTATTTATTTATTTGACAAAGAGAGAGATCACAAGTAGGCAGAGAGGCAGGCAGAGAGAGAGGAGGAAGCAGGCTCCCTGCTGAGCAGAGAGCCCGATGCGATGCGGGGCTCGATCCCAGGACCCTGAGATCATGACCTGAGCTGAAGGCAGAGGCGCAACCCACTGAGCCACCCAGACCTCCCTCCACTGCTTTTCTAAACACACATTTAAACACCATGGTCAACAGATGGGCAGTCCCATGACATCAAGTTCTGGTGTCTTGCTCATTCACCATTGTATCTCTGCGTTGTGGGCTTTCCTGAATGAAAAAATGAACCATCCTCTCCAACCATTGTTTCCTAAATTCACTGCTTCCAAAAGCTCCTTGGCCATTCCTACCCCTTAGCCCCTATGTACCCACATACTAGGTGTCTTCTCCCTCATTCCCACAGCCAAAAGCAGCCTTTCCCCCTCTTCTCTGATTATCGGACTCCTATCCATGTCTCCAGGTTTGACTCAAGTTCCAAATGTAAAGGCTTCCAGAACTTTCTAGTCCACCATATCTTCCTCCTTAGAAGAGCTACTGCACTTTTGGTAGCACTCATTCATTTACTCCAGATTTACTAAGAGGGACAGAAGGTGGGCCCTATAGTGGAGGAGCTCATAGTCTCATAGTCCAATTTACTACATATTACCTCATGTTGGATTAATGATCTTTTTGTGTGTATGTCTAATCTCCCCAGTTCTGTGATGGTGGAAGCCATGTTTTAAACTTATTTGTCTCCTACCCCCCCATACCCAGCCCTAAGCATGGTGTTCACTAACATCTTTTTTTTTTTTTAAGATTTATCTATTTTGAGAGAGAGAGAGAGAGAGCATGCGTGCGTGTAAGTTGGGGGAGGGCAGAGGAAGGGGGAGAGGGAGAGAAGCAGACTACCCGTTGAGCATGGAGCCTGATGTGGTGCTCGATCTCACAACCCTGAGACCATGACCTGAGCCGAAGTCAAGAGTCAGACACTTAATCGACTGAGCCACTCAGGTGCCCCTCGATGAACATCTTCTGAATGACTGAAATAATGATTTGACTTGCTATTTTCCTCCTCTGTAGTTTTCTCGCTTTGCCCAGAGAAAAATAATGTCCTATTACCCATTCGCAGTACTTAGGGGATGGCTCTCATTACCCTTATTTTATCAATGAGGAAACTGAAACACAGAATGGTGAAGTTAACTGCTCCAGACTGCAAGTGAGTCATGGTTGCTTCATTCAAAATAGAGGTTGAACAATTTTGGAACCAAAGACAGCTCTATTTCTATGGTACCCGTATGCAGCTTTCTCTCTTAGACGCTGAGTATAAATTGTGCCCTATTCCACGCACAGAGACTTCACCAAAAATCACAAAGAGGAACATGTGTATGCTTGAAGTCAGAGTTTGGTTTGTGCAGAATAATGAATATATATATTTTTTCAGAATAATGACTGTTCTTACATTCAAGATCAAGTTGTACGAAAGGTAACATATGATAGATTCCAAGACATTCCAGAGAGGAAAGAGTGGGTGGCAGCTGGTGAGCGGCAACATTTTTCTTTTCATAGAACAATTCTGGTAGAAGAAACAGCATTGCTGCCTTTTTCTATTTTCGGCGGAAAGTAACACTTAACTAATCTAATTATTATTCAAGTGAAGGTGTATAGCTAGCTGCAAACCTTCATCGGCAAGTTTTACAAAACTGATATACAGTAGAGGATGCAAGCGGATGGTCTGCTGCAAACCGGAATTCACATAAAAAGTTTACAGTTGGGATTTGGACTAGTATACAAGGATATTTACCACCTATCTATGAGGCAACAAACCCTCATGTACCCATCAACCCAGCTTAACAACCAGAACAGTACCAACAGCCCTGAAGCATTCAAGTCACACTCAGTACCTAGAAATAATAGGGATGAGCTGCCAACCATTAAGAAAATCAGGACATTTCACGTAAACACCCGGATATCTCTTGAAAAACCTGGCGCGTCTGGGGGCCTGCATTCCTGTAGGGAAATATTGGGTTGGGTCACCCTCCGGCTCAGCACATCCCACCCTGTGTCTGCTATCTGGCTACCTTCCTTCAATCCATGACCTGTCTGGCCCCGAGATATCTGAGTTCGCACCCCCTGGCATGTGTGTTTCCTCTGTGGGTTGGCTTTCTCTCTTCTGACCTGGTTCAAGACATCCATTTCCCTAGTTCTCCTGCTTCTGCTTCGGGGCACCTCTTTTCTGGGTTGTGTGGGACCTTTCAAAGGCACTAGGCTCCACGGAGATGCACAGATGAGAAGAAACTGTCTCAACCCTCAGTGGACGTGAGCCGCGTACGTCCTAGTGACCTGTGTACGATCGCGTATTATATAAGACAGGCAACAATGGGAATGGAGAAAGGATGTAGGAACACAAAGCAGGCAGAAACTGTGTTAGTCAGGGTTCTCCAGAGAAATAGAACCAAGGGGACTGATCGAGCCATCAGTGCATCCGGAGACTGGTTTTAAGAAATGGGCTCACGTGACTGTGGGGCTGGCAAGTCTGAAATCTGCAGGCGAGGCTGATAGGCTAGAGCCCCGGGGAAGAGTTGATGTGGAAGCTTGTGTCCAAAGTCTATCAGCTAACAGAATTCCCTCTTCCCTGGGGAGCATCAGTCTTTTTCCTCTTAAGGCCTTCAACTGCTTGGATATGACTCACCTAACACTAGGGTGGGTCATCTATCTGCTTTATTCAAACTCTATTGACTTGAAATTTTTTTTAAGATTTTATTTATTTATTTGACAGACAGAGAGATCACAGGTAGGTAGAGAGGCAGGCAGGGAGAGAGGAAGCAGAGAGCCCGACTTGGGGCTCGATCCCAGGACCCTGGGATCATGACCTGAGCCGAAGGCAAAGGCTTTAACCTAGTGAGCCACCCAGGCGCCCTACTGACTTGAATGTTATTCTTATCTGAAAAAACCTTCACAGCAACACCTAGGGTGAGTTTGGCCAAATATTTGGGTACCATGGTCTGGCCAAACTGGCATATTAAAATTCACCCTCACAGAGGGCGTGGGTGCATGCGTGTGTGTATGTGTGGGTGGGTGTGTGTGTGGGGGGCGATGCGCGCGCGTGCAAGGTTCAGGTAGGAATTTAAGAGGCGGGAACAGGGGGGGAGAACATTTTGTGTGGAGGGAACGTTGTGAACCAAGAAACAGAGGCGGGGTTGGTGCTGAGTACATTCAGAGAACAACGAGCAGTGCAGTGGAGGAGGACTAAGTGAGAGGATGGCCCTGGGGGTGTGATGGGAGGCAAGGTGGACCAAGAGGGGCTAGAGACAGGAGGGTTGGGGGACAGGAGAAAATGGGATTGGGTCTTGGATGCAATCAGTGGGAGGCATCGAAGTGTTTTGAGCAGGAAAGTGGCACCATAGGACTGTTTTAAGAAAACCTTGGACACGAAGCACCTGGGTGGCTCAGTTGGTTAAGCGCCTGCCACCTTGTACTCAGGTCATGATCTCTGGGTCCTCGGATGGAGACCTGTGTCGGGTTCCCTGTTCAGTGGGGGGTCTGCTTCTCCCTCTGCTTCTGCCCCTGCTCCCCTGCTTGAAATGAAGCCTTTAAAAACCTTGGACAGGGGCGCCTGGGTGGCTCAGTGGGTTAAAGCCTCTGCCTTCAGCTCAGGTCATGATCCCAGGGTCCTGGGATCAAGCCCCACATTGGGCTCTCTGCTCAGCAGGGAGCCTGCTTCCTCCTCTCTCTCTCTGTCTGCCTCTCTGCCTACTTGTGATCTGTCAAATAAATAAAATCTTTAAAAAAAACAAAAAACAAAACCTTGGACAGACCTGTCCAGGGTTGGGTAGAGGGGAAGGAGTGAGGCAGGAAAAGCAGTGAGGAAGTTTCTGGAATAATCAACAGCAGGCTTGAGCAAAGCCTGAACTATGGGGTAGAATTCTTGTAAACATGCATATTGCTTTTAAATTGGCACTCATGCAAGAGAGAGAGATTGCTCACTACTGATGTGAAGGTAAATAAAGGCCTGAACAAGGCAGTGGAACAAGGAGACCAGTTGGAGAGGCATAAGGTGGGAAGGAAGAGGGAGGGTTTGTTAATGGGTGGCAGGTAGGCTAGGAGGGAAATGGAGTCCAAAAAAAATCGCTGAGGTTTTAAGTCTGGGTGTGGGAAACGATGATGCTAGTATGCGAGATAAAGGCCAGAGACACAATGGTTTGAGAGGCGACGGGGAATCGTGTTTAGGCCTTGCTGAGTTTGAGGTGTGTGGGGGGCCTGGTTAATGGGCCCCGGCTTCAAGGGCGCGGTTTGACCTCTGGTGGTGTCCACCAATGGATTACCAGGCCTGCCAATGACAGCGAGTCCTTGTGCCTTCAGTCTGTGCCCTGGAGCGTGTGTGTGTGTGTGTGTGTGTGTGTGTGTGTGTGTGTAGGGTGCAGGGGGTGGGGGCAGTTCCTCCCTTCTAGGGCTGCTGTGAGGATTAGATGAGCTAATAATGCCTGTGAGGCATTTAGAACAGTGCTTCTGAACAGACACAGAGAACCAGACCATGGAAAATGCAGCTCCATCTTCCCAGAAGACGTAAAAGAAGAGTTCCAAAGCACTTTCCCTGGTCTCTGCATTCCAGGAGGGCTCATCTGCCCTGTGTGGGTGGCCACACAAACGGTCTGTAATTAAACTGAATTTCCATGACGAAGCTTTCCTGCCTTTTGGTTCATAACGTTTGGATGGCCAACATGAGGGAGGACTCCGCAAAAGAGGGTCCGGAGTTCTGCCTAAGTGCACAATTCTGCGTTCACAGAGTACAAAGGGTTGGACAGTAGGATTTTGATTCCACTCACAATGTGTATCTTCTTCTATACCACCAAGCAATTCTGACACCAGCTGGGAGCCCTACATTCAAATCCTTTCTGATGCTGTCTCCAGGTAGATGCCATAGAGTAAGGGCTCAGGCCTACAAGATTGCCCCCTTCCCCCACTTCAGATGCCACAAATCCAGATTATCAACCGGCTACAGATCAGAGATTCCAACAACCCCCACCTCTGGTTCGATTAATTTGCGGTAGCGGCTCACAGAAGTCAGAGAAGGATTTCACTTAACAGATCGCCGGTTTATTATAAAAGGACATAACTCAGAATAGCCAGATGGAAGAGATGCACAGGACAAGGTAGGGGAGAAAGGGCAGGGAGCTTCCACACCCCCTCCAGGCCCCACCACTCTCCCTGCATCACCACGTGCTCACCAACCCGGAAGCTCTCTGAACCAGTCTTTCTGGGTGTTTACGGAAGCTTGTTACACAGGCACGATTAAATCATTGGCCACTGGGATTGAGTTTAACCTCCAGCTCCCCGCCCCCTCCCAGGTCGCCGGGGTGGGACTGATAGGTCCAATCCGCCAACCAGCCCCCATCCTTAGGCACTTTCTAAAAGTCACCTCATTAACGTAACAAAAGACCTTTATCACACACTCCTTTCCCAGGAAATGCCTAGGGTTTTAAGAGCTCAGAGCCTGGAATGGAGGTCAGACCAAGTATTTATTTCTTATTCTAAATCACAATCTCATAGATCACCCTAGCAAGAGGTCTTTAAAAGAAATCAAAATTCAAATGTTGAAAAGGTCTAAAACACTTTAAAAATGATTAAACCCAGAACCCACCAAGGTCTGTAAGATGACAGCAATAATCTCCAAGTAGTAAGGGGTATGGGAAAGAATTAATGTGTTTTACAATGCACCTAGTGTGTATTTCCAGCACAGGACTGCTGACTGCAAGAGTATGGCCAAGTTCTGGATCACCCGAGAGAGCAAGACTGCTAAAGATGCCACCACCTAAGTCGTGGGGTGGAATCTCGAAGGCATGTGACCCCTTTCGTTTATTTCCGAGTCCTCCTCTTCTCTCCCAAGGCAAGGCCACCTTGTTGCCCGCCCCGCCCCCCACCCCCATCCCGTTCCCTCTGGCTCAGAGCCTCTACCCAAGGCTTCCCAATTATTTACCCCTTGTACTGCCTAGTCACCTTGCATGAATGAAGGCAGGAGTGCACTGGGTTTTTCTGTTTGAAAATATTTTTAGCAATGTTAGCGGTAGCGAAGATACCCTCCACTGTAACTTGGTTTTTCGTCTTGCCATCTTTGTGGGAGGAAAGTGGATTCCAGGCCAGGTTAGCTATTTGGGAATATAGTAATTGCCTAAAACATACCTGGTTTTGAATGTACCAGCTCTCACCCTTGGAGAATAAGGGTGTACAGCAATTTCCCAAAGTCTAAGACTCCTCTTCCTTCTAGAACTTTTTATCAGCCTCCATAGTAACATCCTCCTAATCACAGTTGACCCTGGAACAATGTGGGGATTAGCAACGCCGACTCGGGACCAGCTGAAAATCTGCGTGCAACTTTCGACTCCCCCAAAACGACTACTAATAGCTTACTTTTGACTGGATTCCTTTCCGATAACATAAACACTTAACACATGTTACAGGTTTTATGTTTTACATATGGTATTCTTACAATAAAGCAAGCTAGAGAAAAGAAAATGTTATTAAGAAAATCACAAGAAAGGGACGCCTGGCTGGCTCAGTCAGTAGAGCATGTGACTCGATCTCGGGGTCGTGAGGTCCAGCCCCATGCTGGGCATAGAGCTTACTTAAAAAAAAAATTATAAGGAAAAGAAAATACGTTTACGGTACTGTACAGTAAAAATCCCAAGAATAAATGGCCCGTGCAATTCAAACCCCTGTTGTTCAAGGGTTAACTGTACTGTAAATTAGCTGGCAGGGGAAGCTAACCTGCTTTATTGGGAGCCCGAAACAAACAGAAACTCAAAAAGGCTATTACACTTTCAAACATAAAAGGAGACTCCGTGGGCACTGCTTTTACCTCCACACCTGGTAATTATCCTGATTACAGGGGAGTCCCGCCCTCTTCGAACTTTATTCCCTGTCCACACTAAAGGGAAGTGTGGGTCAGTTGGACCCGGCAGACCTTTCCTCTGGACCTTGCAGAAAAACTACTGGGAATTATAAGGTTCACTAAAGGCTCTGAGGTTTCTAGCTCTTAGCACCCCTTTCCTTACCGCTTTTCTTCAAGCTGCAAAATAGTCTGATTATCTTTCTGCAAGGTTTTAGGTTACTTGGCCACATTGTTTCTTTGCACCACAATAAATATGATTTCAGTTTATCTCTGTCTTTGAGAATGGTGATGAAATTTACTTAAAACGATTTGTGGAAGCAAAATAATGGATTTAGACCCCTTAACGTGCCCCACATTACAACTTGCCCAAGGCGGGCATTTGCACTAATTACTCATCATCAAACATCTATGGAGCAGTCCTAGGGTGTGACGAGTTCCCTCTTGTCTGTGGGTTCAGACGCAACCGTGGTGAATGTAACTGGCTTAAGCAGCCAGGTGCTACAGGAACTCTCCAAGGAGCTGAGACAATGGGGAGCGAACCAAGTGTATGTGGACACGAATCCACCATGTACTAATCTCTCCCTCCCTGCAAAGCATTTTCACGTACCAGCCCTTGAATCCCAACCACCTTTTTTTTTTTTTTAAGATTTTATTTATTTATTTAGATCACAAGTAGGCAGAGAGTCAGGCAGAGAGGGAGGAGGAAGCAGACTCCCTGCTGCGCAGAGAGCTGGATGCGGGGCTCGATTCCAGGACCCTGAGATCATGACCTGAGCTGCAGGCAGAGGCTTTAACCCACTGAGCCACCCAGGCGCCCCCAACCACCTTTTGAGACAGAAACTATTGTTTTAAATTTATTTATTTATTTAGTAATCACTACACCCAACATGGGGCTCAAAGTCATGAGCCCAAGATCAAGAGTCGCACGCTCTCCCGACTGAGCCACCCAGGTGCCGCGAGATATGAACTATTTTCATTCTATCCTTACAGACAAGGAAACTGAGGCCCTGAGCTGTCAAGTACGTTGCCCCCAGTCTGAACTGTTGATTCCAGGAGCTGCAGTTCTAGGGTTTTGTCTCCTCGGCTGCCTCCAGGGATTGGGGGATGGGGTGGTGCAAAAGGTGTATTTGCTTCAATAGGGGCCATCCGTTTAAGATTGTCTGGGAATGTAAGGAAGTGAAAATGCAAAAAGTTTCCCTGGTTTCAGCTTTTCCTAGCCCTTTTTAGGTCACTTCAGATAAAATTTGCAAATGACTGCCCCTGTGGAGAAGATATGCAAATGACTGCTTAGTGGAAAAGTCCTTTGGAATGCTGCGAAAGTTGGTTCTTTTAGCTACCCCAAGTGTGCGCGTCATTCTTTTTCAGAGGGAATGTGTTTGAAGACAAAGCTTTGTATGTTTCCCTGCTTCCTTTCCAATTTGATATTCCAATTATAACATATTGATTAACAAAAACCCCTGGTGGTTTGAACTGAGTATGCCTATGAGCAGGGGTTAATTGAAAGTAGGAAAGTGCTGTATATTTTAATTCTTTTAGATACTCCCAGGGTAGTAGCCTGTACCTTGGCGCTACTGGAAAGTAAAATAAAGCCCGGAGCCAGGGATATCAGTACATCCTATTGTTGCTACATGCAGTTTGAACTCTCAGAACCATTACTTTTGAATGTTTAGCCTGTTGTATATTAAAAGGAAACTGAGGGGCGCCTGGGTGGCTCAATTAGTTAAGCGTCTGCCTTTGGCTTAGGTCATGATCCCAGCGTCCTGGGAGTCTACCTCTCCCTCTCCATCTGCCTCTCCCCCAGCTCATGCGCTCTCTTGCGGGCGCTCTCTCTCTCTCTCTCAAAAATAAATAAACGAAACCTTAAAAAATAATAAGAATAAATAAAAGGAAACTGAAGCCAGATGAAGCAGAAACACCTCACCAATGCTCTGTGAGAATTCATGAATCTCAGGGCTGAAAGGGACCTTAATGGTCATTAAGCTTAATGGCTCTCAAGGGGGCATTGTGGTCATCTGTATTTTTGGATGTCACAATGACCAGCATGGCTACTGGCATTTTAGTGAGCCAGTCAAGCTAGATGTTTTACAATGTTGGTCAGTCCTATACTGCTAGGAATTGATCCCCTGGACACTCATATAAGTGGAAAATTAGTTCATCATGGTATAAAGCCTGGAACACTACATATAAACAAGAGTATTTTTGCCTGTTTTTTTTTTTTTTTAAGATTTTATTTATTTGACAGAGAGAGGGAAAGAGTGAGAGAGGGGACACAAGCAGGGGGAGTAGAAGAGGGGGAAGCAGGGTTCCCACTGAGCAGGGAGCCTGATGTGGGGCTCGATGCGGGGCTTGATCCCAGAACCCCAGGATCATGATCTGAGCTTTAGGACTCAGCCACCCAGGCACCCCTTTTGCCCAGTTTCGATGTACACTGAATTCTCCACGAATGGTAATACCGCAACAGCTGAGAGAAGATAATAGTGCTTTGTTTCAAACATTACCAAGAGTTCATCATTTTAGAAAAGGTCACTGATGCCACACTGCTGTTAGAACCCCTTACTTGAGTTGCATTTGTTGACTACACTGGGCAGGTGTCTATCACCACTTAGTGTCCTTGTGCAGGAGGATTCACATATTAAAGTACATTGTTTTATTATAATCGTTTTGTTTTTAGCCTACAGTTAAGTCACGTTTTTGGAAATTGTGTGTTGTATTCAGGTTATATTAGCTATGATTTGTTATTTCAGCACGGTTAAAGGGGGCGTTAGCAAACGGTTGTCATAAAAAGGAACTGAGTCTTTTTACAGGGTTATGTAGTCCACTCAACTCCTTCTATAGATGAGGAAATGGAGAACCAAAGCAGTTAAGCAACTTGCCTGGACACAAGTGTTATATTATCTCCCATGTCAGAATTTCGGTTTCAATTTTAAGAATCGGATAGGGAGAGAAGCAACGTGGTAATTTATGTGAACACTAGCTGTTTGAATTCTGGCTGCAAAAGACCTTTTGAGGGATGGTGGAAAACCCTGTGTGTTATTTAATTCTGTTACTCTGAAGGTTAGACGGGCGGGGGGAAGCGTTTATAAGAACGACGTTTGCGCGGCTGCTCGCTTAAAACCAGACATCTACCAGTCAATACATTTTCTTCTATTTAAGGGCCTGTGGCTCTGAAGCAAGAACCTAGGGGTGGCCTGCTTCGGAGGGGGCCACAAGTAGGGGTTCTTCCAACGGCAGAAACCCATTTCCTCCCACTCCTCATCCACTGCAGTGGCCTGAGGGTCACCCCCACCCCAAGCCGATAACGCCGTAGCACTCTCTTCGGCAGGCCCGGACTGCGCCCAGCCGCAAACACTGCCGACTCTCTGGGAGAGCCGTTCGCAAGCCCGAGGGTTCCCTAGCTTTGAGAGAAGCAGCAGAGCCACCGGAGGCCACCAGCCCTGAGTCGCTGAGCGCCCCGAGGGAGGAAACTAAGGGCCTAATGTAGTGGTTGCTTCCACTGAGGGCCGGGGTCCCGGGAGGATCCACAAACACCGGCTCAGCTTCAGAGCCTGATGGTCTCATTGTTTCCTCACCGCGGGGGGCGGGGGCGCGCGCATTTGTGCGCTCGCGTCGCGGGATGAAACAGAAGGGGGTTATTGCGTTTCTAGGCTGCACCCCCGCCGCCTAGGCAACCGCACAGTTAAAGTGTCCGGCCACCAGCACTTGTCCCCAGATCCCCTCCGCTACCCACCCCTCCCCGGTCACCATCCCTCCCTCCTTCCTCCTCCTTTCCCCCCTCCTCCTCTTCCCCTTCTTCCCTCCTCTGCCTCTCTTCCCTCTCCTGTCCCCTCTTCCCCCAACCCCCTGCCCTCCGAGCACTCAATTAAGGCCAAGATTTCCAGCTCCACAAAATGGCCACCGCGATAAACATCTGCGGTCACGTGACCCGCCGTCCTCCCGGCTTCGGGCTTCTTTCTGCCTAACTCCGTTTTCGGAGAGGCTGCCCGCGGAAGAACAAGGGCTGGTTAGTTCGAAGAAATCTACCGACATTCCCAAGTCGGAGGACTGACAGAAACAAGAACGAGTGCTCGGCTGAAAAGAATAGCAAAAAACTGAGAGCATAGGGAGAAAAAGAAGAGGCCTAGGTTAAATTTTAAAGACCTCCTCGGAGGCGGAAAACGGGACACGAGTTATCGCGAGATTTCAAAAACTCAAAGACAAGCTAGGGTATTAGCGGAGAACAGGGCTACTGAAGCTCAAGGGAACTAGGACAGCATTTGGCGCTCGGAGGTCCAAGGTAGGACGCCAAGCGAGGGACGGGACTGATTAGAAAATCACGCGAGGTTTGGACTAAACGAGCTCGCAGTAGCTAGGCAGAAGTCACAGCGGCAGGAGGAGTGCGGGTGTGAGAGGGAGGGCCTACGTCTTACGTGCTGACGTACAGCCTTTCGAGTGAGTATATTAGATCCGTGGCCGCGCCGTGAGCTCCAGAGCCGCAGTTCTCCCGTGAGAGGGCCTTCGCGGTGAATCAAACACAGTCGCTCAGCAGAGGAAGACTCCGAGTTCTCGGTACTCTTCAGGGATGAGTCATGTGGCGGTGGAAAATGCGCTCGGGCTGGACCAGCAGGTGAGCTGCAAGGAGTCTGCCGGGATGGTTGCTGACCTGACTTGGCTTATGGCGCATCGCTAACTGGCACTCTTAGTTCCTATTTCCTGGGTGCCTCGAGCTGGCCAGTGTCAGTGCTTCGGGGCTGTGAAAGAACGGGGAGCGGGCAGGAATGCTGGTTATGGCCGTCGCTCGGGCCGGCGCCCCGGCTTGGCCCGCGGTATTGTCCCCCGGCCGAGCACAATGGCGGCTTTTGTGTGTGTGCGTGCGCAGGCGGGAGGAGGGGGAGGGGGGGTGCGAGCGCCTTCACGGGGACGCGCACGCGCGAACCCCGACTGGTTAGTGACCCGTGGGTGGGGGTGGTGCGCGGCGCGGCAGTGTGCGATTGGGGACCCCTTTGGCCTCCAGGGCTTTTGACTCTTTGCGCGCGCGGCCTGGATTCCTGTCCCAGAGACCGGCGGCGTTGGGGTGTGTGTGCGCGCGCACCCGCGCAGCGGCATTTGTGTGTGAGTGTGAGAGCGGGAGGGACGCAGCCCTGGAATGTGGGAGGGGGCGGCGCGGGGGGTGGCCTTCGCTCGGGGTAATGGCGGCGGCCTTCTTTGTGTGGGGCTGGGCGGTGCTGGGGCCCACTAGCGGGAGAGCGGGCCGCGGGCAGGCGAGGGGCCTGGAAAGGAGGATGGAATGGACATCTTGTTCCTCCCGGGCTTCCTTCCTCAGGCTTTTTCGCTTCAGCCAGGTTTCCGCAGGGGCCATCGGACGGAGGGTGCAGCGGCCGCCGAGGCCGCGTTTCCGGAGTGGAAAGTTTTGTGACGCAGAAGATTCGGGGAGGAGTGGGGGGAAGGGGAGGGAGTAATGGGTCCCTGCGTGCGCGGTGGCGCTGGGCTCTAGATAGAGATTGAACACGGCGGGGAGACCTCAGGGAGGTTAGGGACCTGGAGTGGCCCCTTTTTCTTACTCGCTCCAGATAGTCTGTGCGTGGCAATTTAGCAAGGGCCGGGCATTGTTTTGGGTGGTACCACGGGTTGTATGACCATTCCTGTGTTAGTGACGTTTGATCCAGGAATCGGCCGGAGGAAAAATACCCGGAATGTATCTTGAGGGAAATAAACACTTTGTTGTTGACTTGTTGCTGCCTGTGCAGTGAAATTGTGAAATAGGTCAGATCTCCGGATCTGTCATCTTAACCGGAATCTCCTCTTCTAAGGCTTTGGGGATAGATTAGAGGAGGACGTGTGATCTGAGCGAGGAGGAGGGGTTATGGGCTTTGGTGGCAGGAAGTCTCCATCCCTCTGCAACAGAAGCACCGTGTTTCCGATAAGCTTTTAGGTGGAATGTTTGGATCCTTTAAGTAAACTGTTTACCTACGGAAGCCAGAGAAATCCTGAAACGAAGTTTAGTGATACAAATTGATAGTAGGTTTTAATGTAGTCCTGTGTAATATTTTTAGAGATTTAATGCTGTTTCTTTGGGAGCATTTTTCCCCCTTTAATGAATCAATTACATTCTCCAAATTGCTGACAACGTCCTTTGTTGAGTGAAGCACATAGAATATCTTGTCAAGAGCACAGGCTATCCCCAATTTTAACATTTTCTATATCGGTGGTGCCGTTTTAAAAAGATTAGAGGCAGGAATGAAGCAGTGTAATCCTGAGAGTTTGTAGTAGTCTTTAACGTGATCTTTATCGTTCCTGTTGCCCAGTGTAAAATGAACAAAAACTTGTAACACAGGTGCAAAAGGACTTTCTGTTCCTGTTGCTCAGTGTAAAATTAAAACTTGTAACACAAGTGCAAAAAGACTTTCTCTTCTTTTGGACTTTCAAGTATCTGTTAACAGAAAGCATGTCAGCGTTTTTGCTGATGCAAACTATGAAAGCCAGGTGCCTAAAAGTCTTACCATACTTAGTTTCTTTTTAAGATTCAGCATCTGCTGGGATGGTTCAGTGGGTTAAGCCTCTGCCTTTGCTCAGGTTGTGATCTCAGGGTCTTGCGCTGTGCTCATCAGGGAGCCCCCCCACTCGTGATCTCTCTGTATCTGTCAAATAAATCTTAAAAAATCTGCTTCCAATTTTCAATGACTCCATTGATAATGCTTGCAATTTGACAGTATCGATCTGGAACTTTTTTTTTTTTTTTTTAAAGATTTTATTTATTTATTTATTTGACAGAGATCACAAGTAGGCAGAGAGGCAGGCAGAGAGAGAGGAGGAAGCAAGGTCCCTGCAGAGCAGAGAGCCCGATGCGGGGCTCGATTCCAGAACCCTGGGATCATGACCTGAGCCGAAGGCAGAGGCTTTAACCCACTGAGCCACCCAGGCGCCCCTCAATCTGGAACTTTTAACAGAACACTAACGTCACGTTTGCAAACAGGTGGCATCAGTATTGTGTGATTCGGTCTTTTGTGGCTTTCTTAAATTAAGCTGTTCCTTTTGACACATGTAGTCCTGTCCCCACCCCCCCCTTGCTTGCATGTAGTTTCTGTTGAGTCGTAAAAGAATGAGAAAACCTAGCAGGTCTTTTTGTAGAATGTTGAGGTTTTGCGTTCAGTGTAAGGGGATGAGTAGAAGAGGAGATTAAATGTAGTGAAATGTGTTCTTAAAAAAAAAGGTGTTGAATGTCACTTGTGCTATTTATGTTCAGAGTCTTCTGAACTTAATCTAGATCTTGAAAATGGGAAAATAAATAGGTAGAACCTACCTCAGTTTTTTTTTTTTTTTTTTTTAAAGAATTTTTTGGGCGGGGTGGGGGAGGTGCAGAGGGACAGTGAGAGAGGGAACACAAGCTGGAGGGGTGGGAAAGGGAGAAGCAGGCTTCTGGCCCAGCAGGGAGCCCAGTGAGGAGCTCTGTGGCAGAACCACGGAATCATGACCCGATCAGAAGGCAGACACCCGACGAACCACTGAGCCACCCAGGAGTGCTACCCTAATTAAAAACAATTGTGCAATATTTAGGGTAAAAGAACTAAGAAATAGTTAAAATTTTATTTTTCAGGTGTGCTCTGTAGGCTTAAAATAATTTCAAGTAGGAAGTTGGTGGCATTGGAAACATTTGTCAAATATGATTGGAGTAAAGATGAATCCATTGTCTATTTGGCAATTTAAAATAATTTCTGGGGGCTTTTACTGTGGAAGATGTTAGGGAGAAATCCATTTTTAATTGAATAACTTTTAAGTTTGGACCCAGTTTGTACCAGATAACACCAGCCTCTTGGTGCGCTGCTTTCTGTAGTATAAACAGTGTTATTTTGGGTTTGCTTAGAATTTTACAGTCTTCAAAGCACATTCTTAGTTCATATTCTCATTAAGAGCTTCCCACCAGCCGCACGAAGCAGGCGGGCAGCTAGTGCTGCTTAGTGCTGGAGGCAGGACTAGTTTTTTCTTCGTGTAATAGTTTAACACATGGGCTGCTAACCATTTAACACTCTTTTCCTAGTTTGCTGGCCTAGACCTGAACTCTTCCGATAATCAGAGTGGAGGAAGTACAGCAAGCAGTAAGTAAACCGTTTTAAGAATTTCTCGAATATTAGAGCATTAATAACTTAATGTTTCTTTGGACTTATTTAAAGCTTAAGAATTTCCCCTCCACTTTTTGCTGTGGAAAGAATTATATAGTCAGTGTTCGTAGAATTACGTAGTGTAATTAATAATCATAACATTGTGGCCTTTTGGTAATAAAAGGGACTCATTTTCTTTAGTAAAAAGTCATTAGAAAAAGAACTTGGTAGAACACACACTATCCTTGGAAGTGTTTGTGTTCATTATGAATCTTGAGCCAAGCTTAGAGGTGGTGGGAATGTGTTCATCCCTATTTACCAGAATTAAATTCAGTAAAGGGAACATTCACATTCATCAGCTACAGTTAACCCTTTCCTGTGGAGAACATGAGACTTAACAGGCTACAAGAATCTTGAGTGGTGGTTAGGATTTTAAATGCTAAATTGCATCATTTGTTTGAAAAGAAATTAGATGTAAAAGCTTTATTTCATTTTTTCAGAGTTTTTGTTTTTCCTTTTTTGAGACTTGTTACAGGTTAGTATTAAGGTGTAGGTGGCTTATTATTGGTTTATTATTTGGCACTCGGACAGCTTCAGGTTCCTTCTGGTCAGGTCTCTTCCTATTAACTCCCCTGCCCCCAAAAAGGAGGGGGGAAAGGAGTATAGGCTGTAGGGTGTGAAAGCATTATTATTTTTTTTTTCAAGCACTGTGTTAGGTGGTAAAGGACGTGGCCTCATTTTTAGGCAAGAAGGGCCTTGCTGAGGACAAAGTTACTTGGTATTTTTTACATTCTACTTTATTTGCCAAGGTAAAGATCTTTAGAGAGTTGATCATCCTACCTAATAGAGATACTTAATATTTAATTCAACCCAAAAGTAGAAAGGGAAGTTGCAGGTTCTTTAGAAATAAAGCAGGTTGATTTTGCTTTACCTGGTAGGTATACATTATTTGCTTTTCCTTCTCATCTATTGTCTAGGCTGTACTCTTGCCTGCCGACAGAACAAGTTGACTATAGGCTTAGCAAGCCCTAAGTTAAAACTCCAGTTCTTGAAATCCTTTTTGCCTTTGCTGTTTTTCCTTAACGTATATCGTCCATTTTTTGGAATTTAACCAGGATGGAAATAATATTTTAGGGTCTAATTGCATGATTTATTACATAGTAGTCTGTGAGGTTGTAATACTTACATGTTGTTAACTGTGTCTGTTTATGACCTTTCTCTGAAATAATAGCAGGCCCTTAAAAAAAGTTGTGTTATGTTAACCACTAGAGACAAATTATGTTTATTTTTGGATTTCAGTGATTAGGTTGCAAGTCAGATTTTTATTTACCAAACTCCCCCCCCCCCCCCCGCAAAGTTCTTAAAAAGCAGTATGCATTTAAAGTAAAAGCAGATTCATTTTCTCCCTTCTCAATTTCCAAATAAGAGACTGGGTGGCTGGATACTAAAAAAATTTGTTCCAGGACCATTTTTTAGTTGCACAAATTTTCATAAAAAGCTTTAACTTGAAGTTTTGGTACTTAAATTTATATTCTTTCTTTTAGAGGGACGCTATATTCCTCCTCACTTAAGGAACAGAGAAGCTACTAAAGGTAAGTTGAGCAACTTGGGTAGACCTAATTCTTGATTTTAAGAGGTCAGAGCCTAGGGAAAAATGAGGCACTTTGGGAAGTCCGTAAACATGGTGCTTGGTTCAGATATTAGGACTTAACACTCTTTGGGAAAACTCATCTAAAGTCATGCAGTGGAAAATTCTTTATTTCCTATGTCCTATTCTTCTGTGGCCAAGGACATGGTTTTGTACAACCTTACTAGTGTTGTACTTTGTGATTTGTGTTTGTAATCATTCACATCATGATTTCAATTTGAAAAGGGTGAGTAGGCACCCTACTATGTAAAACCAATTGCATAGTGATAAACCAGTTATTTCTGTTTTGCAGAGCTGTCAAAAAAGATAGATGGGTTATTGCAGAATAGGTAACAGATTATAAACAGATCATAGCACTGGGCATGCTTGCAGTAAGTTGGGAGTGATCCTCTGGTTTCATTCATCTCCTTGCCCTTAACTGCTTCGTTTGAAAGGTTTTGTCTGATGTGTCAACAACACCTGGTCTTTTCTGATTGTGTTTGTTAATACAGTGATAGACTGATACTTCATTATGGGACAGCTGTCTGGGTCTGTATATTCCATAAAATAGGTGATCTGAGATTCAGAGGAAGAGTGAAGGTTTGGAAAACTAAAGGTTAAGAAGAAGGAAGATGATGCAGGCGGAATCAGAAGGGTGAAGTCCACAGAAACCTGTGGTTTACTGTCATTCTTCCATATGCATGTGCAGTCTTTATTAGCTGCACTGTCCCTGCAATACATGGATATAAAATCCATATTATAATCTCTTAATTAGCATATCATTGTTCTAGTTACTGTACATTGTCTTTATTGTCGTGGGTTCTCTCATTCTTAAGAGTGTTCTGGTTGGAATTGGCCTCGTGTATATTCAGTGCTTTTCCCTCTTCATCCCAGTGACAGAGATCAAAGGCAGGAGGTAGTATAGAGGTTTTAAAACTGGAAGGGATATTAGAAATGTAAAATTCTTTATTGCTAGTTAAGTCTGTTGATCACCTGGCTTTCTAATGGTAGAGGCACCGGTCTGAAGGAAAGTAACTTGTAAATGATCTCTATTTAATAAAGTGCTGCTGAAACTAGTTTAAATCCTCTACTGCTTGTCTTTAAAGCCTCTGCCTGTTGGGCTAATTTATACCTCTCCCATTCCCTGTTATTGAATGTTTATAGTTGTACCTAAGAATTTGTCCACACCAACAGTGTGCAGGGATGAGGATTTTCCTTTTTTCTAGGTATTCTTGTTTCTTGTCCGATAGTATGCATTTCATGTGAACAGAGCATTGTTCTACTTTTTACTATTGAATTTGGGAAATAATGTATTAAATAATCTGACACCTTTAGGAACGTCTTAAATAAAGAGCACCTCTAGGAAACATTGAAACAAATTCTAGTAAACTGGGTTCTCACGTATAAAATGGAAATTAAATTGTGCCTGTGCCGGTCATACAACAATTGTTTTATAGGCAATTCAATTGACCTTTTTAGCGGTGGTATTTTATTCATTTAGAACACTTTTTAGACTGTCAAACTGCTTGATTTAGTGCACAGTGTTGTGTAGTATTAAAAATATTAAAAAATTTTGTGTGCCGATTATAAACCAGTTCTGAATCTTGGTTCACTTCTAGTACCACGATAGGAATATTTCCATTGTCCTTCCAGTTCACAGAGATAAAGTTAGAGGGCTTTGAATTCAGAGACCTAGGTATTGTAAATTTCTATTTAATAAAATAAAATGGGTTTGCTTCTTTTTTTTGTATTGAAGGATTCTACGACAAAGACAGTTCAGGGTGGAGTTCTAGTAAAGATAAGGATGCATACAGCAGTTTTGGATCTCGTAGTGATTCCAGAGGGAAATCTAGTTTCTTTAGTGATCGTGGAAGTGGATCAAGGGGAAGGTAAGTGATTTTTTACTGATGTTCTTGTCTTACGTGTATGTAATTCAAGAATTGGTCTTTAATTTGATAAGTACTCATTCTTGTACTCTGATCATTAAGCATGTTTTTTTTCCCCTAATAGATCACCTATTTGGATGTTAAGCATTAAGTTTGTGTAATCTTATTTTTCTAAATGTAAGAGGTCTTAACTAAATTTGAACTTGTTGTATAGAAACTGGATGAGAATAAGAATGTGCCCCTGGACATACTGAAATCAATTACTTTTATATTTCTTTAGTTTTATTTATATGTAAAGGAGTAAAGTTTGTCTAGTGAATGGCCTAATATGGTTGAGATTTTTTTGTGGATATTCTATATGACAATTTTTAAACACCTTATATTTTTGATTACACAAGTGGTGAACTGACCTCATGCGCCTAATAGCTGTGGTTAGTCCTGTGTGTCCTGATTTTTCGCAAACAGGCCTAAAACTAAAAACATCTTAATTCAGGTAAGGATTATTTTCTACCTTTTATCCAAAGTCTGTCACACAGGTGAATTGATTGTCCTTATAAGTGACATCCTAATATAACTGGGACAATTGAGGTTTGGTATGCTATTTTCTTTTTCCTACCACTAAAATATATTTGGATGAGAAGTTTAAATAAAAGTATAAGTTATGTGCTGATACCAAATATTTAAGACTCGCTTCTTAATTTCAGCATGTATGAGGCCTGTGTAGGCTGTATAATATTACAGAACTCAAGAAGGGTACATACTTAATGTATGTAAATGACACAATCTGGTTGGTTTAAAGGCCTTATTTGTCAAGTTAAGAGTAAACAAAATTGGCATCCTTGAAGTTAGCATAATGAGTTCAGTTTCTCTCTAGGTATGATTCTAGAGTAGTTCTAGGAATTTGATAGTGGTTAAATGATACGATTCTGATTAGTTGCTTATGCTGTTCAGGTTTGACGATCGTGGACGGAGTGACTATGATGGCATCGGCAGCCGTGGTGACAGAAGTGGTTTTGGCAAGTTTGAACGGGGTGGAAATAGTCGTTGGTGTGACAAATCAGATGAAGATGATTGGTCGAAACCACTCCCACCAAGTGAACGCTTGGAACAGTAAGTTTTTGAAATGTGTGTTAATTGTGATAAAGCCACATTAGCTAAGATAACAGACTTAACCAATCTTTTGATTTCAGGGAACTCTTTTCTGGAGGAAACACTGGGATTAACTTTGAGAAATATGACGACATTCCAGTTGAGGCAACAGGCAACAACTGTCCTCCACATATTGAAAGTGTAAGTATTTTGTGTTTGACCTTTTAAGACACAGAGGGAAGTGTAAACTTTTTCACAGCACGTCAAAATGAGGTGGGCTTCCTAAAAGCAAATGCCTATTGTACCTACTTCAGGAAGTCTTTAGTTACATTAAAAACCTGCCTCATTGGTTTGTGGAAAGATTGAGTTCAGAGTCTCCATTACTAATAATTGGAAATAGAAAATGGGTCAAATATAGGAAGAACCCAGATTTCTCCAGTGTATATTAAACCTGGAGTTGATTTTTCTCAAAATGTAATGTTCTTTCATGTAAAGCAGCTGTGTAGTACAAATTAGCTATTAGGGTTCCCCCCACCCCCGATTTAATGTAAAGCAAAAATGGCTCCAGATAGCATTTCTAGCTATTTAACCCTATTGAATTTCTTTGACAGTTCAGTGATGTTGAGATGGGAGAAATTATTATGGGAAACATTGAGCTTACTCGTTATACTCGCCCAACTCCAGTGCAAAAGCATGCTATTCCTATTATCAAAGAGAAAAGAGACTTGATGGCTTGTGCTCAAACAGGTAAGTTTACTTGATAAAAGTAAAAAATTATCAAGAATACTGTAACTGGGTTTGCTCTTAGGAAACTAGTACCAAAAAACCACAATGGGATATAGAAGTTTCATGGGGAAGCTTGAGTCCCAGATGTATACTGGGACTCATCAGTATACTTTGACACAGGTGTGCAGTAGCCGGCTGGTGTATTTGTTTTAGATTTTTGGATTTTGTTATCACCAGTGTTCACCTTAGGGCCTGTAGAAAGTCCTCAGCCCTGTACTCCTCCAAGAGGAATAGATTATTGTCCATGCATTGGTGGGAAATGAGCACTGTAACATTATATGTGGAATAAGGAGGATAAGATTAGAATAGTCTGTGATCCATAGGAATGTGGCCAAGGGGAAGGTAGCTTCATGGCAAAGGAGCACCTCCCATCTTTTGGGAATGGGGGTAGAGCCTCTGAATTGAGTACAAGCTTAGTTATATTGGTGAGTTTGACCAGTATGAAAGAGGGTGGCAAATCCCCCGCCCATTAAAAATATATTAATCATTTGGTATTTTTTCTTTGCTATAGAAGAGTGAGAATGTTCTCCTTTATATACCATCAATATCTATAGTACCTATAAGGAAGTGTTAGAAATTGAAATTGACATCACTTCTGAGTGAAAATTGCTGTTCTCTTTACACACACAAGTGCAAAGAAGTGAATACTACTTTGTTATTTATGTTTGTGGTGTACTTCCTCAGTAAGGGAACAGAATAAATATTCTTGGTTTTATGGGCCACATGGTCTTCATTGCCAATCAACTCATTTTTGCTATGTAGTGCGAAAGCACTTACAGACGGTATGTAAATTTGGCGTGGCTGTGTTCTAGTAAAACTTTATTTACAAAGATAGGCTGGGTCTTTTGCTGACTCCTGTTACAGATGGCTCAAAGAAGTCACTTCTTGGTATTTTTAACTTAGGTGTTAATTTTTAGAAAATTCATTTGGGCATAAAGTAAAACTATTAATTAACTAGTAATAGGGCAGTTAAACTCAGGGACCAATATTAAAAAATAATCAGGTTTTTCTGTGGTTGAATCAGAATATGCTTTCCCTTAAACAGGGTCTGGAAAAACTGCAGCATTTCTCTTACCCATCTTGAGTCAGATTTATGCAGATGGTCCAGGAGAGGCTTTGAGGGCCATGAAGGTAAATATTTATTAAATGGGACTTTATTTTAAAGTAAGCTCTGCCCAGTGTGGGGCTTAAACTCACCACCCTGAGGTCAAGAATTGTGTGCTCTACCGAGCCAGCCAGGTTCCCCTAAATGGGACAACATTGTTACTGTTTTTTAAGATTTTATTTATTTGAGAGACCACTAGAGAGCACAAGCTGGGGAGGAGGAGAAGCAGGCTCACCACTGAGCCCTACAGGGCTCGATTCTAGGACCCAGGATCATGACCTGAGCAGAAGGCAGCCCCAATGGGACATTACTGTTAGAACTTTTATAGGCAGATATTGAGAGAATTTTCTGTATGAGAGCTCTTTATAAAAAACTTCCTATTTACTCCAAATTACTGAATGAAAAAGAATTTTCAAGTGTAATCTATAAATTACTGAAGGGAATTAGGTTGTAAAGAGTCTTCAGAAAGGATGTTAAGAGTTTAACTTAAATTATTTCTTAGGAAAATGGAAGGTATGGGCGTCGCAAGCAATACCCAATCTCCTTGGTATTAGCACCAACTAGAGAATTGGCAGTACAGATATATGAGGAAGCCAGGAAAGTAAGTATGCATTTGAGGGATTATTGGCTTTCCTGTTGATTCTAATGTTTTAAGACCATGTAAAAGTGTTGGCCTTGAAGTTGATAGAATTTCTTTGCTTATAGTTTTCATACCGATCCAGAGTTCGACCTTGCGTGGTTTATGGTGGTGCTGATATTGGTCAACAGATCCGAGACTTAGAGCGTGGATGCCACTTGTTAGTAGCTACTCCAGGTCGTCTAGTGGATATGATGGAAAGAGGAAAGATTGGATTAGACTTTTGCAAGTATGTTGATTTTTAAGTGCATAAGATGTAATAATTTTTTAAATTATGGGCCACTTGTTTTGTAGAAGTAATAAGTAGTAATTGTTGACATTTTAAGATTGAGAAATGGTTTTTAGTCCTCTAACTTTTACAAGAAGTTGGCTGTTTGTAATTTTAATGTTGAAAAATCAAGGACTTTTTTTTAGTAGAGGCTGAGAATAACTAGATTGGGAGAGAGTGAAAAGTAGTAAGAGCTAGTTTTGCTGTATGCTTGTGAATGATGGTACAAATCCTGGGCTTGGTCTCATGTACATGTGTCAGATCATGCAGTGTGAGGAATTTATATCAAACTCTATTTTGATAGCAGCTATACTAAAACTGTCTTTTTTCAAATTCTAAACTGAATGTTTTTTTTTTGGCAGATACTTGGTGTTAGATGAAGCTGATAGGATGTTGGATATGGGTTTTGAACCTCAGATACGTAGGATAGTTGAACAAGATACTATGCCACCAAAGGGTGTCCGCCACACTATGATGTTTAGTGCTACTTTCCCTAAGGAAATACAGGTATTTGATGCTGTCGCTTTTACTACTTGGGAATTTGTACTACTTGGGAATCTCAGTAGATAATAAACATTTTTTTTCTTTCAGATGCTGGCCCGTGATTTCTTGGATGAGTATATCTTTTTAGCTGTAGGAAGAGTTGGCTCTACCTCTGAGAATATTACACAGAAAGTCGTTTGGGTGGAAGAGTCCGACAAACGGTCATTTTTGCTTGATCTCCTAAATGCAACAGGTAAAATGACAGTGTTAGCATCACGTTGGTGGCTTAGGTGATGAGAGTCCATTTGGATTGCCTTTACTGCTTTTCCTCCCCATACAGAACATTGGTTAAAAGTCTGTTTTTAATTTGCCTGTCTTTGCATGTTTACTAAATGTAAAGAGAACTAAGTCACTGTTAGTGACAAAAACCTGGTAATTTTTCACAATCAGGCAAGGATTCACTGACCTTAGTGTTCGTGGAGACCAAAAAGGGTGCAGATTCTCTGGAAGATTTCTTGTACCATGAAGGATATGCTTGTACCAGTATCCATGGAGACCGATCTCAGAGAGATAGAGAAGAGGCCCTTCACCAGTTCCGCTCAGGAAAAAGCCCAATTCTAGTGGCTACAGCAGTATGTATAAGACCGTTCTTATTTTCAAGTTCAGCATGTTCAGTGTTTGGCTTGAAGTGTGCCATATATAACAAAAGTTATTTTCCAGGTAGCAGCAAGAGGACTGGATATTTCAAATGTGAAACATGTTATCAATTTTGACTTGCCAAGTGATATTGAGGAATACGTACATCGCATTGGCCGTACAGGACGTGTAGGGAACCTTGGTAAGTGTTCAGTTACTTGATGGTCTGCTGGTGGTTTTTCAGTGGGATACGTGCGGCCAAGAATTCTCTAGGAAATGTGGTTAAAATCTGTCTCCGCAATACAAATGACTTGTTCTGTCTTTGCATGGTATTCTACTTAAGATGCTGTATAGGAAAGTAAGAATACTATGCTTCAGTGGATGACCTTAATTTATGTACTTTTTGGAACTGGTTTAGGCCTTGCCACCTCGTTCTTTAATGAGAGGAATATAAACATTACCAAGGATTTGTTGGATCTTCTTGTTGAAGCTAAACAAGAAGTGCCATCTTGGTTAGAAAACATGGCTTATGAACACCACTACAAGGGAAGCAGTCGCGGACGATCGAAGAGGTAAGGCGTATGGGTGGTGCATAAAGAGAGGGATGGTGCCTTGTCCACAGTTCACTCTTCCAGTGTTCAGTTGAGTGGGCTTCATGTTTCTTAGGTTGCCTGGATCCTTCGGGTGAGGGGTGTTAGAAGAGATGACACTGAGTTAAAGCCAGTCCTTCGCCACTACAGCGTTTACGATCACTATTAGGGAAAAGAGGGCTGGGTAGGGAAACTTTGGTATTGCAAAGTCAGAAATTGACCACGGGAAAGCGTTAACAAGAACTGGATTATTTGGTGGAATTGCATCTTCCCGAGAACCACCAACACACCTTGTCGTTGCAGTAGCAGATTCAGTGGAGGATTTGGTGCCCGAGACTATCGACAAAGCAGCGGTGCCAGCAGTTCCAGCTTCAGCAGCAGCCGCGCAAGCAGCAGCCGCAGCGGAGGCGGTGGCCACGGCAGCAGCAGAGGGTTTGGTGGAGGTAAACGTGACTTTTTTAACCTGTCTTTGGGAAGGGGTTCTTCCTTATAGTCCTCTTTTTCAGAGCATAATTAAAAACACTGGGGGAAGTTCTGCCCTGTAGATTGCTTTTAGTAATGTGACATCAAAGTATTTAAAGAAGGGAAAGATTTAACGGTGGCTGACTTAATTAATTTGTCTCTTTCTTTTTTTAAATCTCTCATTAGGTGGCTATGGAGGCTTTTACAACAGTGATGGATATGGAGGAAATTATAACTCCCAGGGGGTTGACTGGTGGGGTAACTGAACCTGCTTTGCAGTAGGTCACCCTGCCAAACAAGCTAATATGGAAACCACATGTAACTTAGCCAGACTATACCTTGTGTAGCTTCAAGAACTCGCAGTACATTACCAGCTGTGATTCTCCACTGAAATTTTTTTTTTAAGGGAGCTCAAGGTCACATGAAGAATTGAAAGGAACAATCAGCAGCCCTGTTCAGAAGGTGGTTCGAAGACTTCATTGCTGTAGTTTGGATTAACTCCCCTCCCGCCAACCCCCATCCCAAACTGCATTTATAATTTTGTGACTGAGGATCATTTGTTTGTTAATGTACTGTGCCTTTAACTTTAGACAACTTTTTATTTTGATGTCCTGTTGGCTCAGTAATGCTCAAGATATCAATTGTTTTGACAAAATAAATTTACTGAACTTGGGCTAAAATCAAACCTTGGCACACAGGTGTGATACAACTTAACAGGAATCATCGATTCATCCATAAATATTATAAGGAAAAAACTTATGCGGTAGCCTGCATTAGGGCTTTTTGATACTTGCAGATTGGGGGAAAACAACAAATGTCTTGAAGCATAATAATGGAATTAGTTTCTAATGTGGCAAACTGTATTAAGTTAAAGTTCTGATTTGCTCACTCTATCCTGGATAGGTATTTAGAACCTGATAGTCTTTAAACAAGCCATTCCAGTCCTGATGAGGTGATGTATGAATACATGCGTACACTCAAAGCACTGTTTTCAAAGTTAATGCAAGTAAATACAGCAATTCCTCTTTCAACGTTTAGGCAGATCATTAACTATGAGCTAGCCAAATGTGGGCATATTATTACAGGGAAAGTTTAAAGGTCTGATAACTTGAAATAGGTTTTTAGGAGAATTCATCTACTTAGACTTTTTAAATGCCTGCCATAAATGAAATTGAAATGGTAGAATGGCTGACCACAGCAATGACCAGCCCTCCTTGGGGCCCTGGGTGATTTTTGGTCTAATAACGCATGCTAGTGTTGATGTTTTTTGGTCAAGAGGGTATGAACAGGAAGAATTAATGCAGCAGGCTTTATTTTAAATGCCGATTCACATTACTCTGTTCAAGCTGCGTTGAGATGTTAAACTGGCTTACTATATAGACTTTGTAAAAATGGCTCCAGAAGAGTAACAAACTGAAATCTTTTGAGATCACACAGGTTGGAAATATGTACATAACTGCACAAGGTGTCGATTCTGCTCTACAGTGCAGTTGTAGTCAGTTTTAGTTGCATAGGTTTCCATTGTATTTATAGTCTGTTTATGCTAAATCTGGCCAAAGATGAGCATTGTCCACCACTAAAATGCCTCTGCCACTTTGAATTCTGTGCTAATTTTGTGGCCAGAATGCGGTGATCAAAACGCTCAATCTTTTTACAGTGGCATAGGAAGACGGCAAAAATTTCCTAAAGTGCAATAGATTTTCAAGTGTATTGTGCCTTGTTCTAAAACTTTTATTAAGTAGGTGCACTTGACAGTATTGAGGTCATTTGTTATGGTGCTATTTCAATTAGTCTAGGTTTAGGCCCTTGTACATTTTGCCCATAACTTTTTACAAAGTACTTCTTTTATTGCACATTCAGAGAATTTTATATATATGTCTTGTGTGCGTGTCCTTAAACTTCCAATCTTATTTTGTCTCTTGGAGATTGTTGAACGCAGCTTGTCTAGGAAGGGGATGGGACTAGATTCTAAAATTTATTTGGGACCACGGGAATAATAGTCGGGAAGAAAACTATTTGCACACGACAGATTTCTAGATACTTTTTGCTGCTAGTTTTATGTAATATTTATTGAACATTTTGACAAATATTTATTTTTGTAAGCCTAAAAGTGATTCTTTGAAAGTTTAAAGAAACTTGACCAAAAGACAGTACAAAAACACTGGCACTTGAATGTTGAATGTCACCGTATGCGTGAAATTATATATTTCGGGGTAGTGTGAGCTTTTAATGTTAAGTCATATTAAACTCTTAAGTCAAATTAAGCAGACCCGGCATTGGCAGTGTAGCCATAACTTTCTGATGTTAGTAAAAACAAAATTGGCGACTTGAAACTAAATCATGCCAAGGTTTTGATACACTTGTCTTAAGATATTAATGATACACTTCAAAAACACTGATAAGAAGTGTCCAGATTCTCAGATGTTTGTTGCGTGAGTTTTGTTTAGTTGTGTGTATTTTTTTTTTTTTCAGTGAATGTCTGGCACATTGCAATCCTCAAACATGTGGTTATCTTTGTTGTATTGGCATATTCAGTGACTTGTACATTCAGCGGTAGCGTTTGAGCAAGTTTTATCAGCAAGCAATATTTTCAGTTAAGGTTTCAAAAATCACATAAGAATGGATTTAAACTTGCTGAATGTAAAGATTGAACTTCAAGTCACTGTAGCTTTAGTAATTGCTTACTGTATTAGTTTAGATGCTAGCACTGCATGTGCTGTGCATATTCTGATTTTATTAAAATAAAAAGTTGAACTGCACAGTCTCCTTTGTTGTTGTCAATTGTGGTTTATTATAGGTGAAAATAAAGTTGTGCTCTTGCCTGAAGAATTGTAAGGTGTAATTTTTTTTTTAATATTTTTTGGTTTGCTGTCCAGTGCTAATGTGGAGATGCCTTTTGGAGACAGAATTACTCTGATACAAGTATTTGTCATAAATGATGAAGTTGGCCCCCAAAAGTTGTTGGACTAGATGGGAATCTTAAGAGGTCCTTAGTGATGTACAGTATGTATTGCAAATTGGTTTGTGCTTTGAGCAGCTTAATATGGGTGGGAATCTCTGTTCTTTGAAGCATTTAATGGGAAGGTCATTCAAACAGTGGAAGAAGTTGGGTTAGAAGCAAAGGTACCAGTAATCCAAGTGATGGTGAACACTTAGGGATCAAGAATGTATTTGGTGGGTGGGGGAGCAAGGGGAACTCCTGGGTGGTTCAGTCAGTAGATCACGTGTTTCGGTCTCAGGAGTTCAAGCCCCATGTTGGGCATGGAGCCCACTTCTAAATATACATTTAGAAGTGGGCTCCATGGGGTCAGGGTGATAGAGATGGCTTGGGCACCCTTCCTCTGCATTCTTTGCTGGCGTCCATTACTCCACGTAGCTGCAGGCCCCTCCACTACCAAGGAAGGATGGTCTGGATAAGCCCCATTTTGAGAAGTACAAAAGGACTATTCTGTTTGGGGGGGTCAAATGTGGTGAAGTGTTGGCAATCAGATAACGATTAAACCTAGGGAAAATTTTTAATTCAGCTTGTTTCTCTTGGAGTTCTTTGCAGTATGATTGAGAATAATTTTTCATGAGTATTGTAAAAAAGTACTTACCTCTGGATAGTTAGAGTTCGTCATGATCTCAAAGCAGCAAACCTGTTTTTAGGGCAGAATTTTGAAGCATACCATATTGGTTTTAGGGGTGGGAAAGGAAGGGGAGCCTGAGTTTAGTCTAAAGTGTGGAAAGAGGTTATGTTAGGATGGCTGCATTGACAAGACAGTGGCTGAAGGTGACAAATAGAGTGAAATTGGATTCTAAGAATGGTTCAAGTTCGCTTTTGTGAGTGAACACAAGCTATCTGGGGGGACTAGTTCTGAATTGAGAATTATTTCTAGTCTTAGCAGGGCTAAGATTATAATAACTCAGGTTTACTTGCATACTATGTTAATTCTTGTAGTTTAATTTTTATAATTTAAATAACGTTTAAATATAAAATACTAGTCATTCTCCCCCTCTCCCCAGTGTTAACAGTTTTCCTGAGTTTTTTCCTAACCATCTCGGCTGAATTTCAAAACCAGATACTTTTTTTCGAAAATGACTTACAGGGGCCATGTTTGAAAATGTTTCCAGTGTCTTTGCTTAAAATTATATAAATGTTTTTTTCCTATTCTGGGTAGCTGTTTCCCTTGTCCCAATGCTCCTAAGTGACCTGGTTGAATGGTCACAGGCTTGTTCTTGAAGCTCAGTAACTAAGCTGTCTAGGTGTTGACACAGGTCTTACCGTGCCTTCCCACTGGAATGCAGAGGCTCCAAACGTTCACTGCATTTTAGGAGTATCTCGGGGTTTTTTTCTCTTCTGTTTTCATTGAACACGATTCCAGATAGGTTTAAACCTGCTTTGCTTCAGATCTCGTCCTCATTTCAGTTGATCCACTTTCCAGTCTGTTTGTAATATGGTTTCCTCTATAATGACTCTTCTCCACTTTCATTTTCATTGTCCATCCCTCACCCCACCCCCACCCCCAGGTTTTTCCTATCTCTACCTGACTGGGTTGTCTTGGGGTAATTCTGAAATAGGAATATTTTGACACAAGGCACTAGGTTTAATTATAATGTGGAAGAATATTTCATGACCTGCAAAGATGCTTATTATGGGAGAAAACACCATAAAACAGATGAACACATTTACTGTAAGAGGAGAGGCAGTCTCAAAACAGGTGTTAAGCATAGAATTACATTATGACTCAGCAATTTTACTCCCAGGGGAATTCTACCCAGGAGAAACGAAAACAAGCTTACAGCTTATGTTTGCATGCGAACATTCATAGCATTCAAAATAATCAAAAAGTGGAAGCCACCCAAATGCCAATCAGTTGGCGGATGGACAAACAAAATGTGTATACATGGAATGGAATGCTGTTTGGCCTTAAAAAGAAGGAAGTACTGATGCTATCTCTATCCTCTAGGGACATGACCACATCCCTAATTTCCTTTCCCTTCAAAGGATCATTAAGAGGGCCTGTTAGTACTGTGACACATGTCTGTATTCTGACTTAAGGTTTTCTGTGGATGTCTGGTTTCAGTCCTGATTTTATTGTGTTAGCAGATCTAGTCATGGTTTATAATTTGAGGGTTCCTGTTTTCCTTGTTACACTGAGGATGACATTTTACTTTTTTTTTAAGTAGGGCCTTGAACTTAGGGTTAGGGTTACCTAACCCTAATCTTGAGATCAAGTGTGGCACCATGACATTTTCCTTTTGAGCTAAGTGAAGTAAAAATGCCTCCCATCTTTGGAAGAAAGTGGAAATCCTCATTCTCCCTTTTCTATTCTTAACTCTATTCTACACTCACCTAAATTTTCAACAGCCTGTCTCATTTACCTGACATCGGTTGGTTAGTTGGATGCGGAATGGTCTCTGAACCTTCACTCCTGACCCAGTCACCTGGTAGGATCCTAGTGGGTTATCTAGTAAACATTTGGATGGCCAAATCCAAAAATGGCTCATTCAAAAGCTGATTTGGGGTCTGCTTGAGTGTTAGGGAATGTGTAGTGTTGATTTCAAATGGAGTCCTTGTCCCCTTAGAACCTAGTTTTTCTTTTGTGGTTCCCCAACTTGATGTTGCAACAAGGGAATCTGGGAGATGATTCTATGGCAACTCCTAATAAAATCTATCCCTGGGGATTCACTCCATAATCTCTTTTGCTTTTTGCTTCTGCTTTTAATTTCCCCAGGCAATTCTGATGCAGCAAACTTAGGTATGGAGTCTGCTGTTCTCTACTCTTTATCATGTGTTCCAAAACTTCAATGACCATGATCATGTTTCAGGCACTTCAAGGTACTTCATGGCAGAAGATCTCTATATTCGAAATTACAGTAGATACTGCAACCAAATTAATGGTGTTCTATTAAGTTGGTCCAATGGTGTGGCACCAGTCTCCCTTGGTAGCTCTTAAGTTCCCCCTGCCTTATATTGTAGCTGAATATGATGCTCTTGTGTGGACAATCCTGTACTCGGCCAGTTTTTGTTCACCCTGTTCCTTCTGAGTGGAATTTGAGCTGAATGTTTAATTTTATATATTGTGCTAAGAATATTAAGCCGCTATTTACAATTATTAGCGATGTAGAGAAAATAATTGCTCTGGGTTGAGGGAGGGTTGAGGAAGAAGTAGGTTTCAACTGGAGTGTGCATAACGAGCTCAACTCCTTGGAGAGTATGTAGAAAACTAGAAGGAAATCTGCCAAAATAGAGGCAGTTCCTGCTTCTGGTTGAAACAAAGATTTTCTGCTGCTTCACACTTTCCCTGTACTAAACAGGTTTTATACAATTATATTTTCAATAAAACTTAAGTTTATGTTTTTTAGTCTGAAATGATAAATTCACAGGAATTTGTGAAGTAGTACAAAGAGGTCATTTGGGTCATTTGTACTTTTCACAGTTTACCCTGTTGGTAACATCTGGCATAACTAATACATCAAAACCAGGAAATTGACGTTGGTACAGTCCACAGACCTCCTTCATTTCTCACCATTTTAATGTGCGCGCGCGTGTGTGTAGTCCTATGCAGTTTTATCACATGTTGATTCGTATGACCACCTCCACAGAACTGCCACCAAGATCTCCCTAGTGCTACCCCTTTAGAGCCACACCTGCCTCCCTTCCTGCTTCCCCACCCTGTCACCCCTGGCAACCACTTGTTTGTTTTCCATCTCTAAAATATCATCTCAGAATTGTTAACATAAATGGATTTGTGCAGTGTGTGACCTTTTGAGATTGGCTTTTCTGTCACTCCGCACAATGTCCTCAAGAGCCATTCAAGTTGTCGCAAAGAGTTGGTTTCTTTATTGCTGAGTGGTATGGACGTTCCCTGATTTGTTTATCCAGCCTGTGAAGGGTATCTGGCTTGTTGCCAGTTTGTGACGATGACAGATCAAGGTTGCTACAAACATTAAACGCTTGTGTACAGCTTTTGTGTGGACATGGATTTTTGTTTTTCTGGCAGAAATGCAATTGTTGGATCATATGGTAAGTGTATGTTTAGTTTAAGAACCTGCCAAACCATTTTCCAGATGCCCATCAGCAATGCACGAGAGATCCAGTTTCTCTGCATCCTCACAGCGTTTGGTGTCGGGGTCTTAATTTGCATTCCCTAATGGCTAGTGATGTTGAACATCTTTTCAGGTGCTTAGTTGCCATCTCTGTAGTCTCTGGTAAAATATATGTGTGCATCTTTTGCTCATTTTAAAATAGTTGATAGTTTTGCAATGCTGAGGTTAAAAAAAATTATTGAAGTATAGTTAACAGATGATGTTACATTAGTTTCAGGGATTTGATAATTCTATACATGACATGGGGCTTACCATGATAAGTGTAGCCACCATCTGTCACCATACAAAGTTGTTGAAACATTATTGGCTATATTCCCTATGCTATACTTTTCATCCCCATGATTTATTTCATAGCTGTAAATTTGTATCTCTTAAGCCCCATCACCTATTGCCACCCCCTCACCACCGAACTCCCTCCCCTCTGGAAACCACCAGTTTGTCCTCTGTATGTATGAGTGAGTCTATTTCTGTTTATTCATTGGTTTTGTACTCTTGAGTTTTGAGATTTCTTTATATATTCTAGGTACTAGTCCTTTGTTAGATATATGATTTACAAATAACCTTTCCTAGTCTATAGCTTGTCTTTTTATTATTATTTTAATTCCAGTGTAGTTAACATACAGTGTTCTATTAGTTTCAGGTGTATAATATGGCAATTCAACAATTCCAGTACTCAGTAAGAAGTATACTCTTAGGGAGCCTGGCTGGTTCAGTAAGAAGGTCCTGTGACTCTTGATCTCAGGGTTTTGAGTTTGAGTTCCATGTTGTATGTAGAGATTACTTAAAAAAAAGATAAGTGTATTCTTTTTTCTTTTTTTTTAATTTATTTATTTGAGAGAGAGCGCAGAGTGAGAATGCGAGAACACAAGCAGGGCCAGGGCAGAGGGAGAAGCAGATTCCCCACTGAGTGGGGAGCCTGATGCAGAGCTCAATTCCACCATGACCTGGGCCAAAGGCAAATGCTTAACTGCTTGGGCCACCCAGGCGCCCCAAGATAAGTGTACTCTTTTTTTTTTTTTTTTTTAAGATTATTTATTTATTTATTTGACAGACAGAGATCACAAGTAGGCAGAGAAGCAGGCAGAGAGAGGAGGAAGCAGGTTCCCTGTCGAGCAGAGAGCCCAATGCAGGGCTCGATCCCAGGACCCTGAGATCATGACCTGAGCCGAAGGCAGAGGCTTTAACCCACTGAGCCACCCAGGCGCCTTGATAAGTGTACTCTTAATCCCCACCACCTATTTCACCCATCCCCCTACCACCTCCTCTCTGGTAATCCTCTGTTCTCCATAGTTAAGAGTCTCTTATTTGAGGGGCACCTGTGTGGCTCAGTCAGTTGGGTGGCTGAATCTTAATCTCAGCTCAGATTTGATCTCAGAGTTGTGAGTTCAAACCCTATGTTGGGCTCCATGCTGGGTGCGGGGCCTTCTTAAAAAAAAGTTATTTGGTTTGTGTCTCTCTCTCTCTTTTTCATTTGTTTGTTTTGTTTTTTTAAATTCCACATATGAATGAAATCATATGGTATTTGTCTTTGGATCTCTCATCCATCAACGGACACGAAGGCTGCTTATTTTTCTTCTTAGCAGGGTCTTTTGCAGAGCAAACATTTTTAGTCTTTTAAAAACATTTCCAATTTTGATGCAGCCCAATTATCAGTATTTCCTTTAGCAGATTGTGCTTTTGGCATCACATCTAAGAACACTTCACCTAGCCCTAGGTCCTAAAGATTTCCTATTTTTTCTAATTTATAATTTTACATTTAAGTACATGATTCATTTTGAGCCCATTTTTAAGGTGTGAGGTTTAATCTATGGATATTCATCTATGGATTTTTTTTTATTTTATTTTATTTTTTTAAATTTTTTTAAAAAGTTTATTTATTTATTTGACAGAGATCACAAGTAGGCAGAGAGGCAGGCAGAGAGAGAGGGAGAGGGAAGCAGGCTCCCTGCTGAGCAGAGAGCCCTATGCGGGACTTGATCCCAGGACCCTGGGATCATGACCTGAGCCGAAGGCAGAGTCCTTAAACCCACTGAACCACCCAGGCACCCCCACATACATTTTAGAAAAAGTTTCCTTCCTTCCTTTCTCCCTCCCTCCCTCCCTTCCTTCCTTCCTTCCTTCCTTCCTTTTTTTTTTTTTAAAAGTAATCTCTATGCCCAACGTGGGGCTTGAACTCATGATGCCGAGATCAATTGTACGCTCTACTAACTGAGCCAGCTGGGCAGCCCTAGAATGTAAACTTTTCCTTACAAAAAAAATCTTGCTGGGATTTTGATGGTAATTGTGCTGAACCTATAGATCAATTTGGAGGAGAATTGACATCTTTATTATGTTAAATCTAAAACACCTTTTTAAACTGTGAACTCAGAATATCCAGCCAACAGGAAAAATCATCTGCTACTTCCTATCTGGAGTACTTCTATTTATTCATGCTCCTGGAGCACAAGATCGTGCTCTTGGTTTGGAGCATGTCCATGGAGCAGGAGTCTCCATGAAATGCCACATTTTGTGAAGGAAGTTTACGTAGGAGTATATAGATGAAGGAGCCCAGCTGGTTCTCGTGTCAGTCTAGACATTTAAGAGCAACGCTCCTGCTGAAGGCAACCATAAAAATGGATGTAAATTTAATGCAGGCATTCCCCTTCTCATCCAGTAAGCACCTTCTGGAAGGGTTCCTGTTAGGAACAGAGAGGCTTCCTGAAAGTCAAGTTAGGAACTGCCTGTGCAGAAAGTGTGCAATATTCAGTTTATCTGAAACTTGTAAGAAACCTTACACCCTGGGGCGCCTGGGTGGCTCAGTTGTTAAGGGTCTGCCTTTGGCTCAGGTGACGATCCCAGAGTCCTGGGATCAAGCCCTGCATCAGGCTTTTTGCTGAGGAGCCTGATTCTGCCTCTCCCACTCTGCCTGATTGTGTTCCCTGTCTCACTGTCTCTCTCTCTGTCAAATACATAAATAAAATCTAAAAAAAAGAAAAGAAAAGAAACTTACATCTTTTCAGTTTCATCTTCTTAAAACTCATCATTGGGAGAGTACTTGGGAGTCTTACTTTCATATTAATTCTCAGCAGGCACTGAACCTTAATGACCATAATGTCCCAGAATTTTAATAACAAAATTTTAATGTCAGTTTTCATCAGGGAACTGTGTCCTTGGATTGTCCTGTGGTGACTTCCTGTAGAAGCTTCTTTAATTGGCATACACTTAGGCAAAGCCGTCTTTTCTACAAGGGGCACGGAAACTGCCGTGTGCAGTTTGTGAGTCTGTTTATTCCATGGATTTCTAAGAGATCTACAATGTTAACAGTATTTCTTGTGATAGGACCTGTGGGGTAGATTTATTTTGGATATCAGTGTCACAGACAGGCTTTGGTTCTAAGGACGTGTTTTTACTTGGGCCCACTCCTAGGAATGAGGTCTGGGGCATTGATTAACGACACCCCTGGTTGAATCTCAGCGTACTCATTTCTCTTTCTCGACTTCTTTCATTTTCTTGCACAGACGTCTGAAACTTGCCTATATGTTTTGGAGATAAGGTATAAACACATAAAGTGAAACTTAACACTCTTTTTTAAGTCTGTTTTGGTGTGTTACCACAGGAAGGAATATCTGGAGATGGGAATTCAGCTTTAACCATGATAATTAAAAAAATAAAAAGAGGGGGCATGATTCAATTTTGACAGCACAGCAACGTGGGTAATCCTATTGATTTCCAGCTTTGGAGTTGGGTGGGATACAACTCAGGTTTTATCTAATTCTATAGGGAAGTTGGGTTTATATTCCCGTCTGTGGCTTTCCAAAAACTAGCTTAAAAAACACTGGATGGCCCTTATAATTGTGTTCTCTACTGGGACAGAGTCAACTCTGTTGTGAATGGTAGTCTCAGTAGGTGGTCACAGCCATACCTTACATGTTATAGTGATCAAGTAGCCAAAGGAAAGGTGTTTTTTAAAGGCATTTAGTTCCAGAAGATCAGGATGTATTTGCTAACAGCTCTGTTGAAAACCCTAAGTAAAGAGAGGAACCGGCATCACCCCTGGCCAGATTCATACTTTGTGTTCCCTTCGATGCTTTCTTCTGTTACCTCCTCATGGAGGAAGTATGGCGTGCTCTTGTTTAGACCATCTAGCTCTACTTTTCTCGACCACTTAGTTCTGTGGTGGCCTCTCACCTATGAATTTCCCTCTCTTCTGGATCATTCCCTTAATGTCACCGATCTCGAAGCCCTGGCTTGATCTCACATCTTTCTCCAGCTTGCGCTTCCATCCGTGTTCATAGCTTTCGGTACCATGTCTTTTTTTTTTTTCCTGGTACCATGTCTTTTAATTAATATTTTACCTAGAGAATACATTGACTTATTTTAGAATCACACGATATGTGAAGTTATGCAATGAAGTCTTATTCCCACCTTGCCCCCATCCCAACCAGTAACCACGTATTACTTACTTGTTTATCCTTTTAGAGGGTCTTTATGCAAAGGGAAGCATGTACGAATATATTTTCTCCTAATTTTTCATAAAAGGTAGTGTGCTACAAGGCGCCTGGCTGGCTCAGTTGGCAGAGCGTGTGAGTCTTGATCTCAGGGTTGTGAGTTCAAGCCCTATGCTGGGCATAGAGCTCGCTTAGGAAAAAATAGCACAGTATGTGGTTCCATACCTTTTTTCTACTCAACAATATATAATGGAAAATTTTGCATGTCACTACATAGAGTCCATTCCTTTTTACAGTTGTGTACTCAGAATGGTCTTATTGTGTGGCTATACCGTAATTATGCAACTATCCTATTGATCGGATGTTTTCTGTCATTTGTTATTTCCAGTAATAACTGCAATGAATGATTAACTTCATACACATAAGTATATTCTTTGAAATTTGGGCACATATGGTCAAGTTCCCCACAGGAGTTGTATCAATTTGCACTGCCATCAACAAGGTACAAGAGTGCTTCTTTTTCCATAGTTTCATATTTGAGTGTGTTGGCAAACTTGTATGTTGGCTAATGTAATTGATCCTGTTTTTTTTTTTTAAACCTGGATAGTTTTATAGTTCTCTTCTGAATGAGCTCAAACACCTTCCCATTATTTAAAAGACTATTTGTATTTCTTTTTCTGTTAACTGTCCATTCCCAATGATCTTTGGGCGATTTTTCTTTTGCGTTATTGGTCTATTTCTTGTGTTTGATTTGTAGAAGCTCTATATGAGGGAGATTAGATCTTTGTTATAGTAGTAGCCAAATAGTTTTTGTTTTTGTTTGTTTTACATTTGGCCATTTGTGTTTTCATGTTGCTTATGGTGTTTTGGTTTTTGACAATACGGAGGATTTAAAAATTTTTTTTATTAATTTATTTGACAGAGAGAGTGACAGCGAGAGAGGGAACACAAGCAGCTGGACTGTGAGAGGGAGAAGGCTGAGCAGGAAGCCTGATGCAGGGTTCGATCCCAGGGACCTGGGATTATAACCTGAGCTGAGGGCAGACACTTAATGACTGAGCCACCCAGGTGCCCCAATACAGAGGGTTTTTAAAAATTGTTTTTTATTAGGTAGCCTCTACGACCAGTGTTGGGGTTGAACTCACAACTCTCAGATCAAGAATCATATGCTGCACTGACTGAGGCATCCTTGGCTTTTTTATTTCTTAAAAACAACATTTACAGTCCATCTGTTTAGCTCTAAAAATTTTTCAGGTTCTTTTGGAATGGTGTTGATTTACAAAGCGACTTAGGGATAATTGACATATATGATGACTCTGGTCAGGTTGTCTTTTTGTAACTTCAGTAATGTTTTTAGAGTTTTCTTTGTATAATTTTTGCACATTTCATGTGAAATTTATTCCTATGTGTTTTATGTTATTTGTTGCTATTATAAATGAGGTATCTTCTTTCTTTAGATTTTCTAGCTGGTAATTATATATAGGAAAGCTGTTGATTTTTGCATATTTTATTTTCTGCTACCTTACTGAATTCTCACATTTTTTATAGTAGTTTCTTGGTTGAGTCTCCTGGTTTTTCGAGGTATACATGTACAAATAATAATAGTTTTACTTTCTCCTTTCCAATTATTAGACCTCAAATTGGGGGAGGGTGGCACTACCCAGATGTTTCTTTCTTTTCTTTTTTTCATTGCAGAAATGGTACTATTTATGAAAGACAAACTATAGTATATACTATAAAAAAGATACACTATATTAAAGATATCCCCTATTAAAGATATACTGAAATCACTCGAATAATACATAAAGTAATTTTATCTGTTCCTTAAAACTATACTATTGACCTCTAATCCATTTTTCTTGTCCAGTTGCCTCAAGTTAGTGTCTCCACTAGAATGTTAAAATAAGAATTGTGAATTCTTTGGGTGTTTGCCATTAAGCATGATGCTAGAATAATATTAGCTAAGGGTATCAGTCTGTTCAAATTTTGAATTTTTATTGAGAATGGGTGTTGAGCTTGTCACATGCCTTTTCAGCCTCCGCAGAAACGATTACATGTATTTTTCTCCCTAGATTCATTAATATACTTAATATATTAATATACTTAAGCATACTCTCTAGATTTATTAATCTCCTTAGCTCTATTAATATATCTAAATTTATTTTAAATATAAATTACTATAATATACATAAATTTTAAGAGATTTTATAATATTCAAATAATGGGGTACTCGCCACCATCTGAACTTAAGAACTGAAAGGTGGTGGATAACAGTAGATACTTGTACCTTCTCCTTCCCTTTCCCTGACCTCTTCTGGGTCCTTTCCCCACTTCCTTAAATGGTTAGATCGTTCACGCACTCATTCAGTTCAAAGGCTTGGAAGTCATTCTTTTTTTTCTCTTTTTCTCCTTCCCCTCATCTGCAAATCTCAGATGCTCTGCTTCCAAACCTGGCCACTTCACCACCCCCACTGCTAAAGTCCAAGTTAACTTCCTTTCTTTCTGGAACTACTCTAACCATCTCCTCGCCTGACCTTCCTGCCACCATGATGCCTTATAAGACCACCTGACTTGGTTCCTCCCTGCAGCTACGTGTCCCCCTCATACCAACCTCCTTTCCCTCCCTTAGCCGTGCCAAGTTCCTCCTTTCTGCTCCAACTTCCTTTCTCCTCACAGCAGTCTCCTGCTCATTCAGGTCTCACCCAAATGTCGCCTCTTCAGAGAGGCCCTCCCTGACATTCTTAGCTAAGGGCTCTAATTAAAGTACCAGGGAAGCCCGCAGGGAAAGACATGCCACTTCTGACAGGGCCCCGAGCCAGTCTCTTGCCTATGAAAGGGAGAACAGGAGCTGCTGAGGCTGATGACTCTTCCTCGGCCCCCTCCTTTCCAGCTTCTGAGGGTCAGCTTCCAGAGGGCTGGGTTTCCCCTCTCTCCCGGCCACTAGATGTGGTTCCCTTGATGCTCCTGTACCAAGGGCCGTCCTCCCCTACTGCCTTCCTGCCATGGAAGGATCTGTAGCACCAAACCACATTTACTCCCTGAAAGTAAGATGCTGTCTATTTAAAGGGCCATTGTATGATTCCATAGTTTCACTGGACATATCACCAATAGTAAACTGTCACGACAGGCACAAAAAATAACGCCTTGCCCCTGCCTCCCAGTCCTTCCACTTGTCCACCAGGGCAGGATTGTAACATCTCTCCTACCGTGATCTGAGATTGGCTCGTTGTTTCTGAACATGGCTCCTGTCTGCTCTTCCTTCCCTTCCTGCTGCCTTCCGCCTGGACCCCCGATGTGGTTGCCTCTCTGCCTTTATTCTCTCCCTGTCTGTGACAGATACTCCTTTCCCGTCTCCGTTCCTAACAGAACCCCACTTGGGTTCAGGATGGACATGCTTCTCTAAGAGTCCTTGGCTCCTTAATCCCCCTTCCTCTAGGGCAGCCTTGTCTTTCAATTCTGGTCAATGAGGTGTAGGTAGAAGTCTCTGGGATGGACGGGTGGCCATTTCCAAGGGAAACCTCATAAAAAGCCTTTCAGATCTGCTATTTTTTTTCTCTCCTAGAACTTGGAGCCTCACACCCAGGGGTGCAGGAAGTGTTCTGTGACCAGAAAGACTAAAACCATATGCTGACCATAGTGGAGTAGAAAGATTGAGCAAACCTACATCATGGATGACCCTGTGATGCCAGTACCCCAGCCTGAGCTGTCTTCCCCGATGCCTCTCCTTCCATAAGAAAAATAAATCCCTGTGCATCTCACTTTCCTTCCTTTGGGCTGTTTATTCTTATAACTCTTTGGCAGGTTTAAATTTTTTTCTAGATAAAATATTGGGAAGCAAATGAACCTATAAAACTAGAGGGAAAGGGCAGCTCCAATCAATCATGATACATACATATTTTTACATATATTTTCCATCATATGAGAGATCTGCATGACCCCTTGGCAAACACAAAATTTCTTGTTTTACGACTTTAACTGAATATTTTATTTTTACTGTTAAAAAAGACAACACACACACACACACACACACACTCTCTCTCTCTCTCTCTCAGGAATATGGAGAGCATGTGGCTGGAGTGACACTGTGTTGTTATAGTGTCACTACGATGGAGGTGAGCCCGTTGCACAGAAACACCGATAACTAGTGACTCACCAGTAACCACCACTGCTCTTGATTTTAGGTTTTCTCTGTGAGTCAGACATTGGTCTCACGGTTCTCACAAGCACCCGGACGTTGAGGAATTGTGGGAGTTTTTTTCCTGAGGTGTGATAATGGTAGTGCAATTACTTTTTGTGAGGGGGCTTCTGACCTTTCAGAGATACATGTTTATCAGTGAAAGGAAACAATGTCTGGCATCTGCTTCCGAATAATCCAAGGGGCAGAAGTGGGGCAGGGTACAGAGAAAACGAGATCACCCAATCAGTTGACAGTCGTGAAGTTGGATGGTGGGTAAGTCTTTTAAAAAATATTCCCTGAGGGGGCGCCTGGGTGGCTCAGTGGGTTAAAGCCTCTGCCTTTGGCTCAGGTCATGATCCCAGGGACCTGGAATCGAGTCCTGCATTGGGCTCTCTGCTCAGGATGGAGCCTGCTTCCCCTCACCCCACTCTGCCTCTCTGCCTACTTGTGATCTCTGTCTGTCAAATAAATAAATAAAATCTTTAAAAAAATATATTCCATTAGGATAAATTCCCAGGACTGGGGTTAGGGGTCAGAGGATGGGCTCATTTATGAGTTGGTTTTTTTTTTTCCCTAACATTTTATTTATTTATTTACTTGACAGAGAACACAAGCAGAGGGAGAGGGGGAAGCAGACTCCCCACTGAGCAAGGAGCCCAACACCAGGCTTGATCCCAGGACCCCAGGATCATGACCTGAGCTGAAGGCAGATGCTTAATTAACTGAACCACCCAGGCACCCCTTAAATATTGGTTTTGCCTGGTTTTGAGCTTTCTTTGCTCTGTAATATTCGTGAATAGCACAATGTACTGAATTCTGTCATTGCTGGACATTCGGGCCATTTTCTAGTATTTGGCTCTTGAAAACAACTGCTGAGCGAGCTTTGGGGTTCTAGCATTTTCGAAAGAACACAAAAGTAGAGAAGGAGTGATAGGATGAACCCCTGTGGAGTCACAAGAAGCTTCAACTATTATCAGCACTGCAATGCAAGTCTTTTTAATGCAACAATAGAATCTCTGGGGGCACCTTTGCTAAACACACGGGTTCTAGCTCAATCCCTGGAGATCCCAGGGATCCCCTAAACTGCATTTAGTTATGTCGCTATTCACCAAACTATGGACCTAATCCCAGTGTCACCAGTGTTTCCACAAATGTTTCTGATTTGTTTCAGGATCCAACCCAAGATTCCACATTGTATGTGGCTATTAGGTCACCTGGTGTCTTCCAGTCTCTGACACTTTTTTTTTTAAGATTTTATTTATTCCTCAGAAAAAGAGAGCACAAGCATGGGGAGCAACAGGCAGGAGGAGGGAGCAGGCTCCCCGCTGAGCAGGGAGCCTGATGCAGGACTCCATCCCAGAACCCTGAGATCATGACCTGAGCCGAAGGTAGATGCTTAACTGAGGGAGCCACCCAGGTGTAGAAGCTTACTTAAAAAAGATATTATTTTTATCTGATACTTTTGATTTCAGCTCAGGTCATGATCTCAAGATCATGAGATCAAGCCCTGCATCGGGCTCCCGGGCTCAGAGCAGAGTCTGTTTAAGTGTCTCTGTCTTCCTCTGCCGCTCGCTTGCTCGCTTGCTCGCTCTCTAAATAAATAAATAAAATCTTAAAAAAGGATAAACACAAAATAAAAACACAACTAGGCACTCTAGTTAAAAAAAAAAAAGAAGAAGAGACAGCAGAGAGCTCCCTCTCTCTCCATCATGTGAGGACACTGTGAGAAGGTGGCAAGCCAGGAGGGGGACTCTCACCAGAACCTGACCAAGCCAGCACCCCGAGCTCCAATTTCCAGCCTCCAGAACTGTGAGAACATTTCTAGTGTTGAAGCCACGTGGTCCATGGTATTTTGTAATGGCGGCCCCCTGCTGACTGAGAGCCTCCCTTGAGGTGACAACTGTCCCCACTGCCCCAGTTCTAGGGGTATGCTTCGGGAGAACCATGGTAAAGGCTCTATATTCAGGGATCTTGGGGAGGGGGGAAGATGTATGAGCTCCTTTAGAGTTTTGTATGTATCTACCCAAAGTGAACAGATGCTTTCCCTGACCCAGCACTCCCACTCCTGAGTAGATCCCCGAGGGAAATGCAAATATACATTTGCCACCGGACAAAAATGTTCATGGTAGCATTCCTCTTAATAACCCTAAACCGGAAACTACCCCAATGCCACTGACGTGGAACAGAGAAATAAATGATGTCGTCAGACAGTGGAATACCATAAGCCACGCGAATGAATGAGCTCTTGAGACAAGGCGCATGCATCTCCTAATGTTGACCAAAAAAAAGCAAACAAGCCCGCATCTGTACTGTATGATTCCATTTATAGGAAGTTCAAAAACAAGGCAAAATGAACCCATGATATTAGAAATCAGGGGAGTGGTTATGTTCCACTAAAAGTCTTTAATATTTATTATTATTAATAATATTTTTAAAATATTTTATTTATTTGACAGAGAGACAGAGAACACAAGCAGGGGGAGTAGGAGAGGGAGAAGCAGGCTTCCCGCCGAGCAGGGAGCCCAATGCGGGGCTCGATCCCAGGACCCCGGGATCACGACCTGAGCTGGAGGCAAATGCTTAATGACTGAGCCACCCAGGCACCCCTATTTTTATTTATTTTTAAAATTTATTTTATTTTTTTAAAGGTTATTTATTATTTATTTTTTTATTAAGTAATCTTTATGCCCAATGTGGGGCTTTAACTAATGACCCCAAGATCAAGAGTCGCATACGCCACCGATGGAGCCGGCCAGGCGTCCCTTCACTGAAAGTTTTTAAATCCGCGCTGACAAATGGTTGACCAGGTATGAAGTGCCAGAGCCCATCAGTTACCTCATTCTTCGCTCTTTTTCCTGCCTATGGTACTTTATTGATATTATTTAGAGACAGCTAAATGCATAAATCTGAAGTGACCAGCTCAATGAATTTTGCCCCATATATACACCTGGGTAACCCACACCTAGATCAGGCTACAGAACATTCCAGTACTCCTGAGGCTTCTCCCACATCATCTCCTTTTATCTTCATGACAATCGCAGGATAGCAGAGCTGTTATTTGCTCCCCTCAGCACTGAGAAACAGCCTCAGAGATGGACTCCTGGCGCCGGGCCTTGCCTCCCCCGGGTCAGGATCCTGCTGCCTTTTGTAGCAGAGGATGACTGACAGAACTCTGGGCAGCCTTCTCAGCACTCCCTCTCTGGAGCTTGTATCATTAGCCCATGAGCTGACTCCCTGGAAAATAAAGCTCCATCCCCCTTTCCACACAGCTGGGCAGAGAAGTTGGGGTGGCCCAAGTGGGAGGCACCAGCTGGTTATTTTTCAGCTCCGGTTATTTTCCAGAGTCATCTTCCAACCATCAACATTCTGGACAATGCCCTGGAGTCTGAGGGTTGCCAGGGATGCTGGAGCCAGGCTAGAAACTGCCGCTGGGGAGGGAGTGGCCCCCAACCCGTCAAACTGGGTGGGCAGGGTGCCTAGTGACGACAGGTACCTCTAACCCATTCGTGCTTCAAAGGAGCGGGGCCTGGAACGGGCCTCAGGCCGAAGCTTCTGGATGCTCTTGGAGTCCAATTTTCACTGTTCCTCCATCCCCACCTGGGGCTGGGTGAGGTTTGAGGGCTGACCATAGGCCACTAGAGCAAAGAGCAGGTGCCCCGTGATCTTTCCTGGGGATTTCGCCCTTCAGTTCAAAGTCCTCCCTCAAACCTATCCCCAGGTCACAGCCCTGGGGACACAGTCCAGACATCTACGTGACCTCTGTTCTTCGAGGGTAGCACAGTAGGCTCCACAGGGGCGAGGATACCCTTGCTCATGGTTTCTCAGAGTTCTGGGAAGTTCTCAGTCCTCTTACGAGAATATTCTGGACTCTTTCAGTCAGAAACAGAGCTCCTCCACCGGCTCCAGGGGTTGGAACTCGGTTGTCTGAAGGCAGATGACTGCAGGTCTGGACGACAAGGTGACGTGAGAAATATACAAAGGCTTGACAAAATTTTGTCTCTTCTATTTTTCTATGAAAACACACGCACACACACACACACACACACACACACACGCCTTAACATTCCAAACCCACAAATGAACTGATAACATCTGCTTATCCCCCAGCTTAGGAACACAATTCCAGGAAGCAGGAGAAAGCTGGCCTGCCATGGCTGTCATGTGAGGACCATCGGATGGGAACAGCTGCTTATCCTCAGTGACTATTTCCATGTAGGCCCATTTTGGGGATTTGCCGTTCTTTGCGCGGCAGAAAGGAAACAGACCCCCCACCTCTGCCCAGGGGCCAAGAAAAGCCGGGTCTCTCCTCCCCCCTACAACACAGGGAGCAAGTGCGAGGGGCAAGGCAAGAAAACAAACAGCCTCATGTTGCTCAAGGGACTAAGGTTTCACTTGGTTCAAAAAAACAAAACAAACAAACAAAACAAACAAACAAAAAAACCCCACAAACACAACCCTCTTCCTGTTCCTGTTCCTGGGGACTGAGCTTCTGAGTAACAACTGTCAGCCTCTGCCCCCACAGATAGCTTCATCTGGATTTGCAACAAGCTCCTTGGTGTGGGACTTTGATATGAATTCTAGCCCTTTTATTTCGGCACATGCCCGCTTGATGTTGTAAAAGTGTGTATGGGGTGGGGGGGAAGGTACTAGAATCAGTGCGGGACAGGAAGTTATAGAGGCAAAAAAAAAAGAAGAAGAAGAAGAAGAAGAACATATCTTTGTTGTGCATACAAATGTAGCCACACCCCAGCCTGAAAGATCCTTCCACAGAGAGAAGGAACTGGGCAGCAGGAGTCACATGCCACCCAAGCCTCAGTGAGGTCTGGGTGAAATGGAAACTTCCTGTTTATTTTAGTCCATCTGAGCCATGGGGGGAGGGGGGCAGGGATTTAAACCAGGGCTGTTGGGCTTGGAAAGAATCAGAGCTGCTGCATCAGTCCGGAAAACTGTGGCGTCGCTTGTCCCATCAACCACTCCCTCCTGTTCCCAGCCAAGGACAAGACCGAGATAATACCATGATAATGCATAGGAGTTACCATGAACTTGCTCCAGATGCTTTCAATGAGCTAATTTTAACCTCATGGCACCCTTTGGGGGGTGGGGGTGAGAAGCAGACACCATCCTCATTCTCTTGACCGATCACAGCCCGGCTGGGGGAGGCTGACTGACCCAATCACAGTCAAACAGCAATTCAAAGGCTGAGTCAGGACCTAGCTCGGTCTCTGTCCTCCCTCTACCCCAGCTACTTGCTCCTAAATCGCTCTAAGCACTCAGTTTCTTGGGCCTCGAGTTTCAGCGCCCGGGCTGCCAAGAGCCATCATTTCCTCAGTAGCGTTCCCCCTCGTCAGCATGCCATCCCTGCTGTCCCCAACCCTGGGGCTCTCTGTGCAAGGGGATCCAACCCCGGGCCACCCCACACCTCAGAGGGGTAGACAAGTCGGACTTCTGGAGTTCAGAGCAGGGTGCTCAAACTTAGTTGCACCTGTGCAACGTGATAGAGACCCACGGGCCAAGGACATGGGGAAACCGGAACCCTCCTCCGTTGCAGGCGGGATTGTTACATGGTGCGGCTGCTGTAGAAAACAGTTTGGCAGAGCCTCAAAGGATTAAGCAGAGAGCTAACCTATGACCCAGCAGTTCCACTTCTACGTACCTCGCCAAGGGAAGTGAGAACGCACGTTCACACAAGAACTTGCACACAGACGTTCACAGCGGCATTAAACACAACAGCTCCAACGAGGAAAAGACCCAAATGTCCATGAATGGATGCTTGGATAAACAAAATGGGGTTGACCTGCATAGGGAAATGTGATTCGGCCGTTGAAAGGAAGGAAGGCTTGACACCTGCTACATCACGGATGGACCTTGAAAACATGAGGCCGAGTGAAAGCAGCCAGACACACAAGGCCACGTGTTGTACGATTCCATGGACAAGAGATGTCCAGAACAGGCAAATGCACAGAGACAGAAAGTAGATTAGTGGTTGCCAGAGGCTGGAGGAATGTGGGGGGGGGTGGAGAATGAGGAGTGACTGCTAAAGGGTTTGGAATTTCCTTTTGGGGCGATGAAAACGCTCTAAAATTAGATAGTGGTGACGGTCGCAAAACTCTGTGAATATGCCACAAACCACTGGCTGGTACAGTGTAGAAAGGCGAATTTCATGGTATGTAAATTACACCTTGGTTAAGTTATTACCAAAAATAATACAGATGCCTGGGCCCACCTGCAGAGATTCTGGCTTAGCCAGTCTGAGATGGGACCTGGGCACCTGCCTTTTTATCAAGTGCCCTAAATGTTGCGGAGGGAGCGGTTGGCAAAGTGTATGGCATCACGCCTGTCCCCAAAGTGCTAGCTCATCATCATGCTGGGGAAACATGGGAGCCTCTTAAGGGACAATTTCAGTGTCATTCCGTGTGATCCTAGAGGAGAGTGCATAAGAAGTTCAGGAGATAGAGGGCAGTTTGGGTCAAGGTGGATTGCGGGTGGGGAGGGGGGATTGATCCTTGGAGGATGGACAGATTTACACAGACAGGATCTGCTGGCACAGATCTCGGGGTGGGAATGAGCATGACGTGGTTTGGGGTCTGTTTGAACTGAACTTGAGGGTGAACTTGGGGGTGTTGGGGAAGACAGCCTTGGAGGAGTGGGCTGGGATCCTCCCTGAGTGCCAGGCAGGAAGCACTGGGGTGGGAGATGTGGAGCCAAAGAGGAATCTAAGGATAAAAAGAAGCAGAGTTTTAGGAAGAATAATCTGCCATCTATGTAAAAACATATTGAAGGGCGCCTGGGTGGCTCAGTGGGTTAAAGCTTCTGCCTTTGGCTCAGGTCATGATCCCAGGGTCCTGGGATCGAGCCCTGCATTGGGCTCCCTGCTCAGCGGGGAGCCTGCTTCCTCCTCTCTCTCTGCCTGCCTCTCTGCCTACTGTGATCTCTGTCTGTCAAATAAATAAATAAAATCTTTAAAAAAAACATATTATAGCCAAGGACTGGCTGTCAAAGGCTGATTGAAAAGCTAGGGCAGGAATCAAGAAATAGAATCATGAGGGTCTGCACCAGGGGATTGACAAGGTGTTAGAGATGAAAGATCAAACTCGGGGGTCAAAGAGGAAATTGGCATGAGATGGAGAATGAGGGAAAGAGTAGAATCAGAGAGAAGCCTACATGCTCATTCACACAAAAGGAGGAACCATGGCTGCTTCCCCAGTCAGACGTGGTTTCAATCCCAGCTATCCCACTATTGGCTCTGGGACAGGGGGCAAGTCACGTGATCTCTCTGTGTTTTACTTTTCTAATGGGAAAAGTCAAAGAACCATTGTAACTACCCCAGAGGTTGTCCTCACGAGTAACTGAGAAAATCCAGATGAAACAGAGGAACATTTTGGAGAATTCAAGTGGGCTTTTCCGTCTTGCGTTTCTGTATAGGTCACCTTCTCCTTGGGCAGTCTGAGGACCATTTGGTTGGCAGCAGGAAAGGATTTTTCTGCATTTCTTGAGTGAATTAAAAATTAATCCTCTGTAAAAATAAACAAGGGGGACTATATTGCACTAAGAAGCTTCCGCACCACAAAGGAAACTGTCAACCAAATGAAAAGGCGCCCTACTGAATGGGGAAAATATTTGCAAATCATGTATCTTATAAGGGGCTAGTATCCAAAATAAACAAAGAATTCATACAACTCAATAGCAACCCCCTCAGGCAATCCAGTTAAAAAATGGGCAGGGGATCTGAATAGACATTTTTCCAAAGAAAGCATATAGATGGCCAAAAGGAACATGAGAAGGTGCTCAATGTCATTAATCATCAGGGAAATGCAAATGAAAACCACAGTGGGATATCACCTCACTCCTGATAGGATGACTATTATCAAAGAGATAAGAAATAGGGGCGCCTGGGTGGCTCAGTCGGTTAAGCATCTGCCTTTGGCTCAGGTCATGATCCCAGGGTCCTGGGATGGAGCCCCACCTTGGGAATCCCTGCTCAGCGGGGAGCCTGCTTTCCCCTCTCCCTCTGCCCCTGCCCCACCTCGTGCTCTCTCTTTCTCTTGCTCACTCTCGCTCTATCTCAAATAAACAAATAAAATCTTTTAAAAAAGACAAGAAATAACAAGTGTTGGGGAGGGTGTGGAGAAAAAGGAACTCTCGTGCCTTGTTAGGAATGTAAATCGGTGTGGCTACTCTGGAAAATGGTGTGGAGGGTCCTCAGAAAATGAAAATCAGAGCTGCCACAGGATCCATCAATTCCACTTCTGGGTATTTATCTGAAGAAAATCAAAACCCCGATTGGAAAAGATACATGAACCTATGTGTTTATTGCAGCATTATTTATAACAGCCAAGATGTGGAAGCAACTCAGTGTCCATCAATGGGTGAAGGGACAAAGAAAATGTGATGTTCATATATACAAGGGAATAAGAGTGAAATCTTGCCATTGTCAACCACCACATGGATGGATCAAGGGCATTATGCTAAGTGAAATAAGTCAGAGAAAGGCAAATACCGTATTATCTTACTTATATGTGGCATCTAAAAAACAAAACAAAAAACACACAAAAAATCCAAGCTCACAGATGCAGAGAATAGATGGGTGTTTGCCAGAAGTGGGGGTGGGTGACTGAAATGGTACAATTTTCCAGTTATAAAATAAATAGGTCATGGGGATGTAACATACAGCATAATGACTATAGTTAATAATACTGTCTAGCATATTTGAAAGTTGCCAAGAAAGTAGATCTTAAACGTTCTTATCACAAGAAAATTTTTTGTAACTGTATGGTGATGGATGTTAACGAGACTTACTGTAGTGATCATTTCATAACATATACAAATACCAAATCGTTATGTTGCACACCTGAAACTAATGTAATGTATGTCAATTATACCTTGATACAAAAAAATCGATTCTGGAGAATTCAGATCACAATAGTTCCCCCGTAATGGAGAGACAATGCCCCTTCTATCAATATTGGTCAGGCTGTTTCTTTTGAGGAGGAAGATATGACCTAGAGGAAGTGAAAGCCCAACATTGGTCCCATCTGGTTCCTGGGAATTGTGGGAAGAAATGTGGAGGCGGGGCCAGGAGAGGCGTGGCAGTGGGTCCCAAGGTTGCTTTTCTGGGCATATGGCCAGAGAAAGGGTGAAAAGCTGGGAGAAGTTGAACGGGAAGAAGCAGAAGGCCTTTGGTCATAGTCACATTTAGGACCCTGAGAGGAGATCGTGTCCTGCACTGTCCCCTGCCGCCAAACACACACTGGGGGCCACATGGGCCAGTCTTGGCAATGCAGCATGAAATAGAGATACAGCGGGAGGAGTGTGTAGCTGCCCAGGATTTCCTTCCTGCGCTGCATGGCTTGGAAAGAAGTTTCTGTTCTGGTTGGATTTAGGCCAAGAAGAGGGAGTCAGGCTATATGCAGAAATGTAGCAGTCAACGTAAATTGAGCCCCTAGAAAGTTCTGCCCTGGGGAATATAGAAAGAGTGGCGCAAGGTGACCTAGAGTTTGATCTCTCAAGAAAAGATCCTTGAATCCAAGCTTGGTGAGCTCACTTACGAACAGGGTGAGGAGACCCATAAATTAGGGAAGACTCAGTCAGAAGCTTGCACACACCCCCAGCCAAGGGAAGTTCCAAAGACCGTCCCTGACCGGAAGTGTGGCGGGAAACCTGTCAAAGTGCTGTGTCAAGGAATCGGGGGGAGGCCACGGCTTCAATGACAGATGTTCAGCTCTGGAAGTGCTTGGTACAGGCCCACTGACCAGGCGCGGCCAAGTTGGGCTAATCCGAGTGTTAAGAGCTGGGTCCCTCGTGTGCCTCTGAGACTTTCTACTCGCCTGACATTTCAGGATGGGGAGGCCGAATTCTCTAGGCCTTGAATGTGCTCTTTGCAGAGAGGACTATACTCCTGTTGGATCCCAGGCTGACAGGAGAACAGGTCCCCGTTTGGGAGGCCACCCAGGCCCTTACTGGTATAGTTCCTGCTGGTGCCACACCTATTGCCAGGGGAGAGGTGAGTCAGGGCCTTAAGTAGCCCAGGGGAGTACTCCCTGTCATCAGGGAGCCTCAGTCCTGGCTGTTGGCCAGAGGGCAAGGGAGCAACTCAGTTTCCTTCCACTACCATGGTTGCACCCTGGGCATGGTGGCCAATTCTGAGTGCTAGAGTGGCAGAGGCCATGGGAGTGCCCAAAGGCAGGTGGGCAGGTCACTTGGGTGGGCAGGTCACTTGCGTGGTCAGGCCTGCCCGGTCCAGATCCCTGAACTGGGCCAGGAGGGTGTGTCAGGCAATTAACCTAGGGCGACCGTGGCTGGGCACACAACCCCTGATTTCCACATGACTTGCTTCTTCTTGTTCTTCCTGTCTGGGGTAATTTTAGTTTTTGTCTTGGTTGTTACTTTCTTTTTTTCTTTTAAAGATTTATTTATTTATTTGATGTGGGGAGGGGCAGGGGAGGGAGGGAGAGAGAATCTCAAGTCAACTCCATACTGAGCGGGGAGCTCCATGAGGGGCTCGATCTCATGACCCTGAGATCATGACCTGAGCTGAAATCAAGAGTTGGACGCTTAACCGACTGAGGCACCCAGGCACCCCAGTTCTTACTTTCTTTCTGTAGCACTTGGTCTGAAAAAGGAGATGAAAAAAATAGCCCCTCCATTTGGACCCAGAGAGAAGTTTCGGGATGGATTTTCTTTTTTCCTCTTTCCTTCCTTCCTTCCTTCCTTCCTTCCTTTCAGTAGAGGCATTTATTTATTTATTCATTCATTTACATTTTTAAAAAATTTTTAAAATTTAAATTCAATTAATTAACATATACTGTATTATTGGTTTCAGAGGTAGAGGTCAGTCATTCATCAGTCTTATATAATACCCAGTGCTCATTACATCATGTGCCCTCCTTAATGTTGGGGATGGATTTTTAAGGCCCTGGTTGAGGAGGGAATAATGGGGACATCACTTCCTGAGATTCTCAGTCACTACGGGAAATTACGGAAAAGATAAACTTTTTCATGGGATATATTCATCGTTGTGACAAAAGGTGGATATAGACACAGTCTCATTTACCAAGTGTTTTGAGACTTTTTGAAAAGATTTATTTATTAGAGAGAAAGAGAGTGCATGTGTGCTTGTAAGCAGGGGGAGGGGCAAAGGGAGAGGGACAAGTACACTCTACGCTGAAGGTGGACCCTGACTTGGGAATCAATCCCAGAACCCTGAGATCGTGACCTGAGCCGAAATCAAGAGTCTGACATTTAACTGACTGAGCCACCCAGGTGCCCAAAGTTGTTTTGAAATTTTGAATGATTTGAACCTCCTATGTTTTCTGCCAGAGTTTGTGTGTGAAAGTTGTTCCCTTAAACTGTTAACGTAGACAACATTCTGGCATTCAAAGCCGCCGTACTTTGATCCTAGCATGATGAAAATCAGTCTTCTCCCTCAGTACTCACTGACATCAACTTCAAGCTTATTCACTCATTTATTTATTCATTCATCCATCCATGTATTCATTCATTCATTCATTCAAGAAACAGTTTTTGAGCATGAAATGCATAGCTATGCGCTGCTTGAAGCTTGAGGTGCAGAGATGAAAAATACAATCTACAGGGTTCAAGAGAGAGAAAATAAAAAACAGTTTACCATTCCATGTGAAAGTGTTAGGCTTGAGACTGCAGGGTGCTGCGATGGCCTGCCCCTTCTCCCCTGGGCCCCTGAGCTCACCTGTAGCTGTGGTAGGCAGGTGAGCACTCTACCTTGAGTCCTGCTTCTCAGCCTCTCAGCTTGAGAAACTGTAGGTACAACAGGAATTGTGGGTGGGGGTTAGCAAAAGGGCATGGGAAGTTGGAAGAGAAATGTCCCAGCCTCCCGGTCCTCCAGTGTGATAGTTTGGAGGCCTGTCCCCGACTTCTCAGATGATCCCTAGCAGGCCTGAGTCCCAGGTGCCCAGGGTGCTAATCAACCCATAAATACAACCTTTATTGGCTTCCCTCTATGTCTCACTTTCCCTACTTGAAAAGAATAAAACCATAATTCTTTTTAAGAAAAGATCTATTTATTTATTTCAGAGACGGAGAGAGAGAGAGCACTCGGGAGAGAGCAAGCAGGGAGAGGGGGAGGGGGAGCGGGGATAAAGAAGAAAGAGAGGGGGAGAAGCTGACTCCTCCTTGAGCATGAACCCTGAGGCGGGGCTTGATCTCAAGACTCTGAGATGACCTGAGCCAAAATCAAGAGTTGGATGCTTAACCTACCGAGCCACCCAGGCGCCCCTAAAACCAATTCTTTGAAGGATGGAAATAAGTTTTGATTCCTGGGGTCACCTGTCAAATAAGCTACTTGTCTCTAAATCCTCCTCTGAGGGTTTGCTTTGTGGGGAGGGCAAACTAAGACAACAGGGATGTGAATTGGGGGAGCCCAGAGGAGGGACCCCCAAACCAGAAACCGTACAAATTTCTACAGACAAAAAGCCTTGAACAGAGTCAGATGAGAAGCCTGAGTTGATTAGGTGAAGAAGACAGAGAAGGGCCTGGGCTCCACGCGGAGGGGCCAACAGGTGGGAAGGGTTGTAGGTGTGAGAAATCACGGAGAGTTGCAAGTAGAACCTCCAGCCTGCAGGGGGCGCAAGTTGCAAGTTGCCAGGTGGGCGGGTCCGGATCTCCCGCGCAGCCGGGCTTGGGGTGGGCTTCCTGCGGTTCCGTAGACTCAATGCCACCTCAGAATGGGTTCACGGGTTGGCCGTGAGCAAACCCTCTACCCAGCCTTCTAACCTCGCTGGCGCCCCCTGGAAAAAAGAAAAAAAAGACAACATCTACTACTGAAAAGCCAACATTTTAGCAAGAGTTTAGAAGCCTTCGATGGGGGAGCTTCAGGTCACCTCAGTCCGTAGACCCTGTGGCTCTTGATCTCGGGACTGTGAGCTAGAGCCCCACGTTGGGTGTAAAGATGACTTAAAAATAAAATCTTTAATTAAAAAAAAAAAAGAGGGGCGCCTTGGCGGCCCAGTGGGTTAAGGCCTCTGCCTTCGGCTCAGGTCGTGATCCTGGGATCCTGGGATCGAGCCCTGCATCGTGCTCTCTGCTCAGCGGGGAGCCTGCTTCCTCCTCTCTCTCTGCTTGCTTCTCTGTGATCTCCATCTGCCAAATAAATAAATAAAATCTTAAAAAAAAAAAATCGTCGCCGAACGTAGGAACAAAACCACATTGGCACTCTGACATTCCAAGGAAAGAACATAGATAAAGCAGCAATCAGGCATTCCCTTAATCCCGAAATAAGTGTTTATGGGGCACCTACTGGGAGCCAGATGGGTGTCCAGTCGACACAAGGAAATGGCAGGGCGTCCTTGTCACGGAGCACGTCTCTGTGCCCACTTGCCAGTGGACCTTTGCCTTCAAAGTGAACCATAGCATTGATACCATGAGATAGAATCGGTTGAGCAGAAGACGAGCAGCAGGATGGCTCGCCTTAGCTCTTTCTAGTTTTCTCCCTCCCTTCTTTCCTTCTCCTTCCTTCCTTTAAAACAGTGTATTTTTATTCTCTTCAAGAACTCACAAGGGCAGAGCTAATTCTTGTTCTTTTGTTTGTGTCTGTTTTTCTGAACTGGTAATACACCTTTGTTCTGTAAAGAGAGAACAAGGTAACACGGACACAGTCGTCGTCCTCCTTCTGTCCTTTAGTCAATGGATCACCTCCCCAAACCTAACCCCTGTGACCAGTTTCTTGTGTACCTTCCAGAAATACCCTATGCGTTTATCAACATATATGTTGACATATGGTTTTATATATAGTTCTGTCTTTTTTTGGCTACATAGAAATAGTAGTATTCTTTACACCATCTAAACCTTCTATTTTTACCTTGAAAATCATTCCTGGAGGTCTTTCAGTACCAGGGTAACTGGAGGGGCCTCATTTGGGGGGCCGTACCATCCTGTATTTGGCTCGCCTACTATTGATAGATATGTAGGTTGCAGACAGCCTGCTGCTGTTACAAACAACGCTGCAATGCATATCTTTGTTTACAGATCATCTTGCGCAGGTGTGAGTGTCTCTGTAGGATGACTTCTTAAAGGAGCTGCTGAGTCAAAGGGATGAGCAAATTTTAATTTTCATAGATATTGCCAATTTGCCCTCCATAGAGGTTATGCGAATTTACATGACAAGCAGAAATACATGCACGCAGCCCTTTTAAACACAGTGTATTAATTTTTTATGGCTGCCTAACAAATTACCTCAAACTCAGTGGGTTAACACAACACTCATTTATTGGCGCACAGTTCTGTAGATTAGAAGTCTGGCCCAGCATGGCTGGATTCTCCCTGCTCAGGGTATTACAAGGTTAAAGTCAAGGTGTTGGCCTGACTGACTTCTTGTCTGGAGACTCTAGGGAGATACCTGCTTCTAAGCTTGTTTTCGGTGAATTTCAGTTCCTTACAGTTGGAGGATTGAATGCGGAGAAGTTGTCTGTACACCAGGGGGTGGGAATTTGGGGGATCATCTTAGAATTCTGCCTGCCACGCACAGTGTTATGAACGTTTTTGATCTTCTTCAATGTGAGTGATGAGAATGGAATTATTGGATATTTCTCTTACTATGCTGCTGAATATTTTTTTATGGTTTTGGGTTATTTTTTGCTTTTTTTTTTTTTTAGAGGGAGAGAGCGCATGTGCACGAACACACATGCAAGTTGGGGGAAGGGCAGAGGAAGAGGGAGAGAGAGAATCTTTTTTTTTTTTTTTAAGATTTTATTTATTTATTTTTCAGAGAGAGAGAGAGAGATCGAGCAAGCCGAAGCAGGCGGGTGTGGCAGGCAGAGGGAGAAGCAGGCTCCCTGCCCAGCAAGGAGCCAGATAGGGCACTCAGTCCCAGGACCCTGGGATCATGACCTGAGCCGAAGACAGATGCTTAACTGAGACACCCAGACATCTCCTAGAGAGAGAATCTTAAGTAGGCTCCATGCTCAGTATGGAGCCTGACCAGGGGACAGAGAGGGCTCGATCTCATGACCCTGAGATCATGACCTGAGCTGAAATCAAGATTTGATGTTTGACTGAGCCACCCAGGTGCCCCACAAATATTTTCATATATTTAAGATTCACTTCTATTTTTTTTTTTGGTGAATGCTATCTGCTTATATTCTTTCCCCTTTTCCTACTGGGTTCTTGGTCTTTTTCTTTCTTTCTTTTTTAAAATTTTATTTATTCATTTGTCAGAGAGAGAGAGCACAAGCAGGGAGAGCAGCAGGTGGAGGGAGAAGCAGGCTCCCCAATGAGCAATGAGCCCAATGTGGGACTAGATCCCAGGACCCTGGGATCATGATCTGAGCTGAAGGCAGACACTTAACCAACTGAGCCACCCAGGCGTCCCTTTTTGTTTTTTAGAAGAGCTCTTTATATGTTGAGGATATTTCCTACCTTTTTTTTTTTTTTCACCAACTCCCTCCTACCTTAATGACTTTGTTTGTCCTATTTATTTTACCTGGAACCCCACCCTCCTTCAGCCTTCTGAAACATCATTCATTCTTTATGGCCCAGAATTCAAACCCACATTACTAATGCCGTACTAACACATGCTCTGCAACTCCTCTCGACTCTTTTCTTGTGCCATTCTATGCTTTATGTTTGTTGGTTTATCTTGGCTCCCCAGCTGGGATGTTGAGCTTTTTCACTGCAGGGATCCAAGGAGTTTCAAGTGTGAGACTGAACATGTAGTCTGCACAAAACTGGTATCTGTAAACTGATAAATGCCTTGAAATGGAAGTTAAAAATTTCAGGCTTCCTCTCCCCATTTCCTATGTTCATTATAAATACATGTCAGCATATACCTCAAATAACCCTGTCTTTGTAACTTCCATCTTTTTATAATTTTTTAAAGTTTATTTAATTTTTTTATGTAATCTCTGTGCCCAGCATCGGGTTTGGACTCACAACCCTGAGGTCAAGAGTTGCATGCTCTTCTGACCAAGCCAGCCCGGTGCCCCCATTTTTATAATTATTAAATGATACTAGAGAATGTTAGTGGGTAATCTGTCATGTAGTCTCATTTTTTTCTGTTAGCTTGTTTCTCTTTGGAATGGCACAGTTAGTGAAATTCGTCTCCAAATCCATAATATTTTTTTAATTTGATTTGATTTGAAATTAATTTAAGAGTTTATCAAAGAACGTGTTCATTTTCTTTCTTTCTTCCTTCCTTTCTTTTTTTTTTTTTTAAAGTAGGCTCCATGCCCAGTGTGGAGGCAGTATGGAGCCCAGCGTGGAGTTTGAACTCATGACTCTTGAGATCAAGACCTGAGCTGAGATCAAGAGTCACACGCTTAACCGACTGAGCCACGCAGGTGCCTGAATGTGTTCATTTTTTTCTTTCTTTCCTTTTTTTTTAAAAGATTTTATTTATTTGAGAGAGAGAGAATGAGCAGGGAGAGGGGCAGAGGGAGAGGGAGAAGGACTCTCTGGGATCATGACCTGAGTCAAAGGCAGACGCTTAACCGAATGCGCCCCCCAGATGCCACCCGAATGTGTTCATTTTTTAAGAGAGTTAAGTGGAACTGAGAGTTTCATGATGAATCACCCTGCCCCGGCCTTCCCTACCTCCTTTACTTCTCTTCCAAAGGAGATATTTTCAGCCTTTTTTCTTTCTCATATTTTTCTCCATATTTCTAATTAATACACTTTAAAAAGTTTTTTTAATTTTTTTAAGCAATCTCAACACCCAACGTGGGGCTTGAACTTAAAACCCCTAGATCAAGAATCTCATGTTCTGCTGACCAAGCCAGCCAGGCACCCCTAATTAATACACTTAAACCACTCTGTTTGATTTTTTTAAGTTTAGATATCCTTGGTGACTTCCTGTCATGGTGATGAAGACAGGACCTTTTCTCATACCCTGATCCCATTTTCCTCACTTTTACTCCCCCACCAGGGCTGCTTTGTAATTTTTGCTTAAAACAGTTCGCTATTTATATTATCATGACCACACAAATGCTTACTGCTGGGCTAGGTCTTGCTCCACAGCCCCACAATTCCTTTCTTAACCAGCAGTTTTATAAATGCGTGTCTATTGGTAAGGAACCCGGAAGCAACAGAAAATCCATCTTATCAACAGTGGCTTAAACCATAAGGCTCTTACTTTTCTTTTCTTTCGTTCTCTTTTCTTTCTTCTACACGCCCAACGTAGGACTTGAACTCACCTCCTCGGGATCAAGAGTTGCATGGTCTGCTGAGCCAGCCAGGGGCCCCTCTTTTCCTGCTTTCTCTAGGAGCATGAAATAGGAGGGCCAAGGGTTAGTTCACAGGTTTGGCAACATCATCAGAACCCAGTTCCTTCCCTCCTTCCACTCTGCCCATCTGTGTCCTGGTCTTCATATTTAGTTTTGCTCTGAACAGTAACAAGATGGTTGACATGGCTCAAAGAGTGGCATATTCATACTACGTCATTCAGGAAGAAAGAGAGAATTCTCCTCCTGTGGCTCTTTCTTTATTTGGCCTGGGGTGGTGGTGGGCGTGGGGGCGGTCTTGGAGATGCACTTCCTTTTGTGTCTCACTGGCCAGAACTAGGTCATGTGAGCTACCAGCTGTCAGGGAAACTGGGAAAGTAAGTGTCTGGCATTTTCACCCTCTATAATGGAAAAGAAGTTTGGGAAAGGGTTGCCAACCCATGGGCCCATGAGGGTGTTTTCTCTGCAAGTGACAGAAGCCTCGATTTAAAATGGCTTAAACAATACTGGGGTTTGTCATCTCATATAAGCTACAGAATTCCAGGTTGGGTAATTGACTAACTCAATGATACCAGCAAAGATCCAAGCCCTTCCTGCCTTTCTGCTGTGTTATCCTTAATTGTGGGCTTTGGTCCTCTGACTTTCTCCTCGTGGTCATAAGAGGGCTGCAGTGGCCAGGATCGCAGAGCACCAATGGGATTAAAGAGAGAACATTTGGAGGGCACTTGGCTGGCTCAGTTGGTAGAGTGTGCGACTCTTGGTCTTGGGATTGTAAGTTTGACCACTATGTTGGATATAAAGATTACTTTAAAAAAATAAAATAAAATGATTAAAAAGAAAGAAAAAGAGAATGTCCTGTCTTCCCCTCTCCCTCTCTTTCTTTTTTATTCCAATATAGTTGACATACAGTGTTATATTCGTTTCAGGTGCACAATATAGTGAGTCAACAATTCCCTGCATAATTCAGTGCTCATCAAGCTAAGTGTCCTCTTCATCCCCTTCACCTGTTTCGCCCACCCCCCCCCCCCCCTTCTGCTCTGACAACCACATTTGTTCTCCATATTCAAGAGTCTGTTTTTTTTGGTTTGTTTGTTCCTCTCTTTTTTTTCTTTATTCATGTGTTTTGTTTCTTAAATTCCACATATGAGTGAAATAGAGTCTTTCACTCTATAGAGTGAAATATCAGAGTCTTTCTCTGACGGACTTATCTCACTTAGCCTTATGCCTTCTAGATGTTGCAAATGACAAGATTTTATTTTCTTTCTTTTTTAAAAAAGATTTTATTTTTTATTTATTTGAGAGAGAGAGAGACCAAGCTGGGGTGGGACAGAGGCAGAGGGAGAAGCAGGGAGTCTGATGCCGGGCTCGATCCCAGGACCCTGGGATCACGACCTGAGCTGAAGGCAGATGCTCAACTGACTGAGGCACCCAGGCGCCCCCAAATTTTATTCTTTTTATGACTGAGTCATATTCCATTGTGTATATATACAGCACATCTTCCTTATCCATTCATCTATTGATGGACACTTGGGTTGCTTTTGTATCTTGGCTATGGTAAATAATGCTGCAGTACACATAGTGGTGCGTGTGTCTTTTTGAACTAGTGTTTTGTATTCTTTGGATAAATACCAAGTAGTGCAATTACTGGATCATATGGTGATTCTATTTTTTGTTTTTTGAGGAAACTCCATACTGTTTTCCACAGTGGCCATACCAGTTTGCATTCCCACCAACAGTACACAACAGTTCCTTTTTCTCTACACCCTTGCTGACTCTTGTTTCTTGTGTGTGTGTGTGTGTGTGTGTGTGTGTGTGTGTGTGTTTAATTTTAGCCATTCTGACAGGTGTGAGGCGATAGCTCACTGTGGTTTTGGTTTGCATTTTCCTGATGAGAGTGATGTTGAGCATCTTTTCATGTGTCGGTTGGCTATCTGTATGTCTTCTTTGGAAAAATGTCTATTTATGTCCTCTGCTCATTTTAAAATTGGATTATTTGCTTTTCTGGTGTTGGAGTCATGTAAGTTCTTTATATATTTTGGATATTAACCCATTATCAGATATGTCATTTCCCAATATCTTTTCCCATTTAAGGAGTTGTCTTTTTGTTTTTTGGATGGTTTCCTTCACTGTGTGAAAGCTTTTTATTTGTGTGGAGTCCTAATAGTTTAATTTTGCTTTTGTTTCTAGATATGTTTAGTTATATCTAGAAAAATGATTCTATGGCTAATGTCAAAGAGATTACTGCCCATGTTTTCTAGTAAGAATTTTATGATTTTGAAATACCTGGGTGGCTCAGTCAGTTAATCGTCTGCCTTTGTCTCAGGTCATGATCCTAGGGTCCTGGGATCAAGCCCCACATTGGGCTCCTTGCTCAGCAGGGAGCCTGCTTCTCCCTCTGCCTGCCATTCCCCCTGCTCTTGCTCTCTCTTTCTCTCTGACAAATAAATAATAAGATCTTTAAAAAAAAAAGAATTGTGTAATTTCAGGTCTCACATTTAGGTCTTTAATCCATTTTCAGTTTATTTTGTGTATGGTGTAAGAAAGTGGTTCAGTTTCATTCTTTTGCATGTAACTGTCCAGTTTTTCCAACACCATTTTGTTGAAGAGACAGTCTTTTCCCCATTGTGTTGTTCTTGCTTTTTTGGTCATAGATTAATTGACCATATAACTGTGGGTTTATTTTTGGGCTCTATTCTGTTTCATTGATCTGTGTCCATTTTTGTGCCAGTACCATACTGTGTGTGTGTGTTTTAAAGATTTATTTATTTGAGAGAGAGAATGGGGTAGGGTATGAGTTGGGGAGGGATAGGGGGAGCAAGAGAGAGAACCTCAAGCAGATTCCCCACTGAGCATGGAACCTGATGCAGGGCTCAATCTCACAACCCTGAGATCATGACCCAAGCTGAAACCAAAAGTTAGATGCTTAACTGACTGAGCCACACAGGTACCCCTACTACCCCTACTGTGTTTTGATCACTACAGCTTTGTGTAGTATATCTTGAAGCCTGGGAATGTGATACTTCTAGCTTTGTTCTTTTGCAAGATTGCTTTGGCCTTTTGGGGTCTTCTGTGGTTCCATGCAAATTTTAGGATGATTTGTTCTAGTTCTGTGAAAAATGTATTGGTATTTTGGTAGGGATTGTATTAAATCTGCAGATTGCTTTGGGTGGTATGGACATTTTAACAATGTTGGTTCTTCAGTCTATGAGCGTGGGGTATCTTTCTACTTGTTTATGTTCTCTTCAATTTCTTTCATCAGTGTTTTATAGTTTTCAGAGTACAGGTCTTTTACCTCCTTGATTAAGTTTATTCCCAGATATTTTATGTGTTTATGTATTTATTTAAAAGATTGTATTTATTTGAGAGAGAGAGCATGAGGGATGGGGAGGGGCAGAGAGAGAAGCAGGCTCCCCGATGAGCAGGGAGCCTGATGCGGGGCTTGATTCCAGGACTCCAGGGCCATGACCCAAGACGAAGGCAAATGCCTAACGGACTGAGCCACCCAGGTGTGCCGTGTGTTTATTTTTTTAGTGCAGTTGTGAATGGGTTTGTTTTCTTTATTTCCCTTTCTGCTACTTCATTATTAGTATATAGACATGCAATAGATTTCTGTATATTAGTTTTATATCCATTCCTATCCTTTTCTTAAGAGCGAGACATTTCTTAGAAACTTAACAGCAGAATTCTCAGTTTCATTGACCAGTATTATGTCACCTGTTCATTAGTTAACAGCCATCATCAAAGGGAATAAATTACCATGATCGGACTAGTCAGGATTTGCTCTCTGGGGAAGACAGGAGTCCCAGCACTCTTGAAGTAGATGAAACTGACATATAGTTAACTGAAATCAGAATTCTGTTAGCAAAGAAGAAGGAGGGATGGCTGCTGGGGAGGCAGCAAATAATGTCTGCCACACCTTCATTTTTCCCTGGAGTTTATAATTGCCTTAATTTTTTATTCACCTATTTAAAAAAATGTATTGAGACTCTACCTAATTCTAGGCACTATTCCAGGTATTGGGTATTTTTCTTAAACAAGAAAAACTTTGTTTTTGGCATTATGGACTTTACAACAAGATCATACAAGTTGGGAACATTGGCTGATGGGTAGTTCCTTAAACTGCCATTGGCAATGGTCTCCTGAAATTTTCATTTGGGTCTACATGTACTTGTTTGAAGAATGCATCTTGCTCAACAATTATTTATATTCTTCTTTAAAATTTGAAACATTTTTTGGCCTGTCTCTGAGTAATTCATTTGAATTCTTTTTTTTTTTTTAAATTTAGTGGTTTTTTAAAAGATTTTATTTATTTATTTGACAGAGAGAGAGAGAGAGAGATCACAAGTAGGCAGAGAGGCAGGCAGAGAGAGAGGGGCAAGCAGGCTCCATGCTGAGCAGAGATCTTGATGTGGGGCTTGATCCCAGGACCCTGAGAACATGACCTGAGCCGAAGGCAGAGGCTTAACCCACTGAGCCACCCAGGCGCCCCTTCATTTGAATTCTTAAGAGAGGCTTTATAGTTTCAGTTGTCAGTTACTTTTCAGATTCCTTAGACTGGATAATCAAAAAAACAATCTTACTTCCTTAGACATGGAAGGATCAATATTTTTATTTTCTTATGATGAGCACCTTTGGGTACATTCAGTCATTCCTGATTTGAAGATAATGTTCCTTTTGACTATTGTTTTCATTGAAAGATAGTAGGAGGATGAGGCCACACTATGATATAGAAGGAGAAGGGATTTTTCAAAGATACCATGCTTTTTTCAGATTATCCCATTCAGGACCCTCCCTTCTTCCCCATTGAAATAAGAATAATCAGGGCGCCTCGCTGGCTTAATTGGGAGAGTATGCAACTCTTGATCTTGGGGTCCTGAGTTCCTGCCCCACATTGGTGTAGAGATTACTTAAAAAAAAGTAAAAAAAAAAGAAATTAGAATAATCAATAGATGCTCTCAAGGTTTGCCTATATTAATCATTAGTACTTGTCTCCTGCAAAAGCTACAAATTTCAGGAGTTTTTCTCTCTTCTAAACTCTGCTACAACTTTTTAAGTTTTGCTTCTCCTAAGTCAGTATTTAGGTTTTGAGTAAACATGCCAATAGTCTTGGTAGCATGTTTTTTATGGCTCATAGCAATGAAAACATTTACTTAATCAGTCAGCTCCCACGGTAGGATGTAAAGTTCAAGAGCTTTCACATTAACTGCAGTGTATCATGAGATATTTTAGTAAGGGGAGGACAACAGTTTTGTTGGAATTCTGAGAAATCTATGAGATGAAGTTTCACCCAGTGCCATTGGCTCATTCTTCGGAGGTTGTGAGCATACCTTTTCCACAATTGTTCCACTTTTTGTTGGTGCTGATGACAAATGTAGGTTTTAACTTTGTGAAAATTGCTGCGTACTATGATCTGAAATCATGGTCGTGTTTTGGAAGGGGGTGATCCGTTTAAAAGAGGACTGTTTTATCTCACTCTAAAGAGACTCTGCATTTTACTGGAAACATTTTATGAAAATGTTCTCAATAAACATAATAGAACATGTAGAACAGGTGGGGAACTGATGATTCTTTGGTGGTGTTCGTAAAGTCTGATTTCCCACTGTAAAGAACATTTATGCTGCTTATTAAAAAAAGGATTTTATTAATCTATTTGAGAGAGAGTGAGAGAGAGAGCATGAGAGGGGAGAAGGTCAGAGAGAGAAGCAGACTCCCCGTGGAACTGGGGGCCTGATGTGGGACTCAATCCCTGGATTCCAGGATCATGACGTGAGCCGAAGGCAGTTGCCCAACCAGCTGAGCCACCCAGGTGCCCTTATGCCACCTTTCTACTGAGTGTATATGATAGGAGGTCAACTTTGTAAAATTACATGTTCTTCTCACGTCTTTTGCACTCATTTTGACACCAAAATTAAAAATTGCATTTAAATGTTCCCTCTCACTCTTCAAACAGCCTGGAACTGTTGACAGAGTTAGCCCATCTGATTCAGGCACACCCCAGCATGGAAAACCATGGAACATTCCGTGGGTGCCCTGGCCTCTGGTGGTTGAGTTGCTCAACCCTTCCCAGCTTTGCACTGGGCTTTGTCCGTCTGCATTCCAGCTCCTGGTGCTGGGTTTTCTCTCTTGGGTCCAGTCCTGCTTTTACCCTTCAGTCTCCTCAAATGATCTTGGCTACCTCAGGCCTGGCGCTCATGGGGCTCACTGTGTTTGGCTTTGCTCCCAGCTCTCTCTGTTCTACCTGTGTCCTCTAGGTGTCCTGCTCTGGCCTGGGCCTAGGATCAGAGCCCCCCAGTGCTGGACTGCCTGGCCACTTCTCACCAGGGCAGAAACATGCCGTGTGTTATAGGAACAAGGATGCATTGGCTTGTTGGGTCCCAAGGCCTCCCCTTGGGGGTGTGCACCATTACCCCCACTCTACACATGTGCCCTGGCTGAAAGCAGACTTGGACAGTCACTCCTGACTGCTGAGCATCCGTGGGGAGCCACCTGCTGGGCTTCCTGATGGACCCACCTGATCCCAGCTATCACAGCCTGATCAGACACACCTCAGAACCTGCACTCGACAGACCTCCATTTGCCCTGTTTATCAAAGAGCCTTTCCACCTCCACAGGCCTCCCTCTCTCTGATTTCCAATCTGGGCTGCAGTTTTTGCCTCTGAATACTTTCCGTACGTCAGGCACTGCACTAAGGGTTTCACACAGATTATTGCCTTCAGCCTAATTATAACCCTATGAAGTAGGCACTGTGTTCAGCCCATTTCACAGATGAGGGAATGGAAGCTTCCAGAGTTTCTGTCCCTGGGCCACAGTCACCCAGCCTTCCAATTTATCCCCCGCAGACAGACTAAATGATTCACATGGCCCCATGCTAACTCACCATCCAGGTAAACGGGTAACCTGTAAATATGCCTCCCTCTATAGACCCAGAACATTCCATCCCTTGGTCATTAGAGCTTTCATCCCTGTTGCCTGTGGGCCTCACCATAATGTTAGCTGCCTGTTCATATCTAGCAGGACTTCTCCTTGCCCCAGCAGGACAGATCCCCTGTTAGATTTAGTGGGGTACTGTATACTGTGGGAAAGAGGCATATATGGCATGGGGCTGACAGGCATTGGCTCCAAGGGAGACAATCAGAGAAAGCAGCCTAAGACTCTCCTTCCTCCCCCTGGCTTCAGCTCCCCCTGTTGAAAAGTTGAAGTGCACCGTCTTGCCCCCTGCCGGCTGACAGGTTTGCTCAGCCCCAGTGGGATTCTGCTGTTGGTGACCCTGTCCAAGCACCCAGCAGTATCTTCTACCGCTTTCTGCCTTTGCTGGCTCACTGAGAGCCTGGCCCATTCCTTCCTGTGTTAGTTTCCTATCAGTGCTCTAACAGATTTCCACAATCTCAGTGACTTAAAACACCACCCATTTATCATCTTACAGTTTGGAAAATTCAAGTCTGGATATCGAGGTGTTGGCTGTGTTCCTTCAGGAGACTAGAGGGGAGAATGCATTTCCTTGCTTTTTCCAGCTACAGGCTACCCACATTCTTTGGCTTGTGGCCTCTCCCTCCATCTTTATGGCCTCAGTGGAGCACTTCCAGTCCCTCTCCTTCTGTCTGCGACCTCTGCTTCCATCCCCACATCATCTTCTCTGGCTTTGACCCTCTTGCCTCCCTCTTAGAAGGACCCCTGGGCTCACATTGGGCCCAGCTGGGTAATCCAGGCTGATCTCCCCATCGTGAGATCCATGATCGCATCCACAAAGTTCCTGTAGCTGTGTAAGGTCATGTGTTCATGGGTTCTAGAGATTTCCATACTTCCCACAACAACAACCCAGCCACTAGAGATGGGGAACTAGAGGACACAGGGGAGGAGGTACTGGGTTGTGGCAGAGACCCTGGCCAGCTCTAGTTTGTATGTCCTGTGGGAAAAGGAGGTGGACCAGAAGCACCTGAGGAAACTGCCTTCCTTCTCAGGAAAAGACAAATTTCTTTCCTCAGACAAATTTGGAGCAGGCTTGATTCTGCCTTGCCCTGCCCAGCTGCCTAGGTGGGAGAGGGCAGAAGGGTGGGGGCTGCCCATAAACCAGGTCATCTTACCATCTCCCACAAGATGGATGGCCAGCAAGGAAAGCTACCACTTCCACACACAAGCCCGCTCCTGTCCTGTCCTTCTCCTGCCCCCCTGTCCTTGACCTTGTTTCTGTCTCTGCTTCTAACCTGGAGACTTACCCACTGACCTTACTTTCCCACCCTTGGCCCCAATGGTTGTTGAACCAGGCCTACCCTCCAACTCTTCTTACTTCAGTAGAAATCTGTGTACCATCTTTGGTCCCTTGGATATTAACACTGTACCTCAAGGAGATGGGCGTTGCTCAGGGAGAAGAGTCTAGAAATATTCGCCACTATTCTCTTGTTCTGTCTGGCTCCTTGTCCTCAGTCAGGCATTCTGACCAGAATGGGCTGCACACACAGTCTTCCCTCAGCAGAATATGGGCCACTGTGAGCTCAACTTTGTGAATAATTGTGAGGTGCTGGTCCCCCCGCACCCTGCTATCTCAAAAAATGCTTTATGATTTCATTCATTTAGATATAATTCATCAGGATCCTAGAATTTCAGGGGAAATGATGATTTGTAATGACAGATAGACTATTTAAAATCAGGGCTCACCCAAAATAGCCAGAACATATGATCGACATCTGGAAAACATCTGCATGAATGGTGTGACGACAACAGACATCAAGGAAGTGGAAATTTTAAGAACTATACTGAGGACTTCTGGGTCCTAAGAACACCAAAACGAAGTCCTCATGGATTATATAGCAAACTAACATCCCAGGGGAGATTTTTTATTTATTTAATTTAAAAATAATATTTATTTATTTATTTAAGGAGAGAGAGAGAGTGCATGAGCGGGGGGATAGGAGAGAGGCAGAGCGAGAGGGTGAGAGAGAGAATCTCAAGCAGGCTTCACATTAAGCACAGAGACTTACACGGGGCTCGATCTCACAACCCTGAGATCATGACCTGAGTCGAAATCAAGAGTTGGATGCTTAACCAATGGATCCACCCAGGCGCCCTTCCAGGGGAGATTTTCTTTTCCTTTCTTTCTTTTTTTTTTAAAACAAAACCCTTTTTGCTGTAAAATAAGACACAGACACAACAAAATAAATACATGACTCGATGACTTATTTTAAGCCAAACATCCTCGTCACCACCAACCAGGTCAAGAAATAGAGCTTTGCCAGGCACCCAAGAAACCCCTTCCTGTTTCCCATCCAAACCATACCCAACCCCCCACCAGCATGTAACCATGATCCTGACTTCTCTGCTGATCACAGAAAACAATAGTTTTATCACTCAGCTGTACATTCCTATACTATAGTTTAGCTTGCCTTTAAAGAAATTTTTTTTGGTTTGCCTTTTGCAAACTTCTCTTCAGATGTCTTCTAAGTCACTTTTAACCTATTCCCCACCCCCCTTCCATTTCTTTCTTTTCCTTACAACCTAGCTTTTGGAGGGCCTGAGCCATTTTGTCCCGGACGGTTTCCCATAGTCTGAACTTTGCCCATGTCTGCTTGCAGCTCTGTCTGCCATTTTCCTCTGCCCACCATCTGAGGAGATTTGAGCTGTGAAAAGGAGGAGGAGGAATGGCAAACATGGACCACCCGTTCATCTGTGGTCTTTTCCCAGAAATCTTGAGAATGAGGCTGGTGCCTATTTAGCTCTCCATGCCTGTGGGGGCACCTGCTTCCTCAGCCTGGTCCTTTGGGTTCCCACAAGCCCAGCTTCCTTCATGGAACTGCCCCCCAGTCCTTCCCAACCCCATCCCAGGTTCAGGGAATCTGGCGGATGGTCACAATTTCCTGGCTTCAGTGAGGTTAGGAAAGCAGCCAGGGCTCTCCACGCAAGATCCTGTGGAGCCTGCCTGGGCTGGAGCCTGTTTTCCCCACACACAAGCTTTGTAGCAGGTCAGGCTGCCTCTGCCCGTGGTAATGCCTCTGGCCCGTTGCTTCCAAAGTGAGCCCGCGTCCACTGAAACATCGGATCATCCAGAAGCATTCTTGGCCACATTCTTTTACTGCACTCTCCTGGATGGGCCTGCACTGGAGGCTGGGCTACTCCAGGCAGCAAAGGGAGCTCCTTATCCAACATTGCCCTTGGACCTGGGCCAGAGAGGGCCCTGGCCTGGGCTCCGTGCTTTGGAGGTGTCCCTATTGCCTTAAGAACACACAGCAAACACGTGGTAGAGATTGCATGGGCATCTCCGCCTTGGGAACCAGTGGTCTGGTCAGTGCTGGCCTAGTGCTGAGCCGTGAACTGTGCCCTTCTTAGAACAGCCACTTGCATGACTAATGACTGTGGAGGCCCTAGGGAAGGAAATACTTCTGCACAGCGCTTGCACTGTGTCCTCAAAACAAAACGCGACTATTTATGGATGCCATGAAGGTTTGTGGGTTGTGCCTTCTGTGATCTTAGAGATGGCCATTGCTTTGGAGTAAGGGCGGAATTTGAGCAGCAGAGGCTTAGCAGGAAAAAAGACAAATTAACGCATCAAACCCTTCCTTCTGATAGTGTGAATGCAAGAGATCCACGGGTAACCAAGTTATCATTTCCCACTAATGCTGCGTGTCCCTATTCTTGTTTCTTTTTGTGTTTCAAATGGTGGTCCCACAGAGGTGCCACGTGGTGGCTAAGGAAAACCACGAAACATTAAATGATTAATATTACTCTTAAGTCTATACATATCCATATCTATAAGCATACATTATTTTAAATTTTTTACTTTTAAAGATTTTATTTATTTATGTGAGACAGAGAGAAAGAGAGTGAGGGCGTACACAAGCAGGGGGTAGGGGTAGAGGGAGAGAGAGAGAAGCAGACTCTATGCTGAGCAGGGAGCCGGATGTGGGGCTCGATGCAAGGACCCTGAGATATGACCTGAGCTGAAACCATGAGTCAGATACTTAACCGACTGAGCCACCCAGGCACCCCACAGACTCTTGACATACAGGAAACATGGTATTAGTTCTCTAGGATGGAGCTTAGGTGGACGTTGGACACTAATAATGTAAAAAGTTATATATTTATAAAACCATTTAACAAGATTTAATTAAGTTTCAAATGAGTGGGGTGCCTGGCTGGCTCAGTAGGAAGAGGATGTGACTCTTGATCTGGGGGTCGTGCATTTGAGTCCCAGAGCAGGTGTAGAGATTACTAAAAAAAATAAATGATAAAATTAAAAAATAAAAAATTCTAATAAAAAATTTATTAAAATTAAAAAATAAAAATTCAAATTATTAAAATTCCAGCATGACTTAAATCACTTTGACTTCAAGTTCTGATGTATACATTTTGAGTATACATGTGCTATGGGGGCCTGCATCTGTCCTCTTGCCCTTGAGCTTGCAAATCTGGGAGCTGGGCCAGATCTTATACTCTTGAACTTCAAGCTGTCAGGCCTCTCAGAGTAACCTCCCAGCAGCCCTTGCTAATTGCAGACTTCTGTCTTTATTTATTTATTTATTTATTTATTGTCAGAGAGAGAGAGAGAGAGAGAGCGTGAGAGTGAGCACAGGCAGATAGAGCAGCAGGCAGAGGCAGAGCGAGAAGCAGGCTCCCCGCTGAGCAAGGAGCCCGATGTGGGACTCGATCCCAGGACTTTGGGATCATGACCCGAGCCGAAGGCAGCCGCTTAACCAACTGAGCCACCCAGGCGTCCCAGACTTCTGTCTTTAAAGCTGAAATTCTGAGCCATTCTGCTTTGAAAATGCCACTATGTCTTCCCTTTTTTCTTTTTGCTGGTTTCTTATATTTCCATCATGGACACGGACTAATTGATTAATTGTGGTTATAAAAACCAGCGACTGTTTGTGGTAGCCTAGAGTAGTAAGTTGCCAGGAATTCCTCTCTCATACCATTCTGTTGTTTCCAAATTCTCTTTATTTCTTTTTTAAAAGATTTTTATTTATTTATTTGAGAGAGAGAGAGAGAGTACACCTACGAGCCAGGGGCAGGTAGAGGGAGAGGGGTAATCAGACTCCACTTTGAGCACAGAGACCTATGTTTGGGGCTTGATTTCACGACCCTGAGATCATGACCTGAGCTGAAATCAAGAGCCAAGCCGCTTAACCAACCGAGCCACCCAGGCGCCCCTGGAAACTGTCTACATTTCTAAATTTTCAAATTTTCCAAGTTACTTCTATAACCTGAGAAGAATTACAAGGAAAGAAAAGATAAACTTCTGGCCTTGAGTGGAGTCTAAGTCTTCTTGATCAGGAATCCGACTTGTATAAACCCAAATAAATGTTAAGATGTTTGATTCATTCGTACAGTGGCTGTTGATCAGGGCACCGTTCTGGGAGCTGAGGACACAACAGCAAATCTTTCATTCTGTGAAACAAAACATATAAAGTTCCTCATGAAAAAAGAAAAAAACCCAGCAAACTAGAGGATGGATGAAGCAAAATGGATGAGGGTTGGGAATGAGGAGAGGCAGGAACAGGAGGTACACTTAACTGATTTCAGGATTAATTTTGTCCTACCCCTAAATCTCCCTACCTGTGAAATGATGTTGGTATTCTGTATGCAAGCTTATGCAACAAACCCTATTTTAAATGGATAATTAGTAATTATTCCAATGAAATGGAATGTTTATTTATTGTTTTTATTTTATTTTATTTTTTTTAAAGATTTTATTTATTTGATAGACAGAGATCACAAATAGGCAGAGGCAGGCAGAGAGAGAGGAAGGGAAGCAGGCTCCCTGCTGAGCAGAGAGTCCAATGCGGGGCTCGATCCCAGGACCCTGGGATCACGATCTGAGCTGAAGGCAGAGGCTTTAACACACTGAGCCACCCAGGCGCCCCATAAAAATAAAATCTTTAAAAAAAAAACTTCCAGTATAATTAACATACAGTGTTATGTTGCTTTCAGGTGTACAATATTGTGATTCAACAGTTCTGTACATTACTTAGTGATCGTCATTATAAGTATACTCTTTTGTTAAAAATTAAAAAAAAATTTTTTTAAATTTTTAAATAAGCTCCATGCCCAGTGTGGAACCCAGTGCAGGGCTTGACCTCATGACCCTGAGATGAAGACCTGAGCTGATATCAAGAGTTGGATGCTTAACTGACTGAGCCGCTCTGGTGCCCCACGGTAAGTGTACTCGTAATCCCCTTCACTTATAAAACCCCTCCCTCCACCTTCCCTCTGGTAACCATCAGTTGGTTCTCTATACTTAAGAGTCTATGTTTTGGTTTGTCTCTTTTTTTTCTTTGTTCAATTGTTTTGTTTCTTAAATTCCACATACGAGGGGCACCTGTGTGGCTCAGTGGGTTAGGCTTCTCCCTTTGGCTCGGGTCATGATCTCAGGGTCCTGCATCGGGCTCTCTGCTCAGCAGGGAGCCTGCTTCTTCCTGTCTCTCTGCCTGCTTGTGATCTCTGTCTGTCAAATAGATAAATGAAATCTTAAAAAAAAAATTCCATATACGAATGGAATCATATAGTATTTGTCTTTCTCTGACTGACCGATTTCACTTAGCATTATACCCTCTGGATCCATCCATGTTGTTGCAGATTGCAAGATTGTACTCTTTTTTTTGTGGCTGAGTAATATTCCATTGTACATATGTATACCACACTTTTCTTATCCATTCATCTATTGATGGACACTCAGGTTGTTTTATCTTAGCTGTTGTAAATAATGCTGCAGTAAACATAGGAGGGCATACATCCTTTCAAATTAGGGTTTTGTTTTCTTTGGGTAAATACCCATTAGTGGTATTACTGGGTCATATGGTAATTTAATTAAAAAAAAATTTTTTTTTGAGAAAAACAAACACCATACCGTTTTTCATAGTGGTTTTACCAGCTTGTATTCCCACCAGCAGTGTACAAGGGTTCCTTTTTCTCCATATTCTTGCCAGCACCAGTTGTTTCTTGTCTTGTTGATTTTAGCCATTCTGACAGGTGTGAGATGGTAGCTCACTGTGGTTTAGATTTGTATTTTCCTGATGATGAGTGATGTTGAGCATCTTTTTATGTAGCTGTTAGCCATCTGTATGTCTTCTTTGGAGAAATGTCTATTCCTGTCCTCTGCCCATTTTAAAATTGGATTTATTTTTTGGTGTTGTATAAGTTCTTTATCTATTTTGGATATTAACTCCTTATTGGATATGTCATTTACAAATATCTTCCCCATTTAATGGGTTGTCTTTTTGTTTGTTGATGGTTTTCTTCACTGTGTGAAAGTTTTTTATTTGTATGGAGTCCTAATAGTTTAATTTTGCTTTTGTTTCCTTTGCCAAAGGAGACATACCTAGAAAAATGATTCTATGGCTAATGCCAAAGAGATTACTGCCCATGTTTTCTTCTAAGACTTTTATGATTTCAGGTCTCATATTTAGGTCTTTAATCCATTTTGATTTTATTTTGTGTATGGTGTAAGAATGTGGTCCAGTTTCATTCTTTTGCATGTAGCTGTCCAGTTTTTCCAGTACCATTTGTTGAAGAGACTGTCTTGTTCCCATTGTGTATTCTTGCCTGTTTTGTCATAGATTAATTGACCATATAATCATGACTTTATTTCTGGACTCTATTCTGTTTCTTTTTTTTAAAGAATTTTTTTGGTATTGTTTCATTCATCTATGTGTCTATTTTTAAAAAAGATTTTATTTATCTATCTATCTATCTATCTTGAGAGTGAGAGTGGGGGGAGGGGGAGAGGGAGAGAGAGACTTCCAAACTGACTCCATGCCAAGCACAGAGCCTAATATAGGGCTTGATCTCACGCCCCTGAGATCATGACTCAAGTTGAAATCAAGAGTCAGATGCCTAACCAACTGAGCCACCCAGGTGCCCCATATGTCTATTTTTGTGCCAGTACTATACTGTTTTCATTACTATAGCTTTGTAGTATATCTTGAAACCTGGGATTGTGACACCTCTAACTTTGTTCTTTTTCAAGACAGCTTTGGCTATTCTGGGTCTTTGTGGTTCCATCAAAGTTTTAGGATAATTTTTTCTAGTCCTGTGAAAAATGCTGTTGGTATTTTGATAGTGATTGCATTAAATCTGTAGATTGCTTTGGGTAGTGTGGATATTTTAACAATACTAGTTCTTCCAGTCCATGAACATGGAATATCTTTCCATTTGTTTGTGTCATCTTCAATTTCTTTCATCATTTTTTTATGGTTTTCAGAGCACAGGTCTTTTACCTCCTTGGTTAAGTTTATTCCTAGGTATTTTACTCTTTTTGGTGTACTCGTTTTTTTGTTTTTAAAGATCTTATTTTTTTTTCTAAAGATTTTTACTTATTTATTTGACAGACAGAGATCACAAGTAGGCAGAGAGGCAGGCAAAGAGAGAGAGAGAGAGGAGGAAGCAGGCTCCCTGTTGAGCAGAGAGCCTGATGTGGGGCTCGATCCCAGGACCTTGGGATCATGACCTGCGCCAAAGGCAGAGGCTTTAACCCACTGAGCCACCCAGGCGCCCCTAAAGATCTTATTTTTAAGTAATCTCTATAGCCAAGACTGGGCTTGAAGTTGCAACCCTGAGATCAAGAGTTTCGTGCTCTACTGACTGAACCAGCCAGGTGCTCCTCTTTTTGGTACACTTGTAAATGGGATTGTTTTCATTTCTCTTTTTGCTCCTTCATTATGTGTATAGAAATGCAGTAGATTTCTGTATATTGATTTTGTATCCTGTGACTTTAATAATAAATTATAGTTCTAGTAGTTCTTTTTGGTGGAACCTTTAGGGTTTTCTATGTATAGTATCATGTCACCTGCAAATAATGAGTTTTACTTCTTCCTTAGCAATCTGAATGCCTTTTAATTCTTTTTATTGTCTGATGGATGTGGTTAACACTTAGGTACTATGTTGAATAAAAGGGGTGAAAGTGGACATCCTTGTCTTGTTCTTTTTTTTTTAATTTTTATTAAAAGATTTTATTTATTTATTTGACAAAGAGAGAAATCACAAGTAGGCAGAGAAGCAGGCAGAGAGAGAGGAAAACAGGCTCCTCGCTGAGCAGAGAGCCAGATGCGGGGCTCAATCCCAGGACCCTGAGATCATGTCCTGAGCTGAAGGCAGAGGCTTAACTCACTGAGCCACACAGGCGCCCCTTGTTCTTGATCTTAGAGGAAGAGCTGTCAGTTTTTCACCATTGAGTATGATGTCAGCTGTGGGTTTTTCACATACGCCTTTATTATGTTGAGCTATGTTCTTTCTAAATATACTTTGTTCAGTTTTTATCATGAATGCATGTTACACTTTGCAAAATGCTTTATCTATATCTATTGAAATAATCATATGGTTCTTATTCTTTATTTATTGATATGTTGTATCACATTTTTTCTTAAGATTTTAAGTATGGGGGGCTCCTGGGTGGCTCAGTCAGTGAAGCGTCTGCCTTCGGCTCAGGTCATGATCTCAGGGTCCTGGGATCGAGTCCCGTGTCAGGCTCCCTGCTCAGCAGGGTGTCTGCTTCTCCCTCTCCTTCTGCCCCTCTCCCTCCGACTCTGCTCTTGCTCTGTCTCTGGCTCTCTCTCTCTCACATATATAAAATCTTTTAAAAAAAAATATTTTACTTATTTGACAGAGAGACAGCAAGAGAGGGAACACAAGCAGGGGGAGTGAGAGAGGGAGGGAGAAGCGGGCTTCCCTCCTAGCAGGGAGCCTGATGCAGGCCTCGACCCCAGGCAGTCGAAGGTGGACGCCTAACACCTGAGCCACCCAGGTGCCCCATCAAATAAATAAATAAATAAAATCTAAAAAAAAAAAATTTAATGAGGGGTGCCTGGGTGGCTCAGTCGGTTGAGCAACCAACTCTTGATTTTGGGTCAGGGTGTGATCTCAAGGTTGTGAGATCGAGCCCTGCATCAGGCTCCACGCTCAGCAGGAAGTCTGCTTGAGATTCTCTCTCTCCCTCTCCTTCTGCCCCTTCCTTCCCCACTCTCACTCGCTTTCTCTCTAAAAATAAATAAATAAAATCTTTTAAAAAAAAAGATGTTATTTTAAGTAACCTTTACGGTCAACATGGGGCTTGAACTCAAAACCCCAAGATCAAGAGTCAAATGTCCTTCAGCTGGGCCAGCCAGGCGTCCCTGAAGTGATGTATTACATCAATTGATTTGCAAATATTGAACCACTGGAATATTTTTAGATGGGTTTTTATAACATATTAATCCCTTATGTCTATAAATCCATTTAAAGGGTGCCTGGCTGGGTCAGTCAGAAGAGCATACAACTCTTGATCTTGAGGTTGTAAATTTGAGTCCCACATTGGGTGTAGAGATTACTAAATAAATACATAAATTTAAAAAGTACATTTAGAAAGGCCTTAATGAGAATGCATAATAATTGAAATCAGCCTCTTTCATGGAATGGCCCAGTAGAAGAGCAGCAGCCACTTCCCTGGGTAAGAAGTACTGTGCAGATGTTATCCTGATCAATGATTTCTGCTTCTTGTTCGAGGAAATAGCCGAGAATGTTCTTTAATACCCCTCAGCTGGGGGGGTGGAGCAGGGGAGGGTAAGGATGTGATGAGGCACACCCTGAGGAAGGTGGGAACTTGGCTGGCAGCTGAAAAGGGAAGGCAGGGTGGAGATGGCTTAGCTAGCTAGAAGAACAAAGTTCAGTCTAGGCCCCACACCCCTTCTTGGCCAGCTGTAGGCCCCTTGCCTCAGTATCTAAAATGTTAATATTTTATAAATTGGCCCCAAATTGAAGAAAGAAGGTCACTTCTGTGGGAGGGTGGAAAATGCACCCCCTCGTCAGGCTGGGGTCACGGACCGCAGCTAGAGCAGCCCGCTCTGTCTCTACCTGGTGGGACAAAGGAAACAAGGAAGTCCTCAGTGAGTGGGACTTGTTATTTACTTGAGGCGGGGTTTCGGTGTGGCCCATCTAGGACTGGCTGTTTCCTGGTTGACATTTGACTTGAGCTGTTTAGCACTGTTGTTTCCTCACGTTTGTCAGAATGAAGGAAAACTTGTCAAACTTTCGCTTGCTGAAGTTCTGGATGATTCCTTGCTTCTTGAATTGGTTTTTGTATGATCAGGTTCTCATAGCCAGTACCAACCTTTTTTTTTTTTTTTAAGATTTTATTTATTTATTTATTTGACAGGCAGAGATCACAAGTAGGCAGAGAGGCAGGCAGAGAGAGAGGAGGAAGGAAGCAGGCTCCCCGCTGAGCAGAGAGCCGGATGTGGGGCTGGATCCCAGGAACCCGGGATCATGACCTGAAGTGAAGGCAGAGGCCTTAACCCACTGAGCCACCCAGGCGCCCTAGCCAGTACCATCCTTAGATCTGGGCAAGAGGGACCCCCCTCCTCAGACCCTGCATTTCAGAGAGCCCCACAGGTCACAAAAACACATTTATTAACCAACACAGGGGCACCTCTTGGCTTAGAATCTGCTAGTCCGCCTTGGCCCTGCCCAGTGCAAGATCTTAAATGTCCCTCCTGTTACTGACAGTGTCTAGGCCCCAGGAAACACTTGTCTACAGGTGTAGACCTGTGTCCTTCAAACAAAAGGTGACCATGGCCACACACTATGGAGATCTGTAAATTATGCTGCAGACACCAGAGGTGGACAGGTTTTAGGAGTGTGAGCGGAGGGTTTGATGGGCTCAAGTGCTTGAGAACAGGCAGTATCATCACACTCACCAACTCTTTCCTCTCAGGACAATTCATGGTTCTGGAGGCTCTCATGAATGAAAGTCGTTTTCACAGCATGGCAGCTGAGAAACATTTGCAATTTTGAGCTGTATTGAAAAAAATATAAACAATATTTTAAAACAGCTAACAATATAAAAAGCAATTTATATTAGTCCCTTTTTAATTTTTTTATTTTTAAAACTTTTTTTTAAAAGATTTTATTTATTTATTTGACAGACAGAGATCTCAAGCAGGGGGAGAGGCAGGCAGAGAGAGAGAGAGAGAGAGGAGGAAGCAGGCTCCCTGCTGAGCAGAGAGCCCAATGTGGGGCTCGATCCCAGGACCCTGCGACCATGACCTGAGCTGAAGGCAGAGGCTTTAACCCACTGAGCCACCCAGACGCCCCTATTTTTAAAACTTAAAAAAAAATTATTTATTTAAAAGAAAGAGAGAAAGAGAGAGCACAAACAGGGGGAGCATCAGAGGGAGAGGGAGAAGCAGGCTCCCCTGCTGAGCAGGGAGCCAGATGAGGGGCTCAATTCCAGGACCCTGGGGTCACGACCTGAGCTGAAGGCCGACACCTAACCGACTGAGCCACCCAGGAGCCCCATATTAGTCTCTTTTTTAAAGATATTATTTATGCATTTGAGAGAGAGAGAGGGAGAAGAAGAAGCAGACTCCCCACCCAGCAAGGAGCCTGACGTGGGGCTCGATCCCAGGACCCAGAGGTCATGACCTGAGCCCAAGCTTAACTGACTGAGCCACTCAGGCAACCCCTGTGTTATTCTTAATTTGTTATATATGCAAGTTTGGACCTAATGTGTGCAACATGATACCATTTTTTTTTTAATTTGTCAGAGAGAATGAGCACAGGCAGAGGGAGAAGCAACTGAGCCACCCAGGCGTCCCGATACCATTTTTTATTATATTGTTTTGCCATTACAAAATGGTTCTTAAGAATTAAATTTTCAAAACCTTAAATTTAACATGTCAACCTTATTTAACAAACCTAGATAAAAATTTGATATACGGGGGCGCCTGGGTGACTCAGTGGGTTAAAGCCTCTGCCTTTGGCTCAGGTCATGATCCCAGAGTCCTGGGATTGAGCCCCACATCAGGCTCTCTCCTCGGCAGGGAGCCTGCTTCCTCCTCTCTTTCTCTGCCTGCTTCTCTGCCTACTTGTGATCTCTGTCTGTCAAATAAATAAACAAAATCTTAAAAAAAATTTTGATACACATTGATTATATTTGCCACTTAATTAAAAATGTTTTTGCTGTGGTAGAATACATATAACAAAATATATCATCTTAACCATTTTTAAGGGTATAATTCAGCAGTATTAAGGACATTTATATATATATATTTTTAAGTTCTTTGAAGGTTTATTTATTTATCTATTAGAGAGAGAGAGTGAGTACACAGAGGGAGAGGGAGAAGCACACTCCCCATTGAGCAGGGAGCTTAATGTAGGGCTGGATCCCAGGACCCTGGGATCCATGACCTAAGACAAAGGCAGACGCTTAACTGACTGAGCCACCCAGGTGCTCCAACATTTTAAATTAGAAGGAAAATATTTTTTAAAAAAGATTTTATTTATTTATTTGACAGACAGAGATCACAAGAAGGCGGTGCGGGGGGGGAGCAGGTTTCCTGCTGAACAAAGATTCCCAATGTGGGGCTCGATCCCAGGACCCTGAGATCATGACCTGAGCTGAAGGCAGAGGCTTAACCCACTGAGCCACCCAGGCGCCCCTAGAAGGAAAATATTTTTAAAACATTATTTAAAAATTTGACATAAATATATTTTAAATATTTTTACCTTAATTTTAAAATTTAACATAAATATATTAGAAATGTGTATAATTTTAATGCAGTTACCTCTTCTGAGGTAATAGAAAAATATATCTATATACACACATTGGTTTCTCTCCCTGGTTTCTGGCACAGAGCTCCCAAAATCCTTTGTAAGTGCCCAAGTGATAAGAGCACATAGAGCATCTTTTGTTTTATTTTATTTTTATTTTATCTTTTTTGCATCTTTCAATTTACTGTTTGGCCTTAGACTCAGGTTCATGATGCAGAGTTCCTAAATATTTTGCCGGGGTGACAGCAGTGTCTTTTTTTTTTTTTTTTAGATTTATTTATTTATTTTTAGAGAGAGAGCGTGAGAGCAAGCTCGCATGAGCAGGGTAGGGGGCAGAGGGAGAGAATCTTTCAAGCAGACTCCCCGCAGAGCGAGGAGCCCAGTGAGATGCAGGGTTCAGTCCCAGAACCCATGAGATTGTGACCTGAGCTGAAACCCAGAGTTGGATGCTCAACCGACTAAGCCACCCGGGTGCCCCATGATGTCTTTTGTTTTAGTGAAACCGCTGCTGGTGGCTCCTGGATGGGGGCTACTTACTGGAAAGACCAAACCATGATTAGAAGGTGGAATTTTCAGCCTCATTCCCCATTCTCCAGAAGGAGGAGAAGGACCAGAAATGGAGATAATGATCAATCATGCCCAGGTGAGGAAGCCTCCATAAAAACCCCAAAGTACAGGGTTCAGAGAGCTTCTGTGTTTCCGGGTTAGTGAACACATGGCGGTACCAGGCAGTGCCACAGGCTGAGAGGGTGTGAAAACTCCTCCCCCTTTCCCACACTTTGCCCTATGTACCTCTCTCTCTCTTTTTTTTAAAGACTTTATTTATTTAATAGAGAGAGAGAAAGAGCACAAGTAGGGAGAGCAGCAGGCAGAGGGAGCAGGCGAAGCAGGCTCCTGAAGGAGGCTCCCCTCGGAAAAGACAGAGCCCAATTGTAGGACTCCATCCCAGGACCCCAGAATCATGACCTGAGCCGAAGGCAGACGCTTAACCAACTGAGCCACCCAGGTGCCCCCCCCCCCTTTTTAAAAGATTTTATTTATTTATGTATTTGAGGGAGAGAGAGTTCAAGCGGGCAGGGGCAGGGAGGAACAGAAGGAGAGGAACAAACCAACTCAGCTGAGTGTAGAGCCCCACATGGGGCTCGATCCCACAACCCTGAGATTGTGACCTGAGCCAAAACCGAGTCAGATGCTCAACCAGCTGAGCCACCCGGGCACCCCCTATGCACCTTTTCATTTGGACATTCATCTGTATCCTTTGTCATACCCTTTTACAGTAAACTGGTAAACAGTAAGTAAACTTTTCCTGAGTTCTGTGAGCCACTCTAACAAGTTAATTGAACTGAAGGAGGGGGTCATGGCAACCTCTCATTTATAGCCAATCTGGCCAGAACAGGTGAAAATCTGGACTTGTGACAGGCATCTGAAAGAGAGGTGGGGGGCAGTCTTGTGGGGCTGAGTTCTTGACCTGTGGGATCTGACACTAGTGTTAGATTTAACTAATTAAATTATGGTACACCCAGGGGCGCCTGGCTGGCTCAGTGGGTTAAGCCTCTGCCTTCAGCCCAGGTCATGATCCCAGGGTGCTGGGATCGAGCCCCGCATCGGGCTCTCTGCTCAACAGGGAGCCTGCTTCCCCCTCTCTCTCTGCCTGCCTCTCTGCCTACTTGTGATCTCTGTCCGTCAGATAAATAAATAAATAAAATCTTTAAAAAAAAATTATGGTACACCCACCTGGTGTCACAGAGGATTGTTGGTGAGGGAAAGCCCCACACATGTGGTGTCACAAGTGTGAGTGTGGTAGTCATGTGAGAGTAAAAGAGATATACAGGAGGAGACTGAGTTTTTCCCAACACGTATCTTCTGTTAAAATCCTTTAGATAGGGGCACCTGGGTGGCTCAGTGGGTTAAAGCCTCTGCCTTTGGCTCAGGTCATGATCTCGGGGTCCTGGGATCAAGCCCCACATCGGGCTCTCTGCTCAGCGGGGAGCCTGCTTCCCTTCCTCTCTCTCTGCCTGCCTCTCTGCCTACTTGTGATCTTTCTCTCTGTCAAATAAGTAAATAAATAAAATATTTTTAAAAATCCTTTTTATAATTGCTATCAAGAGAACATGAATTATGTATATTTTTTATTATAGCTGCATAACTTCTGATTTTGTAAAATAAAGGCAATGCTAATATATAAAAATAGACCTCTTTATTGTATTACTCATCCAAACTCAAATAATACACAGACATGCATAAACATAACTGATTTCAGTAGTCTTTAATGTATTTTATTAAGATTTTTAAAAAAGATTTTATTTGAGAGAGCAAGAGAGAGCGCAAGCTACGGGGTGGGCAGAGGGAGAGGGAGAAGCCGACTCCTTGCTGAATAGGGAGCGTGATTCGGGGCTTGATCCCAGGACCCCAGGATCATGACCTGAGCTGAAGGCAGACGCTTCACTGACTGAGCCACCCAGGCACCCTCACCCCTTTCTTTAAAGATTTTTAAAGTTTATTTTTATTTTAAAAATTTTTTAGATTATTTATTTATTTGAGAAAGAGGAAGAGAGCGTTCACGAGTGAGGGGCAGAGAGAGAGGGAGAAAAAGAGAATCTCAAGTAGATTCCCCACTGAGCACAGAGCCAGATGCAGAACTCCATCCCAAGACCCTGAGATCATGACCCGAGCTGAAACCAAGAGTCGTATGCTCAGCCAACTGAACCACCCAGGCACCCCTAAACTTTTATTTTTAAGTCATCTCTCCACCCAAAATGGGACTTGAACTCACAGCCGTGAGATCAAGAGTCCCACACTCCACCAACTGAGCCAGCCAAGTGTCCCAGTTGTTTTTGATATTTTACTGACTTTCAGTCATATAAAAAATTTTGTCATTGTGTGGGTGTATTGGTCAAGATAGGAGAATAGAACATACTTTATTCAACAATTTGCTAGTTTGGTGTATGACTTCTTAGTCTTTAGACATAGGGTATAGGGACTTCCCTTTGTACTCTTGTCCCGGACAGTTCGGGGTTGCCAGATTTAGCAAGTAAAAATACAAAAGCAAAGTTAGATTTGAATTTCAAATAAACAATGAATTTTTTTCTAAAGATTTTATTTATTTGACAGAGAGAGAGATCACAAGTAGGCAGAGAGGCAGGAATAGAGAGAGGGGGAAGCAGGCTCCCCACTGAGCAGAGAGCCAGATTCGGGGCTCGATCCCAGGACCCTGAGTGATCCCAGGACCCTGAGACCATGACTTGAGCCGAAGGCAGAGTCTTAACCCACTGAGACACCCAGGCGCCCCAACAATGAATAATTTTTTAAGATAAGCCTGTCCCATGAAGTATATTTGAAATATACTAAAAAAACTGTGTGCTGTTTATCTGAAATTTAAATGCAATGGGCAGTCATTCTCTACTTTGTCTGGCAACCCTGAGCTGAATTCCTCAAATGTAAGGAGGAGACTTACCTACAACCCAGTCTAACCTGCTGTGAATTTTTACTGTAATTCAACTTTATCTGACCTGCTAGCGTTTGTTGTTGTTGTTGTTAACATTTTATTTATTTACTTGACAGAGAGAGATAGCAAGAGCAGGAACACAAGGAGAGGGAGTGGGAGAGGGAGAAGCAGGCTCTGTGCTGAGCAGGGAGCCCGATGTGGGGCTTGATCCCAGGACCCTAGAATCATGACCTGAGTGGAAGGCAGACGCTTAATGACTGAGCCACCCAGGTGCCCCTGACCTGCTAGTGTTTTTTAAAAAAGTTTTTCCTTGTGAAGTAAAAGACAAAAAAGTGCCTGAAACTTACATGTGTGATTTACCAAATGTTTATAAAGCAAACACCCACATCAGCAACACCCAGATAAAAACATAGGACATCACTCCCACTCTTGAGGTCCCCAGGTATCCCTTCCAATCATAGTTTTCATCTGTCCTTAAGAAATAATCCCTCTCCTGACTTTTATAGTAATCATTTCATTGCTTTTTTTTTTTTTACCTTTCGACTACTCATGTATGGTTTAGCAAACAAATGACAAAACAAGAGGCAGACTCATAAATATAGAGAAAATAAAAACTGGTTGTTGCCAGAGAGGAGGAGATGGAGGATGGGCAAAATAAGTGAAGGTGACGAGGTAGAGACGTCCAGTTATAAAATAAATAAGTCATGGGGATGAAATGTACAGGACAGGGAACGCAGTTAGTAATGTTGGAATAATGTTATGTGGTGACAGATGGTAACTGTACTTATCATGGAGGACGTTGTGTAATGTATAGAATTGTTGAATCATACTATACACCTGAAACTAATCTAACCGTGTATATCAGCTATACGTCAATAAAAAAAGAGATAAGGGACACCTGGCTGGCTTGGTCAGTTAAGTGTCCAACTCTTGATATCAGCTCAGGTCATGGTCTCCAGGATGTGAGATTGAACCCTGCCGTGGGCTCTGCGCATGTGGAATCTGCTTGGAATTCTTTCCCTTCCCTCTCCCTCCCCCTCTGCTCCTGCCCCCTGCTCATGTACTGCCCCCCCCCAAATAAATGAATAAATAAATAAAACCTTTTTTTAAAAAAGAGCTAAAACAATATGGTTTCACTTTTTTGTGTGTGTAAGTAATCACTACGCCCAACATGGGGCTCGAACTTACGACCTTCAGATCAAGAATTGCCTGCTCTACCAACTGAGCCAGCTGGACATCCCACTATGGTTTAGCTTTGCCTTTGCTTGAACTTTAGAGAAATCAGTTATACTCTATGTATTTGGGGGGGGGGGTGCCAACCTCTCTGTGTTGTGGCGTGTAGCTCCAGTGTATCCACTCTTACCACTGTATAGCATTCCATGGTATGAACATTATGTAATTTATTTATTCTTCCTGCTGTTTAGGGACAACTGAGTGTTCCCAGTTCAGAGTACTCATAAAGAATGCTAGCATGAGGGACGCCTGGGTGGCTCAGTTGGTTGGGTGGCTGCCTTTGGCTTGGGTCGTGATCCCGGCGTCCTGGGATTGAGTCCCACATTGGGCTCCTTCCTCGGCGGGGAGCCTGCTTCTCTCTCTGCCTCTGTTGCCACTCTGCCTGCCTGTGCTCTCTCTCTCTCTCTGACAAATAAATAAATAGAATCTTTAAAAAAAAAGAAAAAAGAATGCTAGCATGATTCTTGGCCCACGTGTATCCTCATATATACAAGGATTTTGCTAGGAATACACGAGGGTTTAGATTGCCTAAATATGGAAATTAAGTAGACATCTAAATTGGATTCGTTGTATATATTAGAATTCTCTGCTTAAGAAATACATGAGTGGGGGCGCCTGGGGGGCTCAGTGGGTTAAGTGTCTGTCTTCGGCTCAGGTCATGACCCCAGGGTCCTGGGATCGAGCCCCGCATCGGGCTCTCTGCTCAGCAGGGAGCCTGCTTTGCCCTCTCCCTCTGCCTGCCGCTCTGCCTACTTGTGATCTCTCTCTCTCTCTGTCAAATAAATAAAATCTTTAAAAAAATAAGAAATACATGAATGAAAATAAAACTGAAGAATTCTGGATTTCATCTTGCCTAATTCAATTTAAACCAGAAAACTGTCATTTTGTTTTTTAAAGGAGATAGAAGTTTATTGAATATATTACAAGGGAGCAGTGGGCAGGACAGCAAAGGAATGACCATCTACAAAGACGTTCTTTTAAAAAGGATTTTATTTATTTATTTTCAGAGATCACAAGTAGGCAGAGAAGCAGGCAGCGAGAGAGGGGTGGAAGCAGGCTCTCCACCAAGCAGGGAGCCCAATGCAGGGCAGAGCCGAAGGCAGAGGCTTAACCCAGTGAGCCACTCAGGTGCCCCATACAAAGACTCTTTTTTTAACGTGAGCTCCTTGCCCAATGTAGAGTTCAAACTCATGACCCCAAGGTCAAGAATTGCATGCTTTACCAATTGAGCCAGCCAAGTACCCCTGAAGCAGTGTCCTTTTTACATACATGTGACCCTATATATTTCCACCTTCTGTTGCTTTTTTGCTTAAATTTAGATATCATAGGCTTTTAGTTTGTGGTTTTCTGAAGCTCCTGGTGCTAGGAGAAGGGGAGTGCAGAGTAGTCATCCTCAGTTTTCTTGATTTTTTCCTTTTATCTTGCCAGTTTTGTGGCATCCTTTGGCTTGTTGTATCAGCTCCACCCAGTCTACCTATAATTATGGTGTCTGTGTGCAGGAAACAAGACTTGGAAAGGAGGCAGAAACAGGTCCTGCTGACCTAGACCAGTTTTTTCCAAGTGAAATATCTGTAATTAGGCCAGTAATGATATTTTCCTGGAGAAGGAATTGAGTGGTTTAAAAAAAAGAGTTTTAAAGTGCAACATGCATGTGTCTGAGGGAGGGGTTGGCACTGAAATGCGAGATAATGTAAGAGTTTGGTTTGGTATCACCCCTCTTTCCATAAGAAACGTAGTTTTGGTAATACCAGCCCTGTCCTGTGAAGAGAGGGAACTCCTCCAGGAATAAGGGGATATAGAAGTTTTAGGGAGAAACATCGGTGATTAAAAAAAAATATTTGGGATGGAAAAAGCCTTTTATTTCATTATTTTTTTAAAAAATATTTTATTTATTTGTTGTTTTAGAGAGGGAGTGAGCAGGGTGAGGGGCAGAGGGAGAAGGAGAGAGAGAATCTCAAGCAGACTCCGCACTGGGCGCAGAGCCTGATGTGGGGCTTGATCTCATGATCCTGAGATCATGACTTGAGTTGCAATCAAGAGTTGGACGCTCAACTAAACCACCCAGATGTCCTGGAAAAAAGCCTTTAAAAACAGGTCCACAACCCAGAAACCACAAAGCAAAAAACTAGTAGTTTTGATAATATAATATAAAAAATGTGTATGTGGATCAAAATACCATAAGTAAAGACAAAAACTAAACACAGACTCCCCCCCCAAATCTTTGAAATACACATAACAGACTATATGCTAATTTTCTGAACATACAAAGAGCTTGTACTAATCAATGAGGAAAGGACTAATAATCCAACAGAAAATGGGCAGGGGTCAGGAATAGGTAGCGTTCACAAAAAAAGAAATATGAGTGGCTAATAAGCATGTGATAAGATGCTCAATGTAATTTCTAATTAAATAAATGCAAATTAAAACAACCATATTAGCCTGCCTAATGGTTAAAGATTTAAAAGTTTGATAGAACTAGGATGTCGTAGAAATAGAAATTCTCATTCTCCATTGGTATATGTGCAAATTGGCAACCCCTTCATGGAGACAATTTAGCAGTACCTAGCAATTTGGCACCATTTAGCACAGTGTAAAAACGCACAAGCTCTTTGACTCAGCAATTCTACTTCAAAGAATTTAGCCTACAGATATACTGAAACAAGTGGGTAGAAATAAATCTAAGAGAATGTTCATTGTCTCATGGCTTGTACAGTCCCGTGATATAAATTGGTTAAGTACTTTGCAATGCATCTTTACTGGGGTAGAATGAGGTAGGTCTATGGGTGCTGATGTGTGAAGATGTCTGTGTTGTAATCAGTGAAGATGTTCCCAGAGTCTCTGCCTCTCTTCTGTCTCCCCATACAGGGTAGGGTTGTACTGACCCATCCTCTTTATTTTTTTTTTAAGATTTATTTATGTATTTTAGAGAAGAGAGAGAGAGAGAGAGAGAGAGCAAGAGTGTGAGAGCGTGTGGGGGAGGGGCAGAGGGTGATGGAAAGAGCTTCTGAAGCAGACTCTTCCCGAGTGCGGAGCCTGATGCAGGGCTTGATCTTATGATCCTGAGATCACAACGTGAGCCAAAAACAAGAGTTGGACGCTTAACCAACTGCACCACCCAGGCTCCTTTCCCAACCTTTTTAAAGATAGGTGTGGCCACATGGCTTGTGGCCAAAGATATCTGGGTAGAAGTGACATATGTCCCTTCTGGGTGAACACCTTACGTGCCGGTAGATGACATTCCCTTCTTCCTGCCCCTGTGATTGTGGACACAAATGTTGAGATGGGTCCTGGGTCTCTGAGTGACTATGATGAGCATGGCTCTCTTAACTATCTGAGTTAGTAGTAGTGGGAAATAAACATTTAAACCACTGAGAATTGTGAATGCCTTCCATTACCTCAGCATATTCTAGCCTATCCTGACTAATATGATCTCAAAGATAATTGTTACATGAAAAAAACCTAAGTGCAAAAAGAATGATCTCATTTGTATGCGTGTGTATTTATATGCTTAAGAAATTTCTGGAAGGATTTCTGAGAAACTTAATAGTGTTTACAACAAAGGTGTTGAGAGGAGACAGAGATGGGGAAGGCTGTTTCTGCTTTTCACATTATAACATTTCACATTATAGCTGGAGTTTAAAAAAAAAAACACCATGACCATGTGAATTTAAATTTAAAACCAGCCAATGTTTCCACAAAAAGATTTCTGCAAGAACATTCATGGCAGCTTTATTCATAGTAGCCCCAAACTGGAAATAGCCCAGTTGTCCATCTATAGGAGGATGGATAAACAAATTGTGGTATATTCATACAATGGAATACTTACCGTCCAGCAATGCGAATGAATGAACCGCGCTGAGTGTTCCCCACGTGGAAACTCATACAGATAGGACACTGAATAAAAGCTGCCGCACACAAAAGAATGTGTAGTTTATTCCGTTTATGTAAAGTATAGAAACTGGCAGAGCTAATTTATCGTGTTAGTAGTCGGGTTAGTGGTCATCTAAGGAAGTGAGTGGGTTTTGACCAGAAGTGGGCTACATGCGGGGAGCAACTGGGGTAAGGACTATGAGGATGTGCTCAGTTTATGGGAATTCTTGGAGCTCTCGCTTATCATTTGTACACTTCTCCATGTACAGGCTATATGTCAAAGCCAAATCTAGTTGGTACAAAGAAGAAACAAATAGGAGCACCTGGCCGGCTCAGAGCATACGACTTTTTTTTTTTCCTTCATATTTTATCTATTTATTTGTCAGAGAAAGAGAGAGAAAGAGTGCACAAGCAGGGGGAGAAACAGGCTCCGGGAGCCAGATGCGGGACTTGATCCCAGGACTCTGGGATCATGACCTGAGCCGAAGGCAGACGCTTAACCCACTGAGCCACCCAGGCGTCCCAGAGCATGTGTCTCTTAATCTCGGTGTTCTGAGCTCGAGCCCCATGTTGGGCATAGAGATGACTTAATAAAATCTTAAGGAAAATAGAATAAACAGCTAGCAAGAAGGCAGCGCTTGGCAGTGCTGGGATAGGCTGTCCCCGCCCATGGTGCCCTGTTGGCGGCAGATCCGCAAAGGCAGGCCTGGGCACGTGGGTGCACTAAAGCCCCAAGAACTCAGTGTCCTAGTGGGAGCCCCCAAATAAAATCCAAGCAGGCTAGCTTCCCTTCCCCTGCATGGCCTCAGCGCCAGCTGCTGAGACTTGCATTTAAAAACACCGCATGGGGGGCACCTGGATGGCTCAGTGGGTTAAAGCCTCTGCCTTCGGTTCAGGTCATGATCCCAGGGTCCTGGAATCAAGCCCCGCGTCGGGCTCTCAGCTCAGCAGGGAGCCTGCTTCCTCCTCTCTCTCTGCCTGGGAGCCTGCTTCCTCCTCTCTCTCTGCCTGCCTCTCTGCCTACTTGTGATCTCTGTCTGTCAAATAAATACATAAAATTTTTAAATAAAATAAAATAAATAAAAACACCGCATGGACATCTGCTGGAGCCGGCTTGGCGACCAGTACTTTCCAGTGGGGACAGGGCATCCTTGGCAACCAGGGCATGAGTCTTGCTCTGTTGCAGGAGAGATGCAGCAACACAAGCTCCAGCAGGAGCTGCTGGCCTCTTGGCAGTGATGCTTAATTAGCTTCCTGCAGGAGATTTTGTTTTTAATATAAAAAATGATCTAATTTAAGCAGTTTTATTGAACATCGAATTGAATGAAAAACAATCTTGTTTAATCCATCCCTCTGTGGTGCAGTTCAGGGTTCCCACCAGGTTCAAAACGACTTTCATAAAATACTAAGACATTGTTTGCCTTTTCCCCTGTCATTCTCTCTCAATCGTACAGTGGGGTTTTCCAAGGACTCTGTACGTTTGCTAACACCAAGGATGGAAGGGCGAAGCACTTGGAGAACCCAGCTGTCTTTTATTAAGCCATACATGAGAGATTTGCAAAAATGTGAAACAGTGCCAATCTTCTGGCTCTTTTGTTTGTTTTGCAAAATGCAGGGGTTTTTTTCCCCATAAAAGTATGTGATTTAGGTTAATATGTAATGGGTTTCTTAGTCTCATTTTAAATAAATTAATGAATATATATTTTGTAAAAAAGATTTTATTTATTTTTTGCAGAGAGAGAGAGACAGTGAGAGAGGAAACACGAGCAAGGGAAGTGGGAGAGGGAGAAGCAGGCTCCCTGCCGAGCAGGGAGCCTGACGCCGGGCTCGATCCCAGGACCCTGGGATCATGACCTGAGCTAAAGGCAGAGGCTTTAACTCACTGAGCCACCCAGGGACTCCATGAATACATATTTTAAAAAACTTTTCAGTTTTATTTTTTTAAAAAGGATTTTATCTATTTATTTTTGCAAGAGAGAGAGAGTGAGTACATGAGCCGGGGTGGGGGGAGGGGTAGAGGGAGAAGCAAATTCCCTGCTTAGCAGGGAGCCCCATGCAGGGCCCCAATCCCAGGACCCTGGGATCATGACCCAAACGAAAGCAGATGCCCAACCGACTGGGCCACCTAGGCGCCGGTTTTAATTTCTGATCAGTAAATATTGATTGCTATAACCCACATAAACTAGAGCTCTTTGGGGTCCTCAATTTTTAAGAGTGTAAGGGGTTCTGAGACTAAAACATTTGTGAATCACTGCTAGCTCTATAGGTTTTTTTTTAAGATTTTATGTACATATATATGTATATATGTATGTGTGCATGCATGTATGTATGTATGTATGCATGTATTTTTTAGAGAGGGTGTGGAAGCAGAAGCAGGGGAGGGGGAGAGAGAGAGGGAGAGAGAGAATCTTAAGCAGGCTCTGCACTCAGTGTGGAACCCGACTCGGGGCTCTATTTCCTGACCCTGAGCTGAAATCAAGAATTGGATGCTTCACCAACCGAACCACCCAGGTGCCCCAAATATTTTATTTTTTTAAGTAGTCTTTACACCCAACACAGAGCTTGAACTTAAATCCCCGAGATCAAGAGTTGTATACTCTATCAACTTGAGCCAGCTGGGTGCCCCACTCTATAGTTGTATTTTTTTTTTTAAGCTTTTGATTTTATAGGGGCACCTGGGTGGCTCAGTTGGTTAAGCATCTGCCTTGGGCCTCAGGTCATGATCAAGTCCTGCATCAGGCTCCCCGCTCAGGGCGGAGTCTTCTTCTCTCTCTGCCCCTCAGCCCCCCGCTGTACACTCTCTCTCTCTCTTTGTCAAATAAATAAATAAAATCTTTTGAAAAAAAAAAAAAGTGAAGGAACCAGCATTGGTACATTTCATCCCTGTATGCTTACCAGCACATGCCTACTATCTCTCTTGCTTGTTCTACTTCATATTATTTTGTATGAACATTTTCATGTTTTTATTTTTTATTTTTATTTTTTTAAAGATTATTTATTTATTTATTTGACAGACAGAGATCACAAGTAGGCAGAGAGACGGACAGAGAGAGAGGGAAGCAGTCTCCCTGCTGAGTAGAGAGCCCAATGTGGGGCTCGATCCCAGGACCCCGGAGACCATGACCTGAGCCAAACGCAGAGGCTTTAACCCACTGAGCCAACCAGGCGCCCCCATTTTCATGTTTTTAGATGGTCTGTGTATTAAAATTTTTGCTTAGTTGTCACCCATATTGTCATATATCATATTGTTTTTATATTTCACTATTATCAGTGGTCTGCATGCTTTTATTCAGTAGGTTTTTTTTGTGTATATATGTGTGGTATTTTTGGCTTGTATTCCTCAGAATGAAATTATTGTGCCAAAGAGTATGAATAGTTTTATACCTCTTGTTATATATGATGAATGTATATATTTGTAATTTTTCATTGTTTAAAAAATATTCTTACAAAGTTATATTAGTTGACTCTCTTGATTAAGAGTTACAGAAATCAAACTGAAGCTGTTTAAGCCTCAAGGGAATTTCTTTGTGGGAGGAGAGAAAGGGGAGTCCTTATTTAATGGGTACAGGGTTTCAGTTGGAAATGATGGACCAATTCTGGAGAAGGATAGTGGTGATGGCTATACAGTAGTGTAGGTATACTTAATGCCACTGAATTGTACTGTAAAACAAATTAAAATGGTAAATTTTGTGCTCTGTGTATTTTACTATAATTTTATAAAAGAGTGGGGAGGATTTCTTGGGTCTAACAATTGGATTGGATCTGTCCCTTCAGGCATGGCTGGATCCAGGGGTCCAAGCAATAGTATTAGGATTCTGGCCCATTCAGTCCCATATCTTAGTTCTTTTCTTTGTGTGGATTTCAATCCCAAGGAGACTCTCTCCACAGGGCAATTAAGATGGTCACCAGAGTCAACAGATTTATGTCCTTAACCTTCAGAATCCTGGAGAACTCACCATGACTCTCTCCCCAGTGTCCATGTCACTCCTCAAAAAGGGCTATGATTGGCCTGCTTGGATTACATGTCCAATCTAGTAGAATTCACCCTCTTTAGGAGGATGAGTTACTCTGGCCATCTGGGTCACCTCCTCATCACAGAGCCAGGGGATTGACAGTTCCACCAAAGTCCTGCAGAGTCGGGGAGGGGAAGTTCTCCAAAGAAAGAGATTAACTGTTACCCTTCTGGCAAAAACAACAGATGTCTACTGCATGTATTCTGGATTTCCCATGTAACCCAAGCACTACCAAAGAGAACATTTGAATGTTTCAAAACATTCCTGTGTGATCGGCATTTTGTTTTTGTTATTAAAAAAACATTAATGCTTTGTGGTTTGACCATCTGGTGGATGGTATTTCTGCCTTTCTGTGAATTCCAAATCTAATAAGTTGAACAAACTCTTAATGTTGCTAAATTAATGAAAGAATGAGTCTTTGTGGTCTAATATAGGATCATAGTTTTTTGCACGTTTGCAGATGGTATAATCTTTCTACACTTGGAAAGGACTATATTACCTTGTCCCACCTTAAGTTTCTCCACATGTCTGCTAACCTCATTACTGTTTAGGAGCAATCTTCTAGCACAGACCCTGGGATCTAGTGAGCACCCCTCCCAATTTTTATTAAATGAGTTATTCAATCATATAGTATTTTCCAGTTTATTGTTTGTTATTTCCCAAAATGGAATGTTAAGTGTTCCAATGAAAATAATATTTGTTTTTATTTCTTCTTGCCTTTTTGACCTGTCTTTCCTGGACTTTGTTGCAGTAGCCTTTGTAACATACACATTCAGTATTTCTTGATTTAATGTACGTTCAGTCATTAGGTCATGACCTTATTTGTTTATTGTCCTGCTTTTGTTCTTGACATCTGCTTTACCTGCTTCCCCGCTCTTCTTCTGTTCTCATAGGACTATCCTCTTACACTGCTACTCTGTTGATTTTTCTTTTTTGGTGTGTATATCTCTCATAGGAACACATGGTTAGATCTTGTTCTTTTAATAGTCAGTGAGTTGCCTTACTTTTTCAGGAGAATTCAGCCTGTTTACATTTAACACTTTAATTGATGAAATTTTACCAAATCCTATTTCCTTTTATTTTTTTCCCTTTTAAATTTATTTTAATTTTTATCTGTTTTCTCCCTTTTAATTTATGGACTTTTATGTAGGGTACTTTATCTTTTTAATTTTTTAAAGAAGATTTTATTTATTTGAGAGAGAGCGAGAAAGAAAGAGAATACAGAAGGAGAGTGTGAGAGAGAAGCAGGTTCCCTGCTGAGCAGGGAGCCCGATGCAGGATTTGATCCCAGGACCCTGAGCTCATGACCTGAGCCAAAGGCAGATGCTTAATCGACTGAGCCATCCAGGTACCCCTCCCTTTTAAAAAAATATTTTATTTTTAAGTAATCTCTATACCCATTGTGGGGCCCAGACCAAAAAACCCCGAGGTCAAGTGTTGCAGGCTCCACTGACTAAGCCAGCCGGGCGCCATAGGCCCCTTTTGAATTATATCAGAAGATAACTGATATAACTCATCTGTATTCTAGTGTTTTCGATGTATTAGGCTTTTACATAACTTCCTAGTTCTAGCATTTACTTCTCTATTATTAACCTGGGATACTTTGAATTCTCACACAGGAATATTAAAAGCCTAGTTTTGGAAACTTTATTCTCTGTTCTCTGTGCTCCCACCCCCAATCATGTATGGTTGTTAGATAGTCTTTTTTAAAAAATATTTTATTTATTTATTTGACAGAGAGAACACAAGCAGTGGGAGTAGCAGAGGAAGAGAGAAAGGCAGGGTCTCCGCTGAGCAGGGAGCCTGATGCAGGGCTTGATCCCATGACCCCGGGATCATGACTTGAGCTGAAGGCAGGTGCTTAACTGACTGAGCCACCCAGGCACCCTAGTTGCTAGATATTCTTTTTTTTTTTTTAAGTTTTATTTATTTATTTGACACAGATTGAGAGAGAGAGAGATCACAAGTAGGCAGGCAGAGAAAGAGGGGGAAGCAGGTTCAGAGAGCCTGATGTGGGGCTCGATCCCAGGATCCTGAGATCATGACCTGAGCAGAAGGCAGAGGTTTAACCCACTAAGCTACCCAGGCACCCCGTTGCTAGATATTCTTGTTAAAATTCAGTCTGTACCAGTTGTTTCTTAAAATATTTACTGACTCATTTTACTTTTCCTTTTTTGTCAGACTTGTCCTTTGCTGATGTTAGAATGTACTAAGCTCATGTTCACATCTTGCTGTTTGAGTCACAAAGAGCTGTGTACTTGTTTTTCCTCCCGGTGGGCATTTGTAGCTTGGTGTTTAGGAAAATTTGCTTTGGCATTCTGCTCTCCATCCTTGTTGAAGACTGTAATGACAAGTACCCCTGTTTAATTCTTTACTGTATTTATTAGAGATTACCAAGAGTTGGTTTTGAAGGCTGTTTTGTTGTTGTTTATTTGACACACTGAGAGAGAAAGAGAGAGCGCGTGCACCCACGCTCATGCAGCAAGCAGAGAGGGAGAAGCAGACTGTCACCTGAGCAGGGAGCCCTATGCGAGGCTCAATCCCAGAACTCTGGGATCATGACCCAAGCTGAAGGCAGATGCTTGGCTGACTGAGCCACCCAGCTGCCCCTGTTGTTTTTAAATATGTCTGTCTGTAGGCCTGGAGGAGAAATTTTTCCTTAGTAATGGTGAAATTGATTGCATTTTTTTCTTTGATTGGCTGCTGGACATGTAACCTTACATCATGAATTTGAGGTAGTAACTTTAGCTTCATCCTGTTTTTCCTGCCGTGTGTTCCTTTCTGTCCACTTCTTTGGTTAGAAAAAACTTGGTTAGAAAAATTCTTACTGTAGATACCCAGTGTATTGTATTGTATTTTATTATTATTATTGTCACTATTTTTGATGTTGTATGCTACTAGAATCCCTTTTGGGATGAGAGAAGTTTCCAGTGACAACAAATTATAATATTCTTATTTGTTCTTATTCCAGGTATGCTCAATGGCTATTTTCTGAAAGATTGGCTAAGCATCTCCAGATTTGTGACATATCACCTGGGGACATCCACTGTGCTCGAACTTTGTGGGGCCATAGTTTTCTTTGATAATCTTCTTAAGTGAATTAATACTCTTCAGTCTTTATGAAAATCTTTCATATGGAGTTCTCTTGTTTCCACAAAAGTCTCAAATCCAAGGAAACCACGGAGAACTCATTTCTGATATATCAGAACATATATATATGTTAAAGATTTTATTTATTCGAGAGAGAGAGGGAGAACATGAGATGGGGGAGGGTCAGAGGGAGAAGCAGACTCCCCAGTGAGCAGGGAGGGCAACTTGGAGACAGTCCCAGGACCCTGAGATCAGGACCTGAGCCCAGGGCAGACACTTAACCATCTGAGCCACCCAGGTGCCCCGCATTTCTGATATATTTATAAAATGACCTTAGAGATGGCTTTGGAGAATCTATACAAGGAAGGATTTTCGAGTTCAATTTAATGTTCATCTTAGTGGCTGAAAAATTATAACGCTTTTCTGCACTGTCATCGATCTTAGTGGCGGAGAGGAAGTATTATTAAACTGATTTTTTTTTTTTTTTGGTTGTTGCACAAATTGTAAATTTCTGAAAAGCAGTCCTAAGTGATACAGAGCAGAATTCTTTGGGGGTTCAACTGTCTTTGTTTAGAAAAGCAGACTGATTGATGGGCCACCGTGACTGTAGAAAGAGATCAGGGCTGGGGCCACCTGGGAATGAGAGACAAAGAGCCAGACTGCTTTAGCATAACAAAAGAATGAAGAATTTGGGGGGATTTGGGGGTGTCTGCTGGGGAGAGGAACAAAGGAGGAGGAGATGGCCCGCAGAGTGGCTGGAGAGGGGAACCACGCGGAAGGGTCCGGGGCAGGAAAGGCGGAGCGGGGTGAGGGGAAGGTGTGTGGCTGGGTGGGGGGCGGTATCAACCATTCCGTCTTAAAAACTGTCCTCTGTTCTTCCGTGAGGTAGCACGCCATTGCTGCCTCCAAATCCTGAGCAGAAGTCTGCACACATTCACAGCCGCCTTGGGGAGTAGGGTTTGGGGGAGGTTGCGGAAAGGGGGCTTTATTTCATATTCGGGTTGACGTGGAGTGGAGAGAAAAAGTGGGTGGCAGAGAATTCGGAGCAAGCCGGAAATGAGACCCGGAAGTCACTAGGTGAAACACACGGGTCTCCTGCCCCACCCCAGGAGCCGGTGATTCCCCGCAGATCCTGGGAGCCGGCGCAGGGTTTCCCACTGCCAGGAAATTTGACACCATTGTATTAGCATTTCAAAGAGCTGCATTACTGCGGCCGGTGTCTGCATTAGCAACGCCCTGGTCAGCTATTTCGCAGTGGGCTTGGCACTGAATGGCTGAAAAGTTGCCAGTCATTCCTTGCTAGGTGTCAGGAGACAGGAATCTTGTAGCTCCTCGCCTCCTGGTGAGGACTTAAAAGGCAAGTACAGGTTTCTGGGGGGTCATTTTGGAAGCAATCGAGTTGATTTTCCAAACCTGTAATCTCAGCGTTTTGTTTTATTACTGCTGCCCGCTGGGTTTTTGGCAGGCTTACGGAAAAGATGGCTACTTTTACTGTTCATTCACTCTGTTTACAAAGCAAGAGGTTTCTCTTTCCAGCGTGCTTTCACTCAGATGGGGAGAATCTGTACTTTGTTAATATGTTTTAAAAGTCTAATGAGGACTTAGTAAGCGTTTGGAAACTGCAGCTTTCAGGATGAAAGCAGGGATCTGTGGTTATGACATCATCGCAGTTAATTACCCCTTTGCAGAAATCTGCCTGAATGGAGAAGGGGTGGGTGTATCTATGTATTTAACTTGATGATTAAAATATATTAATGATAGTTTTCACTTCCCTGGCAGGGTACATCTTAGGATCTTCTTTGAAAGTGCTTCCGCAAGCTTAAATTAGCCCTTATCACTCTACTAGGAAGAAGTAAAACAGCCCTATTTTACAAAAGAGGAAAGTGAAATACAAAGAGAAAGGTCCTGTTTGGGGAAGGACTTTGGTAGAATGAAGCTGCCTCCCTACCGCTAAACAATGGGCTCAGCCTCCTTTGTTTCCACCAGGAATTGACATTCACAGGCTTTGAATGAGGAGCACAAATTTGATCATACCTTACAGCATGATCACATGCTGGACACCTGAGCCAAAACAGCACGTTGTGGGGTCCATAAGCAATTATTGCTTGTTGTAAGCCATCTCACAAACAAACAACGAAGAAAATCCAAACAGTAGATGGAATGGGCCGTAAAATTCAGAGATTCTGATTCTCTTTCCTCCTTCACCATTTTGAGTTCTGGGTTATATATGGAACTGTTCTAGATTGAAAAAGGAAGGGATGATTGCTAATTATTCTACTTTTTATAGGTTATTTTCATTTTCTTTTTAAAGATTTTATTTATTTGAGATAGAGCGAGAGTGAGAAGAGCGAGCTCGCGGTGGGGGGGCCGGGTTGGGGTGGGGGAGGGGTAGGGCAGATGGAGCGGGAGAAGCGGCTCTCTAACTGAGCAGGGAAAGGTGCTTAACCAGCTAAGCCACCCAGGCACCCCATTTTCATTCATTCAAATGAAGGAAATGTATGACACTTGAGAGGAATGCATGGAAGGACGTTCAGAGACAAATAGAAAATTTTCTTCCCACCAAGTATATTTAGCTATATATCTGAAAGAGGTCAAATGAGGAGCATACTTTTTTAAAGCTATTCTAAACAGTTTTCAAACACACACCAAAGTAGAGGAACCTCATGTATTCATCACCAGTTTCTGCAGTTATCAACTTTCTGCTATTTTTTTTTTTTTTAAGTAGGCTCCCCATGCGGAGCCCAACAATGCAGCCTGAACTCAGGTCCCTGAGATTACAACCCGAGCTCAGATTAAGAGTCGGACACCTAACTGACTGAGCCACCCAGGCACCTCAACTTTCTATTTCTTTTTCTTTCTTTCTTTTTTTAAAGATTTTATTTATTCACTCGACAGAGACACAGCGAGAGAGGGAGCACAAGCAGGGGGAATGGGAGCGGGAGAAGCAGGCTCCCTGTGGAGCAGGAAGCCTGATGCGGGGCTTGATCCCAGGACCTGGGATCATGACCTGAGCTGAGGGCAGATGCTCAACGACTGAGCCACTCAGGGGCCCCTTCTTTTCTTTTCTTTTCTTTTCTTTTCTTTTCTTTTCTTTTCTTTTCTTTTCTTTCTTTCTTTCTTTCTTTCTTTCTTTTTTAAAGATTTTATTTATTTATTTGAGAGAAGGAGAGCACGAGCAGGGGGAGGGACAGAGGGAGATGGAGAGAGAGAACCAGACTCCCTGCTAAGTGGAGAGCCCCACATGGGGCTTGATGCTAGGACCCTGGGACCACGACCTGAGTCAAAGGCAGATGTTTAACCAACTGAGTCACCCAGATGCCTCAACTTTTTTTTTTTTTTAAAGATTTGTTTATTTGAGAGAGTGAATGAGAGAGAGCACGTGCAGGGTGGAGGGGTAGGGGGAGAGAGAGAAGCAGACTCCCCACTGAATGGAGAGCCTGATGTGGGACTCCATCCCAGAATCCCAGCACCATGCATGACCTGAGCCGAAGGCAGATGCTTAACCGACTGAGCCATCCAGACGCCCCTATGCTATTTCTGTTTCAATTCTTCCCTGCCACTTGTTTTGTGGGAAGATTTTAAAGCAAATCCCAGACATATAATTTCACCATAAATACTTCTATATTTTTTCCTAATGCATAAGAACTTTAAAAATAGGGTATAATACCACCATCACACCCAGGAGGAAACTAACTCTGTATATTACCTAATAATCAGTCTGTATTTTGTTTCTGCTGACTGTTTCACAATTATCCAAAGATTGCCTTATTTGACGTCTTGTAAGTTTGTTTCACTTAACAGATCTCCCTTCTTTCCCCTCCTCCCCATTCCATTAATTTGTTGGAAAAATTGGATCACTTGCCCTGTAGAACTTTCCACAATCTATATTTAGCTGATTGCATCTTTGGTGTCTTTTAACATATTTCTCCATCCTTCATATTTCTTTAAATAGTAGCTGGATCTGGAGGCTTGATTAGCTTCAGGTTCTTTCTTTTTTGGCTGTGATTACCTCCATGATAGTGCTGTGTACTTTCTATTAGGTCATGTCAGGAGGCACCTACTGTCTGCTTGTGCCATTTTGGAGGCATGTTAGGGGTGATCAGTAGGATTCATGATTTCACTGCAGCATAGTCATTTCCTCATTCTGTCACTTCTGGATTTATTATTTATTATTTATTCTGTGATTTTTAAAAAAAGATTTATTTATTTATTTGACAGAGAAAGAGAGAGAGAGACACCGAGAGTGGGAACACAAGCAGGGGGAGTGGGAGACAGAGAAGCAGCCTTCCCGCCAAGGAGGGAGCTGGATGTGTGGCTTGATCCCAGGATCCTGGGACCATGACCTGAGCCAAAGGCAGACACTTAATGATTGAGACACCCAGGCACCCCTAGCTGTGATTCTTTTATAAAGAGAGACTTTACCTCATCAACTAGTGCATTTGGTTACCTTATAGTCCATAAATATGGAAAGGCAACATAAACGCTTGATTCTTTCCCCTTAGTTACCACCTTTTTTTTTGTTTTGTTTTAAAGATTTTATTTATTTATTTGGCAGACAGAGATCACAAGTAGGCAGAGAGGCAGGCAGAGAAAGAGGAAGAAGCAGGCTCCCCGCTGAGCAGAGAGCCCGATGCAAGGTTGGGTCCCAGGACCCTGGGATTATGACCTGAGCCAAAGGAAGAGGCTTTAACCCACTGAGCCACCCAGGCACCCTAGTTACCACCTTTCAAAATAATGCTTTAGTAACCTCCAAAGTCTACTGATGAATGTTTTTAAGTATCATTATAAACTCACGGATCTAACGAACGTTTAGTTTATTTGTTGCATTTCAGTTTACTTAGGTCAGTATTCTTATCGATGCTTGTCCCATCTTTGGCCAGTGGAACGACTTGACTTTTCTTCTACCCACCCAAGTATCTTGGATGGCTTGTCTTCTGAAAAAATAAGACGTTCCAGAATGGCGTTGTACTTTGCCTGCCCCTGGCCATGGAAGTAACCTTTTCTTGGAGGAGCTCTGGTTTCTTTGAAGAGAGACCTACTTTTGATGCAGTGTAAAGAGTGATGATTTCAAAAGAGGCTCCACGGAGGTGTATCTTTGGGCAGCGGGCAGTGTTTGTTGAATGAAATGGCAGGAAGGGTCCCTGGGGCCAGCTTTTCATGCACAAAGGAGCTAACAGGGTATCAGCCACCATCAGAGCTACGTGGCCGAGTCACAAGGGCAAGGCACTGGGAGACCATCCCCAGGGTGTGACCTTTGGAAAGTCAGGCCCTCGCCCTGGCATCCCTTCCAGCGGGACACTCTGCGGCTCCAGGTGCGTGACTAACGTTTCCGGCAGCGACGCGCTCTGGGACTTTCCCGGGCCCCAGCCTCCCCGGCCTTGCTGCTGAGAATGGCGCTGCGGGGGCGGGGAGCAGGTGGGGGCTGGGGCTGGGAGCCGCCCGGCGGGGCTCCGGAGCCAGGGCGCCCTCTGGCGGTCACACGGGGAGGGGCGGGACTCGGCGGGGGCGGGGCTCCGCGCCCGGCAGCCCCTCCTCTTTGACCCTGGGGTTGGGCTGGGCGGGAGGACGCAGGCAGAAGCTGCAAAGGTTTCGCAAGGACGTGACCTTAAGGGGTGAAAACCACGGTGTGACGCGTGGTTGCCAGCCGGGGCTAGCGAGCTGAACTAGTTCTCCGACGCCCGGGGAGGGGGGGAAGGGAGCGGCTGGGCCGAAAGGTCCAGACCTGTGACTCAATGCCTGCAGCCCCCTCCATTGCTGCGGTGGCGCGCCCTGCGCCCCGGGAGAAGGAAGGGGGCGCGAGTCTGCACCTGGTCTGCGGTTGGGGTGACGTCACTCCACCCGGGGTGGGGGGGCTCAGCGGAATGAGGGCATGGTTTTCTCTGCCTCTCCCCTCCCCCCAGTAAAGCAGCGAGGCCCAAGCTGGTCACCGAGCTGGGGGACAGGGGAATTTGCTAATAGATAAGAAAGGAGTTAGGTATTTTAGCCGTGGAATAGCTTCAGTTAACGTAGTTTAGGGGTGCCTTCCGTGCCTAGCAAAAAGTGGGCTGGTACCTCCCCCTCCTCACGCAGGCAGCGGGAGTGGCCATGGGGGGGCATCTTTTGTTCCCTTGTCTTACTAGGGTCCCGGAAAAGCCCAGGGACTGGGAGGCAGGCGGACGGGGTACTCGCTTCATGTTTACCTGTCACTCTGGGAAACAGGTCACTTAACCTGCCTGGGTCCATCCCAGACCACGAGGGCCCTTCCCCCCACATGTCCTCCATGTGCAAACAGCTGACCCTTAAGAGGCCACTTCTCCAGCATACACAGTAGTGGCACAGTCTACGCTTAGGGGGGTGATTAAGAAAAGCAGGTTCAGAGTCTGGGCACTGCGTTCTGAGGTCCCGGGGGCCCCATGACTCCTCACCCTGGGTCTCCCTCCATCTTGCCCAGTCTGAGGGTGATCTTGGCGTTGTGGGAGGGCGATTTGGATCAGCCACAAACCTGGACCAAACGCTACAAAGGGCAAGGCCTGTGGGCATCCAGGGAGTACGCCAGGAAGGGGCTCACTTCTTAGAGGAGGTAGCGCTGTGCTAAGCCTGCCAGGAAGGCTGGAATTTCAGCACGTGGAGAAGTGAGGAGAGAAAGGCGCAAAGGCTGGGGGACCGGCCATCCAGGGTCAGAGTGTCTGTGAATTGTGACCACCGTGCAGAAAGGCTGGAGGTGAAGTCTGCGCCCTTCGAGTAACAGGCGAAGCCTCCTGTATCACTGTACCATGTAGCGTGGGGGCCTCCCGGGCTGTGGAGCCCCTGAGAGGCACCCTCGCCCATCAGAACAGGAGGAGACCCTGTAGCCCATCCCAGGGCAGCTTGGCATTGTGCAAAAATCCCAACACGTCTCCCTGCACCAGGCCACCTTGGTAATCGGCATTTCTTTACCAATGCCAAATTGGGGAAGCTTAGCTGCTCCCACCTTCCATAAGGAATTCTGCCCCTTGATTTATCGTAAGCGATGACCCTGGAAAGGAGGTTTTTGTTTTTAGATTTTATTTATTTATATGAGAGAGTGACAGAGCATGAGTGAGGGGAGGGGTAAAGGGAGAGGGAGAAGCAGACTCCCTGATGAGTGGGGAGCCCGATGTGGGGCTCCGTACTGGGACCCCTAGATCATGATTTGAGCTGAAGGCAGACATTTAGCTGACTGAGCCAGTCATGCTCAGAATTTTCTTTAGGAATCAGTACATCTCTATCATTTTGCCTGGTAGCCAGAGATTGCTGGAGGATATGAACCCCCTCATCTCCTCCTGGAGCAGCCCTCTACAGAGGGTGGGTGTTGGTGGATAGATGGCCCGGTTCCCTGCCCTGCAGTTGGGATAATTCGGAGATATGTGCTCTATACTGTCTTCGTAGATTAGTCTCTGTTTGCCCACAATGCTGACTTGCCTGTTAACACCGTTGATTTCCACCTTCTCCATTCTCCTACTGGTGCTCCCAGGAATCACCTCCCGAATCAAGCCCGGGTGACCCTTAAACAACATGGTGGGATTAGGGACACTCAGAAAACCCACGTATAACTTTTGGCTCCCCCAAAACTTAACTACCAAGAGCCTGCTGTTGACCAGAAGCCTTCCCAAGAACATAAACAGTCAACGAACACTTATTTTGTATAGGCTATGCATTCTGTACTGTATTTTTGCCATATAAGCTAGAGAGAAGAAAACGTGGTTAAGAAAATCATAAGGAAGGGCGCCTGGGTGGCTCAGTTGGTTGAGCGACTGCCTTCGGCTCAGGTCATGATTCAGGATTTCCAGGATCGAGTCCCGCATCGGGCTCCCAGCTCCTTGGGAAGTCTGCTTCTCCCTCTGACCTTCTCCTCTCTCATGCTCTCTCTCACTCATTCTCTCTCAAATAAATAAATAAGATCTTAAAAAAAAAAAAAAAAAGAAAATCATAAGGAAAATACATTTCCCGTACTGTAGTGTGTTTGTTGGGGAAAAAATCCTCACGTAAGTGGACCTGTGCGTTTCCAACTCACGTTGCTTGCTGGTTGATTGTACTTATATTTATATCTTTGTCTCAGGATCTGTTTCTGGGGGAACGCGAACCAAACATGAGGACATGTGTTGCATGAATGAAGCGATTCCCAATTCCTTCCAGGGCTCTCCTGGGCGTGTGTCTGATTTGCCTCATATGACATGAAACAGGGCACCTCGGAGCACCTGGCTGGCTCAGCGGGAAGAGCATGCGACTCTTGATCTCAGAGTCATGAGTTCAAGCCCCATGTTGGGTGTGGGGATTACAGAAATTAAAACACACACAAAAAAAGGGAAACAGGGCACCTTTGCTTTGTTTCACTTGGAGTCAAGCTTCACATGTCTGTGCCCTCCGTCCCCCCTCCTCCCCCCAATGGTCTTATCTCCACGTGGTGTGTGTGTGTCTGTGTGTGCAAGCAGGAGGGATCGGAGGCAGAGAAATAGAAACAATCTGGTTTCGTATCAGAGTCTTCTCCAAGAGTGTGCACAGGAGGTGGCTGAATGCCTGACCCACGAATCCACAGGAGGAATTTTGACTTTTCCCCCCCGACCCCCACCCCCGGCAGCAGGAATTACAAAGAAACACCAGGGCTTCCCACCCCTCCTCTGCCGACAGGAAGCTTTTCTAGAAGGCCACCTGCAAAGGCAGAGTGTTGCTTCCTGGGCCGCTTCTGTTTCACAGGGTTACTTACACACTCCTCCTCCCTTTTCCTTCTTATCAGCTACCAACGGCATTGCAGGCTGGGGGCCAGACTGCCTGGATCTTTGAAGTTTCTCCCTGAGGGTATGCCAGTCCATCTCGGTTTCACTTCCTGTGACCACCCCCACCCTCTTGCTTTTAACCCCTCAGGGCCCTTGGGATCAAAGTTTTTGATCGCAAGGTGGCTTGTTCTCCAGCTGGAGTCCGTGGTGCTAGCTGGCTTGGCGGTTGGGTCCTTTCCTTTCCCCGCTGAGGGTCTCTGACCGCTCCTGACTTTGCATCTGGGAGAAATGTCTGATTTCCTAAGTAGAGAAGGTCTTCCTCAGGGAGGTCCTTGGCCCAGAGCGACAGACCCAAGAGCCTGGAGAGGACTGAAGGCGAGGTGGGTCCAGTAAGCCGCGGGCAAGGACTGTAGTTGTGGACAGGCTGTTCCAGCCGCCTTCCAGCCTGGGCAGAGGTTTCGTTTGTAAGGCCATGCACACATTTCTACCCCATCGCCAGGATGCTTTCCTTCCCAGCAGAGGTTATAGCAAGTTCAGCCTTATATTGGCTTACAAGGCCCAAGCGCAAGAAAACCAAAATTCTCCAGGCATGGCGGCGGCGGACGTCTAGATTTGCACCCCGAGCCCCGGTTGTGGGAAGGGAACTCCAGGCTTCCATCCAGCAGCACCAGCATACCAAGGTCAGGCCAGCCAGGATGTGGCTGTCTCCCCTTGGGTGGTTCTAAGCCCTGGGTACCTGCCAGGTCAGTCCCAGCAGAGCAGAGGGCCGGATCCTACATCCAAGCTTGCTGGGGCCAGAAGAATGTGGGGGGCACCCGAACTGCCCCCTCCGCTCCCCTAAACCAGCCCCCACACCCATGGGAATCAGGTGAAAATGGAGAGCTCTCTCCCTTCCCACCTCTCCAGGTTCTATAACAGCATCCTTGTTGAAAATGCTGATAATGCTGTTTGGCAGAAGCAGGAAGCCAGTTTCTGGCTACATATTGCTTGGGGGCTGAGGCTGGGGCTGGGGTCAGGTTGGGAGGTGGGGTCTGTGGGGGTTGGTTTAAGGAGAGAAAGGGGCCAGGCAGATGGAGAGGCCAAGGCCTGGAGATAAAGCCGATTGGTGTGTCAGCAAAATCTGTCCTGGGCTTTGGTGATTCGAAAGGCAGACAAATTCTTTCATCTCTATTAATCCTCATCTGATACAGGATTTTCCTGCCATTAAATCTGGAGAAAGAAAAATAAGCACTCGAACCTGCACAAGCAAGTATTTCTCCTCGACTCCTGCTTGCCATCTCCCCCTCCCCACCCCCACTCCCCTTTACTTCTCTGCTGGACCATTTTTTAGGTCTGTGGCTGCCAGACTTAGGAGATGGATGGGCTTGGGGAGCCGAAGGGAGCCTTGGAGGAGGAGCAGGACCAGGCAGACCCCCAGGACAGTAAGCGACATTTGGGGACTGACTATTCATGAATGCTTCTCAGCAGAGGTCTCCTCTCTGTCCATTTGCTTGCTGGGTTGTCAGTGAGTCCATCTGTGTTGCTGTCAGGGTTCTAGTCTGATGAAGGGTTTCCAAACAGAGCCAAGCTGTCAATTGGGGGCGGGGGGAGTTTCTGATGGGCTGTTGTTACTGGTTTCTCTTAAGACCAAGATCGATGGGGAGAAGTGAGTGTGAACAAGAGGGCAAAGGCAGGGCAATCAGGAGGAAGTGCGCAGGTGGAGGGAGGGGCCTGTGTGTCCCGGTTCTCCAGGGACCCCTCCTGGGCGCTCGGTGACCTGTGCTGTCTCCCTTCAGGTAGGGAGTCCACAGCTGGGTGGTTCTAAGCCACCGGGTGCATGAAAGGCCACGGGATGCTGGTCCTGCTGCTGCATGGTGAGTTCCAAGGCCCATTCCTTCTGACCCCCAGCAGACAGCTGCCAGTGGGGGCAGGGGTTGGAGAGCCCATAGAAGATTCTAGAAGATGCATGGAAACCGCAGGGCTTCTACCCAAGGAGCTTGGTCTTCAAGTGGCTTCCATGAAAGCCGTACATGGACACCATGTACAGAACTGTGATCGGGGGGAGGGAATGGAGAATGAGATAAAACAAAATAGGTGGGGGGTTTAGTTTGCTTGTTTGTTTGTTGAAAAACAGAATTCCTGAGCCAAATACATGAAATAACCTTTTGGCAATTTTCTTATTCTAATTTCAGATATGAATTCTTTTTCTTTTTTTTTAATTTTAAAAAAGATTTTATTTGTTTGAGAGAGGGAGAGACAGCAAGAGAGGGAACACAAGCAGGATGAGTGGGAGAGGGAGAAGCAGGCTTCCTGCTGAGCAGGGAGCCCCACTCGGGGCTCAATCCCAGGACCCTGGGACCATGACCTGAGCCCAAGGCAGACGCCTAATGACTGAGCTACCCAAGGCGCCCCATCATTTTCTTATTCTAATTTCAGATACGACTTCATTGGTGTAAACACCAAAAACTACAGTGGTCATATTACTTTAAGCTTATTTAGTTTAAAAAAAAATCCCTTAAGCCATCTTCCTAAAGGAAGAAGAAAAAAAATGAAACTATCAGGTGGGAATTGTGTGATTATGGATGTTGAAACATTCTTCCCCAAGGTTTTTGGTCCTATTGTTACGTGGGTTTTAATATAACAAGAAGACTCCTCACAGAATTTTTTTTGCCACACCTCTGCAGACCCACCTGCTCAAATCCGAGATCGCCAGGGGGGAAAAAATCCCTTGGCAAATTCTGCAGTAAAGGATTCTACACAAAGAATCTGTTTTTCTGGCCCTCGGGTGAACGTAATTATTTGAGGTGATAAGTACCCATAGTGATAGACGTCTGTGTGCAGTGCTGGCAGAGAAAATTTTGCCAGATAATTCCAAAATGGTAGTAATAGAATCTTCTTACCCTTTATTCCACTTTTTCAAAAAGTAGAGCTTGGTCTATTCAGTGAGTCAACAGTACACTCCAGGGATATTATGAGGGGTATAATTGGACAGCTTTTGTCCTTGAGAAGCTTGCATTCCTTTATGGAAGACCCAATACATAAATGAGAAACCGAACTGGAACAAGGTGCAGGGAACACTGTGATAAGCAGGACATGACTTTCTACACCGAGGAGCCTCCAAAGGACAGAGGTTGACATATAATTACGAACAGCCAGCTCCTTGCCATATCTTCTACCTAGAAAGGACATGAAGTTTGATTGACTCATTGGGACAGAATGTTTGGTTCTCTGAGCCAGCATGATTTTCAGTGTGTACCCAAAGCTCTCCCATCCCTGACAGAATGCAGACAGTATTCCTAGCCTGCGCATGGCAAAACGGGAGCTGTTCTTGCTGCCGCAGAAACCCGAAATACATCCAGACTTCTTGTGACAAGTTGGAGAGCTTAGCAGTGACATCATTTGCTAACAATAGATGCACTTAAAATTAATGACCGTCTCCACATCCCCTGGCGCTTTAATTTAAAACACACTCAGCAGCACAGACAGTATTACTCTGACTACAAGTCACAGGATTATGAACGACATGTTCCCGAGAAGCAGGCAGGGATAGGGTTGTACCTCCTTAGCTAGAGAAAAAAAAAAAAGATTAAATGAGCCTGACAAAACAAGGTCGTGGGGGAATCAGAAGTGGCTCACGGCAGGGCAAATCTGGGACAAAACCGGAACAGAAATTTTCTGGACAGGAGGGTTCACTGGAAGTACCTCCCCTCCCCTCCCCTCCCCTCCCTTCCCTTCCCTTCTCCGCCCCTCCCCTTCCCGCCCCTCCCCTCTCCACTATGGCAGCCCCTTTGGGGTCTTCCTGCTGTCCACAGCGTAATATCTCAATTTCTTGCTTTACAGGGTTCCTCACCCAGGGCTTGCTCTAAACCACAAGTCTCTAACAAGGGCCCGGGTTTCTGTTTTATTCACCTTGCTGTCTCTAGAATCTAAGACATTGTAGGTGCTTGTAAAGATTTGTTAAATGGGTGAAGCCGCCCAGATGAGAACCATTACAGTACCTGATAGAGGCCTTGCACCTAAAAAAATCTGTATCTAGTTCAGAAACTCTTCAAACTCAATAAGACAACCCATTACAATTTTTTTTTAAGTGAGTAACCTCTATGCCCAATGTGGGGCTCGAATTCATGACCCCAAGATCGAGAGTCACATGCTCTCCCAACTGAGCCAGCCAGGTGCCCCCTAAAACAACCCATCTTTAAAATATGGGCAGCATGTTTTGAATAGCTCTTTCATCAAAGAAGATATACAGATGACTAGCAAGTACATGAAAAGATACTCAACCTTATTAGTCATCAGGGAGATGCAAATGAAACCCACAAGGAGATACCACTTCACACCCACTAGGATGGCTAGAGTTAAAAAGACATAGCAAGTGTTGGTGTGGATGTGAAGCAACTGAGATACTTACCATCTGACCCAGCAATTCCTCTCCTAGGTAAACGCTGACTGAAAACACGTGTCCGCGGCAAGACTCACCCACAAATCCTTCCGTCAGCCTTAGTCGAAATAGGTGAAAACTGGAAAACAAACCAAATGCCCATCCACAGGTGACTGAACACCTGTGCGGATGGGGTACATCCGCACAGTGGAATATTGTCCAGCAGTAAAAATGAACCTCCGGGGCCCCGGGGTGGCTCAGTTGGTTGAGCGTTCAACTCTTGGTTTGGGCTCAGGTCATGATGTCAGGGCCATGAGATCGAGTCCCGCGTCTGGCTGCACGTTCAGCAAGGAGTCTGTGAAGGTTTCTCTTTCCCTCTCCCTCTGCCGCTCCCTGAGATCTCTCTGTCTCTCTCAAATAAATAAATAAATCTTTAAAAAAATGAAGGAACAAGTGACATTCAGACAACACAGATGCATCTCACAAACATCATGTTGACTGAAAAAAACCATTTGATTCCATTTATATGAAGTTCTAGAATAGGCAAAACGAATCTACAGTTCAGAAAGCGGATCAGTGGTTTTCTGGAGCTGCGGATGGGGAGGGGACTGCTGTCAATGGGACCCGAGGAAACTTTCTGAATGGTAGGAATGTTCTAAATCCTGTGTAGAGTGGAGCTTACATGGGTGTGTTACATTTGTTATACACTTAAAATGGGTACATTTACATTGAGGTAAATTATACCTCAATCAACTTGACTTAAAAGAGAAAAGGAAGTCTTTAGGGAGAGAGCGCCTGCACCCCAAAGAGAACACATCCTTTATTAATGAGACTCAGGTGCTGTGGAGTGAAGGGCAGTATGTGTGCGCCATTCATTGGTGTCGTTGCATGGATAAGTAGCTCGTTGGCTTTAATTGTGGAGTAGTACTCCTTGTATGGGGGCTACTAGTTTGTTCATCATTCATTCCCCCCATTGAAACAAGTAGAACACTTGTTTCAGTTTGGGGCGATTATCAATATTTAGGCTCGGAGGCCTTCCTGGGGCCTTGTGTTCTACTCCTCCTATGGGACAGCTCTCTACCATAGGATTCGCAGGGCCTGTGAGGCTATCAGCAGAACACCCATCCTGAGACACACCAGTTTCTCCATCCCCCATGACGCACATTAGTCAGCAAAGCTGAGGGGTGAATCCAGGATCCTCTCTGTCTTTACTGTCACAAAAGGTATGTTTGTGGCACGAGAAGGAAGTTCCGGGATTACCGTGAGGTCAGAGGCCATGGGATGGTCTCCCCCACTGCCTCTCCGTTTCCCCCAACCCATTTCGTTTTGAAAATCCAGCACTGGGTCTTGGCCTGAGGAGCAACCCGGACAGCATTTGCAGGGAGTGGGAGGAGAACGACTTCCAGAGCCAAAGTGGCTGAAGAGATTTTGCTGAAAGCAGAAAATGACCATATTTTCCCTTGCTATTTTGGTTTCGTGAGGCACAAGTTATTTGAAAACAAGGAGGATGAAGAAACACTTAAAACTCAGTCTGTGGTTGGAAACTCCATGAGTAACTGTTCTCCTCAGCAGACCTCAAGGGGAAAAGCACGCGTCCGAAAAGCGGAGGGCCTCTGAAGGAGAAATTCCTCAGCTGGTCTACATTAAGACCTCATTCTATGGGGCATCTGAACCCAGCCTTCCCTGCCTCCCTGCAGCGCGGAGGTGGTCAGCACATCAGACCCGAACACAAAAGCAGGGACCCATTTCTGTATTTGCCTAGATTCCAAACACCTTGTAATATTCACTATTATTATTATTTTTTTATTGAAGTAAAATTCACACAACATAAAATTAACCATGAACCATTTTCTTTATAAGAGAGAAAGAGAAAAAGTGCACCTGCATGCATGGTGAGGGGAGAGGAGAGGCAGAAAGAGAGAGAGAGACTTACGCAGACTCCATGCCCAGCATGGAACCCAATGTGCGGGCTCGATCTCAGGACCCCCAGATCATACCCTGAGCCAAAATCAAGAAATCAGGAGTTGGACGCTTAACTGACTGAGCCACCCAGCTGCCCCAAACCATGAACCATTTAAAGTGTACAGTTTGGCAGCATCAAGCACATTCACAATGTTGTGCAACCATCACCTCTATTTCCAAGGCATTTGCATCACCCCGAAAGGAAACCCTCTACCTATTAGGCAGTCACTCCGCAGTCTTACTACTCCCAGCCTCTGGCAGCCACTAACCTACTTTCTGTCTCTACGGCTTTGCCTCTTCTGGGCATTTCATGTAAATGGAATCGTACAGTATGTGGCCTGTGTGTCTAGCTGCTTTCCCCTAGCCTAATGTTTGTTTGTTAGATTTTTTTATTTATTTGAGAGAGCAAGCACAGGGGGAGGGGCAGAGTGAGAGGGAGAGAATATCAAGCATACTCCATGCTGAGCTCGGAGGGCAACGGGGGGGCTTGATCTCATGACCCTGAGATCACAACCTGAGCCGAGTTGGACGCTTAACTGACCGTGCCACCCAGGTGTCCCTAACATAACGTTTCTGAGGTTCATCCCCATTTAGTGTGTATTGCTACTTCATTCCTTTTTATGGCAGAATAATATTTCATGGTGTGGATAGACCACATTTTGTTTATCCATTCATCTGTTGATGGACATTTGTTTCCCTCTTTGGGCTATTGTGTATAACGCTGCTATGAACTTTCATGCCCAAGTATTTATTAGAACACCTGCTTTCAATTCCTTTGGGTATATACCTAAGGAGTGGAATTGCTGGGGCATATGGTAAATCTAGGTTACACCTTGTAACATTTTATACCACGTGGATAAATCCAATTTTTTATTTTTTAAAGATTTTTATTTGTTTATTTGACAGAGATCACAAGTAGGCAGAGAAGCAGGCTCCCTCCTGAGCAGAGAGCCCGACTCAGGGCTCGATCCCAAGACCCTGGAATCATGACTTGAGCCGAAGGCAGAGGCTTTAACCCACTGAGCCACCCAGGTGCCCGATAAATCCCATTTTAATAAAGTTGGTCCACCTGGACCCTTGGGTTTTGACTTGGGCTGTATATTGGGATAATCTGTGGAGCACAGTGCCTGGTTCCACCCTTGAAGATCAGGATTCTCTTGATGTGGTATCCCGCCTGAGCATTGTGTCTGGAAAGCTCCTTGGGTGATTCTAATGTGCAGCACAGGCAGAGAACCATTCTAGACTCTTCCTTGCAGTCTACTTGTTGTAACTTCACTGGTCTCATACTTGGTGTCTTGCTTTCCACTTTGGGGGCAGATCTCCACGTGGTCCTTGAAGTACTAGTCTCTTGGTGAGATTTAATCCTGTGGCAACAGTGCCTCGTGGAGCCTGCTGTTAGCTTTATCCCATGCTTCCACAGCTGTTTCGAGCTTTACAACTCACCCGTTCCTCATAATGGTCTGCCTATTACAGATGAGGGAACTGAGATTCGGAAACCTTGGCTGAGGTTAAAGTAACACAAAACGCTCAAGAGAGCAGTATGAGAAGGCAGGGATGAAAGGCAGTGTCATCAGAGTTTATGAGAGAATGAGAGAGGCCGTGCCCTCAGGATGAGTGCTTCCAGACTGAATGCTCTGGAAAGCCCTGTATTCGTAACCTTGAGCTGTGACAGAGCCTGGCTGAGTGGCGGCCAGTCCTGAGACCGGGCCAGGTTGGCTGAATTTCCCATCTTCCTCTCCCAACCTCAGACTGGGAATAAAAGCACTGAAACCTTTTCAGAGTTCCACACGGATCCTTCTCAAAAATACTGGTGTGCGAACAGAAATTGCTCAGCAACTGCCAGGGAGTTTGACCTTCCCCTCTCACAAACTGTGATCTTTATTTTAATTCGGTAAATGCTTTTCTGGCCAAGGGATCCCAGTGGAACTTGGCCCTGGACAGCCCAGGAGATTCGCTTTTGAACCATCACTGCTGATGACAGGAGAGGCCCCTTTTCATTTGCATTTGGACAAATCAGGGATGGCCTCAACAAATTTCGATTCTATATTCTATTTATTGTGCCAGTGAATAGCAAGGAGCTTCCTTTTGGTTGAGGGGCACTGCCTGGTCCTGAATTTGAGTAGCTTTTCTTTTAAGGTGAAATGTTCACGAGGTTCTTTGTGGGGGAGGAAGGGGCCAGAAGGAGGAGATGGTGCAGATATTAAGGGGACCTGTTTTACCTCTGATGCTGTTTTGGATTCTTGATGTAAACCACAGCACCTACTTAAGGTACCGTTGAAGCCAAGAAAGGGTTATTCAGGATTGTGAGGTGTTCCCGGTTTTGCTGGTTGGGGCCCACTGCCCAGGGCAATGCCTGAGTCAGGGAGCCGGGCAGCTCCAGCAAAGGCCCTGAGGCCACCACCACTGGTGGACCCACCTGGCACCTCATGGGTGTCATGCTGGGCACTGGGTCCCAGAAGTAATATCTCAAGAGACCCAAAATCCAGATACCTCTGCCGTCATCCTGGCCAGAAAATGGTTTCTGCCTTGCACTTACTTCTGCATCCAAGTGTCCCTTTGGGTGTCCAATCGACAAAACTAGGTCACATGCCTGGGCCCTAACTGTAAGGGACGTTGGGAAAGAGAATTTCGGGCTTCTGTCTTGAGGAGGAAGGACTTGTAATGTAGAAAATTCCCTAAATGTAGAAAGAGTACTTAAAAGGTGCCGGGTAGCCAGAAAAAGTATCAAACATCCTCTACTATCAGAGATGGTTTGGTCGCAAGGAACAGAAATCCACTTGTCCACACAGATGGTTTGAGTAGGTTTATAAAATGGAAACGAGGAAACGTCATAGAAACAACTATAGCCGGGCCTTCTGGGAACTAGCGAGCTGGCTAGCAACTTCCCGCTCTTCCTCATCTCCATCTCTGTGATTCTCACATTGGGTTTTGTCCTCTGTCCGCACACCAGCTTCCTCACCTTGCCCTGGACTCCTGCTCCCTTGTAACTCTGACCAGCACGTGGCTCTGGTAACAAACCTAGTCCGAGTATTGTACTGGCTGATGCCCACACCATCTCACTGCCCATTCCATGTTCACAGCCAGTTGGTGGGGTGGTGGCAGGGGCTGTTGAGTGAATCTGATTGGCTCTGCTTAGGTCAAATGTTTATCCCCAGTCCAAACAGCTGTGCCTGGGAGGAGGCAGCAGAGACCCACGGGGTTCTGGTACTTTTTCTTAGAGGTGGCGGTTGGCAACAGCTGCTGACCAACCGGGAAAATGAGAGCCAGAAGGGCCCCTAAAGGGCAGGAAGCGCGGGCCCTTCAGTTTATAGTTAAAGAGACAGAAGCTCTTTGGGTGTGTCCGGTGGGGGAGAGTACAGCATAATGGAAAGACAAAAACCAAAGGCTGATGTCATTTAACCACTTTGAACCTCAGTTTCCTCTTTCATGAGAAGAGAATAATACTTACCTTGCAGATTGTCATATGAAATGAAAAAAAAAAAAGGTAGCAAGCTTAGCTTTGAGCAAACACTAATTAAAAAGAAACCCACAAAATCTGATTAATTTGAACTCTACGATACATGCTCCTATCACCCAGATAACATTCCCAAACTATGTCTTATAGATATTTGCTGTCTTTTGGGACTGAGTTCATCTGTAGGCCTTACTCTGTTGAGCTCTCAGAGCCTCCCTGCCAACGGCTCTGTTCTGGGACTGCATAGAAGTATAATCTTATAGTATGTACCCTTTTGTGTCAAGTTTCTGTGGCTCAGCATAATGTTTTTGTTGTTCGTATCAATGGTTTGTTCCTTTTTCTTTCTCTTCTGTTGGGTAGTTTCCAATTTTTATCTGTTCTGAATAAGCCACTGTGAGCATTCTTGTACAGTATTCATGTGGACCTTTCTTTTATTTCTCTTGGGTAAATACTTAGGAGTGGAATTGCTGAGTCATAGGGTAGGCATATGTTTAGCTTTAATAGACACTGCCAAAGCTTTGCAGAGTTCCCGAACTATTTTCAACTCCCGCCAACCATGTGAGAATCCAGTTGGTCTACGTCTTTGCCAGCATTTGGGGTTGTCAGTCTTTTGAATTGTTGCCATTCTAGTGGGTGTATAAGGAAATCTCATTGTTTTAATTGGCACTTCCCTAATGACTACTTAATATATTCTTTCATGAAGTGTCTCAAGTCTTTTACTCATTTTTATTTAGTTGTCTTTTCATTATTTGTTTGTAGTTGTTTTTATATTCTGTATACAAGTCATATATGTATATGGTATACATATGTGTATATATATGTATACACTGTATTATTTTCCTTGATATCTTTTTTTTTAAAGCTGCTTTATTGGGGCACCTGGGTGCTGCAGTTAATTAAATGTCTGGCTCTTAGTTTCAGCCCAGGTCATGATCTCAGGGTCATGAGATCGAGCCCCATGTCGGGCTCTGTGTGGGGCTCCACATGGGACTCTGTGACAGACTCAGCACTCAGCTTGGAGTCTGCTTAAACTTCTCTCTCCCTCTGCCCTCCCCCACGCACTCGCTCATGCTCTCTTGTGCTCTCTCTCAAATAATCTTAAAAAGAACCAACTTCTTGAAATATAATTGATGTTTAACAAACTGAACATATTTGAAGTGTCCCCTTGTGAAACCATCAGTGCAATCAAGATAAATGACATATCCATTACCTCCAAGATTTATGCCCCTGTAAGGTTCCTCCTTCCATGTCCCTCTCTGCCTCCCCACTAATCCTGGGCCAACCACTGATCTTTCTGTTACTACAGAGTAATGTTCACGTACATGGAATCAGATACTATGTACCTTTTTTTGTTTGGCTTCTTTTACTCAGCAGGATTATCTTGAGATTCATCCATTTCTTTTTATCACCCAGTAACATTCAGTTGTATGGCTACATGATAATTTGTTTACCTGTTCAGACTTGGTGGGTGTTAATGTTGTTTCCAGTTCTGTATTACTATGAATAAAGCAGCTGTGAACAGTCATGCCCAAGTCTTTTTTTTAAAGTTATTTATTTATTAATTTGACAGAGAGAGGGAGAGAGAGAGAGAGAGAGAGATCACAAGTAGGCAGAGAGGTAGGCGGTGGCGGGTGGGAAGCAGAAAGCTCAATGCGGGGCTTGATCCCAGGACCTTGAGACCATGACCTGAGCTGAAGGCAGAGGGTTAAGCCACCCAGGCGCCCCATGCCCAAGTCTTTTGTATGGACATATGCTTTTATTTCCCTGGGAGTAGAATGGATGAATCATAAGGTAGGTGTCTGTTTAATTTTTTTAAAAAATATTTTATTTATTTATTTGTCAGAGAGAATGAGCACAGGCAGAGGCAGAGGGATAAGCAGGCTGAGCAAGGAGCCCGATGTGGGACTCGATCCCAGGACGCTGGGATCCTGACCAGAGCCGAAGGCAGCTGCTTAACCAACTTTGCCACCCAGGTGTCCTTGTGTATGTTTAATTTTAAAGGAAGTGCCACATTGTTTCCAATGTGGTGGTACCACTTTACACTCCCGCCAACCCTGTAAGAGGGTCCCAGTTATTCGCTATGCTCTTTAACACTTGGTATGTTGAGCTTTATAATTTTAGTCATTCTAATAGGATACAATTCTAATTGGCATTTCCCTAACAACTAAGGATGTTGACCATATTTTCATGTTTGCCTTTTGTGTATCTTTTTTTGGTCAAGTGTTTCTTCACATATTTTGCCCATTTATTAATTGGGTTATCTGTTTTCTTATCACTGAGTTTTGAGAGTTCTTTATATATTTTGGATACAAGTCTCTTATGAGATATATATACAGAGAAAATATATAGCTATTTTCTCCCAGTCTGTGGCCCGTCTTTTCATTCCTTTTTAAAAAAATGATTGATTTTAGAGAGAGAGCACGGGCAAGCTCGACCTAGTGAGGGGCAGGGGGAGGGAGAATCCTGAAGCAGGATTCTCTGAGTGTGGAGCCCAATGCAGGGCTCAATGCAGGGCTCAACGCGGGTCTTGATCCCAGGACCCTGAGATCCTGACCTGAGCTGAAATAAAGAGTCAGATGCTTAACCATCTGCATCACCCAGAAACCCCTCTTTTCATTCTCTTAACAGTGTCTTTAAAAGAGCAGACTTCTTTTATTTTGATAAAGTCCAAGTTATTATTTTCTTCTTTTATGGTTTTTTTTTCTTTTTGGTTCTAAGAAGACCTAGCTTACCATTAGGTCATAAAAGATATTCTTTTATATTGTCTTCAAGAAGCTTTATAGTCTTAGCTTTTACATTTAGGTCTGTGGTCCACCTAAAATAAGTTTTTATGTGTAGTGTGAGATGGGGGCCAAGGTTTTTTTTTTAATTTTCTAGGGATTGCAATATTCATCTTTAATTTATTGTGGTCTGCCTTGAATTAATCTTATACTGCTTCATCTATAATGTAAGATCCTTACAAGAGTATAATTCAGTTTTACTTCCCTTTTTATCCTTTATGCTCTAGTCATATTTGTCATTTACATATGTTATAAACTCCACAGTTCATTGCTCTTTTGGCTTTAAACAATCACTTACCTATTAAGCAATTAAGGTGAGGAAAAAGTCTTTTTGTGACATTATTGGCCATTTCCATTACTCTTCATTCCATATTTCCCTTCAGGCTAAAGAACATCTTTGTTTCTTGTGCGGAAGATCCGTTAGGGATGAATTTTCTTTTTTTTTTTTTAAGATTTTATTTATTTATTTGACAGAGATCACAAGCAGGCAGAGAGGCTGGCAGAGAGAGAGGGGGAAGCAGGCTCCCTGCTGAGCAGAGAGCCTGATGTGGGGCTCCATCCCAGGACCCTGGGATCATGACCTGAGCTGAAGGCCGAGGCTTAACCCACGGAGCCACCCAGGCGTCCCTAGGGATGAATTTTCACAGATTTTTTGTTGATTATTTACTTTTTTACAGTAAACTTTTTGTTTTTTTTTACAGTAAACTTTTTGTTTACTTTTTTACAGATTGTTTACTTCATTTCTGAAGATAATTTTATTGGATATAGAATTCTAGGTTGCCAGATTTGCTTTTTTTTTTCCCCCAGGACTTAATTATTTTTATTTTTATTTAAGTAATTGCCACACCTAAGTGTGGGGCTTAAACTTGCCAGCCAGGTGCCCCTTTTCCAGCACCTTATTTTTTATTTTTATTTTATTTTTTTTAAAAGATTTTATTTATTTATTTGACAGACAGAGATCACAAGTAGGCAGAGAGGCAGGCAGAGAGAGAGGAGGAAGCAGGCTCCCCGCTGAGCAGAGAGCCCTATGCGGGGCTTGATGCCAGGACCCTGGGATCATGACCTGAGCCGAAGGCAGAGGCTTTAACCCACTGAGCCACCCAGGTGCCCCTTTATTTTTTTAAAACTATTTTATTTATTTACTTATTTATTTATTTGAGAGAGAAAGAGAGAGAGAAAGAAAGAGCAGAGGGTGAGGGACAAGTAGACTCCACACAGAGCATGGAGACCTACTCGGGGCTTGATCTCAGGACCCTGAGATCATGACCTGAGCCAAAATCAAGAGTTGGACCCTTCACTGACTGAGCCAGCCAGGCACCCTTTTTCCAGCACTTTAAAAGATGCAATTTCAGGGGGCACCTGGCTGCTCACTTGGTAGAGCATGGGACTCTTGATCTTGGGGTTATGAGTTCAAGCCCCACATTGGGCATAGAGTTTACTTAAAAATTTTTTAAAGATATATTTTATTGTCTTATAGCCTCTGTGGGTCAGTCATAGTTCTTATTGTTGTGTACTCTATGTAATTTCTTTTTTCTTTGGATGCTTTAAAGAATTTTCTATCTTTGGTTTTCAGCAGTTTGACTATGATGAGTCTAGAAGTATGTGTGTGTGTGTGTGTGTGTGTGTGTGTGTGTGTGTGTATGTGATGTTACTTGGGGTTTGCTGGTCTTCTTGGTTTTAATCAAATTTTAGAAACTGTCAATTATTTTTCTGCTGTATTCTCTTTCTTCTGTACTTTTAAACTCCAAATACATGCATGTTAGTCTAATTGCTTGATATTATTCCACAGGTCATTGAAGTTCCAATCATATTTTTCCAGTCTTTTTTTTTTCTTCTGTGCTTCTGTAATTTCTGTTGACCTCTCTTCAAGTTCATGAAAACTTTTTTTCTGCTGTGTCCAATCTGTTTTTCTTATTCAATCATTTTTTAAAAATTTCAAATATTGTGGTGTGCCTGGGTGGCTCAGTTGGTTGGATGTTCAACTTGCGACTTTGGCTTAGGTCATGATCTCGGTGTCCTAGGATTGAGCCCCGCATCAGGCTCCATGCTCTGCAGGGAGTCTGCTGGAGGATTCTTTCTGTTTTCTCTTTCTCCTTCCCCAGCCATGCTCTCTGAAATAAATAAATCTTAAAAAAAAATAAAATTTCAAATATTATATTGTTGTTTCAGCACTAAGATTTCCATTGGGCTCATTTTTAGTTTCACTATCTCTTCTAAGATTCAAATTTTCCGTGTCTTCACCCATTATATCCATCTTCTCCTGGAAATTTCTTAACATATTTATAATTAATCCTTGTTTGGTAATTCCGACATCTGGGCAATCTTTGGGTCTGCCTCTGTTAACTACTTTTTTTTTTCCTTTTGACAAGTGTCATGTTTTGCTACTTCACATATCTAGTATTATTTGTATACAAGTAGTAGTTATAAGGAATTCTAGATTCTATATCTTCCTTTGAGGAGTGTTGAATTTTGTATGGCATTCACTTAAAGTACTGACTGGCAGGTCACCTTGATACTGGGGAGGCTTACTTTTAGGCTTTGTTAGGGTAGGCCTACTGCAGTTTTGCCCTTTGTCCTGGGAAATGGTCTTTACTGCTAAGGTGTGGCCCTCTGGGATTTCCATGGAAAGCCTGAGGTATTTTATAAGCCCTTCTAACTTGGTAGACCTTGAACTTTTAATCTGTCTCCCTTTACTGGGAAATTGTCGAAATCTTTGGTTAGTGCTTTTGGCCTTCACTTTTTGGCTCCTTGGAGTCACTCCACATATAGGCACGTTAGGACTCAAACAAGGATCTGAGGGGAGTCTGTATGCCGGTTTTGTGGCTCCTTTTCCATGTTTTCCCTCTTCAATTTCCAGACACTGTGGCAGCTGTAATACTCTGACTTCTAACGCATCAGCCTGATAAGACTCTTGCTTTCTGCTTGAACTCTACTCCCTATCTGCAGCATGGACTTGAAAATGCCCTAAGAGGGGGCGCCAGGGTGGCTCAGTGGGTTAAAGCCTCTGCCTTCCGCTCAGGTCATGATCCCAGGGTCCTGGGATGGAGCCCCACATCGGGCTCTCTGCTCAGCAGGGAGCCTGCTTCCTTCTCTCTCTCTGTCTGCTTCTCTGCCTACTTGTGATCTCTGTCTGTAAAATGAATAAATAAAATCTAAAAAAAAAAAAAAAAGAAAATGCCCTAAGAGGAAAAGGCAGTTTTCTTTTCATTTTAATTTTTATAATTTATTATTTTTTAAAATTCCAGTAGAGTTAACATACAGTGTTATTTAGGTATAAGAGGAAAAGTCAGATAAATGTGTCTTCACCTAGTTTGCCTCTCATTTTTTTTAATTAATTTTTTTTTAGAGAGGGAAGGAGGGTGGGGGCAGAGAGAGAAGGAGATTGAGAAGCAGACTCCATGCCCAGCTTGGAGCCTGACCTGGGGGTTTGATCTCAAGATCCTGAGATCATTACCTGAGCCAAAACCAAGAAATCAAGAGTTGGAGGTTTAACCGCCTGAACCACCGTGCCCCAGCTTCTCTTCTTTTAAGGGTTGTAGCTACTCTGGTTGCCTATTTAAGTTGCTCTCTCGTGTCTTCAAAGATTTTTTTGTTTAAGTATTTTTTCAGAGTTTACACTAGCTATCAGCAGGAATTTTAGTCTGATACAAGCTCTTGTGCCATCACTGCAAGCAGAACTCACCCAAATATGTTATTATTATTTTTTTAAATTTTGTTTTAGTGCCCTGCTTTTCTGAATCATTAGACGTATACTTAGTCTTCATATTGGGTAAACCCATACTGGATTTTGGTTGTCTGTTCTGAGAATTTACTTGATTTCATTTGAATTTCACTAAGTAATCCAGTAAATTAATAATTCCTAATGGCTTTTAAAGTTTCAGAGGTTGAAAATAGATGTCTAATAGTGACAACATCTTGATGTTGTCTGAAATAGACATTCCCTATTTTCTGAAATAGGGAATACATCCACATGGTTCAACATTTAAGATAAAAACGAAACATAAGAGGTGCCTGGGTGGCTCAGTGGGTTGAGTCTCTGCCTTCAGCTCAGGTCATGATCCTAGGGTCCTGGAATCTAGCCCCGCATCTCATCTCGGGCTCTCTGCTCAGCAGGGGGCCTGCTTCCCCCTACCCTTCTGCCTGCCTCTCTGCCTACTTGTGATCTCTGTCAAATAAATAAATAAAATCTTAAAAAAAGAAGGACACACAATAAAAAGCTTCACTCCCACCCCTGTTGCATGTGTTTTAGAAAAACTGGCAGCTCCATTTTATTAACTAATCCCTGTCATAATCCCAGGAATTCCTTGACAAAGAGGTTTTGTGTTTTTTTTTTAAACCAAACTTAAAAAAAAAAGATTTTATTTATTTATTTGAGAAAGAGAGAATGAGAGAATGAGAGAGAGAGAGAGAGAGAGAGAGACCATGAGAAGGGGGGAGGATCAGAAGGAGAAGCAGACTCCCTGCTGAGCGGGGAGCCCAATGTCGGACTTGATCCCAAGACCCTGGGATCATGACCTGAGCTGAAGGCAAACACATAACTGACTGAGCCACCCAGGTGCCCTGTTTTTTTTTTTTTTTTATAGATTTTTAAATTTATTCATTTGACAGAGATACAGAGACAGCACAAGCAGGGGGAGAGGCAGAGGGAGAGGGAGAAGCAGACTCCCTGCAGAGCAGGGAGCCCGATGTGGGGCCCGATCCCACATCGAGCTGAGCTGAAGGCAGATGCTTAACCATCTGAGCCACCCATGTGCCCCTTATGTTTTGTTTTTAATAAATGACATTCTCCAGGAGGAATCATTACAGAGGAAGGCATCAATTCCATTTAATTCTGCAAACATTTAGTGTGTCGGGAACAATGTTAGCTATTGTGGAGTAGAAACATGAGTCATACAGTTGAGAGTGCACTTCTCTTAATTAAAAAGGAGAAGAGAGTAGAATGAAGGACTATTTGTAAGGAAATCTGATGCCTTCTACTTGACCCAGTTGGAAGAGTTGTGATAGAAAAAGGTCCCATTCCTGCCCAGCTGACGCCTGGAGTTAAGGTTATATTCTTGGCTCTGTCTCTCTAAAAGGGTTTCTCTCTAGCCCAGCTGCTGCCCTGTTTACAGTCAAGCTCAGCACAAGGTCCAAGAACTTTGCTGGAAGCTTGGTGTCTAGTTCATAGGGAGAGGTTAGAACTAAGTCAAGCCTCTGTAATATCAGAATGCTTAACTAGCTACAGTTTACAACAGAGGGGTTGCTCAAAGGGCTGAGTGTTCTCCAGCCAAGTCTGAAAAAGCTGAACCCCTTCCTAGCAGCTGAAAAAACATGGAGTGTCCACAACAAATGTACTGAAGGCACTGGAAGCCGAACAAAGCCACAGAGGCAGCAGCAAGCAGATTCTGCACACTCCTTGTGTGGCCACACCTTCAGGTTCCTACAAGAGCTCCAAGGCAGGGTAATGGGTACACAGTGGGAGGGACTGAATGGCAAATCAGGGATGTTTGCTAGGAATTTGGGAGTACTGCTGAGGGAGGCTAGAAATTATGAGTGTCAGTGGTCAGGTTTATCTCTGGGTACCTTTGTTCCTCTGCAGGAATTTCAGATCGAGCACAGTCCACCTGTGAGCTGCTCCTGGCTAGATAAAACCTGTGTTTCTTCCATGCTGCCTTTTCCATTGGAACTCAAGATGGGGCTTAGGACCTCTGGCTACCATTCTGTTTTGCTGCAGGTGGCAAGCCTCCTGGAGGGCTTTTGAAGCCTTTATCTGATTCTCCATTCATATGCTCAGAACAAAATTAACTTATAAACACCATTCTCTCCTGTGATGATTTATAGAAGTCTCTAGAGAGCAAGGGCTGGTGAATGATAATTAACTCCACCGTGTCCACAGTTATTTTTTTGAGATGCATAAGCAGGTCATTGTAAATTTAGAATGCTGTCCTTATGGCTTAAATGTGGTGATTGTTAAAAACAAACAAAAAAAAAAAGAGAGAATTTTCTTTCCAACCTCCTGTTCCTTAAATCTTATTCATGAGGCTTAATTTCCTGGGGGGGGGGTAAGTTTTCAGTTATTGAATTCTTATAGCGGGAGGGACTAGAGCAGCACCAATAAAAATATAATGCAAGTCACAAATGTTTAAATTTTCTAAGTAGCCCCTTTAAAAATGTAAAAAGAAACAGTTGATATTAATTTTAATATTTTAGTTAATCCAGTATTTCTAAAATGTCATTTCAACACATAATCAATATAAGAATTATTGATGAGATAACTCTTTTTTTTTTTTTTGTACTAAGTGTTTGAGACCTGCTGTATATTTTACACTTCCAGCACATCTCAATTCGGGCTAGGCATATTTCAAATGCTCAGTAGCTACATGTGGCTAGTGATGACGACGGTACTGGGCAGCGCAGGACTAGCGCACAGGCCTCGGTGATGCCCTCCAGGTCCCCCTACGCATGCAATGAACCCCCTAGGCCGAGTTCTAGGAGAGCATCAAGTGATGTTACAGGCGGGAGGGTGTTTCGAATTGGGTCAGATGCCAGAATCCCACTTGGGATTTGCCGGTGAAGATAACTGGAAAGCAAAGGGGTGGGTGGCGTGGCCGGGAAGGTCTGGGACCTGGAAAGAAGGAATTCGGAGGGCGCAGTTATGCAGGAGGTGTGAGAACTTGGTGGGTAGAGGACAGAATCCTGCTAAGTGGACAGGTGGGACTTCACTGGCGCGACCCTTTGACAGTTGTTCCTTTTCTGTCTTCTCTCCGTGCTCCTCACCTCCCAGCGGTGGTCCTCAGCCTGGCCAGCGTCTGGGCGGAGGAGGCCTGCACGCGCACCTGCCCCACCGCCTGCGCCTGCAGCAGCACCGAGCGCGGCTGCTCCGTGCGCTGTGACCGCGCCGGCCTCCTGCGGGTGCCGGCCGAGTTCCCGTGCGAGGCGGCTTCCATCGACCTGGACCGGAACGGCCTGCGCTTCCTGGGCGAGCGGGCCTTCGGCACGCTGCCGTCGCTGCGCCGCCTGTCGCTGCGCCACAACAACCTGTCCTTCATCACGCCCGGCGCCTTCAAGGGCCTGCCGCGGTTGGCCGAGCTGCGCCTGGCGCACAACGGGGAGCTGCGCTACCTGCACGCGCGTACCTTCGTCGCCCTCGGCCGCCTCCGCCGGCTCGACCTGGCCTCCTGCCGCCTCTTCACGGTGCCCGAGCGCCTCCTGGCCGAGCTGCCCGCCCTGCGCGAGCTCGCCGCCTTCGACAACCTCTTCCGCCGCGTGCCCGGCGCGCTGCGCGGCCTGGCCAACCTGACGCATGCGCACCTGGAGCGCAGCCGCATCGAGGCGGTGGCCTCCAGCTCACTGCAGGGCATGAGGCGCCTGCGCTCGCTCAGCCTGCAGGCCAACCGCGTCCGTGCGGTGCATGCGGGCGCCTTTCGCGACTGCGGCGCCCTGGAGCACCTGCTGCTCAACGACAACCGGCTGGGGGAGTTGCCCGCGGAAGCCTTCGTAGGCCTGCGCCGCCTGCGCACGCTCAACCTGGGTGGCAACGCGCTGGGCCTCGTGGCGCGCGCCTGGTTCGCGGACCTGGCGGAGCTTGAGCTGCTCTACCTGGACCGCAACAGCATCGCCTTTGTGGAGGAGGGCGCCTTCCAGAACCTCTCGGGCCTCCTCGCTCTGCACCTCAATGGCAATCACCTCACTGTGCTGGCCTGGGCCGCCTTCCAGCCTGGCTTCTTCCTGGGCCGCCTCTTTCTCTTCCGCAATCCGTGGCGCTGTGACTGCCACCTGGAGTGGCTGCGGGACTGGATGGAGAGCTCTGGGCGCGTGTCCGACGTGCCGTGCGCCGCCCCGGGCTCTGTGGCTGGCCTGGACCTCAGCCAGGTGGCCTTTGGGCGCTCTTCCGATGGCCTCTGTGTGGATCCCGAAGAGCTGAACCTCACCGCATCCAGTTCAGGCCCGTCCCCAGAGCCAGAGGCCACCACCGTGAGTAGGTTCAGCAGCCTCCTTTCCAAGCTGCTGGCCCCGAGGGCCCCAGTGGAGGAGGTGGCCAACACCACCGAGGGGCCGCTCAACATCTCCCTGTCCGACAGCCTTCCCTCCGCCGGGGTGGTCGTCTGGGTCCACAACGCCCGGTTTCTCCTCGGCTCCGGTCTCCTGCTCAGTGTGGCCCAGCACGCGGTGTTTGTCCTACACGTGGACTGACCTTGCCCCAGTGGGGTAGCCCAGATTGACTTGGCCAGTGGGGGGAAGTGTAGTTAACTGGCCTTGAGATTGTTTGTGGTGGCGGGGAGAGGGGAACAGGGTGGGGGCAGGTGGTGAAAATTCCAGCCCAGGACGGAAGGGACAGTTAACTTTCAGAGATGGCTCTAGGAAGAGGAGAACCCCCGGCAATGCCACTCCAGGGATGGGGTGGAGGTGGAGAGAGGAATGGATTTCTGTTCATGTCATGGGCATCCGTTGGAGAAGAGAATCAAGAGTGAACGTGGACCCTCCAGTGAGAAGATTAGGAATTGGAAGCTCCTAGGGCTACAGGGCTCTACCCCATCACTTGCCCCCATCTTCCAGGAAACAGAGACTCCAGTGCCGGAAATAGCGTCAATCCAGTGGCTAAGTACCAAGAACTGTGCCAGTTTTGCTGGTGGGACCGCCCATTAAGCCCAGTCCCTTTGTTTTCTACCACAGTTGCCCTCCCCCTCACCAAGGGGCACAGGACACTAGAGTCCAGGAAGATGGACAGAACAGGAGAGAAGGGGGATGTGAGAGGAACTTAGACCCAAGGGGTTGGCGTTGGTTCCTGGGGTCTAGAATGTCTCAGGAGGCATTGAAAACAAAGATCCATTTCACTTACTTCACAGTTATTCCCAGGGGTGGCCTTAGCCACAAAACAACTTCAGGGTAGGGGAGGGGGAGAAAAGGCGGGGGAATGGGGTTTTCCGTATACAACTAAGTGTGTAAAATACTAAGATTAAAAAAAAAAGTCAAACAAGTTTCTTTATTGCAAGATTTTTTAGTCTTTCATATGCAAACATGCATTGTAAATCTCCAGAGAGGCCACAAAATCCTCTTTCTTAGGTTGTGTAGAAGACAGAGATGCTGTTAGCGGGGTAGGGACTCTCCAGCTTGGATGATCCCATTAGGTGTGGAAATTATTATGGGTGGCACACTTTGGGGCTGACTAATGGCCAGGAGACACGGAGGCAGCCAGTAGCTGGGAAGGGGGCCACAGAGATTTCCCAGGGTAGGAGCTGGCCAACTGTAAGCCCCTAGGCCTGAGTGTCAGAGCAAATTCTGTATGGCTGCTAAATACTTGCTCATGCACTTGTCCACACACGAGTAACGATGACTGCATTTGTCAACATGCACGAAATCCCTAGGTTTTATTTTTTTTTTGTTTTTTTTTTTGTTTTGTTTTTTTGTTCTTTGTTGTTGTTGTGTGAGTAAAGTGATAGGGGTTTTTTAAGTGAGGATACAGAAAAAGCTCTCAGGAGGGAGAGCAGTCCCATCAGGGTTGCCCTCGAAATCTCCAGTTTTAATGTCCTGAATTCCTCTATGTTTGAAGAGCTGGTTTTTCAAAGTCTACATAATTCCACATAATGCGCCAAGCTGTCAGGTCTTCCTGATGACAGTACTTCTTTGTTTCTAGGTCATACTAAGTATCAGAAATGTTGCAGAAAGCTCCTCTGAGGGTCGGAGTGTTCAAATGGGTTGTGATCTTTTGTGGTCAGTTACCTCACCTCAACCGGTCACAACCAGCATTTAAGAAAGATAGAACAGAAAAGTCACAGAGTCTTACATGTAACAGGTATTGTTTTGTGAAACTGTATTGAATTTGTATGCGTTTGTTCAGATGATATGTGTATGTGTGTATGTTGTGTCTGGATCACTGCATACAATTTATATTTTATTGTGGGCTATTGTTGAGAAAGTTTGAAAGTCACTAATCTGGAGGCTACATGATTTTCTCAAACTCTTTATTTTGAAATGTGTCGAACCTACAGGAAAGTTGCAAGGATAGTAGAGTGAACACTTTGGCCATTCACCTTGGTTTCCAGATTGTTCACATTTTACTGTACTTGCCGTATATAATCTGAGTTAGTTGTAAACATCACAGCCCTTCACCCCTAAAAAAACCACAGCATGTATTTCCTATTAGGAACATTATCATTGATAGAATACTATTACTTAAAATATACTGTCTTGAAATTTCAGCGGTTGTCAAAATGATTTTTGAAGCAGTCATTCTTTTGCCTCTGAGTGGAAAAAAGGTTCCTGTGTTCGTTTAATCACAGTACTCAAAATTCCAAATCCGCCAGTTGACTTTAATATTTTAAAATGAATTCGTTCTCCAAATGTCTTTTAAAATGTGAGAACCAGATGAGGTCAGAAATGTTGTTTGTTCAAACTGTGTGTTGTGTCCATGGTAACTGGGTAAGGATCACGAGAATCCTGGAGACCAGATCTGTGCATTTGGATAGCCATGGAAGCCCACGGCAGACATGTAGCCCGTGTTACTGAGGAACGAGATGCCGCCTCAGGAGGAATGTCCTGCCTTTCATTTGGAGCCGGTCCCCGAGAGTCAGCCTCAATTCTGCTGCTCCAATTCTGCCTGGTGGTTAGATGGCCAGCTTTTTAATGAACGTTTGTTTGACTGAATGTTTTTGAACAAGTATCAACACTGAAATAGCCTCCAGGGAGACAGATTTTTATAGAACTACCCAGCCCAGTAGAATTCTGGGAACGTGGGAGTTACTTAACTGCCAAACAGATCCAGAGTCGCCTGGAACAGGTTTCCAGTGAATTGTGGCCATTATGAGCTTTCGTGAGAGAACAGGGAGTGGAGTTCCCAGTTCTGAGTTCATTAAGTTTCCCACCCCTTCATTGGCTAATCATACCTTGAGAAATCCTAAGGTGCTACGGATTCTGCTCAGGAAAACAACGGGAACCTGTCTGGGTGGGCCATTTTATGCTGTGGTAACAAACGATCCACCTTAAGTTCCCCACAGCCAGGAAGTGTGGTCCTTCTCTGTGCCCAGGAAGAGACGAGGACTGGGAATGTGGAGGAACACGAGCAACGCTTCAGAGCTGCTCCAGGCGGTTCACCTGATACACAATCAAGCCTGGACTTCTCCGAACTGTCAGAAGAAATAGAGACTCGAGGGAGAGATCTGGCAGGCAAGCCAGTAGCCTCCGCCTCTCCCTCCTCCAGGCACACCAGCTAGGCTTTGAATACGATAGTTGCTCTAGCCAGTAGGAAGCCTGTGGCCTCATTGGTTCTTTGAAGAACGGGGAGAGAAAATGTAGGCAAAAGAGTCATACTTTCCCCTTTAAATAATGTTTTCCACACAAACACTCAACTTACAGTATTCAAATATTTGGAAGCTTGAACTTTGGAAAATTCCCTCTCACCAAGCTCCCTGGCTATTTCTAAGCCGTCTCCCTGTCGAGGTTTCAGGATGATCAAAGCCCCCATCTACCCACCTGTCAGGCCACCCAAATGCTGCCCTCTAGAAGACACTTGTCGGCTGGGCACAGCTGTCCTTGGCCATTGGCTCCCTCTGCCAGCTTCACCCTGACCCGGAGGAAGGGGACCCTATTCTCCACTTCAGTACTCTGGCCAAAGGACAGCTTAGGTTCTCCTCCAGATCTCTCACAGCACAAAAGTGAAGGAGGTTTTTCCAGAGGGCTGGGTGTAATGGAAGTAAGTAGCCCCTCTGACCAGTCTTGGATATGGTGTAATCTGCAGACATCAGACCCCTCTGGGGCCCATGTGACTGGGTTGGCTTAATCGCCCCCCCTTCCCAGGGAGGACCCTTTTTTCCTTGTCCCTCAGTGTAAGGCCCACCTCCCCACTCTACAGGTAGTGGCCAGCCTTGCCCTGTGCAGCATTCGCCATAAGATACCACACACAGTTCTGCAATGGGGTCCAACAGAGCTGTAGGGACTAGTCAAGTTCAGACCTTCAGCCCAACCCCCCACCTGCCACCAGTCCTTTTTCTTCACCCTAGTGCCATGTGGCTTGAAACTGTGGCTCAGAGCTCCAAAGGAACAAACAACAGTTCTGGGGACGCCATTAACCTAAAGTTGCACAGAGCAAAGTAACATTTCTCTCCAAAAAGTCCCTACATCTGGGAGACTGGGAGACACAGCTCTGATAAAAGATACAAAAGTCCCCTCCTTTTTAAGTGTTATATAAACACACACACACACACACACACACACACACACACACACACCAGTGTTTTGTTTTTTTGTTTATCCTGAAAGATAGTCTCTTTTTCTGGTCTGGGATACGACTCTTACTTCACTCTCTGAGATTCTGTTCAGGTTTGGCCGCCAAGAGTGAGGGGGTGGACCCTGCCTTCTGTTTGCGCTGGGCCTGATGGCTTCACAGAGCAGAGGGGCAGTCTGTCCCGGAGGCCCGCCCAAGCCTCCATTCCAGTCCCCAGAAACTGCTTGTGGCATGAAATTTTTCTAGGTCCCAGAAGTCTGAAAGCTCCATCTCTGCCAGTGTGGTCAGGAAAGGCTGAGGGGGGTAGGAGTATACGAGGGGTTTGGTGGTATTTTTATTGATCAGAGAAGGAGTCATGAGCAGCCTCTGGTCTCAAAGAACACTTTGGCATCGGTCTCCCTGTGGCCTGAGGTGCAAGGTTGCAGTGAAACATGGACCCCTCCAACCGTGTGTCTGGCCAACTTCAGCTGCTGCATGAACGTTACTTACATTCCTTCTGTTCGTGTCCCAAGCATAGAAAATTTAGGAGCACTTAGATAAACATTTGCCATTTTCAAGAGAGTTCCATTGACATGTTGCTGACCGTTACATCTGTGATCCTGACAAGAGAAAAGGAGAGTTTTTGTTCAGCCAGACTGGGATACCAACCTGCTGGGAGACCTATGTAGGGCTTATCTCTCTGGTTCCCAGCAGCCCAGCAGGAGTTCTTTTTGAGCATATATGACCTCCCGGCTGAGGCCCACTCGTGGCTAACTCAGGATCGATTCAGCAGGTCATGGGATTGGTAGTAGCAACCAGCATTAAATAATAGTGACAATATAGGGCGCCTGGGTGGCTCAGTGGGTTAAAGCCTCTGCCTTCAGCTCAGGTCATGGTCCCAGGGTCCTGGAATCGAGGCCCGCATCGGGCTCTCTGCTAAGCGGGGAGCCTGCTTCCTCCTCTCTCTCTGACTGCCTCTCTGCCTACTTGTGATCTCTCTGTCAAATAAATAAATAAAATCTTTAAAAAAAATAGTGACAATATAGATGGGGAAACTTCCGCATGTATCACTGATAGTAACAAAAGTGTTATCTCATTAAACTTTGACTTGAGTTATGTATGTTTGTGCGGGCGTGCACCAGAACACAATAAAATACACATAAACACACACAAAAATGTACCTGTCACTGCGGATCACAATCGTGAATATCTGTAAGCCAGTGTCATAGGTCACTTTGACTCCTTACTTGTTTTCAAAGAGCGTGGGGTTGGAAGTAAAGTGCAGCACTCCATTTCATTTGTTGATTATTCTTCTCCCAGCCAATTTCTTTTCTTGCATCATCCCCCCAAAAGTAGGCTTGCCTTATTTATACCCTATTTAAAAACCTAGTTAGATCAAAAGAAGTAAGATTGGCGGTTTTGGGGAGCACCTGAGCAATTAGAATCAAGGTGCTCTTTGATCACCCAAAGAGCCAGGGGGAAGTGTTGTGTGCAGACCAGGCAGCTAATGCCTGTGGGGCCCCCGCAGCGAGGTTCTGTAGAGGCCTGCAGAGCAGTAACGGCTGTTGCATTTAATAAGTTAATAACTAATAATGAGGACATCTTTGAATGATCCTCTTGGTGTCTCATGGTGATATCTATTACTAAAACATCTAATAACACGAAAAAAGAAAACCCAAGGGTAAATGATTATAGACATGATCATTTTGCATGAACTTTGCTATGTGACCTCTGTGCCCTATGACACTATATATAACCGCCCTTCAGAAATGTTTCTAATTCTTCTTAAAATCTTGTTGCCTGGGAATTCAAATGGTACCATTTTTAACTACTTGTTAGGTGCCAGATAGTGCCTCATTACCTAATTCTCTCACTTGGGCATTGTTATCCCCATTTTACAGATGTGGAAACTGAGGTTTTGAGAATCAAGTGACTTGCCAAAGGTCTGGGACTAGTAAATGCCAAAACTGGGATTTGAATCCTGGTTTCAAAGCTCTAGACCCAGAGGAAACTTCCCTGTTTTTAGATAGTGATTGATACCTTTCAGCTCTGGGAAATTTTCTCTTCTGAAGCTATTAGTTGAAGTTCAGAAGAAATGAGTACAAGAAGATTCCAGAAGAACTATATACCATCACCACCACCAAGCAGGATTTATTCCAGGTATGCAAGTCTGCTTGAACATTTGAAAATCAATGTAATCTACTGTATCAATAAACTAAAGAAAAAAATCATGCCAATTAGTTCAGAAAAAAACATTTGGCAAAATAGAATACCTATTCATAATTAAAAATGCTCAGCAAGTTAGAAACAGGGGACAATGGCCTGAACTTGATAAAGAAGCATTTATATGAAATCTGCTAGCAATATCAGACTTAGTGGTAAAGAACTAAATGCTTTCCCCTAAAATCAGGAACGAGGTGAGAATGTTGACTCTCACCACTTTTATTCAGGGTAGTACTGGAAGTTCTAGCCAGGGCAGTAAGTCAAGAAGACGTACATATTTGAAAGGAAGAAATAAAATTGTCCTTATTTGCAAATGACATAATTTTCTATATAGGAAATTCCAAATAATATACAAAAAATTCTTAGAACTAGTAATATTCAGCAAGATCACAGGATCCAGGATTAATATGCAAAAATCAATTATATTTTGGGGCACCTGAGTGGCTCAGTTGGTTACGTGTCTGACTCTTGACTTCAGGTCAGGTCATGATATCAAGGTTGTAAGATCGAGCCCTGTGCTGGGCTCTGCCCTCAGCGGGGAGTCTACTTGAGATTCTCTCTATCCCTCTCTTTGCCTCTCCCCCCAACCCCATCAGATAAATAAATAAATCTTTAAAAAAGATCAGTTATATTTCTATATACTAACAATGAACACATGGAGACCAAAATTAAAAACACAATACCATTTACAATCACTCCAAAGAAAATGAAATGCTTACATATACATTTAATAAAATATGGGGGCATCTGGGTGGCTGAGTCGGTTAAGCACCCAATTTATTTATGTACCCCCCCAGATCTTCCATTTTATTTTAAAATTATTTTTATTAACATATAATGTATTATTTGCCCCAGGGGTACAGGTCTGTGGTTCATCAGTCTTACACAATTCACAGCACTCACCATAGCACATACCTTCCCCAATGTCCATAACCCAACCACCCTCTACCTACCCCCTCACCCCCCAAGCAATCCTTAGTTTGTTTTGTGAGATTAAGAGTTTCTTATGGTTTGTCTCCCTCCTGACCCCAGCTTGTTTCATTTTTTACTTCCCTTCCCCCCAGAACCCCCCACCCTGCCTCTCAAATTCCTCATATCAGAGAGATCATATGATAATTGTCTTTCTCTGATTGACTTATTTCACTCAACATAATATCCTCTAGTTCCATCCACATCATTGCAAATGGCAAGATTTCATTTCTTTTGATGGCTGCATAGTATTCCATTGTATATATATACCACATCTTCTTTATCTATTCATCTGTTGATGGACATCTAGGTTCTTTCCATAGTAAACACCCAATTCTTGATCTCAGCTCAGGTCTTGATCTCAAGGTCATGGGTTCAGCCCTGCATTGAGCTCCACACTGAGCATAGACAAAAACAAAACAAAACAAAATATGTACAGAGTCTCTAAGAAATGCTGATGAAAGAACATTTAAATAAATTGGAGAGACATATTGTGTTTATGGATGGGAAGACTCAATGTAGTAAAGATGTCAGTTCTCTCAGTTGATCTGTGGAGGTAATGTAATTTCTATTACAATTTCAGCAGTTATTTGTAGTTATAGACTAGCATATTCTTGAACTTATACAGAGAGAAAGAGACCATAGGATAGCCAAACCCATCTTGACAAAGAGGAATAAAGTGGGAAGAATCCATGTGATAATAAGTCTTCTATATAGCTACAGTAATCAAGACAGTGTGATAATGTCAGAGATAGGAACGTCAAAACATAGATCAATGAACAGATAGGGAACCTGGAAATCAACCCACACAAATTAGTTCAGCTGATATTTGATAAAAGTGCAAAAGCGTTTCAGTGGTGGAAGGGTAACCTTTTCAGCATGCGGTTCTGGAGTGATTGGACAACCACAGGCAAAAAAATGAGCTTTGACCTAACCCTCACACTTTATTAAAAAAGTTAACTCAAAATGAATCTTGGAATTATATGTAAAATATAAAATCATAAAAATCTGAGAGAAAAATAGAAAATCTTTGGAATCTAGGACTAGGCAGAGAGTTCTTAGTATTGACACGAAAGGATAATCCATAGAAGGAAAAATGGACAAATTCTATCTCATTAGAATTAAAAAGTTTTGTTCTGCAAAAGCCTATATGAAGAGGATAAAAAGATAACCTATGGCCTGGGAGATAATCTTTGCAGACCACATATCCCATTAAGGTATCTCACATTTCAATGGTAAAAATAGGAACAGTGTAATTAGAAAATGGCAAAACAGAATAGAGATCCCAGAAATAAATCCACTCATATATGGTCCATTAATTTAGGACAAAGGAGGCAAGAATATACAACGAGGAAAGGACAGTTTCTTTACTAAGTGGTGCTGGGAAAGCTGCACAGCCACATGCAAAAGAATGAGACTGGATCCCCATCTTCCACTGTCTTACACCATACACTAAAATCAACTCAAAGTGGATTCAAGACTTGAACATAAGACCTGAAACCATAAAACTGGAAGAAAGAAGGTAGTAAGCTCGTTGACATTAGTCTTGGTAATGAGTTTTTGAATTTCACACCAAAACAAAGGCAACAAAAGCAAAAATAAACAAGTAGGGCTACATCAAATTGAAAAGCTCTGCATAGCAAAAAAAAATCATCAATGAAATGTGAAGGAAACCTACTAAATGGGAGAAAATACTTGCAAATCATCTTATAAGGGGCTAGTATCCAAAATACACAAAGAGCTGTAATACAACTCAGCAAAACAAAACAAAAACCCCAATTTGATTAAAAAAATAGGCTAACAGTATCTGAATAGATATTTTTCCAAAGAAGGCATATAGATGGCCAACAGACACATGAAAATGTGCCTAACGTTGGGGCATCTGGGTGGCTCAGTGGGTTAAAGCCTCTGCCTTCGGCTCAGGTCATGATCTCAGGGTCCTGGGATCAAGGCTGCTTCCCTTCCTCTCTCTCTGCCTGCCTCTCTGCCTACTTGTGATCTCTGTCTGTCAAATAAATAAATAAAATCTTAAAAGAAAAGATGCTCAATGTTACTAATCATCAAGGAAATGCAAATCAAAACCACAATGACCTCACACCTGTCATGATGGCCGAAATAAAAAAGATAAATAACAATATTGGTGAGGATGTGGAGAAAAAGGAACACTTGGGCACTGTTGGGAATATAAATTGGTGCAGCCACTATGGAAAACAGTATGGAGGTTTCTCAAGAAATTAAAGGTAGAGCCATCATAGGATCCAGCAAGTCCACTTCTAGGTATTTATTATCTGAAGAAAATAAAAACACCAACTTGAAAAAATCTCTGCACTTCCATGTTCACTGCAGCATTATTTACAATAGTCAAGACATGGAAACAACCCAAATGTTCATTGATGGGTGAATAAAAGAAATGTATATATGTATGTATATATATACGTCCATACATACACACACACACAAAGAGTTGTTATTCAGCCATAAAAAAGATGAAATCTTGGGGCACCTAGGTGGCTCAGTGGGTTAAGCCTCTGCCTTCTGCTGTCAAGATCCCTGGTTCCTGGGATGGAGCCCCAGATCAGGCTCTCTGCTCAGCAGGGAGCCTGCTTCCCCCTCTCTCTCCGCCTGCCTCTGTGATCTCTGCCTACTTGTGATCTCTCTCTCTGTCAAATAAATAAATAAAATCTTTTAAAAAAAGATGAAATCTTGCCATTCATGGCAATATGAATGGACCTTGAAGACATGATGCTAAGTGAAATAAAGACAAATACCATGTGACCTCACTTATGTGGATTCTAAAAACAAAAAATAGGCACATAAATATGGAGAACAGACTGGTAGTTGCCAGAGGCTTGGGGTTGGGGGGAGGGTGGATAAAAGGGGTGAAGAGAATCAAAAGGTACAAATTTCCAATTATAAATAAGTCCTGCGGGGGCGCCTGGGTGGCTCAGTGGGTTAAAGCCTCTGCCTTCGGCTCAGGTCATGATCTCAGGGTCCTGGGATCGAGCCCCGCATTGGGCTCTCTGCTCAGCAGGGAGCCTGCTTCCTCCTCTCTCTCTGCCTACTTGTGATCTCTGTCTGTCAAATAAATAAATAAAATCTTTTAAAAAAATAAGTAAATAAGTCCTGGGGAGGTAATGCACAGCATGGTGACTATAATTAATACTGTATTGCACATTTGGAAATTGCTAAGAGAGTAAATCTTAAAAGTTCTCATCACAAGAAAAAAATTCTGTATAATGGTGATCGATGTTTTGGTGATCATTTTGCAATATATCAAATTATGTTGTACACCTGAAACTAATGTATTACAATTATACCTCAATTTAAAAAAAAAGGCAGGGGAGTGCCTGGTTAAGTGTCTACCTTCAGCTCAGGTCGTGATTCCAGGGTCCTGGGATCGAGTCCTGCATCGGGCTCCCTGCTAAGTGGGGGGGACTGCTTCTCCTTCTCCCTCTGCTGCTCCTTTTGCTTGTGCTCTCTCTCTCTTTGTCAAATAAATAAATAAAATCTTAAAAAAAAGGGGTGTCCTGGCTGGCTCAGTCAGTACAACTTACGATGCTTACACGATGCTTGATCTCAGTGTTGTGAGTTTGAACCCCAAGCTGGGCCTAGAGATTTTTTTTTTTAAAGCAAAAAAAAAAAAAAAAAGAGGACAAAAGGCATGAACAGACATCTTTGCTGAAGAGGATATGCAGATGGCAAATAAGCACATGAAAAAATGTTTAACATCAATAGCCATCAGAAAGATACAAATTAAAACCATAGTGAGATAACACCATACACCTATGAGAATGACTAAAATAAAAAATAGTGACAACACCAATTGCTGGCAAGGTTGGGGAGAAATTGGGTCACTCATGTATAGCTGGTAGGAAGGTAAAAGGGTATAGGCATTGTGGAAAGAGTTAGACAATTTCTTCCAAAATTAACATCCTGCTACCAAACAACTCAGCAGTTGTACTCCTAGTCATTCACCCCAGCAAATGAAAATTATGTTTACAAAAAAAAAACCTGTAGAAGAATGTTCATAGTAGTTTTATTCATAACAGCTAAAAACTGGAAGTGGCTCAGATGTCCTTCCGTGGTTGAGTGGTTAAACAAACTGGTATATCCATAGCAAGGAATCCTACTCAGCAGGGAAAAGGAATGAACTAATGATACACAAAACAACTTGGATGTGGCTCCAGAGAGTTATGCTTAGTGAAAAAAGCCAATCTCAAAAGTTTACATACTGTTAGAGTCCGTTTATATAAGATATTTGAAGTGACAACATTTTAGAAGTAGAGAAAATGGGGAACCTGGGGAGCTCATTTGGTTAAGCATCTGACTCTTGATTTCAACTCAGGTCATGATCTTGGGGTTGTGAGATTGAGCCCCACATTGGGCTCTGCCCTCACCATGGAGTCTGCTTTAAGATCCTCTCTCTCCTCGCCCCCGACCCCCACCCTCCAAAAAAGAAGTGGAGAACAGATCACTGGTTACATGGGGTTGGGGACTGGATTGGGGAGATGTGGGTGTGGGCACATAGGGATCCTGGTGATAGAATTGTTCACTATCTTCTCTGGTAATGTGTACGTGAGCTTACACAGGTGATAAAATTGTGTAGAACTAAACACACTACACACAAAGGAATATAAATAAAAGTGCAGAAATCTGAATAAGATTGGTGGGGTGGACTATGTCAAGGTCAGTATCCTAGCTGTGATATTGCACTGTACTTTTGTAAAATGTTACCCCTGGGGGTAGTTAGGAAAAGCACACTGGGATCTCTCTGTGTTATTTCTTACAACTGCATTCGAATCTATAATGATCGCAGTAAAAGACTTCCATTGAAAACAAAAAGATGTTGGGACATCTGGGTGGCTCAGTTGGTTGAGGGTCTGCCTTTGGCTCAGATTGTGATCTCAGGGCCTTGGGATGGAGTTCCACATTGGGTTCCCAGCTGTGTGGGGTCTCTGATTGTCCCTCTGCCTCTCCCCACACTCGTGCTCTCTCTTTCTCTCGCTCACTCTTTCTCTGAAATAAACAAATAAAATAAAAAAAAAAATGCCGGGGCACCTGGCTGGTTCAGTCTGTTAAGTGGCTGCCTTCAGCTCAGGTCACGATCCCAAGGTCCCGGGATCGAGCCCCACATCGGGCACTCTGCTCAATGGACAGCCTGTTTCTCCCTCTCCCTCTGCCTGCCTCTCTGCCTACTTGTGTTCTCTCTGTGAAATAAATAAATAAAATCTTAAAAAAAAAAAGGATATGTCAAAATCTGGATCCTTGATTTTTAAGGCGAAGGGTGTTTCAAGACCTCTTTGCATTTCTGGCATGGGGAGAAGAATTTGCCACCCCAAGATATGTGTCCTTGGTATAAGATTATTTTCAAGAAACTGCAAACACAGGAGAAGCTCTGAAAACTAAGTATAAATTACCCTTTTGTAAGACACATTTAGGTGTATAATGGAAATCTTCCATTTGTCAGGGTGTCTCCCTTGCTGTACCAGGAACTGGATGACTCAGGCTCTACGAACTCTTACCAATGGAGGAGGTGAAGGCTTACATCTGCATAATAACCTTACCCTTGTTTACCATGCTTTTCCTGGTAACCTCCCTTAACCGGCTCCCCACTCCCCAACATCTTCATTTGTCTTTCACTTGTCAACTGAAAAAAAAGAAAGCCAACCTCAACATAGTTTAGTAAATGCTTAAATCATTGTCTTATTGAGGACTATAGCCTGGGAGACAGTATTTTAGATTGTCCTGAAAGATCTGCTGTGAAGCTTGTTCGTTTCCAGGGATTATATGCAAACAGGGGAAGGGGTATGTGTGCTTCCAAGTGGTTCTCCAAGGTATATTTGTGCCTTACAAGGTATAATGTGGTTGTAAAAATTAAGGTTTTTTGATTTCCACATAGACACGTGAAAAACCCTTAGGTCATCTTAATACATTATGTTTTTCTCTCTTTCTTTTAAAGATTTTATTTTTAAGTAATTTCTACACCTGACATGGGGTTCGAACTTATAACCCTGAGATCAAGAGTTTTGTGCCAGCCAGGCACCCCCATGATGTTTCTACTACATCTGATTGTTCAAAAGTATCGACTACATGCCTCCACTTAACTGGTTTTCTTGTTCTTGTTTTTGGTTTCTCCTTGAGGTCACCTGGGACAGTCACGAGAGGCTGACATCGGTCACCTACTGCAGTTTTAGTGAACAGTCCCCACTCTGGGGCAAATTGTGAACTATAGGCAACAACGGTGAACAAGAATGACTTTGTTCCACGGTAACAGGAAGGCTCAACCGAGTTGTGCTGGTATAGATGAGACAAGCATGTCCTCAAAAGGAGAACCCTCTCTAAGCTTCTGAGTTTGCTGAAGTTTAGGATTTTTATAGCTTGAAGTCTCTCCTCATGTCTAAGTGAAATCATCAACCTTTATATAGAACTGTACATGTTATTTATAGTATCGAGATGTTTTGCCATCATTAGCTTTGTGTGAGTCCGACTAGATCACTGCATACAAGAGGCTAACAATTTGTATAGGGAACATATTAATGGTAAGAAGGGTAATATCAGAGCTAGAAACATAAGAATGATCTAAGTCAAGAATTTCGGAGCCAAACATTTAGCTAATATTTCCTCAAGACTGTGTTTTGGGTCACTTAAGGCTGATATGTGTTGTAATTAGCTTGTTTCCAGCATAATGGAGCCCCATGACTTAATCTGCTTGAACTGGGAGTCATTCACATGAATCTGTTCCATATCTGGAATAACTTTTCATGGAAAAGTCCATGTGGTATGGTTACAAATGAACACTCTACCCTTTCGACAAGATTTTTTTTCTTTTTTTTTTTTTTAGTAAAATACCACAGATCAACATTGTTCTCCAGTAGCTGTAGTTTAACTGTTCTGTTCTAGACCTTAGGGAAGAAGTCTGCTCTATATCTCATGAACCAGGCTTAGTCTTTTTTTTTTTTTAAGAGTTTATTTATTTATTTGACAGAAGGAGATCACAAGTAGGCAGAGAGGCAGACAAAGAGAGAGAAGGGGAAGCAGGCTGGGCCGGATGCGAGGCTCCATCTCAGGACCCTGGGATCATGACCTGAGCCAAAGGCAGAAGCTTTAACCCACTGAGCCACCCAGGCGCCCCTGGGCTTAGTCTTGAGAATAGGTTAGTTGGTCCTGCAGGTGGGCTCTCAAAGTTCAGGGAATTAATAAGCATTTCTTATGGGAAGAAAAGAAAAATACAGGTTAATGGTTGGAGCAAATTTGAAACCCAGTGTCTGAGTCCTGAGTGCTGCTCGTGAGAAGATTGCTAGACCAGGCTCGCAGCATCTTCAGGGGGAATGAGGGCAGACCATGGCAATCTGACAGGTTTTCCTGCTCTGCAGTGTGAAAGTCTCTGGTGATCTTCCTGAGGGGCCCCAACAGCAACAGGCATGAACTTGAACATTGTGTCCACATGGGCCACTGTGGCAGTTTCTCTAAGTTGACCTCAAGTTGTCTAGCTTCAGTTCACGGGGCTTCAGACAAAAAAAAAAGAAAGAAAAGAAAAAAGGCAGTTTCTTTCTCAACGATTCCAAGTCAAAACAATGAGAGAAAATTGGAATCCTTAGTTTGGAGAGTCATAGCCAGATATTTAAGGAAATCAAAAGAATTTCAGTCTCAGCTCAGTTTTGTGGGCAAACAACAAACAGTCAAACATCATCAGACCTAGAGTCTAACATTCACAGAGATGTGTTCCTGAAACATAAATTTTCTCTCTAAAATCACCCTCATTTCCACCAAAGGTAACCAAATCAAAACTAATTTGTTGATGAAATAAGTCTAATTTCAACAACTTGGCCTAATTATTTTACATAAGTGCAGCAAGAATAGTGGTTGACCATGTAAGTTCTTTTAAAAATCTGCTTTGCAGGGCGCCTGCGTCTGCCATGAAGCCATCCTTGAGTTCCTTAAAGCTGTCTGGTTGTATTTGAGTCTCTATAAGTCTTTCCCACGTACGACATTCCAGTCAAAGCCCTGGTAGTATAACCAGTGTTTCCAGTGGTATCCTGTTACAAGGAGAACAGATTATTATTAAACTTATGCAAATAACTATAATTGCCATGAAAGTGACACTCGAGTGTTTCTGAAGTCTAGAGGGATCAGGTAGGGAGAAAAAGATAATTGTTTCCTTAAATCTGGAAGAGCAAATGTTAGAGAATCAGCAATGTTTCCTTAATTCTTTTCAGTCCCATGTTACTAATTCTTGCTCCGTTGGATGCAGTTTTTCCATTAACTCCAGAAATTCTTACTCTGTTTTGTTTTATGATCGTAAGGGTATCAGAAAACTGTGTCTGTCAAAAGTCCTTTCCATGAATCTTTTTGAATCTGAAGCATATTGTAAAAGCAGCGGAGTAAAACAATAACTGTAAATGTCGAGACTAAAAAATGGGGGCACCTGAGTGGCTCGGTCGGTGAAGCGTCTGCCTTTGGCTCAGGTCATGATCCCAGGGTCCTGGGATCGGGTCCTGTATCTGGCTCCTTGCTCAGCAAGGAACCTGGTCCCCCTGCTTGTGCTCTCTCTGATAGATAGATAGATAGATAATAAATAAAAGACTAAAAAATGGCCATGGTTAAAGAGCTGATGAGAGTTCATTATAATACAGTTGACAAGGAAATGTGGTTATATATATATCCTGTGGCAAGCAACACTTCGATAATAGAATTACAAGTGATGACATTATACAAGGACATATCAAAACTTTAGGAATTTTAAATAATTTCTGGAACAGGTATAGCACAAGCCCATATAATATGACCTAGGAAGGTTTATCATCATTTATCTGAGAATGCTTCCCATGTAACTTAACATACCAAATAAGCCTGATTACTCAAAAAAGTCTTCTTTTAGAATCTGAAATTTGGGAGGTTTGTTAAAAATATCAGAAGGTTTTGAAGCACAGGCTTAAATGGGATCACAGATCATTACAAAACCCAATACTTAAATATCTATTTAACCAAGGCAACAGACAATAAGAAATTCTAAAGGCAAGTACAGAAGTTTACATAGCTGTTAGCTAATCTTAGTTCTTTTAATATTGAGAAGATTCAGTTTTCCTAAGTGAGCAAGGACCTCATAAAGACTAAACATAGAAACTTGTTTTTCTAGGCAGATTACATGAAAGATAAAAACCTTGTTTACAATTTTCTACTAAGAACAGACCAACAGTATACCCTTCTCTTGATGAGCGCTGGGTAATATATGGAACTGTTGAATCACTATATTGTTTTTTTTTAAGATTTTATTTATTTATTTCACAGATAGAGATCACAAGTAGGCAGAGAGGCAGGCAGAGAGAGAGAGGGAAGCAGGATCCCTGCTGAGCAGAGAGCGCGATGCAGGGCTCTATCCCAGGACCCTGAGATCATGACCTGAACCAAAGGTAGAGGGTTGAATCACTATATTGTATAGCTGAGAGTAATATAACACTGTATATTAACTATACTGGAATTAAAAGAGTAAACCAATAATCTAAGAAATTTTTGGTATTTTTAACAGAAAAACCAAATTCCAATCCTGTACCAGTGTACTTTAGATATTAAAACTCATTCATTCTGATCTTAGTCTCAACCACACATAAAATTCTTTTCCAAAGATTCCTTTTGCATAAGCCTCATACAAATTTCTTTTTTTATTTAGACTTTGTCCTAAGTTTTCCTTCTCCCAAAAGCCAGTCTCATTTTAGGACAAAAGCACTTTCTTTTTCCTCAACAAAAAATGTACTCATATTCCTCATACCTTTCTTACCCAAAACCCACGTCTTACTTTCCTTGCATACAGAGTTGTTTCCTTTATTATTTACAGTGGTTTTAATTGCATTTATTAGAATTCTTAATGCTTAGAAACATTACTTTCTAGAGAAAACTAAGTAGTAAGCAATTGTGAACCATCTGTTACATCAGAATTCTCTAGATTGGCAAACTTATGAATACACCTCATAATTTCTATAAACATGTGTTTTGCCAATGGTAGGTACAATCTTTCAGTAAAGCATAAAACATGTTTACCAACAGACCCAAATTTATTTTCTCTGTAATAAGGCAAAAGTAGATAAACCTGTGTTTAGTAAGCAATGTTTCAGGATTTTATTTGTGAAAGACTTAGGTACCCAACGAATTCAATCTACTATATCATTTAACTTAGCAAAAGTTAGAAATTTTAGGTTACCAAAGATTTTAGAAGCTATTTAAGTTTACCTACAAACTTTTTATTTAACCTATTTGTTTTGAACAATTACCCATGAAAACTTCGTGAAACAAAGTCAACCATCATTTGTAGTCATTTTGCTGACAAACTACAACAGATACAACACGAATTTAACAAATTGAGTTAGACTAAAAAGTTGATTATCTGTATTGTGTTCAATATTGATAACTCCCAAAGACATGCCAATTTTAATTAGACCAACAAACTTAAACTGCCTTTAATACTGAATATTTTTCCAGATCATGCGGACTTAAAACTTTTTTGGGTTAGTTCTGAGAATTTATTTTATATAAGCACCTAATTTTCTTTAAGACAATCAAATAGAGCCCTTTTACAAATTAATTTTGGCGATACCACGTGGAGGTAGAAAATGCCACATATCTACAATACATACAGACACAAACAAAAACCTTATAATCATTGTTTTAAGAATTTCAGCCACGAGGCGGGTATGATAATGCAGAACTCGCTGGTTTACAAAAGAACGATTGGACCCAGACTGGTTTTCTGGCAGATGGAATAAATTAAGGTCACCTGCTCAGACGGCCAAAGGTTTTTTCCTGTTAACATTTGTGGAGAGGACACTTAAGATTCGTATTTATCCGGGCGCCTGGGTGGCTCAGTGGGTTAAGCCATTGCCTTCGGCTTAGGTCATGATCTCAGGGTCCTGGGATTGAGTCCCACATCGGGCTCTCTGCTCAGCAGGGAGCCTGCTTCTCTCTCTCTCTCTCTCTGCCTGCCTCTCCGTCTACTTGTGATCTCTCTCTGTCAAATAAATAAATAAAATCTTAAAAAAAATTTGTATTTATCCTTGACAAGTAACCTTATGGAAGCTGTGGGCTAGGTTTCAGACAAGTGTTTCTAGAGCCGTTTCTATTTTTTTTAACTTTTAATCTTTAATTTTTTAAAAAGATTTTATTTATTCATCTGACAGATCACAAGTAGGCAGAGAGGCAGGCAGAGAGAGAGGGGTAAGCAGGCTCCCCGCTGAGCAGAGAGCCCAATGTGGGGCTCGATCCCAGGACCCTGAGATCATGACCTGAGCCGAAGGCAGAGGATTAACCCACTGAGCCACCCAGGTGCCCTTTAATTTATTTAAAAAAAAAAAGATTTTATTTAACAGAGAGAGACACAGTGAAAGAGGGAACACAGGCTCTGGGAGTGGGAGAGGGGTAAGCAGGCTTCCCGCTGAGCAGGGAGTCCAAGGAGGGGCTTGATCCAAGGACTCTGCTATCATGACCCGAGCTAAAGGCAGATGCTTAACTACTGAGCCACCCAGATGCCCTGAATTTTTTTTTAAAGGTTTCTCTTTCCTTTTTCTTTTCAGTTTTAGAAATAGGAAATTATCTAGATAAGAGTTCTCCTAGAGTTTATAAGACTTGACATTGGGGCATCTGAGTGACTCAGCGGGTCAAACGTGACTCGATCTCAGAGTCATGAGTTCAAGCCTTGTGTTGGGCTCTACACTGGTTGTGAAGCTTACTTAAAAAAAAAAAAAGACTTTTGGAGGTCCGGGGATTGGTAAAAAGGACAGATTGAAAGACTCTGAATTATTTCGGGGGCCATATTTCTAGTTTTGCTAAGCTTTGCAAGGTAAGGACAGCTGCCTTTAATCCTTCAAGGAATTGGGTTGCAACTTAAATGACATTCTAGGTTGATCTGTCCATCTGGTTTAGTTCTTCCCCTCTGGGTACATAGTTCTAATTTTAGCTTAGGGGAGAGGGCCTTAAAAAATTCCTAGCAGGCTATGAGTATCAGTGACAGTCGGGCCAACTCTTGACTGTAGAGCCATAACTGTGTTAGTATGGTGAGGAGAAGGAGGCTTTGATTTTAATGCCTTGTTGCCTGGCAGCTCATTTGAAGGGTAAGAAGGAAGTGGAGCAGTTGGAAGTTCTTCAGGAGTTGATAATTTTGAACTTAATGTTGTCACAATTTCAGAAAGTTTCTTATTAGTCTCTTGCGTGGATAGTATCTGGTCAGTTTCTTTTAGAAGCTTCTAAATAGCAATTAAAATATGTATCCTACTCAGGTGGTTTAGTTCCGAAGCCAGCTTTCTTGAGTTGGGTGTGCAGATAAACTAGTTAGGATTCCAAAGGACCCCCATTTAGGTCAGCTGAGCCATTACGATCCTCCTTAGTATAATTTTCTGATTTCTTTAGGAACTTGCAGGAATAGGATCCATGTGCTTTAAACATGAATCCCACCAGAGTCTTGGAAGGTGGTTCTCCATCCCGTTTGTCCAGTTGTGATGGCCGATCTCTCATCTTGGTGGTTTTGAAGGCTCGGCACTACCTAAGGGGTTTTATTGTAGACCAGTGCGCTGATTCGAGGGGTCTCGCTGTCGCAGGTGTTACCCCCCGAGCCAATTGATCGTATTTTGTGTCTCGGTTTTCTCTTGGTTTAGCCTAGCTAAATCGAAAGTGCTCGGAGAGCTGAGTGGCCAACTCTTATATGCTTCCCCGGCAGAGCAACTAAATGATTTGTATTGTGAATGGGAATCCCTCTGGGACTGCCTGCACGGTGTGAGGTTAACCTCTGTCACTCTCTAATGAGTGGAGCTAGCGTCCCTGGTCTTCTGATTCATTCAGAATCTCGTCTATATGATTGTAGCATTGAGCGTTCAAATTGGCAAAACAGCAAAGGATTTTAAATTCCTGGGATGAGGATTCGTCTCCGATAGACCTGTAACCTGCGCTCTAGGGAATGGCGGCGACTCTTCGGACTTACGAATGAAAAGAGAGACAACAGAAAAGACCTGAAGCCTGTGTCACACCCAGGATACGGCCCTTTCCTGACTTGGCAGGAGAAAGACCAGAAGCAACCATGAAGAAGCCTCTGGACTTTCTACCCACCAAACCGGGAGGTCCGGATCTGGGGAAAGACTCACCCAGGCGTCCGTCCTTCTTCCGAGGACACGGGTTGGATGCAAGGGGCCTGTTCTGCTACCAAGGCTCCGGTTCCTCGTGGAGTCCAGGCGGAAAGGTGGCATCTCTTCCGGTCGTCATCCCTTCGTGGTCGCCAAATTGTTACTTGGAAAAAAAAAAAAAAAAGCCAACCTCGAAATAGGTTAGTAAATGCTTTTTTCATTATCTCGCTGAGGACTGTAGCCTGGGAGACAGTATTTCAGATCGCTTGGAAAGATCTGCTCTGAAGCTTGTTGGCTTACAGGGGATTATATGCAAAAAAAGGGGAAAGGGTGTGCGTGCTTGCCAGCGGTTCGCCAAGGTGTAACTGCGCCTCCCAAGGTGTAATTTCTTCGGTTGTACACATTTAAGTTCGTCGATTTTCACACGGACTCCTGAAAGACCATAGATCCTCTCAATACAGTGTGTTTCTGTCCTTATTGTTCAAAAATATTGCCAGCATGCCTCCCCTTTACTGGTTTTCTGGTTCTTGTGTTTGGTTTCTCCTTGAGGTCCCTTGGAATGGCCACAGGAGGCCGCACAGCTGGAGATGGTATTTAAGGTGATGGCTCGAGCCATTTTGGGGGGTTACTCAGTTTTCCTGGGTCTCCTGTTATTAAACTTATGTTTTGCACCTGTTAACCCATTTTATATTAATTGATTAGACTAGTCAGAGAACCTAGAAGGAAAAAAGGAAAAACGTTACCACGCCTACAGTATGGTTTAGGTACTAGTCCTCTGATCCTCTCATCTTTGTTTTGTTTCTTTTTTTGTTTAATATTTTATTTATTTGTCAGACAGCACAAGCAGGGGAGGGGGGCAGCAGGCAGAAGGAGAAGCAGGCTCCTCCCTGAGCAAGGATCCCATTGCTGGGCTTGATCCCAGGACTCCCAGAATCATGATCTGTGGGGAAGGCAGCCCCCCCTTAACCCACTGAGCCACCTGGCGTCCCTATCTCCCCCCTCCATCTTTGAAACAAATTTTACTGAGAAGGAAAACAACCTTCATGATGAAACATGGTTGTGATTTTTTTTTTTTTGGCTTTCCTGTCCTCCCCACTGGTAATTTTCTTTGCTGACATTTTTTTTTTCGCTTTCTCTAGTTTTAACATCTGTTCATCAGCAAAACAGAACACTGTCCATTATGCACAATACCCTCAAAGGCTCTCCCTGGGGGATTGAGATGTTTATCTCTCAAGCTGAGAAGTGGCATTGCATGGGTCCCTGGTGTGTTTTTTTGGCCTGGTAGGCTAGCATCTTCTGGTTAGGAGCTGGCCTCCCCAGCACAGCACCTCACTAATTTCAGGCTGTGGCCGACCAAGAACGCCTTGTGCCTTCTGCTCTCCCTGGCACACGGCTGACATCACACTGCTTACTCACCGTGATTCATGCAGTGACTGCATGGACGGCCTTCTGAGAAGACCAACCAGCATCCCTCGTCTCATCTCATTACTGGGTTCTGAAGCTTCCCTTTGCTCATGAGGAAAACGCTTTTTACCTCAAAGAGCTATTGTGAGGAACAAAAATAGAACTAGCTGTGAAGCACTCTGCACACGCCAAGTAAATGTGAGTCACCCCGGGACTCTCAAGTAGGACTGGGCTCAGCTGTAACATAAACCATGCCCTCCCCCGCCCCCCAATCCCAGCGGCTGAAACAGGGTAGAAGTTTATTTTTCTCTCATGATTAAGTCCAAGGGAAGTTGTAGGGGAGGAAAAATAATTTTCCTTTTCCCCTTCTGAGTTCTGAGCCCAGAGCCCTGCAATAGAAGATTAACAAGGAGAAAACCTGCTCCCCCCAGCAGTGGTTTATTAACCTGTTGGTCTCCTGTATGTGTGGGAGAGACTCAGGGAAACTGAGCAACTCTCCGAGGTGGCCTAACCAGTTTTTTTTTTTTTTTTTTAAGATTTTTTTATTTGAGAGAGAGGGTGAGAGTGTGAGAGAGATAACACAAGCGGGGCGGGAAGGGGAGAGGGAGACTCCCCTGCTGAGTGTGGAGCCTGATTCGGGGCTAGATCCTGAGACACTACCCCCCCAGTCCCCGACCCCCCCCGCCCCTCCCCAGTCATGACCTGAGCCAAATGCACATGTTTAACCTACTGAGCCACGCAGGCGCCCCTGACCTAACTGGCTTAAATACTATCTTCAGCTAAAGGCAAAAGAATGAAAGTTACTATGTGTGGATGTGGATGGCGGGTAGTTCTGAGGGGTGACCCAGAAAAACACAGGCAAACCGGGGTCAGGTGGTTATGCAGATTTAAGTCCGTACCTTCTCCACTGGTTAGAGTTCCTTGTGGCTCAACCTTTCTCTTCTGGTAGTGCGCGGGCCACACCCTTACGGATGGAGAGTTCCCTTATACGTGAAAACGGTCATCACAAAAGGGTTAGCTTGTTTTCAAAGCTGCTTCTGTGTCTCCTGTTTCTCAAAGGAATCATTACAGTACAGAGGCCTGTTTTGGGTTGGTAGCTTCTGCTCCCTTTCAAAGGCTGGAGCACCCCTGATGCATCTCTGCTCCACTGAGCTCTGAAAGATCTAGAATCTCCCCATGTTATTGGTCCGTGGTGTCAGGTTTCTAGTCTCATCGCAGTCTTCTGATCTAAGAGGGGTGCCAGAGCGCCGTCTGGCCCCAAGGAAAGATACACTCCTGTGTGCGTCTTTACCTAATGTGTCACTTCTGATCACCAAATGTGCGGTTAAGTTTCCCGCAATTAGCGGATGCCTGCTGGGTGTCCTACAGTTGAACTGAATTCTAACACTGTCTCCCTGGGGAAAACATCAGACCCCGAAGGGTAAAGGCTCAGTCCCACAAGACTTCTAACCCCCTTCAGACAGCAGGTGTAAGTTTAGGCTCTCACCTGTGCTTCTGACTGACTGTAGATCAGTTCCCACATCTCCCTCCTTGGGTTCGATTAATTTGCTAGAGCAGTTCCCAGAGCTCCAGAAGATAGTTTAAAAAATAATTTTTTATTATTTTTACTTTTAAATTAACATATAATATTTGCTTCAGGGGTACAGGTCTGTGATTCATCAGTCTTACACAACACCCAGCACTCACCATAGCACATACCCTCCCCAATGCCCATCACCCACCCAGCCACCCTGTCTCTCCCACCCCTCCTCCCCTCCAGCAACATTCAGATTGTTTTGTGAGATTAAGAGTCTCTTATGGTTTATCTCCCTCTCTGGTTTCGTCTTGTTTCATATTTTCTTCTCTTCCCCTATGATTCTCTACCTTGTTTCTTAAATTCCACATACCAGTGAGATCATGGGATACTTATCTTTCTCTGATTGACTTATTTCACTTAGCATAATAGCTTCTAGTTCCATCCATGTCATTGCAAATGGCAAGATTTCCTTTTTTTGATGGCTGTGAAGTAATCCATTGCATACATATACCACATCTTCTTTATCCATTCATCTGTTGATGGACATCTGGGCTCTTTCCAGAATTTGGCTATTGTGGACATTGCTGCTATAAACCTTGGGGTACAGGTGCCCCTTCAGATCACTACATTTATATCTTTGGGGTAAATACTCAGTAGTGCAATTGCTGGGTCTTAGGGTAGCTCTATTTCAACTTCTTGAGGAACCTCCCTACTGTTTTCCAGAGTGGCTGAACCAGCTTGCATTCCCACCAACAGTGTAGGAGAGTTCCCCTTTCTCTACATCCTCTCCATCACTTGTCATTTCCTACAGGTTAATTTTAGCCATTCTGACTGGTGTGAGGTGGTATCTCACTGTGGTTTTGATCTGTATTTCCCTGATGCCGTGTGATGTGGAGCACTTTTTCATGTGTCTGTTGGCCACCTGGATATCTTCTTTGCAGGAATGTCTGTTCATGTCCTCTGCCCATTTTTAAAAATTTATTTATTTATTTATTTATTTTTAATTTCTTTTCAGTGTAACAGAATTCATTGTTTGTGCACCACACCCAGTACTCCATGCAATACGTGCCCTCCATAATACCCACCACCAGGCTCACCCAACCTCCTACCCCCCACCCCTCTGCCCATTTCTTGATTGGATTATTTGTTCTTCCAATCCATGAGCATGGAACGTTTTTCCATTTCTTTGTGTCTTCCTCAATTTCTTTCATGAGTATTTCATAGTTTTCTGGGTACAGATTCTTTGCCTCTTTGGTTAGGTTTATTCCTAGGTATCTAATGGTTTTGGGTGCAATTGTAAATGGGATCGACTCCTTAATTTCTCTTTCTTCTGTCTTGATGTTGGTGTATAGAAATGCAACTGATTTCTGTGCATTGATTTTATATCCTGATACTTTACTGAATTCCTGTACAAGTTCTAGCAGTTTTGGAGTGGATTCTTTTGGGTTTTCCACATAAAGTATCATCATCTGCAAAGAGTGATAGTTTGACTTCTTCCTTGCCAATTCAGATGCGTTTTATCTCTTTGTGTTGTCTTATTGCTGAGCCTAGGACTTCTAGTACTGTGTTGAAAAGCATTGGTGTTACTGGACATCCTGCCATGTTCCTGACCTTAGGGGAAAAGCTCTCAGTTTTTCCCAAATGAGAATGATAGTTGCTGTGGATTTTTTTTTTTAATATATGGCTTTTACGATATTAAGGTATGTACCCTCTATCCCTATACTGTGAAGAGTTTTAATCAAGAAAGGATGATGTATTCATCAAATTTTTTTTGCATCAATTGAGAGGATCATATGGTTCTTGTCCCTTCTTTTATTAATGTAGTGTATCACATTGATTGATTTGCAGATGTTGAACCAACCTTGTAACCCAGGAATAAATCCCACTTGGTGATGGTGAATAATCCTTTTAATGTGCTGTTGGATCCTGTTGGCTAGTATTTTGGTGAGAATTTTCACAACTGTGTTCATCAAGGATATTGGTCTGTAATTCTCCTTTTGGATTGGGTCTTTTTCTGTTTTGGGATCAAAGTAATGCTGGCCTTATAAAATGAGTTTGGAAGTTTTCCTTCATTTTGTTTTCTGTTTTTTGGAACAATTTCAGAAGAATAGGTATTAATTCTTTTAATGTTTGGTAGAATTCCCCTGGGAAGCTGTCTGGCCCTGGGCTCTTGTTTGTTGGGAGATTTTTGAGGACTGCTTCAATCTCCTTACTGGTTATGGGTCTGTTCAGCGTTTCTGTTTCTTCCTTGTTCAGTTGTGGTAGTTTTTATGTCTCTAGGAATGCATTCATTTCTTCCAGATTGTCTAATTTGCTGGCATATAGTTGCTCATAATATGTTCTTATAATTGTATTTCTTTGGTGTTCGTTGTGATCTTTCCTCTCTCATTCATGATTTTATTTATTTGGGTCCTTTCTCTTTGATAAGTCTGGCCAGGGGTTTATCAATCTTATTAATTCTTTCAAAGAACCAGCTCCTAGTTTCATTGATCTGTCCTACTGTTCTTTTGGTTTCTATTTATTGATTTCTGCTCTAATCTCTATTATTTGTCTTTTCCTGCTAGGTTGAGGCTTTATTTGCTGTTCTTTTTCAGGTCCTTTAGGTTTAGGGTTAGGTTGTGTATTTGAGACCTTTCTTGTTTCTTGAGAAAGGCTTGTAGTGCTATATGCTTCTCTCTTAAGACTGCCTTTGCTGAATCCCAAAGATTTTGAAGAGTTGTGTTTTCATTTTCATTTGTTTCCATGAATTTTTAATTCTTCTTTAATTTCCAGGTTGACCCAGTCATTCTTTAGTAGGATGCTCTTTAACCTACATGTATTTGAGTTCTTTCCAACTTTCCTCTTATTGTTGAGTTCTAGTTTCAAAGCATTGTGGTCTGAAAATATGCAGGGAATGATCCCAATCTTTAGTACTGGTTGAGACCTGATTTGTAACCCAGGATGTGACCTATTCTGGAGACTGTTGCATGTGCACTAGCGAAGAATGTGTATTCTGTTGCTTTAGGATGGAATGTTCTGAATATATCTCTGAAGTCCATCTTGTCCAGTGTGTCACTCAAAGCCCTTATTTCTTTATTGATCTTTTGCTTAGATGATCTGTCCATCGCAGTGAGGGGAGTGTTATAGTCCCCTACAATTATGGTATTATTGTCTATATGTTTCCTTTTTTATGATTTTGTTTTTAATTGGCTTATATAATTGGCTGCTTCCATGTTAGGGGCATAAATATTCACAATTGTTAGATCTTTTCATTGGATAGACCCTTTAGGTATGATATAGTGTCCTTCCTCATCTCTTATTATAGTCTTTGGCTTAAAATATAATTTGTCTGATAAAAGGATTGCCACCCCAGCTTTCCTTTGATGTTCTTTAGCATGGTAAATGGTTTTCAACCCCCTCACTTTAAATCTGGAGGTGTCTTTGGGTCTAAAATGAGTTTCTTGCAGACGGCATATCCATAGGTCTTGCCTTTTTTATTCAATCTGATACCCTGTGTCTTTGACTGGGGCATTTAGCCCATTGGCATTCACGGTAACTATTGAAAGATATGAATGTAGTGCCATTGTATTGCCTGTAAGGTGACTGTTACTGTATGTTGTCTCTGCTCCTTTTGGCCTTTCTCTTTGTTTCAAGGACCCCTTTCTATATTTCTTGTAGGGCCGGTTTGGTGATCACAAACTCTTTTAGTTTCTGTTTGTCCTGGAAGTTTTTTATCACTCATTCCAATTTCAATGATAGCCTAGTTGGATAAAGTATTCTTGGCTGCATAATTTTCCTTGTTTAGTACCCTTATTATGTTTTTTAAAAGATTTTATTTATTTATTTGAGAGAAAGAAAGAGAGCAAGCCCGAGCAGGGGAGGGCAGAGGGAGAAGCAGGTTCCCCGTTGAGTAGAGGACACCCCCACCCCCGCCAATGCAGGGCTTGATCCTAGGACCCCAACAGCACGACCCAAGCTGAAGGCAGATGCTTAACTAACTGAGCCACCCAGGCACCCCCTGAAGACCATTTATTTACTGAATTACCAGTTTAGTATGAAGGGGAACAAAATATACCACCTCAAAATATGCCTCTTTGGCATGAGGATTATTTCAAGCTGGTTATTTTATTTTTATTTTATTTATTTTTTAATATTTTATTTATTTATTTGACAGAGATCACAAGTAGGCAGAGAGGCAGGCAGAGAGAGAGGGGGGGGTAAGCAGGCTCCCCTCTGAACAGAGAGCCCGACATGGGGCTAGATTCCAGGACCTGAGGATCATGACGTGAGCCAAAGGCAGAGGCTTTAACCCACTGAGCCATCCAGGAGCCCCTAAGCTGGTTATTTTAAAGAAACTACAGGCATAGCATGTGTGGATGGGTTTGACTCTCTGGGTTTGGGTGGCCCTGAGGCTCTGTTTGGATGATGTGGCATTTAGAGCACAGATACCTCAGCTGTACTATCTATTCCTGGGTCAGTCAGGGGCCAGTCAGGAGACAGAAAACAACACCAGTCATTGGAGAGAACTTGTTTTATTTTACTTTTTCTAATCTTATTCTGAAATAATTTTAAACTTACAGGAAGTTTTAAAATTCATTCAGAGAATTCCCATATACCCTTCTCCTGGCTTTCTCTAATATTAACATCCTGCATAACCATAACCACAATACAATGATCTAAACCAGGAAATGAACACTGATAAAATACTACTCACCACACTACAGACTGGTTGGAATTTCTCTGTTTGTCCCGCTAATGTCCTTTTTCTGGTCCAGGCTCCAAACCAGGATCCCACATTTCATTTAGTTTTCATGTTTCCTCAGTTTCCTTTGTTTTTCATGACGTTGGCACTTTTGAAGAGTACTGTCCTGTTACTTTGCAGGAATATCTTTCAACTGGGGCATCTGCATAGCTCAGTCAGTTAAACGTCTGACTCTTTCTTTCAGCTCGTGTCATGATCTCAGGGTCTTGAGATTGACCCTGGCAGGTGGGCTCCACACTCAGTGGGAAATCTGCTTCTTTCCCTTTTATTTTTTTAAGATTTTATTTATTTATTTGACAGAGAGAGATCACAAGTAGGCAGAGAGGCAGGCAGAGAGAGAGGAGGAAGGAGGTTCCCTGCTGAGCAGAGAGCCCGATGTGGGGCTCGATCTCAGGACCCCGGGATCATGACCTGAGGTGAAGGCAGAGGCTCAGCCCACTGAGCCACCCAGGCACCCCTGCTTCTTTCCCTTTCCCTCTGCCCCTTCCCCTGGTGTGCATGTGCACGTATGAGCACACATTCCCCCTCTCTCTCAAATAAATCTTAAAAAGAATGTCTCTCAATTTGTCTGATGTTTTCTTATGGTTATATTGAGATGATGCATTTTAGGCAAGAATATCAGAAGTGGTGGCTGTTCCCTTCTCGTTGCTTCTTCTAGGGAGACATGTGACATGTGACGTTGATGTGGATATGTCTTATACTGGTGGTGTTAACTTTGATCACGGTAAGGCAGTGTATGCCAGGTGTCTCCACTATAAAGTTAATTATTTTCCCCTTGTAATCGATCAGTATCTTTGTACTAAAGATCTTTGAGTCTCTGCAAATTTCTTATCATACTTTCACTCACTAGAGTTAGAATCATTGATGCTTTCTCCTTGCAACAATTACGACTGTAGTGATTGCCAAATGGTGCTTTTTCTAATTCTACCATTTCTTTGTTAACTGAAATTCTACCATAGGAAAGAGTATTCCCTTTCCCCTACTGAGTTATTTATGTATTTATTTTCACTTGTATGGACTTGCACAGAAAACATTTAAGACATTATAAACTAGTTATAAAGTTGTTCACTGGGTACCTGAAAAGTTGAACAAGTTTTCACTTTCTAGCATTATTAGCCATTAGAAAAATGCTAAGTAAAACCATGAGATAGTACTAACCAACTCTCAGAACTGGCAATAATAAAAAAAAATTGTGACAAGACCAAAAGCCGGTGGGGGTGCAGGGAAACTGGAGGTCTCCTACATAGCAGGTGGAACTGTAAAATGGTACACTCTGGAGAACACTTGAGTGGTTTCTTAAAGTTGTCCTACAACCACCATATGCTCTAGCTAGTGAACTCTTGGCCATTCATCCCACAGAAATGAAAACTTAAAGAAATGGGGAACTCTGAATCTTAGAAAATAAATATTAAACTTGGTGGGGGATGGTACCTGGCTGGCTCCGACGTAGAGCACATGACTTTTGATCTTGGGGTCGCTTCTTGAGTTCAAACCCCATACTGGGCATAGAGTTTACTTAAAAAAAAAAACATTAGACTTGGAAGCAAAAATAAAAATTAAAAAAAAAAGAAAACTAATGTTCATACAAAAACCTTTATGAACAAATGTTTGTAGCAGCTTTATTTGTAAGATCCCCAACCTGGAATCCATTTGCTGTCGTTCAGTGGTTGAGTGGTTAAACAGACCACTACATCCACACTAAGGAATACTACATGGCAACAAAAAAGGAATGATCTAGAGATACAACAACTTGGCTAAATCTCTAGGGAGCCATGTCAAATGAAAAAAGTCAGTCCCTCAAGTTTATGTACCATATGATTCCATTTTATATTAGAATTTTGAGATGGTAAAGTTGTAGAAATTCAGAGAGACTAGCGATTGCCCTGGGGTTAGAGAAGAGTATGGGTGGGGATGAGAGAGAAGAGGCTGCTGGGGTTCTAGACTGGCATCAGGAGGGGTGCTTGTAGGGATAGAGCTGTTCTGTGTATTGACTGCGGTGCATACACATCCCTGCATCGGTGATAAAGGTGTATAGAACTATATACACAAACACACAAGAATGAGTACAAGTAAATGGGAAATAGGAGTAAAATCATTGGATTGTATCAACATCAATATCCTGGAAGTGAGATTACACCACAGTTTTGCAAGATGTTGCCACTGGGGGAAACTGGGTAAAGCGTACCAGGGATCTCCGTGTTGTTTCTCACAACTGCGTATGAATCTATCATCTCCGTAGAATTTCTAATTAAAAGAAAGTGAACGGGGGGCACTCGGGTGGCTCAGTCAGTTGGGCAGGAGCGCCTCTTGACTCGGGTTCAGGTCAAGATCTCAGGGTCCTGGGATCAAGGCCTTTGACTCTGTGCGCACTGGAGAGTCGGCTTGAGATTTTCTCAATTCCTCTTCCTCTGCCTGTTCCCCTGCTGGTGTGCGCATGCATGCGTTTTCTCTTTCTCTGTAAAACAAGTCTTAGAAAAACAAACAAAAAACCAAGCAGTGAATACTAAGACATCAAACTGGTAGCAACTGCAGGAAGCAGCTACCACCCCCTTGCTAAAGGAGCAAAGGGAGGATGACAGAATTATTAAAATTTAGAAACTTGGAGGAGGGACCCACGAGGATGAAACTTAGACCTCTCAGGAGGGGCCGCCGCTGGGTCCACGGGAGGAAGTGTTGCTGGCACGTTGCTCTTAGGAGCCAGGACACAAACAGGCCTGAGCATGGTCCTCCTCCTTATAATGGTGCCTCTAGCACCCCCTATTGGCAGAGCTTACCGAGGACCCGCTGGCAAAACAAATGTTTGCTGACCCCCCAGCCCTGGATCACAAGGGTGGGTTTGGAGACAGTAACTGAGTAACTGGCCTCGTCCCCAAAGATGAGCGGTCTCCTCCTGTTGAAAAAAATGCACAGAAAAGACGGCAGCTCCACGATCTATGTCAAAGTGGGTACTCATGTAACCACCACCCACATCTAAACCCTCCATCTCCCCAGGGCTTCCCCCGGGCTTTCTCCATCTTCCCCTTCCTCTACCCTGCATAGGTAAGCCCCATCCTGCCTCTTATGGTAATTACTTCCCAGCTTTTCTTCATAGCATGCAGCTTTGAATACTCCGGTCTTGCTTGTGTTGTAAGTCTATAGGCACTGAAGCATACCGTGTGCATTCCTTTGTGTCTGCCTTCTTTTAGGACGCATTTTTTTTATGAGCTTTACCTGTGTTCTCTGTGGCTATAGCTTGTCCAGCATACTTGCTATCTGGTAGTTTATTGTAGGAATATACTACAATTGATTTATTCTACTGCTGATGGACCTTGGGATTATTTCCACTTTGGGGAGTCTTAGGAATAATGTTATTATTAATAGTCTTGTACATGCCTCGGTGTGGAAGTGCCTGCATTTCAGTTGAATCTACACCTTGAAGTGGAATCACTGGGTCCTGGTGTGTTCATGTCTTCAACTTTAGTTGATCATGCTGGGCTATTTGCCAACCTACATTCCCTTTGTTGGTGTATGAAGTCCCCCAATCTTCCATGTCGTTATGGGCATTGACGATGGTCTCACACCAGTAGCTGAGTGGCTCTTGGTATCCTGACATTTAACGTACATTTCTCTGATGACTAATGAGGTTGAGAATATTTTCCTATGTTTATTGGCTAGTTTGATACTCACTTTCGTGAAGTCCTTGTTCGAGTCTTGCACATTTTTCCATTGGCTCGTCTCTCTTACTGGTTTATAGGAAACTGCCCCTCAACGCATCTATTTTGTAATATTTTCTCCCATTCTGTGGTTTGCCTTTTCAGCTGTAATCCTATCTTTTGATAGGTAGTCTTAATTCATCCTTAAGATCCTAAATTTAATCATCTAATTTATCAGTCTCTTTATGGTCTGTAATCCTTTTGTCCTGTTTAAGATGTCTTTTCCTACTCTACCTTATGAAGATATTCTAGGAGGCTGTTTGGTGGAAGCTTTTTATTTTGCCTTGTCACATTTATATCTATATTCTGACCAGAGTTGATTTGTGTGTATGAGGTTATGTAGAAATCAAGATTTATTTATTTATTACGTGGTTACATAATTGTTCTCATATTATTGAAAAGACTGCCCTTTTCCCCACTGCCCACAGCTCTGCCAGTGTCCAGACACGCTGGGATTGTTTCTGGGATTGTTTCTGGGATTTCTGTTTTATTCCACTGGTTTGTGTGTCTGTCTTTGTGCCAATCCACACGAGTTTACCTACTGTAGCTTTTCCTAAGTCTTCAAAGCTGATCAAGAAGTTCTTACACCTTGTTCATCTCTTTCAATATTGCCTTGACTATTCTAGGCCCTTGGGATTTCCATGTAAATTTTAAAATATATTCGTAAAGTTCTACAAAAAACTCAGAAAATCTTGTTAGAATGTTGAATTTGATTGCGTTGAGTCTGTAGACCAGTTTGGGGAGAATTGACATCTTTGTAATAATGTATCATCTCATTCATGGCTATCATATATTTCTCCTTTCATTTAGATCTTCTTTCAAGTTTTTCAATAAAATCTTATAAACTATAAATCACATAGGAGTCCTGCACGTGTTTTTGTCAGACTTATTCCTAGGTGTTTGATGTTGTTCAAATCTTGTATACTTCTTCTGACTTTTTGTTTTCTTGTCTATCATTACTGAGAGAGGTATGTTCAAATAGACCTCTATTATATTGATTTGCCTATTAGGCAAATTGGGAATTTCCCAAAATTAGGAATTTTTTTCTTTGAGGCTAGGTTATTAGGTGATTATCAATATAGAATTGCTCTATCTTCCTGGTGACTTGAACTTTTTTTAAAGTTTTATTTATTTTAGAGAAGGAGAGGGAGAGCAAGAGGGAGCATGTGTGAGAGTGGGGGGAGCAGGATACGGAGACAATCTCAAGCAGACTCTCCACGGAAGTGGGGCTCAATCTTACAACCCTGAGATCATGACCTAAGCCAAAACCAAGAGTCGCACGCTCAACTGAGCCCCCGGGCGCCCCTGAATTGAGCCTTTTAATCATGATGCAATGACCTCTAGTAATGCTTTTTTTTTTTTTTTTTTTAAGATTTTTTAAGTCCTCTCTACACCCAGCATGGGGCTTGAACTTACAACCCTGAGATAAAGAGTTGCGTGCTCCACCCACTGGGCGGGCCAGGCACCCCTTTAGTAATGCTTTTAACTTAGTTTATTTTCTCTAAAATTAGTATAACTACACTGGTTTCTTTTGGTTAATGTTCTCATGTCTTTTTGATGTTTTTATTTTACTTCTCTATCCTATGCTTAAGATGTGTCTTTTAAGTCTAGAGACTAAAATTTTCAAAAGTATCTGATAATCCTTTTTTTTTTTTAAAGATTTTATTTATTTATTTGACAGACAGAGATCACAAGTAGGCAGAGAGGCAGGCAGAGAGAGAGGAGGAAGCAGGCTCCCCGCTGAGCAGAGAGCCATATGCAGGGCTCAATCCCAGAACCCTGGGACCATGACCTGAGCCGAAGGCAGAGGCTTTAACCCACTGAGCCACCCAGGTGCACCTCTGATCATCCTTTTAATTGGAGCATTTAGTCTATTTGCATTTAATGGAATTTAAAAAATTTATTTGGGTTTACATTTGCCTTCTTACTAAGGGCCAATGGTTTGTCCTACCTGTTCTATATTATTCTTTCTCTTCTTTTGGCTTGATTTAATATTTTTTTATTCCATTTTCAATTAGCTTGGAAGTTATTAATTTTTCTGTTTCTTTTAATTCTGGTTAGTTAACAGTGTTACATTAGTTTTAGGTGTACTGTATAGTGATTCAACACTCTTTTTTCTTTTTTTTCCTCGCCTCCTCCCTCTTCCCTCCCTCTCTCCTTCCCAAGATTTTATTTATCCATTTGACAGACAAAGTGAGAGAGGGAACACAAGCAGGGGTAGTGGGGGAGGGAGAAGCAGGCTTCCCGCTGAGTAGGGAGCCCGATGCAGGGCTCGATCCTAGGACCCCAGGCTCATAACCTGAGCCAAAGGCAGACCCCAACGACTGAGCCACTCAGGTGCCCCTGATTCAACACTTTCATTCGACACCCAATGCTCATCACAAGTGCACACCTCAGTCCCCATCACCTGTTTCACCCGTCTCCCCACCCACCTCCCTTCCCTGGCAACCATCGATTTGTTCTCTCTAATTAAGAGTTTGTTTCTGGTTTGTCTCTCTCTTTTTCCCTTTTGCTTGTTTTGTTTCTTAAATTCCACATATGAGTGAAATCCTATGGTATCTGTCTTTCTCTGACTGGCTTATTTCACTTAGCATAATACTCTCCAGCTCTATCCACATGGGTGCAAATGGCAAGATCTCATTCTTTTTGATGGCTGCGTAGTATTTCTTTGTCTGTAGAAGCCACATCTTCTTTATCCGTTCATCAGCTGACGCATACTTGGGCTACTTCTGTAGTTTGGCTATTGTAAATAATGCTGCAAGAAGCAGAAGGTGTATGTATCCTCTTGATTTAGTGTTTTTGTATTTTGGGGATAAATAACCAGTATGATTACTGGATCATAGGGTAGTTCTGTATTTTCCTTGACTTTTAATTTTTAAAGATTTATTTATTTGACAGAGAGAGATCACAAGTAGGCAGAGAGGCAGGCAGAGAGCGAGAGAGAGGGAAGCAGGCTCCTCGCTGAGCAGAGAGCCCAACACGGGGCTCGATCTCAGGACCCCGAGATCATGACCTGAGCCGAAGGCAGAGGCTTGACCCACTGAGCCACCCAGGCGCACCCCTGACTTTTAATTTTTATTTAAAAATTTTTTTGCTCTGTTTTAAAAAAATTTTTAAATTTAAATTCAATGTAGGTAGCATACACTGTATTATTAGTTTCAAAGGTTGAGTTGAGTGATTCATCAGTTGCATTAAACACCCAGTGCTCATTCCATCCTGTGTCCTCCTTAATGCCCATCCCCCAATTAATCCCATTTCCCCCACCCACCTCCCCTCCAGCAACCCTCAGTTTGTTCCCTATAGTTAAGAGTCTCTTATGGTTTGCCTCCCTGTCTGTTTTTTATCTTATTTTATTTTTCCTTCCTGTCCCTCATGTTCATCCGTTTCGTTTCTTAAATTCCGTATATGAGTGAAATCATACAGTATTTGTCTTTCTCTGACTGACTTATTTTACTTAGCATAACACCCTCAAGCTCTATCCACAGCACTGCAAATGGCAAGATTTCATTCTTTTTGATGGCCAACCAGTATTCCATTGTATATATATACCACATCTTCTTTATCCATTCATCTGTCGATGGACATCTGTCCTCTTTCCATAGTTGGCTATTGTGGACATTGCTGCTACAAACCCTGCGGTGCACGTGTCCCTTCATATCACTACTTTTGTATCCTTTGGATGAATACCCAGTAGTGCCATTGCTGGGCCATAGGGTAGCTCTATTTTTAACTTTTTGAGGAACCTCCATGTTGTTTTCTGGAGTGGCTGCACAAGCTTGCATTCCCACAAACAGTGTAAGAGGGTTCCCCCTTGTTTGCATCCTCTCCAACATCTGTAGTTTCCTGCCTTTTTAATTTTAGCCATTCTGACTGGTGTGAGGTGATATCTCACTGTGGTTTTGATTTGTATTTCCCTGATGCTGAGTGATGTGGAGCATTTTTTTTTTCATGTGTTGGCCATTTTTGTGTCTTCTTTGGAGAAATATCTGTTCATGTCTTTTGCCTCATTTAAAAAAAAGATTCATTTATCTTAGAGAAAGAGAGTGAGAGGGGATGGGCTGGGTGGGGAGAGAGAGAGAGAGAGAGAGAGAGAGAATCTCTAGCAGACACACCAGTATGCATGCAGCCCAGTGTGGGGCTTGATCTCATGACCTTGAGATTGTGACCCAAGCCAAAATCGAGTCAGTCGCTTAACTGACTGAGCCATGCAGGCACCCCTGCCCATTTAAAAAAAAAATATTTTTAAAGATTTTATTTATCTATTTGACAGAGAGAGATCACAAGAAAGCAGGCAGAGAAAGGGGGAAGCAGGCTCCCCACCAAGCAGGGATCCCAACATGGGGCTCGATCTCAGGCCCCCGAGACCGTGACCTGAGCCGAAGGCAGAGGCTTGACCCACTGAGCCACCCACCCTCCCCGCCCATTTATTTTATTTTACTGGATTATTTATTTTACTGGATTATTTGTGTTTTGGGTGTTGAGTTGTATAAATTCTTTCTATATTTTGGATATTATCTTTTTATCACGTATGTCATGTGCAAATATCTTCTCCCATTCTGTAGGTGACCTTTTAGTTTTGTTGATTGTTTCCTTTGCTGTGCTGAAGCTTTTCATCTTGATGGAGTCCCAGTGGCTTTTTGCTTTTCTTTTTCTTTTTTTAAAATAAGATTTTATTTTATGCATGCATGATCAGGGGAGGGGCAAAGGGAGAGGGAGAGAGAATCTCAGGCAGGCTTCACCCTCAGTGTGGAGCCTGATGTGGGGCTTGATCTCATGACCCAAGACAAAAACCAAGTGTTGGATGCCCAACTGAAGGAGCCACCCAGGTGCCCCAGGATTTTATTTTTAAGTGATCTCTATACCTAATGTGGGGCTGGAATTTACAATGCCAAGATTAAGAGGCATGTGCTCTACTGACTCAGCCAGCCAGGTGCCCCTTGCTTTTCTTTTTCAAGATTGCTTTTGCCCTTCGAGGTCTTTGGTGAATCCATACAAATTCTAGGATTGTTAATTCTAATTCTGTGAAAATTGCTGTAGGTATTTTGGTAGGGTTTGCATGAAATAGGTAGATTGCTTTGGGTAGTATAGACATTTTAACAATGTTCTTCCAACCCATGGGCGTGGAACATCCTTCCATTTCTTCGTGTCACCTTTAATTTCTTTCATCCATGTTTTATAATTTCCAGAGTATATGTCTTTCATCTCTTGGGTTAAATTTAGTCCTAGACATCTTATTGTTTTTGGTACAATTAATTGTACATGAAACTGTTTCCTTAGTTTTACTTTCTGCTGCTTCATTATTAGTGTATAGGAATGTAACAGATTTCTGTACACTGATTTTGTATCCTGTGACTTTACTGAATTTGTTGATCTGTTCTAGTAATCTTTTTGGTGGAGTCTTTAGGGTTTTCTATATAGAGTACCAGGTCATTTGCACATAGAGTTTTACGCCTTCCTTCCTTACTGGGATGCTTTTTATTTCTGTATGTTGTCCAACTGCTGTGGTTTGGGCTTCTAATACTGTTGGATAAAGTGGTGAGAGTGGCCATCCTTGTCTCATTCCTTTAGGAAAATCTCTCAGGGTTTCACTATTGAGTATAATGTTAGCTGTGGGTTTTTCATAGATGGTCTTGATCATGTTGAGGTGTGTTCCCTCTACACCTACTTTGTTGAGAGTTTTTATCATGAGTGGATATTGTACTTTGACAAGGGCTTTTTCTGCATCTGTTGAAATGATCATTTTTTTTAATCCTTTCTCTTGTTGATGTGTTGTGTCTCATTGATTTTTGCAAATATTGAACCGCCCTCACAGCCTGGAATGAATCCCATTTGATTATGGTGAATGACTTTTTTAAAAAGCTTTATTTATTGAGAGAGATAGAGAGAGAGAACATGAGAGGGGAGAAGGTCAGAGGGAGAAGCAGACTCCCTGTGGAGCTTGGAGCCTGATATGGGACTCGATCCTGGGACTCCGGGATCATGACCTGAGCTGAAAGCAGTCGCCCAACAAACTGAGCCACCCAGTGCCCTATGGTGAATGATTTTTTTAAAATGTATTGTTTGATTTGGTTTGCTAGTATTTTGTTGAGTATTTTTGCATCTGTGTTCATCAGAGATACTGGCCTGTAGTGTCTTTATCTGGTTTTGGTATCAGGGTAATGCTGGCCTTGTAGGATGAATTTGGAATTTTGCTTTCCATTTATTTATTGATTGATTTTGTACCTTGAGAATAGGTATTAACTCTTCTTTAAATTTTGGTAGAATTCTCCAGTGAAGCCATGTGATTCTGGACTTGTTTGTTGGGAGTTTTTTATTACTGATTCCATTTCGTTGCTGGTAATTGGTCTATTCAAATTTTATATTTGTTCCTGATTCAGTTTTGGTAGGTTATATGCTCCTCAGAATTTATCCACTTCTCCTAGATTGTCCCATTTGTTGGCATATAAATTTTCATAATATTCTAATTATCTTTTATATTTTTGTGGTGTTGGTTATTTCTCCTCCATTTCTGATTTTGTTTAGTGCTTTCTCTCTCTCTCTCTTTGTCATGAGTCTGGCTAAAGGTTTGTCAATTTTATCGATCTTTTCAAAGAACCCACTCCTGTGTTCATTGATCTGTTCTATTATATATATATTTTAAGTCTCTGTTTAATTTATTTCTGCTCCAGTCTTCATTATTTCCTTCTTTCTAGTGACTTTGGGTTTTGTTTGTTCTTTTTTCTAGCTCCTTAGGTGTAGTTTAGGTTGTTTGAGATTTCTTGCTTCTTGAGGTGGGCCTGTACTGCTATAATCTTCCCTTTTATTTATTTTTATTATTTTATTTTTGAAAAGATTTTATTTATTAGAGAGAACATGACAGAGAGAGAGTGCACGAGCAGGGAGAAGAGGGAGAAGCAGGCTCCCCACCGAGCAAGGACCCTGATGTGGGGCTCGATCCCAGGACCCTGAGATCATGACCTGAGCCAAAGGCAGATGCTTAATCAGCTGAGCCACCCAGGTGCCCTTATTTTCAATTTTTAAAAAAGAATTTAGTTGAGAGAGAGTGTGTGCAAAAGAGAGCACAAGCAGGAGGAGCTGCAGAGGGAGAGGGAAAAGCAGACTCCCCGTTGAGCAGGGAACCTGACAGGGGGCTCGATCCCAGGACACTGGGATCACGACCTGAGCCGAAGGCAGACGCTTAACCCACTGAAGCCCTCAGGCGCCCCTATTCTTCCCTTTCAGAACAGCTTTTGCTGCATTCCAAGGATTTTTGACCATTGTGTTTCATTCTCTTTTGCCTCCTTGTATTTTTTTTTTTTTAATTTCCTCTTTGATGTCCTGGTCCACCCGTGCCTTGTTGAGTCGCATGTTCTTCAACCTCGCGTATTTTATTCTTTCCAGGTTTTTTTCTTGTGGTTGATTTCTGGTTTCATAGCGTTACGGTTGGAAAAGCAGCATGATATAACTTCAGTCTTCTGGAATTTCTTGAGACTTGTTTTGTGGCCTAATATGTGATCTACTCTGGAGCGCGTTCCATGTGCCCTTGAAAGGAATGTGTACTTTGCTGTTTTTGGATGGAATATTCTGAATATATCTCTTAGAACATCTGGTCCAATGTGTCATTCAATGCCACCCTTTCCTTGTTGATTTTTCTGTCTGGATGATCTGTGCATTGGTGTGAATGGGGTGTTAAAGCCCCCTACTATTATTTTTGTCTCATTATCGAGTTCTTTCTTTATGTCTGCTGGTAGTCTCTTTATGTATTTGGGTGCTCCCGTGTTGGGTGCGTACATATTTACAATTGGTACATCTTCTTGCTGGATTGTTCCCTTTATGATTACGTAGTGACCTTCTTTGCCTCTTGTTACAATCTTCATTTTACAGTCTATTTTGTCCGATGTGAGTATTGCTACCCCAGCTTTCTTTTTTCTTCCATTTGCAGGATAAATGCTTTTTCACTCCTTCACTGCAATCTGCATGTGTTTAGGTCTCAAGTGAGTCTCTTATATGCAGCATATATGCGGGTCCAGCTTTTTTCCATTCTGATACCCTATGTCTTTTCACTGGAGCATTTAGTCCATTCACATTCAGAGTAATTATTGTTGGGTGTGTACTTACTGCCATTTTCTTACTTGTTTTGAGGTTGTTTTTGCAGTTCTTCTCTGTTCTTGTGTTCCTTTCTTCCCTTGTGGTTTGATAGCTTTCTTTTTTTTTTTTTTAAGATTTTATTTATTTGACAGAGAGGGCAAGTACGCACAAGCGGGGGGATCAGCAGACAGAGGGAGAGGGAGGAGCAGGCTTCCGGCTGAGCAGGGAGCCTGACACAGGGCTTGATCCCAGGATCCTGGGATCATGACCTGAGGTGAAGGCAGACCCTTAACTAACTGAGCCACCCAGGCACCCTGGTTTAATGGCTTTCTTTGGTAATATACTTGGATTCCTTCTTTATTTTTTCCAGGTCTATTAGAGATTTTTGACTTGTGATTACCATTAGGTTCGTATATAACATCCTATGCTTGTAGCAGTTTATGTTGACGATCATTTAAGTTTGAACCTGTTATAAAAACACTAAATTTTTACTCTCCCTTGCTACGTTTTGTGTAGATGATGTCATATTTATGCCCTTTAGTTTGTGAATCCCTTGACTAATTTTTTTTTTTAATTTTTTTTCCCTTGACTAATTTTTGTAGATGTAATTAATTTTACTGCTTTTATGCTTTAATCTACATACTGGTTTTGTAAGTGATTAACTTGCTACTTTTATTATGTTCGTATATACCTGTGAAATTTTTCCCTTTAATAGTGTTCTTACTCATAATTATGGCCTTTTCTTTTCACTCAAAGGATTCCCTTTATTTATTTTTTATTTTTCAAAATATTTTATTCATTTAATTGAGAGAGAGCATGAGCAGGGCAGGAGCAGAGAGAGAAGGAGAGACAGGCTCCCCACTGAGCAAGGAGCCTGATGCGGGACTTGATCCCAGGGCTGGGATCATGACCTTAGCTGAAGGTAGATGCTTAACTGACTGAGCCACCCAGGCACCCTTCAGAGATTCCCTTTAATATTTCTTGTAAGGTTGGGTTAGTGGTGATGAAGATCTTTAACTTGTTTGTGTGGGAAACTCTTTATTTCCCCTTCTATTCTGAATGATAGCCTTGCTGGATAGAGTATTCCTGACTGCAGGTTTTTTCCTTCCAGTAGTTTGAATAAATCATGACACTTGTGGTCTGCACAGTTTCTTCAGAAAAATCAGCTGATAACCTTATGAGGGTTCTCTTGTATATAACTGTTTTCTTTTTTCTTGTTGCTTTAAACATTCTTTTTTTTTAAGATTTTATTTATTTGACAGAGAGAGATCACAGGCAGGCAGAGAGACAGGGGGAAGCAGGCACCCTGCTGAGCAGAGAGCCTGATGCGGGGCTCGATCTCAGGACCCTGAGATCATGACCTGAGCCAAAGGCAGAGGCTTAACCCACTGAGCCACCCGGGTGCCCCAAACATTCTTTCTTTATCACTACTTTTTGCCATTTTGATTATTATGTGTCTTGGTGTGGGCCTCCTTGGGTTCATCTTGTTGGGGGCTCTCTCTCTATCCTGGATCTGGAGGTCTGTTTCCTTCCCTAGATTAGGATAATTTTTAGCTATTTCTTCAAATACATTTTCTGTCCCTTTTTCTGTCTCTTCTCCTGTTGGGGTCCATATAATGTGAATGTTATTATGCTTGATGGTGTTGTGGCGCTCCCTTAACTTACTCTCATTTTTTATTGTTTTTTACTTTTGTTCTTCAGCTCGGTTGCTTTTCATTACTCTGTCTTCCAGGTTGCTGAGCCGCCTCCTGCCTCCTCTAATCCACTATTGTTTCCCTCTAGCATATTTTAAATTTTAGTTATTGAGTTTTTTTTGTTTTGTTTTGTTATTGAGTTCTTCATCTTTGCTTCTTTTTTTTCTGTTTCGCTTTGCCGAGGGCCTCACTGGGATCCTTCACTCTTTTTGCAAGTCCCGTGAGCATCTTTATGACTATTACTTTGAATTCTTTGTCAGGCATATCTCTTATCTCTGTTTCATTTGGTCCTTTTGTTGTGGTTTTGTCCTGTTCTTTTACTGGGGACATGTTCTTCTCTCTCCTCCTCTTGTCTAACTCTCAGCGTCCGTCCGTGTGTGTTAGGAAAGTCAGCTGCATCTCTTGTTCTTCAAAGTAGGGGCCTTATGAAGAGGAGGTCCCATAGTGCCCTGCCGGGCACTGTTCTCTGTTCACCAGCACCGGGCCCTTCCAGGGTGTCTCCTGTGTGCGTTCCTTTTGTGCTGAGCTGCCTTTGCCTTCAGTCCAGTTGGCGGTAGTGGCGCCCTCTGCCTGCCCTGGGCAGGGTTTGGTCCGTGTGGTCTCAGTGGGCCAGTCTGAGGCTTGAGTTGGGTCAGACCAGATGCCTGCCCTCAGTCTATGTGCCGGAACTGCGGTCGCGCTGACCCACAGGGTGCCTTCCCTGTGTTGTCCCCTGAGAGGCTTTTATTGGGCAGGGAGCCTGTACGCCAACCGGATGGCTGGCCCCAGCTCACCTGTTGGGGGTTGCGTGACCCCGAACTACAGGGCCGTCATCTTGTTCTGTTCCTTGTGACGGTTTTGTCAGTGAGCAGGGCTGGCGTTCAGATCCGGGGTCTTTCCCCAGGGCACCACGGGGGCTGCCGTTTAACTGGCATGTGTGAGCTCATCGTCCCCTCTCCCCACGACAGGAGGCAAGTCGGAGTCGTTACTGGTCACTGTCAAGGGCTGCCTGCAGAATGAGATGTGATGGGAGCCACTCTGGAGGGGCTCCTGGTGGAGTGGGGTGGGGGGGGCAAGCATGCAGGAGAAGGCTGGGAGGGTACAGAGAGCATAAGGTATTAGCAGGACACGTGGGGAGCATTTGTGCTGCCTCCTGCAGGGGTCCTGCTCTTGAGGCCTGGGGGAGGGGAAAGAAGTGGCACCTGCCAGTTCTCTTGTTTTTGGAGAAGTTTCCTAGAGATCCCTGCCTCTCCAGTGCGTGGTCCATGATCAGGAAATCAATCTCCTTCCCGTATACCGCACGTGCCTTTCACACTGCTGCTTCTGTGCTGTAGCTGAGCGGGGCTGTTTGTTGTCCTGTCTCTTTAAGGTCAAGCACTCAGTTCCCTCTCACCCCAGCTCCCCCCCCCCCACTGGCTCTCCCGGAGTTAAGTCTGCTGATTTTTTAAAAAAAGATTTTATTTATTAGAGAGAAAGCATGAGCAGGGTGGGGGGGCAGAGGGAGAAGCAGACTCCCTGCTGAGCAGGGAGCTCTATGTGGGGCTCGATCCCAGGACCCTGGGATCATGACGTGAGCCGAAGGCAGACACTTCACTGACTGAGCCACCCAGGTGCCTCCTAAGCTTGATAATTTTTAAAGTACTCCGGGTTAAGCCCCTTGAGTGTAAAATCTCTAGAAGGTGAGCCCCCCCTGAGTTTGAAAGAAGGATGTGACAGGGATTTGCCCTCCCACAGTGGCTCCCCCAGGTATCCATCTCTTTACCTATTTTCTCCTCATGTGCCCAGATACTTTTTGTCGTCAGACACTGTATCTGCTCAGTGATTGGTGAGGATGTTTGAGGCTGAGGATGATACCTCCTTCTAGAGATGAGGGACGTTTTCTTGGGCCAGGCGCTCGGGCACAAGCAGGCGGGATCCCTTCAGTCAAACGTCCTGGCTTGAGAAGTTTCGAAGCTGAGGAGTCAGTGTGAGGGTCTGTCTGCGGTGGTTCACCCTTACTCCCAGGAGGCACAGTTTCAGGGGCCCCAGCCAGACTGGCGGATGTTCGCTCGCCCCTCCACAGCTCCCCAACACATGCCCTGACTCTAGTCCCTTCCCCCCCCACCCCCCCACCCCCAGAGGCTGTCACAAGTGCAACTCGGTCTCTTGGCCTGCTTCTCTGGAGGGGACAGATGTCTCCAGAGGAAAATGCCCCTAAGTAAATGCTCACTCCCTTGGGAGTCTATTTTCCCCCAAATCCTGGCCCCCTAATTCTGCATTGTTTTGTTTATTTGCTACAGTCTCCAGATACATTTTAAATATTTCAGTCAGCTGTTTTAGTTGTTTTAAGCATGGGGGTTGGTCCAGATTACATAGTCTGCTATTAGTGGAATGTGAAATCCCTTATTAAGACTTTACATTCTGATTTTCCTGATTATTTGCGAGTTTCAAGAAAAGCCATTCAGATTTTATCTTCTGTGGATTGCCTGTTCATATCTTTGGTCGTTTATTCCCTTTCTGGAAGTGATTTTTATCAATCCTTTTCTTTAATGGTTTATACATCTTGAGCTTTAAAAAATCCTTCCTTAACCTGAGGCCCTAAAATATTTTATTACACACACACACGCACACACGATATATATATATCGTATTTTATTTTTTAAAAAAGATTTTATTATTTTTGAGAGGGAGCACATGTGTGTGTATGATCATGAGTGTGGGAAGAGGGGCAGAGGGGGCAGGGAGAGGGACAAGCAGATTCCGAGCTGAGCACAGAGCCTGAGGCAGGGTTCCATCTCATGACCCTGAGATCCTGACCTGAGCCGAAATCAAGAGTCGGACACTTAGTCGACTGAGCCACCCAGGTGCCCCAATATAGTATTATATTTTATGGATTTTTAAAAAAGATTTTATTTATTTGACAGAGATCACAAGTAGGCTGAGAAGTAGGCAGAGAGAGGAGGAAGCAGGCTCCCTGCAGAGCAGAGAGCCTGTTGCAGGGCTCGATCCCAGGACCCTGGGATCATGACCTGAGCCGAAGGAAGAGGCTTTAACCCACTGAGCCACCCAGGCGCCCCTATATTTTAAAGATTATTTGCTCTTTACAGGTCATTTAGCCATCAAGCATGTTATTGTTCATGTATGATGAGGTAGGAGGTCTAAGTTAAATTTCGCCCTATGGATGGCTTGGTGGAACAGTCCGTCATTTCACCCCTGTGTCAAAGTCCTGAACTGCCATACTCTGTTTTTCACATACTTGTGGCTCTGAGATCTCGGTTTCGTTCCCTGTGTCTGTCTGTCTGTCTCTGTACACTGCCATTATTATTTCCATTAAGCTCTCTAATATGTTTTACTTTCTGGTCGGGCAACTCTCCGCTTAAGATGTTTATTCTTTTCAACCTGCGATGACCTTTCCACGGTAGTTTGTTTCAGCAGATGACCCGTGTCGCCCAGGGAGCCGAAGCCGGCAGCTTGAGTGCTCAGGCAGAAATCCAAAGTGCTTATGAGGGGAATAAATTATTCTGGCTGAATTTCATGCCCTGTACTGAGATGGCCTTTGACTGGGCGCTGCCTCTTTCCCCCTCTTTGCCCACCACGTGCTCCTCCCTGTCCAGCTCTGCCTGTCAGTGGGAGAAGGCTGCCTTGGCAGCCAGGCGGGAGATCTCTTTAGGAATCAGGGCCTGATGGTGGCAGCCTGGCCCAGGCAGTGGGTCCGTGTGGGTTTGGGGGGCTGTTGGCATCAGCCCACTATGCTTTCTACCCTTTGGCTGCTGCCGTGCTGTGTCCTCTGATGGGCCCAGCCAGCGGCCATCTGTCGAATGCTGTGTTGATTCACTTTAAAAACTCTAAATGGGGCGCCTGGGTGGCTCAGTTGGTTGAGCAACTGCCTTCGGCTCAGGTCATGATCCCGAACTTCCAGGATCGAGTCCCGCATCGGGCTCCCAGCTCCTTGGGGAGTCTGCTTCTCCCTCTGACCTTCTCCTCTCTCATGCTCTCTCTCACTCATTCTCTCTCAAATAAATAAATAAAATCTTAAAAAAAAAATCTCTAAATGGCTTCCATTTCCCTTAGCTTTGCTTAAGCAATGATCGCTGTGCCTTATATGTGCCATCATGTACACTTGAGTGTGAACTACAGAACACAAGTGATCTGTGTTCTACTAAAATGGTGGTGTACCACCAGGAAAGTATGTCGTAGGCGTAACTGTTGTGAGGTTCAGGAAGGGTCGGTCACGTGGCGGGCTCCCAGGGAGGAAGGCGGTGGCCAAGGAGGTTTCCAGCTGTTGTGTGCTCTCCTAGTTTCATGTTGCAAACAGCATGTCCGATGGGCGTGCTTCTCCGCATTTTATCCATGGAGGAACTCCGTGCTGGGATTGGGGTGTGCCACAGGAGGGGAGCACAGAGTATAGACATGGAGACCGAGCCATGGAATTGTCCCGCCATGTTGCCCCAACCATCACTAGAGCGAAGGGAGCAAGGGAATGAGTTTGAGAGACGTTAAAAAAAAATTATGTATCAAGTAAAATTGCAAAATAAAGAAAAATTCATTTATTGTCCTCCCTTCATCATCCCACCAGTGTTTGAATTTGGGGCTATTTCTTTATGATGAAGAGCTCTCAGATGCTTGAAGAGGGAGGGGTACAATAAAGGCATTCCAAACACTTAGTGCTTAGAACAGTAGAGTACTCAGTAAATGTCACCGATTTGCTTTAATTAGATTCTTTTATGAAAACTGGTACAGAGAAATGTAATAGTATGAAAAATATCAACTTTAATTTATATGGCTCTTGGTAAATGTCAGTATATTATTTGCAGTGCTGTGAGCTGTGGCTGAAAATGTTAGTTTCATCAACACACACGCTAGCTTTTGAGTATTATATTTTTAAAAATCTGCTAATAATAACTAAATATAACATCTTCAGTGTCTTTTATTTTTCCTAAGTAGTTAAGCACTCACTTAACATCTCAAAAGTTAGTTTTTTGACTTGTAGTCCCTTGATCATTGAGATATTTTTCAGGTTTTTTTAAATTAAAAATTTGATTTATTTTAGGAGCACCTGGGTGGCTCAGTTGGTTAAGTGTCTGCTTTTGGCTCAGGTCATGATCCCGGGGTCCTGGGACCGAGCTTCTCCCTCTCCTTCTGCCCCTACTTTTCCCCTCCCCACGTCTCATGCGCAGTCTCTCTCTAATATATAAAATCTTTAAAAAAATTTATAAGAAAGATTTTATTTTGGGGAGAGTGAGCAAGAGCGAGTGGGCACACAGGAGGGACAGAGAGGGAGGGAGAGAGAATCTCAAGCAGGCTCCTTGCTGAGTGGGGAGCCCGACTCAGGGCTCGATCCCACAACCCTGAGATCATGACCTGAGCTGAAACCAAGAGTCAGTCACCCAGGCCCCCCAACGTTTGTTTTTTAATAGTAGTTTTACCTTGAGTTGTTTATCTGTTCATGCCCATTATTATATATTGGGATGTTAGTATTTTGAACCAGTTTTTGTAAGTTCATTATATAATAAACTCTTTGTATGTCTTATTGATTACAAAATGTCTTTCTGAGTTCATGGTCTACAACTTTTTCATATAAAAATGTATGTTTTTAATGCAACCTTCCAGTTGCTCAGTGACTTCTTTCTCTTGTATAAACTTAAAAGGCTACTCTCTTCTAGAGTTTTACTGATTGCTTCTGTGTTTTCATTTTCTGTCATTTCTTTTTTATATTGAACTCTTTGAAACTCATTTTGGTGTGTGATATCTTAGTTGTCTTAGCTTTAGAATAGATTAAAATCTGGAAGGGCTACTCAGCCTTCATTTACTCTTGTTTCCTTAGTATTTCCTTTAATTAAAATTACAATAAAAAGCCGGTGTTATTCTTTATGAATAATTGTTTTGTAAAGGTCAGAAAATGATTGGATTTTGATTTGGTGTTATATTAAACCTACACATTAATTTGGAAAAACCTGATGCCATTGAAATATTTAGTTCTTCCTTCCAAGAATATTTCTTTATTCAAGTCTTTTACATTCTCAGTGTGGTCTTTAAAAAAAAAAAGAGAGAGAGAGTGGGAATGAGGGAGGGGAGGGACAGAAGGAGAGAGAAAATCTCAAACAGACCCCCCACCCCGGCCTGAGCGGGGAGCCCGATGACCCTCATGACCCTGAGATCATGACCTGAGCTGAAATCAAGAGTGGGATGCTTAACCGACTGAGCCACCCTAGGCGTCCCTCCCATTAGTGTTTTCTGACTTTATCACTACTGCATAAGAGTACTGAGTTCTGTGTTTCTGTATCTGTTCTTTATGAACTTGAATGGATGTCCAGCTGTCCTCTTTGGCACTTCAAGATATACAACGATATTATTAGCAAATACGGACAGTTTTGTCTCCTATTTCTGTCTGTTTATATTTCTTTATTCTGCTTCTGAGCAGTGCTTTGGAAGCATCTTAAACTGTCACGGAGGGAGGAGGATCTGGGACACGAGTTGGGGAGCGGCGTGTTGGGTAGGACTCGCGCAGACACGAGTACGTGTGTGTGTGGCCATGTGACGGGGCCGCTCCGAAGGGTCTCTGAGGGGCAGGATCTGCTTGAACATCTGCCGCTGGTTTACCTGCATTTTCTACTCACTCTTGGCAGAGCGTGTGTTGTTTAGGAAATGTGAAAGATCACGGCACTTTTAATGCCTTTATTGTGTCACTTGTAGGTGGACTATGTTGCTTGTGGGTTAGAGTAGCTAGTCTTTATCTGCTATTTTCTGTCTGATTTTTTTTAAGACTTTTTTTCTTTTTCTTTTTATTTATTTATTTATCTGACAGACAGAGATCACAAGTAGGCAGAGAGGCAGGCAGAGAGAGAGAGAGAGAGAAGCAGGCTCCCTGCTGAGCAGAGATCCTGACACGGGGCTTGATCCCCGGACCCTGGGATCATGACCTGAGCTGGAGGCAGAGGCTTTAACCCACCCAGGCGCCCCTTTCTGTCTGATTTTTAAGAGTTTTTGTTTTTAAAGTAGAACCGGGTGTGGAATTTCGTCAGGTGTCTTTCTGGCAGCTGTGAAATGACCATCCGCTTTTCCACTTTTCTTCTTGTAACTGAGGTATGGCTCATGTACAGCAAAGGGCCCAGGTCGTAGGTGCTCAGTTCAGTGTGTTTTAACGACCGTATATACCCACATAACCACCACCCCAAAGAAGAACTTGAACATTTCCACCACCCAGAAAGTTCTAGGGGGAAGTTCTGTGGTAAGCTGTTGATTTGTGTGGCTGAGCATTTACCACTAGCTCTGTGCATGATCTCCATTTCCCGCTCTCTGGCCTTAGTTTCCCATCTCGAGGGCCAGGGCCTAGAGCCACCGGGGAGGCCCCCGCGGGCTGTCTCCTCTCAAGTAATTCATTGCCCGCTCTGCTGGCAGGACGGATCCAGCTTCTCTGCAGGGCATCCGGCCATGGGGAGGTGGGGAGTGCTGGATAAAGCCACCCCCGAAACGGGAAGAGGGCAAACGGCAGGAGCTGGAAGCTTTTAGTGATCACACCTAAGGATGCATCTGTGGCCGGACAGTTTCTGGGCGCCCCTCCCTAAAAGGTGAAGGTGGGCTGTGGTGAGCAGGTGCGCGCAGTGGGTGTGGGAGACCCACACCGCCCTAAGTGTGGGATTTCGGCGGCAGGCCCACGTCCTGTGTGCTCATTCCTTGAGAAAGTCAGATGCCACCTTTTGGAACATTCTCCCCGGAAGCACCCCTCACCTTTGGCTGGGTTGCTAACGTGCACTACTACATTTGTCCTTTAGGGGGCTTTCTACCCTCTGGCTATTCAAGGTCATGGTCTAGTACCCGGCATTCGTCTGGTTGCCTGGTTTTTGCAGCCCCCCTCACCCCCCACTGCAGTCGTTCGCTGGAGGATACCCGCTGTTATTCAGCTTATTACAGTAAACCGGAGAAAATGCGGAAGTACGTGTTTCTGTTCATTTCTGCCAGCTAAATATTGACCTGTTCGATGTGTTTTCCATGCCACGAAGCACAGAAAATCAGCTTAGTGCTAGTGTTTGGATCTTGGTCCTCTGTATGTTGAGCCGAGCCATCTGAAGAAAGATGACCGGTGATTTCCCTGAATCGAAAGGCCAAGGGCTCAACCTCTTGTGTCTGAATGTGATCTCAACTCTTCTATACAGTTTTTTGGTAGGGGGAGGTTTTCTCAAGAAAAGCAAACAATTGGTCCTAGTTTACGTTCCTCTGATACGAGCCACGTGAACACACTCAGCCCAGCCTGTTTCTGGAGGTGTGCGTGTTCGGACACACGCGAGGGTGGCTCTCTGAAGCCACCAGGGTCCTCTGCTGGGGGAGAGCCCAGGAAAGGGAGGGTGGAGAGTAGGTCACTGAGGCACGCGAGGGGCCGTGTCCCAGACTCCAGCCAGAGACCAAAGCAAACCACCTCCCCCAACCAGGGCAGGAGGCTTCCTCCTGGGGCTCTCTACGCAGACATCAAACAAGACACTTGCTTTCCATGCTGGGCGCCCACACCGCCCTGATCAATTTAGACTTCTATTTCTGGGAGCTGTCACACTTAGATTTCTCTCTCTCTCTCTCTCTCTTTTTTTTTTTTAACCCAAAGCTATTTTAAATCTGCTTCCAAGTGCAACCAACTCAACTTGAACTGCTCTCAGGACGTAGTCTGTGCCAGCTGTGCTGAAGATGGTGACTGCCAGGGTAGACCCCGAGCCAGGGACATGCACCCCCGAGAGTGGGGGCGAGGTTGATCTCTGCTCCCCCCCCCCCAGCCCCCCCCCCCCCATGCATTTGTGGGAAGGTCCTCGAGGCTGAACCCTGGAGAGGAACTCCTTGTCCCTCTAACCCTCCTGTGGTCTGTCCCCCCACCCCTCGCCCCAGCTGTGTGGCCTGCAGTCTGAGGAGACAAGTACCTTTTCATGTTTTATACATTTTATTCATACATTTCTCCAACTTTGAAATGACAAAAGCCCAAGTCTATGGTTTCCCATTACACAGCATCCTACAAGTATGTATATTCTACAAAGAATACTATGGAGTTTCTCTTCCTCCCCCGTCACACAAGAGATAACTGATGAGGGTTCCGTCCATCTCCTGTAACTGGCCATGCACCAGTGCTCTGGTTCCCGCGACAGGGCAGAGGGATCCGGGCGGGAGGGCGTGTGCTAAGGCATGTAAATAGATACACACAGAAAGAAAAGCGGGACATTTACAAAGAATCCGAACCTGTCCGATCCCCTCACCTCCTGGGTGTCGAAGGACCCCTCCTGCACGAAGGCTCTTGTGCGCTAAGGCTTTGCTGTACCCTGCAAATACTTACAATCGGAAATGGTGAAATATACAACAACTGTTAACATCGCTCTCTTTTTATCACTGAGACAATACTTCAAAACCTTTTATAAAAAGGCAATTATACATACAGAAAAAAGAACACGTTGGCAAAACTTTAGGCAAAACAACCCCAGAACTGAGTTTGAAGGGCGACACACCTGCATTGCCATTAAACATGATGCCACAGCCTCGGCATGTGAGGGTGGCGTGGCCTCCGCGTGGGTCCGGCCGCTGGCTCCCCCCCACCCCCCGCCCCGGGCATCATTCCAGGACACAGCTGAGACTGGAAGTCCGTTCCCCCAGTTCTTGGTCTGGTCAAAATGAAAACCAGAGGTGGGGCCGCTCACTGTGGAGGAGCCCCCCTTTCCGCTCCCAAGCAGAACTCCTAAGAGACTGCAGGTCCTCTGCGTCCCCAAGCTGGTCAGCCTCAGGCCTCTCCTTCGGGGAGTGCGCGCACCTTCCCTTGGCTGCAGGCCAGAGAGAAGGGACCTGACACCGGGTCTCTAAGCTGACATCGGTCTGGAGTTGCGCTTGGGGCTAGAAATGAGGTCTCCTTCCTACGTGGTGACAAACATCTCTTTCCATTTTCTTTTGCTCCGTCCATTTGCACAGGTTCAAGAGTTGATGGAGGGTCAGGTGAGAGGTGTGGGGAGGCGGGGGATTTTCTCTGCCTCCGAAGGGCTAAGATGTGGCACTGCCTGTCCTAGAGATGGCATGCCCCTCCTGCTCCTCTCCCTGTGGGCCGGTCTGTCCACCTTCCGTGGCCCAAGAGTGGCAGAGAAAGGAGCAGATGACAGGGATGGGGACCAGTGAACCTACCCTTCGTCTCCCTTCCTTCCTCTTCCTGGATGCGGGCCACAGCCGGGCTTCTTTCGCAAAGCCGGAAGACCCGAGACTTCTGAGAGCTCCAGGTTTAAGGCATACCGATAAGTGGGTGTGGGCCAGGCTGATGGAGCAGTAAGCCTGCGGGGCACAGTCCCTTAAGCGGAGACATCAAATGGAGAGGAAAACCTTACTTCTAAAGGGGTAAGAATAGGAAGAGTTCGCCCGAATGAAATGACTCATGAAGAAAGCTTGTAGCCCTTCTGCAAGCTGCATCAGGAAGCAGAATGCCTTTCGAAGAGGAGGGTTAATTAGAGGTGCAGAACCAGAGAGAGGCGCTGAGGGACCTTCAGTCTGCGACAGGCTGTAATCAGCCTCAGTATCTTAAGCCCTTGTGAAGAGGATGGAATTAGGAAGCTGTGTTCAGTTCTGGAAAAACAGACTCCTCCCCCACCCCTAACACACATACAAGTGCATTTGATGATAGGAAGCAAGGAGGAGGAGGGATGGGGACCCTAAGTGGCTCGTCTTGGGATGCCGATGGCGAGATGCCTTCCCTTTCCCAGGGGGGCTGCGTGGGAGGCATTATAATTAAGAACTCATTAATGAGAAAACCATCTTGCTAGCATTAGCAGCATGTTCTCTTTGCCCCAAGAGACTGACCTGAAACGAAGAAAAGGACATCACATCGGTGGGAGACAACAGAGTTTGCTTTCAGGCTGCCTGTCCCTAAGGGGCCGTGTCCACGCCGGCCATCTCCGCTGTGCTGTTTCCCCGATGGTGGCTCAGCAGACTAAACTTTCTCAAGGAGTGAAGTCGAAGCCTTACTGAGCCGGCAACTACGAGTGATTTGAAAAGCAACAAAGACTGTCCTCTGCAGTAACGGGGTCAGAGGTTTCCACTAGCTCATGGGGGCGTGGCGGTGTGAGATGCCGCGGGCCGCGTGGGGAGGAGGGGCCGCAGAGCCCACGCGGAGGACAGGCTCTGAATGCAAATGGCAAGAAGTCGGTCACCTATTTCTTTTCTTCTCTGCACCAGTATGTTAAACCATCTCAGCTGACAGGAGATACATTTAATTGCATTTTCAGAAGCTACTGTATTATCTTGACGCCGGGAAAACTTCCAGCTGGACTGAACTGAGTGACATGTTCCTTTTTAGTGTTAAAATTGAATCTGCTGCACGTGCAGAGTGACTACCATCTTATTAAAAAAAATCAAGACACTTCTTAACAAAAGATTCTGCATATTAAAGACACCCCCTTTCTGGCTGTGGGGCGTGGGGCTGGAATATGGTTCAGCTGACCAGTGATAAGATTTAATAGTCATCATTTGCTCTGGTCTTTAAAACGGGGGGGGGGGCGGGGATGATTTTGCTGATGGCATGGAAGCAGCAAAGCTTTCTGGTAGTTTTCTCTGATTGCTTAGTGGATGACTGTAATGTAGCAGCAGCTTTGTACGGAAATTACTGTGAATTTAAGTATTTTCTGGCGGGTCATAAAGACATTATTTTTGAGGAAGGCCTATGTGAGTGGAATGGAAAAGATGACCTCTTTGAGAGGTTCCGCCAGAATGAGCTCTGGGTGCAGGGGTTCTGCCGTCCACACGGGGGCGAGAGCCGCGCCTGCCTGTGCACCTCTGATGGAGAAGAGGGGACGAGCGCTAAGTGCTTCTCAATCCTGGGCCCATAGACATTGGAACTAGCTTCGCTTTGCTCTTCTTCTGCTTGATCCGCCTCTGTCAACGGGGCTTAAGAGAGGCATCATCGGCATCTCTGGAGATGTGGCCTTCAAGGGCCTGAGAGGGGTGTGGCCATTTCTAGCAGAGGGAGGGAGTTGGTGTTCCCCACGTGTTAGCTATAGTTTTCTTTGTGCTTCATTGGAAGAGAGGTAGAGCGGGCACTTTCACAGCGAGAAGAGCCCAGATTGTGGTCAGTACCATCGTGGGAATGACTGCCTGGCCTTGGCGTTGGTTAGATTTAAACCACTCCTAACACAGCTCCAAACAACTCTTGGGGTTTCCCTTCTCCATCCAGGGTGTCTCTGGCTTGGTGGTTTGGTCTCCCTGCTGTGGGGCCTCAACAGGGGCCGTTCGCTCAACGCCTGGTAAGTTGCAAACTCATCTGGTCACTGACAAAGGACATCAGAGAGAGAGAGAGAGAGAAAAAAAAATCACCGTTTAATAAGGGTCGGTGGGTGGGGAGGGGGATGCCTGGAAGGGAGTCTCCAGCTGTCTTCTGTGTGTGGTCCTTCAAGAGGAGCCGCGGCAGCTCAGAACCCACCCTGCACACCCTGCCGAGGCACAAAGCAATGAGGCCATCTACCTGACAAGAAGCGACCCGGAGGGTGTTTCCTCCAGGATCCCAGGTTACCAGAACCACTTCACACCCTGCTGCTCTAATAAAGGATCTTCTACTGACCTCTGGCCAAGAGTCAGAAAACCCCCGCCTGCATGTCCTGGGTTGGAAGAATGGGAGAGACCTCGTGGAAGGGCGATGAGATGGTTAATGTCTCTAAAGCAACAAGGATAGATGATTCTCCTGTGCCAAGGGAGATAGCAAGAGGAAGGAGCGACCACAGCTGGCCTCCTGCACATGGCGGCCCGTGGGCGCCCTGCGCTCTGGGAGCCAGACGCCGTCCGAGCTGTGCTCTGGTGGACTGTGGTGCTGTCCTGCCGACTGAGTGTCACTCCGGGCCTTCCGTGGTTCAGTGAGCATCTAGCGGATTATCAAATCTAAAAGATAGGCTTGTAAACCTGAACAAATCTATAATGAAATGAAGGACCCAAAGGCGTTGAATTATTGAACACATAAAAGGAAGTATATTTAAAAAAAAATTGGTCAAACTGTCCTGTTAGTTATCATTTTAAAGGAATTTACAGGGCTGTTATCTTCTTTTGGAATAATTCAGTTTATAGCAAATGCCTAAACTGGTTTCTTCATTGCACAGTATATTCTCTTAAAATGGGTGCTTTAAAACAATTACATACATATTAAAAATCCTCATTTCTTTGCTTAATTAAAACGTTAATACTCTCAGACAACACAGATCTGAAATGGTGAAACCAGCAACTTCCCCTCCCACCTTACAACAAATTAAATTGAGACAAAATTACAAACACATTTCACTACATGATTATTAATAATAAAAATCAGTTTTCTTTATAAAGTTGCCCGAAATGCAAGGGATGTGCATAGGTTTACAACTTAGTCATAATAGCATTTTATTCTTATTCCCCTGGGTGTGCCCCGTGAACGGAATGTACTTTGCTGTAGATTACAGATTGTTTTGTCCAACACAGACACACCGACAGCATAAACGCTCGCGACTGTCCACATGCATTAAGAGTCAAGACCCAACTTCAAATCTCTAAAAGGTTTACAGGGTGCTTCAAAGAGACAGTATCACATTATCTGGATGTTACATAAAGGACTTAAAAAAAAATACTAGTCTAAAAAAAAAAAAAAGAAAAAAGGCCTTTAAAAATTTATGACTGTTTTGTAATCACTAGACTGATTATTTCAAATAAATAAAGGAAAGAAAGATTCCAATCCATAAAATCAGACTCTAAAAAGAATGTAGTGTTCCACCCCCAGTCAAGGTAACAGAATCATTGTTTATTATTAAAATAGATTATAGAAAGCAGCATCTATTTTGTGCAGTTTTTAGGGGTCTTGGAAATAAAAAGCTATGATTTCCAAAAATATAACATTCCAAAGGATTGAATAATACATACATTTAAAGATACATTTTATTAAAGTTTAGGAGAACTGATTAAAAAAGATACTGTCTCTTTAAATTAGTGTGTAATTGTTTTCTCCTCCTATCTATTCGGACATGACAATAATTATAAATGGAGGTCACACTACAACTAGGTAGTCTCTAGGGACCATGACCTGCTGACACAAGGCCGATAACAAAGAGGCTTTTCCACGGATGAGGTGGCTCCCGGGCAGGCGTCAGATATCTGGGGAGAGGCCTAATAGACCCAGGAGACCGGGACCCATTGCGGGGCTGTGCACACGAGCTCAACGGCTTCCTCCAGATGTCTGATTGTCTCATCAATTTCATTGTTGATAATTGTGAGATCGAAGTAGTGCGCGTATGTTCTCTGTAGGATATCGGACTCCTTCTGCAGGCGCTGGAGAGACTCATCCTGAAGGGTGAGGGGATGGAGGGTGGGATGGGGAAGGGAGGAGCAAAGAGGAGACAGAAGTCAGCTGGATTCTTTCTCTTTCTGCATTTCTGCACTTCCCAGGGGCAGACACAGTCAAGGCCAGACCCTGATGTGCTGCATCTGGGCACGAGGCCAAGTCCGCTTCGTGACTGAGGCGACAGTGGTCCCGGGCCGGCAGGGTTACGGAGGAATGGCCTGCAGCCCGCAGGCTCCCCCTGCAACAGGAGCTCCATGCCATCCCTGCGCCCCGCTCCCCCCGCCCAGGATCAGAGAGACCTGGCCCTCTTGGGCACACATGACACCCTGCCCCCACCCCCGGCACCCCGCTGGTTTGCCCCAAAAAGCCACTGCCTCTGGCCAACAAATTAAGTTGTATTTTCCCCTTTTCTACTTTGAGGTCCAATGTGTTCCAGGAATTCAATTACGTCTAATGGCCCCCCGCACTCAACAGCAGCGGATGCCCGAGGCAAGAGCTTTTGGGATGTTACAAATAATGGATGAAATGAGGCCATTTCTCAGCTACCACGGCAACCAGCATCTGAGGAACCCCCTCATGGTGGTCTACACTGGAGACGGCTGGACACGGGGCGCAGGGCAGAAGGACCCGAACCTCTGAGGAAAACTACAGGAAAAGCAGCCACCGAGTTCTGGGGGGCTCTGCTGCAGGAAAGGCCTTTCCTCTGCTTCTGCAGCCTGCTGCGGATTTGGAGCACACTCCTCAGGGTGAGCCTGCCAGAGGTGGCCCTGCAGGGTCCCTCATTTGTCACATGAGTCTCAATTTAGCCTTAGGATGGCAGATCTTTCAAGACTGGGATCCCTCATGGGCCACCAGAAAGTTCGCCTCCGAGTGTTAACGGGCTGGATACTGTTATGCCAAACTCGCAAGGGACAACTTCAAATCTGAAGCCAGGGAGTTCGAAGTCAAAGCGTCCCCTTCTCCCCCTGCACCAGGCAGGTAAGCTGTTGGGGTGAGTCTTACATAGATGGAGATACGTCTGCTTAGCATCTCTCCCCCAATTACAGCAGCAGCTTGTCGTGTGGGCCATCATCGCTGTGCCCAGCACTTAGCATTGTGGCGTGTACACAGTAAGTGCTTACTAAATGACTAGATATTCCTTAAAAGAACAAGCACTTGGCTAACACTGGCCATGACATGGTTTGAGGAGCGTTAAAGCCATCAAGACGGAAAGCTACACCACGAGGAAATGGGAGGCCCGTGGTGACACCGATGCGCTCCCAGAAAACTAAAGGAAGCAGTGCCTTCGGGAACTTGGGAGCCGTGGTGCCCGCAGCTGACTTAGGACCCTTCCTCTTCACTGAGGCCCATCCATTATTTGTGAGAAACCCTTCCTGAAGAGCCCTGGTCTGTGGGTGCGACTCTCTGGAGGGGGATGGAAAATGAGGTCATTTGATCCCACTGTGGTGCCGCGGCGGGGACGAGCGGACAGCAGGGAGGCCAGGGACGCCATCTGCTCTATCAGGACGCTCTGAGAGGAGTCCTCCAGGTTTTGTCCCGGTCTACTGGGATTTCAAAGCGGGGCATGGTGTGCTTGGATGTTGGCTGTTAATGGCTCCGTGTAGATAAGACCTCAGTTAATCACCACCTGCTAAGGTCCTATCAACACACTTTCCACCCGCGCCTAAAAAGCTGCTTCACTTTGTGACAAACACTGCAAAAGCCCCGTTTTGGGAAACACTCCTTTGCCCAAGGTCAGGAGTGCTTCCTGCCCAGCTGAGAAGCGGTTCTCAGCACGTCACTCTCCGGTCTGGAGGACTCCACGGAAACACCGTCTGGGCTTCAGAAACCACTAGTGGAGTTTACGATTTGCTCCGAGAGCTGGGCTCACCAATACGTTCAAGAAAATGTACAGCTGCCGGCATCCGTTTTTAAATGGAGCTCTCTTTTACTCAAGAAAAAGCTTTCCTCTTAAGGACCCCATAAGATGAAGCTCTATTTGTGGGTTTCCTCCTCGGCAACAGCTGGTCCGCGAGCTTGCCTCACGCACGAGCAGGGTTCAACTCAGTGAAAACAAAATGCCTCTAGTCTAACAGCAAAAGGCAGGATTTATGGGAAGAAAGGGTCTACATTCTAAATCTAGGAAAGAAAACGAGGCTACATTTTGTCACCTCCTAACTGGTACTTACGGGCAATTTTCTGCACCATTTTGGCAGCTATGGAAAATTAGTAAAAGGGCAGGAAAATAGGCAAAAACAAACAAAAAGCAAAGATGATAATTCAAGAAAAATACATGGCACCCGAAGGAAAAGCGCTCAGCACCCAGCGGGGCTTTGGGCATGCTGGGGTACTACCGGAGACCCCGCAGCAGAGCTCCCAAAGGAATACACCTTTTGCAAATGAAAGGACCCAAAGGAACGACTGAAAAGATGAGTAACCTGGCTGTGTGAAGAAGGACTCTTCCAGACACACAAGGCGCAGTTTCCCAGCCTTGACTGTACAGTCACTAGCTGTAGGCGGTTTAGACGGGTCGTCACCAAGCAGAGCCAAGAGCCCTCTGCTGGTGTGTGGGCCCCGCCAAGCACTGGGTGACCCCGTGCGGGAGCCTTCAGAGCGCACCCGCGGCAGCTGGGCCCCGCCGCACCCACCGGACACACCCAATCGCCCACAGCATCCGCGTGGGCACGGAGGCCCTCGGGGTCGGCACAGTGCTGGAAGGTGACGCCCGCTCTGGAGCAACACCCCCCACCCCTGTCTCGGGGCCACTGAGCTGGCCCCAGAGCGGACAGGGCTCATTTCCGGGTGGGGTCGTCTCCGGGGACCTGAGTGGGTCCCACCCCAGAAGCTCCCTCGGGCCAAGGTCCTGGCTTTACTTTAGAGCTCTGTCCCCGCGGAGCGCTCTGGGACCTAGAGCCAGGCCCTCCTGCCCAGCGCCCACAGGGGGCGAGTGGGCCCAGCCCGGCCTCCACCCCCCCAGCAGGCCCGCGGCTCCTGGCGCCCGGCTGCCGCCACGCAGTGAGCCTTACCTCGTTTAGCCCCGGAGTGATGGTGGGCGCAGCGATGAAAACAACGAAAGGCGCGAACTCGGCGGTTCTCAGAACCTTCAGCGCCTGCGGATGAAACACACGGGACACTCAGAGCCAAGAGCTAAGGGCGCGGCTGTCACGCGTGTTTGCACAAAATCCCACAGCTCAGCGAGCCCGGGACTCACACTTTTGGTGCGGCGGGCGCACACTGACCAGCTGTCTCCGAAACTCCCCCTACTCCTTTCCTTCGGAAAGATGGACAACAGCCACCGGCGAGTAACAGGTGACAAACCGAACATTTCTTATGAATCTCCTGAATTGATCTGACTTCCTTTTCTTCAGAAAAGTCCACACCGACTACACTGGTTAATGTTCATTTAAACCTGGCTGTGAATGGTAGCCTGCCTCGGGAATGGCGAGGAAATGCGTTTTGGGGTGGCCTTGGCCCAGCAGGTGGGCTCTGCCCCTGATCTCCAGCCTGCTTCAGCACAGCTTCACCTTCTAACTGCCAGCGGGGCCGGCACATCACTGCCAGGTTGTGTTCCTGCTCCGGATGCCTGCTGAGTTCCCCCGCTGAGAGGCCCCCGGGGGCCAGGAGACCTGATTGGGGGCTGGAGGCCGGAGCCACTACAGGAGCTCTGAGGCCAGTTCAGTTCCCTTCCCAGGCATAATCCCCCAGAACGGCGTGAGCCTCTGGTTCGCAGGGACACACCGCCAAGCCGGTGCGCCACGCCCACGAACCACATTCTGATGTGGGATTACAACCCCCGCCCCCTGCCCCAGCCTAGGACCTGAGCCTTTCAGTGGTTGTGGCCTCCCCTCCACAGAACAAAACCCTAGCATCTGCAGATACACACTTCACAAGGCACCGATGTGTCCTTGACTTGTCTGCACCAGAGGCCGGGGGGGGGGGGCGGGGAGGGGATGACATGTAACGTGTCTATTCTGTTATCTGCATCATTTGCTCTGCCATATTCCTATTCCTCTCTCTTCTGCCTGGTTTACTGTGGTTTACTGTGGCAGCCGTCAGCTGGGTCGCTCTGCCTCTGTACTAGAGCCCGCCGCTATAATGACAGCTCTTTTGAGGCAAGTCCCACCGTCTCGCTGCTCTGCTCCAAACCCATCCACGGCTCCCTCTCAGCCTGGGGCTAAAATGTCCACTCCTCAGCATCAAAAGCCAGCACCCAGCACCCCGCCCCCTGTGCTGGGCCATGCTCACCTCCTCCACCTCTCTCTGCCCCTTCCCCTCCATGGACTGGCCTCGCTGAACTACTTCCAATTCCAGAAAGGGCCACGCTCTCTCTGGTTTCCCAGCCTTTTTCTTACTACTCCCTCTGCCTGGACCCTCTGTCCTCATTCTCCTTTTTGGTTTGGCTAAGGGAGCCCTTGGCACATGGCCCTGGTGTTCTTTTGTCTTAGTCCTTCGTGAGCTCCGAGCCAGGTCCAGCAGCCCCCCCGTCCCCCCAGGTACCCGCCACACATGCAAGCGCCTGGCACTGGACAGTGAGCTTGAGGGCAAGGGCTGGGTCCTGTTAGGTCTTCTCCCTCGTGCCCTCCATGGCACCTTGCCTAAATGGTCTTGATGCTGAAATGGAAACGTGAAAGCGGCACGAATGATCGGCAGAAAATGTTTGCCTGGAGGGCACTGTGCTTGGTGGCTGAAGGGAGCCTCTGAATGTACAGGCTCGGGAGAGACGGACGGCATGATAAAGCTTTCATGCAAGCTTCACATGCCCTGGGATTAGGTTTCTGAATCTCAGTGACCCAGGAGCTCCTTCCGGGCTAAGGGAGCCGGGCATGTCGTGTCACATCACAGTGCTTCAACTATGAACGTCACACTCCCCTCTGAGCAAGCTCGTCAAGCCCACCTATGCTCATTTTTGACAGAGATAATTGGCAATTTCTTTGTCAGCCCTTTTGTGACTGAAGACTTCAGCAAGGAGCAAACAAAGTGCATCTGTAGCTCACCTGAGCTTATGGGGAATCTTTCTTTAGAAACCCTTTTTGTCAATATTATTTTGGGCCTCCCCTCCCAACCCCTGCCCTGTCTTCCTGTGCTCATTAGTCAGGAGGCTACAGGGTCCGTGGAGACAGAAGGTTTTCTCATCCACCCACAGCCAGCCTCCGGGCAGCTAGGCGGGGACCAGTTCCCAGCGCATGGTTCCTCCCCTTGCTTATGTCCCAACTCCCCGAGGGCCACACAGGAAGTCCACACAGCGTCGATGCTGAACGGCGCCCTGGGTGACATTGAGGAGGACACCCCAGGTGTGAAATGGTCTTCTCTCTGCTCAGTGCCTCCAGCCTTCCCTGCCACCCAATTCTTTGACTGTCTTAAGTTCTAACCTATCGTGCTGCAACCCCTGAAACCATGCTCCCCTTCTCTGCATGGCACGTGGGCCCTTGGCCTTCATCCATCCAGATGCGAAGGTCTTTCCATGCTTCCTGCCCACAGTGGTCGCTGAAGACTGTGCTCGTCCCCTGCCTGGTGCCTCTTGTGTCCAGGAACCTGGTTCTATTCCCTTCCCAGTTAATTCCAAGGAAAGAACTGGTGTACTTCCAGGAAATCCAGGACCCTCCCCTCTCTGTGCTGCCTTCCAGGAATATCAGAGCCAACCCACAGGCCAATAACAGCAGTTATGGGAGCCTTTTCAGGGCTTCGATTTTCAATTTCTAGCCCATGTTACTTTCTTTTTTTTCTCTATTATATTTTCAAAAATGAAAAGACACATCACACCGAGACTGAGATTTTCTTGTCTGGCAGCCCTCGGATAGGCAGCAGAGTCACCACACATTTCCTCAGCGGCCTGGCGAAATGGGGCCTGCTTGAGGGGAGTGGGTCTGGGCAGGTGATTCTATCTGAGGGATAGGGGTGTGGGACACGGACCAGTCTTAGAAATGGCAGGGCCTACGAGTCACAGTGGCATCCACAAACCTCTCCTGTAACTCACCTGGTGTCTACAACATCTTTCCCCCTGGGCTTTAAGTCCTCCTTCTGCTCAGTTTGTCCTCAGAGATTAAAAAAAAAAAAAAACCGACAAGCTATTTTTCTAAAGTCCTCTCTATGCCTGGTGTGGAGCTTGAACTCACGACTCTGAGATCAAGAGTTGGAGGCTCTGCTGACTGAGCCCGCCAGGCACCCCAGCCTGTCAGCATTTTTGAGGCAAGGCCTTTTTTTACATGTTTGCCTTTCTTACATGTTTGAGATGTGGCTTCTCCTTTTTGAGTTGAATAATTCCCACTGCTTCGAGCTTAGAACTTCCCTACAGATCATCCAGTCATTCCTGTGTCCGGCTCGGAGTGCTCGCAGCTCTCCACACCCCTCCCAGTTTTTGGCTGGGGTTGGGCATCCAAAGAGACGGCGGAGGCTGAGGACCCGTGTGGGTCTGCATCCCCGCGGGCTCGGGCTTGCCTCCCTAAAGCGGGTGCTGTGCTTCACACCGGACCCAGGCCCCAGGATCCCTGCTGCCGAGTCACATAAGATGCTGGCAGCGGCTCGGATGGGCCGGTGTGAGCTGTACTGAGAGGGGACAGGTGGCTGTTAGGATAACCGAGGGCCAGTCTCGCCCTGAGGTCACATCCGTGTCGGGCTTCCAGCTCGGACCCGGTCGGGTATTCCCACGGAGCTTCCGAGTGTCAACGAATCTCCTAGGAGCTTCCTGTTGCTGCTTAACCACATGGCGCATGCGCCTTCGAGCCCGTGAGCCCGTCGTGCCTGCGCTGCTGACACTGTACCGCAGTTTATTAAGTTAGCAGGTGGTCCATGGCCTTCCGAGGGCCGTTCTGATTTCAGAACCTAGGCCGAGCCCGCGGGCAGGTTCACAGGGGCCGTAAGGGGCTGTGCCTTACCTGTGGCTCCACGTCCAGGATGGCGATCAGCCCTTGCTCATGGATCTTCCGGATGGTCTCCAGTTTTGTCCCGTACATCGCATCCTCGTGGCTGCCATATTCCAGGTACTCGTTATTCGAGATGTCTTGCATCATTTGGTCATGAGATACAAAGTAATAATTCTTTCCGTTTTCTTCATCTTTCTTTGGAGGTCTGGTTGTGTCTGCAAAGAAAGTCCCATATCCCGAAAGGCTTAAAAGACTGAGCTCATCAGCGGATGCTCCCTATGGACCTGCCCAAGCCCCAGCTCTTCTAAAAGCTGTGGCTTCTTTAGTATATGTCTCATGCCCTGTTCCCAGGCCCAGGAGCTTTGTAGAACTAAATTCGCGACACCATATTTATCTGTGTGACATCAGACCACAGTAGTTGGGTTAGTTTTTCAGTTTGGTGAATCTTTTGGTGTTTAGATGAGATTTAGTTCATCCCTTTACAGGTCACCACGAGAGAAGGACACTGAATGACCCAAGATGAACATACCTTACTGTATGCCTTAATGCAGTTAGGTCTTAAGCAGAAGGAAAAAAGAAGAATGGAAAGAAGAAGAAATGGAAAACCATATACAGTTATTTAAATTTAAATAAAATTAAATTGAAAAAGTCAGTTCCTCAGTCTCACTAGCCACATTTCAAGGGTTCAGTGTAGCTACTGGCTGCTGTAGTGGAAAGAACAGCTATTGAAAACTGTCACTATCGGAGAAAGTTCTGTAAGTTCTATTGGATAGCATCGGTCTCTGGCAGCTTCCTAAAGGAGATGGTTAGAATATAGCAAAAGGAGTACTGCGGGGACGCCTGGGTGGCTTTGTTGGTTAAGACCCTGCCTTCAGCTCAGGTCATGATCCCAGGGTCCTGGGATCGAGTCCCGCATCGGGCTCCTTGCTCAGTGGGGAGCCTGCTTCTCCCTCTGCCTGCCACTCTGCCTGGCTGTGCGTGCGCTCTTTCTCTCTCTCACTCACTCATAAATAAATAAAATCTTTTTTAAAAAAAAAAGGTGTACTGTGTTGAGAATACAATGGCCTTGGCCAGATGTGGCTACAGTAGTCAGTAAAGACCTACACCATGAGTTGGCAAGCTACGGCCTATGTGCCCAACAGGACCTGTTTTTGTTAATAAAGTTTTCCTGGAAAACATCCATGCCTGTTTAATTACATGCTGTCCATGGCTGCTTTCATGTGACACTGGTGGACTGGAGTAGTTGTGACAGAGACCAGATGGCCATTCAAGCCTCCAATATTTACTACCTAGTCCTTCACAGAAAATAGACCTAAGGGGATGTATCCTAAAATATTGGTCAGTGAGTCCTAGTTCTGGGGGATGCTGACGGGACCAGTGTTCTGCCAAGTACAGTTCAGAAAATGTTTTTCTAGCTGAGCCAGGAGTTTAAATCTTCCTTCCTCCCACTTCTTTTCCCCTTCTCTTTTTCTTTCCTTCCTTCCTTCCTCCCTCACCTTCCCCCTCCCTTTCTTTCAACTTCCTTCCTTGAGCAAGAATAAATTATTGCTCCTCTTTGCTGTGTGCATGGATCCAGACCCACGGGGACCTCCACCCCCCGCCTCCTGCCTTGATTAGACCGTAAGAACTTACAAGTGCTCATGGACACCCAAATGCGCAGGTTTTAAAGAACTCTTTCTCCAGGCACATGAAAAGCTGAAGAAATGGCATCGCATACTGATGCTGTACTATCCTTGGTCATCTCGGGAGGTAAACATATGGTCTGTACACATCTGGGGTCCAATATTTGAGAGAAGGACTTCATAATTGAGGTTGACAACGATATGCGTCAAAACCAAGCTCGCTAGCTGGTCATTTAGTAACACAAATGTTCAATCGTTACGTGATCAAGAAGAAACTAAATGTTAGTTAAGCTTGCTCCACTCAAAATCTAGACACAAGGAGATTGAAAGGAACAATTCAGAGTGTCTTATGAAGAAAATCTCAGAGGGAACAAGTGAAATGGTATCTGACAAATTTCCTTTTTGTGTGTAAATCAGGGTTCTGGAGGGAGGGTGTTGTCTTATGAAGCCTCACGGCCCTCTGGGGTGTAGAGAAACCCACGAGTGGTGCTGATGTAGCTTCTGGAAGGCATTGGAAGGCCCTACTGGGTGGAGTCCATCTTCCCATTTTCTCTCTTTGCTCTTACAACTCCTTCTCCTTACCTCCAGCTAAACTCTACCTGTCTGAAAGCTTTTGGGATTCCAACGGTAAACTCTGGAATAACAAGACTAAAACCAGTCTTGGTTTTAGCTACTATATATCCAGTATCTGCTGGTGTTTCATGATCCCAGACCCTCCAAACATTCTGGAATTACTTCATCTTATAGTTGAGGAAACAGAGGGCAAGAAGTTATGAGTAAGACAGAGAAAATAAAGGGAATAAAAATGTTACAGATTTTAAATTCTTTATAATAAACAACTGATAGCACACTGGGTTTTCGAAGGGATGAAAGTAAACTAACTTGGGTACATTTGAAGAGAGCATTGTTCTATCAGAGAAAACTATCCTATCATTCAGATCCATTCTTCTGAAGAATAATTCATCTGAGTCATGTTCATGCCATTCTGCTGGGGAAATCAGGTTATAAACAGGATGGAGGAGCCCAATGTTGTTAAACAACAACAACAAATCACACATGACCTACCCCTGCATTGAGAGAAGCTTGGGAGAGTCTACGGCAGAATGTTTTATAAGGCCATTACTGGGAGAATGGGGTTGGGATTATTGTTAACTAAGTTTTTGATTTGTTTGGCTTTGGATCTTCCAAACTTCCCATAATGAGCAGTTACTACTTATGTAACGGAAAACAGTATGTCAATTACAATATCAAATAAGTACCAGGAAAAAATAAACTTAAAAGAGAGACATTGCTTACGTGGAATAGGATACGCAAACCGATCTGGGTGCTTTGTGATGAGGGTGTTTTTTATGTGTCTTCTCCCAACACCGTGCGCACCTATGTCATTTTTTAAAAAGAAGGTGAAATTGACAATTGTTAATACTCTCAGAATGTTTTGAAGAGAAGACTAAGAAAGCCATTTGTATAGTCAAGCTTACCTAATAAGACTAGTGTTTTCCTTTTGAATGCTGGCAGTTTTACTACTTCTTCATATGTAACAAGATCTAATTGATCAAACACTAAAACGCAAAGAGTCAGAAGAAAGGTAAATTTACAGGAGTATTTCATGTACGTCAATGATAATTATACTGGCAGTAAACTAAAGTTATAGTAAAACCGTGTCTTCAAAAACTCTGAGTCCAACTTCTATCCGCAGCTTACATATAATTTTAGTCCTATAGCCTTTCAGGAGAAAATTCATTTTTAAGCCCATGAAAATGCACTTTAGAAGCAGGGGCATCCAAAGATTATGTTGAGCACATGCATAAAAGTCCAAATTCTAAGAGATACTGCATATCTTGTCATGCGGTATCCAACAAGTCATACGAAGTCATTCAAAACCACATGCTGTTCATATTTCTGCAATTCTAAGAAACCAGCAATACTAAAAAGAAAAAGTCTGCAGACAGCGACCAACATGAATATAGCATGAATGCAACTAAAGGTAACCAAGAAAGAGTCCACTAGGTTATCTCTAGGGATGGACGAGAGATGCATGGACAGCTGGTCTTTGAGTTTATGGTTCTTTCTTTCAGCAGAGTTGCCAAAGGTAGCATGCTAGAGTCTTTCAAAGTCAAGTGCTGAAACTGTGATTTCACAAGCGTTTGCAATAAGCATCCCGTAGGTTTTACTGTAACCCAGCTATCCATTTGATGGAAAGTTTTGGGTATCTTAAGTAGCGGAACATGCTTCCCTGGGTCTCGAACTTTGTCAGCCCGTGTGCAGTAAGTCAGGATGGACAGAATGGAAAGAAGCATGAAGCAGAGTCTGAGCTCGGAAACCTTTGCAAAAGGAGAGTTCTCTGATCATTACAGACTGAGAAGAAATGCTCCCAAAAATAGTTTTTGGAAACCTGCCTCTTAACAAAACCGTTACAAAAACCTTCCCAAGAGGATGACCATTCCTGGTGAAGTTCAAGGTAGTCCATTTGAAAATTCTCACAAGAAGGCTAAAATCACGAGTCAACGTTTCCTGTAATAGTTTTCCTTGTGGTAATATCCAAATGTTGCCAGGCACACACTGAAATATCTTTTTAAAAGAAGGCCCAATAAAGCTCTAGATTTTAGAGAGGTTGAAATAAATTCAATACGATTGATTCCATGGTGCCATAAAGGGATCTCGGATGCTTCAGTCAATCACTAAGAGAAGCTTCTCCCTGAAACAATATGGCCAAATGCTTTTTTGGCTCTCAGCTCAGTCAACATCTGTGATCTTCCCAGTAGCAAAGAACTTTAAATTGCAAAATAGGATACTCTCGAGTGCAACAGATCAGAGACAAACAAACGAACAAAAGTATCATTCCCAGACTATGTATATATATAAAAAGAAATACCATGTGTTAAAATAAGGGTTAGTGCATGTTAATGGGTATCTGTGCCTTTGTTTCCTTTTGATAGCCTGATTCCAGAAAGGTTTACTCAACGTCTTTAATTCTGTAGCAACAGCTAAAAACCAAAAATGTTTTCTGTGTTTAGAATAGCAAAACCCCCCAAATCAAAACGAACACGAGGTTCTGTGCGTGCTCGAGCTGGCTGATCATGCTACGGTGATCACAGAGTGTAAGAGTTGTCAAAAGAAAAGCAGGAGTGCTTATGGCATCGGTTTTTATACCCCTTGCCCTCTGAGTGAGGTTTCCATCGAGAAAAAGGATGCTTATGAAAGAGGTGCGTCAACAAGCTGATATATTCTAATATAGAAAAATAAACCAGCATCTCTCAAAAGAGCAAGATGATGATGGCACAGGCTTTTGGAATGGCATCCTACCCACTTATGACTTGCCATTTTTTTTTTAAAACACACATGAGAATGAGTTAGAGATCAATGATCGACACCATGGACAAATGAACAGGTATGTTACACATTGATATCTTAACCATAAACGAGCAGCATGAAGAGGTTACTCTGGTCTAAATGAAATCAGCACATGGTCATAGGATCAAGAAACAATAAGAGTATTTAAAAATAAGACATACAAGGAGTATAAGGAGAACACTTAAAGGCTGAACTTTTAAAAGCTTTATGTTGTTTGCGGATTTTTTTTTTAAAGGACTGAATGAAAGGAAACCATCAAAAACAAAGAGGCATAGTCACTCAACAGGTTACTTACATGCACAGAGGCCATTGGGAGGAAGACAGCATGAAAAATGTACAGGGGTCATTGAAATATGGCTTTTAATATATTAGTAAAATAAAAGTATAATATGCACAAAAGAAACTTTACCATGCAATATTCTAAATACGAGGCAAATAAATCACATTAAGAAACAAACTCATTTTAATAAAAATCCAACAATATCCTTAAATAAGAGCCAGTAGGTTTTTATTTACTAGCAACATGCACGGAAATCTGGTCTGGGAATAGTTACGAGACACCTTCCTCAAGGAGTGTAGGTGTGGAAGCCTTTTGTTTTTCAGTTTGTACCTTCCTGTACTGTTTGCAATTTCAAATCACAGGTGCCTATTACTTTTATTTAAAAAAAAAAAAAGCCAACAGGGCAGTGAGATGATGGGCCACTCTTTGTTGTCTTAAGAGTTCTCTGTATTGAAGAGAAAAAAGTAATAGATTTTTAAAAAACTACTCAACTACTAATTTGTGGTATTACACATCATTTAAGCATGCCTATGAATGGCACTGTAGAAACCGTCTGGGTTCATGTGTACGTATGTAAATGGACTATCTCAGGATATTGAAATACTACCGCTCAGGGCTCTAACAGTTTAAAAAAATGAATTAATGAAGACTGTTCTTCCCCTCAAGTTTATGTTAGCAACTTGATCTTGAAACTGATTTTGGAAGTCCTAGGGCTGAGGAATCTCAATGCCTCAAGAGTATAGTTCTAGCAGCCCGACAATGCTTTTTGCATCAAATTTATGTGGCTAAACATCTTTTACGTGTTGAAGAAAATGTATTTGCTGTAAACACTACACACACCATAATCAAATCTATTCCCAAGGCTTCAGAAATACTTCCTGGCATAGTTTGCTTATATTATCCTCATTTCCTGGTAAGCTACTCAATATTCATGACACTTTTATGTGTTTAGATAAGTATTTTCTAGTTGAATCTATTCCATAAATAAGCCTTTAGTATTGATTCCTTGTCTCATTTGGAAAAACTATTAAGTATATTTAAATATTGTAAAAACCTCCCATTAGGAAAGGCCTGGCACACTGGTAATTCAGGGCTGGGTGTGCACTCAACGGCCTGCAGCTCCTGGGCCGTGGTCATGTTTGGGTTCATGGGCTGGGTGCACGAACAGAGTAGAGGGACGCTGGGTCCTAGTGAACGAGTGTCCAGCCGAAAGGGACATCAACAACACAGTGGTGCTACAAGTGAAAGGGGGCCTAGTGTTGCCACATTTCTATTTTCTTTCAAGGCAAGGCAGAAACCCAGATTTTTATGTTAAATATCTGATTTTCAAATGTGATATCTGGTTTTAATTCTTTCAAATGCCACGTGTGGGGAAAACAAAACTAATTTATTGGTCATATCTAGCTGATAGACTGGCATTTTATAATGTGAGATGTAGGCGACACAGCTTGAACAGAATTCTGCTTTAGCTACACATGGGGACTGTCCCGGTGACAGAAATGGGAACAATTCTAGTATCATCGTTCCTACCAGTTCTAGATATTGACAAAGTTCCCATCTTTCATTTTCACTACAAATGTAAACAGCCTCACAATTTGATGAGAAGATTTGGATCTTGCCATCAATATATGCTGAATTACCAAAGATCTGAAGCAGGAACCAAGACATACAGCCCTTATTTGGATTCACTGAGGACTGTGGGAAGATCCAACCCCCCCACCCCATACTGGACAATCAACTTCTGAAAAAGCCAGAAAGATCCTTCAGAAATATAGTTTGATTTGTGGCCCAGGAGCCCATTTGGCTAGTTTTTGGCATTAAAGAATATGATGAACTTTGAAAGTTCTCATAGCACCCGCCATACTGACGGAGTTCGGTAGTATCTGTTTCTCTCTTTCGCGTCGGTCCCTCATATAGGCCATGCCGTGCATTCGGATGGCCTTCCATCATGGCTCAAAGCAGAAGAGCTGACAAAATACCTGACTTCTCTTTCCTGACGACTTCATCTCTTGTCAACTAAAGGTGCCCACTAAGTGAATGGTTCTTCTGGACTTTGTCATGAACAAAATGGAAGGGTTGGTCAGTGAAGGGGAAGGAGACTAAAAAGGTGGCAAGAGAAAGGCCTTTCCAGGCAGCATGCTTCAAAAAGTCCAAGAAAAAAGCTGGACACCTTCTCCCGAGCAGAAACACCAATAGGAGAGCTCATGAGGCTTGATTTGGGGTGGGGGTGGGGGGTGCTGATTTTCTGACAAAATCCTTGAGTGAACGTGTCAACAGTTTGTCAGAATGGAGAGATTCTAGTTTTTTAATCAACTGGCTTCTTATTTTCCCTCACAGCTGAATTAAAGAATATTGGCCAGTTAAATACTTATGTCTACATGCCCTCCATTAGAAGAGTATCAAGCTAGTGATGGATTAACAACCTTAGTCAGCCACCAATCTGCTTTGCTTTCTAGGTTCAAATGATAATGCCAGCTATAGCTATACAGCATTTAAAATTATAAAAATGATAAGGTTTTATATATATGTGTGTGTGTATATATATATATATATATATATATATATATATATATGCATATATACATATAAAATGTCAACACATCTTGTGAGCCTGTTAGAAGCTGGTGGAAATGAAGATGAGTTGGCAGGAACCACTGACATTTGGTGTTAAACGACATTCTGCTGACATTACAGTGAGCGTCTTCAGAAAGTACTACTTGAGCATTTACAATTAACAGTCACTAAATTATGTTTAATCTGCCTTAAATATTTCTTCCTTTTATAAAACAAAACCAAAAAATAAGCCATCATCAGACTAGTACTCTGTGGCGGTAAAGAATCAGAAAGGATGTATTTTATTGGAATTAAAAATGGGGTAGAGTGTGGCCGACATGAAGGGAACGACTCATCGTTTAGCTGAACCATTTGAAATGAACCCCTGTGGCCACTCACACTCATCCCACGTGATGCAGTATTTCAAAATGCATACTTTCACTTGCTGATTAAGAAACGAACAATTCAGGGGCACCTGGGTGGCTCAGTGGGTTAAGCCTCTGCCTTTGCCCCAGGTCGTGATCTCACGGTCCTGGGATCGAGCCCTGCATCGGGCACTCTGCTCAGTGGGGAGCCTGCTTCCCGCCCCACCCCCCACTGCCTGCCTCTCTGCCTACCTGGGTTCTCTGTCCATCAAATAAATAAATAAAATCTTAAAAAAAAAAGAAATGAACAATTCAGAGTTTGTAAATAATTTTCCCTGGTGGATGCTAATGACGTGTTCTAACATTCTACAGACAGAAGTGTGTTTTATATTTGTCAGAAACATTATACTGTCAAATTGGGTATGCATGACTGCATTCATTCGATTTTTTTTTTTTGGCCACATGTCTGATTTTTGGAGTCATTTCTGAAACCTTGGGAACTAATCTAATGCCAATATTGGGGCTTGCAATTCCTCAGAACAAGTCCCTTATAAAAAGGGGTCCTACTGAGAAGTTACTGAAAAGAAGTCAATCCCAGCCTCTGTATCAGCATGCACTTCCTTTAGCTTAACTTACATCCTGTGAGTCTTCTGGGAATTCTACGGCAAGGACGGACCATGCTTTTTTGGCATTACAAGTGAATATTTTGACTCAGGTTGAACGCAAGTTTTCATAGAGACAAACAGCGTGAAGGGAAGGCCGAGACAGTGCTCTTGGTCTTTTAGGAGCCAGGAAATAACTGGCAGGGTAGGGGGAAGACAACTAGTCACAGGAACCAACCAAATGCCCTTAGTATCCAACGGGATCTGTGTTCCTTCGGCCCAGTCGCCGGGCCCTTTGCGGCACGGCTCTGTGAAGAGCGTCCCTCTGCCCTTAGCAATGTGCCACAGGGCCGTGTCCAAGGGCTAGGGAGGAGGCAGGAGGGAGGGATATTAGCTCAAGATCACTCTCAGCAAGGAGGCAAGGGTCCTGGTGACTCCGCAAACCCTCGAGCTCTCATTTCTCAGGGGAGGACTGAACATACTGGGTCCTTTTAGTTCCGGAGAAGACTATTTCCAAATAGCACGGTCTTCCTATGAAGCAGAGCTCTGTCAAAGAGCTGGCAAATGACTGACATCAGAGTCGCAGGTAAGGGTTTCGTGCAGTTTGGTAGGCTGATGAGGACCTCGTCGGTTGGGATTTTTGGGTGAGGACTCAGAAGACCGAACTGAGATGTGAGCTCTACCTCTGTCTTTGCCAGGTTCACTCGGCCTACCCACACTCGTATGTTTCCCTACCTGCATTGTGCTTTGCCAAGTATTTATCTTTGTACTGCTTCTTCTTCTTGCCGAACCAAGTACAGCTGGCCTGCTGCTCCTGTTTGGTTTTCTCCATGGCGATGCAAGCGACTCGCCTAGCAGAGAGGGAGAGAGAGAGAAAGAGAGAATCTCCTGTAAAGTTGTATACTGACAAAAATCATTCATTTGAGGACTTGCTATAAGCCTGCATGAACATACTCCTCACAGACCTTTCAAGGTAAAGCTTGCTCTTTGGTTTTCACAACAATTTTCTGGAGATGTTTTAAAAACACAGGCTTATAATAAAATGACATCGCATTCCCGGGGCACCTGCTAACTGATAAGACAGCCAACAACCTAAACTCATGGCCGTGGCACGAGGTGGAACGAGTGTGGGATTTTGAGCTCAGACAGTCTGGTTAGACTCCTGGCTCTATCACTCATGACCTTGGGCCAATTTAGTGTTAGGTGCTTTCCTAGGAAACATACATGTATTAACTCTTTGATCTTTTTAACAACACATGAAATCGTGTCACCACTTTACAGATGAGGGGATCAAAGGACTGAGAGGTTCAGTAATTTGCTCCAAATCACACAGCTTAGGTGGGAGAGTGAGGTCGGTCTGACAACAGAGCCCACACACTTGGCCAGGACATTTTGTTGGCAAGTTTTCATAGCCTCTTGGATGGCTGTCACAAAGGATTAGAACAAAAAAATGTAAATAATGTCCCCAGCACAGTGGTAGGCAAGGTAGATGCTTAATAAACATTCCTATAACTACACGGCAATTCTAGTCTAGGGAAAAACACGAATTAAATCTACAGAATTATAATCAGAGAATTTTAATTTTCTCCTATGTGATTAGAGTATTCAGCAAAAATGTTATTAAAAAGTTCCTCCCCTTAGGTTTAATTTAAGAAAATATTTGTCTTCCGGGATGTTGCTACAGGTGGCTTTTGCTTAATGATTTTGCTTGTGGGCCAACCAGGGGTCCCTGAGTGAGCCACATACAAGGAGAATCCAAAATCACTATCAGAATGACAAGCGATTTTCCCATGAGGTTGTACAGATTTACACCCCCACCGGCAGTATGTGAGAGTACGGGCTATTCCACTTCTTTGTCAACTCTTGGTAGTATCAGTCTTTAATTTTAGCCACCACAGTGGGCAAGTAATGGAATCAGGCTGTGCTTTGAGTTTGCATGTCACGGATTATTAATGAGATTAAGAACCTTTTCACATGGGACGCCTGGGTGGCTCAGTTGGTTAAGCAGCTGCCTTCGGCTCAGGTCATGATCCCAGCATCCTGGGATGGAGTCCCACGTCGGCCTCCTTGCTCATCAGGGAGCCTGCTTCTCCCTCTGCCTCTGCCTGCCATTCTGTCTGCCTGTGCTCGCTCTCTCTCCCTCTCTCTCTCTGACAAATAAATAAATAAAATCTTAAAAAAAAAACACCAAACCTTTTCACAGGTTTATTGGATTTCTTCTTCTGTACAGTGTTTAAGTCTTTTGGCCATTTTCCTTTTCTAGTTGTCTTTTTCTCATTGATTTGTTGGAATTCTCTATGTGGTCTGGATATTATACCCCTGGGGGTTATATGTGTGGCAAATGCCTTCTTCCATTTTGTGGTTTGCTTGTTTACTCTTCCTACGGTATCTTTTGATGAATATAACTTAGTTTAAGTCAAATTTAGCCATCTTTCCCCCCCTTTTTTTTTTTTTGGTATGTTAAGAAATCCTTCCTTGTTCCTGAAGACATTCTTCAATATTACTTTCTCAAGGATATATAGTTTGGGCTTTCATATTTTGGCCTTTAATATGTTAGAACTGATTTTTGTATATGGTGTGAAATTAGGGGCCCAATTTCTTTCTTGTCTTTTTCCCAAATGGATACTCAATTGTTCCAGCATGACTTATGGAAAAGACTATCTATTCCTCACTGGTGATTATTTATGTATGGGAGTGTTTTGGGATTCTCTTCAATTGGTCTATTTGAACATCTCTATGCCCATATCTTATTTTCTTAACGACTACAGCTTTATGGTAAGTATTAGTATCCGGTGGAGCAAGGCCTCCCTCCTTATTTTTCTAGAAGAACATCTTGGCTATTCCTGATTCTGTGCATTTCCATGAAAACTTTAAAATTAGCTTGTCAATTTCAAAAACAATCAAGATTGCATGGAATCTATGAATCAATCTGGGAGGGAGACATCTTTACAACACTGAGTCTTCCAGTCCATGAATACAGTATATCTCCATTTCTTTATGTATTCTTTAATGTCACAATAAATGTTAACATTTTTCCTTTGTCTTGAACATCTTTGTTAGATTTGCTCCTAGCTTGTTGATTAAAAAAAGAGGTTATACAAATGGTGTTTAAAAAATTTTTCGTAATTTTAAAAATTTTCAAACATACACAAGAGTAGAAAGTAATGAACCTCAAATACCTACAACCCAGCTTGAACATTTACTAACTCCTGGCTTGTACTATTTACAACTTATCCACCCTAGATTATTCTGAAACAAATCCAAGTTTATATCATTCCCTCCTTAAATATTCTTAAGTTTCTCTTAAATCTATAGGTTCCTTCTCTCCTTTTCCTTCTCATAATTTATTTACTGTAAAAATGGGTTGGTTGTCCTATAGTTTCCCATTCTGGATTTTTCTGATTTCATCCCTGTAGTGTCTTTAGTAAGACCCCATCTTTTGCATTTCCTCCAAATAGGTAGTTAGATCTAGAGGTCTCGTCAAATTTAATTTTTTTTAAGATACTTTACAGTATTAAGGTGATACAGGTGGTGTTATGTATGGTATGTAAAAAAATTTCTATTTTCTCAGGGCACCTGGGTTGCTTGGTAGGTTGAATGTCCAACTCACGATTTCTGCTCAGGTCATGATCTTGGGGTCCTGGGATCGAGTCCCATGTCAGGCTCCCTGCTTCTCCCTCTCCCCTTGCTTGTGCATGCAAGTGCTTTCTCTCTTAAATGAATAAATAAATCTTTAAATTTTTTTTTTATTTTCTCTTTTCTTGCTGATAAATAGAAATTGATTTCTTTATATTGATTTTATGCCAACCATCTTGCTGAGCTTTCATATTAATTCTAATGGTTTATCTATAGATTCCTTTGAATTTCTACACACAGAAATGTATCACCAGCAGTATTTTTTTTCCTTTCCAGTAGTGTTTGCTGTAGGTTTATTGTAGATGCTCTCAATTAGGTTAAGGAAGTCCCTTCATTTGTGAGGGTTTTAATCATGAGTGGATTTTAAATTCTACCAAGTGCTTTCTCAGCATCTACAGATAGAACCATGTGGATTTTCTTTAGTCCATTAATGCAGTGGATTGGCTTGATTGGTTTTCAAATGTTGAACCAGCTGTACATTCCCAGTACAGACTCCACTGGGTCAAGATGTATTATCCTTGTTATATATTGCTGGATTCAGTTTGCTAATATTTTGCTGAGGACTTCTACATCTGTGTTCATGAGGAAGCCTCGTCTGTAGTTTTCTTGAATTGCCTTTTGTGAATTTTGGTATCAGGGTAATGCTGGTATCACAAAATGAGTTGAGAACGGTTCTTTTTCCTCCAAGTCTCTTATTTTCTCTTGTTCATTGAGGTTTTTTTTTTTTTTTGGTATTCTTTTATTTTTTGGTTAGGAGGAGAACATTTATTGGGAAATACTGTGAACGCTCAGCAACAGCATCATAGTCAGTCTCTGCGTATTACCTAAGTGGCACACAGAGGAGACTGATGAAGCCTTCGCTTTGGGGATTCTTCCAGCACAAGCCAATCCGTGCTGTAGCCATAACTATGGCTTCTGTGAGGCACAGGATCTTTGGAAGCATAAACAAAACTGAGGACTTTTTGACAGGTTAAAAGAGACAAAATCCTGACTCCGTAAAGCTCATGGTACAGTCTATAGACTATCTTACATCCCGTGTTTTTAAGCTTAAGGAATAAAAGTAAAAAGTTCCCAGTAAAATTCTGTGGTGTGGCTATATGGGATGCAGTGACAGAGGAATGAAACTGGTCTTCACCAGCCACTCAGGAAATGACTGCTATTTCTTTTAGCTCAGTAAGTGCAGGAAAACTGTGGTAGGATTTAGGTCAACCTGGAGGGAAATTTCAAACACACGCTTACCATTTTTATTGCTCACTTGGACGAGGGTCTGGTAGACAAGGGGAGGGATGACACATTCAGGGACTCAAAATATATCAAAGGACTTAACTGGTGTGCCTCATCAAGCACGATGAAATTTAACAAGCATAAAGAAGGCATCTGGGTCCACAAACAACTGAATTCTCATTGACGGGATGTGAAAAATGTCACTTGGTAGGAACACCCATGAACCAAGATTCTGGGTCTGGCTGATAGTATTGTTTCAAGTCTTTCTCACTGCTGGGAATGCCTTCTTCTACCTCCAGTGTCTGACTCAGGCCTCAAGGCACATTGTTCCCAGTGGGGCCCTTCCTCATCAGCCCAGCTAGAATCCCTTTCTCCCTCTTCAGTTTTTCTACCTTTACTGAGTTTTTTTCATAATAAGCTGAACATGTTTGAAGTGTACAGCTTCATCACTTCTGCTGTTCGTGTACATTCTTCCCTCTCTCCTCTGGATCCCTAGGCCAACCGATGTCAGTATAGTTTTCTGGAATTTCATATAAATAGAATCATGCGGTATATTTTCTCTCTCTCCTTTCTGCCTGGAAACTCAACAGAATGATTTTGAGTCCTATCCATATTGTGGGTGTCAGTAGTTCACTCCATCATTTGTTCATCTGTTTGATGAACACTTTTGAAAAATTTTGGTGAAATTTTTTGGTGAAACTTTTGAAAAATTGGTGAAAACCAATTGGTTGGTGAAAACTTTTGAAAAATTTTAGCCTTTCTAAAAGGTGTGTGGCCACTGAGGTTTGGTTACTACGTGTTTTGTCCTTGTCAGTTCCTTCTGGTTCTTCTTCAAATCTGCCATGCCGTTAACAGTTTCCCTGCTCTTTAAAGATATTTTTCAAGATTACTGATTACAGGGTTGTTTAAAAACCCTGCCTCCTGATTCTCCTGCATCATGTGGGACTGGCTTTGTTTCCGCTGACTGTCATTTCAGCAGGGCCTCTGTTAGGTCTGGTAGGCAGGTCCTAATTGTTTTCTTCTGTGACTGTGTATTTTTTTTTTTTCCTGACTTGTTGGTCACTGCCCTAGTAAAAGTTTATGTTGGGGGCAGTGGTGGTGAGGAAGGGCTCTAGGATGAGGCCTAGCATTAAGTGTTCTCCACCAGACTTTCTTTTTGTCCGTAACAGATATAGGGAACTACTATTTGTAAAAAAAGAGGCCTCAAATCGAGTGTAAGGTTGGAAACCCCCGGCCGTCCCCAGCGATGTCTGGGCACAGAGCTATTCAAGGCGGACTAGCGGCCACGATTTTTTCAGGGAAACTTTGTTTTCCTTTTATTCGTGTCTTCGGCTTTGCTCAGTGACAAGGCAGCCTTCTCTCCAGTCCCCAGATGTTGGAGGGCAGCAAGGGCACACTTCTCTGCTTGCTTTTAACCTGAGGGCAAAGCCTCTGCAGGCCTGACAATGGGGGAGCAGGTCTCCTAACAGACCCCCTGCTTGTACAGGCGTTAGGTCTTAACCTTGGTTCTCTGGCAGAAAAGTTTTCAGTAACAGACGTGTCCTCTTGGCAATATGGGCTAATTCACTGCTCTATTTTCTATCACTGTGATTAATGGCTTTCATATAAAAACTCGTCACTGAGTTGTCCGATGCCTTTTTGGCTACTCAGTGCTTTTAAGGTAATTTTCAAAAACATACTTTCTACAGCACTTTGCTTTCTTTCTTTTTTTTTTTTTTTCCCAGCAGGAGGATTGATTCAGATAACCTAGTCCCCATGACAGGAGATAGGGAGCAAATCTGCTTTTCCACTGCCATTTCTCAGCATTCTTCCACAGGAGTCGGGAGTTCTAGGTGTCCATTAAACAGGATTTCTACACATGATCTGAGTAGGGAGAAGAGGTCTGGAATCCACATAAGTCTTTTTAAAAAAAATGTTCATATGGCAGGAGGCTAGACCACATTTTGTAAGACGTAAATGTCACTAATGACATAATAACATCATCATGAAGGTGACTCAGAAATCACTTCTGTCCTGCCAAAGCTTGGACTGTCCCTTGAAGATGGGGCCGCGAGTTGGAAGGCTGCCTGTCGCTTCCTCTGGAGGTACCTGCGAGTCCCCGTGGAAAACGATGGCACCTGAAATTCTTATCCACTCCGACATCTAAACGTAAGAATATTTCTGGAAACATGGGATAGTGACGGAGGCAATCACGCAAAGGAAATTAACTGAGAAATCTCTTTAGTGAGAAAACAGTTCTCAGTGTCTATGGACTCGGGTACCTCTGGGGTCTTTTAGCTAGCTTCCAGGATTTGGGGACAAACTGCCCCAATGCCTAATGGTGGCTATTTTTGGTCACATGAAACAAAATTCAGATAGAAAGTCATCTCTTTGCTAGATTTCTCATCTATTGCTAAAGTACTGACGGAGGCAAAATCACCAGCATCTTTCAAAACACAGCTCAAGTAAACGAACAGTAACAATGGCAGAAATATATTTTACTAAAATATATAGTAATCTGGGACTCCTTTCCTCTCAGTTAAAAGTGGCATTGAAGGGGCGCCTGGGAGGCTCAGTGGGTTAAGCCTCTGCCTTCAGCTCAGGTCATGATCCCAGAGTCCTGGGATCGAGTCCCGCACTGGGCTCCCTGCTCAGTGGGAAGCCTGATTCTCCCTCTCCCTCTGCAGCTCCCCCCTGCTTGTGCTCTCTCTCTCTCACTCTGTCTCAAATAAAATCTTTAAAACAAAACAAATTGCAGTTCTAAAAGGACAGACGCAGCATGTGGGAATGGGGGGGCTCTGCTAAGGGACCAGGAGGGGACTGCGACCTGCGACCCGAGGCTAGCCGCTCAGTCTCCCTCTAGACTTTCCTCTCCTTTTATGTAAAACCAAGACCTGACTCCAAGCAGGAATTTGCTAGATGCTGAGGATTTAGAGCTCTTGGATGACTAATCTGAACTTTGTTTGGCTAGTGGAACAAGCAGGTTTTACACCATAAAACAGTAGCAGGTTGACAAACAGATGGTCGGGGCTTTGTTTTTATTGTAAAACAAAACAGAACAACAAAAACATACCATTCCTGAAGTTCAGGAGAAGGAATGAGACCTGCGGTTCCATTTTTGGAGTTTTCCAGTTTACCCTGCCACCAGTTGTGATCGTCCTTACTAATAATCTGGATAATGTCACCAACTCTGAATCGAATGCCAGCTTCTTTGCAGGGGATGAGGTCATCCTTTGCTGGATCGTATTCAAATTGTGCTCTTACATAGATCTATAAAACAGGAGTTTGTGAGAAGGGCTGCCACGGCGATGTGAAAGAAAACAGCTCTAATATAATAACCACACACTAACACTTACAATACGAACAAGACACTAGATGGTGAAGCCAAATGAGGCATGGAGATAGGACACCGAACTGCTATCACTACAAACGGATGGGTGGCCTCTGGTGTGTACAGGTTCAAGCCTCTGCTGTTCTTAATTGTTTAGTAAAGACAAAGACTTAGCTTCTGCTTTTACTGTAACAGACTAGGTCTCTAATTATAGAGAGGTATGCTTTCCATTTTTAAATCTGCATGTATTTAGCTGATGTTATGGGCACGTTATCTGTCACAATCACGTGGCAGCCTTTACACCAGATATACACAGACATTCAGGGCAGGTTTTAACCTCAAAGCAGCACGTGACACAAAAGCAGCAAGCACTGTGTGTTGATATCTTGCTGTAAACTGCCTACAGGACAGCCGGCGGTGTGGCTACACGCCGCTGATAAACTGAAACGTAAACTGCTTTTAAAGCATTTAAAAAATTAATCGTGTTATTGAGCTTTCAAGAAGGATTTTGGCTTTGTATCTGTATTTTCCTCTTCTTAGAGAAGAAAAACGACAAGGGGTTATCATATGGCAGCACTGTACGTATCACTGTATTTCTAAATGCAATAAGGTGATGGATATCTACTGTTGCATCACTTATGTGGTCTTAAGAACAAACTATGCGGGAGTTCTGTCAGGTGCCAATTTACGCACACTTGAACTTGGATGCCAAATTCCAAGAAAATTCCCCATACAAATTCTATCTCTTGAAATTAAATTTGAGTATTAAGGTTTCGGTCACTGTAAAACCAACCTGAAGGCTTTGGAACTATTGTGTGATTATTCTGTTCAAGTTTCCTTGTCAGAAATGCAGCCTGTAAAATTACTAGGTCTCTGCCTCTGCACCTGAAATGCATACTCTTAAAGTGGGTGGCACACCGGAAGCTGCCTGCTGGTGATAGGCAGCGTGTCACTTTCCCCAGGTGACCCAACAGAGGCATACTGGGATGCAAAGCCAGGATGTTCTGAGCTTTCATCGTAAATGGCTTTTAGATACTCACAAGCAAATACAAATTAAGAAAAAGCCTTAAAATTTCAGAAAATTACTGCTTAAACATGGTTGTCAGCACATATGCTTTAGTCATTCTTAGAATTCTAGGAGTTTTGTGACCCTTAACAATTTTTTCCCCAACTCCAGAGGCAGGCCTGTAAGACCAACCCCCCCCCCCACCCCAAAAGGCTGAATTCTTAAACCCTTAACACAAGGTTATCAGGTTGAAATTACAATAACCATCACAGCTACAAAGATGTGAGGAAAAAAATCCTTATAGAAAATTAGTCATGTGTAATGTGTTAAAATGAAATGGTACAAGCTCTCAATGCTTAAATGTTATGGTCCAAAATGCAGACATTATGGGATGGAAAGGGTTAATAAAGGATTGGCTATTCGCAGCTCAGTTTAGAGAAGTTTCTATAGAGGATATCTATTCACCTGTCGTCCTTTTGGTTGGGTAGTTGATGGCAAGTCCTGTAGAATAAAGCCAACCCAGGAGAAAAATTTTCATTTACTTTTCAAGAGTACAAGGTAATTTGTGTGTTCTGTTACAATATGGTTAAAAAATGAGCTAGATTTCAGTTGTAAAGAGATCACAAACATTATTCCATTTCTCAGAAATGTTGAGTTATCGAAAAAAAATCAAACCCAGGCCACTTAGCAGCAAGCTGAGGAAAGCAGGTAAGTTTAAGCAAGAGAGAAAATGTGTTCTTAAGAAACAACTCAGCATCTTCAACACAAAAGCCACTGTGAGTGAAACAGCCCTATTAGAAACAAAAAGAAAACCCCAAACATAAAAGAGCTGTTGCCCTTTTCAACTTAGTCACTGCAATCATTTGGTTTTGAGGAATTCCATGTATTACATGTTAAAACTATTAGAATGAATTCCATTGGTAGCCTATTCGGAAGTTAAAAACAAAGGTCGTTAGGAATTTTCTCCTATAATTTCTCTTACTGATATCATTCTGTTCGAGATGATCTCTAAATTATTGACAATTTTATCGACCGAAGACAGTTGATGTGTTTTTAAAGGGCACGTGGATAGCAAACGAGCGATACTGCTGCGTTTAGTAAAACTCGTGGTACAGTTCTACAGCAGTATCAGCAACTTAAGATTTTGTTACTCTGAAAGGTCAGATGCTTGCACCTTAAGTGCTTCCGTTTAAGTAAATGAAAAACAATTCTTTTCATATTCCAAAATGAATAGTTCTGAAAAAAAAAAGTCAAATTCCAAGTTCAAGTCAAAATATCAAGTACTTTGTGTTAAAGATGTGATAACAGCGTGGCTTAAGTGCAGTTGGAAGCCAGTTCCTTTTGCTTTTCATATCCAGGCAAGGCTTATAATTCACAAAAATATGTGCACGGACCACAATAACAGAGGGCACACCAATTCGTAACGTAGATAGCGGAAACTAAAACAGGTTGCTGATATCACTCAGAATAGACAACTACAAAGCCCGAGAATACCCAGATGCCTACTCTGCAAAATCCTTAAGTTTCTTCATCTTTCTCCAATTAAAAAAAAATTTAGAAATTTCAATAAATTGCCATTTAGGATATCCTTTGGGTAAGGAAGTCTGAGCAAAGTCAGAGAGGCGCCAGTGGGGTGACACAAATATTTTGAGCATGACCAAAGTGATCTTGAACTCCAGTTCTTCCAATTTAACTAATTAAAGGGATTTTTCACGAGAAGAAAATGTTGAAAAGATTTTCCAGGAGTAAACTGCATTGTAGCTGTAGTAGCCTTGTATATCGGCAGAAGACAATATTTTCCACTGAACACATGGAACTATAACACTCATGGCAGGTGGCACCAACAGAATTGTCACACTTTGCTGTGTGGAGCTAGAGTTCTTACCGAAACAGAATTGTTAGTGCTGCTATGACCATTAGCTGGGGACTGCCTGGAAGTGGAGGGGGAATCTCTCTGAAATAAGACACAAGGTTCATTAACACAGAACACTGGCACAGAAACAGAGATATTCACATTAACAGTTACAACCACAATCTGACAGCCGTTTCCTCTGAGGTTTTTTCTTTTTTCTTTTTTTCCAGCTGTAAAGGTGCTATACTGACTTACGTGCATGATTTCACAGAAGTATGAAAAAGTTCTTGCAGTTGGAAGATTCACTTATTGTATGTGATGACTGTGTCATTCATTAATAATTTCTCTCCTGTCTCCAATACTCTATAACCTTGGCTGACTTTAAGTGAAACCCGGAAAAGGGAATTGATATTAAAATCCAATAAAATCCAATTAAAATCCTTTTACAAGGACTGTAAAATGACAAATATTACTGTACACTTATTGTGCTGAAGATCCCAACTGCCTAATTTTTTATTCAAAATTAGGTTGAAAAGTACTTAATAGTTTTTAGGGTACCTCAGTGTCAAAAATTACTGAATGACTCATTTGAAGTGAAACAAATCTAACTCCCCCCCGCCCCACCCCAAAAAAAACTTCTCATGTTGTAATCACCTTGGAGTCTTTCCAGGACAAATATTACTAATAAGGGTAAAAGATAGACATCCACAAGAGAAGAAATCTTTATTCTTTAGATCATTTTAGGAGAATGATTAAAACAATAACCTCGAGCCTCTAAAAATATTACACTTCTGGCAAAAGTCCGAGGAGGCACAGCTACTCTCCCTAGATCTGTTGTCCTCAGTCACAGTCCTCTCTGGGCTCCATTCCCTTATTGTCCAAATCAGCTTTAATGACAAGCATAAAGAGAGGAATAAAATATGCACTGTAGCATTTCTGGTTTAGTGGAGTTCTCTGAAACCTTTGAGATATACATGTCTGCTCAAAAGACATTTGTTTTTTCTAGAAGATATGCAGAAAACTTCTGGAGCTTGTTAGCTTTTTGAATAACGGGCTCCCTTAGAAGAGCATTCTCAAATGCTCATGAGCAGATCGGTTTCTAGGTGCCACCCCCAGAGAAGCAAGTCAGCTGGGCCAGAGTGAGGGCAGGGTCTCCCGTCTTTTGCCCGGGGAATACTGATGCGGGTGGCCAGAGAGCCCTTCTTTAGGAAGTATTGCCCTAGCTGGGAAGAGTCCAACCACAGGCTTGAATTCTGCCAGGGCACCAGAGTGTCAAACAGGGTGGGGGTAGGGCTAGGAGGAGAGTATCATTTTTCCTACTATTCAGAAGTAAAGAAGGTAAGGGGGGGCTCTTCTGACTCAAGTGTAGAATTTGTATGTGTAATACTGGTCCCACCCTAAAACTAGTTCCACCACTTAAAAAACACAAGAGAAACTTGTATCTTAATAACTAACAATATCCTCTAGTTAGCTAAGAAAACACAAATCAATCGTATTCATTGAATGTCTTCAATGCTGACAAATGGTATGAGGACCACCTACGATGTTAGAATATTGGAATGCTTCACATGAGAGGTGTGTGTGACATTCTCTCTTCCCTGGAAGGTCTGTGTTCTAGGTTACAAATTACAAAACTATGAATCCTGGAGCAGAAGTAGCTCTCTGTTTTCTTTTGAAATATAGTATTCACTGAAGTTCCATAAAAAGCCACCAAGAGGAGCTCAAAACCTGATAGAACAGAAACCCCAACTGTCACGGTGCACTAAAAAATATCCTTGACCAAACTACAAATTCTTAGACATATCTTCGATAGGTTCGGAAAGCAAAGCCTCTGAGTTTGCTTGTGAGATTGACAGCCTTACTAGGGTCTGGAAGAGGCACTGCAATTTCTCCCTCAACTTCTCCTGGGTACGAATTCAATTTTCTAGATGAGTTCCAATAAGTCACTTGTCAGTCTTGAAAATCATCTGTAGGAAATATGTTCTTCCCACCGAAGTACACAGACTCGGGAGATGCAACGAAAAGGATCAGCTTCAAATAATTATGCTCGAGCTGAATGTGCAATGACTGAAGGGTGACAGACCCTTCATGCCAGCCTGTGTTTCCAAATACAAAAAGAATAGATTTTGGAATCTCATTTCATGACCGACATGAAACTGGATAATATAGGTCGGAGAGCTACAATTTCTATACGATACACCTACCGTGAGAAAGGAACCTTGGGGTTGTATTATCCTAGAAAACTTACTTGCTTATGAATCACAAAGTGTTCCAAATTGAAACGATTTCACAGAAGGTCGCAAAAGCCTCTGCTCCTCTCGGAAGGTCAGTTATCAACTCCTCATGGACTTAACATCTGTCCAGGGACTTGTCAAGGTTTTTTGTTTTTTTTTTAACACCTCGGTCTTAACAGAAATAGATCACTTCTCAAATTCTTGGAAAGAAGAACTATCTGTGTGATTTCTTAATAAGGGAAGTGAATGTACTTCCTGGAAATATTATTGCAATTATCTTTCTTTTTTTCCTCAGAGACTCCATTTGTTATTAAGCCTTCTGTCATTACTTGGAGCTCCTCGAGATCTGGCTGCTCTTCCAGCCTGCAGACAGTTAAAGTGCTGAGGAGCTCCCCATGGAAGCAGGGCCGAGTAGGTGAATGGAACCTACTCTGTTCCGTTATCTTTGTTGTAAAATTGGTGTGCAGTGATCAACAGCACAGGCAGAACAATTTCCCAGAAAGCCAAAACATTCAGCCATCAGCAGACAGTTAGTTAAGAACCCAGAGGAGACAGGGGTGGCGGGGGCGGTGGGAGGGGGCGGGGGGTCGCGCTGGAGCCATTACCTCACAGGATGATGACTGAGTGCGGTAACTTGGCACTATCTTGAAGGTGATACTCCCCCGCATTTCCCGCTGGAGGGGGAAGAAAGGAGAGCTTGCTTAACACACGAATGTTGCACACAAAGACATGTGAGAAACCACTTGAAATGGGGGGGGTATTAATGCACGCCAGCCGAGCACGCAGGGGCCTTTTAAACGAAATGGAGATAGAAGGTAGGGGCTGCTCCCAGGAATAGACTTTGTTCTCGGGAGAAACCCTGCGAAGTCAAGGCTGACTGCCTTGTTCGGGCAGCAGCAGTGGAACAGACCCCCAGCGGTTCCCTTTTTTATAGACACACAGAAAGTTCTAAGTGCTTTTCAAAAGTAAGTATGAACTGAACCAGACGACAGAATAAGTAGTTACACAAAGACGGTGTTTGGTCTGCTACACGATGATGGTGTAGTCCATTGAATTTGCTTTTTCTTTCATAATGTCGGCCTCACGGTTTTTGCTATAGTGAGTTTGTGTGCTTATTTCCCACTGAAGAGAGATTCGTAATGTGCGAGGCCACTGTACTGTGGCAGGAAGATGGTTCAGGACCAGAGGTCCAAGACATCTGCCTCTGTTCAGTAGGACAGTGAACACAGGCCAGGGACCGTCATTCTGCTTTTTAAATACAAGGCCAATTGTGAACACAGATCTTGGCTATGTACGGTCACAAACAGCCGGGCCTACTATGTCTTTCCTTCCCTCTGTGCTGCAGAGGGATCCAATACAGCAGGCTATACCTCAGCTGAACAGAACAAGCTTCTGACTTTGCTGGTGGCAGCAGAATGGAGGGTGGGGAGAAACGAGTTCACATATACGCACAATTGGAAAGGTTATCTTTACACATCTGCTCAGTAAGAAACGAGACTGAGGAGGCGAGGAGGCGAGGAGACCGTCGAAGCCCACCCTGCTCGACGGGCAAGAGGTTTCCAAGCTCTGGTGAATGTAAACATTTTCCCAGTTGTCAGTTCTTAGGAATGCTATAGAAAGTCCAGTCCAACAAACAGTGGGACCAGAAAAATACTCTGATTACAAGAGAATACCACTTATTCATGCATTATAAAGCAAGCTAACAAACTGAAAGTCAGTCTTGGAAAAAAGACAAAGAAACTTTCATGTACTCACGAGCATTTTCTGCAGCTGTTCCACTGTTTGGTTAGCCACACTGATGCCGTTAATTTCTCGAATTTCATCACCGACGTGAAGTGTACCTAAAGAAATGACACGGTTACAAACATGAAATGATGTATGTAACATTTACAATAATGTCCAAAGACAGCAATATAAGTAATTAAAAAATTAAGCTAACTATTGAAGGTCAATGTTTCAGAAACAGGTACAGATTTGGCTCATTTGGTAAACTCACGAAAACAGATATACGTACGGAAGACACACTTTTGAAAGATGGCTGTGGAAATCTGCTTATTTCTCTGAGAGAGGCACTATGTATCGTGGTTTAAAATGACAGTTTCTAGATCTAGCCTGTCTGGGGCAAATCTCAGCTACATCCCATACCAGCTTTAAGATCTTGGGTAGGATACCAAAATATTCCATATCTCAGTTTTCAATATTTACAAAATGGAGATGAAAACAGTATCTATTTCATATGATTGTCTTGAGGATTAAGTTAGTTTAATATATGTAGAAGGATCAGGAGTGTTCGTGGCACATGGTAAAGTATCACTGAAGTGTCTGTTATCATTTCCTACCATTTTCTTTTCTTGTTTTTTTTTTAAAGATTTTATTTATTGGGCGCCTGGGTGGCTCAGTGGGTTGGGCCGCTGCCTTCAGCTCAGGTCATGATCTCAGGGTCCTGGGATTGAGTCCCGCATCGGGCTCTCTGCTCAGCAGGGAGCCTGCTTCCCCCTCTCTCTCTGCCTGCCTCTCTGTCTACTTGTAATCTCTCTCTGTCAAATAAATAAATAAAATCTTTAAAAAAAAAAAGATTTTATTTATTTGTCAGAGAGGGAGGGAGAGAGAGAAAGAGAGAGAGAGAGAGAGATCACAAGTAGGCAGAGAGGCAGGCAGAGGCAGAGGGAGAAGCAGGCTCCCCACTGAGTAAGGAGCCCGATGTGGGACTTGATCCCAGGACCCTGGGATCATGACCTGAGCCAAAGGCAGCCGCTTAACCAACTGAGCCACCCAGGCATCCCTCCTACCATTTTCATCATCATCATCATCTACCAAATATGATGCAGAGAATTGTGGTAATTCCTGTACAACACTCAACTTACATTAGACAAAACACAATCATTTTATAATAATTTGGTAGGCATTTCAGGGTCCTGTCATACTTCAATTGGAAAGAGAGCCCAAGAACCAATGCCTAAATAGGGAGTTATGTGAAATTTTACTTCCTTATTTATAAATTGTGCACATGTTTACATACTGACCTGGCATCGTTATGAAAAGCTCACAGCATCTTTTAGAGGTACACACTAAATGCACATAAAGAAAGTGAGACCCCTGAGATTTGCTTCCAAATATTCCCTGGGGGTGGACAGTAGAGGAAGTACAGATGACATTGGTGTGGTTGTGAAGTAACAGTGATTCTAGTGGGTTATGGGTACGCAGGTGATCGCTGAACTCTTCTTTCCACTTTTCTCTACTTGAACTCATTGCACTATTCTCTCTACTCGTGTTTGAAAATTAACATAATAAAATAAAAATCTGTGGACTTTTGTTTCTTAGTGTGGCTGGTTAGTCACTAGAAGACTTTCTTATACCTGTATCCCATCTAGGGCACAGCTATTGAAGTATTACTAGTCTCACAAAAGGAATACAAATTCCTTTTTGGGGGGGGGTAAATAAAGCGATAGAAGTTTATTAAGTGAAGATACAGAAAAAGCTCTCAAGAGTGAGAGGGATCCCGATGGGGTTGCCGCTAAGGAGTACAAATTCCTAAGAGCACTGCCTACTTCCATCCCCCACCATCGGCTGCACATAAGGACCCGTGAGCTGAATCCAGAGTGGTGGCGAACGAAGGGTGGAATGAAACAGTGGAAAGGGTGGATGCCACAGCAGCAGTGCCTGCTAGCCGGATTCTGAGCCTTGGGCCAACGGCAAGTGACAGAAACTGAGCCCAGGAATCTGGAGGGAGGCAGGATCCAGATTGGTGGCACTCCATGGTAGTTAGTAGAAGAGGGAACAAACAAAGTGTACCCAGTCTAGGCCCACAGGACTTCCATTAGTTAGAACAAACAATGAGCTCACAAAGGTCACCAAACATACAATAAGGCAAAGTCATCAGAAAGAGAAAAAACAGATTTAGATTGTCAAGGAGGACAGCTACTAGAATGATCGGACACAGAATATAAAATAGCCACATGTTAAATATTAGAAAAAAAATAAAGGACCTAATTGCAAGGATGAGCACACAACACGAGATTATCAGATGTGAACAGATAGATTTGAAAATAAAACTAAGAACAAATGACTAGTACTTCTAGAAAAGAAAACTATAACTGGTGATAGAAACCAGTGAATGGAGGAGTTGAATAGGAATTCTGATATGGCTGAAGGGAATGTCAGTGAACTGGAAGATATAACCAAGTACATTATCTAGAATGCAGGACAGGGAAATGAGACAGGGAAAACAAGAGACAAGAAATAAAGAAAATAGGAAAAAAAATTAAGAGATATGGAGGGAATGTCTAACACATGTCTAGTAGAGTTCAAAAGGAGAGAATACAGAGAATGGAGAGGAGGCAATATTTGAAGAAATAATGGTTGTAAACTTTACTGAACTGATGAAAACATGATTATGCAGATCCAGGAAGAATAATACATCCTAAAGAGGATAAATAAAGAGAAAACCATGTTGGAAGGTAGTGAAACTACAGAACATCTAAAGACAAAGATTTTTTCACCCCCTAAAGACAAAGTTCTTAGAAAACCCAGAGAGAAAGGAGAGATCACTTACAATTCAAGGACAATTGTAGTGACATCAGACTTTCCAATGTCAAACAATGGATGCCAAAATATAACAGAACGGTAACCATCAACCTAAGATTGTGCTCTCAGCAAAAGTAATCTTCAAGATTGAGGATGAAATAAAATATTTACAGATAAATACCACCTGAGGGAGTTTATCAACAGGAGACTAGAACTAAAGGAACTTCTAAGGATGTACTTTAGGAAGAAGGAAAATGCTCCCCAAAGGATGGTCTGTAATTTGAGAAGGAATGGTAAGTTTATATCTGAAACTAATATACCAAACACTTGTATGTTAACTATACTAGAAATAACATAAGATAGAAGGAATGGGGAGTAAATAAAACCACAACCATTTATGTAAATCCAAACAAAACCAGTCATATTAGTAATTGCAAATTTGTGAATTTAAAACAGGAGAGAACAAAATGCTGGGCAAAATAATATGTAAGTCGAAAGTGTGATCAGATTTAGTTTCCAATGTCTTTGGGAGTGGGGTAAGATACTATTTCCCTCTAGTAAACATAATATTAATTGCACATGATAAAATTTCAAGGTAACCACCTAAAAGATCTAAGTAGAGTGCTGAAATTCTAAACTCCCAGGGGGAAAAAAATGGAACAAAAAATGAACAAGAAAATCCATTAAAAAATGGGATAAGTATAAATAAAAAAGATGACAGACTCATCACAATAAATATTAATGGACTAACCTTGCCAATTAAAAGATAGTGATCATCAGAGTGCATTAAAAATGTAATTTTCCAATTTACTCAAGATATAGAAAGCCTGAATAACCTTATGAATGTTAAAGAAATTGAGGCAGTTTTATAAAAAAGAAAGTCTTTCCTGGGGTGCCTGGCTGGCTCAGTTGATAGAGCATACAACTTTTGATCTCATGAATCTCAGGGTCATGAGTTTAAGCCCCACATTGGGTGTAGAGCTTCCTTTAAAAAAAGTCTTTTCTAAAAAAACCAAAATGAAAACCAAAACATCAGGCCTCGATAGTTTTATAGGGAAGTTCTACCATATTTTAAAGGTACAAGTCATTCCAATATTCTACAAAGTCTTTCAGAGAACTCATGAAGGGAGACGGCTCTCCACATCATTTTATGAGGCAACGTAACTTTGAAACTAAAACCCCACAGAGCAAGACAAGAAAGGAAAATTAACTACCAGCCAGTCTCACTCATAATTACAAATACCAAAACTCTAAATAAAACATCAGCACACAGAATCCAGCAGTACATACAAAAAAAAAAAATAACACACAATGAATAAGCTAGGTTTATCTGAGACATGCAGAAGGGGTTTATCGTTAGGAAATCTTTCAAAGTCACTCACTATGCTAATAGATAAAAGGGAAAAAACCTCCAAATGATCATCTCAGCAGATGAAGAGCATCTGATAAGATTCACAACTCAATCATAATTAAAAGGCTCAGCAACTAAGGATAGATGAGAACATCTTCAGCCCTAAGAGAAGGCATCTAAGTAAAATTCTACAGTAAATGGTACTCTTCACGGGGAATCATGAGAAAGCTACTTTTCAAAAATAAGACTAAGAGGAGGATGTCCACAACACCACTTCAATCAGAGATGGCAGACCCTAGTCACATGGTAATATAAGAAAAAGAGACTATGGAAACAATGATGTTGTGGCTTTAATGAATTTTTAAAAAAGATTTTATTTATTTATTTGACAGACAGAGATCACAAGTAGGCAGAGAGGCAGGCAGAAAGAGAGGGGAGGAAGCAGGCTCCCCGCTGAGCAGAGAGCCTGATGTGGGGCTCGATCCCAGGGCCCTGGGATCATGACCTGAGCTGAAGGCAGAGCTTTAACCCACTGAGCCACCCAGGTACCCCTGCTTTACTGAATTTATAGCAACTTATTAAAAATAAGAAACAGAAAATTCATCCTGGAGTCTAAAACCAATTCTCCCACATGAGTGCAGTCTACTCCCGCAGCCTCTAAAGATTCCCCTGTAGGCAGCAGCAATGCTGGACATCAGTGGTCAGGAAGACATGAAAATGCTTCCAGGGTTACTTCCTGCTCTCTGAGGTTAAGGAAAAAGTAAAGAGGTGCTAAGGACAAAAACAAAAACAAAAACAAAAAACACAACAACAAAAAACCCCTCATCTCAAAGAAAGGAAGCCTAATTTTTGGATCAGCCTGTCAATGTTAGTACCTATAACTCAGCCCTTCCAAGGACGAGGCTAGGCCTGAATGTGCAGATCTTGCCCACCCAAGAGTTAATGAAAGTTCCCCTTTCTCATAAACTCATTCTTTCTTTACCTCAGGCCTTAGTGGGTTCCTTTCTCAGAAGGACTGCAATTACTGTGGCAGGTATTAAAAACTTAATCTAGATTTGCTATCTCTTATTTTATCATTTAATTTTTATATTATTTATCAAACTCTAATTTCCTAATTTATTTTTTATTTATTTATTTTAAAAAAGATTTTATTTATTTATTTGACAGACAGAGATCACAAGTAGGCAGTGAGGCAGGCAGAGAGAGGGGGAAGCAGGCTCCCTGCTGAGCAGAGAGCCCGATGCAGGGCTCAATCCCAGGACCCTGAGACCATGACCTGAGCCGAAGGCAGAGGCTTAACCCACTGAGCCACCCAGGCACCCCTAATTTCCTAATTTAGAAAGAGTATATCTCATTCCTGCATGAATGAGAAATTCTTCAACTGTCATTACATATCTATATCCATAAATGAATGTACATTATGTATGTACCTATGTCTCAGAATAGATGCCTTCCAGATATCCAGGGGCGGGGTAGGATATTTACTTTATCCTCCATGGTCTTTTTAAAGTCAGGATCCAAACAGTAATTCAGAGATGTTTGGTAAAAGAACTGTAATATACCCTCCCCCCCTTATACACAGGCTGGAGCATGTACAGAAGAATATAAACAAATGAGACCAACAGTGATTAAAACCAAAGATAGATAAATAGATCATTATGTGGACCACAGAGTAAACAGATTGTTTATATGGATCATAAACAATACTTTCTCCACTAGGCTATAGGAATAAAAAGGTAAGGAGGGAAAGAATCACATATGAAACTTACCTTGCCTGTGAATCATGCCCCCGTGCATAATTCTTGCGACAATACAATGATTGAGCTCATTCATTTTTAAAGTGATTCCCTGTAAAAAGGTAAGTAAAATAGAATTACTATTCTTTTTTATGTTTGTGATAATTGTAGATAATTTTATTTACTAAAAGTAAGGAAAACATTCAAGAAAATATGGAAAATGAAGGAAGGAGGAAAACCGTCTGTTACTCCACCATGCCAGGACAAAAATGTTATTTTTGGTATTTTGATTGCTATAATAATGATACATACATTCCATACTGTGCTTTTTTTAAAATAAAGATTTGTTTATTTATTTTGAGAGAGAGAGAGAGAGAGAGAGAGCATGAGCAGGAGGGATAGAGGAGAGGGAGAGAGAATCCCAGGCAGACTCCACACTGAGCGCAGAGCCTGACGCAGGGCTTGATCACACAAGATCATGACAGCTGAAATTAAGAGTCAGGCATTCAACCCACTGAGATAACTTAGTGCCCCTTAAGGTGTACAATTTGGTAAATTTAACACTACATATGTGAGACCATTACTACAATGAGGAGCATGACTATATCCATCACCCTGAAAAATTTCCTTGTGCCCACTGGTAATCTACTCCCATCCCTGTACCCCCTTCGCCTATGCTATGACCCCTCACACAGTATGCACTCTTTTTTTGTTGCTTTTTTTTTTAACAATTCACAGTGTGAGATTTAATCACATTGTTGAATGTATCAATGGTTCACTCTTTGTCCTTGCTGAGTCTTCCACTGTATGGATGTATCATTTTGTTTATCCATTCATGGACTGCATTTTTTCCCTAGCTTTGGATGATGATAAGTGAGCTGTATTCTTGAGTTAGTCTCCAGCTGGTCATGATGTCTTCTTCTTTTGTTAAGATATGGATTTGTTTGAGTTTTTGCATCTATATTCAGGAGGGATACCATTCTGTAGTTTTCTTTTCTTGTACTGTATTTAACTGGTTTTGCTATCAGGGTAAAAAAGGCTAGCCACCTAATAATAATAAATGCTAGCCACCTAACAACAACAACAACAATGTTGGGAAGAATTCCATCCTTTTCAATGTTTTGGGGAAAGTTTGTGTAGAATTATAGGTTTGGTAGATTTCGCCAGTAATGCCACCTTGGAGTTTTCTTTGAGGAATGTTTTTTTTTTTTTTTAAGATTTTATTTATTTATTTGACAGAGACCACAAGTAGGCAGAGAGGCAGGCAGAGAGAGAGAGGAGGAAGCAGGCTCCCTGCTGAGGAGAGAGCCCGACGTGGGGCTTGATCCCAGGACCCTGAGATCATGACCTGAGCCGAAGGCAGAGGCTTAACCCACTGAGCCACCCAGGCGCCCCTGAGGAATGGTTTTTAACTACAAATTCAATTTTTAAATAGTATAGGGCAATTCAGTGCATTTCTTAAGTGAGTTTTGGTGTGCTTCTGCCTTCCCGGGAATTTGTCCATTTCATCTGAGTCACTGAATTTCTTGGTGTAAGGTTGTTTATAAGATATTCCTTATACTTTTTTATGTCTGCAGATTCTGTAGTAGTGTCACTATTTTATGCAGGATATTGGTAATTAATGTCTTCTTTTTTCTCTGATCAATCTGGTCTTCTCAAAGAAAAAGCCTGTTTTATTGATTTTTCCTCTATTCTGTTTTCTATTTCATTAATTTCCACTTTGATCTTTATTATTTCTTTTCTTTCACTCACCTTATGTTTAATGTGCTCTTTTTTTTTCTAGTTTCCTAAGGTAGAAGCTGAGGTCATTTAAGATATTTCTTTTCTAATATAGGTGTCTAGTGTTACACTAAGTACTGCTTTTGCAGCATCCCAGAAATTCTGGCATATTGTTGTTTCATTTTCATTCACTTCAAAATACTTTTTAATTTCCCTTTTGATTTCTTCTTTGATCCACGGGTTATTCAGAATTGTGTTATTTAGTTTTCAAATACTTGGGGAGTTTTCCCAAGGTCTTCCTGTTACTCACTTCCAATTTAATCACAATGTGGTCTGAGAATTATACACTTTGATATTAATACAGTCACTTCAGCTTCCTTTTGTTTAATGCCATCATAATATATCTTCTTCCATTCTTTTACTTTGAAACTATCTGTCTTTATGTATAAAGCAATTCTTGAAGGCAATATATAATTGGTCTGTCCCCCTCCCCCACCTGACAACCTCTGCTTCTTAATTTGGGGAATTCAGACTACTTGCATTTCATAGGATTACTGACATAGTCAGGTATAAATACATCTTCTTGCTATTTAATTTTCTTGTTCTATCTGTTCCATGTTTCCCTTTTCCTCTTTTTCTGCCTTCTTTTGGATTAGCTTATTTTTACTTTATTTTCTCTCCTGTGTTGTCTGATTGGCTATAATTTGGTTTTGTTGTTTTGGTGGTTGCTTCAGGGTTTATGGTATCCATCTTTAACTTATCACAATTCAAGTGATATTATACAGTGTCACATATAGTATAAGAGACTTTTATGAGTATAGTTCCACTTCCTTTCTCCTGACCTTTGTGCTAATTATACATTTTACTTTTACATGTAATAAGCCCCCAAACATATTGTTGTTATTTTTGCTTAAACTGCCAATTGTCTTTTAAAGAGATTTAAATGATAAGAATATCCTTTAACATTTCTTACACTGTAGGTCTACTGAATTCTTTCAGTTTTGGTATGTCTGAAAATGTTTTTGCCTTTAGTTTTTGAAACATACCTTTGCTGGGTTTTAAATTCTAAGACAAAACCTCTCAAGGTTTTTTCTTTCAGTACCTTAAAGACACTGCTCTTCTCAATTGTATTGTTTCCGATAAGAAGTCTGATGCCATTCTTATCTTTGTCCCTCTGTATGCCACGTTTCTTTTTTTTTTAATCTGTTTTTAAGATCTTCTATTTATCATGGTTTCTAAACCATATGATTAAGATGTACCCTGGTATTGTTTCTTGGGTTCAGGGTTCATGGTGGTATTGTACCTACAGATTTATAGTTTTCATCAGGTTTGGAATGTTTTCAAACATTATTTCTTCAAATATCCTTCTCTCTCTTCTTCACTCTCTTCTCCTTCATAGAATCCAATTAACTATACGTTATGCTGCCTGAGGTTGTCCCAGAGCTCAGTGATGCTTTTCTTTCCTTTTTTGAGAGAGAGAAAATGTTAAGCAGGTTTCACACAACCCATGACCAGCATGGTGCCTGACTTGGGGCTTGATCTCATGACCCCAAGATCATGACCTGAGCTGAAAACAAGAGTCAGATGCTTGACCGACAAAGCCACCAAGGCCCCTGCGTTTTTCATTTTTAAAAATTCTTTTTCTGTATTTCATTTTCCATAATTTCTATTGCTGTATCTTTGAGTTTACTAATCTTTGCTTCTCAAATGTCTGATCTGTCATTAATCCCATAGTGTATTCTTCTGCTAAGTCTAATATCTTTGTCAGGTCTGTCAGTTTTGATTGATTATTCACTATGTTATAGGTCATACTGTCCCCCTTCTTTACATGGCTAGTAATCTTTGAGTCAATGCTAGACATTGTGAATTTTATTTTGCTGCATGTTAGATGTTTTTTTATTCTTACAAATATTCTTAGGCTTTGTTCTGGGATGTAGTTCACTTACTTGGGTCAATTAGTTTGATGCTTTGGGTCTTGCTTTCATGATTTGTTAGGCAGGTCTTGAGCAATTCTGAGCCTAGGGCTAATTATTCCTCATTACTGAGACAAGACTTTCCTGAGCACTCTATACACTGTGCCATGAATTCGTTTGCCAGGCCAGCTGGTGGTTAACAGGCAGTGAGTGTTGGGTACTGGATGGTCTTTTTGGACCATTTGGATGGTCTTTCCTTGGCTCTGGGTAGTTTCCTCTCATAAATGCACTGATCATAACTCAAACGAATACTTCAGGGGGACCCTCTACAGATCTCTGGGGGTTCTCTTCCTGTGCAGCTCTCTCTTCTTTGGTCCTCTGTCCTGTGCACTTTAGGTGCCTAGGTCACCTTGGATTCTCAGCTCTGTGTCCTCAATTCAGAACTGCCTGCTCTGCCTCAGTTCTCCCTTCCTGTGTTGTGGCCTGGAAACTCTTTCAAGTCAATAAGGTCAGGCGATCATAGGGCTCACCCTGTTTGCTTCCTGTCTCTTAGGGATCATTTTCCTCTGTTGTCTGATGTCCAATGTCTTGAAAACTGTTCTTTTATGTAATTTCATTTGCTTAAAAATGTTTTTTTGGTTATTTCAGGTGAGAGGGTAAATCTGGTCCTTGTTACTCCATCTTGGCCAGAAGTAGAAGCTCCACATATTTAATGCCAGACTACTAGTCTACAGAGATTACTTTTTGTTTTCCCATTATTCTCTATTATAAGATAAACTTTCATAAGCACATTTTTTGGACTAGACCTGGCTGATCCTAAAAATCACATGGGGACCTTTTAAATAATACTGTCTCTTAAACTCACTCCTTGGATTTAGATTCAGGAAGTCTGGAATGGAGCCCAGAAACCTATATTTTTAACAGGTTCCCTTGGTGAAAACTGGTCTTGAATTTGAGATGATTAAGGGTAGGGGGACGGTCTTATCTTCTTTGGAGAACAACACTCTGTTGGAAAGGTTCATGAAAATATCTGAGCCTTTATAATTTAGACTTGGAATCTGCACAATTCCAGAAACTATAACTTTGCTTGGTTCCTATTTTTCAGTTCTTAGAAGTGGTGGGCAAGCAATGTGAAAAACTGGTATATCAAAATGTTTCTAGTCCCAATGTTCAACTGTAATGTTCAAGTTTCATTTCGAACTTGTGTATTCAATCAGCATGTATCGTTACCAAGAGAGGTGTTCCTGGAGAAATGCTATAAATTCATGTGGAACTCAAATCTAATTTCATAAGGGAAATGATAGTATGATGGGGCTTCAATCCTTGAAATTAATAAATTCATGTATCTGTTCAACCAACGTTATTATGATCCTGTTATGTGGGCAGGTACTCGGCTAGGCACATAATGAATGAGACTATTCATTAGTGAACAGACAATAGTGACAAGACAGGCAGGGTCTCTCGTGACTAGGGGGATGTTCACCTCAAACCAACTACAGTTAACATTTATTATTTTGTCTGCCCCAAACATTTCTTTGCAGAGAGGAACTGACTCACATTCTCTCCATTCCCAAGTTCCCAAACTCCAGGGAAGGGACTGGGCCAGGTTGGGCTGGATGCCATGAACGTAGCTACCCCCAGCTTGGGATAGACTCCAGGCCTTTCCTTGTTTACATAAGCCTTTCCCCTATCGTCCAAGCTAGTTCAACTTTGGTCTTTATCACTTGCAACTGAGGGAGTCTCAATCAACTGAGAGTAATTTCAAGGTGAAGTTGCCAATGGGAAAACAAGGGTGTGATGGGAGTATATCATCCTTACAGGGTGGATCTAACATAGCTGGACACATTAAAGAAGGTCCAAAAAGCAAAAGAGATCATATAGATATATCCTGAACAGCAATATAATGCTTTTAATAAGACAACTAACCAAGAAAATGAAGCTGTATTAAATGTAACAGAGAACTGTATTCCATTATTGAAAATATCTATTTTATACCAAATAATTTCCATTTTTTACGGCAACCAGTCAAAAGGAGAATACACACTTTCGGTAGGAGCAAAGACAGAACAGAGAAGGGCTTCTTTAAGGAAACTTCTAGGGGAGACTTGGTCATTTTATGCGTTCTGAAGTAACTGAGGGATACACTTTTACTCAGCCTGTGGGTTTAGGTAGTGAGCCTCCACAGGAAAGATCATACAAATGTCACTGGGCCACTTTAGAATATGATAATCACTGGACACTTCTGGGCCTCCTTCTTGCCATCCCCTCCAGCTTTCCTGTCTGTTTTGCTTGGCTGAACGTGACCACTTCTTCCTGCCTCTCGCACACAGTCTTTTCTCCTCTACAGCTCTATCACTAACTCTTCCTGTTTAGCAAACTGTGCTAAACTGCTTATTTATTTGATGTTGGCAGCCCTGGGGAAAGTGAGCTCTGGGAAGGGGCTGTGTCTTTCTTGCCACTACATTACTGGCATCCAACATAGTGATTTGCGCATAGTGGGCACTTAACAAACATTTGCTAAATGAGTGAATGAATACGTAATATGAATAAATGGGTATTAGACTTTCAGAGCAGGGTGGGATCTGGGGGGTCATTTAGTCAAGTATGCATCTGGCAATAATTGCTAAGCAAGGTACGAGCAGACTTGAAGTGATCTGCCCACGGCACCCAAAGTCTGCTACTGCCTGTGTGCTTAAGCCAAAGGGTTGTTTGGATGACACTGAAAAGGGGTGAAGTGATTCACATGCCCCCTGCCTGCTTTAAATGCTGCGCAGAGATCAGTTAATGAGAGTTACAGCCAGAAACCTCTAGAGCTGAGGGCTCTCTGAAAATCACAGTCAGAGAATCACTGCTCTGTAGCTCTCCCTTTAATCTGGAAAGCAACTGGGCAGCTTTCTTAAGTAGGGAATTTGTTTTTCTATATTGCAATATCCCTTTTCTATGCTCTGAGGGAAAGATAGGAGTGCATAAATCTCAAGGCTTTTTTTCCCCCCTTAAGATAGGATTCCTCCCCCAAACATGGAACTTTTCCAATGGTCTTTATCTCAGTGGGTAGCATCACCGGCCATTTGGCTGTGAACACCTAAAGCTTAAGGGACATCCTTGGTAACTGCTTCTCCCTCTGTCCCCACTGGCCGTCTGTTATCCAGGTCTATTGATTTTACTTTTTTGTTAAGTCTGTTCACCTCTTTCCATTTGGTATCTGCGCCTCTACCTCCCAGTTCCAACTGCTCTCCCTGGTCCCAAGCCAATAACTTCCTCACGGGTCTCCCCACAGCCTCCCTCCTCCCCGTCTAATCCGTTCTCTGGAGGGCGGTCTTTCTAAAATGCAACTCTGATCTCTCCCTGCTTGAAACTCTTCAATAGCCCTCCACTGTCTTTGAGATAAAGAACAGAGTCCTTAACATGCCTTAACATTCTTTCAACACTCTGTGTGTCTGTTCCTGCCAGCCTGTTTTCTATACTGCAGCTGTGGTGCCCTCTTTCCATCCAGAAGAGCCCTTCTGACCCACGGGCTTCTGCACATGCCGCTTGGGTGGCCTGGACGGTCTCCACTCTGCCCTACTGCCCCACGCCCCACTTTGCTCGCTTCACTCCAAGGAGTCTTTCCTCGATCTTCCTTTCCCCATGTACAAGGATTCTGTGACAACGAGGCGGGTTCAGCGTCAGTTCTATTCCAACGCTATTCCTACCCCCCGAGGAAATGAATTCATATCAAAGAGATAGATGTGAATGGAAGGAATGTTATTTTAGCCACCTTGCTCAGTTCTTAGAAGGCCTTCCAGATTAGTCTTCCTCTCATTTTGCAGAAGGCCAAAGATCTTATAAGAAGATGTTTTTCACAATGTCATTAGACATTCACTTTGTTGATACCAGTATTTCAAATTGTGCCCCAGAGGTTTTTCCTGGAGTGCTGTAGCAGGTAGGTCCTTTTCACAAATGCAGAACATTTGTGAAAGGAGAGGTGGGGGGCGGGGAGCCTCAGGCATGCTGTCAGGTGGAACAGCTCCGGGTGTGGGCTCGGAGGTGGTGGTGGAGGAGCTGGAGACAGACCGTTTCACACTGTTCATGCCCTCCCCACCTCCGAGCAGCACAGGCTGAAGTTGGGAGCCCTACTTCCGGCTGGGACTTTAGAGTCTAGAAAACTTACCATGGGCTCATCTGTGTTCTTTTGGAACTGGACCAGGCGAACTCTGGTCACATTCTCCATATCCATATCTCCGTTGGCGCTTTCTGGAGAATCACCATTTAAATAGGGCGAGGTGGGGGGAGGAGTGACCCTCAATGCTTCATCACTGTAAACTTCATGAGCCACTACATCGTGAGTCTGAAGTAAGGCCTGGTAGTTTATGAAGAAAGTGAAATATTAATAATAGCACTATGCCAGGAGAAATGTATTATTTCAAATAAAGGCAGACATAATACAATTTCAAAGAACTAAGTAGAAGGAATCATCTGTAAACAGAGGTGGCAAATTTAGGCTAGGGCTTACAATGGGAACGCATTTAAAAAGAAACAATGCAATAATTGGAGTTTTGAGCAAATATCTTTCTGGACAGTATTAACCAAAGGATGAAGATAATTTATAACCTATGGCTTAGTAAAAGGAATGAAGAGACACACCGGTGTGTCCGAAAAAAATGTAATTTTCCAAAATATCACATACAATATGGAGCTCAAAGTCTAAATGTATGTAATGTTTTTGTTATTTTTCTTTTTTGGAGCCCTTGCCCAAATGAAAAATAAGTTGACAATTATTATCATCAATATTTTTGCGAAGCCTACAAACAAAGAAAAAGTGATTTCTTTGTATTGATACCCGCATATGCTTTCTTGGTGAAACTGGATAACCAAGACCCCTGGTTTCCCTAAAAAAGGATATTCTTCTGCTTACTGTCCTTTCTGTGTCATCAGAAAAACGTTTTTTTTATATATATATATTTTTTAAATTTTTTTTTAATTTATTCATTTGACAGACAGAGATCACAAGTAGGCAGAGAGGCAGGCAGAGAGAGAGAGAGGCTGGCTCTGCAGGCTCCCCGCCGAGCAGAGAGTCTGATGTGGGGTTTGATCCCAGGACCCCGGGACCATGACCTGAGCCGAAGGCATTGGCTTAACCCACTGAACCACCCAGGCGCCCCCAGAAAAAAAGTTTTTAATAGCCATGAATATTTGAACATTTCTCCTTCAAAGAGAATTTTACGGCTGAATATCAGCGTATTTGGAGCTCTGCACAGATTCTACTTTCTCGTGTGCTAACTACAAACTCCGTTCTATTTTAATCTGTGATCCGCATGGCGATGAAATATCCGGAGATCATGAAATGCAATTAAAATTGCTTTAAAAGTATAACCCTTTGCATCTCAAATTAAGTTATTTAATTAAAAAGCTTATTAAAGTCATGACTTGGCTATTCTAATCTGAAAGGCATGCATACGAGGCAAAACTAAAAGGTAACAATGCAGCAAAATTGTACAGAAGGTGGTGTTGGTCTGTCCTCTCAGTAGAGCATGTGCTTGGAGATAATGCGTTTGGGTTTCTCAGGGAAATGGCGGCTACTTTCAAGACCGCAGAGGGCTGGTCTAACCTGGGGTCTGGGTGACTGGGCACAGAACAGTGCACCACTTGAGTGCAGGGCTCCATGAAAGCCCTGGGGACCTTGGCTTCTGGATCCCTGCCCTGGCTGCATCATGCACTGGTACCCCAGGCCCAAGTATGATGGTTGGGCTCTGGGAGTAAATCCTTCTTTTCCTGGGTTAACTGTGGCCACTTAAGAGACTAACATTTAGGGCAGAAAGCAAAAATCAGTGAGAGATAAACTCAAAAACTTCCTCGGCTAATATTAGGTTCGTCATACCAACTATAGATGTAGCTTCCATAATTGGGGAACTTTCAAAGACAGGCTTTGTATGACTGGAGGCTGTAGAGCCTGGCAAGCAAAGAACCAAACTTTCATCAGGAGAACGCGTCACATGGGTTGGAGAAAGTGTTTATGCTGCTTTTTTGCAAATGATTTCTACTCACCCTTTTAAGTTACATAAGCAAACACTTGTATTTAGTGTATTATTTCTAAGGAAGGATTAAGTCCCAACAATCACAAAATAATACCCACATAGAACTTCAACAGAAAAATACTCAAATTAGGTCACTGAATAAGGTCATACTTGATGCTAAGCATGATTTGCCACTGTCAAGGCTGCTGTCAAAAATAAAACTTACCCCTAAAGTTCGAATGTATATGCAAACCGAAAAAAAGGGGCTACTTATAGATTGTTCAAGGAAGCCAGTAAAAAAGAATATACAAGTGGTGCCTGGGTGGCTCAGTCAGTTAAGTGTCCAACTCTTGATTTCAGCTCAGGGCACGATCTCGGGGTCACGAGCTGGAGCTCTTTAACGGCTTCCTGCTCAGCTGGGCAGGGAATCTGCTTGAGGATTCATTCTCCCCCTCTTCCTTTGTCCCTCCCCCTGCTAGCACGTGCATGTACATGCTCTCTCTCCAAAATAAGCAATAAAATCTAAAAAAGGAAAAAGAATATGCAGAATAAAAGATTGGAAAAATCTAAGTCTTGATATTTTTCTCTGAATATGTTATGAGGTATAATTGAGCAATTGGTAATAAGCTGAAATAGCTATTAGTTTTAATTACATAAGAATCGTGTAATAGGAAAGAAATACTTTCACTTTTTGTACTCTAGCAAGGACATGGACAAATCAATTAACTTGAGACTACAGTGAAAAAATATCTGATTGCTTTAAAATAAGCAGGAAAAATATGAATTTTATGGTTGAAAAGTGGCTCCTCTGGCTTCTTAATTATCAATCGTACAATGGGCCACTAAATAATATCATCATAATCTAAGGTGATTTTAACCATCTTATTTTTTTTGAGAAAGTAGGATACAGATTTGCTTTTAAATTCTTCTGTTCCAGATATTTTCTTTCACTTTTATTTTTTTAATTAAGTAGGCTCTATCCCCAGTGTGGGGCTTGAACTCATGACCCCAAGATCAAGAACTACATGCTCTACTGACTAAGCCAGCCAGGCGCCCCTAGATCTTATTTCCTAAAGGAAAAAAGCATTAACTTTGTTAACTTTCACTTCTATTAATGTTTGTCTTTATAATGTTTTATATTTTACAACTGCAATAAGCAAAGGATCTATTTATTCTTTTGTAAAAAAAGTCTTTCAAAAGGAATAATTGAAAAAGGGATTAGTGTGATATGTTTTATCATGACCTCTAAAGATAGAATACAGACTTTTAAAAAAAGATTTAATTTATTTATTTGACAGAGACACTGAGAGAGGGAACACAAGCAGGGGGAGTGGGAGAGGAAGAAGAAGGCTTCCTGCTGAGAAGGAGCCTGATGTGGGGCTCCATCCCAGGACCCTGGGATCATGACCTGAGCTGAAGGAAGACACTTAACGACTGAGCCACCCACATGCCCCTAGAATACAGACTTTAAAAAATAATTCAAACCTATTCCTTTTTATTCTTTAATTACTTTAATATTCACAAGTATCTATATTTTAAGTGTCAGGTAATTCAATATTAAACCTTCATGTTTTAATGATCAGAAAGCAAAGAAAAAGCCAGATAATTGAGGCAGTAAGTGTGAAATGATAACTATGCTAAGAATAACTCCCAAACCTCAGTATAATAAAAACATAAGCATTACAATATTTCCCTTTAAGCTATTAATATTTCTTTAAAAATACCAAGATTTTGAAACCATGACTTTAAAATGCTTATAAGATAAAAGCTCCAGCACTTAAAAGTTTATTTAACATAGTATATATAGCTCAGAAGTATATTTTCTACATGGGATGTTATTTAAACATATGCTTATTTGGGAATGACCAGTGAGCTCAAGTTTATAGGAAAATGGACCCTCATGACAGGTCAACCAACTTTTAGAAGCACAGGCTTTGGAGCCCACAGGATCTGGGTTTTGAACCTCAGCAAGACCACTTACTAGGTGAGTGACGTCTAGCAAGCCTCATTACCTTTCCAGGGCAGTTTCCTCTCTGAACTGTAAAATGGGCTTAGCCACACTCCCTCACATCCCAGCCATCAGCAAGTCCTGTTGTGTCTAACCATCTCCATGTTGCATTGCAGCCTGCCCATTTCCCACCAGCTCCAGCCTTTCGCAAGCCTCTACCGCCTCTCACCACAGCCTCTTTTAATTCTCATCCCCACCAGAAACCATTCTCTGCACACCAGCCCCAGGGATCTTTCAAGCACAGATCTGATCATATTTTCCTGTTCACAGTCACTCAGTGTTGCCTGACTGCGATCAGGAGAAAATCCAGACTCCTTGTCACAGCCTGGAAGACCTGACTTGGTCTGGCCTCTGCCAATCTTGCCTAGCTTTTTTTTTTTTTTAAAGATTTTATTTATTGGGGCACCTGGGTGTCTCAGTGGGTTAAAGCCTCTGCTTTATCCCAGGATCCTGGGATCGAGCCCTGCATCGGGCTCTCTGCTCAGCGGGGAGTCTGCTTCCCCTCCTCTCTCTCTGCCTGCCTCTCTGCCTACTTGTGATCTCTGTCAGATAAATAAATAAAATCTTTAAAAAAAGATTTTACTTATTTGAGAGAGAGAGATAGAGAGAGCATGAGTGGGGTGGAGGGGGAGAGGGAGAGAGAGAATCTCAAGCAGACTCGCTATTGAGCATGGAGCCTGACACAGGGTTCTATCTTGTGACCCTGACATCATGACCTGAGCCGAAATCAAGAGTCAGATGTTTAATCAACTGAGCCACCCAGGCACCCCCTGTGGCTAATGTTTTACAAATGGTATATTCAAAAACTAATGAGGTACTATACAGTGGCTAACTGAACATAATAAAAAATGTTATATTTAACATAAATTTCCACTTGTAATCATGCTTTTGATCTGCAGCTCAGTAGACACTTCTGGACCTTCTTTCACAGAAAGGCATCTCATCCGTTTTGAGTTCTGTTTAACCATTTAGCATTGTAACTGGCTAACTACAGGTGCTGTCCCCGGTTTCCATACAGTAGAAATGAGTGCAGAGAGTGTAAGAGTTCTGCATCATCAAGTGATGGAATTCCTCCACTAAACAACCTGGGATCAGAGGTGAAAAAGATCCCACCTGGGATCTTTTCAAGTGAAACCCATCTCTAGTTTGAGTTCTCTGTGGTTTAAATACCATACACAGTTTTGGTGACTTAAGAACTATCCTAGCAGGAGGCAAATCCCTTGTGTGATGACCATAGGGATAGCATCTTTACAACTATGACACAAAGTAAACAAAAAGGATCTTGATGTATTTGGTATTACCTGGTACTGTACTCTTAATAGTCTCCTATTATATGAGTAATGCCATATCTGATGAAGACAGCCACATTTTAGGAGGATTATTAAAACTTCTTTTGAAAGTGAGGTTTTAGTTCTAGAGAAGTTTAATCGGTACTTACCATGAAATGAGGTTGTGTTAAAATACGTTTTAGTTCCTTTGCATCATTATTCTCAGGGTAACATGAAATTTCTTCCAATACCTAAAAAATAAGCAAGATGTAGAACAGTATAAACAGGACGCCAGCTTTAGAAAATAGAGAATTCTTTTAAATTAGAAATTATGAATAGATTTTTTTTTTTTTTACAGCAGGCGAAACAATTACTTTGGAAAAAATTCATCACTTTGTTAAAGGTTATCAATATAAAAGAACACTATTGATGGTAATAAAAAAATAAAACAAATTGCTATAATTTCTCTGACTCAATTACCCAACTATAACCCGAAAGGTTATCGAAAAATACAAAACAAAATGACAAGTCTGCAATGCATATTTACTACAGGTGTTAAGTCACTTAACTAACTTAATGGGCAAATATCTCTACAAATCTTTTTCCAAACTCACTATCAAAATGAATCTGTAATCAAAGTTAAGAGCAGCTTTTTTTACATTAACAAAACAGTTGATTCCTTTGAGAAAGATTAAAATGACACAGGCTCACATAAAGAACCATTTAAAGAAAAGAAACACTTCAGTAATTTTCCTGCAGCCTGGCAGAGTCTGTGTTCTCTGCACACATCTCCTCACATAGCGGAAACCACGCCTCTGCCAACACTTCCTAGTGTTCACTGCCAGGGAATCCAAGGGAACAGTTAAAACCCCAAACCCAAAACCACTGAAAACTTCTCCTTCCACTCTAAAAGTTATCTGTTACCATCAGGATGGAGTTTCTCCATTTAAAATTTGAGTATGTGACAGGAGACCAGGGAAAAGCCTCTGTTGTCCTGCCCCGCCACCCCCTCCCCCAACCTCAGGGTAAACATACTACTGCGGTTCTTCTAACCATAGATGGTTGGACTCACAGAGTAGTTATACATATTGCACTCCTAAAGTTGAGCCAATCAAAGATGGCTTCAGGAGGGCTGGATGTCAGGGGCACACAAGTCATCCACCCAGAGTAATCTCTCACATCATCTTGGAGAATCTTAATACTGGGGCAAGAAGGAGCATTAAGAGATCATTTAGAGGACCTCTAAGGCTTAGATCTTGCAGGCATACCTAAGTGCTACTCAATCACCTCCTCAGGGAAGAAGGAAAAAGACCAAACAAACACTACAAGGTTTCTTTCTTATCTAAAAGAACCCTTAGCAAGTGCTGGTTATGCGGTTAATTCATATTGTGTAAGGAAGATAATAAGCAAAGTCGCCTCAGTATATTTTATGCTTTGAGTGTCTCTACCAGTGAAATGAAAGGATGAAACCATGTGTTCTCTCTGGTCCCTGCTACTCTCAAGGTCTGTACTTTTAAACAGCAAGGTGTGGTCCCCTAAGTCAGAGAGAACGGCTGCTGGCTGGTGCCCTTGACCGCATGGGCAGATCCAGCAGCACGGCTGGTCTTGGTTCTCAGTGAATATGCGAGGCTCTCTAGGGCAGGCATGGGTGTTTAAAATCTGGTAGGGAAGGAATTCTGTTTTTCATACTCTTTTCACTTAGTAGTCTCACTGTATAAAAACTGCTTTCAAAGGGAAATGTTAATTTGCATACGGACTTTTATAACATCAAAAAGTGAAAGAAAAAAAGTACACGTCTAATGATGGAGGACTTGCTAATTCATTATAATTTAGTAATAACAAAGACTTACCCTTCATTAGAATTTATATTTATGAAGACCAAGTACAAACATTAGAAAAATGATTATATAAAGTCAGGTAAGAAAAGATGTATTTTGATTGCAGCTACATGAAATGTATATGCAAAAAAATAAAATTTATATGCAAATGGTAGTGACAGGAAGTGTATACACAGAAATGAAAATTACTGTGTTAGGGTGCTGGGGTTATGGATGGATTTTTACTTATCCAAACTTTTTGCAATATCATATTTCTATAATAAAAAAATCAGGGTGCCCGGCTGGCTCAATCAGCACAGCCTGTGATTCTTGATCTCGGGCTTGTGAGTTTGAGCCTCACGTTAGGTATTAAAGTAATCTTTACTTTAAAAAACATTTAAACATTTAAAAACATTAAAAAAAAAGTTGGTAACAGGTACAGCCATGTACACTAGCTGATAATTTATAAAAGTGACTTCTCTCTGAACTCAGTATACTTGTTATAGATATTTAATTAACTTCCAAACACTACTGTCTTAAAGAAGCAACTCAAATTTTCAGAGCCTATTTCCAACCATGCGCAGTAAAATAACTTACTAAAAAAAAAAAGAGAAGTACAATTGATATATTAATATGTTCAAGTTTACAGAGCAGAACCAGAACTAGAAATCGAGGCATTGTTGTCCCTGAGGCTTTTCTTTCTTTCCTGTATGTAAAATGTCCAGTGATAAACTTAGAAATACTAAATCTGACTGTATGGTCCATTGTGACTCCAAGAAAACCACCTCTTTACTGTGCAGCGGAAATGTTTTCAATAAAGGTAGCAAATACGACTCCCAGACACATTTATAAAATATATCACTTACCTCTTTGGCTCTCTGTACTGCATCACTCGGAGGATTCCTGATTTGTGGTGAAGATTTTGTGTTAATTTTGTCATACAGCTAAAAGCAAAGAAGAAAATCCAATCAACACTCCTAATTCTTTGCTAAAAGTTCAGAGCTGCCTACTTACTATTTCACTAAACAAAATCTTCCTCTGACAAACGCTTGCTGATGATTTCAGGGTCTCCTTCCATTAATAATCTCTCACTCATTTAGCATAACTTATTGCAAGAGGAGTCTTACGTGTATTGTTTTAGAAAATCATCTTCAAATAGATGGTCCAAGATTCTGTCAATGTGGCAGCTTCCTTTCTCATTTAAAATCGATCACTACTTCAGAATTGCGATATTTTGTTGCCTCTGGTAGAAGCAACATTCACTAACATGGATATAGAGCAAAACGAAAGAACGTTTTCTGGCCAAGACATGTCTGAAAGAATTTTCACCAAAATCGAAATCTTGGGAAAGGGCAAACCAACTCCTTCTAGGAAGGAATGTTCTCACAAAAGGTTTATGCTTGTTTTACTAGGGCTGTTTATTAACAGTATCAGTGCTGGCATCCTTTAGCAGGAAGTCAAGGACATGAACTTTTTCCTTTTGAATTTGCAAATTCACAGAGCATGAGAAGACACTGAGAAGAATCTAAATATTTTTCAAAAATGCCACAAATCTAACTGATCCAAAATTTGACTTTCTGAAGACAATTAATTCTTTAAAGAAAAATCTCTGTAGGGTGGAAATGCAATTAAAATACTAATTTCTACTTCAAACAAAATGGCTCATTTGACAGTCTGCTTTGAAAAGTGAAAAATTAAAATGGATTTTGGCCAGTCTGCCAATGTCTATTTCCTAACTTCTCTAAAATAGGTGGGTTTTTTTTTTCCTGCTTGGTTTTTGTTTAGTTCTTTTAAAAGATTTTATTTATTTACCTCACAGACAGAGATCACAAGTAGGCAGAGAGGCAGGCGTGGGGGGGCGGGAAGCAGACTCCCCGCTGAGCAGAGAGCCCAAAGCGGTGCCCAATCCCAGGACCCTGAGATCATGACCTGAACCAAAGGCAGATGCTTAACCGACTGAGCCACCGAGGCACCCGCCAAGTGCTAACTCCAGAGAGTAACAGTAGTCATAACAACAACAAGAATTACTACTTTTATTGAACACTTACTAGATATTAGTTATTAGTGAAAATTCTTAATATATATTCCCTCGTTTAACCTCAGGCAAACCTATCAGGTCAATACCCTTTATTATTCCCACTTTACAGATGGGAAACTGAGGCACAGGATAGTAAAGCGAGAACCGCTGTTCTAGGTTTATAGCCTCTTCACAGGTGACATACAGATGCCTGGAGTTTCAACATTTTTTAGGGCCCTGCTTCCAAAAAAGTGCTCAGACCAAATTTTCCTCCGTTCCTTTGGTCTGTGATTCAGTTCATCGCATATTTGCCCAAAGTGCAGTGGGACTAGTGGTGGAATGAGGGAGAGATTGGGTGCTTCTTATCAAGGCAGTAGCAGTAGAAGGAATTAAAAGAAGGGGTCTTCTGTCTGAGGTGGGGGCACTGGGCTCTGCCCCTCCAGCTCCTAGGAGATCCCGGGACTGGAGCGGTTCCAGCAGTTACTGGACACAATGGATAGCTAAGAACAGATGGTGATTCTCAACTGGCTGCACTTGAAGCAGAAGGGCGAGTAAGAACCATGGCAGGAAGGGGCAGGGAGAGACGGGGCTCACTTTGTCACCATCAGAAGTGAGTCCTTGTTGTCTCCTCATCTATCCATCCATCCACCAACTGAGCTCCTACTATGTACTAGGCCATGCAGTTCTCTTTACTGGGGTTATGAAAATGAAAAAGAGGACAGTCTTGTCCTCAAAAAACTCCCAGATTCCAAAGACACATAGAGCCAAAAGCCCAGAAACCTGTGTCAGCTGAATCCTGTTGAGAACCTGAGAGCAGTATGGTTCCCAGTGCTATCAACTGGAAGGGATCTCAGCTGAGTGAGCCCCAAGTTGGAGACTATCTGGAAATGCATGCCTAAGATGCCGACCTTCATTTCTCCTCTTCACTTTCTGGGACTGGGTTTTTGCCTTTAGCACTCAAAATATTTTAGCGATACCTACAACAAATACAAACCATTTATTTATTTGTTTATTTTTTAAAGATTTTGTTTATTTATTTGACAGATATCACAAGTAGGCAGAGATGCAGGCAGAGAGAGATGGGGGGGGGGGAAGCAGGCTCCCCGCTGAGCAGAGAGCCCGAAGCAGGGCTCAATCCCAGGACCCTGAGATCATGACCTGAGCTGAAGGCAGAGGTTTAACCCACTGAGCCACGCAGGCGCCCAAATACAAACCATTTAGAAATGTGTCAAAGCAGGTAAAGAAAAAGTCCTCCATGGAGGAAGGCTTTAATGCAATGTAACGTTAGTGTTTTAAAACCGTGGTCTGAGAAATAATGTAGCTTTTCAAATTCTCGTTCTTAGGGATTCAAAGTCCAAGTCTAGGTGGTTTTGTGAAGGCTTTGTGAAGATTTTGTGAGACGTGGCTGGGTTTTGAGAACAAAGGAAGGCTGCAGCATGCATAAAGACTATCTAGAATGATATGATTTGGGACTTCCTCTGTACCTCTTGTACCTTCAGCTGGAGCCCAGAGCTAAGGCCTATAGGAAGGAAGTAGCACTGAGCCTGCTAGAAAGCTGCCAGACCGTCCTTCTAGGGCTTGCTGGAAGGCAGCCAAAACGGCCCTTCCGTACTCACCCGCATGCCCCGTTCTGCCTACAGAGGCAGAAGTCTGGCATCTGTCAGAGTCACAGGATGAGGAGACCAAGTATTTGATCTCCCCTTCCTTCCTCCGGGGTAGGAGGGCAGAGGGAGTTGCCTTTTTCCTCATGCCAGGGAAGGGTGGTCGGTGCTCCACGAGAACCACACCCAGAAAATGGAGGTGCCAGTAACGAGAGCTCGTTATCTCACTCTCTGGAGGGATGCTTGCCGAGTGGCAGTGACTTAGGAGGCCCATCTCGGTGTACCGGGGGTACTGTGAGAGAGAGTGCTTGGGGCGGCTTGACAGGTGACATTTGTGGTCCCGAGTAAAAACATATTGATGCCTGCCTCTCTCCTGGCCGGGGCAGCCCTTGCCAGCAGGGTGAGGCAGGCGGTAGGGCACCCCACACCTGTAGTGTTTCCCATGAGTCAAGGAGCTGCCTCAGAGTGTGATCCGGCTGCAGCCATCTTGATGGAGCCCTGTCCAAGAGGGCTGCCTGCACGGAACAAAGGGATCCAGAAATAATTAGCTGTGGGCTAACGCCTGGGTGCAGGAGCTGAGAGGGTGCTGCTGAGGCCAGCTCCAGAGTCTACTGATGATGCAGAACCCAGGACAAAGCCAGCATCTGACGACTGCCACATCAAGCGCATCGATAGCCAAGAGGACCCTAGCTGCCCGAGGGAGAGGATTCTGGAACATGCTGTTTAAGGGCTGCTTTCTCTTTTCCATGACCAGACTCTTGAGTTCCCTGACATTTAGTAACAGCGCCTCACATGGGGCTGAGTACACTGGAGATGCTTAATACATGTTTCTTTAAAAAATAAAGGCATATTTGAGCTGGTGCAGAGGAACTGGAAATAGATATTTCAAAAAAAATTTCAGAGTGACCTAAAAATAAACAGACTGGGAATACTTTCTTAGCTTGTTTCTTTAGGAGCCAGGTATCATTTACCTTTGGTCCTTCCTGCATAGTTAAAACTTTCCCTCAAAATTAAGAGATCTATTTTGACCATATTTCTTTTGGGTATGTTTCAAGGCTGATTTACTTCATCAAATAAGGTTCAGCTCTTCCACTTTTTTAAAGGTAATTTGCTTCTTCAGCTCCTCCATTTTAAAGAGGAAGCAGAGGTCCAGTGACGTTAAGTGTCACGCTCAAGGTTCTGTAGCCAGAACAGCAGCGACTAGACCGTGAACTCCTGATGTGCAATCCTTTCTCTCATACCAGACTTCCTTGCTTTATATTAGAATTCAGGAACACACAAAGTCTTCTGCCAGGGAGACAACCTTCAGCAAATATTTGGGGAGGGAACTGTAGAGAATGCTACTTACAGGTTGTAGGAAAAAAATACTAAAAATGATTTGGAAGATATTAGCCAATCAACTGCAAACCTTGCCCTGTTAAAGAATGCTAGAATTCTATTCATTTCCTGGTGATAAATATCTCAGGCTTTGTGATGGTAAGGATTCTGTCAGCCTACTCAGCCTTGCCCTGTATGTAAAGGCGGCCATTAACAACCCATCAGTGAATGGACATGGCGGTGTTCCAATAAAACTTTATTTCCAAAAATAGGTGGCTGGCTGGATTTGGCCTGAGCACCATAGTTTGCCAATCCCTGCTTGAGAAGCTTAAGTTCATGGTGGATCGAAATGGTAAAATATATTTCTTTCTGCTATTTGCTTTCCTGCTATTTGAAGATATCAAGTGTATTTGTTTTTGAACTTTGTTTCATTTTTTTTTTCAGAGAGAGTGAGTGTGGTGGGGTGGGGGTGGGGGAGGATGTGAAGAGGGAGATAGGGAATCTTAGGCAGCCTCCACATTTAGTGTGGCACCTGATGCGGGGCTCGATCTCATGACTCTGAGATCATGACCTGAGCCAAACTCAGGACTCGGATGCTTAACCAACTGAGCCATCCAGGCGCCTCCTAAGTTCTTACTTCCAGTTAACATACAGTGTTATATGAGTTCCAGGTGTAACACTGTGACCCAATACTTCCACATATCACCCAGAGCTCATCATGAGCGCCCGCCTCAATCCCATCCCCTATTTACCCCATTCCCCTGCCTGCCTCCCCTCTGGTAACCCTCAGTTTAAAGGCATTGAGTGTATTTGTAAAGCTGAGGTGTAGAAGATGAGGCAGAGGGAGGGAAGAATGTTAATAATTTATCCCTAGAGAGGGGCCTGGAAATTGCTGCTCAGCGGGGGGCCTGCTTCTCCCTGTCCCTCTGTCCCTCGCCCTGTTCATGCTTGCTCTCTTGCTCAATAAATAAAATCTTTAGAAAAAAAGTTATCCCTAGAGAGAAAACAAGAATGAATCTGTTACTGTTCTCTCTTTCCAATGAAGTTAAGGTTCCCCAACTTCAGCACTTTTTATTAAAACACACACACACACACACACACACACACACACAGCAGAACAAGGAAATGTGGACAGCTGTAAGGGGAACAGACTGTTGGACGCTGTCTCAGACACACAGCTCTCTGCTCGTCTCTGGCGCTGGGTCAGATATGGCCACACACAGCTAGGTGCACACGCTTAATCTTTCTGCCTTAAGAAACAGAAGTACAGTTCTGTTAGGAGGACACAATTCTATATTGGAGATTGGCTATTTTAAACAGAGCAGACTAAAGTTGGTGGTAATATTAAATTCAACTTTCCTGAGAGTGTACTTCCAAACATAAAGATGAAACCTGTTAAGATGTCACTTTTTATTCATATCCCACACACTAAATCAAGTTTCCTTTTTTTTTAAAACCATACTCCATCATATCTCATGCTCTTCTGGTTTCTAGCCCTCAAACAGAAGCCTTTGTTTTGCTCCCAGTTTATATGCAGCATTCAGCAAGATCAACATTTAAAATGGAATGGTTGGCAGAGAACCATAAAGTTACTCTCACGGGGTTGTATGTCCCACTGACTTTAGCACAGAGGAAACCAAATCTCAGGACAGAATGCGTATTGGCTGAGATAAGATGATAACTTTTGCAACGGGACTGCAGAATGGTGAATGGCTTTGTAGAGTTGTAGGGAACTCCATTCAAGTTCATGAGGAACCCACCCTCTTACCACTTCCTTCAAAGAGACTGAACAAGCTGCCTGCTGGAAAGCAATTCAAGTTTTCAAGAGTCAAATATTTAGCTGAAAAGTATGTAATGAAGTGTGTCTGCGATCCTGGTACAACAGATGATAATGCTGTTCACGGATTTACACCGCCTAACAATAACGGGAATGACTTGCCCTGGAAACAGGGCATCTTATTTAAAATAAAACTTTCTGTACAGTTTAAGTTATCTGAAGAAGCTCAGTGATTAGAAACAAGCTTCAGTGTGTCACTTCTTTTTAGTGAACCTGGGGTCAGCTGTTGATATCCAACAGTATTTTTTTTTAAGATTTTATTTATTTATTCGACAGAGAAAGATCACAAGTAGGCACAGAGAAAGAGGAGGAAGCAGGCTCCCTGCCAAGCAGAGAGCCCGATGTGGGACTCGATCCAGGACCCGGAGATCGTGACCTGAGCCGAAGGGAGAGGCTTAACCCATTGAGCCACCCAGGTGCCCTCCAACAGTATTTTTTAAAAATACATTTGAAATCTGGCAAACTGTGAGGGAAAGGTGATTTACTACGAAAAACAAAGCTGGGGGCACCATGATGCCTGATTTCAAGCTATATGACAAAGCTGTGATCACCAAAACAGCATGGTACTGGAACAAAAACAGACACATAGATCAGTGGAACAGAGTAGAGAGCCCAGATATGGAGGGACCCTCAACTCTATAGTCAACTAATCTTTGACAAAGCAGGAAAAAATATCCAATGGAAACAAGATTATCTCTTCAATAAATGGTGCTGGGAAAACTGGACAGCTATATACGGAAGAATGAAACTCAACCATTCGCTTACACCATACACAAAGATGAACTCTAAATGGATGCAAGACCTCAATGTGAGACAGGAATCCATCAAAGTCCTAAAACATAGGAGAACATAGGCAGTAACCTCTTCAACATCAGCTACAGAAACTTCTTTCAAGACACGTCTCCAAAGGCAAGGGAAACAAAAGTGAAAATGAACTCCTCAGACTTCATCAAGATAAAAAGCTTCTGGACAACAAAGGAAACAGTCAACAAAAAAAGATGCAACCCACAGAATGGGAGAACATATTTGCAAATGACACTACAGATAAAGGAATGATATCTAAGATCTATAAAGAACTTCTCACTCAAACTCAACACCCAAAAAACAAATAATTAAGTCAAAAAATGGGCAGAAGATATGAACAGACACTTCTCCAAAGAAGACATACAAATGACTAACAGACACATGAATAAATGTTCATCATCATTAGCCATCAGGGGAATTCAAATAAAAACCACATTGAGATACCACCTTACACCAAGTTAGCATGGCAAAAATGGACAAGGCAAGAGATAACAAATGTTGGAGATGTTGTGGAGAAGGGGGAACCCTCTTACACTGTCACTGTTGGTGGGAATGCAAGGTGGTACAGCCACTTTGGAAAAGTGTGGAGGTTCCTCAAAAAGTTAAAAATAGGGGCGCCTGGGTGGCTCAGTGGGTTAAAGCTTCTGCCTTCGGCTTGGGTCATGATCCCAGGGTGCTGGGATCGAGCTCCACAATGGGCTCTCTGCTCAGCTGGGAGCCTGCTTCCCCCTTTCTCTGCCTGCCTCTCTGCCTACTTATGATCTGTCAAATAAATACATAAAATCTTAAAAAAAAATTAAAAATAGGGCTAGCCTATGACCCAGCAATTGTACTACTGAGTATTTACCCCAAAGACAGAGATGCAGTGAAAAGGGCCACAATGCACCCCAATGTTCATAGCAGCAATGTCCACAATAGCTCAACTGTGGAAAGAGCCAAGATGCCCTTCAACAGATGAATGGATAAAGAAGATGTGGTCCTTTAAAACAAACAAACAAAAAAAGAAGATGTGGTCCATATATACAATGGAATATTACGCAGCCATCAGAAAGGATGAATACCCAACTTTTGCATCAACATGGACGGAACTGCAGGAGATTATGCTGAGTGAAATAAGTCAAGTAGAGAAAGTCAATTATCATATGGTTTCACTTATTTGTGGAACATCAGGAATAGCATGGAGGACATTAGGAGAAGGAAGGGAGAAATGAAGTGGGGGAAATCAGAGGGGGAGATGAATCACGAGAGACTGTGGACTCTGGGAAACAAACTGAAGGTTTTAGAGGGGAGCAGGGAGGAGGGATGGGTGAGCCTGGTGATGGATATTAAGGAGGGCATGTACTGCATGGAGCACTGGGTGTTATACGCAAACAATGAATCTTGGAACACTACATCAAAAACTAATGATGTACTATATGATGACTAATGTAAGATAAAAAATATAAAGTGGGATTTTCAAAAATTTAAGAAGCTACAATGAAACTTTGCAATGAACTTCTATAACCTATCCTGCTCACAAATCTAAGAATAATTATGCATTGAGATATTATGATTTACAAAAAGAAATTAAAAATGATTATGCATTGAGATATTATGATTTACAAAAAGAAATTAAAATCACCCAGGACATTTTTCTTTTATGGGATTAAAAAAATACCTTTCCTCTCTGCACTGAAAATCGTTTTTCCTAAGAATTAATATTCCATAAAACTTCTAAAAATCAATTTAATTTTTAAAAAATAGTTGAAGGAAGCCCTCAAAGATTAGTTTCACAGATGAATCTCCATTTGTGTGGACATAATACACTCCATTCATTTGAAGAATACGCTTTCATTTCATTTGAGTGCTATCCTTCACAATTTCTATTTTGTGCTGACTTTCCCTCTGAAAAGTCAGAAAAGATGTAAATAGCTAAATTTCATAAATTTTATTTTTTAAAGGACTTATTTATTTATTTGATAGAGAGAGACTTAGCGAGAGAGGGAACACAAGCAGCGGGGAGTGGGAAAAGCAGGCTCCCCACTGAGCTCCTCCTGATGAGGGGCTGGATCCCAAGACCCCGGGATCATGACCTGAGCCGAAGGCAGATGCTTAATGACTGAGCCACCCAGGTGCCCCTGGAAGTTAGATTTACCCTGGAGAAAGGTTCAGGGGCTGCCCACCACTGCTATGGCCCAGGTTATTTTGGGTAAAGTTAGAAATACGTATCTGATTTTGTGCTCAGTAAGAATGGTCCTGGGAGCCCTTGAGTTAGATGTTCCAGGAAAACGTTAGCCTTAAATGCTAGCTTAAATCAAGCTTTAGAAAATCACGATGGGGTATATACCCTTACCTGAAGTCTTAAGAAGGGGCCCAGCTGGCTTAGTCGTATGCTACTGTAACTAAATCAATTATGAAAGTTTTCCTCTGGCAGCAGAATAGGAAACTGAACAATCAGTTCACCTGGGCCAATTTGAGTTCTTCAGAGGGATGCAAAATACTGTGGATTTTGACAGTGAAAGTACCCCAAAGGAGGCCCTCGTTTAGTTTAGGTTTTAGTGTCTGTGTACAGAGCTGCTTTTGTTTCCTGCCCATTAGAACATCATACTTACGGAGATTTATTTTTGAAACCAAGAAATTAAGACTTGCTTGACCTCCTAGTTCCGACTAAAAAGACCATCCCTTCGGTGGCCTAACAATATAGACCACTGTGGCAGATTCTGGGCAGCTGACAGCTCTTTCTGAAAAACTCAAGCAGTGGCCTCAGATGACCTAACATGACTGTTCTGTCGGCCTTTTTCAGTTGGCAATTAACTCTAAAATTAAGCCCGGTAAGAAACAAATCATAATGCCTATTCTTTTTTTTTCTTTTAAAGATTTTATTTATTTATTTGACAGAGAAAGAGAGATCACAAGTAGTCAGAGAGGCAGGCAGTCAGAGAGAGAGGGGGAAGCAGGCTCCCTGCTGAGCAGAGAGCCTGATGCGGGGCTCGATCCCAGGACCCTGGGATCATGACCTGAGCTGAAGGCAGAGGCTTTAACCCACTGAGCCATCCAGGTGCCCCCATAATGCCTATTCTTGAGCAAGCAAAAGAAAGCATAAGGAAACACCACTAGTTAGATGATGCAGGAGGCTTTATTCTGCTTTTACTCAAGCTTTCTGGAATATGGAACTTTTTAATACCAGATACAAGCGTCTGCCTACCTATGAGAAATTTCACTAGGATATGAATTTCTTTTCCATTAAAACACTAACATTAAAGAAGTGTTGAAGCCTCATTTCTTTAAAAATTTTTTTAAAATTTACTTTTAAAAGATTTATTTGAGAGCGAGAGCATGAGAAGGGGGCAGGGGCAGAGGGAGAAGCGGACTCCCCACAGAGCAGGGAGCCCTACGTGGGGCTTGATCCCAGGACTCCAGGATCATGACCGGAGCCCAAGGCAGATGCTTAACCAACTGAGCCACCCAGGCGCTCTGCAAAGATCGATTTCTATTGTGGCAAGTTAAAAGAGAACAAAAAATTTTGGCAGAAGAGGTTTTAATGAGACAGTGTTAGATCGGCCAGAAAGAGGAGAAAGCAGCTATGTTCTTGGATTAGGATGCTGCAAGCCAACCCCATCAAATATTCTTCAAGTGAGCATGTCACATTCCTTTCTGGGGGAAAACTCCTCCCTTCCTTGAGAACAGCATGAAGAAGAATCAGGCCTTGTTGCACTGTGATGGCTTTTTGAACATTCCTCTGCCTTCTGGTAAAGTTGACTGTGGTGCCATAAAAAGAGAGGGGCACTCAGTGGCCAACACTGGGACCAGGGACAAGCTGATTCATTACTCTTGGTATTTCAGAGTAAATTCCAGTCCCTGTTTTAAGAAGTAATTCGTCTGAACAAATAAGGGAACCAGAGAGACTCCTACGGTTAATCATAGTTTCAGTGAAAATCACACATTCCTTTCACAAAGATGTAGAACACAGGAGTTAACGTGGTGCCCCAGAGAGAGCAACTGCCCGGGGGATGGAATGAAGGATGGATTCCCTACTACTGGACAGGCTTAGTTTTCAGAATTTGGTCTTCTCTGTTATACAATGGTCTATCAAAAAGCATTCATATTGGAAGAATGGATAAACCAAATGTGGTGTACACGTACAAGGGAATAGTTTCGAGCCTTGAAAAGGAAGGAGAGAGTGACACACGCTACAGCCTGAATGAACACTGAGGATACTAGATGAGATGAAATAAGCCAGGCAGTCATCGAAGAACAAATGCGGTAGGATTCCACTTACACGAGGTATCTATGCTAGTCAGAGTCCCTGAGGCTGAAAGTAGAGCAGTGGTCAGCAGGGGCTGGGGAGAGAAGGAACTGGTGGGTTGCTGTTTCATAGGTATGGGGGTTTCAGTTGCGGAAGCTGGAAGGAGTTCTGGAGGTGGACGGTGGCGATGGTTGCGCCAACAGTGTGAACGTACTTAATGTCACCGAATCGTACGCTGAAAATGGTTACCATGGTATGTTTATGTCAGGTATATTTTACCACAGTAAAAAGACAAAAATATTGGTATTAGGTCATGTTTGTTAAAAAGCTGTGAACTTTGGGAAATGACAAATATGTATTTGCATGTAAAAGAAATGAATAGCTGAAACACATTGCTCTGAGAAGGTAATCCCCTTATTGAAAAAATAGATAAAATTATGTAATTCATAGTGTTTTTATTTTTTAAAAAGATTTTATTTATCTATCTATCTATCTATCAGTCAGAGAGAGAGAGCACAAGCAGGCAGAGTGGCAGGCAGAGGCAGAAGCAGACTTCCCGCTGAGTAAGGAGCCCGATGTGGGACCCGATCCGAGGACCCTGGGATCACAACCAGAGCCGAAGGCAGCGGCTTAATCAACTGAGCCACCCAGGCGTCCCTCATAGCGCTTTTAAATTAGAAAAAAGTCAATTTGGGCATCTTTCATGAGGCACAACAATGCACTGGTTAATAAAAACAGTTCTTGGGACAGAAAAGCAAATTTAGCATTCTCAAGTCAGTAAGCGGTAAATTCTTAGCCCTAACATGAACTGCTGAGAAGAGGAAGTCAGTGTGCTGACCCTGTGAAATCTGCTAGGATGACCCCTTCAAGGTGGGCTTTGGGCACTGGTGAGGGCAGGCCGTAGGGCTTTGCTGGACTGGTGTCAGGACAGAGGAACAACTCCAGGAGACTGGACAGTGCTGTTTATAGTCGGAGTGATGGGTTCCAAAGACATTATGGGATCCAGAGTACACTATAACCTATAGCACATGGAAGGAACTTCCAACAGTGCTTGACCTTAAAATAAGATAAAAAGGGTAAAATAGATTTTTTTAAGGTAAAAGGGAATTCCTTCTCATTTTTCACTTTTGAAAGCTTTATTGGTGCATCATTTATAAACTACACAATTTGCCCACTGTAAGTGTACAGTTTGAAGATGCTGAGTAAATTTATACAGTTGTACAACTACCATCTTAATTCAGTTTTAGTGCCAGTACCATGCTGTCTTGATGATGACAGCTTTGTAATAGAGCTTGAAGTCCGGAATTGTGATGCCACCAACTTTAGCTTTTTTTTTCAATGTTCCTTTGGCTATTCGAGGTCTTTCCTGGTTCCATATAAATTTTAGGATTATTTGTTCCATTTCTTTGAAAAAAAAAGGATGGTACTTTGATAGGAATTGCATTAAATGTGTAGATTGCTTTAGGTAGCATCGACATTTTCACAATATTTATTCTTCCAATCCAGGAGCATGGAACATTTTTCCATTTCTTCGTGTTTTCCTCAATTTCTTTCATGAGTACTTTATAGTTTTCTGAGTATAGATTCTTAGTCTCTTTGTACAACCACCATCTTAATTCAGTTTCAGAACAGCTCCTTCATCCCCAAGAGTTCCCTTGTGTTGAATCTAAGAGCTCCTGGCCTAACCCAAGGTAATGAAGATTTACTCCTACATTTTCTTTACAAGTTTTTATTATTTTAAGCTTAAAATGGATCTATGATTCATTTTGTGGAAATTTTTGGTGTGGGGTATGAGGCAAGGGTCTAAGTTAATTTCTTTGCATATGGATAGTCATAGCACCGTGTTTAAAAAAAAAAACACCACCACTACCCTTTTTCCACTGAATTGCCTGGTGCCTTTGCTGAACTGGGTCACGAATGGGAAGGTTTATTTCTGAACTCTATTCTGTTTCACTGATCTATATGTCTATCCTCATACCAATACTCAGCTTTTGCATTACGGTAGCTTTGCAAAAAGCTTTGAAATCAGTTCTCCAACTTTGATCTTTTTTCAAAATTGTTTTTGCATTTCCATATAAATTTTAGGATCAGCTTGTTAACTTCTACAAAAAAATTCTGCTGAGATGTTGATAAGGGCTGTCTTGAATCTATAGGTGGATATGGGGAAAACTGTCACCATAACAATACTAGTCTTCCAATCCAACAATATCTCTCTCTTTCTCCATTTATTGTGACCTTCTTTACTTTCTTTCAGCAACATTTGTAGTTTTCAGTGTATGAGTCCTAAACTTCCTTTGTTCAAGTCACCAAATATTTTATTCTTTTCAGTGGTATTGTATTTCTTTAATTTTACATTCACATGATTTACTACTTGTAAAACTACTGATTTTATAGTTACATTCACATGATTTACTGCTGTGTAGAAATACAGTTAATTTTTGTATATTGATCTTTTATCCTGCAGTCTTGCTAAACTTGCCTATTAGTTCTAATAAATTTTTTTGGTAGATTCCTTAGGCTTTTCTACATACAAGAACATATCTCTGTGAGAAAATGGTTTTACTTCTTCTTTTCTTATCTGCATAACCTTGAATTTCTTTTTCTGGCTTTACTGCACTGGCCAGAACCTCCAATACAATGTTGAATAGAAATGGTAAGAGTAGACAATACTTTGCTTTGTTTTTGGTTGTATCCGTTTTCTATTGCTGCTTAATGCATGACCATATACTTAGTAGCCTTTCTTTTTCTGGCTAAGTTTGTTGATATCTTCATTAAGAATGAAGAAAAACTACTTTGAAAATATTCAGGATATATGCTATTTCTAGCTCTCTTTACCCTAGGAATTTTGTGTCATGTGGTAATTTTCTACTGACACTAATACTTGGGCATTAGTTACAGTTATATACTAGTTTATCTACATTATAGAAACAGATATGGAAGTTTTTGCCCACCAGTTAGAAAGAGTGGAAAGGGAGATCCTTATACCCACAGTGAGCAGCAATGCACTTCAGTCTCCAGCCCCAGGAGGCAAGTAGCACAAAGGTCATACCACTGGCCCACTACCCAGCTGGTTTTTCATATCTGCTGAAGCTCATGCTCAAGGCTAGCAGGGACCCTGAGAAGGTTCCAGTAGTTCAGCAGGTCCACAGGCCTTAATATTCTAGACAGTTAAGTCTAACTCGACTGGATTACGAATTCATGGGAAATTTAGCTTTGGCATTTCCTGACTGGTAATCTATTTAAACATCCAAACTTAACAGTGTATCAACTTACTTCTCAAACCCCAAATTGCTGGAAAAATCAAACCACTGCAGAAGTTCCAGTTTTTCCCACTTTAGGAAACCTTTGAGTTCTAAAAATAAGCTGTTCCCAAATAGGACTACTAATTTAATATCATCTCAAAAAAGCAAAAGAGTAAATCAAGAGTTGTAGTTTTCCAGTGCTGGATTTAAAAAAAACTCTCTAACTCTCCCTAAACAGTAAAAAACTGCAATAAAGATATTGGTAATACAAAATATGGAGGATTCCAGACACTGACTTATTTCTAATGCAGTACTTTAAAATATCAGTTAATCTATAATAAAAATCTACATATAAATCAATATAAAGTGTTAAGTCGCTACTGCAGTGAGCTTCTGCTCTATTAATCTAATCACAAATTAAACATAATTTTAGGACGTCCAACAAAAATAATTTAATTAGGTGGGGCTTCACATTTACTGTGGAAACAGCAGTCTGTAATGAATGCTAACAGCTGTTCAGAGGTATGACAGATGGTGGGTGAATGTTTAAAACTAGTTGTCAAAGTTTGGCAGAGAGAAAGAGAGAGAAATGTGTCATTTAACAATGTTTTATAACATTGTTGACTTACAAAGTAAACATTTATTCTGCAACAGAAAAATTTCCACAAGATATTGAGAAGATCAAGGATCACCACCAAATAACATTCGCAAAATGCTTTTTAACTGAAAAAGCCTTGATTTTTCAGTCTAAAAATGCATCTGTCATCTGACAACCCAATGTATCACACACAAGTTGCAACCCAAAACGAACTCAGACTACCATTAAAAGACCCAAGTACACCTTAACACCAATTCCCAACAAAGTTCACTTAACGAGTGACCAGGTAAGGTTAAATCTGTGTAAGTTACACTCACACCTGAAGAATCAATTCAGGGCAAAATCAGTTTTCCATGTGGTAGTGGGCTGAATACTCTCCCCTCAAAATTCATGTCTGCCTGGAGCCTCAGAAGGTGACCTTATTTGGAAACCGGGTCTTTGAAGATGTAATTAAGATGTAGTCATACTGGGGGGCGCCTGGGTGGCTCAGTGGGTTAAGCCCCTGCCTTCCGCTCAGGTCATGATCTCAGGGTCCTGGGATTGAGCCCCGCATCAGGCTCTCTGCTCAGCAGGGTGCCTGCTTCCCCCTCTCTCTCTGCCTGCCTCTTTGCTTACTTGTGATCTCTCTCTCTCTGTCAAATAAATAAAATCTTTTAAGACTTTAAAATATTATTTAAATTAAAATTTTTTGTTTTATTTTATTTAAATTAAATAAACAATTTAATAATTATAATTAATAATCAATACTTATTTATTAATAATTATTATTATAGTAAAATAATTGAATAATTAAATTAAATTAAAAATTTTTATTTTATTTTATTTAAATTAAAATATTATTTAAAATAAAAATTTAAAAATAAAATTTAAAAAAAAAAAGGATGTGGTCATACTGGATTAGGGCAGGCCCTAAATTCAATGACTGGTGTGTCTTTATAAGAAGGCTGCATGAAGGCACAGAGTCACGACCATCCAGAGAGAAGCCCCACGGGAAGTCGGGGGCTGAGACTGGACGGATGCATCTATAAGCCAAGGAACCCCCAGGGATCACAGGCAAGAAGAAGCTGGAAGAGGCAAGGAAGGAGGCTTCCTTGCAGCCTTCGGAGGGAGCACAGCCCTGCTGACACCTTGATTTAGGACTTCCGGCCTCCCAAACTGTGAGAGAATAGATCCTGTTATTTAAAGCCGCCCAGTTTGTGACCCTTTGTTGTGGCAGGCTCAGCAAACTCATACACAGGCCAAACTACCTTTTCCTAGTAAAACTGATCTGTATATTTTATGCACAGACCATCTCTGCACAGGGCTTATAATTTGTGAAAGCAGACAAATGGACCAAGCTGGACCAAACACAGTTCTTCATTAAGCCTCTTTACCTCTCTCCCCAAAATGAGGAGCGGCATATATATGCCAGGTAGAACTGGCTGGGGAGCAAACATTTAGAAATTTCTGGATTGGTTTCCTTTTTTTTCTAATCTCACACTACAGATTAAACCAGGTGTGTTTTACTAGAATTCAAATCAGAAAGCATTTCCCCTCTCAATACAACCACAATATTTCTCCTTGTGTTTTAATGTAAATTCTCTCAACACAACAGATTTTTGTTTCCTTCAAATTTTAATAATATTTCTTCGCATTTTCAAGCTTATTATTTTGAAGGCATGACTAGAAAAAATAAAGTACTAGATGATCGGTCATCTCCTATAGGAACTTAATCCTGTTTCTTTTTGACAGCTTAAAACTGAGGACATCAAACTTAGAGTGTTGCTGAAAGAACAGGAATTATTTAAATGTAATAAAGATAGTTCACAAAATGGCTCCGTGGGATTAAGTGACAATCAATCCATGGTCCACAAAACTATGCTACTAGGTGTCACTACTTGGAATCCTTCAAAAAGGAACCAGTGTTGGGGAGCCTGGGTGGCTCAGTTGTTAAGCATCTGCCTTCCACTCAGGTCATGGTCCTAAGGTCCTGGGATCGAGCCCCGCATCGGGCTCCCTGCTCAGTGGGAAGCCAGTTTCTCCCTCTCCCACTCCCCCTGCTATGTTCCCTCTCTCGCGGTCTCTCTCTGTCAAATAAATAAATAAATAAATAAAATCTTTAAAAACAAACCCCCCAAAACCCAAAAAGGAACCAGTGTTGATTCTGTAAAACAAAATGATTCCAATCCAAGCATGGGCTATGGAACATTAGAAGGAAGAGAAATGAATGGTCAAAGTTTGAAAAGCTTTTTCTCAAGAGTTGGTCATACTACACGTCTTCTCACTTAAGCACTTCAAGTATGAAAAAATTGTTTTAATCATTACATTTCTCTATATGGCAGCTACTTGAATACCTCACTGATTGTACTAGTGAAATGTAGTCTTTTCGTTCTGAGACAAGAGCTTAACGAACTATATTCATGGGCTCTAGATCATGAGGACACATTCCAGTGATGGCTTAGATCATTCATGATGATAGCTTTTCGTTGAAGGATAGGTCAGTTTGGATCTTCAGAACCCAGCACTGCCCAGGGACGGCCTTACGGTCAAGTCATTTCAGGGGGTGGGGGGTCCTGGGGTTCACGTGTAGCATTTGTCTGCAAAATTCTGCAGACATGGCGTCTTTTTCTTGGGCACAGCGCCTTCTCAGTCCACACACTCCTTTTCCAATTGAGATGCACTGAGAGGGCAGATCTTGACACTGTAGACACGTTCTTAAGTTTGTAATTCGCAAGAATCCAAATGAACTTTAAGCATGTTTTTCCTAACACCTAGGAGTCTCTTCTGAAGTTGTGCCAATGTTGACTCAAGAACACTGCAATTAGTCAAAGCACATGTTTTCAGTGAGGTCTGAAGGGCTTAGCATTGGGCAATAAGCGTGGCCTGGCTCATTTCCAAAGTCCAGTCTGTGTCTGAGTTCTCTGGCCCTCCTTGTAGAAGTTAGCAATATTCTTCCATTTCCCCTGCAGTCTCAAGCTGGGTGGACTCATATACCTTGTTCCACTAGTCAGAAAAACATAACCTTGAAAACTCGTTTGGATTTCTCTGAGCCTTTCAAAGGCAAAAGGTCCTTGATCTAAACTGTCAGTAGATCTTAGCAATGCCCTAACCACTGAAATAAACCAAATCTCCATGCTCCGCTACAGCTTCCTTCGAAGAGCTCACTTGCTAGTTCCACTAAAGGGCAGGACTTGTGTGGGAAATTCCCATTTGCAAAAACCCTCTGCATCCTGTGAAGCAAGGATAGACAATGATAATGAAGCCAATGAATTAAGAAGAGGAAGAAATGTTAAGAGCTCTCCACCAAATGGAATGCATTTCAAAGGCTTTCTGGTACCTGAGGAAAATAACAGTTACTTGAATTTAAACTTATCTGAAAATGCCCTCAAATTACTTAAATTACACTAAAGAGAAGACGCATTTCCTTATCCTGCTGAGTGCATTTAACTTTATTGAAGGACAACTGACATACATAATTGTAATATATGTAAATTGTACAACGTGAGGATTTGATAAATGTGTATACTGTGAAAGGATTCCATAATCAACTTAATTACACATTCTTCACCTCACATATTTAACCTTTTTTTGGGGGGGTAGGAACACTTAAGTTCCTTTTTTTTTTTTTAAGGAGATTGTGTGTGTAGATAGGTGGGGAAGGGCAGAGAGAGAGAGGGAGGGAGAGAGAATCTTAAGCAAGCTCCAAACCCAGTGCAGAGCCGACAAGGGGCTTGATCTCATGACCCTGAGATCATAACCTGAGCCGAAATCAAGAGTCGTACGTCCAACCGACTGAGCCAGTCAGGCACCCCGTGAGAACACTTAAATCCTACTCTCTTACCAGATTTCATCATATCATACAGCATTATCGACTATAGTCAGTTACCATGCTGTATATTAGAGTGTCAGACCTTATTCATCATATAAGTGGAAGCTTGTCCCCTTTTACCAACCTTCCTCATTTCCCTGAGATCACGACCTGGGCCAAAAGCAGATGCTTAACCAACTGAGCCAACCAGGCACCCCCCACCCATCTCATTCTTTTCATCTGCTGCCCAATATTCCTTATTAGGGGTGCACAGGCCATGGTTTATTTCCCTGCTGTCCTCTGTTCACTCTTACCCCCAGTCTATGATTAACGTTCACATCCCTGCATCTTTGTACCTGTTGAGGAGTGTTTTTCTAGAGTAGAGGGATTCTTCTAAGAGAAACACACATATATACATATACACACACATAATTCTTTTTACAGTGACTTGCTAGGCTATATTGCTTTTGTACTATATATTTTATTTTAGTTATGAATCTAAAGTGGATGATATCCCACATTTCTCACAGACTTAAGACTGAAAATGGGCTGTTATGATGGATGTCTAGAAATTCATGTAAATTAAAAAAGGCACACTAAATATTCAATTCAGTAAAAATAAATAAGTAAAAAAAAAAAAACCCAGACAAACTTACATCTAGTAGTGTGTGGAGATGCTGATCCTGGAAAACACTGTGTAGAAAATCTAAGTCCTTTTCACTGCAGTCTGTAAGTGCGTGAATTTCTTCCAGGCTGTCCAGTACCTGTGAGACTGCTCCTAAGGGGAACAAACAGAAAAGAAAGAGCCAGAACAGAAAGTCAATGTCAAACTAACCTTTGTAACCTCAATCTTAGATTTCAGCACAATGGACCAACAAACATAACTTCAAAGGTTCATGACTTCACTGGATAGACTTAAATGAACTTCATCTTGCTTAAGGATAGAGTATTTTCAGTGAGTTTCTGTTTGTGACAATGTATTTGTGTGCTTATCATTTTTGAAAGTACACTGAAGCTGGTCTTACTTGAATTGACGAAATGTGTCAAATATAACTGAGCTACTGAAAGATCTGGGTGCAGCAAGTTATACATTGGGAAGAGTGTGTCATTTCTTTTACCCCACGATGTTCTGAAATATTACAGAAATCACACAGGTGAGCCTTCTGTACCAGTATACCCTATCAAGAACTGAAGGTAAAGCCACCTGTAGCTCTGAGGGAAAAACCTTTGAAGGATGGGTGCTCCTGCAGAGTAAAATAAGCTTCTTAGGATTTTTTTTCCCCCTTAAAGTAGGCTCCATGCCTAGTGTGGAGCCCAATGTGGGGCTTGAACTCAAGACCCCGAGATTAAGACCCAAGCTGAGATCAAGTCAGACGCTTAACTGAATGAACCACCTAGGTGCCCCAGCTTCTTAGGATTTTTAAGGCTCAAACTTAAGTTAGCATTCTTTCTCCTTCCTTTACGAAGTCAAGGTAATCAAGTTGTTCTCAATCTGTTGGGCCCTTTTCATTCAAAAGACAAAGACAAAGGCTGAGCATACTGACTGACACTTCCAAATACCATATTAAATATTAGGGCCACTCATTCTTGCCGGGCAAAGAAATGGTAGTGGGATCACTTTCTTTAAATTTCTTCTTACAACCAGGAATCCAGAGAGGTATTAGTAGGGAAAGCTACATACTGGGGAGCAACAAAGTCACTTACACAGCCTTAAAGAAATGCTAAGCCAATTTGACTCTGCAGACAACGTGCACATACGTACTCCAAAGAACCCTAAGAGGCTAGGCGTTGGAACATTAGTGTTTGAGAAATTCTAACAGTAAGTGCCTCATTGCATGTGTAAGTCTTGGATCAACAGTTTGCAACCAGTGGTGATTTTGCCCCCCCAGGGGGGACATCTGACAGTTTGCAGACATTTCTGTTATCACAACTGTGGTGGTGGTGGGGATGTTTTGTGCTACTATCTGTTTAGTGCATAAGGCCTGGGATTCTATTAAACATTCTACAATGCTCACAACAGCCTTTCACAAGAAAGAATTATGCAGCCCAGAATGTCAACAGTGCTGAGGTTCAGAAGTTTGGCTTTAGATAAGGAAAAATCTTGGATCTTTCTGTTCTGGAACTCTATGCTGTTTCTAATTGCTTCTGGTCTTGGACCTCATCCAATCACATGCACTTATTGGTGAGAATGTAAATTAGTATCACTTTCCCAGAATGCAATCTGGTAACATGTATGAAAAAGAGCCTTAAAAATGCACATGTACTTTGATTCAGTAATTTCATTTACAAAACCTACCTTAAGGAAAAAATAGGAAACGCAACCAAGATTTACGTATGAGGATATTTATCATATAAAATGGGAGAAAATATCAAATACTTAGAGAATGATTAAATACAGAACATCCATATAATAGAATATATAACCAAATGGAAATTACTTTTGAAAAATTTTGAAGACCTAGAGAAATCCGTATGATATAAAATTTAAGAAAGAAGAATGCTAAACCACATAAACTGTATATTCCCAATTATGACTGAAAAAAAATACACAAACTCAGGAAAAAACAGAATGAAATACACCAAAAGCATAACAGCAGTGATTTTTTACTTTCCTATTTATAGTTCATTCTGTTCTTGTCCATATGTTCCAAGTTTTCTACAGTAGAAAAAAAGTTGCTATATAAGCAACTGCTTTTTGCAGTATGCTTTTATTATGCGAACGATTCAGGGTGTAAGCCACAAATCAAGTGGTTATCCACATGGAAGTTACTGTGGCTATTTTTTTTAAAAAACAAATTTGAATTTTTGAGATAATTGCGGATTCACATGCAGTTGTAAGAAATAATACAGAGAGATCTCATGGAACCTTTACCCAGTTCCCCTCCATGGTAACATCTTGTGAAACTCACACGACAACACAGCTGGGATACTGACATTGGCACAGGCAAGCTACAGAACTATTTCCATCCAAATGAAGGATCTTTCACTTGGCCCTTCTACAGCCATCCTCATTTCCTCCTATCCTATCCTCTCTTAACCCTTGGCTACTACTAATCTGTTCTCCATTTCTAGAATTTTGTCATTTTGAGGATGCTATATAAATAAAACCATACAGTATGTGATCTTTTGTGATTGGCTTTTTTGACCCAGGATGACCTCTGGAGATACATCCAGGTTGTTTTATCAATGGCCTAATCCTTTTTATTGTTGGGTAGTACCAAAGTCTGACTATTTATCTATTGAAGGGACTGTGGGTACTTTCAAATTTTGAGTAATTATGTCTACCAGGCTCTTGATATTCTTTCACTGAAAACATTAAGTGGCTATCAAGTAGGATAAACAAAGATACAAAGGACAAATCAGTCCTCATTTCCCTTTCTGTTCCTGAAAATGTATTAACCAAATCCACTTCCTTCTACCTGTTCTTCTTGTGACTTTCACTTTGTTCTGCAGGGAAAAAAACAAAACAAAACAACCCTCCGGAAATTAGTTCAAAGCCAGCTCTCTCATCATCCCTTACTGAAAGCCTTGTAAAAATAAGAGATGATGTGAAGAAATTAGTTCCAATTGTCCCACGGAACACTGGCCCCAGCATATCAACAGCAGGGTTAAATGATACCAGGTTTATAGGGTCACTAAATCCAGTTCTAAACTTTTGGACTTGACAAAACGGCAATGACAGAAATACCAATGAAATGTCTTTTGTACATTAAAGAAATTCAACAGATACTACAGAAACCCAATTATCATTTTCATTCAGTTACCTTAGTGGAATCTTACGTAGTTTTTACGGTCTCTACCAGTATCGCTTACCTGGATACATCATCTAGGTGGCAGTTTATTAATACTATAAGATGAAAATAAAACTACCTTGTATCTAGTGGATACTGAGATGGCAAGTCTAACCACCTGGAAGCAGTTCTGGCTGTACCACTTGCTCATCTGTGAACCCCCAGAGCTCCACGCAATTCCTGTCCCACCAGCGTGCCTACTCCATGGGTGACCCTGCAGGTATGCTAGGTCACTCTTCTGTGCTGTGATGTCCTTAAGGCATGTCTATATTTGATTCATTTTAAAACATCCACAAAGCATGCCCTGAATTAAGTTCTAAGGAAACATCATCATCATCATCATCATAACAGGGGCTCCCAGTTCTCAAGTGTTTATTACACACCAGGCACATCCTCAGGACAACGCAGTAAGGTAGATATGTTACCTGACCTTCCTAGATAGGGAACTGAGGTTCAGAGACGTCAAGGAAGGTCACAGCTAGAAATGGTAGAACCGAGACTCAGCCCCAGAGTGTCTGGCTCTGAAGTCTATGCTCTGCCTGACCTACTGCATGGAAACATGCAGGAGAAACAGCGACAAGAAGCTGCCTGTGGTTTATGCATGGGTATGGAGGTTAGACAAGAACCCGATCCTTGTCGGGTCAGACAGTAACTGAAATCTTTATTGAACATTCCTGCTTTTCGCCAGGTGCTAGGCAGCGGCTTCTGAGAAAACAGGGATGATCCCTGGCCTTGAGAAAGGGGCTCTCAGGCATCCTATACCCTGAAGTAAATGATATACACGGGGTAAAAAAACAAACTATCACAGAAATAGGCTGCCCTGTGAGGAGCTGATGCAAGCTTAGAGAGGAGGTGGTTGAGCAGGAATTTGACACCTCCACCCGGGGTCTCATCTGCTCGGATGGACCTAGTGAATGGTTTGCTGGAAAGCACAAGGCATCTGTTAGCCGAGGTCTCTAGGAGGCAAGACCCGTCAGCTCAACGGGTCAATTTATCCTCCTTGGATCTTGTCACCACTTCTGAACTGATTTATAGTCTTATCTTCTGCTGAAATGTGGTTAACCTTGTGGGTTTTCAATCATGAGAGGAAGCCTTTCCATACCGGTACTCGAGCTACCTTTTTCAGTTTCTGAAAAGTGCCCCAAATTTTAAGTTTCTGAAATTAGGTAGGAAAATTACAGCTTTTCTTCCATTTTTCCCTTTATCTTTTACATTGAATAAACACATAGTTTTGGTCTAACCTCAAAATCTTTCTTTGCCTTTGATCATTTTAACACCTTCTGTTCTGTTTTCTTTCTTTCTTTGGGTATGAGCAGCAGAAGCACAGAAAAACATTCTTTGTCTGATACATATGTATCATTGATACCTGCAGGTCAGTACCAAACCCATCAAAATGTCCCATAATTTTTCCATTCAGTATAAAATGTAGATGTACATAAAGACACTTCTGGGGCTTTTCCATTGCTGCTTGTTTGAAACACTGAGACAGTAGTAATAACGAAGGCAACACGACCTAACACAGTACAGCACACACGCAGGCTCTTAACTGCTATTAGTATTTACTTTGTGGATTAATACTGTCCTATCTGAAAGAACTCTTCACTTTTCTCAAAAACTGAAAAGGATTTTTTTTTCCTATAAAGCCTTTGAATCAAGTCGTAACTGCCCTGAAAAAAAAAAATCAATAAATAGCACACGGGTTAACCTCGGAGGGCGATCTATTTAAGGGTGGGACTGTGGGTATTTTATTCACGTTTGTACTCCAGGCTGCACTTTGTTAGGGGGCTTTGTACAAAAAGACAATGATATGTGTTTGATTAAGACGACTTTTTCTGAGTAAGTGCTGAAGAATTCATAACGTAACACGTAACCACAGAAAACAGCTTCCTTTACAGCCCCATTTCCTTAAAGTTGTAATACAATTATTTTGATACTTAAATCTGCAGAACAGTTTATAACTTCCAAAGTGCTTTTATACTCATGACCTTATGTCATTCCACAATAACCCCGTCCTGTAGGCAAGTGTTTTTATACTTGCAAAACTGGAGGCTCCCTAGGGTCATCCGATTCTGGGGCCACAGCTGTGAGCAGAAGAGCGAGTCCCCCAAAGTCAAGTCTGTAACCCTGAGTCCTTCTACTACAGACTGGCTCCTCCGGAAACCATGTTTCACCCTCAGCAACACATCGGAATAATTTGCATCGGGTAATGAGAGGATATCCAATTTCTAGCTTCTCTTTAATCTCAATTTTATTTCCCACATAAGGTTTATTTTTGTGGGCCTTGGTCCAAACTTTCAAATGATAAATTTATTAGACAGTGACCAAGCCCTGCCTTCGGGATAGTATTTTATTTTAATTTCTGCACAATTCATTTGGTGATCAAGTTTGTATCTAAAAATTAGGTTGATAATCATACACTTTAACTGTGAACATCAATTCATGTTATTTTTCATTTGTTTCAAAATGAGCAGCAGAGGGGTCAACATTACTAGACTGCACCCCTAAACACTTCAGCATAGATTTTAATACTCCTTTTTCTGTCTCAGGTAAAATATACACAGAGTGAAATATATAAATTTTAAGTGTGCCATTCCATGAATTTTGATAAATGTATATACTACATACATCTGATAATTGTATACACACATATGCAGTTATTTAAGTGACAAAAATTTCTATGTGTATATTTAAAAAATTATATGTATAGCTATAAAACCCAATGGCATGGAGCAAATTCAGCATCTGAATCCAGTCTAGCTTTTTCTGAAGAGTTAATAGCCTCTTTCCTCTTATATTAGCAATCCCAATTATACAACACTGAATCCACTACACACACATTCCTATCACCCATTCAGTCAAAGCCCCACCCACAACAGTGTTTAAAAAAATCTGCTTGCTGAAATGTAATTTCTTAAGTTAAAATTCACCAACTTAAGTGTACATTTCCATCTCTCCAAAAAAAGTTCCCTCTTGTCCCTTCGCAGTCAAATGCTTCCCTTTCCCCCTCTGGACAACAGCTTTTATTCCCACCATACAAAGCAAATTCTGGTTAATGATCAAGTTATAAGCAATAGTGAAACCTGTAATGGACATTGTATTTTAGACTTAAGCATTGTATTATATCCAATTCAAGCTATGAAAACTTACACATGGTGATAAGATTCTTTATGTGTATCATGCAGATATCTCAAAATTTAGAATTAAAAGAAGTAAACTCTGCAAATGGATTCTATAAGAGCACAGATGCCATAATTCTAATGTCATTATGCTTGTTAGAATGGTCTGTTTTCAAACAGCAGCATCACTGGGCACAGATTTGTCAAAGTACTTCAAATAAAAAATCTGCTGGTTAAGTGCCCACTCAAATAAAACTTTACAACTAAGGAAAAGCACTACTTGATACCTCCAAGATGCTTTCATTTCCAAATGCCATGATAGGTCTACTTAAAAAAAACAGGAGAGGCATGATAAATCTAGAGAAACAAAGGCAGGTACAAAGAAGTATCTCACATTCTAATAGTCATTAACTTGTATGTGTTGGGCAGCCTCTACGATGACCCCCAAGATCCCTGCCTCCTGGTATTTACACCCTTGTATAATCAAATCCCTTCCCTGGAGTGTGGGTTGGACTTATTAACTCACTTGCAATGAAGAGAATAGGGCAGAAATGATAGGATGTCACTTCCGAGATAAGGTTATAAAGACTGTGGCTTTTGTCTTGGGCACTCTTACTTTTGCCCTTCCTCTTTGATCATTCATTCTGGGGGAAACAAACTTCTGTGTTGTGAGCAGCCCTCTGGAGAGGCTCAATAGCCAGTAAGGAACTGAAGCCTGTGAACAACCATGACAGTGAGTTTGGAAGAGGTTTCCTCCCCCTACCACCCACAGTTGGGCCTTCAGATAAGATCGCAGCCCTGGACGACTGTTTGACTGTAGTCTCATGGGAGATCCCAAGCCAGAGGCACACAGCTAAACTATGCCCAGATTCCTGACCCACAGAAACTTTGAGAGGATAAATCCTGCTTTGAAGTGATTCAACACACAGCAATAGACAATTAATGTACTGTGAGATTTAAAAAAAAAAAAAGATTTATTTGACAGAAAAAGACAGGAAAAGAGGGAGCACAAGCAGGGGGAGTGGGAGAGGGAGAAGCAGATGCCCCACTGAGCAGGAAGCCTGATGTGGGACTCAATCCCAGGACCCTCGGATCATGACCTGAGCCGAAGGCAGATGCTTAATGACTGAGCCACCCAAACACCCCTACTGTGAGATTTTTATATTAAATCAGCTGCAACTGGTGGTTTAGGCCTCTGCCTTCGGCTCAGGTCGTGATCCCAGGGTCCTGGGATCGAGCCCCGCATCGGGCTCTCTGCTCAGCGGGGAGCCTGTTTCCCTTCCTCTCTCTCTGCCTACTTGTGATCTCTCTCTGCCAAATAAATAAATAAAAATCTTTAAAAAAAATCAGCTGCAATTGGAGCTACATGTAACAAATGTAAGAGGATGTGACAATGTATTCAATTATTAGCATTCAGATTTTCTAATTTATCATTGTTTCTTATATACTTACCCCCAGTAAGCAAAATGTAGAGGTAAAGTTTTATCCTATTGTCTTAATTGAAATTATTGAAATAATTGTAGATTCATATGCAATTGCAAGAAGTGTATACTTTGCTCCGTTTCCCCATTGGGAGAATTTAACAGAACTATAGTATAATACCAAACCCAGAATACTGACATTGATACAATCCAGCCATCTTATTCAGATTGCCTTAGTTTTACTTGTACCATTTGTGTGTCTAATTCTTTTACATACTTTTTACTTTAATGTTGTCACATAATCAAATTGTGTCCTTTTGTAATTCAAATTCAGCCATTATATTTGTCCTTATAAATGATCTTTCTGATGGTAAAAGTTGCTGAGACACATGAATTCGGGGCTTTATTCCACAGCTCCATATTAATTAACTAAAAATTCAGTCAGTTATAGAGAGTAATAAAAACTGCTTATAGATTATGTAATCATCAAAAGAAAATTCACTTACCCCGAAACTTTTCTTGAAAGCGAACCATAAAATAAAATGTTACCTTTTCTCCCAAATTAATGTACTTGTGCTTGAAATTCAGATGTGAGATAATATTAAGTGCAATTAAAATTTTAACACTGCCTATTTTCCTCTTATGAAAGTGAGAGGTTAGTATTATTTGTATGACAGTGCTTCAGGAAATCAGTATAGCCATGTTTTGATTTTATGGTCAGGCAGTGTTAAAATTCATAATCAAACATCTAAACAAACAGCCAAAGAGAAAATCAAGCTGCTTATGAACCATGCAAAGCCAAACACTTTTGCATAAAAGATAAAGCTTAGAGGAAAACAAAGGGATACCTACTTTCTGCTGCTAGGAGTCCTACGAGGAAGGCAGCATATGAACAAACAACAAACAGTATGATTTTAGAGCAAGCAGGTTATCAAGCTGCAGTTGGGCCCAGTAGATGAGCCATAAGAAGCACGGTCCCCCAGCTGAGCCCAAAGTGAGTCCTTGTGTTCCACGAGCACATTCCCTGGGACTGTTAAGGATTTCAGTCATTAAAACACTGGGTTGGGATTCTGACTTCTTTGATTTGAAATATGAGAAAAGAATATTTCTACTTTGGATTAAGTAACAAAGGAAGGATACACTGTTCATCATATGATTAAACTCAACAAATTCTAGTGAATGTATAACGGACTAATTTTGATAAAATAGAAAAAAATAATCTCTTACATAAAAATTGTTTTACAATGTACACAGCATATCTAAATATGTTAGACTCTTTAGATGACAGATCAGGAAATGTATTCATTTAAAATTCATTTTTCAATTGTGATATTAAATAAAATTTGGGGGGGACCAAAATAGGATTTTAATTGTCAAGCAAAGTCATTTAAAAAAATGACCTACTTATTATTTCACAGGAAGAATAGAACAGACATTATCCAAAGATGAAAAACAGACTGTCCTTCTCAAAAAACAGCAGTTGGTGACCTTACATGGTTCTCTTTCTAACCCCTCCTTCCTGGAACCCTCACCCCTACCCAACAAACACAGCCTCGCTGATCATTTTTCTCTTTTTGCCATGAGAACTTTCAGGTAATGTTAAAAGGTAATTTGTGTTTTGTACTGTAAAACAAACCCAGGCAATTTAAACAGAAAATAGTGCAACGGTTAATGTTGGAACTTAAAATAAATGAAGAGGAATTTAAGGATTAGAATGACATTGACGAGAATTTAGGCTTGAAAATGAAAACATTAAAAAAATGAAATGAAAAATGAAAATACATGTGTTAATTTATGGAAGTGTAAAGCTCTTATGCGAGTCCAGACAAGATATATAATAGGCTTTCTGCAACCAAGCATACAACTATCACTGCTGGTTGCAGAAAAGGAAGTTTGCTGGTAGAGAGCTATTTGATAAATGATGCTAATAAAATAGTACAATATCTCCCTTTAAATGACTTAGTATTAAAAATTAATCTTAGGAACATATGAATAATTCTTGACATATGTGAGAAAGTTATGAAAGTATTAGAATATTCTTCAAAATGTTCCTTTGTCTTTGACTTCATAAAAAATTTCCTTTTCATTTAGGGGAGGTGATCAGACGCATACACTACATAATGATTCCTTTGTCTTTTATTCATAGCAGCCTGCTATTTAAAAATATTTTAGAGGCAGCCATTTGCATGTCAAATGAAGATACAGACTGCTTACAAGATCATTAAGATCCCGAAATTTTGGAAAAAGAAGGTGTGACTGCAGGAAAGGGAAGCAAGAGGGAATGTGAAATTGTGAACAACTAATTCGAGAGCTTGCAGGCTACCCGTAAGACAGTGTGGGAAATTTCTTTTTTGTTTATAAAGCAAATGCTGCAATCAGAAACTATTTCAACTGTATCATTTACAAATTGAACTGAGAAACAAACAAAAAAAACCCTGGGCGATAAAAATGTATTTAACAGAAAATAAGCATGTCTGTAACTATAGACAATTCTCTTTCCTGAAAGAAAAATCCAATTTTTTAACAGAAGGGGACACTTAAGAGCTCATTAAACTTTTGCTAGGCAGAGGTACATATTAAGGGGTTAACACTAAAGATTAGGTCTGTGAAGCTATTGCAAAGACCACATGGCTCTCTAGTCCCGATTCCAAAGATGAAAATGGTATTAGACCTTGACCTACAGTCTTTCAATCTATTCCAAATTTGTGACTGTATCATGTAGTCACAGTATGACAAAAAACCATTACTGGATCCACTCCCTCCAGATGGGTCTACTGTTAACTGAGTGTGAGAAGAGAAGAGAGGTTTGAGCTAACACCATCCCAAGTGCTATGGGGGGAGGGAACAAAATGGACTGGCAGAGGAAAAGACAGACATGGAACAGCAGGGAGCATGGGAGAACACATCTAGAAACACAACTACAGCTTTGCCTTTCATGTGGTAAGGGCTCTGGATAATCACAAAGTCAGTGCAAGAGGAAACCAGCAAGACCTTCTCTTCAGAGAGTCTTTTTTCTAAGATTCCCATTTCTGATCATTTTTGGAAATCACCTTTACTCAAAAGAGGAAGATTCACATCCCAATTGGTAAAGGTCAAAATGAGGAACTACATAGCTACAGGAACGGGAAACCTGATCCTGTTCTTTTCCACAAGGTGTAATAAGCACATACCAATTGGTAAGAAATATAAGTGAATATTTGTGCACATATGTATATAAACAGAGAGAAGGAAGAAACATAAACACTGATAAATGCTCATGGTTCCAACAGGAGAGAAGCATTAGCACATCCATTCTTCCTAGACTGCTAATAGCAAACGACAAACAATTCATGCTTTAGGAAGGGCCCTGGGCCTTGAGTCCCAATGGTAATACATGAATACTAAATGGGCAGCCCCGAAACTACAAAAATTAAACCAGAAGCCCAAAGTCAACCACATGGCAAATACTGAGTGACTCTAATGTGAGAAGGAAGAAAAGCTGAGGGCAGAGGACATATGATTCAGATGTAAATACGTATGTACATCAATGAAATTTAAAGAGTATAACAGACATATACACGTAAATGGATACTGTGGATTTTTAACAAATGATCCTTGAGAATACCTCACTAATAGAATGGAAATCTGCGTGTTTTATAAAATAATTTTGTGAACACTGGTGGGTTTTTTTTCCCCCGGGAGTACCTATATACATTTCATCCAAATAGGTAACTCTTCTGTGTTCTTCTCCCCCGAATGCTTTATACATGTGTTACAGACTTTACAAAAGTGAAGAACTTGTAAATTGTTTTGAGAGAGAAGACACAAGACAATTTATATTGAAAGAGAAAATTAAAAGCAGGGTTGTCTCAAAGTCTGATCTGCTATGGTTGACATGGGGAAAATCGTACAACAGAAGTTTTTTGTTGGGGTATAAGTCAATCAGAAAGATCCAAAACAAATGACCACCATGTTGGATTGGATGAAGTACAATGTTGGGTCTGGAGTGGAGAAAGGGGGAAAAGTTTTTCTGAAGTAAAAAGAAAAAAGTAAAATGTTTTGGAGCAGCAGGGGAAAGCAACTTCAGTAGTAAAATTAAAAGGAACTAGACACACGTGGATGGGATTTGGTTGCTGACAAACTTCCTTAGAATTCCTTGGGGGGATGTGACTAGATTCATAGGAAAAGTTTATTCACAATTGCAGAGAAAGGATGAGACACCAAATGATTCACAGTGGTGAATGAATGAACGGTCCAGTTACCTGAGGAGGTAGGGTCTTCGGAAAAATCTGGCAACTCTTCAGGAGGATCCCCGTAGAAGGAGTTGAATTTGTGACTTGACACAGCTGCTAGTACTGCACCCTAAAACAAAAAGATGGAAGAAAAATTAAAACAAATATGTAAATACAAAACAGTTCAGTAACAAACTAAAGGAGTATTCAGAGAGTCAAACCTATAGGAGAGAACAGCTAGAAGAGGGGTAGCTTTTAAATGATTCCAGATTCCTTCAAATTAATCACATATGCATACACGAGGAGAACGCCAGGGGGGCTGGGGAAAGTATGTGAAACCATTTACATCTTGAACTCAGCATGTACCACAAAATGGAATATTCTGCAGTCACTATGAAAGGATGTTGAAGGATGTTTAATAAAACAGAAAGATGCTTGTGAATTACATAAAAAAGGTTTCAAAACAATCTATGGTATGATCTCATTTTTGAAAAACAAAGATTAATACAGATATAAAAGACTGAACATATATGAAAATGCTAGCAGCATTATCTCTGGGAAGTAGGAATGAGTCTTTTTTTTTTTTTTTAACATCTTTTGCCCCTCCCTCTTTGTTAACAGGGACTACGTGTTACTCTAAGACAATAATTCTCCGTCAGGCCGCATGGCGGAACCAAGTACAGGCGCCTCTTTAAACAGCATACACAGCTTCCCCTGACTCCTCGTTGAGAATTACTGTCCTATTGAGCGCATGACACCCCTTTAGACTGCTAGATGGAAGAATGTCAGGAACCTTGACAGTAACAAGAACAGCAATAACAGTTATTTTGTGAAAATGTTCAGTTCTGCGAGTCTGTTAGGCGTGGGTCAAAATATCTGTCAAAATATCCGTGGGTCAAAATATGTTCCACGGCTCTGCCATTTTCCAGTGGCCTGATACTACTTGAGTTGCTTATTTAACCTCTTGAAGTCTTTCTCAGTTGTAATGTGAAATATTAAAACTGATATAACTTACTGTACAGGGCTGTCAAAAATCATACTGTATACGAAAGTGCTTTGCAAACCGTAAATCATTTTGGAAGTGTAAACCATCTTAGGCTTACCGATGTATTGCTAGAACATGAGCACAGCCTTTTGCTGGTCCAAGTAGAATTGCTCATTTAGGTAGTTAAAGTATCAAATCACTTAAATAGTCTAAGTCTAAATTTTAAATACTGAGGGGCGTCTGGGTGGCTCAGTGGCTTAAAGCCTCTGCCTTCGGCTCAGGTCATGATCCCAGGGTCCTGGGATCGAGCCCCGCATCGGGCTCTCCGCTCGGCGGGGAGCCTGCTTCCTCCTCTCTCTCTCTGCCTCCTCTCTGCCTACTTGTGATCTGTCAAATAAATAAATAAAATCTTAAAAACAATAAATTTTAAATACTGAACTCGTGGATTTTTCTGCAAAGAAAGAAAAAAACCCTTTTTTTTCTTTTAAGAGAGGGAGGGGGCAGAGAATATCTTAAGCAGGCTCCATGACCAGTATGGAACCCAACATGGGCTCAGTCTCACAACCCTGAGCTCATGATCTGAGCTGAAATCAAGAGATGGAGACTTAACTAATTGAGCCACCCAGATGGTACGCCCCTCCTTTTTTTAGAGAGGGGGAAAAAGATAAATTTTTTATGTGTGTAGGCATTTATTAAATATATGAAAACATTAATAGAAGCATGTTTCCACAAGGTTCATTTTGGGGGGGGGCATGTTAGGGTTTCTTTCTACAAATATACATAGAAATGAATTGAATGCAAAAAGGAAGGGCAAAAAAAAAAAAAGAGACATGATGTTGGTGATACCATTCCAGGCAACTTTTTAGATTTCCTTTTTTTTTTTTTAAGATTTTATTTTTAAGTCATCTCTACACCCAACATGGGACTTGAATTCACAACTCCAAGATTGAGAGTCATATGTTCTTCCTACTGAGCCAGCCAGGTGCCCCAACTTTTTAGATTTCTGGAAGTCTAGGGTTAATGCATGAGAGGTCCCTATGTGGAACATTATAGTCAGTTACCACGATGAAAAAAGAAACAGCACCGAATGTTGAGTTCTTCTTTCTATAGTAGAACCTTATTTCATTTCACATACACACGTGTTCCCTAAAAGCTGGGTGGGAATGGAATTTTTATATATCAAAAGTTTCCCACACACTGAAACTACATTTTAGAGATGCTTTATTTTTCTTTCCAAATGAAGTTCAACTGAGTTTCTTAATATGTTGAGTTTATGTTTCAGGGCCTGTTCCAGCTACTACTCTGCTCAAAGATCTAGAAATACTTATGCCAGGAAAGCACTATTTAAAAGAGCCTTTAGAGAGGTAAATTCTTTTAAGACAATAGTAGCAAGTTTCTAATTTATCTGTCTTATGGTTAGCAGTTTTCTTTATTTAGTTCTCTAAACTCAGTGACTGCATGTAGTTTGAATAGTCAATGCAAAGCTATTATGTAAAACAGCAAAATGGTTCCAAAACAGTGTATGGATTTATAGAATTATAACCTTAGCGGATGAGTCATTCTAAAAGACTCATTTTACGTGTGAGGAAACTGAGGTCTGGAGAGGCTTTGCAACCTGTTAAGGTTACTGCCAACTTAAGAGATAAAATCAAGCATAAACAGAATTGAGGTCCTCTAACTGCTCTCCCAGTTCAAGGGTTTTTACTATAGCAGGTGTCAGAAATCTTTTTCTGTAAAGGGCCAGATGAATATTTGAGGCTTGCAGGGAATCTGGTCTCTGTCACAACTATTCAACTCTGCCACTGTAGCATGAAAGCAGCCACAGACAATATGCACACTGCTGTGTTCCAATAAATCTTTATATATAAAAGTAGGCTATGGGCCAGATTTGGTGCCCAGGCCATAGTGTGCCTCCTCTTGTACTACACAATTGCTATGAAGGAGACTGGGTACAATGACATCAATCTAGATTTTTAACAGGTAGTTCTTCAAACTTGTTAGTTTATTAAATCCTTGACAAAGAAGTTTTCTACCTACTTTAATTTAGATGGTATACTTTAGTAAGTTCTGAAATATAACGACCATGAGCTAAGAAGACCATTCATAATCTGCTAAGATAACAGACATTAAAGATACAATTTTGCACTAAGCAAATTAGGCAGATTCTGAATTCAAACAAAAAGAGAACTGGGGTGCCTGTGTGGTGCAGTTGGTGAAGCGTCTGACTCTTGGTTTTGGTTCAGGTCGTGATCTCACAATCGTGGGATCAAGCCCCATGTTGGGCTCTGCGCTTAGCACAGTGTCTGCTTGACTTTCCTTCTCCGGGTGCTCCATGCGATACGTGCCCTCCTTAATACCCACGTATTGCATGGAGCACTGGGTGTGTGCATAAACAATGAATCTTGGAACACTGAAAAAAGAAAATTTCATTAAAACAACAACAACAACAACAGCAAACAAAGTTTAGACCCTCATGATCTGTGCTGGCTGAGTGAACCATAAAAAAAAAACCCTTCCTTCTCCCTCTGCCCCTCCATCCACACACACACACACACACACACACTCTCTCTCTCTCTCTCTCTCTCTCAAATAATTAAGTAAATCTTTTTTAAAAAAAGAGACAGAGCTACAAGTAATAATTCTCAACTCAATCCTAACTATTGTTATATGTCAAACATCAAAGGGAATGCTCCCAGTTAGATGATTCTGTGTCTCATTTAGGAAGTGGAAAACAAGAAAATGGTTAGCTCAGACTTCTGCTAGGTGAAACTACTCAGTGCACTTAAGGAGGTAACACAGTTATCAAGAAAGGAACAGGAGAGTGGTGCCTGAATGGCTCAGTTGGTTAAATGTCTGCCTTCAGCTCGGGTCATGATCCCGGGGTCCTGGGATTGAGCCCTACGTTGGGCTCCCTGCTCAGTGGGGAGCCTGCTTCTCCCTCTCCCTCTGCTGCTCCCCCTGCTTGTGCTCTCTCTGTCAAATAAATAAAATCTTAAAAAAAAAAAGAGAGAGAAATGAACAGGAGAGTAAATACAGATGAACTGCTGACTTGACAATAGCCAAAAGCCAATACTCCCTTTTTGGTGCCCTGAGCTCAGAAATAAGTACCATGAAGCCCGATAGACACAAAAGCAGGGAGGTACATTTTAAAAAGTCCAAATACCAAACACAAGTTTTGAAATGACATGAAGAATAATTGGCTTTGCATCCAAATGGCAAAATAACTCAGAGTCATACTGTAATATACTGAGGGGGCAAAATCCATCACAGGGTTATACAAATACTCATGTCACATAAGGATTTGAGAAAGGATCATTTTATTAGGGTTCAGAACACTGAACTCAAAGCCCTAAAAAGGGTGAAATAGAACTTGGAGAGGTTGAGGCTGAACAGAGATGACCAGAAGGCTGGATAGCCATTTCAAGGTCGAAATGGTAAAGGATTTGGGTTGATTACATGTAAGAACTGGGTCCTCGATGATGATGAGGTGAGATGACTGATGACGTCAGAGCTCCTGGTATCTCCCCCTAGAGTCATAGGCAGTGTTGTCATTCGGTCTAGTCAGCACAGTCTATGTGCACAGGGTACTCAAACGGACCTCAAATGCAGGTTTAAAACAGGGAATTTTACAACGTTAAGTCGGGATATCTGACTAAAGGAGGCTGTGCTATCTTCTCTGAAGAAGCTGAATAAGACTTATTAAGTGTAGTAGATATGACTACATTTAAGAGCAACTACACAGAATAGGTATCTTAGGAATCCTTTTGGGTCTGTGTGAAAGTATTTTATAAAGATGGTCTTTTAATGTACATAATAACTTTCAAAAGCTAGACTGCCTAACTGGAGAAGTAATACATTCTACATTTCAGAATCAGAAATTAATAGAATTGCTTTGTAAAATCAGGAGAAAGATCAAAAACACTTCAATTATTATTTCTGGAACTGTTCATACCACAATAACAGTTTTCACTTTTCAGAGTCATTGGTGCCTTCTGGGTAGCAGACTTGCTGCTCTGAGTAGGTAGAACCCACAACCACTGTGCTAATTACTTACCCCCTCTGTACCACTCCTTGCTACAGGAGAGGACTGTATGTAAATGCTGGCTTTCGTTAGGGTGCAAAGGTCCTCGACAAATCCCTAAGTTAGTTGTTGTTGAGTTAATAGAAAGGGGAAGACTGCCAAAAGGTAGCTATTAAAGTTTCCTGGTTGACCGCTCAAAAGGCGATGGTTAGGTGCAAGCATTACTCTTGGAGGTGCCAGGATTCCAGATGGTGCCGGACGACAGAACTTTCTGAGCTGACGGAAATGTTCTATACCTGTACCGTTTCATACAGTGGCCATTAGCCCCCATGTGGTAGTGAACACTTGATACATGGCTACTGCAACTGAGAAATGAAATGTAAAATTTTCTTTGATGTTCATTAAAATTAAAATCGCCACATATGGCTAGTGGCTATTGCATGTACAGTACACCTCTGTAAAGTATTGGACAATGGCATTCCCAAGGTTTTTCTAGTTCTGCAAAGTTCAGGAATTTGAGGGACTGACTGGTAATTCAGAGAAGCACACAGGCTATACTTTGGCAATTTGCAAAATCGATAAAGGAAAATTATAGAAAATTATCAGAAATCTCCCTCACTTTCTCTATGTGCAGTGTAAGGAATAAATGGTTTTATCCTCTAAACTAAATTACATGAATTAAACTTACCATTTCCTGAACTGAATGCAATACATTTACCCAAATACAGAATACTGCTTCAATTTTTTTTTTTTTTGAGAGAGAGCGTGCACTTGATTTGGGGGGGATTAGGAAGGGACAGAGGGAGAGAGAGAATCTTAAGCAGGTTCCATGCCCAGTGTGGAGTTTGATCTCACAACCCTGAGATCACAACCTGAGCTGAAATCAAGAGCTGGATGCTTAACCGACTGAGCCACCCAGGCGCCCCTATTGCTTCTACTCTTTTTTTTCCTTTACAAAATTTCTTCAACATGCTTCCCTGTAGGGAAATTTGCTTTCTAGAGATATAATTCATGAAGTAATGAGATGATTTCTGGAACAGATTCTTTGAGTCTCTTCCCTAGACAAGCTCAGATGCTGACAGACATTCCCCTAGCACTGCCCCCCATCCCCAAACCTGACTCCTGGCTCGGTAACTACAAGTAGACAGCACCCAGGGTGACAGTAGAGGTGTGTCTCCTTAAGAGATACCCTCGAGCACAAATTTTCTAGACAGCCTAGATCACCGTCTGTCTTGTGCATCTTATGTTAATATTCAACTTGAGAAAATAGGATTCTCATATCTAGTCTTATACTGAGGCCTACAGTATTTATTAAAGGAAGTATTGTTTGTAGGAATTTTTTTAAAATAAAGTATTAAAAGTCTAGAGCTTAGTGTAAAACAAAATGATGGAAAAAACCCCAACATCTGAAATGTCTGGTAATCAAAATGAGAAATGCAAATTTCCACTGTCACTCAAAAATGTAGAATCAAATAATGAAAGAGAGGAGAATAAAAAGAAGTGTGTGATAATTTGAATCACATGCAGGGTTCCATTAACTTTTTAAAAATCTATATGTGAAAGATAGTCTGAAAATGATGTTAATGTTAATTGTTCAAATAATTCTCCCATTAGAGATTTATCATCTCCTTTGGCCTACGGAGAGGTTACATGCCAAAACGAATGAACAAATATGGAGAGAAATACTTTCTGATTGTTGAGTATAGATATTACTGTAACGAATAATGAGCCATAATCTTGAACTTTCAAAGTAAAATGAGTAATGTTTTATATTCTGGCATACAAAAGTTCCACAAAACTTCCAGAATGAGAAAAAGGTTCAACCTCAAAAGTAAAACTCACCAAAAATACATACAAATTTACTCAAACAGGTATAAGTCTTTTGGAGGGCCGGGTATTTATAAAGACCAAAAGTCTTCAATACATGCATATACTTTGATGCCAACAATTCCACTAGCACAAAACTTACCCTAGGAAATTAATCATAGGTATACATAGTTTTATTAATGAAAATAGACAATACAATAGTATTCATGGCTGTGGAAAATGGGAAGTGATCCCTGTGTCTAACAGCTGGTTAATTAAGTTATGATATATACAATATGATGGAATTTTGTGGAACCATTACCGTTTGTGCTTAAGAGTAATGACTCTCAATAAGGTGGCCATACCATAATCAACCATGAGACTTTTTTAATAAACACATGCCCCTCCAACCTCTAGCATAACTAAGGCTGAGGGAAGGCTGGTCCCTTGGGTAAGCTGGGTGGTGCAGTGAGCCACAGTTACTATGGGAATGGGTCATATCCCTTAAGGGTACTGAAAAGGCAACCAGTATGTAAGAAAAGTATTTTGTCATATGGTTAAAAAAAAAAAAGTGGGCTATGGGAAATTTACATAAAATTAAACATTTTAAAGTGCAAGTCAGGGGTACCTGGGTGGCTCAGTGGGTTAAGCCTCTGCCTTCGGCTCAGGTCACGATCTCAGGGTCCTGGGATCGAGCCCCGCTTCGGGCTCTCTGCTCAGCAGGGACCCTGCTTCCCCCAATTTCCTCTGCCTACCTCTCTGCCTACTTGTGCACTCTCTCTCTCTCTGTCAAATAATTAAATAAAATCTTAAGAAAAAATAAAGTGCAATTCATTAGCATTCAGTACATTCACGATGTTGTACAGCCACGGTTTCTGCCTAGTTCCAGAACATCACCTCCCCCCACCCCCAAATCCTCATAAGCATTAAGCAGTCACTACCCAGCACCTGGCAGTCACCAGTATACTTTCAGTCTCTATGGATTTACAGATATTAATATATACTTGATATCTCTATGGATTTACAGATATTAATACCTCTATTCTAGATACTGCAAATAAATGGAATCCAATATGTGGCCTTTTATGTCTCTTTTTGCACATGGAATATCCAATTGTCCCAGCACCATTTGCTGAGAAGACTACTCATTCCCCCACTGAATTGCCTTGGCACGTTTATTGAAATCAACTAACCATAAATATAAGAGTTTATTCCTCAACTCTCGGCTGTGTCCACTGATCTACATGTCTACCCCTATCCCATACTAGTACCAGAATCCTGATAACTGTAGCCTTATAGTTAAGTTAGTATGAGTCCTCCAACTTGGTCCTTTTTTCAAGATTATTTTGGCTATTCTAGGTCCTTTGCATCTCCATATGAATTTTTAGGACCAATCTGTCAATTTCTGCTTAAGAGCCTGTGTTTAATCTACAGATCAACTTGGGAAACACTGTCATCTTAACAATACTGAAACTTCCAATCCATGAACATTAAATATCTCTCCGTTAATTTAGCTTTTCTTTAATTTCTCTCAGCAATGTAAGTTTACAGGTCTTATACCTCATGAATGGAATTGTTCCTTAATTTTAAGATTATTCATTGCTCATATATAGAAATACAATTCAATTCTGTATACTGATCTTGTATCCTGTGACCTTGCTGGACTTCTTTGTTATCCCTTTTTTTTTTAAGATTTTATTTGTTTTAGAGAGAGAGAGAAAGAAGACAAGCAGGGGGAGGAACAGAGGGAGAGGGAGCTATTCTCTAACAGACTCCATGCTGAGCGCACAGCCTGATGTGGGGCTTGATCCCAGGACCCCAGTATCATGACCTGAGCCAAAACCAAGAGCTGGACACTTAACCAAGCTACCCAGGTACCCCTGTTTGTTATTTCTATGAGTTTTTTGTGGATATCTTACAATTTTCCACATATAGGATAATGTTATCTGTAAACAATGACAGTTTTACTTTCTTTCCAATCCGGTTATCTTTTGTTTTCTTTCCTGATTGTACTAGAGCCTGAGAATATGTATTTTTTAAGAGGTTCCAAGGTGATGCCAATGCTGCTGATCTGGGGACCACACTTAGAGATCCACTGCTTTAAAGAATGTGTATCTCATGATGGAAATGACACTTGATGTGTGTCGTGGAAGGGAAGTAAATGTTTCTTTTTTTTTATATTAACTTATAGTGTATTATTTTCCCCAGGGGTACAGGTCAGTGAATCATCAGGCTTACACATTTCACAGCACTCACCATAGCACATACCCTCCCGAATGTCCATAACCCAGCCACCCTATCCCTATTCCCCACCTCCCACACCCCAGCAACCCTCACTTTGTTTTGTGAGATTAAGAGTCTCTTATGTTTGTCTCCCTCCTGATCCCATCTTGTTTCATTTTTTTCCCTCCCCACCCACCATGACCCCCTGCCCTGACTCTCAAATTCCTCATATCAGAGAGGTCGTACGATAATTGTCTTTCTCCAATTGACTTATTTTGCTTAGCATAATACTCTCTAGTTCCATCCATGTCACTGCAGATAGCAAGATATCGGTTTTTTGATGGCTGCATAGTATTCCATTGTAGATATATACCACATCTTCTTTATCCATCCATCTGTTGACGGATGTCTAGGTTCTTTCCATAGTTTGGCTATTGTGGACATTGCTGCTATAAACATTCAGGTGCACGGGCCCCTTTGGATCACTACATTTGTATCTTTGGGGTAAATACCCAGTAGTGCGAATGCTGGGTCATAGGGTAGCTCTATTTTCAACTTTTTGAGGGACCTCCATACTGTTTTGGAAGGGAAGTAAATATTACAATATACTACAAGTATAAGATCCTCTCTATACACGCGAGGGAAAATGATGATCCAAGTGATCCAAATGGTCTAAGCATAATTACATAATTACTTTGGAAGAAATACATAAACAGAGATTATCCAGTGAGGTTTTTGGTGATCTATACATTATTTGTATGTATGTATGTACATATGTATGTACTTATTGATTGATTCATTGATTGATTATAAACTCTACACCAAATGTGGAGCTTCAGCTCACGACCCCAACCTTGAATTTAGGAGCTGCATGCTCCACTGACTGAGCCAGCCAGGCGCCCCATCTATACATCTTAAAAAGCTTTTAAAAATTTCAAAATGGGGGCACCTGGGTGGCTCAGTGGGTTAAGCCTCTGCCTTCAGGTCGTGATCCCAGGGTCCTGGGATCGAGCCCTGCATCAGGCTCTCTGCTTAGCAGGGAGCTTGCTTCCCCCCACCCCGCCTGCCTCTCTGCCTACTTGTGATCTCTCTGTCAAATATATAAATAAAATCTTAAAAAAAAACTTCAAAATGTTACTGTCAATGACTAGAGAAAAGCTAAAACGGTATGGAGTGTCCATTCTGGAATTACAGTTATTCATAAACAGAGTACCAAATCAAAGGTATTAACATTAGAATCATAATAAAACAGGGGTGACTGGGTGGCTTAGTGGGTTAAGCAACCGACTCTTGATTTCTGCTCAGGTCATGATCTCTGGGTCATGGGATTGAACCCTGAGTCAGGTTCCACACTGGAAGTGGAGTCTGCTTGAGATTATCTCTCTCCCTCTCCCTCTATTCCTTCCCCTACATGCACGCTCATTCTCTCAAATAAGTAAATAAATCTTAAAAAAAGAATCATAATAAAACAGTAACAATAATGATAAGGTTAATAACAATATGCATAGAACACTTACGAATGCCACATACTATTCTAACTGCTATAAGATATTAATTCATTGAATTCTTACAGCCCTATGAGTTAGCTATTATCATTATCCCCATCTTGTAGATAAGGGAACTGAAACACAGAGAATTTATTTATTTAAAAGATTTTATTCATTTATTTGAGAGCGAAAGAGCCCATGCATGCACAGGAGCAAGGGGGAAGAGCAGAGGGAGGGAGACAAGGAGACTCACACTGAGTATGGAGCCCAATGCAGGACTTGATCTCACAACCACAAGTTCATGACCTGAGTCAAAATCAAGAGTTAGATGCTCAAATGACTGAGCCACCCAAGTGCTCTGAGGCATAGCGAATTTAAACAACTTGCTCAAGGTCACACATCTAGTAGGTGTCAGAGCCATGATTACCCCAGGGCAATGTAGCTCTAGGGCCCACTCTTTCCCATAATGCTGTACTCCTTCTGTTTCTTCTTGCCACAGACAATAACAATTTACTTCCTCTAAGTAACAAAAGCAATCTTCTACTGCTTTCTGTGAACTTCCCTTTTAATCATTTCAGAGGGAGTCCAAAAAATTAGGTTATTGTCCAACATTTGAGGAGCTTAACAGTGCCTGGGTCGAAGGATGGTTACCTAGCTGTTCACCTGAAACAAAGCTGTGTGGTGGGTTCTGAGAGATAGCAAAGTTGCAGTCTTCTTCTAGAAGCTTACAGAAGAGGCAGAATGAAGATAATGAGTTCCTAGAGGAGGGCAGGCATGACATGCTTTAGCCACGATGGCTGAATCACACAAAGGAATAGAGCCTTACCAGAAGCCAAAAAATGTCAATGACAACCCTGCTGATGTTCCTAATTCTAGGTTGTTTGGTGGGTCTTGAAACCTTAAATAGCTCTGCAAAGGGATGTGGTAAGTTCATATGACCCCTCTCTGCTGGAACAGCTTTGTCCTGTCCAAATGAATCTTAGTCACCACTCTGGCTATTTTAGGCCTGAGTCTGATTTTGTGGCACTGGGAGAACTATGGCATCGGTTTCTTGTGATAGAGCAAACCTGAGCCCCATGGTAAAAGGCCTGTACTAAAAGCCCCAGACAAGGCAATGTCATAAGGGCCAAAGCAGTTCTAGAGTTAAAAAGACTAGGGAAGAGTTGAGGAAAAAAAAAGATAATTAATGGTTTCTTTGGGGAGGAAATGAACATCAAAAACAGCTGGCCAAATTTCACTTTGTATAGTAAGATTTTTTTCTCTCTTGTAGGCTACATTGGTTTAGGTGTATATCAAAGATGCGGGGGTTGCCTGGGTGGCTCAGACTCTTAAGCGTCTGCCTTTGGCTCAGGTCATCTCAGGGTCCTGGGATTGAGTCCCTGCATCAGGCTCCTTGCTCAGAGGGGAGCCTGTTTCTCCTTCTCCCTCTGCCTGATGCTCTGCCTACTTGTGCTATCCCTCTGTCAAATAAATAAATAAAATCTTTAAAACAAAAGAAAAGAAAACAAAGATGGGGAAACTTCTTTGGGCACCATCTTGATATTGGCATGTCATTAATAATCATTTTTGCCAAGGGCTTTTAAAGCAAATAGAGAAGAGCCAGTTTGAATCCCTGACTGCAAAAACAATTAGGGCAGAGGCTTAACTGAGAATCATCACCAACAATGACATGTTGCAATTTCCCTTGCTGTACAATAGCACAGTCCAAAAGGACTTTTTACAATGATGGAGATGTCCTATATCTGTGTGGTCTGATTTGGCACCCACATTTGATTACTTAGCACTTGAAATGTGCTAGTGTGACCAGGGAACTGATCTTTTAGTTTTAATTTTCATTGATTTAAATTTAAATAGCTACATGTGGCTACCAGCTACCAGATCTATAGCATAATATTGTGGCTTAGGTTACCCCCAAATTCATATAAATGTTCTTCTAAATCTAGAGTTGTATACAGTTATTCATATATTTCAGGGGTTAAATAGTGAATGTTATTGCAATTTATGACCTATCTGAAAACACCAAGTTTTATAATTGGCAGGAGTCACTGGCTCAGGAAGACTACTAACCAATCAACCACTTAGAGGAGTAAAAATTATGTTTTTATAGTAATAGAAAATAAGCCAAATATAAGTTAAGTTCAAGACCACAATATAATAGTTTCCTCTGTTGGAAAAGCTGAGAAGGGGGATGATGTTGTCACATAACATTTTTGAATAGTGCTGGGGAGCCTGGGTTGCTCAGTTGATTAAGCATCCAACTCATGGTTTTGGCTCAGGTCATGATCTCAGAGTTGTGGGATTGAGCCCTGTGTTGGGCTCTGAGCTCAGCATAGAGTCTGCTTGAGATTCCCTTTCCCTTTACCCTTGCTCCCCCTTTCTCTCAAATAAATAAATAAATAGATAGATAGAGAAATAAAATTTTTGCATACTGCTAAAAGACTCCATTATTTTTGTTTGGTCTTTTACAAAACGTTTAAAAACCAAATGGGCTCCCCACATGGGATAATTATATATATTTTTGGTGACATAGATAGAGTGGTAAAAGGAGAAAGGTACCTAGGAAGAATAAAGAAAAGGTGAGTAAAGTAATTTGAAAATATTTTCTAGTAGACCAAGGTAGTGGTCTGCTTTGTGATGGTTATCCAATTCTAATCCAGTATCGTTTTCATTGAGCTGAACTCACATTTTGTCAAAATATTTGAGAAAATGGGGATGCCTGGGTGGCTCAGTCTGTTAAGCGTCTGCCTTTGACTTGGGTCACAATCCTGGGGTCCTGAGATTGAGTCCCACACTGGGATCCCTGCTCAGCAGGAAGCTTGCTTCTCCTTACCCACCTCCCACTGACCCCCAACACTTGAGCTCTTTCTCGCTCTCTATCTCAGATCAATAAGTAAACAAAAACTTTAAAAAAATTTAAAAAATTATATCTCTGCTATGAATTTTCAGGATAATACAAATCAAAATGTGATTAATCTTCCATTTATTATAACATTTTGTTTAGATTCACACTTAGATATTACCTTAAATGATTTAAAAACCAAAATCTTATTGAAGTAAGTTTCAGAAGTGAGAATTTAGCTGTAAGAAAGGTTTTTGCTGATTTCTTTAATTACCTTTAGTTTCCTCCTTGCATTGAATTTCCTCAGCTGCTCTACTGTTTCTGGAAGATGAATCTTGTAGGCATAACGATCCCGCTCCTATAAAAGAAGAAAGATAATGAACATATAGAGCCATTTAAAAAAGTGAAGAAACTTAATCAAAAACAAATAATAAAGACCAAATTTCTTAAATATGAAACTTAGACTGAATTCTAGAATACTGGAGATTTTATTCCATGATACTGGTAAACATTATCAAATGAAAGCTATGAAGGTCAAAAGTGATAGTAAAATAATCTTTTTTTTTTTAAATAATCTTTTCAACATAAGGAAAGGCTAAAATAATGGGTTATATAATTTTCAGGTATGGTTATATGGCTAAGATAACCGACCATAATTCTGAAAAGTATGAAGTTACCTTTGATATGATCTTGTTAGGTAATACGAGCATGTGAAAAACTAACTCCACAAATGACTGAGCATTTGGAGTCATCTGGAATAACTGGATTTAAAAAAAGAAAAATCCCAGGGGCACCTGGGTGGCTCAGTGGGTTAAAGCCTCTGCCTTTGGCTCAGGTCATGATCCCAGGGTCCTGGGATCAAGCCCTGCATCGGGCTCTCTGCTCAGCGGGGAGCCTGCTTCCTTTCCTCTCTCTCTGCCTGCCTCTCTGCCTACTTGTGATCTCTGTCAAATAAATAAATAAAAATCTTTAAAAAAAAAAAGGGAGAAAAATCCCAGTATCTTTGAACTAGAACAAACTTTTCAAGGCCATCTAATTCAAGCATTTCACCATGGGGGATCCTCTTCAATCCCTGATGGGAGGATTATTCTGTTTGACCTTGTCCAGTAGGTGATCATTATTTTATGGCAACTTACTATAATTTTAAGAAAGTAAAAATGTTCTTACTTAGCCTGGGCCCATACCTGGCTTGTTTGGATTAGCTCTGTCCTCTGCAACATCACGGACCAAACATCCTACCTCTTCCATACAGTAACACTTCAGTAGCTAAGAGGGGGATCACGCTTCTCCTAAATCTATTCTCTGGGATGTCTCCAGTTGCCTCAACTATTCCTCCTGTATATTTTAAACCTCTTGTCATCCTTCTTAACATCTCCTTCAGTTCAACTCTAATTTGTCAATGCATCAAAGATTTAGGTAAGTATTCATTTCAGAAATATTTCTTGAGAGAATACTATGTGCTAGGCATCGTTCTATCCATTTGAGATACATGAATAAACAAAACCAACAAAGATTCAGGCCCTCGTATAGCTCATATTCGAATAGGAGAAGGAAATACAAAAAGGCAAATTATGGAGTATGATAAAAATGGTATGGAATAAAGGAAAAAGGAAATCAGAGTGAGGGGGGTTGGGTATACTGAAGTTTAAAACAGGGTGGTCAGAGTAGGCCCAATTACTGTGAGGATACCCAAAAGTGGTAAGGAAGTGGTCTAGGCAGGGAGAACCACCAATCCAAAGGCCCAAAGGAGGGAGTGCACCTAGAATTTCCAAGAACTAGCAGGGAGACCCAGGTGTGTAGAGTAAATAGATCAGATCAGAGAGAAGACAGGCTGGGCATAGGCCATAAATAACCTTTTACTCTGCGTGGAAGAGGGAGCCACTGGAGGGTTTTGAGCTGAAGTGACATGATCTGACAATTTTAAAGGAACAATTGGCTATTGTTTTGAAAACAGATTAGAGGGGGGCATGGGTTTAAGAAAAAAAAAGTGGGGGGGGGGCAAGGATACCAGTTAGAAGGTTATTGTAGTAATCTGTGGGGGGAGATAATGATAGATGAAATCAGGTGGAAAAATTTTAAAAGGTGAAAAGGGGATAGATTCCGAATATATTTTGTTTTCCACAGAATGTTTTACTGAAGTGTAATTAGCATATAACAAACTGCATGTTTAAAATGTATAATTTGATCAGTTTTGATTTATAAGCATAAAAGCATCACCGCAATCAAGATGAATATACCACTCTCGAAAGTTTCCCTCTGTCCCTTCGTCCTTTCCCTTCCAGTCCCCAGGCAGCCACTGTTTCTGTCACTGTAGACTGGTTTGCATTTTCTAGAATTTTACAGAAACGGAACCAGACAGTATGTACTCATTTTCCAACTTGTTTCAGTCCTCATAAAGGTTCTGAACTTCATCCATGAAGTTGCGAGTATCAGTAGTTCAGCCCTTTTTTACTGCCGAGTGGCATACCACTGTAAGGGTATGCCATAATTTGTTTATTCGTTCATCTGCTTATTGACTGTGGGTTTTTTCCAAATTTTGGCTATTACACAGAAAGCTGCTATGAATATTAATGGGCAAGTCTTTGTATGGACATGTATTTCATTTCTCTTAGGTAAATACTTAGGAGTAGAATGGCTGGGTTGTATTACAGGAGTACGTTTAACTTTTTAAGAAACTGCCAACCTGTTTTCCAAAGTGGTTGTACCATTTTACATTTCCATAGCAATGTATCACTTCCGGTTGTTCTATATTCTCGCCAGCACTTGGTAGGGTTAGTTTTTTGATTTTACTCATTCGGATACATGTGCATATAGAGATCTCATTGTGGCATTACTTTGTATTTCCCTGATGACTCATGATGTTGAGCAACTTTGCTTGTGCTTATTTGCCATCCACATATCTTCCTTGTTGAAGAAGTGTCTGTACCAAATATTTCCCTGTTCTGAACTGGGTTGGGTGTTTTCTTATTACTGACTTTTAAGAATTCTTCCCAAATAGGGAAAGGGGATTAAAAGGTACAAACTCCCAGTTATAAAATAAATAAGACACAGAGATGTAATGTACAGCAAAGGAAATACAGTTAATAATATTGTAACAACTCTGTATGGTGACAGATGGTAGCTAGGTTTTAGCATGGTGATTACTTCATAATGTATATAAACTTTCAATTACTATGCTGTACACGTGAAACGGATATAATATTATGTGTCAATGACAGTTCAAAAGAAGGGATTCTTTACATAACCTAAATATGTAACTCCTTTATCAGATAGCTAATTTGCAAATATTTACTCCCATTTCATAGCTTATCTTTTCATTTCTTTACAGTGTCTTTCCAAGAACAGAAGTTCTTAATTCTGAATATATTTTGTAGGTGGAAAGAACAGGATTTTCTGACAGATTGGTTGTGGGATGTGAGAGAGAGGAGTCAAAGACTACACCAAGTTTTTCAGTGTGAGCAACTAGGGGTCTGACACCAATGGAGATGGGGAAGAGAGCAGGACTATAGTTTTGACTGTATTATGCTTAAAATATGTAAAGTTCAAATGGAGATTCAAGTAGTGCAGGAGAGAAATGTGGGCTGGAAATGAAGTTTTGGAGGGTCATAAACATTTAGAAGGTATTAAGTTAGTATTTAACTCTGTCCCAGCCACTGAATTTGGGACTTTCACTGTCATTATCCCGCTTATTCTTTTTTTAAAAAAAGATTTTATTTATTTACCTGACAGAGACACAGTGAGAGAGGGAACACAGCAGAGGGAGGGGAGAGGGAAAAGCAGGGAGCCCAATGCGGGGCTCAATCCCAGGACCCTGGGATCATGACCTGGGCCGAAGGCAGATGCTTAATGATTAAGCCACCCAGGCACCACATATTCTTTTTTTCTCTTTTAATTAGAAATAATTACTTATTTTAGAGAGAGCGTGTGCAAGAGCAGGAAGAGGGGCAGAGGGAGAGAGAATCTCCAGCAGACTCTGCTGAGTACAGAGCCTGATTCAGGGCTTGATTTGATTTCAAGACCCTGAGGTCATGACCTGAGCTGAAATCAAGAGTCGGATGCTTATGTGACTGAGCCATCCAGGGGCCCCCCTCATTTATTCTTTAAAACAACTATATAAGATAGTAGAGATAATACCTATACATTATCTCAAAAGTCATGGCTCAAATGGATGTAACTATCATCACAATAGTTAGCATGTATTGAGGGGCTTATTACATGCCAGGCATTGTTCTAGTGCTTTATATGTTTATGTTACTTATTCTTTACAAGATAGGAGGACATTATATCTTATTATGCATCTGTGAAAAAAGGAGATGCATTATACCTGATGAAGATTGATTAGTATGAAGTGGGCCTCTTAATTTTCTTAATCTGAATACTATATAACATTTGGAAATTAAATTCAAGATCACATTATTATTATTTTTTTATGATTTTGTTTATTTATTTGACAGACAGAGATCGCAAATAGGCAGAGAGGCAGGCAGAGAGAGAGGAGGAAGCAGGCTCCCAGCTGAGCAGAGAGCCCGACGTGGGGCTCGATCCCAGGATCTGGGATCATGACCTGAGCCGAAGGCAGAGGCCTTAACCCACTAAGCCACACAGGTGCCCCTATTTTTTTTTAAAAGATTTTATTTATTTGTCAGAGAGAAAGAAAGAGAGAGAGTGCACAAGAAGAGGGAGAAGCAGGCTCCCCAATGAGCAGGGAGCCTGATGTGGGATTTGATCCCAGGACTCTGGGATCATGACCTGAGTGAGCTGAAGGCAGACACTTTACCAACTGAACTACCCGGGCACCCCACATTATTATTTTATATCTAAATTCATGTGTGCATGTGAGCCACTTCTAAAATCAATATTTTGGTATTATGTATTTACGAAATTTATTTTTGAATATAAATGTAGAATTTTAGAGTCAGTCCTGTCAAAACTTCACCTTATTATCATTGACATTCCTAAGGAATGAATACAAACACTTTAAAATTTATTTTCTAGGAGGAGTCAAGATGGCGGAGAAGTAGCAGGCTGCGACTACTTCAGGTAGCAGGAGATCAGCTAGATAGCTTATCTAAAGATTGCAAACACCTACAAATCCAACAGGAGATCGAAGAGAAGAAGAACAGCAATTCCAGAAACAGAAAATCAACCACTTTCTGAAAGGTAGGACTGGCGGAGAGGTGAATCCAAAGCGATGGGAAGATAGACTGCGGGGGGGAGGGGCCGGCTCCCGGCAAGCGGCGGAGCAACGGAGCACAAAATCGGGACTTTTAAAAGTCTGTTCCGCTGAGGGACATCGCTCTAGAGGCTTAACCGGGGTGAAGCCCACGTGGGGTCAGCGAGGCCTCAGGTCCCACAGGGTCACAGAAGGATTAGGGATGTCTGAGTGTCGCAGAGCTTACAGGTATTAGAACGGGGAAGCCGGCTACAGAGACAGAGCCGAGGAGTGAGCTCTCAGCTCGGGGTTACCTCGAACTGGTCGCAGGCTCCGTCAGCTCGGAGCGCGGACGGAGGGAGGCCAGGGCGACGGGAGTAATTGGGCGCTGTTCTCTGAGGGCGCACTGAGGAGTGGGGCCCCGGGCTCTCGGCTCCTCCGGGCCGGAGACTGGGAGGCCGCCATCTTCCTTCCCGTCCTCCGGACTCTACGGAAAGCGCTCAGGGAACAAAAGCTCCCGAAAGCAAACCCGAGCGGATTACTCAGCCAGGCCCCGGGTAATGGCAGTGAAACTCTGCCTGGGGCAAAGACACTTGAGAATCACTACAACAGGCCCCTCCCCCAGAAGATCAACAAGAAACCCAGCCAGGACCAAGTTCACCTACCAAGGAGTGCAGTTTCAATACCAAGGAGAGCAGCGGAATTCCAGAGGAGGAGAAAACAAAGCACGGAACTCATGGCTTTCTCCCCATGATTCCTTAGCCTTGTAGTTAATTTAATTTTTTTTTCTTTTTCAACTTATTTTTCTCTTCTTCTGCTAAATTTTTTTAACTTTTACCCTTTTCTTTTTTAATGTTTTTTAACTAGTTTATCTTATATATATATATATTTTTTTTTCTCCTTTTTATATTTTTTCTTTATTGGTTTTCTTTTTTAATTGTTTTTTTTTTTCTTTCTGAATCTCTTTTTATCCCCTTTCTCCCCCCTCACGATTTGGGATCTCTTCTGATTTGGCTAAAGCATATTTTCCTGGGGTTGTTGCCGCCCTTTTAGTATTTTACTTGCTCCTTCATATACTCTTATCTGGACAAAATGACAAGGCAGAAAAATTCACCACAAAAAAAAAGAACAAGGGGCAGAACCAAAGACTAGGGACCTAATCAATACAGACACTGGTAATATGTCAGATCTAGAGTTCAGAATGACGATTCTCAAGGTTCTAGCCGGGCTCAGAAAAGGCATGGAAGATATTAGAGAAACCCTCTTGGAGATATAAAAGCCCTTTATGGAGAAATAAAAGAACTAAAGTCTAACCAAGTTGAAATGAAAAAAGCTATTAATGAGGTGCAATCAAAAATGGAGGCTCTCACTGCTAGGATAAATGAGGCAGAAGAGAGAATTAGCGATATAGAAGACCAAATGACAGAGAATAAAGAAGCTGAGCAAAAGAGGGACAAACAGCTACTGGACCACGAGGGGAGAATTCGAGAGATAAGTGACACCATAAGACGAAACAACATTAGAATAATTGGGATTCCAGAAGAAGAAGAAAGAGAGAGGGGAGCAGAAGGTATACTGGAGAGAATTATTGGAGAGAATTTCCCCAATATGGCAAAAGGAACAAGCATCAAAATCCAGGAGGTTCAGAGAACCCCCCTCAAAATCAATAAGAAGAGTTCCACACCCCGTCACCTAATAGTAAAATTTACAAGTCTTAGTGACAAAGAGAAAATCCTGAAAGCAGCCCGGGAAAAGAAGTTTGTAACATACAATGGTAAAAATATTAGATTGGCAGCAGACTTATCCACAGAGACCTGGCAGGCCAGAAAGAGCTGGCATGATATATTCAGAGCACTAAATGAGAAAAACATGCAGCCAAGAATACTATATCCAGCTAGGCTATCATTGAAAATAGAAGGAGAGATTAAAAGCTTCCAGGACAAACAAAAACTGAAAGAATTTGCAAACACCAAACCAGCTCTACAGGAAATATTGAAAGGGGTCCTCTAAGCAAAGAGAGACCCTAAAAGTAGTAGATCAGAAAGGAACAGAGACAATATACAATAACAGTCACCTTACAGGCAATACAATGGCACTAAATTCATACCTCTCAATAGTTACCCTGAATGTTAATGGGCTAAATGCCCCAATCAAAAGACACAGGGTATTAGAATGGATAAAAAAACAAAACCCATCTATATGTTGCCTACAAGAAACTCATTTTAAACCCGAAGACACCTCCAGATTTAAAGTAAGGGGGTGGAAAAGAATTTACCATGCTAATGGACATCAGAAGAAAGCAGGGATGGCAATCCTTATATCAGATCAATTCGATTTTAAGCCAAAGACTATAATAAGAGATGAGGAAGGACACTATATCATACTCAAAGGATCTGTCCAACAAGAAGATCTCACAATTTTAAATATCTATGCCCCTAACGTGGGAGCAGCCAACTATATAAACCAATTAATAACAAAATCAAAGAAACACATCAACAATAATACAATAATAGTAGGGGACTTTAACACTCCCCTCACTGAAATGGACAGATCATCCAAGCAAAAGATCAACAAGGAAATAAAGGCCTTAAATGACACACTGGACCAGATGGACATCACAGATATATTCAGAACATTTCATCCCAAAGCAACAGAATACACATTTTTCTCTAGTACACATGGAACACTCTCCAGAATAGATCACATCCTCGGTCCTAAATCAGGTCTCAACAGGTATCAAAAGACTGGGATCATTCCCTGCATATTTTCAGACCACAATGCTCTGAAGCTAGAACTCAATCACAAGAGGAAATTAGGAAAGAACCCAAATACATGGAGACTAAACAGCATCCTTCTAAAGAATGAATGGGTCAACCAGGAAATTAAAGAAGAATTGAAAAAAACTCATGGAAACAAATGATAATGAAAACACAATGGTTCAAAATCTCTGGGACACAACAAAGGCAGTCCTGAGAGGAAAATATATAGCGGTACAAGCCTTTCTCAAGAAACAAGAAAGGTCTCAGGTACACAACCTAACCCTACACCTAAAGGAGCTGGAGAAAGAACAAGAAAGAAACCCTAAACCCAGCAGGAGAAGAGAAATCATAAAGATCAGAGCAGAAATCAATGAAATAGAAACCAAAAAAACAATAGAACAAATCAACGAAACTAGGAGCTGGTTCTTTGAAAGAATTAATAAGATTGATAAACCCCTGGCCAGACTTATCAAAAAGAAAAGAGAAAGGACCCAAATAAATAAAATCATGAATGAAGGAGGAGAGATCACAACTAACACCAAAGAAATACAGACAATTTTAAGAACATACTATGAGCAACTCTCCGCCAACAAATTTGACAATCTGGAAGAAATGGATGCATTCCTAGAGACATATAAACTACCACAACTGAACCAGGAAGAAACAGAAGGCCTGAACAGACCCATAACCAGTAAGGAGATTGAAACAGTCATCAAAAATCTCCAAACAAAAGCCCAAGGCCAGACAGCTTCCCGGGGGAATTCTACCAAACATTTAAAGAAGAACTAATTCCTATTCTCCTGAAACTGTTCCAAAAAATAGAAATGGAAGGAAAACTTCCAAACTCATTTTATGAGGCCAGCATCACCTTGATCCCAAAACCAGACAAGGATCCCATCAAAAAAGAGAACTACAGACCAATATCCTTGATGAACACAGATGCAAAAATTCTCACCAAAATACTAGCCAATAGGATTCAACAGTACATTAAAAGGATTATTCACCACGACCAAGTGGGATTTATTCCAGGGCTGCAAGGCTGCGGTTCAACATCTGCAAATCAATCAATGTGAGACAACACATTAATAAAAGAAAGAACAAGAACCACATGATACTCTCAATAGATGCTGAAAAAGCATTTGACAAAGTACAGCATCCCTTCCTGATCAAAACTCTTCAAAGTGTAGGGATAGAGGGCACATACCTCAATATTATCAAAGCCATCTATGAAAAACCCACCGCAAATATCATTCTCAATGGAGAAAAACTGAAAGCTTTTCCGCTAAGGTCAGGAACACGGCAGGGATGTCCGTTATCACCACTGCTATTCAACATAGTACTAGAAGTCCTAGCCTCAGCAATCAGACAACAAAAGGAAATTAAAGGCATCCAAATCGGCAAAGAAGAAGTCAAACTATCACTCTTTGCAGATGACATGATACTTTATGTGGAAAACCCAAAGACTCCACTCCAAAACGGCTAGAACTTGTACAGGAATTCAGTAAAGTGTCAGGATATAAAATCAATGCACAGAAATCAGTTGCATTTCTCTACACCAACAACAAGACAGAAGAAAGAGAAATTAAGGAGTCAATCCCATTTACAATTGCACCCCAAACTATAAGATCCCTAGGAATAAACCTAACCAAAGAGACTAAGAATCTATACACAGAAAACTATAAAGTACTCATGAAAGAAATTGAGGAAGACACAAAGAAATGGAAAAATGTTCCATGCTCCTGGATTGGAAGAATAAATATTGTGAAAATGTCTATGCTACCTAAAGCGATCTACACATTTAATGCAATTCCTATCAAAGTACCATCCATTTTTTTCAAAGAAATGGAACAAATAATCCTAAAATTTATATGGAACCAGAAAAGACCTCGAATAGCCAAAGGAATATTGAAAAAGAAAGCCAAAGTTGGTGGCATCACAATCCCGGACTTCAAGCTCTATTACAAAGCTGTCATCATCAAGACAGCATGGTACTGGCACAAAAACAGACACATAGATCAATGGAACAGAATAGAGAGCCCAGAAATAGACCCTCAACTCTATGGTCAACTAATCTTCGACAAAGCAGGAAAGAATGTCCAATGGAAAAAAGACAGCCTCTTCAATAAATGGTGTTGGGAAAATTGGACAGCCACATGCAGATAAATGAAATTGGATCATTTCCTTACACCACACACAAAAATAGACTCAAAATGGATGAAGGACCTCAATGTGAGAAAGGAATCCATCCAAATCCTTGAGGAGAACACAGGCAGCAACCTCTTCGACCTCAGCCGCAGCAACATCTTCCTAGGAACATCGCCAAAGGCAAGGGAAGCAAGGGCAAAAATGAACTATTGGGATTTTATCAAGATCAAAAGCTTTTGCACAGCAAAGGAAACAGTTAACAAAACCAAAAGACAACTGACAGAATGGGAGAAGATATTTGCAAACGACATATCAGATAAAGGGCTAGTGTCCAGAATCTATAAAGAACTTAGCAAACTCAACACCCGAAGAACAAATAATCCAATCAAGAAATGGGCAGAAGACATGAACAGACATTTATGCAAAGAAGACACCCAGATGGCCAACAGACACATGAAAAAGTGCTCCATATCACTCGGCATCAGGGAAATACAAATCAAAACCACAATGAGATACCACCTCACACCAGTCAGAATGGCTAAAATCAACAAGTCAGGAAATGACAGATGCTGGCGAGGATGCGGAGAAAGGGGAACCCTCCTACACTGTTGGTGGGAATGCAAGCCGGTGCAACCACTCTGGAAAACAGAATGGAGGTTCCTCAAAATGTTGAAAATAGAACTACCCTATGACCCAGCAACTGCACTGCTGGGTATTTACCCTAAAGATACAAACGTAGTGATCCGAAGGGGCACGTCCACCTGAATGTTTATAGCAGCAATGTCTACAATAGCCAAACTATGGAAAGAACCTAGATGTCCATCAACAGACGAATGGATAAAGAAGATGTGGTATATATACACAATGGAATACTATGCAGCCATCAAAAGAAATGAAATCTTGCCATTTGCGACGATGTGGATGGAACTAGAGGGTATCATGCTTAGCGGAATAAGTCAATCGGAGAAAGACAACGATCATATGATCTCCCTGATATGAGGGAGAGGAGATGCAACATGGGGGGTTAATGGGGTAGGAGAAGAGTAAATGAAACAAGATGGGATTGGGAGGGAGACAAACCATAAGTGACTCTTAATCTCACAAAACAAACTGAGGGTTGCTGGGGGGAGGGGGGTTGGGAGGGGGGGTGGGGTTATGGACATTGGGTAGGGTATGTGCTATGGTGAGTGCTGTGAAGTGGGTAAACCTGGAGATTCACAGACCTGTACCCCTGGGGAAAAAAAAATATATATGTTTATAAAAAATAAAATTAAAAAAACAAACAAACAAACAAAAAAAAAACAAACTGAGGGTTGATGAGGGGAGGGGGGTTGGGGGGGGGGTGGGGTTATGGACATTGGGGAGGGTATGTACTATGGTGAGTGCTGTGAAGTGTGTAAACCTGGCGATTCACAGACCTGTACCCCTGGGGATAAAAATATATTTTATGTGTATAAAAAATAAAATTTAATTAAAAAAAATTAAAAAAAATTTATTTTCTACATTAGTGACTAAATGTAACAAGAGTTCTACGGGAGAGCAAAGTTGTATTTTTCTTGAGTGCACATACAATGCTTGATGTCAAAATGACTATAATTTGCACATCTGCCAGATTCTATATGCTAAACCTCTTGGAAATGATTTTATTGTCTTTAGGGACTTAATCTCCTTTTCCTGCACTAAGCCAGATCAGGTTCACCAATACAGAAGACATAAGAATTTATCAAATAATTAACTAGCAGAGACAAGCATAAAATTAGCATTCTATAACAAGCAAGGCAATCTTTTAATGGATTGCTGTTACTGTTTGTGGAAGATGTGATACACATACACACGTACATAACACACAATGGACTATTACTCAGCCATAAAAAAGAATGAAATCTTGCCATTTGCAATAACACAGATGGACCTACAAGATATTACACTAAATTAATTCAGACAGAGAAAGGCAAATACCCTATGATTTCACTTATATGTGGAATCAGAAAGACAAAACAGGGGTGCTTGGCTGGCTTAGTTGGTAGAACCTATCTCTCAACCTCAGGGTCGTGAGTTCACGCCCACACTGGACATGGAGCCTACTTAAAAAAATAATAAAAGACAAAACAAATGACCAAACAAAACCATAAACAGTTTCATAAATACAGAGAACAAACTGGTAGTTGCCAGAGTGGATGGTGGTGGTGGTGGGGGAATAGGCGAAAATAGGTGAAGGAGATTAAGAACAAACTTCCAGTTATAGAATAAGTACATCTTAGGGATGAAAAGTACAGCATACGGGATATAGTCGATAATATAATTCCTCTGTTCAGTGACAGGTGGTAGCTGCCCTTATTGTAGCAAGCAGTACATGAGGTACAGAATTGTAGGACCACTATTTTGAACATCTGAAACTAATATAACATATGGCAGCTAAACTTCAATTTAAAAAATTATAAACAAAATTTTAAGGTGTGTTATGCCTGGTGATATTTAACCAACATATATGGAAAAACAAACATCGAAATGGGCTTTGTTTTACTTTCTGAGTAAAACTTGTTTTTGCATTTTGATAGAATGGGGGTGGGGGGGAAGCAAACCCAGGAAGGTCTTCAACACAAGCCAAAGAACCGAAATGAAAAGGAGCTGTATAATATAGCAGAAAGACAGTGAGTTTGGAGTCAGAAAGACTTTTGTTCAAATTCTGGGTCATTTAGGTACTGGCTGTATGACCTTATATTCTCTTAACTGTTTCTTTTTGAAAACTAATCTTATAGGATTTTTATGAAGATTAAAGGAGATGCTGTATAGGTACATGACGGGTTTTAATAATCGTTTTTGCTAGTCAACATGTACAAACCTCTGATGTAAAGTAATTTAGGAGTGCTGTAAGTATGTATGCCTGTATCAACAAACAGCTTATTAAATAAGTTTGGTTGTTTTCTAGATGATAATATGTTCCTATCACGTAAGAAAAATGTAAAAATAAAATATAGTAAAAATCACAAGGGACCAAACCTGTGACCCATTTCTAATTGTCTTTATTTACTGCTTCCAAAAACGGGTGAACCAAGTAACAGCATGTTTTTGAACAAAGAGTCCCAAGCCTTCTCTAATATAGTGGCCACTAGGTAAAACTATCTAAATTTAAATTCATTAAAATTAAATGTAATTAAGGGATGCCTGGGTGGCTCAGTTGGTTAAGTGTTTGACTCTTGGTTTCAGCTCAGGTCATGAGTTCGAGCCCTGAGACGGGCTCCGTGTTTAGTGGGGAGTCTGCTTGAGATTCTCTCCCTCTGCCCCTCCCCACACCTGCATGTGTACCGTCTTGCTCTCTCAAATAAATAAATCTGAAAAAATTAATATATTTAAAAATTCAGTTCTTCAGTTGTACTAGACACATTTCAAGCATATGGCTAGTTGCTACCATGCTGGATGGTTATAAAAGATATAAAAGATACAAAAGACGGTTCAGACACATTTCAAGCATATGGCTAGTTGCTACCATGCTGGACGGTTCAGATATATAAAGAACAGAGAGTTCTTCATGGAAAATGCTGGTAGGGAGTCTTTATTACTATTGCTGAATCGAGGTGAAAGTCGGACTGCATTTTGCTTAAACTGAAATTGCTGAACATTTTAGGTATATGTAACAGAAAAAATTCCCTCTGATATTAAAAAAATAAAAGGGTCTTTAGACCCTTTGTAGTCTCTGCAGATAGTACAACAGACATTGGTCTTCTAGCTAATGCTGAATGTGAGAGAAAGACAGGGCCTAGGGAAAGTGACTTCAAAGATATGTGGCATGCCTGGTTCCCTGAGCAAGACATGGGCACTGGCGCAGATTTTTAAAAAAAGAGATTTATTTATTTGAGAGAGAGAAAGAGAGAGAGTGCATGTGCATATGAGTGGGTGGAGGGGCAGAGGGAGAGAGAGGAGGAGAGGGAAAGAGGGAGAGAGAATTTCAAGCAGGCTCCCTGCTGAGCGCAGAGCCCTATATGGGGTTCGATCTCACCCCTGAGATCATGACGTGAGCCAAAATCAAGAGTCAGACACTCAACTGACTGAGCCAGCCAGGTGCCCCCGGTGCAGAGTTTTAAAGCATTCCCGAAACACTTCTTTTTCCAAAGCTTAATTCTTTAGAGTTCTTTATAACAAATAAATTACTTGCTTTCCCTTCTGAATCACTGATAGAAGGCTCTGAAAGCTGGGGAAGAGGCAGACAAGGCAGACAAGGGAGGGAATCCCAGGACTTGATGGGTGATCCTTTGGTGATATCGTTGGGATTTTTTTTTTCCTCTTAACATATCCTTGCTTGGGTATCACAGCAGCCCACAACCCGGAAACTCCAAGGACAAGGAACACAGAAAAATAAGCCCCAAGAAAAGCCTACTCTCTCTAGCCAAGGGTGGTGAAGAGGTTGGCTCTGCAGGACAGAACCGTTTTGACTGTATCCACTCTAACTCCAGGGAGCACCATGAAAGAAGCTGACTTCCTCCCCCTCAGAGCCCTTTCCACCCTCCTGGCCCTGCCTGATGCAAACAACAGGTAGAAGGAGGAAGTCTACTCCCGAGAGAGTGGGAGCATGGTGATCAAGAGAAGAGAACTGGGGAATGGAGTTTTACAATCTATATGAAGTACTTGCCACATTCCCAATAAAGCCATGTCTAAAACCAACCAGGATCAACACAGCAAGAGCTTTAAGATGACACTATGGTATGGAATACCTCCCAGGTTTCAGAGGAGGCTCTGAGCTGTGCCCAAGTGAGGCAGACCAGACGGGTACTGCAAAGGCTTTGGAAATGAAACTACAGCCCTAAAAGTGGGCCAGGATGTGTGTTCTGAATGTAATCAGGTTAGCTGCCTACTAAAATAGAAGATTTAAATAAGAATCATAGTCCCATAATATAGTGATACTAAAAATGTCCAGCATACTATCTAAAATTACTGCTCATGCCAAGAACCAGGAAAATCTCAAACTAATGAGAAAAGACAACCAACAGATGTCAACACAGAGAAGGCACAGATGTTAGACTCATCCAACTGGGATTTTTAAGCAGGTGCTATAAAAATGTTCCTAAAAGCAATTACGAGTGGTTAAAAAATTGCTGACATTGCCAAGTGCTGACAAGGACACAGAATGACCGGTTCTCAGATACCCTGCTGGTGGGAAAGAAAAATCATACAGCCACTCTGGAAAATGATCTGGCAGTTTTTATGAAGTTGAATATATACTTACCATAGGATTCAGCAAACTCACTGGTTTTTACTTTGGAGAAAAGAAAATCTGTATATAGATGTGCATAGCAGCCTTCTTTGTATTAGCCAAACACCGGAAACAACCCAAGCGCCCTTCAAAAGATGGATGGATCAAAAAGGTTTGTACATCCATATAGTGGAGTATTATTCAGTCATAAAAAGGAATGAACTATTGACCTACACAACACCTTGGATGGATCCCAAGGGTATTATGCTGAGTAAAAAACCTAATCTGTGAAGTAATAACAAATATGTAGGTCTCTGACCCCGGTTCCTGACACTGAGCCCTAAAACCCTTTTAATAGGGGTACTAGGAGAATCTTTTGTTCTAACATTTTCCCAGCTCCTGCCGCAGAGCTCCTAAAAAACTCTTGTAATTTCCTAGGTGATAAGAGCACTGGAGCATCTTCTATTCTAGTATTTGGTCTTTGACTGTAGCTCCTGACAGAGTTCCCAAATCACTTGGCATTTCCTGGGTGACAGCAGTGTCTCTGTTTTAATGAGGTGATTCCTGGTGGGCTCCTGGATGGGGGGTGGTCAACAGAAAGACCAAGTCATGATCATAAGGTTGGAATGTTCAGGGCCCTCCCCTGCCATTCTCTAGAGTAGGGACAGGGGCTGGAAATAGAGTCAATGATCAGTGCTTACGTGATGAAGCCTCCATAAAATTTCCCAAAGTATGGGGTTTGGAGAGCTTCTGGGTTGATGGACACATGTACATATCAAGAGTGTGGCGTACCCCACCTTCTATGGGAACAGAAACTCCTGTGCTTAGGACCCTTCTAAGACCTTGCTCTATGTATCTCTTCATCTGTATCCTTTACCACACTTTTTATCATATAATAAACTGGTACACCTAAGTGTTACCCTAAGTGAGCTGTTCTAGCAAACAGTCAAATCCAAGGTTGAGATGGGGTGGGTTATGGGAACCTCTAATTTGTAGGCAAGTGGGACAGAAGTCGTGGGTAACCTGGGGACCTTGCGACTGGCATCTGAACTGGGGGACAGTCTCTTGGGACCAAGCCCTTAACCTGTGGGGTCTGGATTAATTTCAGTCAGTGTCAGAACTGAATTAAAATGAAGGACACCCAGCTGGTGTCAGAGAACTGCTTGATGTGAGGAAATAACTCAGACACACCTGGTGTCAGAAGTGCTGTTGAGTGTGGTAGTTGTGTGAGAGGAAAAGAGAACACCCTGGAGACCAGAGTTTCTCATAGACAGTCAGATACTGTATAATCCCATTTATACAAGACTCTCAAAAGGACAAGAATTATAGTGATGGAGAATGGATCAGTGGTTCAGAGTTAGGAGGAGGATGATTATTAAGGAGTAGCATGACGGGTGGAAAAGCACTTCTTTATCCTGATTATGGCTGTGCTTATACACTTCCATACACGTGATAAAAATTTCCTAGAAACACACACACACGTACACATGCACATACATAAAAACTGGTGAAAATCAATAAGGCCTGCAGTTGAGTTAAGCGTTCCAGTGTCAATTTCCTAGTTATGTCATATAAGATATCATCACTGCGGGGGAAGAACGGTGAAATGTACATGGGAATTTTATACTGTTTTTGCCACTTCTTTCTCTAAATTTTTTAAGATTTTATTTTTTATTTTTTGAAGATTTTATTTGTAAGTAATCTCTATACCCAACATGGGGCTCGAACCCACAACCCCGAGATCAAGTGTTGCATGGTCTACCACCTGAGCCGGCCAGGTGCCACTTCCATGTGAGTCTAAAGTTATTTCAAAATAACAAGTTTACAAGACATCACTTCCACTCTACATGTTTGACTCTCTTGGGGGCTTCCTAATTCCAAATACCTCGAATCACTCACTGAGCCTCACTAGTTTTCCTTCCTTAAAATCTCTCAGTCTGAGTGTTTCTTTCTCACTTCCACCTTTACTCCCTGGGTGCAGGCCCCTGTCACCTCCTGACTGGACAGCCACAGCTTCCACCAGTTCTCTCTGCCTCCAGTGCTTGTACCCCCAAAAGACAACCCACCTGCACATAGAGTCCAAAGGAATTGTATAAGCTTGCTGCTTGCACTGTATTGGCACCCAAAAGCTCGCAGTCGCTTTTTACCATCTACACCATAATATCTAAAGTCCTCAGTTTGGCATTTGGGACTGTATGTATTCTTCCCTCAAACCAGAATTCCCAGTCTCCTATTGTACAACCCTTCAAAGAGCTGACATTGGTACCAAACTAGTTTACTTCCTGTCCCCACCCCTACGTGCCATGAAGACTTGGTGATGCTTTGTCTGTGCTCCCCCAGGCCTTCCTGGACCTCCAGATGACAGTGATCTCTCTTGTACCTCCAATGGTCTTCCTGAGCCCATACTGCTGTGCTCATGTGATGCTTCTCCCCTGTGACTTCTTTGAGCTTGTCTGTGTGTTTATGTTGTATTGGTACCATCTGAAAACCTGTCTTGCAGCCTGACCATGCCTTTCTCTCTTTGGTGTGACTGATTTTTCCAAAAGTCAAATTGACTAGCCTGACAGCAACACCCTTTTCATGTTTTATTACAGTCAATGTACATTAGGGTCTACATATGAAGGCTACAAAAGGTGTGAAAAGAGCTCAGTCATCTATAAATAAAGTACAATTTTAGTTGGTCTTATTTTTGCTGGAATGAATATTCATAGCAAACACCACTAATTTAGATAAAGACATTAAATATAATTTGACAATCATAAGACATTCACATATTACTTGGTCTATTTACTCAAATTCTTTTTTGATATGACATCACTGAATAGGACATTTTCTTGTGGTTTTACCAAGGAAATAAGTCTTTTTTTTTCTTTTGACACCCAGTCATGGTATTATCACTTTGGGCACTCTTCACTACAAGGACATTCATCATCTTATTTCTTCGCTTTGTAGTTATGCAGGAGTTTTTCATATACAAACTACAGCTTAAATTTAGTCTTTACAAAATTAACATCAATTTCATCCACAGCAATGATTCACAAGTATACATAGACAAGTATTTGCTAGATGACATTCTCATGGAATTCTTCCATCTCTAGATGGCACCTAAGCAGTGAAGGTAAATTGTAGCTCAGACATGGCACATGATTCTGAGCTCAAACAGCCTTCTGGAGCTTTTTCATTTAAGTTACTAACATTTTTCGTCTATTGTCTTTCTGGTACCAGAAATCTATTATGTATTAAGATCAGATTATTTAGAACAAGAACTACGATCACTGCAGGGAGAAGGGTTCCAAAAATAAATGTTAGTCAAGATATGCATGATAATGAGAGCCAAATTTTCTAAATGATCTTAAACATGACTAATATGGCTGCCATTTTCATTGTCCTTTGGCATTTAAACTCGCTTCTAATGAATAAAAGATTCCTATTATGGAGAAACTGAGATAGGCAAAAGAGAAATAGAAGTCCCCTGTACACTGGTCATTTCTGGGAGAAAAAAAGTACTAAGAATGTATCTAAAAACTGCTTACCTACTCTTTTCTGGGGGAAATCAGGAATAACTAAAACCAAATATTTCAAGTCAAGAATAACTAGAACTGTGTATCAGAGTTGAATGCAGATTTGATAAATTATATTATTTTTTTAAAGATTTATTTATTAATTTGAGGCAGGGAGAGGGAGACAGAGCAGACTCCACACTGAGCACAGAGCCTGATGTGGGGCTCGATCTCATGACCCCGAGACCAGGACCTGAGCTGAAACCAAGAATCGGTGCTTAACCCACTACACCACCCAGGTGCCCTGATAAGTAAAATTCTTAAGGGAGACTCAGGATCCATTGGAATCTCAAAACTGTTCTCTAATATCATCATCCATGTCACTGCCACTAAGACACATTAGTAATCTACATTTTAATATATCTTATTGTTTTTTCATAATTTCTAGGGGAGTAGCATGGTATAATATAATGAACATTCATTTGTTCATTCATTAAACAGTAACTAATAATTATTGAGCGCCTACTATATGCCAGATACTTTCTAGAGTGCTGGACAGAAGTGAACTGACAACCCCAAAATCCCACCCTTCTGCAGCTTGTATTTTACAGGGGGTAAATAGACTACAAACAAGTAAAATATAGGTATGTCTTATGGTCACAAATGTCATGGAGAAAACTAAGGCAGGGAAGGGGGACTTGGCATACTGGCGGCAGGGGCATTCCTTCTTCCTAATTTTAAACTGAGTAGACAGGAAAGCTCTTACTAAGAAGCTGAAATCTAAGCAAAGATCTGAAGGTGGTAAAGGAAGAAACCATGACTATACCTGGGGAAGAGCATTCTCGGGAAAGAGCATGACGAACACAGGGGCCCTGAAGCCAGAATAAGCCTCGTGTCTGAGGAACCACAATGAGGCCAATATGTGGAGAACAGACTAAGAGGAGAGTAGTAGGGGGCGAAATCAGAGAGGTATTAGGGGGCGAGACTATACCCTGGGTTAAGAAAGAATCACTTTGGTGAGATGCTTGGTCTAAAGATAAAAATTCAGGACTCTGAACAGAGTACAAATAGCACTTAAGACCATTAAAATTAAACGAGGTCTCCAAGGGCCAGAGTGGAGACAGAGCAAAAGAGGAGCAAGGATGGGTACAGTCAACTTAGTTCTAGGAGTTTTGCTATCTAGGGGAACAGAAGCTGGAAGAGGTTGTAGGGTTAGGGTGTGTGTGTGTGTGTGTATGCACGTGTGTGCACGTATGCACTCATATGCGTGTGTAATAAGAATAAGTAGCATATTAGATTGAAAAGAGCCAGGAGAGCGATGATGCAAGAAAGGGATATTACTGGAGTGATGTCCTTGAGTAAGGAAAAGACAGAGGGATCGCATGAAAAGGAAAGTGTCATGGTAGGCTCAGTTAAAATCCTGGTTCCATTACTGACAACTTCTGTGACTTGGGGCAAGATTCTCCACCTCTGAGCCTCTGTTTTCTCCTGTACGGAGAATTTGCTGGAATTACTGTAGAATTTCTTAATCAAACAGCGCTGTTTCATTCAAGTCCCAAGTTACATTTTCCTTAATACTCATTTACAAGATGGGATAGAGAAAGAATTTTAAAAATCTAGCTTCTTCCTAAAATAATAAATCTGTATCTAGTTATCTATTGAAATAAAAATGTTATGAACCATACAGTCACACCCAAAGTAAAGATCACAGCTTTCTGTCATAAACACAGCCACACTTCCCTTGTTCTTGTTGCACAGCTTTGGGACACGGGTTAGTGGAGAACAAGCACGCCTTCCTCCCTGATTTGTTCGGCCTTAATCTGCCTCTGTTCCCTCTGATGGCTGACTGTCATTAGAATGGTGTATTTTCTACTCAGGTATTTACAGAGGCTGTCTGGAAACAGCAAACAAGATGGACAAAACTCCAAAAAAGTGCTCAGAAAAGAGGTGGGAAGAGTTGCCCTCTAGAGCAAGACATTCCTGTCGCCGGAAGTGTTCACACAAGGTGTAGTGGGCCACCTACGCGCCCCCGTACCTTAAGCCATGGGTGATTCAGTGCTTCATAAACAGTGATCCTTTCCGCTGGATCGAGCATCAGCATGCGACGGACTAGGTCTTTGGCACTTTCAGAGATATGGCTCCACTGCCTTGGATTCATCTGAAGAGAAGGAGAGGAAAATTCCATAGTTATCGTCCAGTGAGAAGTTAACGTTCACTATGATGTAACACTCCTATGCTATTTCGATGTGAATAAAATTCTTGAAGAAGAGAAATCTGATTCTAAAGCCTTGCTTTCTAAGGAAGAGGACAAAGGCAAGGCTTTGGTGGCTGTTGCTCCGTCTATGAAATTTTGCATCAGTAAATATCCCTTACATATGATCTTATTGTCACATAAGTTATACTATTTTTTTAAATCTTTAAGATTTTATTTATTTAATTGACAGAGATCACAAGTAGACAGAGAGGCAGGCAGAGAAGGGGGGGGGAAGAAGGCTCCCTGCTGAGCAGAGAGCCCGATGTGGGGCTCGATCCCAGGACCCTGGGATCATGACCTGAGCCGAAGGCAGCGGCTTAACCCACTGAGCCACCCAGGCGCCCCAAGTTATACTATTTTTAATAACTGAAAAACAGAATATTCCTGACTGCAGTTTCTACCTTAGCTAAAGAGACTGGATACTTTGCTCTAGGAAAGGACTAACAAAATTTTTATTTATTTTTTTATTTTTTAAAGATTTTATTTATTTATTTGACAGAGAGAGAGAGAGAGAGATCACGAGTAGGCAGAGAGGCAGGCAGAGAGAGAAGGGGAAGCAGGCTCCCTGCTGAGCAGAGAGTCTGATGTAGGGCTCAATTCCAGGACCCCGAGATCATGACCTGAGCCAAAGGGAGAGGCTTAACCCACTGAGCCACCCAGGCACCCCAGGACTAATAAAATTTTTAAATTGAAAATTTTAAAAATACTTTGAAACACTTTCTTTTTAAAATTGGAAAGTACAGTAATTACGAAGTTATGTGAAGTTCCTAGTAGGCTATTTTGTGGTCACTGCACATCAATTTCAGTATTTAGGAACAAATATACTGATACCATAGGTCCTACACAATAGCCAGATCACTTGTATATTGCCTTCAGTGAAGTTACTTTGGTTCCTCTTGTAGAGATGAGACAACTAATTCTCAAGGCCAAATGACTAAAGTCAAACAAATGAACAAAAACTATGAGTTGTTTAAAAGATACAAGACTTGCGAGAAAGTGGATCTGGGAGGAAAACAGCAAGATGGCTCCTGGGGAAAACGGTATGTCTGAGACCAGGAAACAGAAAAAAGGGAAGGGATACTTAGGGTCTGCAGTTGGGAGGGCCAGTGGGGACTGGCAGGGAGAGATGAGTACGGTCTCATTCCTTATTTAATATCAAGAAGCAGACCGATCGGGCGAATGTATGTGAGCTGCCTGGTGCCAGGAGCTAGCGATACCATGGCTTGAACCAGAGGAGTCCTAGGTCACCTTCTAAGGGAGCAAGATGAAGAATAAAGTCCATCACAACTTAAAGCCAAATAAAATCACAGCTTGCATCACAGTACACAGGAATCATTACAGTTGGCCAAGGGTTAGCATGAGATATTTCACTCTGGCTACTGTGAGTCTCTATACTTGTAGATGGGCAGTGAAAAATGTTCCTCGTTCTTTTCCTAACAGGCAGAATGTCAAACAATAGTCACTTCTGCTTCTCTGAAGCAGATTCTAAAGTGAGTGCCCTACTGTCATCATCCTATTAAAATTGTGATCAACTGGTCCAGTTGAAATCCTGTGGGTGTTGAGATGAGGAGCAGCCTTTTCCCGCTTCCCCACCCTGGAACTGATGTGCTCCTTAAAGTCCAAATGATCTGTCCTTGGGGAAAGGGGTGGAGATGTTATCTTAAAGTGGTGGTAAGATTTCTGAGATGAGCAGAGGCTGAGAAATATATGCCCCCCATTCTGTTTGTGAGGGAGTCTGATCCAGGCTTTTCCTCTTCCTTTGGCTGAAAGGGTAGCTGAAATTAATGTGGGAGGTTGAGTTTATATAAGGGGAACGAACCAGGGGTAGAGACCACTCTTACTCCTTTGAATACTAAAGCCACAGGTGCCCTGACTCCCGGTGTGGAGCTGCCAACTGGCTACGCATAGCAGAGTATGGCACTGCATCTTGTACATACTTTGGCAAATACATTTTTGTCTTTTATAAGAAAGTTCATCAAAATTAAATGTTAGCCTATATTCGAGGTAAATGGTATTCCCAGACAGCTACCTGAAAAGATCAAGTAGGCCAGCAAGTGAGAATAAAAAGTTAAATGAAAATCACATAAGGCCAGTAGCAGTCGATAAACTATGACAGCTTTTGAAAGATGTCATCAAAATTTTCTTGAAAATACCCCTGGAGATGAAGAATTTTGCTCACAGTTCTTAGGAACTACCAGGGTGATAAAACTGTATTTTTTAAAAAGATTTTTATTTATTTATTTGACAGACAGATCACAAGTAGTCAGAGAGGCAGGCAGAGAGAGAGAGGAGGAAGCAGGCTCCCCACTGAGCAGAGAGCCCGATGCGGGGCTCGATCCCAGGACCCTGAGACCATGACCTGAGCTGAAGGCAGAGGCTTTAACCCACTGAGCCACCCAGGCGCCCCTGAAATTGTATTTTTGAGGTTGGCTGGTAGTATGTGCAATACAGATGAAATCAGGTTGGCTATCTGTTGCTAGGTACTGAAGCTGGGAGTTCATTGTACTGTTATCTCTACTACTTTTCTTTGAAATTTTCAATAACAAAAAGCATAAAAATAAATGCTGACAGAATCACAGCACAGTGTATGTGTATACATATGTACATATGTATATATATATACATATGCACACACATATCTATGAAAGGCCACCAGGTTTATCACTGTAGAGAGAGCAATACTTCAAAAAAAGTTGCTGAAAACATGGGGCTTTCATATTAAAAAAAAAGCCGTGAATATAAATGAAAGGAAAGGTTAGCCAAGTAAAAGAGTAAATAAGTTATTAACCTCAAAGCTTCACACCTCCAGGCGCAGAAATTATGATACAGCTGTCATGTCCTTCTGACTTACTATACTACTAAGAATGGGGGTTTTAAAATTGCTTAATTTTTGGCATGTGTGAACAGTTCAAATTTCTTACAAGGAATCAAACAAAGTATTCAGTGCTTTACAAAAAGAGAAAATGAAAAACCAGAGGCTGCTGGAACACAGTTTGTCTTGGAAACCAGGAAGTTAGCAACTGAACTGACACAAAGGGAGAATTCTATTATTAGCAAATGCTTAGTGCTCCAAAAGGCAGGTGGGAGATTTCATTACATGGTACCATGTCGTAAGGCACTGGGAGGATAAAATGAGTTCATAGGTGTGCTTAGCACAGTTCCTGGCACATACTAAGTGCTAGGTATGAGGCAGCTATCATTACTACTAGTATTATTATTATGCTGGTGCATGGCTAATTGTGTTTGTTTTCCTATGTTAGTATCTGTGATGTCACTCGGCCAGACTGGATCAGAAAGCCATGGCCATGTTTTCCTCAGAGCCACTCACAACTTCCAGGGATTGGAGGGGGAGGACTACTTACAAGCAGTTTCTTGAGATATTTAGTTACCCTGGAAGGATTAATTTTATTCCCCCGTGGCCAAGTGACTCTAAGAGAAGCAGAAAAACCTGTATTTCAAACATCTTTCTCTGTCAACAGAATTTGGGCATGTATCTTCATCCAACTAAAGAACAAGGTGAAGCTGCAGGCCCTTCCTTATAAGCTGGAGATGGCACGAGGTGGAAAAGGAAAGTGGAATTCATTCCCACCTGCAACCCCGAAGCTACTTCACCTTTCATTTCTCTCCCTACCCCTTCTTCTTGAAGTTCCATGTGAAATTCTAACATTACTGAGGAAATGAAAAGAAAACTTAACAGGCCTCAGAGTTTTATTGGAGTCTGGTGCTACACGGACCTGTGTGTCTGGTTTTGCCAGGCATGGCTGCAAAATGAAACAGGGCTTGTGTTGAATAGAAAGTATGGGTTTCAGTAACATGGGGCAGAAAAAGAACTTCCCCAACATCAGCTGTGCGGAGCTGGTATACAGACACACACGCTCCCCCATGTTTCCCATAGACAGCATTTGAGTCTTTGGCCATATGCGGCAGTATAGGACCACAGAGTGTAAGAGCTGGGGCAGCGAGACCGCCCTTGAGCTTGTTTATTTCCAAGCATTCCTTGGGTCTTTTTGGTATAGCCACTCAGAGTGTCACTGATGAATTTTTAGTTTTTTAATAAGGAAAGTAATAATATGTTAATCACAAGTCTGTGAATAGTCTATGCAGTTTCCAAGCCATAGTAGCCAAAGAAGAACAGGAATGTTTAAGTCCCACCACATGGCTCTAAAGTATATTATGACATGCAGTTGTGATTCTGGCATTTCAGTTTATCCTGGGATGTAAGTGGCCAATTTTTCAGCTGTGCTAGCTGACTACATCAAATGGAACAACATGTGTGGCAAAGCAAAAATAAATAAATAAATAAATAAATAAATAAATAAATAAAGGCAGATACTGAGTGTGAAATAAAGAATTACTAAATCACTGGGATGAAATTTCCATTTTCACTTTACAAACTAAGCAAAAAGCTTTAAAAACGAAGCCCTTTCCTCAAGTTACACAAAGAAGGGCCAAAGAAGTTTATTTTCCAGCTTAGCCTAAAGAGGAGGTTTGGTCACTGCACAGAGAATGGATACCTTCACATCTGGGCTCACATCTGTTGTGAACACCTCGCCCAGGGTAAAATAAAAGGTCAAATTCTATCACAATAAATTCCAAGGGTCATTCCAAATTCTTCCCCTGAACTAGAATTTTATTTGAAATAAGTAGGGCACTAAGCAGGGCAGTTTTGCTAGAATGTATTTATGGTAAAAGGACTGGCTTTGTGAATCTAAGGGCCCAAGACTCGGAACTATTGACTTGCACGTACAGATACTGTATCGAAGAGACCAGGGTCCCTGTTTTTATAGCTTAAACATGGGGTCGCGTTCCAAACATGTGGGACAGAGTTCAGCTGCAGCACAGAGGGAGGGGAAAGGCCAAGGTTGTTTTAAAGCCAGTCTCCTGTCTTCTGCCTAGATGACAGTGCAGCTGATAGTGATTCAGAAATTTGCTTGAGGTCCATACTGTATAACAAGGCTAGGGCATCAATGATGTCAGCAAAGAACTATTCTCTGACTGGGTAACTACGTGATAATCAGGAAGTCCAGATAATGACTTCCTATTTTCCAGAATAATTTAATCTCAATGGAAAAATAAAACATTCATATTACCTTATATTTTCCTTTAATAATGCCTTCGAACAATCTTTCCTTGGTTCCATAAAAAGGCAAGCAACCACTTAGCAGGATAAAAAGGATCACGCCACAACCCCAGACATCTACAGGTTTTCCATAAGGCTCTCTTTTGACGACTTCTGGGGCCATAAAATGAGGTGTTCCAACGCGTCCTACATTTAAAACAACATCAAGGAAAAATGTTCACATAAAATGGCGTTTTTTTCCTCATATGAAAACTGAAAATAGAACAATAGTCTGAAAGAAAAGTATAACAATATAAACATTCTCTTACTACCACCTCCCTCCTCCAAAAAAAAAAAAAAAGGCAGAAGGAAAAAATTATTTAATCACTCTTGAAAATATTGAGCCCAGGATAGTACTTTGTTGCCATCATCATCTTTTATTTTTTGCCTTAAAATTTTAAGTCATCTCTACACCCAGCATGGAGCTTGAACTCACAACTGTGGGATGAGGAGTCAGTGCTCCACCACTGAGTCAGCCAGTGTCTTTCTAAAACTGGTACTGTGTATTTTATTAAGCAGGGTGCATGGTACTTACCTATTTCTTGTTTAATGAAGAAGTTGTTTAAATTTTCTAATTTTCACATTTGAAAATCACTAAAAATACAGAGTAGGGGCAGGGGTGGGAGGGCAGGAGTGAGAAGACAACTTTTGACTGCCAAAAGGAAACTCTCAATTTAAATCTAATGCAGAGAACTTTCCTTTAGAATATGACCCAGAATCTGAAATCCTGTTCAACTGTTTTAGGAATCGATTGTAGCAATTAACAATGCCTAGTAATATTTTCTTCTATAGGATTTTTAAAGCTTCCTCTGAATGTTAACATTTGGTGAGAATGAGAGCAGACGCAGGACTTAAACCAAAGCAAAGTCATGAAACTCCTCTCATTCAATCTCCTTTGGCCCCTACCTTCTTTAAAGAGTTTTCTCGCACCCCCACCCAGCAATATTAGCTTTCAGGAAGGAGTCTGATAGTAGTTATTTGCACACTGGTAATCATCTTTAACTCAGTTTTACAGACGAAGTCTTTTCTTCTCTTGTGTGCAGGCCCAGCCTTCTCCTCCTTTCCTCCCTCCTTCCCCTGCACCTTCTCTCTCATCACACGGAGTCCAATGTAGTTTTTACTTTGAAGACTGCACAATATGTTACCTAGAGCTCAGAACTGTGGTTTACAGTTTAAAAAAATAAAAAAAGACCTTACAGATCTTCTAATCCAGCTAGTGAAAATATACCATAAAGTCCAGTTAGTGACTGTCAAAACTCGGTTGGGATGGTGAAGGATAAACCAACTCTTAGATTGTGAACTGGGGATATTCCTTTACTGCAGATCATTATGGCTCCTCTCTTCCCACATAATGGAAGAGGTTAACTTTGTGGTGCAGAGAATGGAAATATTTTCATTTAAAATGTGCAGTAGAGCAGTGAGAACTGTAGTGGTTAGAAGGGAAGATGTTTATTCCACATTGCCCCATCTTGCTTGCTCTGGTAACATAAAAAAGCTCAAATGATGAGAGCTAAGCTTCGTACTTCATGAAAAGCCTTGGACAGAGCTGGGCCGCTGAAGATACTTGCCTTGTGCTGATGGCAGGAGCTGGGAAAAGCAGGGCCAGAGATCAAGGTACCAGTGAGGGTGTGGTACCTTCTTATATTTGGGATGATGTTTTGAAATTCAACTTGACTCCTACCACTTCCTACACAAGAAAGAGCTGAACAACTCAAAAAGGAGGTTCTCTCCATTTATCTGGATCAAAGACTATATCCATTCTGGAGAATTAGTGCTCATCCTTAAGGAACATACATGTCTTTTGGTTCAAGAATTTGCTCACAGATGGTGGGGGAAAGAATATATAGGAATGAAATTTTTACAGTATTTTGTGCAGATCAAATGTGAAGGACTAGAGTTAACCTTCAGTGTACACCAATCTTCCTGGACTCCTGGTTTGTGATAGTTTGACTTTTCCTTCTTTGCGGTCACTTGATTTTTATGACTTCCTGTTCTTAGAATTTTGTGGTCAATTACCAAACCAAATAAAATGTCACTGTGTATGACATACTTCAGATAAACATTTAAATATTTAAATGTTAGACTTTGGGATAATATAATAAAACCTCAATGCCTAGAACCTCAGGTAAGGGGCTGTTTTGAATAGCCAGGACTTGAATCTTTATAAATCCAAAGCTTTTAAAAATAATTTTGGATGGTTCTCTCTTTACAATTTTTTTTTTAAGATTTTATTTATTTATTTGACAGACACAGATCACAAGTAGGCAGAGAGGCAGGCAGAGAGAGAGAGAGGAGGAAGCAGACTCCCTGCTGAGCAGAGAGCCCAATGCGGGGCTTGATCCCAGGACCCTGAGATCATGACCTGAGCTGAAGGCAGAGGCTTAACCCACTGAGCCACCCAGGTGCCCCTCTTTACAATTTTCTGACTTCTTTTACATAAGATGCTGCAAATAATGCAGCCTTTTCTTGATGACTGCGGATTGTCTTGTGGCTATCAATGAAAGAACTATGTTACAGAACAGAAACGCCCTCAGGAACTTCACAGATAAGCAAGGGTTGAGTTCTTCAGTATTAAAAGGGGGTTGTGCTTTCTACATTTTGGTATCACTCAACGTACTTTTTCTGTCAGGCTTTCGTGTCTTTTCTCTTGCTGTGTTTCTTCTAGCCTTGTCTTCTCCTAATTTGTTGCATAAAATCTGCTATTAACCAGAAACGGATTACCAAGCAGGCTCTTTCATTTAGTGACTATTTCCCAAGTTCCTGCTTGGGTTCTAGACATAGCGGGAGGTGCTGTGGACATACAGAGGGTTAAACCATGATGCTTCTTGCCCTCATAAAGCTCAGTCTTTGATATGATTACAAGTCCCTGCATAGAATACTACATGGAGGTATGTAGCCCAGATAGTTACGGTAATATGGAAGAGAAGGAATAGGGTTATTGAACTTGGGATGGTGAAGGCCAGCTTGCTTTTAAGAAGGGAGGTTTGTCAGCTCAGTCTCTCAGTCTTCAGCAGCAGTAAGAGTTAAACATATAGACAAAATGACCAAAGGTATTCCAACCAGAGGGAGTAGCAGATGCCTCGTATGAAGGCACATGAATCCATAAAACTATGAAAAATGGCAGCATGCCAACTTTACAGAGTATGTTCTTAGATGCTCATTTGAGAGGACCATGAATGGGTATTAAGGTCAACAAATGTCTGGCTCCAAAAATAATTTTTTTGTAGGTTCCAAGTTGTCTTCTGGATAGATGAATTTTCCAAATAGCAGAATTTCAGATAGGTTAAGTGCAAATACATGTAACATGTAAGCAGTTTCTACTATATGGAACATATAAAGGAGAGAATCCTTTTCTATTTCCATTCTACTGAGTAATCAAAGATTCCAACTGACAGGAAAATAGTTTTCTGTTAATAAGCATTAGCAAATGAGCTAATATTAGAATAATTTCACAAGGACCTTAAACAATAAGAAAACTTTCTCTAAGAGAAATCATTTATCACTTATCTATATATATTGTATTTTTAAAGACACTGTAATGCTTGAAGTAGTTATTTCAAGACTATAAGAAAGATAGGTTACGAAATGACATTTTGACCATCAGAAAGTATTTTAATTCTAGAAGCACTGAGAAAAATAAATTTTGTACAACTGATACACTGTAGGTTCAAAAACAGCTTTATAAACATACAATTTAAGAGAAAGGCTCAAGGATTTTAGGAAAGTAGATTAATGTGGAGAAGATGTCTAGATAAATCTAATGAGACTGTTTTTCCCCTTCAATCAAGATGCATGGTAAAATATGAAGCTGATACCATGTTGAATCCTAACAGGATACAGATCCAGATAAAGAAAAACGAAGCCATATGCATGGCTAGTATAGAACATATGAAAGGACATTTCATTTCACCCCCTTAGTCTTGGGGATGTAAACATCAGAAGTTACTTGTTATAACTGTGTAGTCTTTAAAAAAAAAGATTTATTTATTTTTATTTGAGAGTGAGAGAGAGAGAAGCAGAGAATCCCAAGGAGACTCCCTGGTGAGCGTGAAGCCCGATGTGGGGCTTGACCTCACGACCCTGATCATGATCTGAGCCGAAACCAAGAGTCACATGCTTAACCAACTGAGCCACCCAGGCGCCCCTCTAATTGTGTAGGGGTGATTTTGTACAAATGCCAGATTTGAGTTAGTTTAATAGCAACAATTGTATAAAAACAACATGGGAGCTGTAATTGACTGTAAGATCAGTATAAGCCAGTGGTGTTATGTGGCTGTCCAAGAAGCTAATGCTATTTGGGGAGCTTAATAGAAATGTAAGACCCACAGCAAAAGAGGCAATAGCCCCCAGTTCCTATGCGCTGGACTGTACCTTGGTTGTGCTCAGTTTTGGCTCCATCCTTTGCGCACTGTGAGATTCTGTACCAGTTTATATGAGGAAGGGCTACATTAACCTAGCCAAGTTGATCTGGATAAGACTTAGGGGTCCGTGATATTGTCTTTAAACATTGAATGGTTATCATCTGGAAGGATTAAAATTCTTCAGCGTGGCTCCAAAAGTCACAATTAGCACCACTGGGTGGAAGTGATAAGACGACAGATTTCTGTTCAATGTGAAGATGAGTGTTTCAGTACTTAAGGAGCTTTCTAAAAATGTAAATACAGTCCTGGAACACAGTGAATTCTTTGCTATGTGGGGAATTAAACTTGAGCTCAGCTTTTTGCTGGGAATTTTATAAAGGAAATGTGATCATTGGTTTTAAGACTGGGGAAGTTAAGGCCCCCTTGGAATCCTGAGATTCGGTGATTTTTTTTTTCTAAAGATTTTATTTATTTGACAGAAAGAGAGACAGTGAGAGAGGGAACACAAGCAGTGGGAATAGGAGAGGGAGAAGCAGGCTTCCTGCTGAGCAGGGAGCCCAATGCAGAACTGGGTCCCAGGACCCTGCGATCATGAGCTGAGCCGAAGGCAGATGCTTAACAACTGAGCCACCTAAGCGCTCCAGACTCAGTGATTCTATGATTAAATGATGTGCTACTACCTGATCCTATGATCAGTCCTAATCACAGATGGAAGTTTTCAATTAGGGAAAAAAAAATCAGTTTTTAAAGCTATACTGAACTTGCAATTCTTCATATTATTGGAAATTATTAGCTTGAAAAGATGCAAAATTAGAAGAAAATCTAAACATAATTTTAGAGGGCAATGTGATGAAATAACAATTTTAAGAATACAACTCTGACTCCTGGCTCATTTTTCAGAAGATGGTCTATGTTAATGTTGCTTTGATGTGTTAATAATAGTGTATCAAATTAAATGAAATATCCTGTGTAATGGATTGTTGTTTTGATATTTATCATTTGTCAGGTATTTGAACTTAATGTAAGTATTCATGGAGGATGACAGGTTCAAATATGTTCTGCAGGAATTTTTTATATTTTCCTCTTTGTGAAGGCTGGCAGTATCTGGAGATGGAAAATTGAAGGCATTGACTAGAAGACTGATAATCTGTAGACTAGAGAACTAAGTCACTTGCAAAACTAAGGAACAGAACTAAAAACAGGGCAGCATTGTGAGCTGGAGTCTATCGAAGAGAATAAATAAAAACCCAAATTCTTGAATCTGGAATTAGCATCCACCTCTGCATGCTACTGGAGAGAATTTCTATTTTTAACTTTTCTACTTCTTTTTTCTGGCAGGGGAGTTTTCTAATTATGTTTTGCTTTGGCTAATAATAAAAATCAGTCTGCATTTACATCTGCTTGCTCTTCCCAGATACACAGATTGATGGCTTGGTCAGGACTCTTTCACAAATAAAAAGAGGAAAACACTATGAAATTAAACACTAACCGCTAATGTAAACCTGAAAGTGGTTAATCTACATGTTTTAAAATGGACTTCATTTGGCCAGTTCAACTTTATTTATTTTTAAGTAAGTTTTATGCTCAATGAGGGGCTTGAACTCACAACCCCACGATCAAGAGCTGTGTGCTTCACTGACGGAGCCCGCCAGGTGCCCCTGGCCAGTTCAACCTTAGAAGTCGCTTTGCCCCAGATAACACCTTTTTCCAACACTGTTTTAATCTCTGTATGCAGGGTCACTTCTTTGCTAAGTGGTAGGAATACAAAGAGTATAAGCACAGAGTCTATTCTTTTTTTTTTTTTTTTAAGATTTTATTTATTTATTTGACACAGAGAGAGGCAGGCAGATAGAGAGGTGGAGACAGTCTCCCTGCTGAGCAGAGAGCCCGATGCGGGACTCTATCCCAGGACCCTGAGATCATGACCTGGGCCAAAGGCAGAGGCTTAACCCACTGAGCCACCCAGGCGCCCCATATTCTTAAGGTACTAAAATTCTAGTCATAATTACAGTTATTAAATTCAAAACTGTGATAGTACTTTCTTGGCGGGGGGAGTTTGGGGAGATGGAATTGGTACGAAACACTGAGGATGGGCTAATATTTAGTTTGAAAGTCTTACACTGGGCTGAAAGTGACCAGGTTTTGAAGGAAATGTTTTAAAAAATGTTCTTACCTCCAGCTACAAGTCCAGACTCCCCTAATTGAATAGCTACCCCAAAGCCCCCAAGTTTTACAGGTGCTGAGTTTTCCTTTGAGGCGAGGAGAACACAGTGGGGCTGGAAAGAAAAACAGAAAAACAATAAACCAAAGATAAGGATTAATTGGAGATGAGCAATTCAATTTACACAAAACTGAATAACATGACCGTGCAGTAATACATTAAAAACTCCTGCAATTATTTTGGATGCTTGAATTATTTGTGCTATTCTCACTTCTGGTTGATTTCTCCAAAGACTTACCTGTTTTATCCAATGTTTTTCAGGAATTATTTCCTTCTAAGATTAGGTATGGTGCTAAGAATTACTCAGGAAGCAAGCATGTTAAAGTATGGCAGATGGATTTTCTAACTTTTCAAGCAATATTCTCTCTTTTTTTTTTTGAGTGATAGTCTACATTTAAGGAAAAATATTTTTTACACCTCTTGCCAAAATGTTTCTTGAGACCTCTGACTTTACCTACAGAGCCACTGTATCTTAGTCCTTGGCTCGTTCTTTGCCTACCCTCCCACCATCCTCTTGCTTTTTTTTATTCATTCCATCCCTAAGTAAGAAGAGCCAGATTTAATGACTTTAATTGAACCTGGCTCCCAGGGAATTCAATGTTCTCCCTGGACATGTCTTTTCTCTGGACCTGCCCTTTGTCTTTGTGGGAATGGGAAGGGAGAGAGGTGATGACTTGGCTAGCCTCTGGTCCAAGGCAAAGCATTCTTCCCAAGGAGTAGCTGTGTGACCAGGGCTCCCTAAGAATCATCTGCCTCATGGTCACAATGAGAGTTTCTCTGTAGGACCTGGTCTCAGGAAAGCACTGAACTGTGCAGACCTTTGGTCTCTGCTCAAATACTACACTCCCCAATATGACTGATATCACATATGACCTGCTTTTAAAATATGGGTTTGTGAAAAAAAAAAAGCGAGCTTCTTTGGGCATGGAAGAGAATAGTATTTTTGTTCTTTCCCATACTTGTTCATTTATAACATGACACAGTTTTAGCTCAGGTTTAGCCTGTATGATAGTGGCCCCCTACCCCCCAAATCCAAAGCTCTGAACTGATGCACCCAGAGAGATGTCTGACGATACAGAAAAGTGGGAGGGATCCTCAGTCTGCTCAATGAAGACAGCAGGGTTCTACTCTGGAAGTTATTATTCTTTTCATCCAAAGACATTTAAAGACCTTATAATAGAGGCTCTAGCACAAAAAAAGATGAGCCCTTAAATATAAATGTGTGTGTGAGAGAGAGAGAGAGCGAGTGAGCGAGAGAGAAACAGAGGAGGGGGAAGGCAAGTGTACATGAATGGGGAGTGCACTGCAGCAAGACACAAAGTAGCCAGTAGGGCTTATGGGAGAGCAAGCCAAGCTCTGCAGAAAGCAATGGACAGAGCCTGCTCTCCTTAAGGACTTTCAGTTGGTTCAGAGATGGATGACAACAGACCAGAAGAAGACAGTGATAGTCCTAGCACGATTCTAGTGTGGGGGTGCAGCAGATGAACATGCCTAGCAAAGGAAGGGCATGATGTAGGAGAAGAAACTACAAACTAAAGCTAGATACGGCCTCCTTGTCAGTTCTGTCACCTTATTAAGGAGAAGTAGAAGCTTAAATCATAATTCCAAAGTATACCCTTTAGAGTTTGTTGACTATATTCATTCTTAAGTTATGGTTACATTGAGATTTATGTAATTCTCATCAGAGTGTGGATTCTCTCATTCTCAATAAATCCTTAAGTCGTAAAATTGGAGGATAGAAACTGAAAGAAACCAATATGTATAAATGAATATGAGAGACTGGGTAGTGTTAAGTGCTACGAGGTAAAAGCTGGTGGTCAATGGTATGGGTCTGGACACCAAGGAGCTGCCCTTTAGTAAGGGGATCGGGCTGGAGAAGAAGGATCTGGTAATACTTGAACTTTGACCAGAATGAAGGGGCAACACGGGTCATGTGGAAGCAGGTTTCCAGGATAGTAAGTACAAAGGCCTAGAAGCATGAGGAGGGCTGGTGTGTTTGGAGAAGAGTAAGGAAGCCAGTGTGTTGGGGGAAAAATGAGCAAGGGGAAGAGTGGTAAGAAATGTGATCCACATGATCAAAGGCTCTATGGTCTGGGGCTTGAAGCCATGGCCAGAACACTGGGTTTTATGCCAAGCGAGATGGGAAACCACTGGAAAGCTGTGAGCTGGGGAGCTTTATGAGCGATCTCAGGTTTTGAAAGAATCACTTGGGCTGTTGTGTGGAGAAGAGATTGCAAGGGCATGAGAGTGGAAGAGAAGATACCAGGTAGGAGGATACTGTGGTTGTCCAGGCAAGAGAAGATGGGGATTTGAATTAGTCTAGCATGACAGAAGTGGTGATGGCAAGAAGTGGTCAAGTTCAAGTTCTAAAGGTTAGGCTGACAGGAGCTGCTGCTGGATATGGGGTGTGAGAGAAGATGGTAAGTGTGACAACTAGGTTTCTGTTCTGAGCGACTGAATGAAAATGAAGATGCCGTTTACTAAAACTGGGAACACAGAAGAAGACTTCATAAGAGGCATCAAGTATTTGGTTTTGTACAAATTGAGTGTGAGATCTTAAGAGGTGGGAGAGGGAAGGCTGGAATTAGAGATGTAAATTTGGGATCAATAGCACACAGTGTTTACAGTGAAATCACTCAGGGAGTGACTACCAGTAGAAAAGAGAAGAGGGAGGTGCCTGGGTGGCTCAGATGGTTAAGTGTCTGCCTTCTACTCAAGTTATGGTCTCTGGGTCCTGGGATAGAACCTCACGTCCAGCTCCTGGCTCAGTGGGGAGTATGCTTCTGCTTTTCCCTCTCCCTCTGCCTCTCTCCCCTGCTCATTCTCTCTATCTCTATCTCAAATGAATAAATTTTAGAAATCTTAAAAAAAAAAGAAAAGAGGTCGGAGGAATGAGATTTGGTACACAGCAATGTTTGAGGTCAGGAAGATAACAACAATCTAGCAAAGGAAAGAGAATGCCTAGACAGTGAAGCAGGAAGGAAATCAGAGTAGTGTGGTGTCCTAAAATGCTAGTGAGAGGCCATTTAAGATGAGAGCTGAGAACCGACCATTAGATCTGGCAACCTGGAAGTCCCTGATGATCTGGATAAGAGGGGTTATGGTGGGATGATACTGACAAAAATCTCCACTGCACAGGGTTCAAGAAAATGGGAAGAGATTATGTGGAGATAGTAAATTCAGGTATCTTTCAAAACTTTACTGTACCAGGAACAGAGAGATGGGAATGGGATGTAGCTAAAAGAGAATGAGAGGCCAAGGAAGTTTCCTTTTAAATTTTTTTATTTTTTAATAAACATATAATGTATTATTAGCCCCAGGGGTACAGGTCTGTGAATCGCCAGGTTTATGCACTTCACAGCACTCACCATAACACCTACCCTCCCCAATGTCCATCACCCAACCACCCTCTCCTGACCCCCCTCCCCCCGGCAACCCTCAGTTTGTTTTGTGAGATTAAGAGTCTCTTATGGTTTGTCTCCCTCCTGATCCCATCTTGTTTCATTTATTCTTTTTTTTAAAAGATATTATTTATTTATTTGATAGAGATCACAATTAGGCAGAGAGGCAGGCAGACAGGGAGGGAGAGAGAGAGAGGAGGAAGCAGGCTCCCTACTGAGCAGAGAGCCCGATATGGAGCTCGATCCCAGGACTCTGGGATCATGACCTGAGCTGAAGGCAGAGGTTTTAACCCACTGAACCACCCAGTTGCCCCTGTTTCATTTATTCTTTAAGGAAGTTTCCTTTTAAAAACTTTTTAGTATTTGCAATTAGAGAAAACAGATTATTAAACCTCTGAGTACCTTTTTAAAATATTTTATTTATTTGAGAGAGAGGGAGAGAGAGAGAGAGAGAGAAGCAGGCTCCCCGCTGAGCAGGGAGCCCAACTCAGGGCTTGATTCCAGGACCCTGGGATCATGACCTGGGCCAAAGGCAGATGCTTAACTGACTGAGCCACCCAGGTGCCACACTCCATTTCCCAGCTTTAATAGTTATTGACATTCTGCTGTTCTTGCTTCACCTATCCCCATTGTTTTTTTGTTGCTTAAGTCTTTTAAACCAAGTATCATTTCACCTGTTATTTGTTCAGTATTTATAACGGATGACTTGAGAAAATAACCGTATTATCACATCCAATACAATGAACAATTCTTTAAAATCACCTAATACCAAACCACATTCAATTTTCCCTATCTCAAAGACTTTTTGTTGTTGTTGTTGTTTTTTATAGTTGGTTAGTTCAAAATGGTATTTAAGGTCCATACATTGCATTTGATGGTCATAGGTCTCACACCTCTTGACTCTATACCATATCCTCCTCTTACCTTTTTAAAAAACATTCATGCCATTGATTCACTAAGATACTAGCTAATTTCTCCTGTGGAATCTCCTACTATCTGACCTTGGCTAATAGGACCTACATGGTGTCATTTAATATGTTCCTGTGTTT